>NC_086015.1:79137500-80387500 GCF_028858775.2 Pan troglodytes
AGGTTGGTGAAGAATCTGAGCGTTAGAATACTTGAATGATACACATAAGATCACTCAGCCTGTAACTCCTGCCACTTCCAACTGAAGCCAAACACACTATTCTGAAATTCTTTGCAAGACAGGATATCAAGTTGACTGCTCCAGCCCAAAGCTGCACATACATACATGTGTTCATGGATGCACACACACAAAGAGCCATCTAAAACTTAATGATTTGAGGAAATTGTGTCTTTTGTTCTTCATTTAAAATCATTTACTAGTAAGTAGATAGGAAAGCCATTTTGCTTGTTCTACTTTGAATATTATTCCCAGATTCATTGTCTTCCTTCTTTATATCATCATCGCCTGATGCTTTAAGTTTAATGCTCCGTGAATGACTTCTTCTATAAAGGTAAAAATAAATACATTTCTTTTTCTGCAGATTACATATACTTTTCTATATGTAATCATATGAGCTTTGAAAGTTGTTAAACCTCAGGAATATACATGAGTGCCTGGTTGTTGAAATATCTGAATTAACACTTCTAGCATAGAAGCTTAAATTTAATAAAACCTAAACAAATACACTAGTTTGGACCAAATAAGTATTTTGATGCAGAACACAAACGTTGAGCCAATATGTGACCTTCCTTAGTGAATCTAGGACAAGTGGAGGAACGCTGGAGCCAAATAATCAAGATTACCAAACAATCAAGGTTATGTTGGGTAAGACAAAATTGTAAAAATAAAGAAAATAAATGAAAGAAAGAAAGAAAGAAAAGAAAGAAAGAAAGAAAGAAAGAAAGAAAGAAAGAAAGAAAGAAAGAGAGAGAGAGAAAGAAAGAAAGGAAGGAAGAAAGAAAAAAGAACCAAGGTAACTAGTAAATTCTTCATGAGATGAAGTAAGATAGACACAAAAACCAAAACATGATGTATTCTTAAATATGAGAAGCAGGAAATCTTGTCTAAAGAATAGAATCTAAAACCCAGAAGAGACAGACAGGTAGCTCCCTAGACAGAGCTAAAAATTGCAGAGCTCTTTCCAAATTTGGACAAACTATGACTTGTTTCCAAGAGCTATATCAGTAGAAGATGGCCTGTCATTGTACTTGGGTGTTTCAGTGCAGGGAAGTTTGTCTTGATTTTAATTCCATATCATATCAGAGGCAAGGATGACAGTATAGGGTTAGAGGCTTACCACTGACCAAGAAATTTCTGTATTTGGAATAACTAGAGACACCAAAACCTAAACAAAAGTAGATATCCCCAAGTCCTTGATAAAGTCCTTAAAAGGTTAGAATTTCTTAAATTTGTCATTTGATCAAGACCCTGAAAATATGTTTATGTAAAATGAATTGTAACACAGGTATTTGTCAACATAATCTCCCCCATGAAACTAAACTTTAAAGAATTCCTTCTTTTCTTGAATACTCAAAGTACTTTTGTACTTCTATTTTGACATATCTTATTTTGCCACATTATAACACTATTTAAGATGCAAGAGATGCCACATTCTTTATTCTTCAAAATAGTGTTGTGTTTAGCTGTCAGGAGCCCTTCACTCTTTTCTATGCAAAATCCAATATGTGTCATTTTCCATGGTTCTGCACCTGTCCCATGCACACTTACCTTGGACTCTGCATACCGCCTGAGCAATTGTTACATGTAGACTGAAAAATTTGGCCTCTGGAAAGGTTCTCATTCCTCCATGTCCTCATTTCTTAGTCAGTTTGTGCTTCTAAACAGTATGCCATAACTGGGTAGCTTTTAAACAACAGAAAAGTATTCCTCACAGTTCTGGAGGCTGGAAGTCCAAGATCAAGGTGGCATCATGATAGGGTCCTGGTGAGGAACCTCTTTCAGTTGCAGTCAGCTGATTTCTCATTGTAGCCTCATATGGTGGAAAGGGAGCTAGAGAGTTATCTGAAGTCACTTTTATAAGTGCTATTCATAAGGGTTGCATAATTATCTCCTAAAGGCCCTATCTTCTAATACTACCATATTGGAGCTTAGAATTTCAGCATATGAATTTTGTGGGGACAAAGCTCCTTGTGATTGGAAAGTCCAAGCATATACTGTGGTTTGATCTGTTCACAATTCTTACAATGATTGATTTCTACCCATATACTCTTATTGGATGATCTTTCTTGAATGTACCATTAAAGGTCTATAGTTGAGAGGACATTGATCAGAGCAGCTTAACCCTACATAGCTAAAACGCAAAAGAATGATAACATTCCCCCAGGAACCAGTGATTTACAAATCCACAAAGGCAGTGCAACCTGGTTACCTTTCCTATGAGTAGAAAAAAGGAAAAAGCCCATGTAATTTTTCTGCTGCTGAGTCTGTTGCAGTAAAGAAACAAACCACAGAATTATTTCTGCATTAAATTAATATCATCCATGCTTGCCATAATTCAGGACTAACCCTATTGTTCTTTACAAAGATGGACTACCTGTGCTCACAGTAACTATCTAAACAGTTTTTTTTTTTTTTTTTTTTTTTTGAGATGGAGTTTCACTCTTGTTGCCTAGGCTGGAGTGCAATGGCATGATCTCAGCTCACTGTAACCTCCATCTCCCAGGTTCAAGTGATCCACCCGCCTCGGCCTCCTGAAGTGCTGGGAATACAGGCGTGAGCCACTGAGCCTGGCCCTAAACATTTTTTAGAAAGTATCAACTGAGATGTTAACTTTTCCCTCAACATTTCCCCCTTATATTTGATGTTTGTGTACCACCCAAAATGCTTCTGATGGATGTGAATTAGGGATGTTTTGCTCTTTTATTCTTGATTATATTTTCCAGAGATCCACTTTTGTCAATTTATGGCTTAAGAAATAAAGTCTTAGATGTATGATTGCCACCTCTTTCTATTTTCATTATTTAAAAATGGTTTTTTGATGTTTATAGCTCTCTTTTGAAACCCTTTCTTTAATAACAGTTTAACCTTCTGTGGCAGAACTGATAATGGAGTTTTTGAGATGATGATTTGGCCACTGCCTATATGTTTTAATCTATACTATTTCATTTTTTATTAAAATATTATTTAATTATTTACTACAATATTGAGAAATATTCTGTTTTGATTAATGCAAATAGTCTGCTACGCTGAATGGAAATTTGTTTTGAAAAATTTATTTTAGTTTTTAACATTTACAGTTTCTGTTTTTTTAATGTATTGAGAGTATCATTCTGGCTAAATATATGAAAATTATATAAATAGTTCAATGAAAATATAAATGGAGATTTTAAAAGTGAGTATCAGCTAAAGATTTCTATATGATTTGGTTCCATTATGCTGATCAGAATTCACCAAATCCTCTGTGTTTTAAAATTTATGTATTCTTGTATAAGGTAAACTAATGATAATGTGTTAAAATGAGCCTATAAAATTAGACTTATGTTGGTTTGTCTTAAAATTTATCAGTATGACTCCTTGCCATATAAACATGTAAATTAATCTTGTTTAGTGGATTACCACTATCTAAGAGCAATGACTGTCAAATTCTAACATGACAAACAGTCAATATTTGTGCAGTGATTCAGCTTCGGTCCCTTCTGTCAGATACAATTCATGGATCATATAACTTTTTTTCCATAGTTCCAATCACAGCCTTGCAATCCTTCTCATACATCCCTTCATGCAACTATAATCATTCAACTGGAGTTACTCAGGAAATAGATTCCATTTTCCATACTTGTTTCATTTGGTATCCTCTAATGTGCCCAACATGTTGCTTCCAACCTTGTGGATACTCAGCCTTTGTTTAATAAATTGCACCGAAGTGAAACAAACAACATAAGCTCAATAAAATTGCACAAACATTATAATTTCAAAAGAAAGTAGATGTTCAGTGTTCATATATACATATTTAAATCAAATAATGAGAAGCTTATGCTGTTTAAATATAAATTCATCACTTGCAACCACATATAAATAAAATAAATTTTATTGCAAATATCCCGTATAGCACCTGAACCAAGGAAAAAAGATCAAAGCGAGCTATGTAAAGTCTGTTACCCAGGGCATAGTCAAAGGTCTAGAAGAATGAGAAAAGAATATCAGTTACCATGCCTGTGTGGTCCTTAATTTAATGTTATATTCAGAACTTGAAACAGACTAGACTTAACACAAATTGAAATTCAAGCTTAAGGAAGCATGGAACAGCAACAACTTCATTTCCTTTCTTCAAAAAAAAAGAAAATTCAGTTCTCTTTCTCCATCGTTGCTGCCACTGACTTCTGTAGAATATCCCTCTCCATCCCTTTTTGTGTATTGTATATATGTGCTTGAGTATTTTGAATAAATACATAATACTACATCTAAAAATTAAAGATTATCAGCACTACAAAATAACATGTCTGTTGAACCTATAAAAATTAAAGTTTTTATAGGTTTATTTTATAGCATTTATGTTCTGCATACCACTCTTTTAAATTGCTGTGTTTAATTAAAACAGTATTATTTATCTTTTGATTTTTATTCATTATTTTGTTTTTATTTAATATATATATTTATTTTTTATTAACGACCTCCATTCATTTAGTATGTTTCTTTGTGCCAAGCAATGCATTTAATATAAGAATTTTTTTCATTCATTTATTTACTAATTCATATATTAAATCAACAGATGTTTTATGAGTGGCAACTCTTTCAGACTTTTGTGATACAATGGAGATTAAGATAGGGTAAGAGCTTTGCTCTTATAGCATTTATATTCTAGTGGGATAATAAAAATACATACTGGAATAATATCTGATAGAGAAGGGACTATGAGGAAACTGAGCAGGATAAAGTGTAGGTGGATGAGACGGGGGTGGGGGATGACCAGGTGGCCAGGAAAAGCCTCTCTGGACTCTAAGGGTAGGTGAGAGCATGTGATGAGCAGAAAAGAAAAGCATCTAAGCCTAGAGAACAGCAGCAGGAACTTGGCTTAGAGGTTGTGAGCAGCAGAGATCAGACAATTGTGATAAAATGTGGTGACAGGGGACTGGATGTAGAATAAAATAAAGTTGGAGAATAAACAGGGGCAAAATAATCTGAGGCTATGAAGACCATGGTTACATGTTTCAATTTATATCCTTGTGCAGTGGGGAGCCATTTGAAGGGGAGTTGCATAATTTGAATTTCATTTGAAAATGATCATTTAAGGGAACAAGGGCAGAAGGAGAGAGATCAAATAGGAGGCTATTGTTATGGTCTAGACCTAGGGTGATGCTTTTGACTAAGGTCAAAGGAATGAAGGTGATAAAATAAATCAAATAACTTTTGGGTTATTTTAAAGGTAGAGTTAATAGTATTTGAGTGTGTTAGGGATAAAGAGAAATCAAAGAGCTGATAGGATTTAAATATGAACCATAGAGAGGAATTAAAGGCAACAACAAAGATTTTGGATTAGGCATTTGTAGGAACAGAAGTTGCCTTTTACTGAGATGAGAAAGACAGAAAAGAAAAAGTAGGCTGTGGGGGGATATCAAGAGTGTGTTTTTAGGAATATAAACTTTGATATGTCAAGTTGGCTCTTGTGTATATGAGTCTTGAGTTGAAGGGAAAGGTCAGGAATGGACTTATAAACTTGAGTATCAGTTTATTAATGTCACTTCGAACTTGGATGCTGGTTGAGATCACCTGGCAAGCAGAGAAACAAAAGAGAGGAGGTCAGAGGACTAAGCCCTATAGCTCTACTGTTTTTAGAAGTTGGGAAAATGAGAATAGACAGCACAGGAAATAAAGAAGGATCAACTAGACAAAAAGGGAATTAACCAAGAGAGACTGGGTCCCAAAACATAAGTGAAGAAGAGCGTGATCCCTGTCAAATGCTGCTAAGTGGTAGAGTAGGAGTAGGATGAGGTAGTCATTAGATTTCACAATTTGCAGCTCCTGATGACCTTTAAAAAGGCTATTTCATTTGAATAATTACTGTAGTGATCCTAAAACAGACAGGACAAATGGAGTTGAAAACTGTGGTACTGAGCATTATTTTGAAGATTTTTGCTACAAAGAACAGCATTGACGTTCTATGATTGGAGAAAGACATGGAGTGAAGAAAGGTCTGTTCTTAACATTCGAGTAACTGCAGCATACTTAAACATTACTGTGAATTATTTTGTTCAACTGGGGTCAAAAACTATGCTGTAAAGGGCAGATAGTAAATATTTTTAGCTTAACTGGCCCTATAGTCTCTGTGGCAACTACTTAACTCTGCTACTGCAGTGTGAAGGCAACCATAGATGAGTGAGCAAGGCTGTGCCCTGGTGAAACTTTCTATGTGGATGCTAATTTTTGAATTTCATATTATTTTACATGCCATGAAATATAATTCGGTTTGACATTTTTTCAGCCATTGAAAAATGTAGGAATTATTCTTAACTCAGGCAACTAGCCAAATTTGGCCTGTGAGCCATCCTCGGCTGATCCCTGCTGTAGAAGACAAAATCTGATGTTTGCCAGAAAGTGGGAGGACGGAGCTAGGTACTTTCATGGGGATGAGAATAGGCAATCCAGAGAACAAGTGGAGGGTTGACCTGAGATAAGCACTTCATGACAAGGGAGAAGAAGGTTGAGGATGTGGATACAGATGCAGATTAGTTGGTAGATTTGGTGCTGGAAGTGCATGGAAGTATTCTTCTGATCTTTTATCTTCTCAGGGAAACGTTTAAGAAAATCTTTCAGCTGAGAGAAGCAAGTAGGTAGGAGATATTAAAAGTTGAAGGAGAGTAAAGGGTTTATAATAGGAACCATGTAGAAGCAGAAAGTGAATTAGCTAGGGAAAAGCTGTGAGACTGAGAGGCAAGCAGTAAGAGCCCACTTGAGATTTCTGCCATGAATTTAAAATGAGACCTGTCAGCATGGCTCCATATTTTTTTCAGGAGTCTTCATCTGCTTGGGTATGGGCCCTAAGTAGGGAAAAGCTTGAATTTAAACAAATTTGGTATTTTTCCAGGCGGAATGATGGAAAAAGAAAGGCCAAGGGAGTTAGTATATGCAAAGGAGTGATGACTGTGACTGACCCTGTAATTTGAGCTGCATGAGAAGAGAAGTGAGGATATAATGGGAGTGATGGAAAGTCAAAAAGGTGAAAAGGTAAATAAATTAGAAGTCCCAAGGAGAAAAAAAAAAACAAACAAAAAAAACTTTGGGAGACGGGATATGAGAGGGACAAAGTTGAAAGACAGGAGGTGGTGTTTGGAGAGTACAATGTTTGTAATACAGATCAAGGAGGTGGTGTGTTTTACATTGTTAGTGACCATGAAAGTGGGTGACAAGTGTAGATCATTGGGGCTGTTGATGTTAGGGAAGAAAGACTTAGAAAGTAATGCACTGGAAGCCTCATCTATGAAAATGTTTAAATCACTAAGAGTCATGACAAGAAGGCGAGGATGGGACATGGAGAGAACTATATTCTTCAAGAATTGAAGGAGGCAGTTTTTAAAAATTGTATATTGAGGAGTACATGTGCAGGTTTGTTATAAGAGTATATTGCATAATGCTGGGATTTGGGCTTCTGTTGAACCCAACATCCAAATAGCGAACGTAGTACCTGATAGGTTGTTTTTCAGCCCATTCCTCCCTCCCTCACTCTCCACTTTTGGAATATCTTCTTTATTGTTTCCATCTTTATGTCCACGTGTACCCATTGTTTAGCTCCCACTTACAAGTGAGAACATGTGGTATCTGATTTTCTTTTGTGTGAATTCTTTTAAAATAATGGTCTCCAGCTGCATCCATGCTGCTGCAAAGGTCATATTTTTTTTGGCTGCATAGCATTCCATGGTGTATATGTACCATGTGTTCTTTGCCAATCCATCACTGATGGGCACTTAGTTTGATTCCATGACCTTGCTGTTGTGAGTAGTGCTGTGATAAACATACACATGCTGGTATCTTTTTGATAGAACAATTTCTTTTCCTTTGGGGAGGTAACCAGTAATGGTTTCCAAGACAATGCTTATCTCTCTAGCCATTATAATATGCTGCTTCCTAGAAGGCTATACCTATGTGATGTAGTTTGCAGTAAAAGGCAGGTTGAATCCCTTTAATAACAAACCTTGAATATTTTCAGTTAGACTTGCTACTTCTACTGTACTGCACATGCAGCTCCCCTGAAACCAAGGAGTCATCCTAATTCCTGACCACACCTCTTGCCTTCCGAATTTGTTCTTGGGATCAAACTGGAGTCCTGAAAATGTCCCCAAAGTCTCTTCCTGCTCCTTCTTCATCAAATCCAATGTATCTTATTCTTTTTCCTTCTCCTGCTTAACTCTTATGGCATCAAATATCTAGGAACGTTTTATTATTTTCTGAATGTATAAGTTACTTCTGTCTTCCCAACTGTCCTGTAAGTTCTGTAATGGTAAAACCATGTTTTTTGCTTTCCATATCTCACTCAACCCCTACTAGGCTCTAAGTGCACAGTCAGAAGTGGAACTTTTTGATTGATTAAGCTCGTCATCATGCAATAGCAGAATAAAAGTTTTTCGATTATTCCTTGAATTCACTAAACTATAACTAACACCTAAAAATCTATTAAATCAATAAATAATAAATTTCAGAAGTGGCATAAAACAAGACAATATTAAAAAGGCTTCATAGCAGACATTTGGTATTTGGTAAAAATGAACTTATTCATAATTCTATGAATTCATATTGGATGCACTAACATACTTGTAAAAAAGTGTTCATCCTGTTGTCTTTTTATTATTTAAGGGGAAATCTTAAAGGCCAAAAAACTTGTGAAGTTAAATAATTAAAGTCAAGTAAATGTTCTATCTTGTTATTAAGGTAATTGGAAATTGAAGGCAATTTTGTGAAATGGAACACTGGAGAGAAATATTCAGAAGCAGAATGCAGCAGTGGAGACGTAGTGACAAAAGACAAGTGCTCTTCTCAAATGGCTTATTTCCAACAGTTTTTGAAAGCATTGACATTTGGTTTGGTTCTTTCCTATTGGTCTATATCTTGTTTCATATCGTCTCTTGGCAAGGGCAACAGAGTATAGTTGAGTTAAGGGAAGTTAAAAAAAACACAAAGAAAATTCTGCCTTCATGGTCATTACAGACCAGTCCTTGGCTCATAGTTTTTTCTTCAGAGAGTGCAACAATAATTATGGACTGTTAAACGGATCTTTTTTCCTTTCTTTCCATAGGAAAGGTCTCAAATTGTAGTGATGTGATTAATTGACTCTGTCATAAGTTATATGGAATTATATTTCTTTTTCAGATTTTACTTTTTCTCTCCATTTAATAGTCTGATTTATTTTAATGGCTATAATGTATTCTGGCAAAATCCATTTAATTTTGCATTATCTATATTGAATGCCTCTAATAAAAGTATTAATCAAAAAAGCATGGAAGAATATCCTGAAAATGATAAATGAGACTTAGTGTTTGTTTTATTAATCAGTGCCATCTTAATAATTTTGCAAATTTATATGGTTTATATAAGAAACCTGAGATAGCAGAATGCCCTTCAATAAAATCACACTGGCTAAAATGTTTATGAGGAAAGAGATATATTTCTTTACATTTCTTGTATTTTCTATTCTTATGTTTGGATGTAGTAAGTGAACATTGGAGATGTTAACCTAGAAGTTTCTTGTAAACAGTAACTATTTAAATAAGAGTAGTTAAGTGTTAAATTATCTATAATATATATATATATAAAAAACAGATGTATACATATATACACATATGTGTGTGAGATATATATATATATGTGTGTGTGTGTGTGTGTGTGTATCGACACACAGTCTCACTCTACCACCCAGGCTGGAGTGCAGTGGCACAATCACAGCTCACTGCAACCTTGAATTCCCGGGCTCGAGCAATCCTCCCACTTCAGTATTTTGAGTAGCTGGGACTACAGGCGTGGACCACCACACCTGGCTAATTTTTTGTATTTTTAGTGGAGACAGGGTTTTGCCATGTTGCCTGGACTCAAGCGATCCACCTGCCTCGGCCTCCCAAAATGTTGGGATTATAGGCACAAGCCATTGCACCTGGCCTAAATGATAAAATTTTTTAATGGGAGAAATTTTATTTTATATGTTTTATCAGGTTCACAACTGATATCTACTATGTACCTTGCTTGTTCTCTTTGCATATGTTTTAGTTGATCTGGATATCCTATGGCAATAATAATAACAAAAACAGCGACATAAATAATTACTTAGTACTTACTATGTACCAGCCCTGTCCCAAGAACTTCACAGCTAATAAATGTTCACACTCAAACAAAATACCTTTGTAGGAACCAGAAAATGCTGTTAATATGGAAAAAGACAAAACTGATAGTCTTCTCTAATGCTTCCAACATCATTCAGTATTGAGATTCTAACAGAGTCAAATGTTCTTATCTGTAAGGCTATCTTACAATATCCAACATTATGAATTATAATTAGGGCAATGAGGTTTTCTTATTGTCTCTAAAAGTTTTTTCCTTCCATTATAATACTTAATTTTTTCCTTCCATTATAACACTTAATTTTTTTTACTACACAGGAAGTTGTTAGTAGTGTCTATAATCATTTTGGTCATATATGAGATTAAAAATAACTTTAGTGACTGGGAGTATTTTCTTAAATATATATGCAACACACTTGGTATTTTTATCTCAGGGCTCAGAAAGACCTTAAAGTTTATGTAGCTAACTCATTGTAGAACATCCTCTTTTACCACTTTCTGTTTGCAATTGTATTCTTTATGTCTAGCATTTTATGCCAAACTTAAAATAATAGACCTACAATAAACGCTTGTTGAATGAGTGAAAGCAGGGTCAGGCAAAGCACTTCCTCTTCTCTGATGATAGATAACCTGTTCTTTATGAAGAAACCATCTTTTATAATAAAGAGAGAGATGTCATGATATGAAGCTCCAGCTAGCTGCTCTTCAGATTTAGACCTGATTCGCTGCCTTGATTCCTTTATATATGTCTACAGGACACCAATAACAGCAAGCACTTTTCAAAAAAATGATAAGTAAGGCATTTTCAAATGTCTTATTGATATTAGTCAAAAAAATAAACTTAGGTTTTATCTGAATTCCTTTTTAATTTTGATATGTGATGTTAGGTAGATAGAATTTTAAAAAGCTTAATAGGAACCAGGAGCAGAGTGTGTCAACATACATCGTAGTACATGTTTCTCAGAATCTTTAAAGAAACATAGAGTACATTTTCTCTAAAGGAGAAAGTTTAGTGAAGGAAAGCTTCATTCTTTATCAAAAATATAATTTTTTATCATTACACATGGATTTTGACAAATTTTCCTGCTAATCATGATTAAACCTGTTGGCACAAACATTTTGCTCTTTCAAAACCAAACCAAAGTATTATATATTTACCATTTTTTCTTAATAAAATATATTCCCCTTGCACATTTTTTATTTTTCAGAGTCATCCTGTTGGGTTTAGGGAAAATTTTGCTTTCTTCATATTATAGTTGTTTGATTTTTCAGAGAAGCTTGGTAAGTGTTTCCCAGTTTCAGAAATATTTTTGTGGAAGTCATTTATACAGGTTATAGCAAATGTATTAAGGAAAAAAAACACTAGGTCTGTATCTTTGATATATCAAACAATGATACTGCTTTGATTGATTCCGCTGAGCAATGAGTTAATTTGGTGAGATGTTAATGGAATAATTTGTTTGAGATCCAATTACTATGTTTGAATCTCATAAGATTTTTATTCCCAGTTCAACCCACCGTTTATGGATGATCTTTAGACAAATCATTGTCAATTCAACAAACTCCACGTTCGCCTGTCATTTTAACAACAAAGACTGATGTTGACCATAATTAAACTAATTGAACAGTAAGTAGGTGCTATATAATACAATTAGTGCAAAATAAGAGGAGATTTCCAACCGCTTTCTTTGCTTTCCTCTGGAATACGGTGGTCTGGAGCTTAGTTACAATTCACATTGATTTTAGTATGTTTTCAGTGTGTTTGAAATTACTTTTCAAAATGCCAGATACTACACTGGATTTTAGAGAAACAAAAATATTAATCAAGTCTTCTATCTGTGTTACGGAAACTTAAGTTCAAGTTTGAAATAAGTGGTCAATTTTTTTCTTATTCTCTCCATCCCTTAGTCCAAAAGTCTCAAACTCACGTTTTTATTTCTACCAGAGTCAAAAAATAAGCTTCATGACCATAGTGGACCTCATGCCACACTATAGGGGGTGGCAGGGACTCTAGCATCAGGGAATCATGAGATTCATCTAATAACAACAGTCATTCAAATTCAGGGCACCATTGCCTTCAGGGACTGTGCACCCAAGGCTGATACACTGGATTTTTCAAGAGAAACCAGAATAAAGGACTTTAGGTGAAAATATCTTGATTTTTTAAAAAAAATACTGGTAACTAAATTTGAGACTACCAAAATATTGTGCAGACCAAGGAAAATATTTCTGGAACTAACTGTGTCCAGTAGCTCCCAGTTTACTGCAAGGAAAGTATTTCTGGAATTAACTGTGTCCAGGAGCTCCCAGTTTATCGCATCTCATAGAGACTCTTGGACAAGAGTGTCCAGTGGGATTTACTCCATCATCTTGCTTTGTGGAGTTCCCTCAGAGCTGGAATAGTAAAATCAGAATGACTCTCCCTTAATCTGTATCTTATTTTCTTAGTTCTGTGCATAACTTCCAGTGACTTGGTTACAAATTGTTGTCTTATGCACCAATTTATTTTATGAGCCTACCCTAAATATGTAAATAACAAATGTTTGCCTAAATTGTAGAAAATTTAGGCTGCTTGCTCTACTGGGAATACTTAAAGTGTTTGAAGTAAATTTCTTGTTGCTACCTAATAGTTAAGTTCCTGGGTTTTACAAACTTTAACGGTGAGTTTTCAGACTGCACATGAAATACACACATGCATATACACACATACAGTAGCTTAAACTCTACTTTATATGAAGATTAAATTACACATTTAATTTAATGAGCTGCTTAATTCTCAAGATTTTTTTTCATTGTCAAATTAATTCATTTTGCTACTTAGAGCATGTTCAAGTTTGCGGTTGTTTGAGTTCATTCTATAACTGTAAGGATAGCTTGAATTTATTTTTGTTGGATAAAGAAACAAAAATATCATAAAATCATGCAACATTCAGTCAACTATGGAGGTACATATACAAATGACCACAAGAAATAAAAATCCAATTGATATTTATACAAAATTTATTTTAATTTTAATCACTTCAACTGTATAGAATGACTGAAAATGGATGGTAATTATCTATGTTATGCACAACATCTATTTATTATCCATCTGGCAAGGCTAGTCCTAAAACAGTAGCAGAATCATATTCTTCTGTCATTTTAACAACAAAGACTGATGTTGACCATAATTAGACTAATTGAACAGTGAGTGGGTGCTATATAATTCTGTTAGTGCATAAAATAGGAGATTTCCAACTGCTTTCATTTGCTTTCCTCTAGAACATGGTGATCTGGAACTTAATTACAATTCACATAGATTTTACTGTGTTTTCATTGTGTTTGAAATTATTTTTCAAAATTACTTTTCTTAGCAGGCAAATTGAAAGATTAACATGGAAAAAAGTTGCAATTATTTTAGGAATGTAATCTCTACAGCTGAAATTCTCATCTTTCAGCTTGCATGGGTACTCATTCAGTGACTGACCACACACACTCTAGAGTTAGAGAACCTGAATTCAAATATCACTTATAACTCCATTGTCTCCTGTAAATATTTCCCTAAGCCTTGGTTCCTATATTAAAAACGTGATAATAACAACCTCTTCCTTAGAGGGTTGTCATGAGAATTAAATGAGATAATGTGTGTAAAGCACCAAACACTATAGCTAGCATATAGGAAATGTGCAACATTTGTCTATCTTATCTATCATCTATCTAGATTATTAAGAAACAAATGAATCTATCTATCCATCCATTCTCCTCTTTACCATTTGTGAATTTGCAGAGGTAGAATAGGCATTTCTCTGAAGAAGGTGATACTTCAGGCATTATGGGTTTTTTGTTTTGTTTTCTCCTCTGTCACCCAGGCTGGAGTGCAGTGGTGTGATTTCAGCTCACTGCAACCTCTGCCATCCGGGTTCAAGCGATTCTCCTGCCTTAACCTCCCAAGTAGCTGGAATTATAGGCATGTGCCACCATCCCCAGCTGATTTTGTATTTTAAGTAGGGACGGAGTTTCACCATGTTGGCCAGGCTGGTCTCAAACTCTTGAGCTCAAGTGACCTGCCCGCCTCAGCCTGGCAGAGTGCTGGAATTACAGGCATGAGCCACCACACCTGGCCCATTATGATTCTTATTATCTCAACTTGCCTGCATTATTTAGTGTTTCTTGTACATAAAGATTTGTATTCAATATTTTTCAACTGGAAAAAAATACCCATATATCTTAATTTAATAAATTTAACCAGATATTTCCACATAGGTTGGATTTGAGCTATTTTCTTCAAGAAGATAGTTATTTTAAGCCTAACAAAATGTTATCTGTTCTGAACATCTTAAAGAATATGTGCTTGAGGAGTTTTGGAATCATTAATTTCATTTATTCCAATCAATGAAGATTTATTAAGTACACACTATACACAGAATAGTATGCTTGCTGGAGAAAAAAAAAAAAGGAGAGTCATGATACCTCCAGTTACTAGAGGGGTCTTTTAAGTGTACTGAATTCTGAAACTGAATAGATTAAGGGACATATTTAAGAAACAAATGAACCAAGCTCTCTACCTCTGGACTCTGACTCTGACCTCAATTAAAGTAGGATGTTCCTTTGAGAACTTCTGAGTATACAGCAAAATTGTAGTTAGTAAGTTCATATAAGTTTGACAATTACAGAGAACCTACTATTGTTGTATAAATAGCCAAAGTTGGCTTCTGTGTATTGGCCTCTAGGTTGTGTATAAGCCAGGCAAAAGCCTGCTGGCACCAAATTTAAATTTTTATACATCCAGTTATTTTTTATAACGGCCCAAACAAGTAGTTTTAGCCACTTAGAGCTCACCTGTCTTGCATACTACATGAAACTTCACCTTGCAGCTGATACCCATTGACTAGATAGAGCCCTGCAGTTAGAAAGTCCCAAGTTGTACTTTGGAGCTTTCTGACCCAGGGACTTTCAAATGCTGCTAAGCACCATCAGTGGACCCCTCTTCAATCCCTGTCTCCAGTCCTTCAATCCCCTTGCCCTCCTTTTTCACTGGATGGCAGCCTCGGGACTGTCTTATGTTATGAGGGACTTCTCTTCTCATGCAACCCTGTTGAAGCACTGCCCAATAAAGCTTATGGTGTGTTACTGCCCCTTGTGTTAATATCTTTTTCCTTAATCAGTTCCCAAAGCCTTCAAACCCTCTATAACTGTGTGCCAATTACTGTGCAAGGCACTGAGGATAAAGAGGTAATAAGATACAGTCTTTGACTTTAAGGAACTTATATGCTGACTGGGGAGATATTTATGAATCATTTCAATGAAATGAAGTTTCTCTTCTACGAAGATATGGAGAAATATGAAAACATGAAGCACTTTGCTCAGTCTGGGGCAGGTAAGGAAAGAGCTCTTGAAGAAGATGAAGGCTGAGTTGTACCTTGAAGAGTAATTAAATTTTCAGTTATAATGTAAGAAAAAAGTGTGTTTTTTAAATTATTATTATTATACTGAAGAAAGTGTTTTTTAGGCAGAGGGAATAACAAAGAAAACCTTATTAGTGAGAAATATGTTGATGTATTATTATCCTCTTCATTGTTTTTATTAGCATCATTGCTAAACTACTATTGGTTGAAAAACTACATAAGCACTTTATAAATACTATCTCATTTAATTCTCATAATAAGCCACATAAGCTGAAAATTATCAGTCCTGTTTTAGATACGAGGGAACATGCTTAGAAAGTTAACTAACTTGCAAAGTTCACAAATATCTACCACAGTGAGTGGTAAAGACTACACAAGCTCATAGCTGTCTCCACTGAAAATGCACATAAATTGTTTCTAGGGTTGGTTTTGTTCTGGTATCATGGTTCTTAGTTATTTTATAGTCATAGTGTTCTTTCATTATTTTCCAGAAATGTTATTCACAATGTACATATGTCATAGCTTGTATTGTCCAAAGATTGTTGTATCCCCAGTTACAAGTTACTGCTTTGCCATAAAGTATGTATGATGTAGGAAGTGATGAGAGGTTAAATTGAAAGAACACATAAGGACTAGAGTCTTGCCTATGTTTAGTTAAGTCTTTCCTACAGGATAAGAAAAGACTGACATGGTAAGATATTTTTGTGTGTATTTGTGTGTGTGAGTGGGCATAAGTTGCACTTGTAAAGAAAAAGAGAGCAGAGAGAAGACCTGTTAGGAGTTCAATGTAGGAGATACAAATGAAAGTATGAGGGTTTTATTAATAACAATATTAAAAATATAGAGAAGATGTATTCATGCACAAAAAAGTGAAACCACGCTAAAGGTGGCTGATTGAATGGGTTGAAAGTGAGTCAAGAAGGGGAGAAGTCATGTTTATGTCAAGACTTTGAGTTAAAGTCACCGGATGGAATATCTGAGATTGGGAATATGGAAAGAGGTTACAGCTTCATTAGAGAATGGACTGACACATGAGAGAAGCACATAAAGTGAGTAAGTAGAATGGAGACCAAAAGCTTGAGACTTCAGTAGTTAACAATTGCTGTGAATCACTCAATGCCTATTAATTATTTTTGATTTCTCCTGCCATTCTCAACAGTATCTCTATTCGACAATAAAGTATATCATCTTTTTACAAATCATTAAAATTTAGCAAAGCCCTACATCTAAGTAGTGGATGTAGAGGTAGGAGACCATGAAAAAATTGGAGAAAAAACATTTCTCCAATATAGGAGTTGAAAACTCTACTACCTCAAGTGATCCTTCATAACCAAGGATCACTGGTGCAAGGAAAAGTTTCTTTAAAATGGAGATGAGTATGTCATGAAAATTCTGGAAATATGCTATTAGCATGTTATCTTAAAAACTGAAGTTCATATGAAAATAATTATTTACTTTCATATTTATTCTATTTATAGATAATATATTTTAAATATTTCACATATACATATTTACTTTATATTATTTACGAATGTTTTATTTTGTTTTCATTTTATTATTGTTATTTTATATATTATATATATAATTTATGTATATAAATTATGTTTGTTTATATATTTAACTTATAATATAAATTATATATTTATTTATATATTATATAATATATATTATATATTATTTATAAAATATTTATTTTATATTCTATATATTTTATTTCATAAAATGTTGATAGAAATTGTAACAAAAAGCCAGCACCTATAGTAAGCAATATGAGTTATGTCTATGTTTTTCTAGAATGCTTTCTGTGAGAAAATTTTCTGATGGTGTGAAAGAATATTCTTCCTTTCATTTTTGATTTTTACACAAATGATATATGACATCATATTTTCTTCAGGACCTCCTGAGCTTCCCCATGGGTCTCTTTTACTCTTTATATTTAAATCATTATTTTTTGAAATGATGATTGTGCCATTATCCCTGATAATAATTACATATTTAATCATTAACTGTTCTTTCTCTGTTAAAAATCTATTTATTAATGGCTTGAAGTTTAAAGAAACCCTTCAATATCACTTTCATTAACTTCAAGAAATCTGGCATTAGTTGGAAGATTTGTAATTGCACTTTAGAGTTTTTTTGTACTGCATTTAGTTTGGATAGTAGAATCAGCAAATATATAAACTAGTGTTAAGTGGGAAGGCTGTTTTAATAGAGATTAATTTTATATAATCAGTTAGATAGCCAGCATCTTGTCTTATAGCAATGCTCGTTTTACAGCCTCATAACTGCATATTGAATCTGCAGATAAATATGACTGCTTGATATTTTTCCAGTTTATTTCAGGCAACTGCGAGTTTAGAGATTGCTGAAAGAGCTATAACTGTTGTCTTTACATTAAACTTTTGCTGGAGAATATGATACACTTGCTATGCTCAGAAGTGGTTATATTCTTTTAGCAGTTCCTCTTCTCATGTATCTCTTCTTATTAGTATAGTACATTAGTATTATTCATCACCACTATTTAGAATTAATAGCCTGGATTCTATTGGTCTTATAGGTTATAACCTACTTTTAGGCTACATGTCTTTCTGATAAGGAAATCTATTATCATCTGATTCATCAATTCAATGCCTAAATATTCTTCTTAGTGCACAAGTTTCTCTTTCTTGCTCATGCTGAAATATCACCACCTGGAAAGGGGGACATCTTTTCCAGGAACAATTAGCCATGTGAGAGATCTCACTAGAATCTGCCTCTTGCCAAAGAAACAGAAAATATATGCACGGTATCTGGAAATATATTTATGCTGTAGCTTTTGATTTTGTGTCTGACACCAGCATGCATTCTAGGACCTAACTGTAAGGGCAGCAATGAGGATTATAATGAAAGGGGAGAGCGGACTGTTCATCTTTTGGAATCAGGATTGAAAATAAGCTTTCCATGGTTTTGAAAGAAGACTTTTCTTTGTGTTTTCCTCTGCTTTTAAATACATGTGGTGGGTTTTTTTTTTTTTTTCCTTTTTTGCAGTAACCAGCATGTGAGAATTAAAATGAATGCTGTGGTTTGAAAGCCTACCCTCTGTGTCTAATGAATTTTCACTCCAGAGGAGCCTTCATTTCCTCCCCATGTCTATTCTTTCTTCACCCAAAGGTGGACTGTTTGGGTCTCAGAAATATGATTATCATATTTGTAATAAATGTGTGCAGAATGCATTATAAAAAGTTATGGAAAAAGTGGAGAGAAATATCTTCCTAGTTGTTAAGGCACCAATTTGCCTCCCTTCAAGGTCTACCACATACATTTCAGGTACTTATTTACTTATTGAATAATTATTTATTGGGTGCTAACTGAATGGCAGGCACAGTACGCATCCAGGTCCATAAAACATGCCTAAAGTGCTTGGCAGTCTCATGAGGGAAACAGACATTAACTAAGTATTCAAATATGTAAAAAAAAAGTTGCATTTATAAATAAATATATAAAGACTATATTTTTATTTCAAAATAAATATATAAATGCATGCAAAGAAGAGGAAATACTGGGAACCTAAAACAACAAATCTATGTCTGGGAATCAGGAAATCTTACTAGAAATACTGGCTTTTGGGCTGAAGTAAAATGTATGATTAATATTTGGGAAGGTGAAAGTTGGAGACAGTCAGTCAGTACAAACTCCTTAAGAACAGGGAGGAACTATTTTATTCTTTGTATTTTTTTTTGAGAGTCTTTCCACAATGTCTTCAATTTAGGTTGAAGTTACACAAGATGCAAAAACAGAGTTTGCAAAGTCTAAAACATTTAAATATTTTGATTTCCCATTTAAAATATATTTAAATGTTTCTTCAATATTAATAAGGATGGATAGGTGCTTTATTTTCAATTTCTACTCATTCAGGACTGATGTCTTCATTTTCAAGAATTTATATTTTGCCATTTATTTAAAAAGACTCTTGTGGAAAACTGAGTTCAGAAGTCAAATGTTTCAGATTTATTACAGTGATATTTTAGCTTTAGTTGTAGATTGGTACCTTGAGTAGCTGCCCCTGGCCTGCCACTTAATACAGTTCAATTTAACCTAATATATACCTGGCAAATGCTTTTTGAATTGGTCTTAGACCTACAGACATCTTTAGAAGGAAATAGAATAATACTGCTAACACAGTTTTAGGAAGCTTCCATGTGTTTCTTGAAGATGTTCTGGACTTTCAAACCAAATGACAAAACAAATCCTCTTAATCAGAGGTTATAGCCCACAGGCCAAATCCAGTCTGCCACATGTTTTTGTATGGGCTATGAGCTGGTTTTTACAATTTATTTAAATGGTTAAACAAACAAAAATGAAATAACACTTTCAACATATGAAAATCAAATGAAATTCAAATTTCAGTATCTATAAATGAAGTTTTGCTAGAATGCAGCCATGTTCATTTATCACATCCCATCTTTGGCTGCTTTAACACTACAGTGGTAGAGGTGAATAGCTGTGACAGAGCCCACAAAGACTAACATACTGATGACCCACATGTACTTACGGAGCACATCTGGAAAGTCAGGAATTAAAAACAAACAAACAAAAACAACACAATCTCTCTGCCCTCGTGGATTTTACTTTCTACTGGGGGAGTTATATAAACTCATAAATCGATAAGTTTACTTCAATTAATGTGATAAGTACTAGAAGGAAAATATAACAAGTTATGGCATAGGAAACACCTGAGGGCAGAGGTTGGGGCTGCATTATTGAAGGTGTAAGAAGGAGGAGATGCTTAGTAGGACTCTAGGATGGGGCGAAGAAACAGCCATGAAGAGGAGGGGCATTCCAAATAGACAGTAAAACAAAAGCAAAAGTCCTGAGACTGGAAAGAGCTTGATGATTTCTGGATAGGGAAGAGAAGCTATGTGTGATCGAAGTGTCATGGGTGAACAGGATAGGGATATAAAACAAAGAAGTTGAAAGATGGGGAATGTTCAGTGTGGAATCTACTGAGCCTCTCACCTCTGATGAGGTTGATTAGATGAGTCTAACGTGTGGTCTCAAGCTCTGTATATTTTTCATCTCTCCAGGTGCTTCTATTATGGCCAGGTTTTGGAAACCACAACTATTTTCATCTTAGTCTAAGTGCCATGAGAAGCCACTGGAGAATTCTTGGCAGAATTATATATTTTAAAGTTCCGCTTGGTTGTTGTGAAGAAATAGGTCTGCAGGAGGAAAGAGGAGAGACAGGAAGCTGGAGGGGGATGTTTCTGGAGTTGTCCAACCAAGAGACTTGTATTAGGGTAGCAGTAATGGCGGTGAAAAGGGGACAGACGTGGGCCACATCACAGAGGTAGAGCCAAAATAACTTGCTGATTGGAAGTGGGAGTAAGGGAAAGAGGAATCAGTGTCACTGAATAACTGGGAGGATGGCAGTGCCAATTGCAAAGACAAAACAGGAAAGGGGCAGGTTTGGAGGTGGAAGATGGAAATCAGAAGTCTTATCCTAGACAAGTTAAATTCTAGATATTTATTGGGTGGTATCCTTCAAACTCAAGAAGGCATTGCATACCCTCTATATGCTAGATAGCATTCTGGGCACTGAGAATTTTATGATTTAAAAAAATACAGAAAAAAACTCCATACCATTGTGGGATGTCAGAGTGATGGTGAGGTGATGAGCCTGAAGCTCAGAAGACAATGGCCATGGTGAAATGCATAGATTTGCGAGTTCTTTGGTTGACAGATTGCTTTGCCTCTGTATTTTTACATTGAACTATTTTAACATTTTACACAATGATGCAGAACATTCAAAGACAACACAACTGTGGATTACTTTCTGGAGAAATGGACTGGCTTGAAAACACATCTCCTTCTGTGGACTGTAGCACCCTTTCTGCATGCTGGAAGAGCCATGTTGCACTTGAATGGACCTACTGGCAAATTTGGACACATTTGGATACTCTTGTTATTAGTATAGTACATTTGTGTTATTCATCACCACTATTGTGTTATTCATCACCACTATTTATAATTAGTAGCCTGGATTCTATTGGTGCATGTAGGTCTGCAGCTTCGGTTGTTGTCACAGGAAAAGGGGGGGATTTTTATTTACTTAGTTAGTTTTGGTTGGACTGACTGCTGAGCTGACAGAGAAAAAGAGCTACTTCAACACCAGTATGGGAGAACCAAGTACTGCAGTAAATGAGTTTAAAAGGCATCTAGCCAGCTTTACCTGTTCCTGCTGATACATGAGACTTCAATCCAGCCAGAGCCTCAGGGTCTAGAAGAACCTACCCGTGTCTGAGCCTGAATGATAATGGATATAATAATACCTTGCACTCATGTAGCACTTTTGTACTTGGACTTTCAGAAAGGTGGGCTGAGCAGGTGCTATTATCTGCATTTTACAAAAATATCTCTCAGAGGCAAAAAGCATGTGGGGAGGGGTGAATAAAGGTAAATATACCAAGATGAAGCCAAAGAGGCTTGAAAATAAGGTAGAAACAAGTGCACTTAGATTGAGAAGTTGCATGAAACCTTATGAATTGTTTTTGGTTACTTTCTGCTACTGGTGTTACTTATTTTCTAATTAATTACATCAAGTAACTGTCTGTTGATTAACTCATGATATTGTACCTAGCATGTTTGCTCACAATAGGGGTCTCAAGCTCAAATGCTTGAAAAGTCTAGGCAGACCAACCTGCATGAATGGAAGGGTGCAGGTTAGGGTATGCTGACCTGGGAAGCCCCTGCTCATCATAAAGTGGCCATCACTACTCAGGTCCATTGAGGGAGTTTCTAGGAATGTAGACCCAGGGTAGACTTGTTATATGACTCTTTAAAGGAAGCTGAAAGCAAACTTGTGTAATCTCTCATTTTTTTTAGTTTTGCAACTAATTAAAAAAATTAAACCTCCAAGGGCCAAAGAATACTTCTTTGGAGATAAATTTGGCCCACATGTTGCCAGTTTCTCATCCATCCACTTATGAATTCAGAATTGTCTGTTAATCCTACATATTGGGCCAGGTGTGGTTGCTCAGGGCTTTGGGAGGCCAAGACAGGAGGATTGCTTGAGGCCAGGAGTTCGAGACCAGCCTGGACAATATAGCAAGACTTTGTCTCTACAAAAATTTTAAAAGATAGCCAGGTATGGTGACTCATGCCTGTAGTCCCAGCTATTTGGGGCTACAGAGGGGAGACTAAGGGGGGACGATCACTTGAGCCCAAAAGTTGGAGGTCACAGTGAGTTGTGATTATGCCACTGGACTTCAGCCTGGGAAACAGAGCTGAACCCTATCTCAAAAAAAAAAAAAAAAGAAAAGAAAAGAAAAAGAAAAGAAAAAAACCTCCTGCCAATATGGAAGTCTTGTAACTTGTTCCCAGAGAGAATGTTTTCCTTGAACACTTACTGTCAATAGCAGGAGTGACTTCTTTGAATGGCAGTTGGGTGAGCCCTGGAAATATCTGCAGCATCTCAAAGAGTATGAATAGAGCTTTTTAAAGCTCCTTGCATGACCTTCTATTAAATATAACTTACTTTGATCTTTAACACTAAAAATTAGGTAAGCAAATATTTATAGGATATATAGACTGTTTAAATATGTTCCTATGGGAGCAGAGTGACATGTCTGCACACATGGTAAATAGGTTTTCTTTTAATTTTATGAAGTTATAAGTTCAAGTGGTCAAATAAGATAGTAATAGAAAACACATATTTTTACAAAAGGACTCATTAGATCTGATTTAGCCACGGAGCTAAATTTAATTCATAATAAAGGCAGTCAGTTTTTAGTACTCTTCCTGTGTTGGAATTTGGTATAAAGCAAGAAATATGAATTTTGAATTATCAATAATTGATATATATGCAAGTGAGAAACCAGTTATTGACATAACTCCTCCTGATCTAATATAGCTAGTGGATATAGAAGTGGGAAGTAAATCTTAGCAAAGCTAATTTATTATACAAATAGGGAAAGTGAGGTACAGAAAAGCAGGATGTAAGTTTCTCAAATTCACAGGGCTAATGAAATGAATGGCCCAATCAGGACTTTAAAAATCCAGTCCAGGTTCTAGGCAATATAACAATAAGCCCTAAGCCCCAAACCAACCTACCCCCACGACACACAAACACCTTGGGTAAAGGAACTAGGAGTAGGTATATGAGATTCACTCTTCCTTCCCACCCTTCCCTTCCCTCCTTCTTCCCCCCACCGCCCCCAGCCCTTCTTTCTTTCCTTTCTTTATTCCTGTTTGAGGTACTCTGAGTTGGGAAGTAAGAGAGTAGGGATGTCATTATGGTTGCTGGTAGGAAATTCACCAGCTAAATCTATTGATGGAGGGGGGTTCCAAATGGATATCGGGAATTAGGACATTCTCGTAATTTGAAAGATTCTAAAGTATTTCTTTCATGGGATGTGATTCAATTTACCATTTCCCCAAGAAATATAACTTCCTGAAGGAAGATATGTTAATAAAGGTAAGAAAATAAATCACTAAATCCATTACCCAGAGACAATTGTTTTTTATATTAAAATATGTGATCTTCATTACTTTTCCCATGAGAATTTAGGTTTACAAAAATTGATTCCGTCCATACATTATTCTTTCATTTAAGGATTTTCAAACTGTGACTTATGACCAATTAGTGGGTTAGAAAATCGATTTTGTCGGTAACAACAAGCATTAAAATAATTAATAGAAATAGACTATAAAGTAACTGAGTAAATAGTGCAGAGTAAGGATAAATATTTTGTCAGTTATATATGTGTGAATGTGTCTAGGACCACAACGTAAAGTGATTTTTGTATTGTCAGTAAAAATACTAGAAAACCAGTACTGTGGCTAGCTATTTCTGCTTATTATTATTATTATTATTATTATTATTATTATTTTGAGACAGAGACTTGCTCTGTCACCAGGCTGCAGTGCAGTGGCACAATCTCAGCTCACTGCAACCTCTGCCTCCCGGGTTCAACCGATTCTCCTGCCTCAGCCTCCCAAATAGCTGGGATTACAGGCATGCACCACCAAGCCCAGCTAATTTTTGTAGTTTTAGTAGAGACGGGGTTTCAAAATGTTGGCCAGGATGGTCTCAATCTCTTGACCTCGCAATCCGCCCACCTCGGCCTCTCAAAGTGCTGGGATTATAGGCATAAGCCACTGTGCCTGGCCTTCTGCTTATTAATTTTATAAAACCTCCTTGTTTTTTTTAAAGACAGCATCTCACTCTGTCACCTAGACTGGAATGCAGTGGCACAATCATGACTCACTGTAGCTTCGACCTCCAGAGCTCAAGCAATCCTCCTGCCTCAGCCTCTCAAGTATCTGGGACTATAAGCTCATGCCACCATGCTGGGCTAATTTTTAAATTTTTAGTAGAGTTGAGGGCTTCCTAGATTTCCCAGGCTGGTCTTGAACTCCTGGGTTCAAGTGATCCTCCTGCTTCAACCTCCTAAAGTACTGAGATTATAGGCATGAGCTACTGAGCCCAGCCAAAGCTCTTCCTTTTAAACCATTATTGATGTATATAATCACTTTGAATTCTGCCTGAAAAGAATGCATGCCATCTCACATTATTGCTCTCTGCTTTGTGAGGAAATGAGATCCTTTTGCTTAGAAGGATCACAGGTTCAATGTTTATTCCCACTCCAGTCTCATCTTGGAGGAGTCTTCCACTGACTATTGTTTTTATGGAGAGAAAGAGTTTCCAAACCATTACATTTCTGCTTACAGTGCCTTGGAATTTAAGTTCAACTATTGTCTGGGTTGGTGTTATTGCTATAGTAATCCAGCAGCAAAATACCACAGGTTTAGGATTCCTTCAGCCCAAACAGTTTGTATCTTGAGATTATTTTGCCCACATGTCTTTACTATTCATCCAAGCTGATTCAGGAATAAAGCAAACCCTTTTCGCTGCTTTTTGTTATTTTAGTAAGGACAGGTGCCGTAATGGATTCTTACATGCAAACTTGCTAATGCCTGGATTCTGTAGACTTTGATTTTGAAAAGAAAAATAATTATGAGTTCAAGGACAATAGATTTATTTATTTTCTCTTCTCTTAGCCACATGTTTAGTTTACTTGTATGGGTCACTGCACTTTGTCAATTATCCCTTTTTCTTCATTTGGCTTGCAGGTTTCCTTGAGCCATGACAGAAAATTAATCTAACTTCCAAGGATTAGTTCACAAATTGGGTGACCTCCATCGAATATGGGGGCAGTGGCCACAGCTGATCTTAACTCCTGACTTTTCTCAGTAGAACACCCTGCCCATTGGTCACCAACTCTAACTTGTCTTGAACCAGGGTGTGGGATTAAAAGCTACAGAAAGAATATAGGTTTACTAAACCTTTCTGGCCTTTTAATTTTATGTTTTAAGACTCATATAGTAAAGGCTAATTTATGTATTTGCTGAAGCAATGTCAGAATTGCTTTATGTATGTAAACAGGTGCACATACACACAAACTCATTATGTTAAAATTACACAGTGCGATGACTCTCTCTAATGCACACTGCACATAAGCCAAGCTTCCTGAAATTTATTTGACATAATTAATAAAGTAAATGTATCAGAAGATCAAAAAGTTGTCTCTAGAGTTTGCATATGAAAGTTCTTCCTTTGAATTGAAATTTTTATATATTTTCTGTGATTTGATAAGAGCAGGGCTGAAAATTGACAATCGTAATAATTATTTCCAGTTGATAGCCTACCACAGTTTTCTGCAAGCTGAAAAAAAAAAAACTGACAGTACGTGGTCACTCTCTTTAAAGGGCTTACATGCTTTCTCCATCCTCACTCTAAAGCATAAAACGTGTCAAATGAACTCTGTAGAACAGGGGGTAAAACTAACATTCTTGTATGTAAATAAAATAGACTCGCAGGAGTAGCAGTTTGAATGTGTGTGCCACTCTCCTATGTTAAGGCCCTGGGCAGTTATCATGTCAAATGCAACGAAGTTTTACTAGTTCTCACAAGCAAGCAAGGAACATTTAAGAAGTACAATCTCATTTCAGGAATTAGAAATAATTCAGGTTGGAGAGACCTCTAGTGGGCATTTCCATTCATATCGATGATGAATCAGACAAAAACAGATAAAAGTTGATTAAAAATCACATTCTATATTTCTGCAATGATACATTCTTTTTAAAATAAAGTACACCTTATCAGGATATATATGAAATAGCCAAAACAGGTGCTTTTCAGAAAAATAATGAAGGTTTAAGTCTGAATATATATACTCAAAGCTAACTGTATTTTCCCTGTTAAAGTGCCACAGAACCAAAATGTAAATGTTAGTAAAAAATTTTACAAGTGGATATTTTTATCTACCTTATTTCTGCTCTCACTAAAATCCTGCTTAAAAATTCATTAGAATATAAATCATACATAAGACATTTATCTATTATTATCCTCAGTCAAAATTTAACTGAATTGCATCATGGAAATTTTTCCAAAATGGGATACTAGTTATTCAAAACTCCCTTCTGTCGTACTCTCACACTGTATTTCCCAAGACACTATTGGACAAATAAAATTGGTAGCCAGAGCAATTATGAAAAGCCAGGTCAAAGAAACAAGTCCTACCTTTAGAAAGCTGAAAGTGTGCTGGAGAAGAGACAACAAATCACAAAAGCCTGGGAGTGCCCTTGGCAAGGATATCATTCCCCAGAGAGTTTTGAGCTTCTCAAGCCATGCTTAGTAACAGAAAATAAAGCCTGCTGAATTTTTATTGTCTGTAAGAATATTACAAAATACAATGAATTTTTATTTCTACCTGTTTATTAGGATGCACGTTTCAACTTATTTCATGTCGTAATACAATCTATGTGGCTTAGTTCTTCATTGGTTAGTAATTGACTGGATGGTTAATCATATTTCCCTCTCAACTGCAAATTCTTTGAAAGCAGAGAAGGCATTGTCTTCTCTTCTTACACCTCCTTATTAACATATTGCTCCCTCACCTCTGTACTGCACAATTTCTGTACTTATTTAAGTGCACTTGCTCCTTCTCCTCCACGACTTCTTGAAAAGGCAATGTGGATTCCACAGTGTATGGCTAAGGGTCTGGAGAAAACATCTAGCCCAGCTGCAGACCCTTGGGTGTTTATTACTATTATTGATGATTTTGATGGTATTCTCTCCCTCCTTTGAATGTTCCCATTTCAGGCAGTTTTGTCTATAAATAGGATCTACCTTCCAGAGACAATGGTTCCAATAGAGTTCTTTACTTATGTCAGTGAACTTAAATTTTAAAAATCTGTTTTCATAGAAGGTTAGCAGTTTTTTTCCCATTAAGAATGTAGGCTATATTATCTCTAGTGTAATCCACAAAAGAAATCAAAGGTATTTTCATACCAAGTTACAATTGTGGCAGATAGAGCCAGTATTGTTTAGGCACTGTGTAATTATGGTAATTATTATGCCTGTCATTAAATCTTGGTACTAAAAGAGAAGCTCATGTATTATCTTATGAATTTGTATTTCTTTTAATATGTTAATTCTATCAATATGATGGTTTTTGTTTTTATGCCGGCTGATTTTGTTTTTGCATTGGCACATATTCAGAGAAGGGCTGCTGAGGCTTTATCAGAAAATATTAAGTGAGATTCAAGAACTGGATTAGCTTCCACTTAGTTTTTCTTGCCCCCTACCCCCATAATTCATTTCTAACTCCTCCTTCCTCTGTAAGTGATAAAACCCTTGATATAAAATGGACTTGTGAAAGTTTCAAAGTGCCCAGGAAGAAGGCACTGGGCAGGCGATTTCCAATGGAGGTGGTCCCAGGTAAGAGGTACGAGGGAGAAATGGCCCAGATGGTAGCTGCTTTGAAAACGGGCAGGGGAAAAGCGAATCCCTGGAGGCAAGCTGAAGGAGGAAGGAGGGGAGTATAATGCACTGACTGGGAATCAGCCTCACGGCCTGCAGAGCTGGAAGCTGCAGAGCTGAGATCTTAATGGCCATACCCTGGATGATAGGCATAGAATCTATTGCCCCTACCTCAAAGACTGGTGTGAGGAGAAAGAAATCGAAGCAACAGGTGGTGGAAGAAATTCTGACTAAAAGGAATCACAGTGTTGTGTCCTAACTCAGCTACTGTCTCGTTGATGGGTGGGGTGGGGAGTGGCTTTTAAAAATTATTTCAATAGTTTTTGGGGGGAACAGGTGGTGTTTGGTTACATGAATAAGTTCTTCGGTGGTGATTTCTGAGAGTTTGGTGCACCCATCACCTAAGCAGTGTACACTGTAGCCAGTGTGTAGTCTTTTATCTCTCACCCCAGTCCCATCCTTTCTTCCAAGTACCCAAAGCTCATTGTATCATTCTTATGCCTTTGCATCCCCATAGCTTAGCTCCCGCTTATGAGTGAGAACATACACTGTTTGGTTTTCCATTCCCAAATTACTTCACTTAGGATAATGGTCTCCAGGACCGGCGTGGTGGCTCACACCTGTAATCCCAGCACTTTGGGAGGCCGAGGCAGGTGGATCACGAGGTCAGGAGTTCGAGACCAGCCTGACCAACATGGTGAAACCCTGTCTCTACTAAAAATACAAAAAAAAAAAAAAATTAGCCAAGCTTGGTGGTGGGCGCCTGAAATCCCAACTACACAAGTGGCTGAGGCAGGAGAATTGCTTGAATCCTGGAGGTGGAGGTAGCAGTGAGCCTAGATCATGCCACTGCACTCCAGCCTGGGCGACAGAGCAACACTCCGTCTTGAAGGAAAAAAAAAAAAAAAAAAAAAGTCTCCAATTCTATCCAGGTTGCTTTAATGCTTTAAAGGAATTTTTAGCTATTAACATATAAATAATTAAATTAAGAACTGTCAGATGTTGGCCAAAGGGCACAAACTTTCATTTATAAGATGCGTAATTTCTGGAGACCTAACATACAGCATGGATGGTAATGGAGGTTTTAATTGATTTGATTGTGGTAATCATTACACAATGTATCATATATCAAATCATTACATGGTACATGTTGAATATATAAAATTGGTATTTGTCAATTTAATGTCTAAACATTTTAAAAAGATGACAGCATGGAAGAAAAATGAGAATACATTTTAAAAATTCAGAACTAAATGTATTATCTGTCACATGGTGAATTCTAAAAAATTGTTTGTGGAATAAATAAGTGGACCTTTCAGATTTTTTTTTAAAAAAAGAACTGTCAGTATTTAGGAAGGGAGACTTCCATGAAATTGCTATCATATTCCATTTTAATCCACTCTTTTGATCAGTATTACAGGATCTGATGCATTCATTGTGCAATATTGAAAATTATTCTTAGCTTATAATTATACTGTGGCTGGGGAAAAGATGTTCTTTAAAAAACAAAACCTGTAAGTGATCTACTCTATATGAATACTGTGTCTTCTTTTTGTTTTTTCTAATTATTCCATGAATACCCATTTTCCTTTTCTCCAGGCTGCTACTGTCACATCAATGACAGTTATCAGGCCCCTATTTATTTAAAAACTTGAATAAATGCACCAACCCAGGCTACTTCCATTGCTTGCTGCCAAATATTACTAGGTTTTTTACTAATTAATTACTAATTCAGTTGTCAGCTGAATTAGTCTCTCAAATTAATGTGGCTATGCAATGTGAGAAATCAGATATCAGTTGATATTGTAAAATAATGTACACATTTTTTGAAAGACACATTTCTATATAAATGTAAAATGCTACAGAATTAAAGGAAAATCAACCGACCTATAGATGACAAAGTCATGCTGCTGACAATGCTATTCATTGTCTTAAAGGCTTGCTTATAATAGTTCAAACATCAATTGCAGAGTTATGTACTTTCACAATCACAGAATGTTTATTACCACAAACATCTTTTAATTTCTTTTCACTGAGTAAAAGTTTCCATAATTAGAACTAAAAAAATTTGACATTAATGTGTTTCTGAAACCACTGTTTCAGTTAATGATAGTGATATCACCATTTGTCTAAAATGCTTGCATCTTTACACTGAGGAGTCACTGAAATATCTTAAAGTTAGCAGTGTTCGGTGCATCTAGTAACTAGTTTATCATTCACACTAAGCCCATGTTCTTTGTGTATATATAGTCTACTCAAAACCTTACATATGTATATAAAACATCCACTTTATGATACCAATTTGAACCACCATATTATATCTAATTTGGAACATCATCAAATTATAAATCTATCTAGTTGGGATGGAAGAGCTAAGTTACCTCAAGGTCATTTCTTGAGAGCTTGGTATTCTTATATCGAGATTAGAAGGGGCAGCAACCATATAGCGCTGGCTTGTACATCATTAAAACCAAAAATGGAATTGAATTAGTTGCCCAAATGGAAAAATCAGAAATTTCACAACCTCCTCTCCCACACACAATCATGTTCCCATGCTATCATTTTCCTTTTAATTTTATTTGTACTGACAAATAATAATTGTATACGTTTATGAGGGTACAATATAATGCTTTGATCCATGTATACACTGTGGAAAGAGCAAATCGAGCTACTTAACATCTATTACCTGACCTACTATCTTTTCTTGAAAATTCAGGCTCTCTTGGTAAAAGTGACCTTTATCTTGCCATGCTGCTATCATCCAGAGGTTAGTGGTCCTGTCATTTCTCTCTTTTGGAGAGTAGGCAATTCAAAGTGTTCAGTTTTTCTCTCATATCCTGATATCAAAAATGTATATATTTTTGGGAAAAAAAAGTCTTACAATTAAGAAAAAAATAATATGTATTCACAATGCAGAAATGAGGATGTATAAATAGGAAAAAGTTAGGTGGGGTGACTAAAAAGTCACGCAGCTATCGCTGGGAATAAATGAAGATCCTATGACCACTGATTCCATGCTTTTACCAGAAACTTGCTTTTATACTTGAAAAGGTACTTCCAAGTCAGAGTACAACATCTTTTAATTTTAGAATTTATGCTGTATTATTTTTAGAACCTTCGTAACTGCCATCAAAACATATTGGAGTTTATTTTTTAGGGACACCCAGACATCTGCAGCTGAGAAGAAACCAAGGACTCGTCAGTCAAAATTAAGAGCTTGAGCTTTGGAGTCAGGCAGATCTGGATTTAAATCTTAGTTCTCTTGTTTATTGGCAGTGTAACCAGAACAATCTTCTTAAACTTAAAATTACCTTCAACTGTTCCTATTTTCCTATATCTTTGAAATAAATTCATAATTCAAACTCTTGTCATCCCCTCCATGGCCATCCTGCTCCCCTAACCCAGACAACTCTCTCTACCCTAATCACTTGCCCAAATTGTTTCTGTGCCTCCTGACCAGTCTCACTTCTCAAAATTTGCTAACGACTTTGCATTTTACTCAGAGTGAAAGAGAAAGTTCTTACTGTGATGTATCAGTAAAAAGCCGTATGGGATGTGCACGCCTGACTCACATTCCTTTGTTATTTCCCTGATCTCGCCCTCCTCTGTGCTGCCTCCTGCTGAGTCTACTTATTCTTGTGTTTCTTTTTCTTTCCTTTTCTGTAGAAGTTGGGGGGGTCCCTATTTGCCCAGGGAGTTCTTGAACTCCTGGACTTAAGTGATCCTCCTGCCTTGGCCTCTCAAAGTGTTGAGATTACAGGTGTGAGCCACAGCACCTGGCCCGACTCTACTTATTCTAGCCACACTATATTTGTTGCTATTCCTTGAACACCTCGGGCACATTCCTTCCTCAGGGCCTCTGCACTTCCTGCTTTGAATTATTTGCTTGAGTTATTCTTCCTTCAGTTGTCTACATGGCTGCTACTTTCAGGGTGTTACTCAAAAGTCTCTTTTACAGGGGGTGACCTAACTTGTATGCATAACATTTCAATTCCTTTCAAACTCTTTCCATCCCCTTCCTTGTTTCATTTTTTAGCCAAAACCTTTCCACTATCTAATATGCTATATGTTTTAGTTATTTAGCTTGTTTACTATATGATTTGTCCCCAATGGGATATAAACATCATAAATGAGGATGTTAGTTTGTAATTATCACAGAGTCCAGAATAGTGCCTGTTACACAGAAGCACTCCATCAGTTCTTACTGATGAGCAAATAAATGAAGAAATAAACCTCTCTGAATCCAGGAATCCCTCAGGATAACCCTCATGAGGTTATTGTATTCATTCTAGATAATACTTGTAAAGAGTTGAGCATAGTACCCGTATATATTGGGTTAAATGAAATCGATTCTTAACATTAATTTCACTTGTTTCCTTCTACTTTATAAAATATGGCTACTAGAAAATTCAAAACTACATATGTGGCTTGTGTCTGTGGTTTGAATTATATTCCTATTGGATGGCACCTGTGAGATTCCATGTGAATTCTCTGACAGCAGAGATCTAAGTGCACAGTGGGATAGGAACCAGATCATATAGAAAGTTGAGAAAGGCAGAGCTTGATGAAGGAAGGAGGGGAGAGGGAAGGAACTCCATCATCAGGGGTGTAGCAGGAAGCAGATGGCAACAGACAGCCACATAGAGAGGGCCACATTGTGACAGGTAGTTACCTCCAGTCAAGACTGACAACTAGTCCAAAGGAGACCCTACAGGGAGGGAACCTAGGAGAGGGAAACAATACCTTGACCTCATTCTCCTCCCTTACTCTGATGTCCTTGGGTCCTCCCCACTGCCTGAGCCAAGAGGAAGCCAGAGGAAAGGAAGGCCTCTGAGGTTTTTTCTATGTCAAAGTCAGCCTCACTAGCAGAGGTATGGAAGGAGACAGAATAAATCTTGGGGAGCCAAGGGGAAATATCCAGCAAGGGGGTGCTCATTTCTATACAGTGCTACAGACTGCCCTTAATTTCCTTATGTAGGGTGTCAGCTCGTCATGCATGCAGGTGCTGAACAGAAACATCTCAATATGCTTCTGAATGAGCCTATAACATTGGCATGTCAGTACATATTTGGTGGCAGTCAATAATAATAAAATCACAATTCCATGCCAAATGCAGTTCATATTATCTCTCTCAGTCTTGGACTAATTCCTCTATATACAATAACTGTGGGGAGTAGAGTGTTTATCCCGTAGGTGGCTACAAGTGAAAACACTGTACTCTGTTGAGTTTCTACAAGGCTACCTTACCATTCATCAGCAGATGTACAAGTGTTCTGTCAATATTAATTCTCAGAATAGTCATAGTTAGAGCCTCCTGTCCCTTCTCCCAAGTTTCGGCTGAGAATCTGCTAGAGCATCAGAAGCAGTAAGTGGCCTGCACAAAGACACGTTGCAAACTGCTATCAGGGTGGTGATTAGAATTTCAAGTTCCTGACTTAAGCTTAGACAGGTTGACTGCTTAGTGCCTCCAGAGAGAAACTGCAGCTGGCTGGCAACTTTGGCAGAATGTAGCAAGGTCTGGCTTAATCTCAGTTCCCCGAAGAATTTCCCATGGGAACCTAGGACCCTCAGTGGAGCGGACCTTTGACTGAGGTAATTATAGTAGGCCTGGTCCAAAGCACCTCCCAGTAAAGAGCAGCCTTCCCAGGAGATGATTGAGTGGTTTGTTTCATTGTACTTTCCTTGCTGCCATTTCTTTGATAAAGCCACACGCTGATCTGCAGCTAAACACATTGCTGTTTAGGGGAAATCACGAATTAATGAAATGTGCTTCAGCGTTTATTGCTACATGGAAAATGTGTTGTTCCAGTGAGCAGAAACACTGCGGTGATTACAGTTAATAGAATCAGGGCTCCCTGATGTTTCCCTCAAACCGTCCTTGTTCGCATGGCTACAGAAGTACTCTACCAATTTAGAACTTCTGACGCTGGAGAGCTCAAACCTAGGATGACTCTGGTAAGAGCTATTTTCCATCATTATCTATCATTATCTCCTCTGAAAATTTATTTGTTTAATGTCTAGTGTCTCCTAACAAAAGTCTATTTCTTAGCATCTATGTCAAAATAATTTAAAATAAAAGAATGGCAAGCCACATCAAGGTTACTATTCATCCATCCATGCCAGTCAGTAGCAAATAGATCAAAGGTGCTGATCTAAAGTTCCTGAAAAGGACAAGCAAATGCTATTAGGCAAACAAAGAAAGCACTTCTCAATATAAATGAATACATTAACTTAGCTTTTGTTATGTAAGAGCTAATTCTTCCTTTTAAAGAACAAGGCAAATTTATGTAGCACCTCCTCTGAATGGTTATTATAGAATATGTAGGAATATAAAAAAATTTTAGAGATAGTCTTGCTCTCAAGATGATGGCAGTCTAACAGGAAGGACGGTTTTTGAAGTAGTCAACAATTTTATATTGAGGCAGCAACGTGTAAAGCTCCCTGGTAGATGCCAGTGATACCACAGGAAAGAGACTGTCCTTGCCCTCAAGATGCTAACAGTCTAGACTTAGATATGTATACTTTAAACTAAATAGGAAAGGTGTCTTAGGACAGGAACCTGCAAACAGACTCAGATGGAAATTTGCATGGTTTATTGGACAGTGTAATCGTGAACAAATCCTATAGAGATACTAAGGAAGCAGAATTAGGTAAAATGAAACAGTTGGTATAGCTGATCTCACAAGCTTGAACTGGAATAACCCTTCAGAATTGTCCCAAATTGAGGCAAGGGACCATGCCCTGGAGAGAGGTCTTAAACACTAACGAGGTAGCTCCCTTCATGGCAGCAAAGTCCAGAGAAGTTCATAGCTGTGAGCTTTCAGTGACATACCTACTTGGCAGCTGGTGGTAGCTTGTGTAGAAGACCAGAACTGGGGAGCACACTGTGAGATGCGATGTGGTTGGAACCTTCTTGCTTAAATCCACATGCTTCTCACGGTATGTTCATTCCCTCTGTGAACAGCTTGCCTGATTGGTTGGTCTCCTTTCCTGATGAAATTTACAAGAGGAAGCTCACTAGGATAAGCTGTAGTTTCTCTTACGGCACTGGTCTTGACCTCTCATGTGGCCTCCTGTTCACCACATCCTTCTGGGGCCATAGCAGCTGCTCTTGTGTATTGTGCCAAATTCAGCAGGGAAATACCAAGAGTCTCCCCCAGTGAATGACCAAAAGCCAAAAGCAGTCTTCACTGTCCCTTTCTGTAACAGCAGTCTCATATCCTCCTCATGATCAGGCTCCCCTGCTAATTTGTTGAGTCCCTTCCTTGTCTCTGTATCTCTTGGCATGAGAGCACAAAGTGACTAAATAGCAGCCAAAGCAGTAAGTTCAAAGGGAATTTTCCCATGCCCTTTAGACCACAGAACCTAGAGTTACTGAAACAAGGAGCTCACATTCCCAAGTAAGTTACTGGGATGTATGATTCATCCTGGAGGATGATGTCCCATCCTCACAAATAATTCTGTCCTTGCTGATATCTCAACTGCACCTTGAGCAGTTATTACGTCACTCACCAGGCTAGTGGCTTCTGAGTGTGTAGTATGTGTTAGAACCAGGAGATACAGTAGCCAGGTACATACTGTCTCACTTCTGCTATAAAGTGGGTGACTCCAGTTCAGTACAATGTCAGTGGCTTTATCTTAATACTAAAAATATGTCTTCCAGCATTGTTCCTTTTATTATTGAGTTGACTGTTTTTGACCATTTTCATTTTCATATAATTTTAGAATCACTGTGTCAATTTATATGCACATGCACACACAGGCTGATGCAATCTAAAGAAAATTAGATTGATCATAGGTAATAAAACCTATAGATCAACATGGGGAAAAAGGACATCTTAATAATACTGAATTGTCCAATCTATAAGCATCATAGATTTCTTTTTTTATTTAGGTCTTTAATTTCTCTCAATAACATCTGCATAGAGGTTTTGTATATCTTTGTTTCCAGATATTTTAAGTATTTTATGTTATTGATAGGGTATCTTTTTTCATTTTATTGTGGATTTTAATGTATCTGCTATATGGAAACATAATTATTTTATATTGACCAAATTTTCAATAAACTTGTTAACTTATCACATCTAATAATTTGAAGATTCTTTTGGATTTTTATATAAACAACTGTGTAATGCATGAATATTGACAATTTTACATATTTCTTTTCTACTCTTATATATGATTTTCTCCTTAATTTACCCCACCTGCTCAGATCACTAAGACAATAATGAATAAAAGTAGTAAGAATGAACATTTTTATCTTAGTCACAATCTCAAAGAAATAGTTTTTAAAATTTTGCCATTCAATGTGATGTTTACTGCAGAGTTTTGTAGCAATCTTTTATCAGATTTAGAAAGTTCCCTTCTATTCCTAGTTCACTAAGATATTTTATTATAAATGTGTATTAAATCTTATCAATTGATTTATCACATCTTTTGAGAAGATCATATGCTTTTTCTCCGTTATTTTGTGAATGTAATTCATTAGATTTGTTTATCTTTTTAAATAATATAAAATCTTGCATTCTTGAATAAACACACCTAGGTATACCCAACGACATACAAGGAAAGATTTCTGAGCCTTGACATGAGTATAAGGATATTTTGCACATGGGGATGACACACATAATTGTGGCCAATAAAATAAACTATGACAGGTTGAATCCTGGTCCCACTTCTCCTCACTCAACTTCCTGCCCTATAGTAGTAATTTTATTTTTTTAGATTTTCTATTTTTGATACAGGGTCTCATTCGGTTGCCCAGTCTGGAATACAGTAGCATGATCTCTGCTCACTGCAACCTCCACCTCCCAGGTTCAAGCCATTATCATGCCACAGCCACCTGAGTAGCTGGGACTATAGGCGTGTGCCATCACATCCAGCTAATTTTTGTATTTTTAGTAGAGATGGGTGTTTGCCATGTTGGCTAGACTGATCTCTAACTCCTGACCTCAGTAATCTACCCGCCTTGGCCTCTCAAAGTGCTGGGATTACAGACTGAGCCATCATGTTTGACCTGTAGTAGTAATTTTCACCATAGTTTCCATGGCCTCATTGATGATAGAAAGAACTTGCCAATACCTTTGGAATTTGCCAGGACTTTGACTTTGGTGAATGGGTTTTTAGTAGAGGTGATATGGGATTTTTTTCATAAGAGATGGGGTCTTGCTATGTGGCCCAGGCTGCGGTGCAGTGGTTATTCACAGGGGCATCCACCACTGATCAGCAGAGGAGTTTTGACCTGCTCTGTTTCCAGCTTGGGCCATTCCACACTCTCTAGGCAACCTGATGGTCCCCTGCCGAAAAGTCATCATATTGATGCCAAACTTAGTGCAGATACTTGATCAGCATAGTGCACTATACAGCCCAGAACTGCTGGACCCAAGCAATCCTCCTGCCTCAGCCTTTTGAGTAGCTGGGACTACATGTGCCCACCACTGCTCCCAGACTGATATGGAAAAAATTTGAAATGTGTTTATATGATTGATTTTGCTCACTTGTGCTTCTGTCATTCCCAAAGAATAACATAGTATTCTATTGTCCATTCAGCTTGGGTTGAAGTATGAAATAGGTAGAGCAGGGCCACCTCTGTTGGTGTACAGCCATGCAACCTAAAGCAGAACTACCTCAGCTGACCTCCAGACACACAAGCTTAGGCAGAACCACCCAGTCAACTTGTAGATGTTCAAGGAAGAAATAGAAGCCTGTTGTTGGATGCTTCTGAGATTTATGGTTTCTTGTTATGCACCATAATGGTATATGTAGCTGACTAACACATTTGGGTGACAACTTTTTTATTGAATACCATACATTGGATATGAAATATAAAGATTCTAGATGATTGGATTTTCCTCCACAGAGGATTTACTCTACCCTTTGATATGCAGTCAGCCTTGAGGCAAGTCATCTGAATCTAATAAGGGACTGGGCTAATCTTGGACTGAAATACATCTTTCGAAGTTTCTCTCTACTACTGATTTACTCCTACTTCTAATGTGAAGCCCTTCAGGTTTCCAGTGACAGTTTTGTGTGTTTGCTAGGATTTCTCCTCCTTGGCATGTCATTAACTACAATTTTTGTCTCCTTAGCAGTGTGGAACTTCTGGAAACACCTTTGTTTTTCAGCAAGTTATTACTTCTTAGCCTGTCACTCTGTTTAGTTAACATTTAAGACATGCCCCCAAGGGAAAACTATTGTAATGCCAATCTCCTGATATGTGCCTTCTTCTAGAATCTCACCCTCTCATGCTGACTGCCTTGGCAGACCATTACTTCGATGTTTGCCTCTCCCGAATATTGAGAATATTGAATGCCCTGCAGTCTTCACTGCTTCAGAGCACCTGGCATCTGCTCAGCTACTCAGCCTCTTATCCTCCTCCAAAAATCAGCATATACTCCATGAGGGAAGAATTTTAGCTACTTTTTCTAGCCTGTTAGAAGGTAATTCATCATAGCTAGAAGCAGAAGTCATGTAATTTTTATTTTCTACATTTCTCTAAGATTCATCAATACCTATTCATTTTCACTGCTGTATAACATTCCTTTATGTGAATATATTTAGTTTATTTATTATTCTTCTGTTCTTAGAGATCTCAACTTTTTTGTTAATATGAACAAAGGTATCCTAAATGTTTTTACACATATTTTGGTAAACATATAAAAGAATTTCTTCAGGGTATAAACTTCAGAGTAGAATTACTGAGTTACAAGATACGTGAATGTTTAACTTAAAAGTTACCACCAACTTGTTTTCTGAAGTGACAGTTAAAATGTATACTACTTATCAGCAAACACTACTTTATTTTTTTCCTTAGAATGTATCTACAAATACTCTATTCGATATTAATAAACATTTGGAATTTTTTCCTAGATTTTTTGCTATTATGGACAATGGTGTTTTTAGCAGTTTTTCATATATGTTTTAGTATATGTGAAAGTATTTATCTGGGATATATACCTCAGAATAGAATTGCTGGGTCATAGGATATATGAATATTCAAATTAGAAAGTAATGCAACACCATTTTCCAAGGTGGCCAAATTTTCATTCCCTACTAGCAGCGTTTGCTTGCTTAATATTTTTTTGTTTCAATTTATGTCAAGTCAATAATCTATTCTAAGACTTCTTACTTTTTAAATTTTCTATCCATTTGTTAAAATGAAAGGTCCTGTAGGGGAGAAATCTTTTTTGTTTACCCTATCCCCACATTTAGAAAATTACCTAGTACCTAGTAGCCACTCAATAAATACTTGTTGAATGAATCAATGAGTGAGTCAAAATATGGAGCTTGTAGGAAGATTAAAGTAAGGGAGGATTATTAATTTTATTTTGAACACGTGCATAAAACATTAGGGACAAATTCACATGAAGCTTTCCAACAGGAAGCCTGACAGTACGGTGAGTTAGAAGCTTAGTAAATAGGTCAATATTTCTTTCATTATGTATTCTTAACCAACTCATCTCCCCATCAAAATTAGTTATAACTCCTCCATGTTTGCACCACATGGGCTAGTACATTTAGTCATTTCATGGTTTTTATTTGTATCCTATCTCTTAGAATAATCAGAAATGTGTAGGCTTCTCTCCTATAAGCCCTCTGGTTGTGCAGATTTGGAGAGGTAATACAACATTATGATCAAGATTTGTGCCAACTCTTAAGCTAGTCTGTCTTGATTTAATTATTAATTCTAGAATAACGAAGTTTCAGCAAGGAAGATAGAGTCACTATAAATACAGGAATAGGGATATAATATGGGAATCAGGACTTGTGTGATTTCTGAAAATGGCCACAGTCTTGTCATCACTGTAACATGGCTCTGGATACTCTCTCACCTCCTTGGATATACCCGCCGATAGTGAGACTGAGCTTAGCCATGTGACTTGTTTTGGCCATTGGTACAATATCAAATGTGATGCAAGCAGATATTTGAAGTCTTTTTGAACAACGGAACTTGCCCTTTCTTGCTGCTTTTTGCAACCCTGCAACTGCCTTGCAAAGAAACCTAAGCTAGACTGGTGGGAGAAAGAACTTAGACACCCTGTTAGAGAGTCTTCCACCTGTGAGACCAGCCACCATCAGACCAGATGAACTTGAGCACTGCCTTCAAAGAATTGTGAGCTAAATAAAATGTGTTTGTTTATGCTTGAGAGTGATGTGTTTTAAAGCAAAAGCTAACTGGTCCAAAGCTTACATGAATGGTCCAGAAACCAGAAGCTGTAGTTGGAAATTAGAGAAACACGCACTAGCAACTCTAGTCTGAAATACTGGAGTGTCTGGACAACCAGCACTCAAGGGAAATTTGTAAAAATCATTGCACCTGGCACCCAACTGGGTTTTGCTGGGTCTGTGAAGTCACCTTTTTAGAGGAAGCCACCAAACCAGACTGATGCAATCTCCTGAAAAAAGTGCATTTTATTTTCACCTAACATATCACATGTAACACTAGTTACCAAATTCTATCCTGAAATCATAGAAAGAAAAAGATTCTGTGAAACAGCCTTAGGCAAAAGTAGTAATGGTGCCATGTTGACCCCACCCCCAAAAAACAAAATTCCAGCCCACATATTTATTAGGGATGTGACCTTGAAGAAGTTACACTCTGAGTGTCAGTTTATAAAATGAATGCTATAGGACTTAATTTCACTGGATGATAAGAGTCATATGAATAAATGAAGGTTTGGAAGACTGCCAAGCATCTGGCAAGCACACAATAAATGGTAACTATTATTATTGTCCTTTTGTATTCTTCTCCTCCAAATCCAGCACAATTCCTTGTACATACAAGATATTCATTACATTTTTTTTTAAAAAAGTAAATATGTTTTCACTATCTCACCCTTTCTTGATGTGCCCACAAAAAAAAAATCTCATGAATAATTTATTCTAGAATTTTGTTCCATTCAAGTGATCAAAAAGTATTTACTTTTTCCTCCGGTACTTGGCACTGAGTCAGCTGTGACCAAGATCAGTCTATCCAATTTTTAGAATACATCTGTCCCACTTTCAAATGGTGAGTTTACTGATATTTTGGCTTGGGGTAATTGTCTTACATCCCATGATCTCTCAAAGACTAACAGGCCAAACTATTTCAAAATTCTCCTATTTGCAAATGTATTCATACTCTGAAATGTAGCCCATGTAGGCCAGGGGGTTAAAATCCCCTAGAAGCGTGAGTTCTTTCTTCCAAACTTCTCCTATTGATTCATTCTTCAATATGGTATGCAAGGCCTGTTTGATTGTCAGCACTGTACGTCTCCAGCTTCATCTGTTGCCACAAGCAATTCAGACTCTAGTTATAAATGTGCCATGTTCTCTTTCACATCTGGGTTTGTACACTTTCTGTTTTTGTGTTTCTGAGAAGTTCATAAGTTTTCTCTTCAATTGGCCAGCTCCCTTTCATCCTTCAAATCTTTAATTAGGCTAGCATGTCCTCTAGGAAGCTTTCTTTAGCCTTTCAACACTGAGTTCAGCATCCTGCCTCTCACTTTCGCCGTCTTCCACCCCCAAAGATGGTGAAAGCTATAAAGCCAGAAGCCAAGGTGGTACGATTCACTGTTACATCCCCTCTTCATAGGTACTCAGGTATCACAGAAGAAATGCTTGGGTTTAACCACTCACTACCATATATTAACTATTTGATCTTGCGCAAGTTACTTAACTTTTCTAAACCTCAGTTTCTTCCTCTGTATAATGGGAGAAGAATTGTTCTTACATTGTGTAGCCATTGTGAAGATTAAACAAGATGATTCATATAAAGGATTTAGAACAGTGCCTGGCACATAAAAGCACCCAATAAGTGGTAGTATTCAAAGAAACACAACCCCTTTTATGTACTAATGTTCCCCGGCCAAAGTGAGGGTCAGGCTACTATTTCTCGTGGACCAATAATGAGATGCAGATGAACTGGGGAGGAAGAGAGTTCCTATTTCTGCAACTATTTACAGGGGGAAGGCCTGGAAATTATCACCAGACCAACTCAAAATTACGAAGTTTTCTAGAGCTTATATACTTTCTAAGCTATACATTTAAGTGTGCATTTATCCAAAGATGTATAAATCTTTTAATCTATAACTAAGGTCTGAGTCCTGAAGACTTTCCTCTGGAGCCTTAGTAAATTTACTTAGTCTAAATGGGTCCAGGTGCTGGGGTGATTACACTTATCTTGTCTCCTGTGAAATCACAGAGGTTTAGGGAGTTCCTTCAGACCCCCAATAAGCTTGTTTGTGGAGGCCCGGGGAGTTTCTTTAGACCCACAATAAAACTGGTTTAATCCTAAATGGTCCTATTAAGAATTATTTTGTTATTGTGTTATGCTTTAAAGCCCAGGAAAGTCCTAGCCAAAATTCTTGATGGGCTTTTTTTACATCCCAACCTTTGTGTAAGGACACTGGTTTTTAATATTTAACTTAACCTCTCAGTCAGTCTTGAAACAGTTGTTATGGAGGCTTGCATTAGTGAGACCTGACCTGCCACAGGAGGTGTTCAGAAAATCTTTAATATTATTGATGATCATAAATACCCTGGGGACTTGACCAGCTTTTTTAATCTAGATTTTCCCAAGATTCTATAAGTTCTGTTTCTTTAAGGCGTCATTCCTTATGACCAAAAATAAAGTACATAGTAGGAGCTTGTTACTTCTGATTGCAAGACATACAAATGTTATTCAAAAAGTAAAAATTTTGGGGAGGCTGAGACAGGAGAATGGCTTGAACCTGGGGGAGCGGAGGTTGCAGTGAGCTGAGATCGCACCATTGCACTCCAGCCTGGTGACAGAGCGAGACTCTATCTCAAAAAAAGAAAAAAAGAAAAAGTAAAAATTTTAGTGTATGCCTAGCAGCATATAGAAGGAGAGCCAAATCCAATCCAAGGGTCTGTTTTGTAAGCAACATATACCATATCTACATCTTCTGCTTTGCAAAATTATCCACATGCAAGATACTCTCTTCACACACAGTTCTCAGTAGCTAGATCACTTAATTATTTCCCCATCTTTAGGAAGCTCTTTTTTCCCACATGTTGTGCCGTACTTTCCTCTTCTTGTCATTTTGACTACTGCTGCTAGTACCTGCTATGCCTCTGGTTCCATGTTACTGTCAAATCGCCAGCCACATTTCCTTCTGGGAAGCTTGGCCCCCAGAATTCTCCTCCTTTTAAAATGACTGCTACAATCATCCCTCATGCATCTTTTATGCACTTACCTCAAGGATCCCAGATATACCCATGCCAATAACTACTAGCGTACTAAATTGGACACATGCCTTTCTTTTCACCTCAAGGAGACCTTGTTGGATATCATTTCTTAGTTCTCCAGAGGGCAGCAAGAAGATGCCCCCAAACTACCAGGAACTTATGGCTCCTCTCTCTTTTTTGGTTGTTGTCTTTTATTCCTGCCTGTGCAACTGCAGCTGGAGCTCCCTGAGAAGCTAAAATGCACCGAGCTCCATGGGTTAACATCTAGCTGCAGTGTAATTCCCCTGCTTTGTATTGAGGAGGGTGGAATGCGCTTGAACAGCTATTATTGTGAATTCTGTGTGGAGTCCATCAGAGACAGATAATGCTTCCTTAACAGCTTTCAGACAGCATAGATTTGTACCAGTCTTCATGTGTATGTTGAATTCCCTCACCAGAGTCTCAGAATAGTGAAAGGGGTCAAATTTGACATTTAAATTAATATTTTATACCTCTATTATGTAAAGGAATTCATTTCTTGGGTTCATTAAGATTTAATATTTATATCATTTTAGAGTAACTTTTTTTCTAAATTAAGTGACGTAATACTAAGATTTTCAAAAGACAATAAAATGGGTAAATTCTTAGTTCAGGTAATGTTTTCTCTTCTGCTTTTGTAATTTTCATGAATTTACGTATTATGTGCTAATTGAGGGCAAGCTATTAATCAAAAGAGGTTGAGCCTCGTTAAAAAAGAAAGAAAAGGAATTCTCTGCTATGGTGTCATGCAGATCTGGTGTAAAATATTCAATTAAGCAAAAACAATGTAATGGCATAGTAAGGTCTCCACCTCCAAGACTAACATTAAAGAAAAGTGACTCAAAGGAATTAACAAATTGTTGAGCTTATCTTTAGCAGAGTGGCAATGATGGAAACTAAATTAGAGAGGAAAATATTGAGTAGTGAGGAATATAAACCACATATTTGAGACATGGAAGGACAAATAGAAGAAGGAGACATAGTAAAGGAGATGGTGAGGTGCTGAGATAAATGAAAAGCTTTGATGGGGATAGACAAATCTGTGTGTTTTTGCAAAAAAGAAGTAAGAGGACTGAAAAAGACATTGCAGATTTTCCAGAAAATTCAGGTTAACAGGAATAGATTGGTTAGCCCTAGAAAGAAATGATATTTTGCTCACCTTGAGTCAGTTTGACTGGAGGAATAAGGGTGTCTGTATTAGTCTGTTCTCACACTGCTATAAAGAAATACCTGAGACTGGACAATTTATAAAGAAAAGAAGTTTTATTGGCTTATGGTTCCACAGGCTGTACAGGAAGTATGATTCTGGCATCTGCTCGGCTTCTGGGGAGGCCTCAGGAAATGTACAATCACGGCAAAAGGCAAAGGGGAAGCACATACATCACATGGCCAGAGTAGGAGCAAGAGAGAGAGGCAGAAGATGCTGCACTTTTAAACAACCAGATGTCATGAGAACTCACTCACTGTGGTGAGGACAGTATCACAGGCCGCACCTTCAACATTGGGGATTACAATTTGGCATGAGATTTGGATGGGGATCCAAACCGTTCAGGGTCCCTGTCTCAGAGGTCATGAAATTCAGCTAAGTTCTGTGCTTTCCAGGCCACCTGTCTAGAGGCTTTGGACAGGCTGCTTAAAAAACTTGAGAACCCTGAGTACCATCTCTCCAAGACTAGTTCAAGAACAAGCCCACTGACGACTTCAACATCATTTGTCATCTCTCAACTTGCACATTGCCAACAATATTCTGATCCTAGAAGTGACAAAAATATTGTGGCTAACACTTTTTTATGCCTTCTGCTCTAAAGATTCTCCTCTCATTGTCCTCCTGGGAAGATACTGTAATTGGTATGTAAACAATGTGGAAGGAAATGTATTTCTAGAATGACCTTGTTTTCTAGAAAGCCAACATTGCTACTTTGCCAAATTTCTCCTAGATGAAAGGTAAAGACAAAATTGTCTCAAGGGATTGTGAGAAACAGCAAGTACTTGAAAAGAATGTTACAATTAAAAAAAAAAAAATGAAGGAAGCCACCTTGAGTCAGCTTCGGAAAATATGCTAAAAGCACTTTCTTCAAGTAGTACAAAAATGGTTGGTTTGTGAGACTGTTTCAATGGGATTTCAGTTTTAATACTGACTAAATATTTTAGTGCAGAAGTGGAAGAGAAAATGTCCTCGCATTAATCTACCACAGTAAGTACCTTTTATTTAGATAAAGGAGAGCTGAATAATTAGATGACAACATAAATACCAGCAGTGATAGCCAAAAAATATAGATACCTTCAACAACCCCAGGGGCAAGTGACCTACTGTTTAATATAGAGGACTCCAAAGAATGTTTATTTCTGTCATCTAATGTCACACAATTAAAATCTTACTGATGAAATACTCAACAGTGAATTTTATTAATAATTAAGTTTTTTTCAGAAAACCCTTAGGATTTAATTTTGATTCTCAGAACTTTATTTTATGATGATGATATTTGTTTTAATCTCAGACTTGGTTCAATACTGATTTTATTATTTGGCCTTTTGGTATTTGGCAAACTATGTATTTAGTGTGGTTTTAATGTTTTTCCATAGTTCTCGGGAGTTCAGGGAAAGGCCTCACATTTTCAGCAGTATAAACAGCTTATTTCCCTAACCAATCCATTCACGTAGACAAGTGCAGTTAAAAATTCCTTGTGATCCATTATTTTGGAGTGGGGAAGGGCTGCAGTACTAAGCCCCAGTTCTTCTCAGATTCTCCTTATCTATCTCCAAGATTTCAAAACAGGATGCTATCATTTTTCCACCTCATATCACTATGGATGGGAAACACTTAAATATTTACAGCCTCATTTGACCACTGATATTTAATGAACCAATTTTGTTTTTGTCTTCCCCAATTCCAGAATCCAAGTTCAAGGGGAAAAGTCAAGGAGTAGAATCACAGGTCATAGCATCATTCAGTTAAGCAGGGTAAGCAGAGTTCCAGCTATTCTCTGGGGCTGTCTTTTTTCACATATTTTCTCTGTTCTTTGTTTAGCCTTTTCCTGTGGATTGCTCCCTCAGATGTGGGGGCTCACTCCTAATTGGCATATTCACATTCAAGTGTAACAAGTTAGAAGTGGGGACCTAATTTTTCTTGGTTCCACTGCTTGATTTGGCTAAATGAGGCTATCTTCAGTAACATTAAAATAAAATAAATATCTAGTAATGAATCTGACATTTTATCCTCATCCTCGTGTCACTTATTTATTTATTGCCTCTCAGCTCCAAATCCATCTTTTTGCCTGCTCTGTGAAATGGATCTGAGCCCTTTATTTTTCTTTGCCAACTGACACAATGTTAAGGCTTGTCAGTAGAGGGCGCCAGAGAGACACAGCAGGATTTTGTTTCCTGATATTGGCGATGGTTCACCAACTTCTGCAGCACTTGTAGCTTCTTTGGTGCCCACCAACTATGATGCGTGGTGGTAAGCGGCATCCACCAGCCCCTCTGTCTCTGCTTTTAGTGGGTTTATACTGGAGTGTCTCCAATGAGACTCATTCCTGAGAACAGATTTCACTGCCAACCTAGTGGAAGAATGTCTGGCAAATTCCGGAAGAAAGCAGGTTTCAGCAAGTTCTGCCAGCCCCTCTTTCATTCAGTGAGCCACAGCTGTCTCTCCCGCAGGTCTGGATCCCAGCCGTGTGTGGCGGGTGGTGGGGTAGGGGAGCTGCTTTCCTGTGGCTGCTCTATCTCAGCCCTAGGGTTGGCAGCTGCTCCTTCTATCTGCTACCCTTATATTATTGAGCGTTATTTTCACTTCCTAGTAGCCAGTCCCTTATTACTTAAATTTCTCATTTAGTAAATAATTCTTGTCCAAATTACTCTTTCTCTTTACCTTTGAATCCACACTGATGCAATCTTCTAGTCAAACACTGCTTTCTAAACCTAATGACCTTAAAACTAAATTCCCTCTGTTTGAGGAAAGAACTGAAATTGTATTTTCCACTGCTCTCATGCCACACTCAACACCACCAACTAACACAGACAGAAGACTTGTGGGACCAAATGTGTGTTGGGGGGGTTTTGCCCCACCACCAAGCAAGCAATTCATTCTGCAGCAGACACCAGTTGGGTCCTACAATTTCATCTTGACACTCTCTACCTGGAGATAGCATCAGATCCCACGGGTTGAGGGCTCAGTCCCACAAGACTGACCCCCTTCAGAAACTAGTCACAGGTTTGGCCTCCAGAACTTCTGACCAACCAGCTTCAAGTTGGGGTTCCCACAACAGGCTCTCTGGTTAATTTGCTGGAGTGGCTCACAGAATTCAGGGAAACACCTATGTTTACCAGTTTATTATAAAGAATATTACAAAGGAAACAGATGAAGGGATGCATAGAGCAAGCTATGGGGGAAGGAACATGGAGTTTCCAAGCCCTCTCTGGGTATGCCACCCTCCAGGAACCGCCATGTGTCTAATTATATGAAAGTTTCTGAGCCCTATCCTTTCAGGGCTTTTAGGGAGGACTTATTACCTAGGCATGATTGATTAAACCACTGGCTATTGGCCCCTTTCTTCCCAGAAGGTTGGGGACCCTGCCTTTGTCTTTATGGTGACCAGCCACCATCTCAAAGCTGAGGGGCTGCTGGCCATCCATCCATCATTGGCATACAAAAAGTTATCACTTTGGAGATTCCAAGGATTTCAGGAGTTGTGTGCCAAGAAACAGGGATGAAGACCCTGTAGATATTTCACAATATCAAGCCCTCTTTTCTTGTCTGCCTGAAAGAATGACATATTTACTTTTATGCACCACATTCATGAGAACAATTGCTACTGGGGAGGGAAGAGGAAAAAAATGGAAGCAAAATGGAAAAGTTCTGTTTACCTTTTATATTTTAATTATTTTATTAATAAGTACTTGCAACAACACTTCTGCAACTGCTAATGAAAACCAATTACAACAAAATTACTCTTCCACTTTAAATAACTACAAAACTGGAAAGAGATATACGAAACACTGATTTTAGGTGCCAGACTACAGCCAGCGCGTGACTATGGTGATTGAAAGAAGAAAATCAAATGAGATATGACTGACCCAGCTTATTGCCTGGAGGAAATTATTCAAGCCACAGTGTAGGGAGGGGAACAAATTCTGGCAATCTTATTTGGCTGAGAGGAGAGAGAGCTGAGTTTGGATAAGAAAAATCTGCACAGGGAGAGAGAGCTCTGGGGATTTGCACACAGAGTCCCCTTGAGTTTTTGGCTGGAAACTAATCTGTGTATGAGTAGGATGACATTTCCCCAAACCGAGGAAAGAACAACTGGAAAACCTTAGGCTGAACAATTCACAAAGCTCACAAAGGGCTGGGAATATTTGCATTTCCACCAGTCAAAACAGAAAGACCTTGTAATAGACAGAAAAATTGATAAAGTTTTCTAAAGGGATAAACCTTAGTAGCGAGGCAAAATCAGTCCCAGATTAAAGTGTGCTCTGGACCTGCCATAATGTGCCTTGAATGAAAGCTTCAAAAGGATCATAAGGTTAATCCACAAGTAGTTACTTCTGTGGAAAGACAAAATCCAATACCAAAAGACAAAAGACAACAGAAAATTAACACTATTCAATATTAAACTAAAAATTACCAGACATGCAAAGGAGCAGTCTGCAAAAATAGACCCAAATGATGGTGTTGTACCCAAAAACCTTGAGACAGTTATTGTAAATCTAAAGGTATATTCAGAGATTTGAAAAATAAGATAACTACAATGAAAAGAGAAATACAGACATTACAAAGGCCAAAATGAACTTCTAGAAATGAATGGTTCAATATTAAAAATTTGGAAATCACACTGGATGTGATTATCAGAAGGATAGACACCAAGAAAGAAAAGATAAGTGGCCTTCAAGATCTAGCAATTGAAAATATCCAAAATAAAACACTGAGAAAAAGGAGTGAACAAAAAAAAAGATGCAGAACTTCAGGAAGCTGTAGGATAATGTCAGTCTTTCTAATAAATGTGTCATTAGAGACCCCAAAATAGGGAAGTCAGTTGAAAGGAAAGACAAGAAAAAATAATAGTACAAATGAGACAGAGTAGAAAAGGGACTTGGCCCCACCCTTTACTAATATATTTCTTTTCCTTTTCTTTCTTTTTCCATTTCCTGACTGATGACCATTGGACCTTGAAGAAACTAAGATAAGCAGTGTTCCATCATAAGTCTTACTCAGGGAAAGTAACTTTATTATCTGCAGTGCACAAGACCAGAAGAATGACCGATCTTTACCCCTCACCTCATTATAACACTAAAACCTCTGCCAAGGGGGTTCTTATCTGCCATTTTCTGCTCATGTGATGTATGTGTTAGCATGATCCCTTACTACACCTGAGCACCCTGCACTCCACCCCATACATGCAGTGATGCTCACCTACTTCTTGAATTATTAATGTCACCTCCTTAAGACACTGCAATGCACTCCCCTCTGGGAGCCGGCTGGAGAAATTTTGCTCCAGTACTGTCTCCCTTGTGTTCCAGCATAACCCCCTAATAAAGCTTTGTCTGGGAAACTTGCTTGGCTTCATGTCAACTTCTATTACATGAGAGCCTAAGGACCTATGAACACTAACAAAAATATTCTCAGATCTAATGAAAACGAAAATCACAGTTGGAAGAATTTTAACAAACCCAAGTAGAGGAAACATAAAGAACAGAACAATAATATGCGTAAGAATCTATGAAAGGAAAATAGATCTTGGGGCCCTAAAATCACTAAGCTACAGGGAATAGTCAAGCTGGGAACTGCTTAGGGCAAACCTGCCTCCCATTCTATTCAAAGTCATCCCTCTGCTCACTGAGACAAATGCATGTATGATTTGCCTCCTTTGGAAAGGCTAATCAGAAACTCAAAAGAATACAACCATTTGTCTCTTATCTACCCATCACCTGGAAGACCCTCCCTATTTCACGTTGTTCTGCCTTGACTTTGAGTTGTACTGCCTTTCCGGACCAAACCAATGTTCGTCTTTCGTATAATGATTGATGTCTCATGTCATCCTAAAATGTATAAAGCCAAGTTGTGATCAGACCCCCATGGGCACATGTCATCAGGACTTCCAGAAGCTGTGTCATGGGCACGCATCCTTAACTTTGGCAAAATAAACGTCCTAAACTGAGAACTGTCTCAGATATTTGAGGTTCAAAAATTAAACTACTAAAAGCAAGTGATTAAAAAAGAAACATTTTTTAAAAGCAGCCGAAGGGAAAAAAGACAAAGACAAAAAGAAAAACAAAAATAAGAATGACAGAAGACTTATCAGAAACTATGCAAGCCAGAAAATAATAAAGAGGCACTTTTAAAAAATGAGGGAAAGAAAGAGACGTTAATCTAGAGTTTTTTAAACAGTTAATGTATATTTTTAAAATGAAAACAATATAAAGACATTTTCAGTTAAACAAAAGCTAAGAAGTTTCATCACTAGCAGATCTGCACTATCAGAACTGTTAAAGGATTTTTTCAGGCAGAACGAAAATGATAACATGAAATATTTGATTGTCACAAGGGACGAAAGAGTAAGAGTGTCAAAAATGGTAGTTGTGTCAGTATTAGATGTTTATGGTTCATATAATTTACTCTCACTCTTTAACCAAACTTTCACTGAAAACATACACAATACCTTGAAAACAGAATTCACTGAAGATTCATTCAACTCAATATACACAAACTCAATTTTTACTGTTGTTCAACAGCACTTTTTTGATTATTATATGATTTCTGAGATTACTTCCTATAGCACAGTTTCTAGAAATTATGAAACCTGTTTTGCCTTTTTCTATTATCTTCACATCCCTTCAGCCATCATGGGGGAATTTGAAAATAAGAAGGGTATCTAAAAGTTCTAGAACTAATAAACAACATGTGGTATATCCAGAAATTTAAAGGAACAAATTACTGACACATGCAACTACATGGATTATTACCCTCAAAAGCATAATGCTAAGTAAAATAAGTCAGAAATAAAAGACTTCATAATGCATAATATATAATCCACTTACATAAAATTTTAGAAACAGGCAAAACTATAGCAAAAGAAAACTACATTCATCTGTGCCATGTAGTGTTTGCATAGCAGATTAATGGAACGAAACAGAGAGTCCAAAATAGATCCACACATACATGGTGAATTGATTTTCAGCAACATTGTTAAGAAAATTCATCAAATAAAAGGTAGTCCATCTACAAATATTGCTAGAAAAATTGGATGTACATATAGGACAAAATGAACTTAGACTTTTGTGTCATTTCACATATAAAAATTAGTAAGAAATGAATAGTAGGCCTAAACGTAAGAGCTTACTCTTAAATTATGAAAGGTCACACAAAGAGTTTTAGATATGGCACAAAAAGAATGAATCATAGAATAAGCCTATGGATAATTTGAGAGTTCATCGAAATTAAAAACTTTTGCTCTTTGAAAGACATTTCTAACAAAATGAAAGAGCAAGCCAGGGACTGGGAGAAGCTACTTAGAAAAATATCTCTGATAAAAGGTTTGTATACAGAATGTACAAAGAACTCTTACAACTCTATATCAAGAAGAAAAGCAGCATGATAAAAATATTGAGCAAGAGATAAAACAAGATATGTGAATAGGAAATAAACTCATGAAAAAAGGCTCAATGTCCTTGATCTTCAGAAATACGAAGATGAAAACTTGGAAGAGTTGCTACTACGTATTCATTTTCATGACTTAGATGTAAAAGATTGACTATACCAAGTGTTGTGAAGGATATGAAGCCCTTGTACCTTCCAGATATTGCTGCTGGGAGTGTAAAATTTTACAACTACTTTGGAAAACAGTTTGGCATTTTCTTAAATTGTTAACTATACACTTGCCATATGACCCAACAACCCAATCATTTGTATTTACCTTAGAGAAGTGGAACCTATATCTACCCAATGACTTACACTCAAATATCTCTAGCAGCTTTATTTATAATAGACAGAAATGGAAAACAACAACAATGATTAAGCAGGAAACTGTATAAGCACTTTGATGGAACTATCTTATTTCAGTAATAGTACCTACAAAAGAGGTATGGAAGTTTAGGAAGATCCAGTAACTTGCTCAAAGCCATAGATGAAATTGGCAAAGGCAAGATTCCCACTCATCTCTGTTTTCCCTTAACTACTTATTTTACGAAGCTGACACTAACAGGTGAGTGCAAGTTTTCTGCTAAGTGCTTTTGAAACATTGTCTTATTTAATCCCCACTAAAGTCTTCCGGGCATTATTAGCTCAATTTATAGATTAGGAAACTGAGATTTAGATGTCAGTTAACCTGACTAAAGTTTTACAGATAAAAAGAAGTGAAGGAATCTGATATTCAAGTATTTGAACCCAGATATGTGTGATCCAAAAACCTGTGTCCTTATACATTGATTTCTTCTACTACAGTGTATGCTTCTTGTGATAGTCAGTTATATACAGCAACTTCACTGGGCCTCAGAGCACCCAGATATTTGGTAAAACATAATTGTGGGTGTGTCTATGAGGGTGTTTTTGGATGAGGTTAACATTTGAATGGGTGAACTGAGTAAAACAGATCACCCTCCCTAGTGTAGATGAGCCTTATCCTCTGTTGGAGTCGTGAATAGAACAAAAAGCCTGAGTGAGGGAGAATTCTCTTTCTCTGCCTGACTGCCTTAGAGCTGAGACATTGGTCTTCTGCTTCCTGCCTCTGACTCCAACTTGAACTTACATCATCAGCTTTCTTAGTTTTCAGGTCTTAAGAATGGAACTGGAACTATACCCACTGGCTCTCCTGGATCTTAGCCTGCGGAATACAGATCCTGGGACTTCTCAGTCTCCATAATCTCATGAGCCAATCTCATAATAATTTATAAATTATAATAATATTTTTTTTGAGACAGAGCCTCCGTCTGTTGCCCAGGCTGTAGTGCTGTGGTGCCATCAGGGCTCATTGCATCCTTGACTTACAGGCTCAAAAGATCTTCCCACCTCAGCCTCTTGAATAGCTCAGACTACAGGCATGCACCGCTGCAGCCGGGTAATTTACTTTTATTTTTATATTTTGTAGAGACAGGATTCTCCCTGTATTGTCTTGGGCTCAAGCAATCCTCCTGCCTCAGCCTCCCAAAGTGCTGGGGTCACAGGTGTGAGCCACCATGCCTGGCCAATAACTTATTTTTTATAATTTTTATAATAATGAATAATAAGGTAAATATAGATAAATTTATATCATAGTAGTAGGATATAGTACATAGATGTATGTATTTATATAACAGGATATATTACAGTATATAATACAAAATATATATACTATAGTATACAAAATAATATGTTATATATTATATATTACATATACATAATAATATGTAATGTATACTATATATTATATAATACATGATATATTATATATAATATATGTTATATTAGGTTGGTGCAAAAGTAATTACAGTTTTCCCATTACTTTTAATAAATATGTACATAAAAATAGGATTCTGTTACTTCTATATAATACATAGGACATACATACATACATATATATGTACATATAAAATGGGATTCTGTTTATGTTTATCTGGAAAACCTTGACTAATACCCTTCCTAAGGATGAATTTCTTCATAAGAAAAGAATACCCTTATTGAAGCCCACTTGTGCCAGGTAATGCAGTACAGCTGTGAATGAGCAGCTCCATCCTAAGGAATTATGGAACATCTCATTAGATTTTCAATGCACGGATCATGGTATAAGTGTACTAGGAGACCTCGAAAAAAAGAAACTGATGGATTCTGTTTTTATCAGTCATCTAATAAAGTAAAAATGTAAATAATAAAGCAACGAATTGAATAAGCTGAGATAAAGAATTAGGAAAGCAACTATCTTGGAGATGTCACAATAGAATAATCACAAATTGACAGGATTTAGAATCTTTTGATCCTCTTGAGTCTACTTAAGAATTTATATCCCAAGTGTCATAAAAGTACTCTGATCCTTGAATGAAAACATGCATTTTGCAAGTTAAAGGTTGACACAGATCTTGTTCCACGTCATTTTGCTTGGGTACAGTACTAAAGGAGAATATCTTCTGCCACTTTTTGAACAATTATCTTTTCAAAGGGAAATGCATCCTCTTTGTTCTTTTTTTGGGTCCCAAAATATCTAATAGTAGAAGTGAAAACCCCCTAAGAATTATAAATGTTTACATTCGTTAAATTTTAAGGGAAAGAAGATAATATATGTGATTGAATTATTTGCATTTTCATAGAAACAATTGGCTTTCAACTAGCAATTTTGACATGATCAAAGATAGATTTTTTTCCCATTAGATTTCAGTGTAATGCTATAAACTAGCTCCATAAGTGCAGGCTTTGAAATTTTTTTCTCTAACGATAAATGTGTGTGTGTGTGTGTGTCTGTGTGTCTGGGTGTGCTTTAAGAAGTTATTGATGGCAAAGAAATAGAGTTACATGTAACAAAACACCAAGAAAGATTTAGTATGTCTCATAAAATGCTGTATCCAGACCTGTGACAAGCCTAATAATGTCAGAGAAATGAGAGGCAATAAAGTCTTCCTTTAATTTATTATTGGCAAGGCATCTGCTAAGATGAGGTACATAAACCACAGGACACCTGGATGAGAATATGTGTATGGCTTTCTGTAGATTGCCGTGGAGAAGGGGATAAAGAAAACATTCCACAAAATGGGAAATTTTATTTCTATATTTAATTGTACTGAGAATTATTGGATGTATCCAAATGGTTTTACACACTATTTAAAGGATTAATCATCTCTTTCTCCCACTACCTTGCCTTTAAGCATACATTTGAACTTTTTTTGCTTAATGAGCAACTTAGTCTAATAGGTGCATATTTTAAGACCATTTTCATCTATCCTTGATTGTTGAAAGTATGTATGCATATTTACAAAATAAAGCAAATCTTATATGCATATATATGTTATTATTCTCCTCTGGCACTCAGCTCTCCTTCAAAGTTATTTTTGAAATCCCAGCAGTTTGATGGCTCTTTAATAAATACATTAAGAATGCAGGAAGTTTATTTTATTCAACCTTTGTGCATACCTGAAAGCTAATTGCATGGGAATTCTTGTGGAACTCTTAAAATGCAGGGATTTGGGGTAGTAGCATAGGATGCAACCTTACAAAATTGTTTAAAAATATAATTGGCTGTATTTAAGCCAGTGATATTTAGGCTATAATTAAGAGTATTTCCCTCAAAACACAACACTGCTTTATTCCCTACTAAAGTCTCCTTAAATGTATCAAAACTCTCACTGTTTCTACATTTTAAAAATGAAAATTTAAGCCATATTACTAAAGCTCAGTGCAAACCCCCACAGATGGCAACTTCAAAACCAGTTTGGCAAGTGGTTCCTGGACCCATTTTCTGTGATGATATTCATTGATATTGATTGAGGGCTTAATATAAGTAAATCACAGAGAAGTAGGTACTAGAATACTTCAGTGTGCTTAGAACTTAGATGATTTTGCTTCAGTTTTATCCAGAGGTTCTAGAGTACTTTTTTACCCTTAAATGAAAGGCCTGAGAAAGAACAGAGTCAAGTAAAATACATATAAATAGTTTCCATTTACCTGTGTTGAATTCTACAAGTTGATTTAAATTTTGATTCATTGTATATTACAGCACTGTGCCTATCTATTCTGCAGAGTTGTATACGTATTGAAACAAGTTCCCCAAATATAAAATCTTTAAAATGGCTATCTCTCAGAAGCAACAACATAGCACCATAACTAATTGATGGCTCCTTGCCTTACCAATATAGTTATCTCATAGTTATCTCCCCTTTTACAGAGGAGCCTTAAAAGATAAAATTATTTGTCCTGCGTTAAATAAACTGTAAGTTACAAAAACACACTTCAAAAGTAGTTATTCAATTTAAAATGCCATGTATTTATTCTTATTCTTTTGTTAGTAAAAAACTATGAATAATGTGCATTTTAACGAAATATTTTAAGCATACAGAAATCAGCTCTTTCCAGAGAATCTGTTTCAGTCTTGTGACAGTAATTTGTTCAATGGATTCTATGTCTCACTGTGCTTTGGTATCATCCAGAAGAACTTAAACAATAGATATATTTCTGGGAATGAATGCCATTCATTAGAATCTGAAGCAACAAGTATGAGGTGGAGCCTAACATTCTGTCTATTGTATTTCCTTTTCACAGTCAAGTATTTCTGTTGCACAGCCAGGTGTGGGAATTACTGGAGACAGAGCTGCGTGATCTAACATAGAGCACTGCCATTTTCCCCCCAGGTTCTACAACAGTATTTTCCTTCATCTAAGAGGAGGAATATTCTGTGCAAGGTTGTGGTTTAAGAAAGTGTCCTGGACCTTCTTTAGCTGGTGGAATCTTCCTTAAGACTGACTTATTTTTTTCTTTTAACTAATATGATTCTAGTCATATGCATTAGACACATTAGACACATACCCAATTATTTTTGCAATGTATATGTTCTTACTATCTTAAGTTGGCAACTACAAGTATTTCATATTGTATTGAGCTATTCTAAGCAGAGGAATATATACGATCTAAGGTAACCAATTCTAGACTTCTAGACACATTATGAGCTGATGAGTCAAAACATCACACACAAATACTGGCTGTAATGTTATTCTATGCAAAAGACACATAATAACATGTTTTTACACTAGTCTGCTTTATTATGCTAATTGGAACATTCTCATTAAGTGCAACAACTTGTAACAAAGTAAAATACTACATAGATAAATAATAGTTCTTCAAAATCATACTAGTAGTTTTGAAATGTTAATCATTTTCCCTGACTTCTCCAGTTTCAAAATGTTCAAACCTGCAGAAATGTTGAAATAGTATAACACTGGCTGTCGTTTCTTTAGATTCATAATTGTTGACCTACTACCCTCTGTTTGCATGTTTGTCTATCTCGCCAAATACACTTTTTATTTCATTCTATTAAACCATAAGAAAGTACTTTGAAAGTATTAAAACTTTTATTTCTAAATATTTTGATGTGCATCTCCTTGGGAAAAGACATTCTTCTCTACAAACACAATGCTATTATCATAACTAAGAAAATTAACATTAATAAAATATCATCTAACGTAAGTGTTATTTAAATATTACCCAATTATCCCCAATGGCTTAAATTTTTTATTGTAAATTGGCAAATTATAGTTGTTTATATTTATGGATTACAAAGTGATGTTATAATTTGTTAATACAATGTGGAATAATTAAAATCAAGCTAATTAATCTATCCATCACTTTAAACACCTATCCATTTTTTGTGATAAGAACATGAAATTTACTCTCTTAGCAATTTAAAAATGTGTACACACTATTATTCATTAATCCACCACACTATGCACGTGATCTCAAAAACAAAACAAAACAAAACCAAAAAAACAACCTCATTTCCTCGTGTAACCAAGGCTTTGTACCCTTCAACCACCACCTTCTCATTCCTCCCAACCCCCAGCCTCTGGTAGCCATCTTTCTACTCTTGTTTTTTTCTGAGTTCGATTGTTTTAGATTCCGCCTATAAGTAAGAACATGTGATATTTGTCTTTTTGTGTCTGGTTTATTTTACTTAGCGTACTATTCTCCAATCCCATCCATGTTGCCACAAATGACAGAATTTCTTTCCTTTTTAAGATGGAATGGTAGTCATTGTGGATATATACCAATTTTCTTTATCCATTCCTCTGTTGATAGACAGAGGTGGATACCATAGCTTGGCTATTGTGAATAGGGCTGTGATGAACACTGAAGTGCAGATGTCCGTACAGATTTCAGATCTTTTGGGTAAACACCAAGGCATGGATTTGCTGAATTATATGGTAATTCCATTTTTTTGTTGTTTTTTTGAAGAATCTCCCAACAGTTTTACATAATGGCTGTATAAGTTACACTCTCACCAACAGTGTACAAAAGTTCTCACTTCTCTACGTTTTCATCAACACTTGCTGTATTTTATCTTTTTCATAACAGCCTGACAGTTGTGAGGTGACATCTCAATTTGGTTTTACTTTGCATTTCTCTAATGATTAGTGATGATGAGCATTTTTTTCATATATCTGTTGGCTATTTGTATGTCTTTCTGGGGTCAATGTCTATTCTGGTTCCTTGCCCATTTTTCATCAGATTTTTTGTTTTCTTTCTATAGAATTGTTTGAGTTTCTTATATATTTTGGATTTTAAACCTTTATCAGATGTATAGCTTGCAAATATCTTTTCCCACTTTGCAGATTGTCTCTTGACTCTGGTTGATTGTTTCCTTTGTTTTGCAGAAGATTTTTATTTTGGTGCAATCCAGTTTATCTATTCCTACTTTTCTGACCTGTACTTTTGGGGTCAAATCTAGAAAATCACCCCCCAAACCAATGTTATATCATTTTTCCCCCTGTGTTTTCTTCTAGTAGTTTTGTAGTTTCAGGCCTGATGTTTAAATATTTAAACTATTTTGAGTTAATTTTTGTATATAGTGTGAGATAAGAGTACATATTCAGGATATTAGTCTTTTGTCAAATATGTCACTTCTAAATGTTTACTCCCAGTCTGCAGCTCTATATTTTCATACTTTAATAGGGTCTTTTACAGAAAAAAAGTATTTTAATTTTGATGAGAACAGATTTGCCAATTTTTCCGTTTATGAATCATACCATTGGTGTCAACCCTAAAAATTCCTTTTCTCATCCTATATTCCAAAGATTTTCTCCTATTTTTTCTAGATATTTTATAGTTTTACATTTTACTTGTAAGTCTATGATCCATTTTAATATCAAGTTAATTTTTGTATAGGATGTGATGTTTAGGTTGAGGTTCAGTTTTTTATGCTTATGGATGTCCAGTTGCTTCTGCACCATTTGTTGAAAACACTTTTCTTCCTCTATAGAGTTGCTTCTATTTGTTTGTAAAAAAAATCACTTTTCCATATTTGAGTGGGCCTATTTCTGGGTTTCCTATTTGATTCTATTGATCTGTGTGTCTCTTCCTTTGTGAAGAAAACACTGCTTTGATTCTGCAGCCATAAGACTTAATACTTGTAGCTGGGCATGGTGGCTCATGCCTGTAGTCCCAGCACTTTGGGAGGCCGAGGCAGGTGGATCATTTGAGGTCAGGAGTTTGAGACCAGACTGGCCAACATGGTGAAACCCCATCTCTACTAAAAATACAAAAATTAGCCAGGTGTGGTGGCGCACACCCATAATCCCAGCTACTCAGGAGGCTGAGTTGGGAGAATCACTTGAGCCCAGGAGGCGGAGGTTGCAGTGAGCTGAGATCATGACACTGAACTCCAGCCTGGGTGACAGAGTGAGACCCAGTGTCAAAAAAAATAATAATTAAAAAAAAGACTTAATAATTTTAGTATCATTCTTCCCACACTATTCTGCTTTGTCAAGATTATTTTAGCTATTCTTGAGCCAGGCCTTTATATATGAATTTTATAGTAAGTTTTCTATGTCTACAAAAACCTTATTGGGGTTTTGATAGGAAATGCATTAAACTGATAGATAGATTAATTTAGGAAGAATTGATATCATTCTTATGCTGAGTGTCCCAACCCATAAAATAAGGTACAGTTCTACATTTATTTAAATATTTTTAAAATTTCATATTTTACTTTTTAGTGTACAAATTGTATATACATACCTATGTATTTTTTTTCTTTTTTTTTTTCTTTGAGATGGAGTCTTGCCCTGTTGCCCAGGCTGTAGTGCAGTGGCGCGATCTCTGCTCACTGCAATCTCCACCTCCTGGGCTCAAGTGATTCTCCTGCCTCACCCTCCCAAGTAGTTAGATTACAGACGTGAACAACTACACCAGGCTAATTTTTGTATTTTTAGTAGAGAGGTGGTTGGCCAGGCTGGTCTCAAACTCCTGACCTCAAGTGATCACTGTGGCCTCCCAAAGTGCTTGTAATCCCAAAGTGAGATTACAAGCATGAGCCACCACACCTGGATATATATATATATATATATATTTTCATTCTTAAGTGTGTACCTACATGAATATTTCCTTTCCTTTTTTAAAAATAAAAGCAATTAGCACCTTGAATCTTTATTTGAGTAATTGTAAGTGGTATTATATTTTTAGTTTTTGTTCTGCATGTTCATTCTTAGTACACAGAAATGAGATTGAATTTTATGTATTGAACTTCTATGCTGCCATCTTGCCAAATTCACTTATTACTTCTAGAGAATTTTTGTAGATTACTTGGAATTTACTACATAGACACGTTATCTGCAAGTAGAGATAGTATTCTTTTTTTCTTTACAACCTATATGCCTTTTACTTATTTATCTTGCCTTATCGAGATGTCTAGATGTTCCAGCACTGTGTTAAATAAGAGTAATGAGAGCAGACATTTTTACCTTGTGTATAATCTTAGAGAAGAAGCATTCCATCTTTTGCCATTAAATACGTTAGCTATAGTTATACATGCTGCTATTGAATAAAGGTTTATGTCCCCCCAAAATTCCATTTTGAAACACTAACCCCCAATATAATTGTATTAGGAGATGGGGACTTTGGTAAATGATTAGGCCATAAATGCAGAGTTCTTATAAATGAGATTAGAGTCCTAATAAAAGAGGCCTGGGAGTGCTCCCTTACCTCTTTCTGCCATGTGAGGTCACAGGGAGAGGACAGCTATCTATGAACCGGGAAGCAGGCCCTCTCCAAACACTGATGCCTTGATCTTGGACTTCCCAACTTCCAGAACTATCAGGAGTATATGTCTGTTGTTTACAAGCCACTAAGTCTGTTACAGAATCCTGTTCAAAATAAGCAAAATGCTTTATGTCAACTGGATACAATTATTTAGTCCTATTTTTCTAACTGTTTTTATCATGAATGGGCATCAAACTTTGTCAAATGATTTTTCTATATCAACTGATATGATTTTATGATTTTTCTTCTTAAGAAAAATGGATGGATTCTGTTGACTAATTTTTATACGTTGAACTGGCCTACTGGTGTTGACATTTTGGTTTTTCCAGTGAAGTGCAGAAGTCTCACTTCTATTTAGATCTCTTTAACTTCCCCTACTTCTTAATTTTAATTGGCTTAAGTATTCCTCAACATACCTTGCACACTACATCAAAACATGTTATAATTTTTATTTCAATCATACAAAATGGTTTTAAAAACTCATGAGGTGAGGAATAGTTTATTATGTTTACCTTTTTGTCTAACCTGTTAGAAATAGGGAAAAATGTTTACCTTTATTTTAATTCGTTCTTCTTTCCTTTCTGAAAGTTCCAGTCTTCAATTTTTTTTTAATTTTCTGTTAAGATAGCTTCCTTTAGTCATTCTTTAAGAGTAGGTATGACAGCAACAATTTCTGAGTTCATCTGAGAATGTCTTTATTGCCCCTTAGTTTTTAAAGATTAGTTTCACTGAACATAAAATTTGCAGTCGACAGTCTTGTTGTTTTTTCTTTCAGCTTGAAAAATGCTTTGCCTCTTCTTTCTGGCCTCTGTGATTTCAGATGAGAAATGCACTATCCTTTGAATTGCTTCTTTCTGATATTGAAGAATTGCTTCTTTCTAAATAATGCATTGCTTCTTTCTGACTGTTATTAAAGTTTTTTATTTGTCTTTAGTTTTTACAAGTTTAATTATAAGGTCTTTTAGTGTGAATGTTTTAGGTTTTCCTTATTTGGAGTTGGCTCAGGCTCTTGGATCTATAAGTTTATATATATATATATATATATATTTTTTTTTTTTGCCAAATTTAGGAAGGTTACAGCCATCGTTCTTTGAATATTTTCCCAGGTCTACACTCTTTTTCCTCTCCTTGAACTCATATGAAATATTAGATATTTTGTTATTGTCCCTCAAGTTCCCCAGGCTCTCTTCATTTTTTAAAGTCTGATTTCTTTTCCGTTGTTCAATTGAGTACATTCTATTGATCTGTCTTCAAGTTCTCTGAATCTATCCTTTTTAATTTACTCCCCTATTGACTCTATACATTGAAGATTTTATTTTAGTAACTGCATTTTTCAGTTACCTAATTAGCATTTGGTTATTTTTATAACATCTCTTTTTTGCTGGGATTTTTCAATTTTTAATTTGTTTCAAGATAACTCATAAGTGTTTAATCATTTTCATCATGGCTGTTCAAAAATGCTTCTTAGGTAATTCTGTTTTCTGATTAATCTTGGTTTTGACATCAGTTGATTTTCTATCTCAATTAGTTTATGGTTCCTGGGTGTTGATATGACAAGTGTTTTTTATTTTTTATTGTATCTAGATATTTGGTTTTTATGTTAGGAGACCCTTAATCCTATTGAATCTCCTATTTATTAGGCAGTCACCCTGTTTATGTTTATCATGTTGGTTCTGGCCTACTTTTGTAGGTAATGGTTCCAGTTACACTTTAGTTTTTAGGGCACAAGCAAATGCAATTTTGGTTTGCTTTGTTCTTCTGGCATTGCTGGGCATCCCAGTCAAATCACTGCTGGTGCTGCCTGAGAGGGTGAGAATTGCTTCCCTGAGCCACCTGGTATCTCTATGCACCTTCTGCAGTAGGAAGGCACTTAGAAGCCACTGAACCTAGATCTTCTTACGCCACTGTGTCGAGGGCAGGTAGACACCAGGCTTCAGGTGATGCTGCTGGGATTACCCTGCCTAGCTTCGCTGTTGCTGCTGAGAAAAGATTAAGTCTGCACAACCAGATGTACCCTACAAATATGTACAATTACTATGAGGTAATTGTGTCTTCATACTATGGGACACTCCCCTTGGATGCATCCTCCAAACTGGGAAAATTTAATTTCGCAGACCTTAAATTGTTTGGTTTAGGATTGGGCTCATGGGAAGGGAACCCAGAAGCCTGACATGCTAGCAGAAGGGTAAACATTTCTTTACCAGTCAGGCTTGTGGCCTCCCTCTCCCTGTGCAAAAGGTTAAAAGGCCTTGGGATTTTTAAGCTGTCCTTACCCACCTGCTTGTTGCATTTTGATACATGTTTTCTAATAACCAGGTTTGTCTCTTCTCACCTTCAGGCCATCAAACTCCAAATGGTCATGCAACCAGAGTCTCAGATGGACGATAGTCCCTTTTGCTGGGAACCTTTAGAAAGGCCTCTGAGGAAGCTCTGATTTCCATTTTCCCAAAACAGAGCCCCCATCAGCAGGAAGCAGTTGAGAATAGTCATTGTCCTTATGTTATCCTTATTGTAATGGCAGTTAGATGCACTTCTTTAGAGGAGGGAATGATAGATGCAGGAGGAAGATAAGGAAACTTGCCCAGGGCCTTGTTTGGGCATGCCCATAATGGACTGGGGGCCCACCTACATGCTGGGAGAGTGGAATGGAGCCACCGGGAATCCTTGTGCAGCGGGGAGAGGCCTGGCTTCTTCAGCTCCTGTGTGTGGTGGCCTGTTATTCAATAATCTGTGAGGTATGAGCCTGTTGGCTGGACTCCTTTATGTTTTGCTGAGAGCTTTCTTTTAATAAATTCTGCTCTCCTCACCTTTCAATGTGTCTGCATGCCTAATTTTTCCTGGTCATGTGACAAGAACCTGGATTTTAGCTGAACTAAGGAGCAAAAAGTCCTGCATCATAAGCATCCAATTGCAAGTATACCCCTTTGTGGAGTAAATTTTTAGCAGTGAGATTGTTGTATTAAATGATTGTATTTGCTTTTTAAATGACCAAAAGACATCCAATATGTTCACATTAAAAAAAAAAATTCTTTCTGGCAGTGGAAATATTAACCAAATAGCTATCAAAGATAGCTCTTTAAGAATTACTTAGGATTGCTGAGTACGTGGCTTAGAATCACTATTGACCTCATTTCTTAGAAAATAAGCTATTGAGAATGACAGGAAATTAATAAGTTTATTAATGAAGTTCTATTTATGCTCCTGCTGTAAAAGTGTGGCTATTTATTGGCTTAAAAATGAATTTGTATTTTGATTATAGGTTTCAATGTATAAAAACGTTTAAACTTGGTTATTTTGATATACACTATGAATGAATCCAATCCTACTAGGAAAAGCACCTAAGATGGTGGCTGGCTAAGTGTAGATACTCAATACATTGAAGTTATTGAGTTGATTTATTCATGGCTCTAGAATTCTGAAGACCATAACAAGCCAAATTTGGAGACCAAAAGGAGTTTGTTTACTTTGGCAAGCTTGGCTTGTTTCTCCCCAAGGAGCTTCCTGGTTTATAATCTTGTAGCTAAAAACTGGATTTACCATCAGAACATCGTAGTGTAGTTACTAAGGGAAAGTACACTACAGATTCACGGTAACCAAACATGAGAGAATGAGGCATAGAATAAGACTGCAGATGTAGCAGTTTACAGTGAAGGTTGTAACTGTTGAAGATTGCTTAGTGGTGTCTCAGATATTTTCTTCTCGTTCTCAGGTGATATTTCTTGCACCAAATTGAGATCTAAAACTCACACTGTGGGCATGGAATTGAAAACCTTAATACTGTAAGATTTCAATCATATCATCTACTGAGTATCAGCTACTGAGACTGAAGTTATTAATTCCTGAATGCATAGTTGCAATTTCCCCTTCTGGATAGTATTTAAGGATAGGGACAGCCAATCTGTGCTTTTTAAATTGCTTCTTACTGCATTTCTGCCAGCTCTACCTTCTGTTAGACGTACTCTTTTCTTAGATATGTTAATACATTCCATCGGGTTATAATCAAGTCCTGCTGACATTATATGGATTTCCACATTCTCCTTTGATCTTCAGTGGGTTGATTTTACTGTTTAATGTTTAACTCTAAAAGTCAGTTTAATTCCCGCATTTCCAACTTCCTAGGAACACCTGATTTTACCCCAAAAGTAATGAAATCAATGATAACATTAAGGATGTCATAGTACTTAATAAATGTGATGTCCTTTATATTTTTACTTATACAATTAGATGAAAACAAGCTCTAATTTAATGAGCTTGTTACTTGCTATGAGCATTAGAAAGTGCACATAAAGAGTACATAACCTATTGAAAATTGGATTGTCACATCAGACCATTGGCGTTCTCTAATTAAATATACACATACACACACAACTATACATGCATGCCCCTATATTTATTTGTATATAATGGATCTTTATGTATATGAAAAACCTTGGCCTGGTATAGTGGCTCACACCTATAATCCCAGCATTTGGGGAGGCCGAGGCAGGGAGATTGCTTTAGCCCAGGAGTTTGGGACCAGCCTGGGCAACGTCATGAGACCTCGTCTCTACGAAAAATCCAGAAAAAAATAAGCTTGGCATGGTAGCACACGCCTGTAGTCCCAGTTACTCAGGAGGCTGAGGTGGGAGGATCACTTGAGACCAGGAGGTTGAGGCTGCAGTGACTGTGATTACACCACTGCATCCTGGGTGACAGAGCAAGACCCTGTCAAAAAAAGAAAAATTAAAACAATTTAAAACCTTAAGTTTATATTGATACTTTTCATTACAATTCAACATAATGTTTTTTTTTCTAACCTTTCCATGTATGTCACTCCCATCTCCAACAGTAAAACACCAACTTTTCACTATCAACAATTCATTTTATTTAACTAGAATCACATAAAGTAGCTTCATAATTGTTAATTCATGTTAGAGTGAGAAAACAGCTACAAATTAGAGTTCAATACGTTCTTAATTTTTTTAGTCTTTAATATAAGCGTATATAATCAAAGCACTGTGCTCAAAATTTACTCAAGTTAGCTCCCTCCCTCACCCCTTTAAGTGTGGTTATGTTATTTATTTGCAATACAAATGGTTAAAATCTGGAAAAATGTGAACATTAAAATAAATAGTGATAGTAGTGAAATATACAAAATATAGAATGAAATATAACAAGTATTCATAAGTTCATAATGATATAAATGATGGATGAATGAGATAGAATTCTTCCTTACTGTAGAGTGTAAACAAATGAGATAGAAGTAATAATGGAATTAGAATATCACCAGAGCAATAATTATTTTAGGCAGAAGCATGAACTATCATTAAAAATAATGAGTAAAAATTTGAAAATAAACAGAGCATTTCCCCAAAAGATGCATATTAAACTCAAAATGGAAAAAAAGTAGATTTCTAGTGCAGAAACTTGGCAGATACCATCTTACTTGAGTGATCAAAGTCAAAATCACCATTAATGATGCTGTGTCTCCTGATATGATGTACTGAGAAGGCAACAGCACCTCTGAGGTTGATACAGTTTGGCTCCGTGTTCCCACAAAAATCTCACGTGGAATTGTAATAATGCCCATGTGTCAAGAGTGAGACCAGGTGTATGTAATTCAGTCACGGGGGCAGTTTTCCCCATGCTATTCTCATGAGAATGAGTGAGTTCTCATGAGATCTGATGGTTTTGTAAGCATCTGGCATTTCCCCTGCTGGCACTCTTTCTCTCTCCTGCCACTCTGTGAAGAGGTGCCTTCCACCATGATTGTAAATTTCCTGAGGCCTCTTCTGCCATGCAAAACTGTGATTCAATTAAACCTCCTTTTTAAAAAATAAATTACCCAGTCTCTGGTATTTCTTCATAGCTGCATGAGAATGAACTAATATAGAGGTATTGCTACCAAAAATGTAAATCAAATCATAAAGAATATCTGAAAAACCCAAATTGAGGGACAGTCTACCAAAAGAATGTCTTACACTATTCAAAAATATCAAGGTAATGAAATATAAAGAAAGCTCAATAAACTGTTACAGATTATAGAAAACTGAATAAGCATTTTAGCTGAATGCTAAATCCTGATTTTTACTTTTCAATGTGATGACTCCCTCAGCAATGAATTTGAGGTGACAAGCACTATTTTAATTTCATTTTGTTCTCAGTTTTTATGTCTTTTTGTGGATGGAGGAAATTTCTAATATTTCAAAACTGAAGTCATTATTATTTAACAGATTTTGTTAACTTTTAAAAATATATTTCTGACTCTTGCACTTCTTTGTACCATCCAAAACAAGACACGATTTACTTAGGACTAATGTTCTTTTGTTAGGGTGGTTCTAGGGCTTAATAACACTAAAACCTTTATGACTTTAAAATGAAAAATTGATTCAATTTCTTCTCAGCTAAAAGCTTTCTTCCTTCTAGACACAACTTTTGCTTCTGAAAACTACTATTAATGTCTCAATGTGCTTTTGAGAGACACTAAACATAAATACATAGTTGATTGCTGAAGCAACTCCAAGGTGTTGATCATAAGCTGGAGATTTTTTTAGTGTAGTATCCTCTTTGTCAGAATTTTTATTTTCTTGAAATTTAGTGCAATAGCATAAAACTATTTTTATAGCTGATACATAATGTATGATTGGCCATAAATCTGAACTGTCTGGCATTGGACAGGTACAAGTACCACAATATAATAAATTTATTACAATGACTGACTTTAATAGCCCCTCATAGTCTAAGTTCAAAGCATTAGAGCTTTTGGAATGTTCCACACTTTCCAAGTTCCAGCTATTCCGTCACCTGCACCTGTTTAAATGGAGATAAATGAATTGAAAAGTCAGTTAATGTATAAATGTTCCGTTTGCCCACTTCCACATGGACCACTGGCAGTCAAAAGCCCACTGACACTGCCACATCATAAAACTCCTAAAGTCTTCTCTTACTGATAAAACAAGCTAAGATTCTTTAGCTCTCAGGGGATACTGAGTTAAAAGAAAATTGAGCTAAATGTCTTTTGCAGCTCTTAATGTAGTCAACATTAGATGAATTTTCCTCTGCAGTACTCAGCCTTTACTTTATCCTGATGTGTGTTGTGGGCTGGAGCTTCTCGCTGATGGCAAGCTTAGGAAGAAAGCCTCAGCTGACAGAGCATTGCAACCTCTCCCAGGGCCACTAACTCAGAGTTAATCCAAGGCAAACCCAGAACATTTACTGGAACACTGTTGAGGAAGGAGATGTCTCTCCTTGACATGAAGATTTGATGAAGCCTGGAGCACCTGGAGGCTGCCAGGAAAAGAGATCCTAGTCCTACTGTAGAGAAGAACTGAGTCATACACTGTGGGGAGGGACCTAGTCTTGAGGACATCATTAAATATCCTAGATCCAGCTATCCCTGAAGATTTTCTATTCCTAGGGTTTTCATTTATGTGAGAAAATAGATCCCTGCCCCCTTCTCATTTCTACTGAAGCCAATTTGAGGTGGGTTTTAAGTGTCTTGCATCAAAAGTGTCATGAAGAAGAGACTTCCTCATTCTATTGAAATAAAGATTGTTAAACTTGAGAGGGCTGTGATAAGGCTGTTGAAAAGCACGTCAGGAACAGCTGGGAATCAAGGGAAGAATCTGACTCAAAATATCAGGGAAGTGACTGGTTACATATTTTGACAAGACTCCTCAGATATTTTGGATGATATCTTACACTTCTAGTATAAAAGGCCTGTGTTTAAGCCCTTGATGCAGCATTTAATGTGTACAACCTTGCCAAGTCATTTATTTTCTTAGGGCCTTGGTTCTAAAATGAAAATCATTACCCCTCTTATCTACTTTAGACTGATATAAGAAACAAATTGGCATGGATATGTAAAAGATTTTGAAACTATAGAATGCCTAAAAACAGAAAATATTAATAAGAAAGTAAAAATTTCCACTTACATCAAGTAGTTTCTTTCCATGTTTGCATCTATCTTTTTTCCTTTGGGTAATATGTTCAGGTTTACCATGTTTTTAGAATTATTTTACTTCAAATTGGAAAAATCTGATGCATAAATCTAACAATGAGCAGCAGCTTACCATAAAGTACAAAAATATTTTCCTTTGAACACTTTATTTGAGAAGGTCTTTCTCACATCTGCACATTTGGGGAACATATACTTAAAGATTAATAGGAAGAGTTTCTCTTCTTGGGAATATAATAAGATTCTCATGAGAAAAAATTAAATTTGATTTTAAAAAATTTCAGAAACGTACAACTCAGCTGTTTATTCTCATTGGTCTCTATGAACCTAAAAAGAAAATAAAAAGGTGGAGATATAACATAATCTAAATCAAATACTATATGTGAACATGTCCAGATAATAGGAGCTTAACCACAAAAGGAATATAAATCATTCTAATATAAAGACACAGGTGGAGCTGGAGGCCATTATCCTTAGCAAACTCATGCAGGAACAGAAAACCAAATAGTGCATGTTCTCACTTATAAGTGGGAGATCAGTGATGAGAACACACGGACACAGAGAGGCTAACAACACACACTGGGGCCTATTGGAGGGTGGAGGGTGAGAGGAGGGAGAGGATCAGGAAAAATAACTAATGGGTCCTAGGTTTAATACCTGGATGATGAAATAATCTGTACAACAAACCCCCATGGCCATAGTAGCAGAGAATCTCTCTCTCTTTTGTACATGATTTTACTACCAGCAACTAGAAGAGTATCTAGTGCTAAGGAGGCCCTTAATAAATGTTTTTTTGAAGAAATAAATGATGAATCAATAAGTCCTTATGGCAAAATTCTGTCCCATCGCAGTTGAGTTTATAAGATCAGGAAAATTCTGCCTTTCCAGTTGAACTACTAGTCAAAATTTCCAAAGTATGAATTTTTTAAGAAAAAGTCAATTTCAGATCTTTTCATTCTCTGTTTCTCTTGTTTTTATTTTGCAACATGTTTTAAAACATTATTCCAAATATGTTCTCAATTTGGGTGGTTACTGAAAAGTTGCAAATCTGTCTTGAATTTGGTGCCAATTTAATCTCTATCATTCTTCCACTTGGATTCTGAGCCTTTGTAGTGAGTAAAGAACTTTTATTTGGGGCTTGAAAAGATGACATAGACTCCGTAACTTTTATGAAGTATCCCTGAAGCCACATAATATGACTGTTATGGTGCCAGGGCATGAGGGCAGAAGCAATTTTTTAGCTTCTTTGAACTCTCCAAGGAGTTTCTCTGCTGCTCACCTCTTTCCTTCTTCATTCAACAAGCTAAGTACCATGATTGCTCTTATCTTCGGCGCAGCCCTCAGAGAGTAGCATTTCACCACATCACTTCTGTCCTGGTCGTCTTCATCCTTTGACATAAACAATACAGAGGTTTAATGTAACATCCATTTTTTCACTCTCATCGTCAAGGACATTGGTAGAAGCAGGAAAACTCAGTGGCTCAGAACAGGGGCCATGACTTTTGTAGTCACTCTCTCACTTAGGAGTTGTGTCATTTGGATTTCATCCCATTTTCAAAAAATGGGGATGATAAAAGTGTCTAATGCAAAAGATATTGTGAGGTTTATATGAGAGGACACACACACAGCACTTAGCACAATCCTTGACACATTAAATACACAGTCAATAGACTGTTAGTTGCTTTTATGATTGTTGTATCTTTCTAATGATTATTGCCTCTGTACCAGTCTCTGACCTGCATGCTCCCATGAAGTCATTGCCAAACTTTTGAGACAGAGGGATCACAGCAAGCCAGATCCACAGGTTTTGACTCCATAGGAGGGCCCAGGGCAGCAATTTGGTTGTCTGGATCAAAGAGGACAGAAGGGCAGAGAGAGCAGACAGCTGCTGTGTGTGCACAGGTCTGATGGCAACCCACAGAAAAGCTTCATGAACGATAAGGCCAAAGGTTCTTTGAGATGGGAGTTTATTGTATACCCTTGTTGAAGAAAAGACCTAATATGAATTGATGGGCTTTTTATTTCCTTGAAGGAAAAAAAAATTAAAAATTTTATCTGCATATTAAAATGCATCAGATTTAAATATAGATAAACTTGGAATGCATTTGCTGCATACTATCTTTACCCCTCCCTTCCCCACCTGTCTTCCTGTCATCATCAAACTATTATTTCTTGAACACTGACTGCATTTTTACCTGTATTCGAGTGAGGTCACTGAAGAGCTAGATTTGTTTCCTGTCTGACCATGTGACTTTCCTAAAACCCTCCTGTAATTCCTTTGAAATATATGCACTCAGCAGTCAAATAAATTCCTCCTGAAACCACATGGTAATTCCAGCATATGGTAAAGGAAGTTTTGAGTTTTTATCTGCCAAGCCTGACCTCAAACTTCTAGGAAACAGATTGTGATGTAACTTTTTAATAAGTTAAGCCTTCATCCTTACAAAGATACATTATTAGATAGATGTGCAGTGGATGGCATACCATGCTATATTCGCATTATGTGTTTAATCTAAATATAGGTTTCCTTCAACGTAGCTTACAAAAGGAAATTGGTCACTTTTTAACTGTTGGGCTTGATAAGAACTGCTCAGCACATTGTATTTTAAAATATAAAAACATATAAAAGCTACTTACAGAATAAAACTGACAAAAATAAAATTTTCTGATATTGCTAGCCTCTGTTTTTTCCCTCCCAGGGGAAAACAGGATCCTATTTATTGCAGCTATAACAATATTCGTATCATTTCATCATGCCATTCCATTATCACAACTCAGCAGACTCAGCTGAATTTGGGGGCAATATGTTGAAGTCATTTTTTTTCTTTTGCCATTTTGAACCAAATGTAGATTTAATGTCAAAAAGGTACGAAATTGACATTTATTAAACTATATAATATTTTGGAATGAAATAGCATGTCGTACATAATATTTTGCATAAAACTAATTTTAAAATGAGCAATTTGCAATGGCTAATTTTCATCATATTGAAAGTAATGTTTGGAAGCAGATGGAGACTTGTTTAATTAGGGCTATGTTTTACAATGACATTTCACTCAGGATTTTTTTTGTCAAAATTTGTTTAATAAAAGAAGACTTAAAAAGATATATATAAATTTGTAGATGGTTTTATAGTTTGCCAAAGACCTTTGTTCTCATTATCTAATTTTTATTTCTAGGCTTATAACAGTTCTAGGATATGTGTAAGGCAGTTAAAATACTGCCTTAGAATAGACTACTAGACTATATGGAAACATGAAACAGAGATATTGCTTAGATCAGTAACTAAATTATCTGGCCTTTGTTAATATAGAATGACTACCCTAGGAAAAGGAATATCTACTTGGTAAGGTCTGAATCCTACTCAGAAGTTAGCTGTGTGATAAAGATAAAGACGGCATTTGGCACCAGTGGGAACATCATGGCCATTTTAACACCAATTGGTTTTTCATTTGGGAAAAAATAAAATCAGATAACCTGTGCTACAAAATACTTCAAAGTAAGCCTCTCATGAAGTCAATATTTAAATTTGAACAAATTTATCAGTAAAAGATTTAGAAGAAAACAGAGAAGGATATTTGTATTATCTTGGGTTAAAGATGGTCTTCTTGCACACTTCAAGGAAAAGATTATAAAGTTTCATTTAAAAATTGTAAGGTTTAATGTGACCAAAAAACATTTTAAAAGACCAGTTGCAGCCTCAGGAGACAGTATTTTTGTGACCACTCTTAAGTTGGTGGTTGTTCCTTGAATCCAAGATACAATAGACATTCAAAAATGAGATATCAAGCCAAACTATGCATTTTTAAGGAAGTTATCTGTAAAACAGTAACATAACTTTCAATTCCTTAACCAAAATCATAAAAGGATCTGAGCAGCTGGTGATGGGGAAGCGGAAGAATGGAGAAGTGAAGTGTCTATAAAGAGGATATCTGAAGGTAGCCGTTACTGTGATGAAAAATCCCACCCCACTACCTTTGCTGAGAATATGCACTGTGGTCCCTTATGTTAGGACTAGTGAGAAGGGCTTTCCCTGGATCAAGAGGAGAGCCTGCTAACTGTCCACTGCCTTTGGAGGTGACAATCGTGCCTGACTTCCACCAGAGAAATGTCATGGTTGAGGGATGGGCTTGAGAGTTGCTGAACTGTAAGCCACAGAAGTTGCTGTTGAGTTAGGATTTGTTTGCTCTCTCAGAAAGTTGTCAGGGCAATGTGTCAGGATTCATGAGTGATTAGAACCTGGGTCATATCCTGAACATATGCTGAATGATGTTGTTTTGGGACTTGTCCAGGAAGATTGAACAAACCACAGAGAGATAAAGTGATAACCTGCAGGATTCCCAGATCAAAAGGAGACATCCCAACAGGACTCATGCAAAGCTCCATGTGAGAGTTCCTTTTAAATATCTGCTAAAAGAAAACATGATTTCATCTTATTGCAGTATCCATCTGAAACAGGAGAAGTTCCCTTATCCCCCTCACAGGGTGTGCGACAGGGGTGTGACCCACTTCTTTGGTGCCCACTGCTCAAACCCCTAGCGGGAGCACGCAGATGGGCAGGTTGTGGGAAGAGTTTTTGACCTCTGACCCCATGGCTGCCTCTAGGGTTGAGTGTTTACAGTTCCCAAAATCCCAGGGGGTGTGCGTTACAGTGCATTCTTTCAGCTTTGCCGTCTGCAGGCAGCTTGTGTTAATGAGCTCAATTAGACTCTCTGTCTTATCGCAAGGACAGAGGGCTTTCTGTATTCTGGATTCTTGACCCAGTGCACCAGAAAAATTGGATCACACCTGGGCTTGGAGAATGAGTGCAAGGTTTTATTGAGTGGTGAAAGTAGCTCTCAGTGAGATGGACGGGAGCCAGAAGGGGGATGGAGTGGGAAGGTGTTCTTTCCCTGAAGTCAGGCTGTCCATCGGCTGGACTGTCTTCCTACAGCCCCCATCTGAATTCCCCTCAACGATGTCTCCTTTGTTCCTTGGTCAGTCGATGGCCTGCCGGTGTCTGCTGGTGTCTGTCCGTGTGCTCTTTCTCAACGTCCAGCTGTTTGTGTGTGTGCTCACTACAGTCTCGGGTTTTTATGGGCACAGAATGGGGGGCCAAAAGGCAACTTTTGGGGGGCAAAAACAGAAATGCCTGTCCTCATTTAGGTCCATGGGCACAGGCCTGAGGGTGGAGCCCTTGCCAGGGATCCTGCCCTTCTCTACTCAGCACTTCCCTGCCCCTCTCCTGAATCACATCAATTAAGAACTTTCTTCACCACCCCTTAGCTCTCATCCTTCTCTCTCCACTATTCACCCAACATCATCTGGGACCAGAACTAATGTCAGCAAAGCAGGGGAAGTAACAAAACTTCTAGGAGTAGAAGAAAGGATGAAAAAGCCAACCACAACCCCCTTTCTTCATTAAAGGATTCCCTCTACTGTACTCGAAAACAACTTTGGCATTTTGATGATCAAATGAAAAAGTATACTTTCTAACTCTGTACAATTTTACACTATTTGTACTTTCTAAATCTATACTATTCGTATTACTTAAAAGTGACCATAAATATTACAAACTAAGTTAACCAAGGTTTTGCCTGGAGGCAAGGGAAGAACAAATCCCATTATACAACATAAATAGTTGAATTCCACTTATATGAAAACACACATATATATGTTTAAAAGGCATATATGTATAAAAATGGATATCAAATGGTATGAAATAATTTGCACTAAATTGATAATTGAGGAAAAAATGTGAAGAGAAACTTCCAGACCAAAAGCTTCATGGGCAAAAGAACCATATCTTCACATCCTTACCAGGATAAGCATTGCAGAGGCAGTACTTTGTAGGTATGTAGGAGCTCAGCAGTTATTGTTGAATGAATGAATGAATGAATGAATGACTTCTGCTTTACACTGTATATTTCTCTTAAGTTAAAAATTAAAGACACTGGCTGGGCATGGTAGCTTATGCTTGTAATCCCAGCACTTTGGGAGGCTAAGGCTGGCAGATCACTTGAGGTCAGGAGTTCAAGACCAGCCTGGCCAACATTGTGAAACCCTGTCTCTACTAAAAATACAAAAATTAGCTAGACATGGTGACACCCACCTGTAATCCAAGCTACTCAGAAAGCTGAGGCATGAGAATTGATGGAACCCAGGAGGTGGGAGGCTGCAGCGAGCTAAGACTGTGCCACTACACTCTAGCCTGGGCAGCGGAGTGATACTCTGTCTCAAAAATCAATCCATTAATAAATAAAATCAAATAAAAATTGAAGACACTGGGCCAGGCGCAGTGGCTTAAGCCTATAATCCCAGCACTTTGGGAGGCCGAGGTGGGTGGATCACCTGAGGTAGAGAACTGGAGACCAACCTGACCTACATGGAGAAACCCCGTCTCTACTAAAAATACAAAATCAGCTGGGCATGGTGGTGCATGCCTGTAATCCCAGCTACCAGGGAGGCTGAGGCAGGAGACTCGCTCGAACCTGGGAGGCGGAGGTTGTGGTGAGCCGAGATTGCACCATTGCACTCCAGCCTGGGCAACAAGAGCGAAACTCCATCTCAAAAAAAAAAAAAAAAATTGAAGACAGTGCATTTGTGTGCTATTCATAAAATTAAAATCAACCAACAAACCAATCTACCTACATGACAAATAACTAAGAAAACAATACTACCAAAGCTCTAGAAACAAGCACTTTGAATTGAAGCAAGCCTTCTAAGGTATCAATAGACTAAATATTGAATCTTAAAAATGATTTTACTCCAAATAGGTTAAATTTTTTATTATTTTTGTTAAAAATGAGTAACACAAATGTATGCTACATTTTCTCTCATTTAAAGATTGAAGAGAAGTTTGTTAATCCAAAGCCAACAGGAAGCTCACAAGTAATTCCACAGTGTATCTTCCAGAAACATTTTCTGCATAGGGTAAAACTACTGCTTACAGACATAAATACAAAGCAGCCACTTTACACCGATTAAAATTGAGCCATAACTTTTATGAGCTTTAATACAACTACTTTTTTAATGCTGCTTTTTGTCTCCTTGTTTACAAGACAAAGAGTTTTCTAACTTTACTATTTGATGCTTACTTACACATTTAGGGAAAGGAGTTTTACAGAGACATAAAATTAGACATGGAGATTACTTCATTTTTAACTGGTTTTGAAAATATGTCTAATAGAGCACATTTTTATTTAGAAATAACAAACAGGTTAATATAAAAAAGAGAGATCATTATCTCTTAGTGTATTCACCATGGTCTTGTTAACTAGAAAGAACTGCAAGAGAAGAAAGAACATTTAGGGACCCAGGAAAGTGTGCATATCTAGTATTTGCCTCATGTTGAAGGAGAAAGGCAGGGCTTCAGAATTCACTTTCATTCAGGTTTATAAAATTCAGGCAAAGAATATTTGCCCTCTGCTGGATTATTTTGGGAAAAATACAGATTTTCTTTTTTCTAACTATTAAAGGAGAATGGAAGAATAGAGTGGCAAAGAGACAGAGGGAAAGTAAAAAAAAAAAAGAGGAAAAAAGGAAAGAATGAAGAAAAGAAGGGGGGGAAGAAAAAAATTAGAGAAGGAAGAAAATATATACAGAAGGAAATAGATTACATTTGCATTGTTGCTGGAAATATTTAATTTAGTCTGGTACACACAGACCTCAAATTCTTCTATTTTATATTATTTTCTCAACTCAAATCTGAAAATGGTCCCCAGAATAGAAACCATTTAACTTTAGGCCTTTCTCTGGTACTAAAGTGACACTAGACTAATAGACAATTACGACCACTTTAATGGATGACTGAGTTATCATCATCCTATGAAAGTTAATTTTGGTTTTGAAAATTTAACAAGATTTCTGCAACCTTAATTAGTTATTCATTAATACAGTTTAAGTTGATGAATGCCTTCCAACAAGTAAAATATGAGTTTAAATTTGCATTCACTCTCCAAAGGGTTACATATTTCCTGAGAGTATCTACATATTCATAGGCAACATCGATGTGAATGTGACAGGCAAGTATTGGAGGGAGTGGCCAATGACTCACAGTTTTCTTGGCATTACAGTTAATGGGGAAACTTCTATCCTGTCTTTGGAGTTCTTTATCTCAACATGACTAATTGCTTCATCCTCAAAGTCTCCTTTTCCAATACCTTGCCTCTCATTTTGAGCCCTGAAGGAATCACACATCCAAGTGCTCCCTCTCTCATAAGTTCCCATGTGCTCTGAACATAATGACTACCTGAGACTTTCAGGAGAGAGTCTGAGGTGGAAGAGGTGTAAATACTCTAAGCAGCCTTATTACCTCTTCCGCTCTCCACCTCTTCTCCACAGCATGTTTCCTAACTACTTCCAAAAGGCTGAAACATTGGTGGATGGAACAGAGCTTAACCTTCACATGAAGATCTGTTGATGCCATCCTAAAATATCCTTAAATCCATCTCATTTTCTCCATTTCTCTGCCATCCTCACAGTCTAAACCACTGTCTTCTGTCACCTGAATCACAGCCATACACATCGAACTGGTGTCTCTCTTATCATGCCCCCTTCAGACTATCTCAGGAGCTTTGGAGCAACACTTATGGGGATTCAGATCTTGGATATGTCTTTCATTAACAGTTGATCGTGGACAAGTTAGTCTACTTTTTTTATCCACAGCTTTGTCATCTTAAAATGGGATGAATCTATCTCATAGATGTATTTCAAGCAAGACACACTCACATAATGAGTATATAACTTGACCACAGAAGTTGCTCAAAATTAGCTATTTATGCTATTGTCTTTTAGGTAGATGTTACTCAAAAAATTTACAAACAGGATATGTAAAAATGTCGTAATTAACTCAAATTCAAAATAGAATCATTTTAGTCTTTTATGAATGGTACAAACTAAGAATTATGGAGCTTGAGAGGATAGAGATATCTTTTTCTGGAAGTGAGAAGATCTCCCAAAGAAAGCAAGCACTGGTGCATTTGTGCTTTTGTTTATTTATATTTTTGCTAAGTTTAGAAAAGAGTTAAAGAGTAAAAATGCTCCGTAATGGATAAAACAAAATTCTTTATCTATCAGGGTAAAGAATTATTTACCCACAAAACTAGAGAAACCATTTATCCCTTGAGATTTTATTCTATATATTAAATATGATCTGTGTTGGGGGAGTGTCTGCACACACCTTTTAGTTTGGATGAAAAGCAGCAAGGTTAATTTCTTCATTAGAAACTTCTGATTGGAAGTAAGAATTCTACACAGTCTGTATTGTTGTAGAATGCCCCATTGGTTTGTTTGCCTGTATACCCTGTGAGTTTACAGTGCTAGGAGAAATTTCCACCTTCTCTCAGATCTGCCTTTCTTTAATTGGAATTCAGAGCCTAATAAACCCTTTCTTTCCCTTTCTTTTTCTCAATTCAGTACTTGATATCTTCCTTGGTAACATTATTCCCTTTCTTTTAGGATGCCTCTACTTTCAGTCCAAGCACTTTGATAGGATAGTTAATTACTCTCTCTTCCTTATATAGCCATAGTGATTGGCTCCGAAATGGACGCAGAACAAAATAGACAATCACAATACTTTTCAGAGACTTCAGAGATGGCTACACAGGGAAAGATGCTTTCTTTCTAGCCTTTAAACTGGGATAATTTCAACCGGGGAAAAATAGTTTCTATGACTGCACCTATATGGCTCAACAGTTTCACAATGCAAAACAATAACATAGAAAGAAGGTGAAGCCAGACATGATGACTCATACCAGTAATTTTAGAACTTTGGAAGGCCAAGAGAGGAGGATCACTTGAGTCTAGGAGTTTGAGACCAGCCTGGCAAACATAGCAAAACCTCGTGTCTACCAAAAAAAAAAAAAAAAAAAAAAAGTGAGTTGGATTCGGTGACTCACATCTGTAGTCCCAGCTACTTGGGAGGCTCACACAAGAGGATTGCTTGAGCCCAAGAGTTTGAAGCTGCAGTGAGCTGTGATCTTGCCACTGCACTCCAGTTTGGGCAACAGATTGAAGCCTTGTCTCTAAAAACAAACATGCAAAGAAGGTGCATGCAAAGATGAAGAAATTAAAAAGAAAAGAGAGACATAATTAAAACTTTAAAAACTCAGTTTTTTTTATTTCTAACCCTTGAATTTTTAGTTATAAGTAAGGTAAGGTGTTTCTTTCATTTAAGCTAGTCTGACTTGAATTTTTAAAACTGACATACATGAGTTCTCACTAATGGACATTTCTTTTATCAATATTATTAAAAAAAAAATTTTTTTACAGGCTGGGCACAGTAGCTCATGCTTGTAATCCCAGCATTTTTTGGAGGCCTAGGTGGGAGGATCGCTTGAGTCCAGGAATTCAAGACCAGCCTAGGCAACATAGTGAAACTCTGTCTCCACACAAAATTTAAAAAAAAAAATTAGCCGGATATGGTGGTGCCCACCTGTAGTGCCAGCTACGTTGGAGGTTGAGGTGGGAGGATCACTTGAAACCAGGAGGTAGAGGTTGCTGTGAGCTGAGATCACACCACTGCATTCCAGGCATTGTATTAACAAAAGGCAAAATATTCTTCTTAAATTCGAGGTTGTATGTAGGTTATTGTAGCTTAAATCATATAGATGATGACTGATTTACCCTTTTACTCTGCATGCAGCTTCTCCTGCTGGAGTATCCTTCATGTGAGAAGAGAAGATTGGGATTTAATGAGAATATCGCCTCAGAAAAATTGTATTTAGTGAAAGTAACATCACTCTGTATCTAATGAACAAAGCAGGGAGAGCCATTTACCTGGCTTTTCAAGACATTGTAAGCCCAGAAAAATTAGGAGTAGGCAAAGAAATCATGACTCCATGTGAATGTTAGCTAGGAGGCAAAGGAATATTAATGTCATAGATGACATTCCTCTGAAGGCACAGGGATAGATAAACACACTGAGAGCACTGGACAAGCCTTTGTGATTGACGTGGAGCAGAGCCACCATCAAGTCTCAAATCACAAAAGCCTGATGTACAAAGACACCTGGGCATTCTGGTGACCCAGGGCTCCCTGCCACAAGAAGTGCTGTTGGACCTCTTAGAATCAATAACTGGCACTGAGAAAATTGGCATTGCATCTCCTGCAGTTTCAGTCTGTTCTTTGAGAATATTATGATGAATAGAGCTCATGTGGATGAATCTATTAGAAGAAAAAGAAGTGTTTAACCATCTTTTTTTTTCTTTTTATCTTTTTTTTTTGGGACAGAGTCTCGCTCTGTCACCCAGGCTGGAGTGCAATGGTGAGATCTTGGCTTACTGCAGCCTCTGCCTCCTGGGTTCAAGTGACTTTCCTGTCTCAACTTCTCGAGTAGCTGGGATTAAGGTGCCCGCCACCATGCTTGGCTAATTTTTGTATTTTTAGTGGAGACGGGGTTTTTCCATGTTGGCCAGGCTGGTCTCAAACTCCTGATCTCAGGTGATCTGCCCGCCCCGCCTTCCAAAGTGCTGGGATTACAGGCGTGACCCATCACGCCCAGCCTCCAAGAAAAATTCTTATGCATGAGGCGTTGCTTTTATCTACTTCATCTTCTACGCCAAAGTGACGTGCAAAATAAAAATGTCACCATAATACCTCTTAGCTTAAAAGTCATCATTAGCTCTCATCTTTTGTAGGGTCAGCTCTGGGCGCTTAGCATGACACAAGATGCATTTCCTATCCTAGTCCTTAAATGCCACTAGAGGCCTTCCTTTTACATTAGTCCCCTTGCCCAAGAATACACAATGGCTCGTAATGTGCTGTATTACACCTTTGACATTGCTTATCCTGTGCCCTGCCTCAGATGTCCTGTACACCATTATTCCCTGGACAACCCCTGCTCATCCTGCAGAACTCCATCTGAAGTCTTATTTTCTTGCAAAAAAATAAAAAAAAATTAAAAGCCTTCTCCAGATCTTCACGTTCTCATCAAGTTCTCTTTTTCCCTATCTCTATAGCACCCCTATGCACTTAGGGAAATCATGTGGCCCTGTATTTGTTGCATATTCATTATACTTGACCCATTTCAGGGTAAAGACATTGTCTTATTTACCTTCCAGGCCCAGAGAAGCATTCAATATGTATTTGTACAATGAATGAACAACAGTTACTAATAGCCTGTTCAATGCTATTCTCCTCCTGCTTGGACTTCCTTGTGTGCCAGCTATTAGGATGTTAATCTAAGTTTTATTTTTCCCGTATTATATCTTCCTTTTTCCATGCAAACAGCTAGACCTTTGTACTCACTTGTAGTAGTTTCCTAGGACTACTGTACAAATTACCACAAAGTACATGGCTTAAAACAAAAAACAACACAACTTTATTTTCTCACAGTTCCAGAGGCTAGAACTCTGGAATTAAGGTGTTGGCAGAGCCACGCTTCCCCTGAAGGCTCTAGGGAAGAATCTGCCCTGACTCTTCATGGCTTCCAGAGATTGCCAACAAGCTCTGATGTTCCTTGGATTATAGTTTCATCATTCTGATTTCTTTCCCTGTTTTCACATGAACATTTCCCCTCTGTGTCTAAGCTGTACCTCTAAATCTCTCCCTCTCTTTATAAGGACACCAGTTATTGGATTTAGGGCTCACCCTAATCCAGTATAACCTCATTATAGCTGGATTACTTCTGCAAATAGCTTATTTCCAAATAAGGTCCTCTTTACAGGCACCAAAGGTTAGGACTTCAACATATCTTTTTGAGGGACACAATTCAACCCATAACATGTATCTGTGGTGAGGACTATATTATAGGGTCAGAGGCAGATGTTGCCTTTAGACAGCTTGTTTTCCTGGATTCCTGCAGAAGGTAGTGTGGTGATTGTGCTTCTTGTTGAAACTATGAGGGGGGATTAGCAAGCAGAAAAGAGGGACTAAGGCAGGGAGGGAGTCAGCGGGGAAGAGACAGAGAGAGAGAGAGAACCCTGCAGGAGCCAAAAACCATATTTTAGCAATTTTCAGGGAAATGAGAAGATCTGAGGAAAAAAATGAACTCAGAAAACTCCCACTACCAGCCTCCTGCCTTTCATAGGGCAAATGGTCTCAACAATTAAGATATTGACCAACCACCACCACGATTATCTAAAGAAGGCATTTTCCCCATTTTCCAACACTCCCATGGGCTTAGATTGGCACTTGCAGGGGCTTTGCTTTGGAAGTCCTGGCTAAAGAGATTGTTGATCCTAGTATCCATGTCCAAATACCTTTGACTTTTTTTCACCAAATGAAAGCCTTCCCAATGCTGATGGAGTTGGTTCATTGCCTATCAGAGCACAAACTGTAAATAAATATTGCTAAAAATGCCCAGAACCTTTTTATTAAATGTTGGTGCCTCAATATTGATTTTGCAGGAGACCAAAATTTAATACAGAGACCAGCAATTTTAAGTAGTCCATGCTGGGTAGCTGATGTGCTCTGCTCTAACTAGTAGGCACTGGCTGGAGTCTGGGACCTGTCCTCATCCTCAGTCAGAGCAGACGGAGTACACTGATCTCCTCCCAGAATCTGGAGAGGTCAACCTGTTCTTCAAAGCAGTGGTGGATTGGGGTTGGGGTAGGGGACAAAACAGATACAGCACCAAACATGAAAAGCATTGATTTATCTCCCTGTGCTAATGCATGTGAAGTGTTGATCCTGGGGTTGAAAGTCGGCAGAGGGCATTCTGATATGGCCTTCTTAGAACCTTCTTTGTGTCCTGCTATGACATAAAGTTCTCGAGCCTCCGCTCTTGCAAGGCTTTCTTTCAGTATGCTTTGGATTTTCTCTTTTTTCCTTTAAGACTTATGTAATGAATTTCTTTCTCCTTCTCACTTAGATTGTATATTTCCTGCCTTAACCTCTTGTGAAAGGAGGTAAAACTTTGAAAGTAAAAATACTGGGCAGAGTGAACAAATGGCAAAAAGGTGAGGAGTTTTGCAGTAAACAGGTGGACAGTTTAGCACAAGTTGGTGGATATGGAAAGTGACAGAAGGTTCCAAGATGATGAAACATCAAACCAAATGTTTTCTTTAAAAAGAAGTTTTTCATGCCAAAAGATACTTTAATAATGAAAATGACAGAGGTATAGAGCTGTTATCTCATGTTTTCCAAGGTGTACTCCTTTGCAAAATAGTTCTAAAATATTCTCAAGCAATAACAGAATTCAGTGGTCCAAGATCTTTGTGAAACCTGCAGGCCACCCGTCTGACTTAGACAGCCACAATGCCCACCAGCATATGAGAAGTTCTAAGAAACTCTACAGAAAGGATACACATTTAATTGAGTGGGTCTAAATTTGTTTGATGACACAATCCTTTTCTGGGTAACACCTATGGACACCCATACAACTGATGCTCCAAGGAATGTACTTTGGGATATGGTCTTGAGGTAGACATAAATTTACAGAAACAAGGCAAAACAAAACAAAATAAAATGGCAGCTATTATTAGAAACAGGCAAAGGGGTCTGAATTGACAAGCCCTTCAATGGTCTTGTATTATGCACTTCACTTGGGAAATATAAATTAGGAGGTCCTGGAACTTCCTAAGAAATTTCTTCCCGATCCTAATCTGTTCCCTAGTGTGTGACTTGGATGAACAAGATTTGATAAAGCAGGTAGAATCATAATGTTTTATTTGTAGGTGTAAAGGAAAAAAAAAGATGGTTGTACAACAATGTGAATACACTTAACTGAACTGTATCATTAAAAATTTTATACGATGTATATTTTGCCACAATGTTTTAAAATGAGAAAAAAGATACATGAAGAAAAGTGGTCTTGTTAGCAGTCTCCCCAAAGTATTCTTATGATGGCATGGCCTCCCTATGTAAGTAAAGAAGTAGCCTTCCAAACTGCAATAATAAATGTCCTGAGTTATCAAAACAGGAAACCTAGTGCTTTTGCTGTAATGAATACCATAGAACACACAGGTTTTGTAAACTATCTTTGTCTTCATTGGTTTTATGTAATGCAGCCTAACTCTTTACCTTGCTTTTATTTCCTTGAAATAATTATTTTATTTTTAATGTAAAAGAACAATAAATAACTTATCTTTGGCGTGTCAGCACTTTAACAAAGAGATTGCCTTTCATAGGGGAGCCATTTTCCATTTTGTCATAGCTACAGTTGCACTGAATTAAAATATACATTTTCCTAGTTGTTTTCATTTGCTTTTACAGAGAAAATTTTATAGGTAGAGATTTTGATAAGTTGGAGAATTTTTCTTATTTGCTATAATTTCATCTTCAGGTGTGTTCAAAATAAGATTGCATTTAAAAATACTTGATTATAATTAGGCAGTTGAATAAGTATAGGGATTCTAAGCTTACTGGAATCTAATGCATGTGGTTGGCATGTTTAAAGCCTTCTTAAGTGACCTCTGACATCTGATTTCAGCAATGCAAAAAGAAGGTTATAATATATTAGTAATATGACAGAAAAGCTATATAGGTCTCCAAAATGAAACTTCAAAATATTTAATCATTGAAATATTTTTGAATTAAAGTGTAATTTACCTTAGTATAATAGAGATATTACAAAAAATCATTGTACAACTTGAGTGTAAAAGAGTTCATATAAATTAGTTACATATGTCTTTGAAAAAATTTTTAGTTTATAAATCCAATCATAATTAGCAGCTAATAGAATAACAGTCAAATAATTAAAGAAGATTTTTTTTGTTTTCTTAGAAGTATTGCTATAGCATATTAATTTCAATCTTGAATCAAAATTTAGATTTTTTATCAAATTCCAACATTCTTCACAAAAGAATTTTTTTTTTCTGCAGTGAATAAATTCCATGTGCTATGACTTCATTGTTGGATGCTGGTATGTCTTAACTATAATCAGAGTAAACATGTTTTTCTCTCTTTCAGCCATAGCAATATGGAGCAAGAGTCTGGAGACTTGGGCTAGACGACCAGTTATGATTAGGAAACCTGTAGCCTATTACTTAGTATAAATTCCTATCCCCTTAAACAATTGTTATAAGGCTTAAATGAAAAAAAAATGTGATCATACTAGTAGGTAGTTTAGCACTTAATGTTCTTGGCAAATAAATGCTCTCAGATAGCATTAACCATTGTTATTTATCATTATTATTTATTCATTAATTATTTCAGAAACTATTGACTGTATAGCTTGTTGTAGCTGCTTGGGATACAGCAGCAATCAAGAATGACAGAGGTTTCTGCTTTCACTGAATTTGTAATTATAATGGGAAAATAACAAATAAATGTAATTATTGAGTAAACAACATATGTTAAAAAGTGGTAAGTGCTGCAGAAAAAATTGAAGGAAAACAAGGGAAAAGGAATTGAAGTGTCAGGTGGCAGCTGGTTGGAAAATTAAATAGAGTGCTTTTCATAGGACTCGTTGATAAGATGAGATTTGAGTGAAGACTTGTAGGAGGAAGGTGGGAAGAACTTTCAGGAAGAGATAATAGGAAAAGAAAACCGTAAAGAACAAGCTGATGTGGGCTTTTGAGTACGATAGGCAGGCCATTGTGACTGGACTGAAGAGACTGAGGGATACAGAAGATGGAGATAAGGTCAGGGAAAGGTTGATGGTGGGCATGGAGTCAGATCTTGGAGTTCCTTCCAAGTAAGGATTTGGGCAATTACTTAGAGTAAATAATGAGACACGGTAGAATTTTGAAAAAAGAAATGACACTTGGCTGCTTGGATAATTATCTTTGCTAGAACAATAAATACTATCTATGGCCCAATGTCTTGTCTTGTCAATTAATATTTATTGAGCACATTTTCAGGCACTGTGAATTGAAGAATTGACAATTGTTTGATAAAATATATAATATTAACTCAATTACTTAAAATGACAAAAACAAAAACAATAACAAAAATACCCAACTAAAAATTCTCAATTTTTTTTTCTGAATCATCCAAATAAGTGTCACCATATAAATTAAAAAGGACTCTGCAAATAATTTGCATCATTCCCTTTGATTATATCCCACTCCTATGTATTAAATAAAGTTGGTATTTTTTCAATCCTGTATTAGTCTTAAAAATAAAGTTTGATATCAGCAAGTTTGTTGCCATCAAGTTTAACAGATTTTTTTTTCTACTTAGATAGAGTCTAAGAACAATTTTAACCCTCAAAATAAAAAGTAATAAAATATTCACTTCATGCTAAACTTGCTGTAGTGCTGAGCTTCTAATTAGGCTATAATTTCTAGTAAATATTTTTAAATGTAAATTCAACTAGGCTGTAATTTTTTTCATGTTTCATCTCATTTCAGAAGTGTGATTGAGCTGAAAGGATATGGGATCTTGAACAAGTTTCATAATTTCTCTGAGCCATTCCTCATTAAAAAAATTTATTTTAGGTTGGAGGTACGTGTGAAGATTTGTTACATAGATAAACAAGTGTCACGGGGGTTTGTTGTACATATTATTTCATTACCCAGGTATTAAGCCCAGTACCCAATAGTTATCTTTTTTGCTCCTCTCCCTCTTCACACCCTCCTGCCTCAAGTAGACACCGGTGTCTGTTATTTCCTTCTTTGTGTTCATAAATTCTCATCATTTAGCTCTCACTTATAAGTGAGAACACGTGGTATTTGGTTTTCTGTTCCTGCGTTTGTTTGCTAAGTACAATAGCCTCCAGCTCCATCCATGTTCCTGCAAAAGACATGATGATCTCAAAGAAACAGAAAATCAATACTAATTTTACAAGAATTAATTCAGATAAAGTTTGTAAATGCTTTAGCCCTATACTATCATATATTAGATTGCTAATAAATGTTTATTGAATAGCTTGAAGCTGAATTATTTATTTTAGCTAAATGAAAGAGTTTTTCTTTAACCTGGTGTAAGTGAATCCTCTGTCTCTGCTTCATCTTTCAGCATGTCTGCCATTAGATCCTGCCCTTTTAATTTAAACGTTTTCAGGATCCATTGTCTGGATTATTTCATAAACATTTTAATTAACTGGCCTTCACCCTGGGTCATTCTTTAAAACTGTGTTCTTCTGTGCCTTTATGGCTCAAAATGGTTACCTATATCCAGCATGGCAAAAGGGATTAACATTATGAGTCCATTTTGATAGTTTATATCAACAATTAAGTAGTCTTAGGTTCTACCTGGCTTCAGGGAGATGGAGAGCTTTGATCAAACTGTGGTATCCGCTATGGAATGCAAGTTGAGGCTCTTATTCCAAATATTTGGTGACCTTCACCTCTCAAATCAAGTTTAAACTATTCAGCCTATATTTGAAGACTTTTAATAATTGTTTACTATGCTCCCTATCCAAACTCACATCCCTTTTTCCTCCAAGTAAATCCATTATCTTGTCTTTTGAATACATATTAGATTCATAAACATCTCCCTAATGATACTTGATATGGTTTGGCACTGCGTCCCCACCCACATCTCATCTCAAATTGCATCTGTAATCTAAATGTGTCAAAAGAGGGAGGTAATTGGATCATGGAGGAAGTTTCCCTCATGCTTTTCTTGTGATGGTGAGTTCTCATGAGATCTGATCATTTTATAAGTGTTTGGAAGTTCCTCCTTCATTTCTCTCTCTCCTACTGCCTTGTGAAGAAGGTGTTTCTTTCCCTTTTGCTTTCCCTCAGATTGTAAGTTTCCTGAGCGCCCCCCTGCCCCCACCAAGCCACGTGGAACAGCGAGTCAATTAAAATGTTTTGCTTTATAAATTACCCAGTCTTGGGTATTTCTTTATAGCAGCTTAAGAATGGACTAATAAAGTAAATTGTTACAAGGAGTTGGGTACTGATACAAAGATAACCTGAAAATGTGGAAGCAATTTTGGAACTGGGTAACAGGCAGAAGTTGGAACAATTTGGAGTGCCTAGAAGAAGAGAGGACAATGTAGGAATGTTTGGAACTTCTTAGAGACTTGTTGAATGGTTTTGAGCCAAATGCTGGTAATGATGTGGAAAATGAAGTCCAGGCTGAGGTAGTCTCAGATGAAGATGAGGAACTTCTTGGGAACTGGAGCCAAGGTTACTCTTGCTACACTTTAGCAAAGAGACTGACAGCATTTTGCCCCTGTCTTAGAGATCTTTGGAACTTTGAACTTGAGAGAGATAATCTGAAAATGCAACTTAGGTTTAAAAGGGAAGCACAGCATGAAAGTTTGGAAAATTTGCAGCCTGATGATGTGATAGAAAAGAAAAACCCATTTTCTGGGGAGAAATTCAAGCCAGCTGCAGAAATTTGCATAAGTAATGGGGAGCCTAATATTACTCACCAAAACAATGGGGAAAATATCTCCAGGGCATGTTAGAGATCTTGGAGGCCTAGGAGGAAAAAAATGGTTTCATGGGCTGGGCCCAGCGCCTTGCTGCTTTGTGCAGTCTTGGGACTTGGTGCACTGCATCCAGGTGTGGCTAAAATGGTCCAAGATACAGCTTGGGCCATTGTTTCCATCATGTGGAAGGCTTGGCAGCTTCCACATAATGTCAGAAGGGAAGAATTGAGGTTTCAGAACCACTGCCTAGATTTCAGAGGATGTATGGAAATGCCTGGACATACAAGTAGATGTCTGCTACAGAGGCAGAGCCCTCATGGAGAACCTCTGCTAGAACAGCATGGGAAGGAAATGTGGAGTTGGAGCCCCCACACAGAGTCCCCACTGGGGTTCTAGTGGAGCTGTGGGTAGCAGGCCACCATCCTCCAGATCCCAGAATGGTAGATCCACTGACTCCTTGTACTGTGCACGTGGAAAATCCACAGACACTCAATGGCAGCCTGTGAAGGAGCTGCCCAAGGCCATGGGAGCCTACCCCTTGCATCAGCATACCCCAAATGTGACACATGGAGTCAAAGGAGTTCATTTTGTAGCTTGAAGATTTAATGAAATGCCCTTTGGGATTTCAGACTTGCATGGGGCCTGTAGCCCCTTTGTTTTGCCCAGTTTCTCCCATTTGGATGAGTGTATTTATCCAATGCCTGTGCCCCCATTGTATCTTGGGAGGAACTAACTTGTTTTTTATTTTACTGGCTCATAAGTGAAAGGGACTTGCCTTGTCGCAGGTGAGACTTTGGAATTGGACTTTTGAGTTAATGTTGGAATCAGTTAAGAGTTTGGGGGACTGTTGGGAAGGAATGGTTTGTTTTAAAATGTGAAAAAAACCAGGAGATTTGGGAGGGACCAGGGGCAGAATGATATGATTTGGCTCTGTGTTCCCACCCAAATCTAATCTCAAATTGTAATTCCCATATGTCAAGGGAGGGGTCTGTAATCCCCATGTGTTGAGGGAGGGAGATGATTGGATCATGGGGGCAGTTTCCCCCACTCTCATGAGAGTGAGTGAGTTCTGATGAGATCTGATGGTTTTATAAGTGTTTGGAACTTCCTCCTTCCTTTATCTATCTCCTGCTGCATTGTGAAGGTGTTTGCTTCCCCTTTGCATTCCACCATAATTGTAAGTTTCCTGAGGTCTCCTCAGCCATGTGGAACTGTGAGTCAATTAAACCTCTTTCCTTTATAAATTATCCAGTCTTGAGTATTTCTTTATAGTGGTGTGAAAATGGACTAAAACAATAATGCATATCTTTCTTGGCCATTGTGAAATATTTCTGTTGTCTTTTCCATCAATTCAACCTCAGCCTTGAAGATTCAACTAAAACCTACCTTTCTTAAGGGACTTCTTGTCACTGCTATGGCTTGCCTTTGTTCTCTCCCTTCTCTGAACTATTATGATAATTACTGTGTGTTGCTCATTGGAGGAACTCATGACTTATCATTTATCATGCCATCTAGTTGTAATGCACAGGGCAATGCAGAGCATTGTAGTTCTTGAGCCCAGCCCAGGGAAACTGGCAGAGATTAGGATGTGGATATAAATATTTGCAAATGGTGATCAGTAAATAGCTGCTAACCATTTTCACTGTAATTCAGTCAGAAAATGTGTACTCTAACAATATAGGAAAAGTACCTTAAAAATATATCCACAGACTATTCATTTGCAAAATACGTAGCACAGAAAAAGAATGTGAGAAGTAAAAAAAAAAAATTTGAGAACTAACACTATGAGTCAGAGCTTTGAGAGCTGAAGATTTCAGCCTTCTTTGAATGCAGATATCTCAGAAACTTCAGCAAAGAAAATAGGAACATTGAGTGACATGGTATGGATGGATGCATCTTTTGATTTAACTTGTCTGTTTTGCTTTATTCAATAATATATTTTTTCCTCCTCCTTTTCACATCATTGACTTCTGGTTGAATGGTTTTCAAAGTGTGTGATGGGGCTTTAGACGTGGATATACACAGACAAAAAGTTTCTTTGTCTTTCTATCCGGTGACTATATTTTACACAAGGTCAATAACAGGCTTCAGTGTTTTTACAATTACCAAGAGGATGGGATTTGTTATTGTGTGCAGATAAATGTGCTGATGCCTCCATTATTTATGGGATGAGATAAAAGTCATGAAGCCATCTGAGACAAAAGGCAGGTATATGTTTTATATCTATGTTTTTGATGTGTTCTCTCATAGACATTGTACCTTCTATAGCCCAGTGACTACCTAATGTAAATTTCAGGTGGAGTAAAACTGTCAACATTTAGTATTTTTTATGACTTACATTTATGCAGCTAGGGGACAAACATCTCACTTTAGAAAACTGTGTGTAGTAGGTAGAGTGAAATTGGTTTTTAATTTCATTTTCTTAAAGTATCTAGTGTTTATGTTAGAGAAAAAGAATACCCCCAAGCTTAGGGGTGATTTCTAAATTTTAAGGGCCTTTATGTGAAAGAAAAAAATGTTCCCAATGATTAAAATGCTTTAGAAATATTTTAACATATAAAATCTGATTTCATAAATTTAGAAAATAAAAATATCTGTCTTTATTTTAAAGTAAATAGAGGCCAGGTGCAATCCCTTACACCCGTAATCTCAGCACTTTGGGAGGCTGAGGCAGGAGGATAGCCTAAGCCTGGGAGATGAGGCTACAGTGAGCTGTGACAGCCCCACTGCACTCCAGCGTGGACAACAGAGAGAGACGCTGTCTCAAAAGTAAATAAATAAATAAATAAATAAATAAATAAATAAATAAAGCAAATGGAATATGTTGTCAGCTAACGACAAGGGTAATATTCTTGATCAATTCTCAGCAGAATCTTATTCCTACTATTTGTTATTGTTTTTCTTCTGGTAAATTAGGGTTTAAGTGTGGCCATGAAGCAGAGAAAGGTAATCTAGTTACAAATAACAAAATATATCTAATTCACAGCTAATGTTGGCAAGGTTATGTGGGTCAAGGCACTGTCAGGAACTATTGATGATGGTATAAAATGTTGTAATTTTCTGGAGAGAAATTTCATAATATATTCCAAAAAGCTTTAAAATATTTATACTGTTTGAATAATTCAACATCTAGAAATGTATCCTAAAGCAGTGACTTATATTTAGTGGTAAAATTAAGAAGCATTCTCTTTGAAATCAGGAAGAAAATATGCCCATTAAAACAGCTTGGAGTAGGGGAGGTATAGAGAGATTGGTTAATTGATACAAAATACAGTTAGATCTAAGGAATAAGCAAGGTGACTATAATTAACAATAATATGTTGTATATTTCAAAATCGCTAGAAGAGAAGATTTGAAATGTACCCAACACAAAGAAATGGTGAATGTTTGAGCTTATAGATATCCTAAATACCCTGATTTGATCATTATGCATTGTATGTTTATCAAAATAGCACATGTGCCCCATAAAGATGTACAATTTAACTTAAAACAGTATAATCAACATGTTACTAAATTTCCCAGACAATGCAATAAGATATGAAACATAAATGGAAAGTAGATATATTAGAAAGAAAGATGCAAAATTTTAATTACAGCTGATAGGATTGTCTCCATAAAAATTCAAGAAACTCTACAGCTAAACTATTACAGCTAATTAGATTTTAGCAATGTAGGTGAATGTAAGAGATCCATACTAAAAAAAAAGTCAGAGTCTCTGCATAGCAGCAATTAGAAAATATAATTAAGAAATAATTAGAGACAACCATCAGAATTATATATTAGTATCTAATTACAGCAATGTTTAGATTTAAAATAATCAAGAGAATCCTAAATGTAAAACACTAGGAAAATAGTGACATAAATTATGATATATTTCTACAATGGAATATTGCTCCAGTCAGAGACCCTAAAGAAAACACATAATTGTCACAAATTTAAGCTATTTGAAGAGGATCTAAGTGTGTGAAAAGAAATCATAAGGAATGCAATGTCCAGGCTGGACTGGATAAGGAGTAATTAACAAAATCTGGATGAAAAGTGACTCTCTTTGAGAGCAGCAGCCAATCAGAGTTAATCCAGTAAGAAGGAACAAGGTGAATACAAATGCCTGACTTCAGGCTTCTTCCTTTCTCTGCTATTTTACCCTAGTTCCCCATTGTCCAAACCCACCTGAAACCAGAGATCTAAGGAGCTGTTTTATTTCATATACACAGATTAGCTCCAGAAAGAAAGCAGTGTGAAAAAGATGAAACACAGATTTGAAGGGTAAAATGGGAAATACTGTGCAGTCATTTAAAATTATATATTCATAAGTGATTTAGTGAATGGGAATATGTTTACTCTGAATATAGTAAAAAAAAAAAAGTAAGATGTATTAAATAAATAATTACATACTCAATGAAATTCCCATTCTTCCCTCTCAAGCAATCTTGAAGACCAGACAGAAAACCAGGCTATGAATCAAAGAAAAAAATCCAAATCACACTTCATAACTGCTTCAGTAACCCTTGGCAACAGACAACACACTGGATTTTGGCTAATAACACTGAAATTTTTGCTGGTGAGGTCTTCAGAAACCGGATAGATGTGAAACCACCAGAACAGAAGTGGAGCGGGCACGATATCTGTTTCTTCAATTTGTAGTTTTATAGTCAAAAACTGGCATGTATATACTTAATTGGTAACATGTAAGTCACATGCCTTTATCCCAAATCTAAGAGAAGTTGAGAACTTAATTTCTGGCTTCTACCTTGGGAAGGGTCAGACTCATAAGCTGGAAAATTAGCCAACATACACAGGATATTCAAAGCTTCCAGGCAGACAAAATACTGTCAAGTGGTAAAACAGATATGAAAAAACCTTTTTTTGTCTCCTAAATTTAAAAAAATGTAATTTTCCTAAAACATTGTATGTGGCTTTCCATAAAATTAAAAGAGTCTTGGGAGAGAGAACATCTCATATGCTTCATAGTGAATTACTTCCACAATAAAGCAATTAGTGAAAATGAAAATACCGTGTATAACATTTTTAAAGCAGCCTTTTCACTGATAAATATGTTTTAGGTATATATACAGCTATGGAAAAGTTTTCCTCATAACAATTCCATTTTATCTCAGGTATAATCTGTCAGGAGAAATTATTTCTCATTCCTAAAAACGGAACAAAAAGTTTGAGCTAAAGAAACACATTTCTCATTCAACACGCACATCCACAGTAGTTTCTTCTCATGCCGAAGTGAGAAAATCTACACTTCGGATTGTACAATTTTTATGAAAGTAATTAATAAATAAAAAATTTAAAAGAAAATTATATCTATATTGATAGATAATATCTATCACCTTGGCACCTACTAACAACATTTTCTACTTAATGGTGATGTTTCAAAATATGGTCCTGCTCTATTTATGATAATATTTGATCTGCCCTATATAGGCTTTACATTACATTTAAATTATACGTGTACATTGCTTTCTTCATATTAAGATGTGTCTATACAAATATTAGTAGCAAATATATTATTAATTTTTATTCCAATTTATGGTGGAGTCTTTGGCTTCTTCAAGTGGATCACTCCCCTAGCTGTCCAGAGCTCCACACCTATTCTCCTGTGTTTTCCAGTGTCCGGTCATACACAGTTTATCAGAGCCTAAGAATAGACTTGTGGTATAGAATGGCATTTCTCTTGCCAGTGAGAGGGTTCCTGAATGCTGATGAAGCAAAATTTTCACCAGATCCTTTGAGTAAAATTGACAGTGTTAAATCAAGTTTAGCCAAAAGCTGCCTCCTTACCTATTTTAAGTTCATCCTAAACGTTTTTCCATACATCATGTACTATAACCTAAATGGAGTTGTAAACAGACTATAGTCTACTCTTGTGCCAATCCCTGAGAAAACTTTGATTGGCCAATCAAAGGTGGCCAACTGTTCAAACCATGTTCAAATAAGGCAAACACTGAGCGTCACCAGTCCGGCTGCTTCTGTACCTCACTTCCGTTTTCCGTATGTCACTTTCTTTTTTTTCCTGTCCATAAATCTTCTACCAGGTGGCTGCATTGGAGTCTCTGAGCCCATTCTGGCTCAGGGAGACTGCCTGATTCACTCTTTGCTCAATTAAACTCTTTTAAATTTAATTTGGCTAAAGTTTTTCTTTTAACAACCTATACCCTGGAAACAAGGGACAGGAGGTGCTTGTGCAGTGAAAACTGGGTGTTCTTCAGTATGACTTAGCACTCCCATGACAGTTGCACACTTAAAACATTTCCTTTTTTCACTCTGTCAGATTTCCTACTCAGCTCTTTTAGGGTGCTAGACTTACTCCCTTCTTTAGGAACTGCCTTACCAAGCAGTATCCACTTTTTTTTTCTTTTGGTAACAAAATGCTTCCAGTTTTACTTGGGTACATTGCTGCCCACTGAAGACTACATTTTCCAGCCTCCCTTGCAGTTAGACGTGTCCATGTGACCAAATTTGGGCCAATGGAATGTGCATAGGAGACAGGTGTGCAGCTGAAGCACTTTCCTTCTTTTGTTCTTTCAAAATAAACCTTGATATCTCTCTAAGTGGCACACCAAAATCATCAGTAATTCCAAAATTAAGTTTTATTTATTTGCAGGAAAGGAGAGCCCAATCTTCAAATCGTGTTAGAAATTAAGAGGAAATATTTGTAGCTATTCTTCTAGCATATCAAAGAAAGGAAAGTAAAATGCCAGACAGTAGATTTCCACATTCAATTTTGCAATCCAGTAATTTTCTAATACCTATGAGTCCTGCATACATGATTTGGAAAACATATATTACTTAAGAAATTTATAAAGTGCAATAACCACTTTGGGAAGCTGGGGTGGGAGGATTGCTTGAGGGTAGGAGTTTGAGACCAGCTTGGGCAACAAACTCCACCTCTACAAAATAATAATTATTAATAATAATAATTAGCCAGGCATAATGGCAGGTGTCTGTAGTTCCAGCAATTTGGGAGATTGAGGCAGCAGGGTCCCTTGAGCCCTGGAGTTTGAGGCTGCAGTGAGCTATGATCATGCCACTGCACTCCAGTCTGGATGACAGACCAAGACTTTGTTTCAAAACACAAAAAGTAAGGTACAATAACATGCATCTACTATCATTCACTAAAATAATGTATTTTCTTCCACAAAACACCTTTTTCTTCTTATTTCCATAGCATATCAGAAAGATTGAATAAATTTCCAAAATATTAGACAGAAAAGGATTTAATGGTGCATTTGTTTTGATTTTCTTATTTCCAGGACAGGAGGCTGAGAAACCGATTCATTGGGCAGCTTACCCAAACTGAAAGGGCCAACCAGAGGCAGTGCTAGAATTAAACCCAGCTTTGTTGCTTTTAATAACTATGTCTTCGGCTTATCCACATGTTTATTTTCTTGAACAGCAGGCTTGTAATATTTGACCTTCTGTATAAATACAACTGGGTTATTATAGCAATTGATACTTTTCTGGATTTTATCATTGCCAGTAAATAAATTAACAGACTTAGAAGGCTCCAGTTTAAAAATCACCCAGCCATTCAGCACTCTGGATCATTGGCCTTTCTTTTTAAAACTATCCTCTCTTTGATAAAACCACAACACTCATTCCCAAAGTCTATTTTAATTAATATGATCCTCAACATTCATAACCGTACTTCTTTCTCTTTTGCTTTTTTTCATTCTGTCAGCAGAATATGTATTTGTTGGAAAATCTTCTTTTCCTTTATCTACACTACACACTACATGTTTCTCATCCTTGTCACTTTCATTTGTCTATAGGAAAACTGAATACAGTGTCTTTTAATCTCCTTTTAAGAAACCTGTCAGTAATGATAGCACAAAGCCATCCTGTGGGTCATGTGTTTATGGATGCTTTTTGTTTTGTAGTTTAAGACTACTGACTGATGTTTGAATATTCAGTGCACTGACTCTTACATTCAGAGAAATCTTATCTGTAGTAAGCAGACCTAGGATGCAGCTTGTTTGCCTTTCACTCTGTAGCTTCAGCAACAGCAAACATCATTTTGCCAATTTTGTTCCTTTCTTTTCACTGCAATCATTTTCTTTCTTTGTCCTAGACCATTAGTTTTGCGGTACTCATGAGCCTCTCTCAACTCCCTTGAGAGCGTCATGGCATCCTCTAAAGGTAACTTGTGGGACATGCAAATCTCTCTGCCTTGACATCTTTCACTCCTACAGGTAGGGTTTGATGCTGTACCTTTCCACTATCTTGTGGCGTATCTCTTTCCTCAACACCACCACCCCCCAACCCCCGCACCCCACTACTGGCTTCAACTCCAAAACTTAGAGCATGGTTGGGTATCCCTCACCTTCTCTTTTTGCAGGAACTATCAAATACATAGATAAGTGTATAATCTGTACAACTAATGCCCACATTTCATCACTAACATAAAAATGAAATGAAAATGCTGTAAATAAAATTAAGATCTCTTTGACTACTCCCTAAGTCTCATCACTTACACTCCTGCCCAGAGGCAATGTCTGTCAAGGGCTAACTTAATATAATTTCATCCTAATTTTCATGTTTTTCAAACATACATGCATTTGTATAAACAATAAATATTGTTATTATTGGTGAGGTTTCTATTTACAGAAATGATTGCATAGGGTAATTATAATCTTGCAATTTGCTGTTTTACAGTTATCATTATGTTTTTAAGATCTATCTGCTTACAAATGTTAACTGTTTTATGAATCATTCCATCGTGTGATTATACCTAATTTTGTTTAGTCATTTCCCTATTGGTGTTCATTCATGCCATTTCTAATTTCTACTGTTACCCAAATGAGCACACTTATGTGTGTCTCCCTGTGAACTTGTGTTTTACTAGAGTATATACCTAAAAGTAAGATTAATGGGTTACAGGATCTGTGAATTTTAGTTTTACAAGATATGCCAAATATCTTCCCAAACAGGACCTATCAACCTTAATTTTTACCAGTAGTATATAAAAATATTTATTTTCCAAAATGCCCCCAATATTGAATGTACATAGACTTCTAAAAATAATATCTGAATTCAACAGTCTTAACTTGAATCATCCTTGTTATTTCCTGTTAAGAATAGAGAGGCCAGGCAGGGTGGCTCATGCCTGTAATCCCAGCACTTCGGGAGGATAAGACAGGTGGATCACCTGAGGTCAGGAGTTAGAGACCAGCCTGGCCAACATGGTGAAACCTCATCTCTACTAAAAATACATAAATTAGCTGGGCATGGTGGCAGGTGCCTGTAGTCCCAGCTACTTGGGAGGCTGAGGCAGGAGAAGTGCTGGAACCCGGGAGACAAAGTTGCAGTGAGCCAAGATCGCAACACTGCACTCCAGCCTGGGTGACAGAGTGAGACCCTGTCCCCCCCAAAAAAAATAAATAAAAAATAAAGAATAGAAATATTTCCAATTACTTTGAAAGTACTGTAAATAAACGAATACATGAAATGGTACACATAACTTTAATCTGTTAAATCCTGAAATACATCAATTTTGCTTTAAATGTAACAAAGCCTAATTAATGAATTCAGCCCTCCATTCTTGTTTATTACATTTCTTACAAGTTCTAGATACTGTGCCAGGTTCTGGGGATAAAATATTGCACAGTGGAATAGTTCCCTGGAGAAACTTACAATGTAGTGGGAGAAACAGATACCTAAACACCTAGTTACAATAAAGTCAAATAAGTGCTATTATAAAAGGAAGTTGCAGGTGATATATGAGAACACGGGAGAATGCCTAGGATTCCTAAAGGGAAGAGAAGGTAGGAATTAGTCAGGTTAGGTATGGGGTCAAGGGAAGTGAATTTATGAAAGGTTTGAGAAAGGATTATCCATGCAGAAGAATGACATGTGCAGAGAACTGGAGGCTAAAGAGATGAGCAGATTCTCAATTCTATCAAAGAATTCAGCAGCATACCTGGGAAAAGAGTAGATATAGTCTGATGTTGGTACATGAAGAGATTTTAATACCCTATATTTAAATAGTTTGGATTTTGTTTGTTTGCTTCTAAGGAAGATGAGGAACCATCAAAACACTTTAAAATAAGATGGCAATGACTACATCATCAAAACTGAGCATTATGAATAAGACTCAGAAAAGCACATAGGAGAAATACCAGCAGGAGCAGAGAAGAGGCAGATGGATCAATGAAGGAAAGAGACAACGGTGACAGAAACTAGTAGAGATGGAAAACGGGCTGTAGAAAGAGATTTAAAGGAAGTAAAATCAACCGAACTTTGTTCACTCAGTACATATTGAGCATTCACTATGTGTCAGGCAAAGTTCTGGGTATTTGAGATTCATCAGTGAAAAAAATGAACAAAACAAACCAAAAAAAAACAAAAAAAAATCTGCCTTATGGAGTTTATGTTCTTACAGTTGTGTTTGTCTAACCCACTGATTTCATGAAGGAGGGCTGTGATGCAGAGATGAATTATGGGCACACAGTAGGTAGTAAGAATGTGGAAGATCTGGATCTTCAAGAGTTGGAGCTTCCTCCACAGGACACTTGAAAGCTAGCATTGTTCAAAGGGAACCAACAAATGTACTTTGAGCAGCAGACATTATTTGCTAATCAAATAAACTTGATATAATGAATTTGAGGGGAAAAAAGGCATTGGAAGTTATATTTAATGTTTTGCTGGGTATATCTCAGTTTCTAGTGTGTTAGTTCCCTAAGATGTGACTCCTAGGCCTGAGAATCTATATTGTGAATTGAAAGAAGATGCACGGTTTCTAGATACAACTAGATAATAGCAGGCTGACTTTTCTAGCAGATACACGAGGCATAGTACTTAAGGCCCACGATACTGTTAAGGGCCTAAAAAAGTGTTTTATTTTTAATCAGAGAAAATAAGTGAACTTTTAGGTCAAAGAAAATAATACATAATATTAATATATTCACCTTTAAGACAATGTATTCATAAAATATAACTTTAAATCTTTTTTGGAGGAAGGTGACCAGGAGGATAAAAGTACCTGTGCCCATCAAAGTCATAACATGGCTCTCTATAAAAGGGAAAGAGGGAATTCTGTTTTATGTTAATATGTTAAAAACAACCCAACAACCTCATTTTATTATTGCCTTGATGGTACTCCTTACTTTTCAGCCTTCTTAGGAACTACCTGTTGGAGATTTTAAATATATCCAGATTATATTGTATCTGTTATTGTTTGGTCCTCACAAGCTCAACTTCTTGAGCTATCTTGGATGTTATAAGATAACACAGTAAAAGATACTTCAAGTTCCATGATTGAACCAATGGATTTAGAATCACAAAAATGTAACTTATTCCAATCTTCACACATCTCCTCATGTGACTTGATCGAATAAGACACTCAACCCTAGGTCTTTTATTTTAAAAAGGTGCCTTATTTACTACGTCCATTGGGAAATAAGGAAGTGACATAATGATTCGCCTCTGTGAAGTTGTTATCCACTTGTATTCCTAGGCCGGACAATCTTTCTCTCTTGGGAAGGGTGAAAGGTCAAGTCCATCTTGAAACACGTAACACTGTGACTTCACTTTGTTTGAGTCTTCACAAGCTCTCAAGAGCCAAAGTGGCTTTTCCAAATAGCATGCATGTTTTCCTCCATTTATAGCTGTGCCTTATAGTGTTTCTCTTACTCCTATCAAGAGAAACAAGAGCCTGCTCCTCAATGGACCATCTATCTCCTCAATGGTGGGGATCAGAAGCAAGATTGCCATTGGCTTATTTCCTCCTGAGATCCATTCAAGAGAAGCAGAATAAGTCATTATTAGTTCCACTACCTTATATATTACATAAGAAACTAAGATATTATTATCAGGTTCTAATAACCAAGATAAGGTTGCTACTTTTTTTTTGTCATAGATTTTGCTAATCACAAATAGTCTAACACATTTTTCCTTACCCCCACGCCCATTATTCAATAATTGCAAATTGAGTTCTCAATAATTGCAAATCAAATGTCAGAAACTTTTCTAAATGCTAGGGAGCATCCCAACGTTTGTCCCTAAAGGACTTCAGTTTATAAAATACATTGCCAGCTACTGGGTCAACATGTAGGTGATTTTTAACTCTCAAAACGTAAGCTTGAGAATTTAATGACAAAAATCTTTCACAAAAGCACTGTGGTCTGGGTATAGAAAATAGCTAGAATGAGATGAGAAAACAAAATTAGAGCGTAAAAGTAGTGGATCTGGGGCACCACTTAGAGGCATGGTGCTTGGTAATGCATTTTTCTGTGCTTTTCCTAGTGTGCCTCTTCCTAATGAGACATTGTGGTAACCAGGGTCCCAAGTCTAGGAAAGGTTAAACTGTTTATCTTCATTATCTCAAGTCCTGGGGAACTTAATGGCCCTCAAGGCACATGCTGAATGGTTTCTGTCCTATATAATCGAGTATGCTATATTTCCAACCAAGATAAAAACCTCAGGATATATTTTTAAAATATTTCTATGAATGTACATGATATTTTCAGAGGGTTGATTAAGCTCGGGGCTGTCATTCTTCTCTGAAAATATAACATCATTTCTGATAAACACTCAGTTTGTCTGATCCAAAATGGAAAAATTTATTTTAAATTGAGCAGAGAATTATACAATCATGTTATAGAAGGTGAAAACAATTTCATTATTTTTATCTTACTAATGATCATGAGCTATCTCTCTTTTGAATGAGGAAAATGATGAGATTGAGGTATGATCAATCCTGAATACAATTGGAAGTTTTGTTTTTTTTTTTCTTATAGTAATGGTGAGTTTGTGAAAATCTACTCCTCAGTATTTGACTGTTTCTTTCTGTGCACAGTTGTTACATATGTCAGATTGCTAGCTCTGATGAAGGCACTATCTTAGACACGGAGAAAGTTAAATGAAATTCAGCCTGAAACCCCTTCATAGCAGGTCTCAGGGAGAGATGTTTGCCACATTCTAAAATCCAGAAAGGAATTCCATTATTCCTGAGCATCTTTACAGCTGGGCAAAGAAGATAAGTTGACTGGTACTGCCAGTAAGTGTATGGATTTTGAGATGATTGTTATGTTCAGGGATTTCAGGCTGAATAAAATTAATCCAAGTTGTTGCTAATAAATGTTGTATGAAAATCCTCAAACAATGGAGATATCTGCTTTTATATCTATTCATCCATCCATCTATCTATCCACTCATCCATTCATCATTAATGGAGCATATATTTATTGAGTCTTCATTATGGTGCCTACTAAAATAACAATTAGGCACTGTTCTAAGTATTAAGAATATAACAGGACATAAGCATAGTGCTCTTGACTTCCTGAAATTTAAAGATTGGGGGGATGGGAGGTGACAGGGACCAAGTAGTAAATAAGCAGCTATGATACATTTTGAAATGCAGAGAGATAAGAGTACACAAAGGTCCTATGAGAGCCCCTGAAGGGGCAGGAAACTCAGATCTAAGAGGGTGATCAGGCAACTTCCTGAAGGAAGTGGCATCTAAGCTGAGATCTGAAGCAGAGGGAAGGATAAAGAATATCAGACGAAATAGCAAAAACAAAGACCAGGACACTCACATATATACTTTTGAAGGACCTGAAAGAAGTTAGGAAAAACTGGATTATGGTGTGCAAGTTCGGGGGTCTTGGAAAAGTAGGCATGATAAGATGCACCAGGGTGCAGTCTGTGGAAGTGTCTTACTGATTAGGGAGTGGTGGTGATTACAATGGGTACTCTGATTTAGTTTTTGGAATCACATTATTTTAAATTCATTTTTAAAAGTACATTCTCATTGTCTATTTATCAATGTGTTTAATTTATGTAATCTTTTTTATGAAAAAGGATTTCAGGTGGTTTCTAAAAGTACATAAAGTATGATGCAACTGCATGAATTCAAGGGGGTGCAAGGATATGCACAAAGGAATACCACAATCAGGATACAATAAATCCTCCTACAAAGGCAGATTATACTGACCTACAAGCTTCATCTGAATAACACTAACCCTTGGAGGAAGGGTATTTTGGATTCTTACAATGTGTGAGGCAGGGTTCTAGCTGCTTTACATCTATATCTCATTTAATCCTCAAAGACCCTGCCACTCGAAGTGCAGTCCCCAGACCAACAGCATCAGCATCACCTGGGATTTGTGAGAAATGCAGAAACTCTGGCGTTATCTCAAATCTGTTGAATCAGAATCTACATTTTAACAAGGCCCTGGGTGATTCCTGAGCACATAAAATTTGCCAAGAAGTGGACAAAGAGCATTTACCATTAATATGTTTTTCAATTTACAGGTGAGGAAACCAGGGTTCTAAGAGAATAAGTAACTTGCCAAAAACTAAACACTTAGTGAGTGCAGGGGAAGATTTTGAGTTTACACTTTCTGACTCCAGGCACTTTTTTTTCAGGGGTGGGGACGGTGGGGCAGTCTTATCCTGTTGTCAATGCTAGAGTGCAGTGGCATGATCCCGGCTAACTGCAGCCTCAACCTCTTGGACTTAGGTGATCCTCCCACCTCAGCATCCGAAGTAGCTGGAACCACAGCCACGTGCCACCACACGCTGCTAATCTTGTTTATTTTTTTAGAGAGGAGATTTCACCATATTGCCCAGGCTAGTCTCAAACTCCTGGGCTCAAGCGATCCTTCCACCTCAGCCTCCCAAAGTGCTGGGATTACAATTGTGAGGCATTATGCCAGCCTGCAGGCCCTTCTTGGTTTCTAAGTGGCATAGCTTCCCCCTGTGTTTGTAAGCTTTATGGTAAGCTTGCCCAACCTGTGGCCCACGACTTTGAATGTGGCCCAACATAAGTTTGTAAACATTCCTAAAACATTATGAGATTTTTAGGTGATTTTTTTAAGCTCATCAGCTATCGCTAGTGATAGTGTATTTTATGTGTGGCCCAAGACAATTCTTTATCCAGTGTGGCCCAGGGAAGCCAAAAGAGTAGATATTTCTGCTTTACAGTGACCAGCCAAATAGGGAATATGGGCTTTTATGCAAAACACATTGTCCTAATGATTTTTTATTTTTTAAGAGACCAGTTGCTCAAAAGAACAGCAGGGCAACTACCATCAACATTATCAGGAAGGAACTCTTCCCAGGGATTTATATAAGCAAGACTTTACATGATGCAATGAATGGTAAGTCAAGCAAAATCTTCCCACAAATGCTAGCTGATCAATCAAAACAATGTGATTTGATGGAAAATGACTTGGTTGGCAGTGATTAGCTAGAACATTTAGCTATCTCAGAAAGGCTGAAGCAAAAGTTGATTGGACAGCAGCAATGATGTAGGAGCTGTTTCAGTTAGGAAGACAAGCTAATGACATCCAAGTCCCCTTCTGCCTCTCCTATGTTGAGTCCTGCTCGATGGCTCCTCCCAACATAAAAAATTACAAATTTTTGTAAGCATTCACAAACCTAAATGTTTACAGGGATGTAATGGACTGAATTGTGACCCACCAATGTTTATTATGTTGAAAGTTTAACCGCAATATGACTATATTTGGAGATAGGACCATTAAAGAGGTAATTAAGATTAAATGAGGTCGTAAGAGTGGGACCCTAATCCAATAGGACTGGTGTCCTTATAAGAAGAAGAGACACCAGGAAGGCACATGCACAGAGAAAAGACCATACAAGGACACAGCTTGAAGGCAGCAAACCAAGGAGAGGCCTCAGGAGAAAGCAGCCTGCTGACACCTAGATATGGGACTTCCAGCCTCCAGGACTATGAGAGAATACCAGTCTGTGGCATTTTGTTATGGCAGCCTTGGTTAACTAATAATAATGGGCTAAGCAAGTAATCTAAATAAAGGAAACCATGAGGTTAAATGTAAATGCATGCATTTGAGAAGTAATAGAGACTGCATTTAGGCCATTGTTGACACAGAATTGCAGGAACAGTATTGTCAAGCTCTCTAATCTTTAAAGAAAATAAAGTGTGTGTATGTGTATGTGTGTGTGTGCGCGCACGCACGTGGAGGTGGGGGGTAGTTCATGTAAAATCTTTTTTTTTCCAAAATAATATTTTGTTGGTTTATTTTAAAAGTCATAAACTATTGAATGATCTAAGCAAACACATCTGGGGTTTGGATCTACCCCTATGTGGTCATCAATTTGTAAACTCTTTGCCAGTGCTGTTGACAATTCATCATAGTAGAAGCAGTGAAAGACCATTTAGCCATGTAATCATCTTGCCTTCATATCACATCATCCATGTGATGCAAGTATTAGAATTTTTGCTCAAGTAAATTCTTAGATACTATACTTAAGAGAAATGATGCCTTAAAATATGCAAGATATAACTGTCAAGGCTTGACACCACATGTATATTGACGGAAGCCAGAACAGCTATTGCTAAAAATGCATTTCATTGACTATGCCCTCTGCAAATGTGCCATGATGACAATCAATCAGGATAAATCACACAGCTATTCAACTAATTCATCCATAAAGAAAACTGGTAATTAGAGTGTTGAAGTCAGTGAGGCCAAAATCAGATGCCCATAGCATCTGCATTTGTAGGATATGAAGCTTTAATGGTGGTCTCTCAGAAATTTTAAAAACAGCCTTATTGGCATTATCCACTGCTATCTACATGGACAGCCTTCTCCATGATTTTCAAGGTCATATGAGTGGTTAAGTATTCACTTCCTTATGCATTTATAAATTGTAGGGGCTTTCCAGAGAAAGTTCTAAATGACTTATTTATTGTTGCTTGCAGTTCTGAAAACTCTAAATTAGAAATGTCAACTCCTTTGTTGGACAATAGTTTCATATCGGTGCTGGTCAGTGGGATTTCCCAACTTGAATCTCTTACTTGATTACTTTTTATTAATCTGTTTTTTTAACTACTTTTTTTTACTTGGTTATAGGATTTACTTCATGTCCTATCTCTGGTAATAGTCTTTAGCTTTTGCCCAGCCATGGTTCTCACTATCCCTTTCCTAGAATTTTGCAGTAAGGACTAATGGACTTACAGCTTTCCAATCTCATCTGACTCTAAAACCCATTATTACTATATGTCTTTCTAAGGCAAAATTATATCACAGATTTTGGATTGATATAGTGGTATTCATGAGCCTTCACAATCACCTCTGCTTACCATTCTCTTACTAGGCTCCTTTTCTTTTACCTTCTGCTACAATGAACTCATCACTCACAGAAATACAGGCTTTTCTACACCAATACAGGTGCCCATGCTGTCACCTGTTAATTTGGGAAATATCTTGGTAAATGCTTTACTTGGTGATATATGCAGAATTCTAAACTTTATGGCTTTTTGTTTCTTGCTTAAAATATTTCTACTGTTCTGTTCTCTCTTCTAAGTATTTCTGCATATGTTAGACTTTGAAATTGCTCCATAATTTTAGATGTTCTTGGTTTATTTATTTATTTTTACTTTACATATATTTTTTGAGACAGAGTCTCATTCTGTCACCCAGGCTGGAGTACAGTGATGCAATCTCAACTCACTGCAACCTTCGCCTCATGGGTGCAAGCCATTCTTCTGCCTCAGCCTCCCAAGTAGCTGGGATTACAGGTGAATGCAACCACACCCGTCTAATTTTTTTTTCTTTTCTTTTTTTTTTTTTTTTGAGACAGAGTCGCTCGATGTCACCCAGGCTGGAGTCCAATGGCGTGATCTCGGTTCACTGCAACCCCCGGGGTTGAAGTGATTCTCCCTGCCTCAGCTTCCTGAGTAGCTAGGATAACAGGTGCCCACCACCACACCCGGCTAAGTTTTGTATTTTTAGTAGAGACAGGGTTTCACCATGTTGGCCAGGCTGGTATCAAACTCTTGACCTCAGATGATCCGCCTGCCTCAGCCTCCCAAAGTGCTGAGATTACAGGCGCGAGCCACTGCACCTGGCCAGTTTTTGTATTTTTAGTAGAAACAGGGTTTCACCGTGTTGGCCAGGCTGGTCTTGAACTCCTGACCTCAAGTGATCTGCCCACCTTGGCCTCCCAAAGTGTTGGGATTACAGGCGTCAGCCACTGCACCGGGCCCCTATTTTTCCTTTGTATTTCAATATTTCTCTTTGGGAAGTTTCTATTGAACTTTCCTTGGCTGTGTCAAATCTACTCATAAGCCCATCAAAGGCATTTTTCATATCCATATATAGGATTTTTTATTTCCAGCATTTTCTTTTGTTTCTTAGAGTTTCTATCTCTCTGCTGACATTACCCATTACTATTTCCATTAAGGTCCTTAAAATGTTAATCATACTTATTTTAAAAAGATAATTCCAACATCTGAATCATATCTAAGTGTTGTTCTGATGGTAGCTTTGTCTCTTCAGATTGTGTTTCTCCTCATCCTTTATCATGCCTTGTAATACTTTGTAGAAATCTACACATGCATCAGGTAACAGGAACTGAGATAAATAAGTCTTCAGTGTGAACATTTATTTTAACCTCTCTAGGGGTAGGATTGTGTTTAATATTTGCTGTAGCTGTAGGTGCCAGAGACTTCAAATTCAGCTGATGATCTTATTTTTTTCTTTGGTCTCCCCTCTTGACTTTGTGCTTCCCTAAGTATGTACTTCTTTTCAAATAGAGAGCTTTTTCAGTTGTAATCCACTGTCATTGTGTTGAAACCTGATGGTATGGTGTTAAGATGTAGGAGAGATATTGCATGATTAAAATCCTCCAATTAAATCTTACTGGTTTTTTTTTTTTTTTTTTTTTGAGATGAAGCTGTGTTGTTGTCTGGGGAAATACTGGAGGTTCATTGTCTCATGCCAAGGAAATCAAGGATGCAGAAACATAAAGAGTGCGCCTGAGAGTGGAAGTTTAGGCTGGACACGGTGGTTCACGCCTGTAATCCCAGCACTTTGGGAGGCCGAGGCGGGTGGATAATGAGGTCAGGAGTTCAAGACCAGCCTGGCCAAGATGGTGAAACCCTGTTTGTACTGAGCGAGACTCCGTCTCAAAAAAAAAAAAAAAAAAAAGAACGGAAGTTTAATAGACAAAAGAAAGAAGAAAGCTCCCTCGTGCAGAGGAAGGGGACTGGAATGGGTTTCTAGCCTTGCAACAAGATGCAGCTGCTTTTACAGATGAGCTTGAGGAGGCAGTGTCTGATTTACAAAGGGCACAGAGGATTGGTTGGACCAGATGTGCCATTTACATAGCACGCAAAGAGGCTGGTCATCCCACCCTGATCTTTTATTATGTAAATGGAGTTTTCTACCTGGCCTGCGCCATGCTGCCCATTTCTTTACTGCACATGTGGCGACAAAGAAAAGGGACCCCTATGTTGAATATACCTGACTTCCAGGTGTCCTTTTTCTATTGGCACAGCTGCCGGCATTCATCTGTGCAAGCTTCCACTTGCTTATCTATGCTTGCAGCTTGATTTTGCAGGCTGCTTTTTGTTAGAAAAGAAATTATTTGGGGGGTGCATTTTATTAAAAGGGAAACCTTGCCGAGGACTCTGTTACCTTCACTATCTGCCTAAATAATTTCTTTTTAGCTCCTGTGTCAGAGATAGGGTCTTGCTCTGTCACCCAGGCTGGAGTGCAGTGATGTGATAGAACTTCTGGGTCTCCCAAGAGGCTAGGATTACAGGCACTTCCACCACCATGCCCCACTTAAATCTCAGTGTCTATATCCTGGGGCTATGACCTTCATGATCTAGCTTTTATCCCCCTATCTCTCCCTATTCCCTTCCCTGGCTGCAGCATCCGCATTGTATTTCCTTGAAACCTTGATTGCTGTTGATTTGTTTTCCCTTCTTAGGTGAGACCAGGAGGCTAAAGGGAGCTTCCGTGGGAGGAATGCCTCTACTGTGATAAACTCTTAGCAGAGTCTTTCTTTTGGAGTGTCAGCCTTTGTTAAGGAGAAGACTGAGCTATTTCACAATAATTACTCTTCCCTTCCACCTGCCAGAGCCATGAAAAAACATCTTTTCAGATGTTTACTGTGAGAACCTGGTGAGGTTCCTAAATATAAAGCCCTTTAAAGTGTGGGAGACCCCTACCCCTAAATATCCAGCTCCTAATAGTTTCTCACTCTCACAGTAATTCATACACAACCCGCAGCAATTCATTACATTTACCATATGATGTTCCTATCAGTGTATGGCACCAGCTTCTTCTCTTCCAGGTAAGCAGATCTCAGGTGTGTCTCTCTGGATGCACCCGATGAGTCCAAGAAAAGTCATTGATTTTCAGTTGGTTCAACTGTTTCTTGTCATAGGCCAAGTATGACGTCCAAGTTCTTTACATGTCAGAGCTGAACCAGACTCTTAAGCCTTTTTTTTTTTTTTAACTTTTTTCTTTTCTTTTTTGATGTTTAGAAGATATGGCAGTATTCCAGTACATGTTAAGAGTATCCTGGATGGGAGTATGGCAACCACTAAAGCCAGTCTCTAGTCTTTTCAATTCCACCAAGTTCTTTGAAGAATGAAATGACTTTCTCTGGCAATCACAGCCTTGCAGAAAATCTGTGCTCCTCGAGCATAAATGCTAGTTGAAGCTAACAGGGACAGAGTTGATTAATGAAGTAAAGGTACAATGCTGCTCCTGTTAATACATGCAAAGTTTACATGTTCCCAACATCAACGGGCTTTTGCATAACTGTGATATCTTCTCTGAGCTAGTAATCTAGGTTGAGGTACTTGAGGGGTTCAGAGTATACCACCCCAAAATATACTACTCTGGCATAAGAATTGTTTTGAGCTAAAGGCAATTGAGGAAAAAACAGACACAGGACACACTTTCTGTCCTTCCTTTCTCTACTAGGAAGACTAGAACAATTCTTAATCACCTGAGACAATGCAGACTCTTATCAGCCCAGAGATGGCACCAGAGGAACCTATATAACTTTACTAAAAGAAATTTTATCTTCTATTAGTTTCAGCCCCTATATATAGCCCACCACAAGTTATAGCCCTTGGAAGGCTAAAAGTCTTTTCTCTTATGTCTTGCCATTTTTCTACAAATTTATTATTATTTGCTGAGGTACTATATATGCACAAGTTCTTTTTCTTTTTTTTTTATTTTTTTATTTTTCCTGAGACAAGGTCTTGCTCTGTCACCCAGGCTGCAATGCAGTGATGTGATCATAGTTTACTGCAGCCTCCAACTCCTGGCCCAAGGGATCCTCTAGCCTCAGCCTCCCAAGTAGCTAAGACTACAGGTGCACACCACCACACCTAGCTAATTTTGTACTTTTTGTAGAGATGTGGTCTTGCTATGCTGCCCAGTCTGGTGTGCTCAAGTTTAATCACCCCTTTGAGTCACTTGTCACTGAGGTTTCTCCCAAGTGATGTGCACTGCACACATTAATAAACTCTTTGTTTTTCTCATATTAATCTGTCTTTTGTGAGTTTAGTTTGCAATGAACATAAGATAGTGTCTTATTCTATTCGGGCTTTTATAACAAATTATCGTAGACCCAATATTTATTTCTCACAATCCTGGAGGCTGGAAGTCTTAGATCAGAGTGCCAGCATAGTTAGGGTCTGGTAAGAGTCCTCTTCCAGTTTGCACAGTTGGCATCTCCTTGTATCCTCACATAATGTAAAAAGAACAAGCTAGCTGTCCAGCCTGCTCTTGTAAGGGCACTAGTCCCATTCATGACAGTTCCACTCTCATGACCTAATTACTTCCCAAAGGCCACAACCTCTAAACGCCATTATATTGGGATTCAAGTTTCAATATGAATTTTGGGGGAACACAAACATTCAGTCCATTGCAGATGGGTAAAGGGAAAAGATTTTTCCTCCCCTACATACTCCATTTGTTATCTATTCTGAGGCTTGAGAATTTCCTACAAAACAGGTATGTTTAGATAGAGAAAGAGAAATTTTGCTAAATGATGCCTGTAAAGCTTAGCAGTTAGAAGTTTATATATCTAAAATCCTAATAAGCCTATGTTGGATGATACCTTATAAATCCTCCTTTCTTTCATTTTGAGGGAAGGAGCTGAGTCTTAGAGAGGCTGAGCCACATGTTCAAGAGTTTAACAAGTAATGGGGTCAGTAGAAGCCGTGTCTTTCTAACTCTAAAGATAATGGCAGCCTGTGTAAGACAGAGACTCTTAGGTTTTGTGTTGTCTCCTCTCTATGCTTCTTCCCTCTACCTCAAGACCTCTCCTACCAGAGCCTGTCTAAAGCCATGAATAGATGGAGCTTTTTCTATTGCTGCTGCAACAAATTACCACAAATTTAGTGTCAAGTAATACATATTTTATGTTATAGTTCTGGAGGTCAGAGTCCAAAATAGATTACTAGGCTAAAATGAAAGTATCTGTAGGGCTGCAGTCCTTCTGGGAGCTGTAAGGAGGAAACCATTCTGTGGCTTTTTCTAGCTTTTAGAGGTCATCCACATTCCTTGGCTCATGGCTCCCTTCCTCCATCTTCAAAACCAGCAAGGTTTGGCTGAATACTTTTGAGGCTGCCGTCTTTCCAATTCTCTTGCTTCTGTCTCCTCCTGCACTTTTGAAGAGATGACATTAGGTCCACCTTGAAAGTCCAGGATAATCTTCCTATTTTAATGTCAGCTGGGTAGCACCTTTAACTGTCGTTTGCTATACAACCTAACATATTCACTGTTTCTGGGGATTAGCTATGGACATCTTTGGGAGACCATTATTCTGCCTGCACTAGAGAGAGATAGAGAGAGAGAGAGAGAAATTCCTCTCTCAGCATATGGTTGGGGAGTTGATATATTAATGTATAAGTGAGAAATTTAAAAAAAACTGCTGGTAAATAAGACAGTATAGGACAATTAATTGATTAGATTCAGGTTATAGTCATTGGAATAGAGAGAAGGCACAGATCTAAGTGCACTGGATATATCCAAGAAAGTTACATCTATCTGGGTAATAAAGACTGCATAGCTATGGGATGAGGCAGGAAGGGACCGCAGTGAAGTGAGGAGCAGTTAGGAAAGAAGGCATCATGCGTACAGCATAGGGATGGAACCAACTCTAATGAGTTAGGTCATGTGGATAAATAGCAAGAAAACTGTGGATAGGAAGGGTAAGATGAAATTCTGTTTACTCTTAAAGCTAGACAGGGAATTCTTATGGAAGGATAAGTTTTAAAAATCCAAGTAAATGGTACATGAATTCTCCTTGGCTTCAGAGCACATGGACAATGATTAATTGCAGCAATATCATATGAAATCACCATTCTGTAGGTCAAAAATTGTCAAATATCTGCAATTTCTTATGATTCACCTTAAAAGAAGTGTAGAGGCTCAATATTACTCTAGAAATAGGGAGGGAGATTCAATGATCAGAAAGTTGTTCTTTAAAATCACCACAAGAGGGTGGTAAAGAATTATGCTTTATATCTGCACACCTGCAGAATATTGGTCTTTCCACACACAAAAATAATTATTTAAATGTATGTAAGATGGAGCTTTGGAGATGTTTTTGTTTCTAATTTGCTGTTGTTAATCATATTTAAAATAGCATGATTTGGCATCCACAAAGTATATTGGCTGCTAGCTGGACGTCTTCAATGCAGAGAACACCAGTTATATGCACATATCTCCATCTTCCATATGTGTATGAATGCGCTTAAAATGCAACAGATTCATACATATATTATAAGCACCTCGTCACTGTCAAACTTCTAATCTATGATGATGAATTAAATAGAATTTTAAATGGAGAAATCTGTATTTTAAATTCATTTCCCTATCTTGTTTATGAAATGAAATATTGAAATGAATTTAGGGGAGTGGTCCTGTGGTTCGTGTTCAAATGTTAGTCAAGCTACGGCTGTTTACCATTCTCAGTGACCTTGATTAAATTGCTCAACTCAGCTGGGAACTGAATTGTGTATTTAGAGGATTAAGCAGTGCTGCCTGACATTTTAGAGTTAGACACACCTACTATAACTTGCTTTGGCATTAACGCTGGGCTTCTCTTGAATTAAAATGGCAACCTCCATTCTGCAAGTGAAGGTCTCAGGGACTTGAAGATATGTTTACTCTATCCAATAACATGGGTATTGATTTCTGATTTCTTTTTTCATTTCCCTTCTTTATAACTTAAAATTCCCAACATTTTAGTAGAGATGTATTTAATCTGTAGTCTTTGATTATTATATGTGCACCTGTGTCTGCAAGTATATCTGTATGTGTGCCTGTGTGCATGTGTGCATGGATGTATATGAGTGTCTGCATGCCTGCCTTGTGATATGTGAGTGAATACTTATCCAATGTGTGTGCATCTCTGTGTTTTGTGGTGTGTTTTCCTATGTGCATTACATAAGTGTGTGAGGGTTGGGTGTCTGAGAGTCTGTGCATGTGTGTCTACAGGAAGTACATATGCACATATAGCACACGCATTGGCATACATTGTGTGATGTGCACTTGTGTAATACACGTTTGTGTGTGGGTGTGAGATATACATTGTGGTGTGTTCATGTGTGATGTGTGTGCACAGGCATGTGCAAGAGTGTGCTGGTGTGTGTGCATGCATGTGTGTGTTCCTAATGTGCATGTGTGTGTGTCTGCATGTGTATTCGAGATTTTGGTAGGCAAGTAGGGAGATCTCAAATTGAGTGTCTGTGTGTGCATATGTGTATATATGTGCCTGTTTGTATATGTGTGTGTGTGTGTGTGTGTGTGTTGTGTGTGTGCATAAAGATAAAGAGCTAGATACATTGTCTTTAGAACCGTATTCACAGTTGAGCGCCTTTCTCTGAGCCAGGAGAAGGCAGTGTGCTCCTTGTACCCTCTCTGAGTTTAACAAGGGAAAGCTTTGAACTTTCAACTCTAGTGCTGGGGCTGCTACTCCTTTTGCCTTTCCCTCTTCCCCCATAACACGTCTATTTATGTATTGTGTGGGAGATATACCTAATGCTAGATGACAAGTTAGTGGGTGCAGTGCACGAGCATGGCACATGTATACATATGTAACTAACCTGCACAATGTGCACATGTACCCTAAAACTTAAAGTATAATAATAATAAAAAAAAAGAACCCATTTTAAACCCACCAACCTCCCCTTACTTTTCACTTACTCTGTGTAAAAGCTCTGTAGTCAAGATTAAGAGCACTTTAAGAGCATAGGTGATTCGTCAGGGTATGAGAACTATGATTCAGGTATTTATTTTCATCACTTCATACCTTTACTTTCTCTAGTATTTGACAGTTTGGGCTCTCAGGTAATATCATAAATGACTTTGAGTTTCTTTGGAGAAGAAAAGTGTAAAATAGACTTTGAAATGATCTTTTTATTAATGTGACCATTTCATTAGCCACGGCAGATTTCTTTTAAGAATATATTTTCAGTGAATCTTTTAAAGTTCATTTTATGCCTGCCTTTATTTAAACTCGATATTCTTTGGCAAAAATGCCGGAGTAGACTTTGCAAGTCCTGTTTTCTTGGAAACAGATGATTTCTCACCTTTGAGGTTTGTCTTGAGAATGTGTTCTCTGACCTTCTTAGAGTTTAGTGCATAATCAGTTTTTCTTCTTTTTTTCCTGGCTCAGCAAATTTTCCAGGCTAGCTTTTTCTAGTTTTGGAGTATTTGGAAAAGAGCAGTGACTTTCTAGTCAGGGAGGCCCAAGGTCACATCTGGAGCCAACCACATGTCAAGTTTAATCTCCTGGCCTTTACAACTATTAATATTTACTCATGATGTCTTCTGGACATCTACAAAATTTTAGTCCACACTGTACAATTAGGAAACAAATTATATACTGCTTTTTTAATCTATTTTTTTAACAGGAGTGGCTTTGGTTTCTTTTTTAATGTATTCCTTCTTACTGTTATATAGTAGGCTTGCCATAAATTTCTATTGTTAGTCCTTGATATTTTATGAATAAAAATTTTAAAAGCTGATAGTTTCTCAGATAATTTATAGTTGAAACATGTTAATGCCGTCGATTTGCTGCATAAGAACCAGAACACCTCACCACCACATCACCCAAAATGTAAAGTTTATGCTTCAAAAGAAAGGGAGTAAAGCTGTTGGCTTTAAATATATAGAGACTACATAAACATTTCTTGCAACATCTGATTTACCTACGTAATGTCAAGTATTTGTTGGCATCATGAAAGACAAGATTTTGGGGGATGAGATATGACTCAACCTACAGAAGTTTCTAGAAATGCCAAGATTTTCAAATTATTATTATAACTACAAAGAAGCATAGACATTCAGGTGATTTTTAACTCATATTTAATAGACATATGAGCTATTCCTCTGAAAGAAATGCTGGAAGACTATGTTTATCAGTTGACAGTGTCAAAATTAGGGTCTAAAATGTGAATCAACAGGACTCCTCAATTATCAGCTTGTTTTGTTCTTCTTGATCCATGGCTATTATCTCTGTTCTTCCAATTCCACTTCAGGATTTGTTAGTGCATATTCTCTCCCCTTTGAGATTAATCCATCCTTGATTTCATTGTCTTCTCATTCCCCTCTTATATGCTATAGCTGATCTGACAGCGTGATTTCTGTCTGCCAACTGAATTCACATGCATTTTCCAAACTCAGTTCAATTAGCTGATTTTGATCAGTTTATTGTATGCAAAATAGTCTTAGGAACTGTAGATACACCAGGACAATTCGCTTCCCCATACTTAATATGGTCATAAGCCTTTGGTTGTATACAGAAAAACCGGAAAAAGATCTTTAGGCTTCAAATTATTTCACCATAAGACTCAGCAGCTCGGTGTAGTACTCAATGCGAAAATAAAAACACTTTTAATACAAAAAAAGTACCTGTTTCTTTCACTGCTCTTTGAATTGCCTACTCTTAATGTTTCATCTCCATGTTTACACAGATTAGCTGATCAAAACAGGAGTGATGACCAACTAGTAAATGTATGATTTTGTGTTTATCCAATCATAGCTAATTCTACTGTAGGTATTACTGAGTCCACATGGGACTGTGGGCTTGTGACACACTGACTGCAGTTCTTCAAGAGCCAGGAAATCTTCTCTAACTCAAATTCACTCTTCTGCTTTAAGAACAGAAAGGCCAATGATAAATTATATAAGAAGATGTAACAATAAATTTGGATAGCATGCTTGATTGCAAAACATTCTGGGTGAGGTTCAGTGTCGCTGATAAGGTGCAGAGAAAGTTGTGGAGAGACTCATGGCTGCTTCATTACTTCATGGGCAACATGCCTAAGCTTGTCTTCCCTTTGTTTGAGATTTAATTCAGCCTTACTCACTTTATGTCACTTCTCTTCAGCCGATTCCATTCAATAAACAGATATTGAGCAACCATCAGATGCCAGACATAACCGTATGTTCTAGACAGCAGCTAATATACTATCTGGCAAATAGTAGTAGTATACTGTAAATAGTTGAGATTAACAACTGTGTGAAAAGTGAATAAACAAATGTATAGTTTTTCAAACACGGAGATATTCCCCTATTTGCCTCTCACTGATTTGGGGATATAGCTAACATTTCTGGCCCCATAGTTGGACTTTCACTGAGGGGTCATTCTTGCTGACTCTCTGGACCCTCTGTGCCTATGTAGCACTTTGGTGCCTGTCTGTTGTCTTCTTAACAATCTTCCACTTCCCTGCTCTCTTGGATCCTTGTAGCTCCTTTCCATGTAGATGGAATACCATGCCGGGATCTTCTTTGCCAAATAATTCTGTAGTCTCTAAAATTATTGACTTCAGATTTAGTGCACAACAAATAAAAGCCTGAGTCACTCATTTATTGACTCATTCATTAATTTGTTTTTCAAGAAAAATAGTAAGCTTCTACCAAATGCTAGGCCATACTGCAAAAAGGGAACCCACACTTAACAAAAAGCAGTTCCTACACTGAAAATGGACACAAGGACAAGGAAACTGGTAATTATCAAAAGACAGCCTGACTTGAGCACTAAAAAACTGTATTGTATGAAAACCCATCCCTAAAGTCTCCAAAATGGCCACATATTAGAAAAGTATCCAATGCATAATAATTTCATTGAATATTTGCCAAATAACATCTTCAGATGGACAAAAATGTCTATTCTATTAAGTCAATACAAAATAAATAGCATCAAACAAAGAAGTGATAGTGATTGGAATGACAAGAATTAGATCAAAATTTTAAAAGTGGTATTTTAAGATGTAAATGAACTCAAACTAAGCTAGTAGCATTAATCAGACAGAAATTCTAGGAGACTTGCTTAAATAAGGAGGTAATAATTATTTTAATTAATTCATAAGCTTTTGAAATGGTGTCTCTAAAGTGATAACAAATGCTTTAAAAGAGTTTGCTTTCCTCAATAGGTTTTAGAAAACTCTGTTGAGTAGGTAATGCCCATTAAAGGTCACTCCAGCCATTCCCCACGATCATAAACTTCAAATGAGTACCTTCTAAATGAATGAAATTTTACTGTGAAATAATTCTGCTCATTTCTGCTAGACTTCGTGAATGCTTTGAAAAATTTCAGGAACCCAATCCTGATAAGCTACTAGGAAGTCAACTTCATTATGCGGTTATGGTCACCAGTTTTTTTCCTTGGAGTGACATATAAAACCTCTCATCTGAGCAAAATGAGGCAGATTAATGTTGCATAAAACATTTACAGTCTGGATTACAAAATCGCAAAAGCTATCTCTTGGCTAGAGAAGCCTTCCCTCTTTAGATGCCTGTAATTTCAAGAGAAATTTCCCCAGAGCTTAATTCCTGTTACAAACAAAAAATTCTACATAATAGAAATAAACCTTGATATAAGGAAATTTTAGTCAGCTTTGCTTGCTGGCTATGAAATATAAGTATAAATTATTACTTTAATTAACCTTTTGCCTATGCCAACTTTATCTTCAAAACTAAATAAATATTCTCCTCACAAGGTGATATGGTTTGGCTGTGTCCTCACCAAAATCTCATCTTGAATTGTAGTTCCCATAATCCCCGTGTGTCATGGGAGGGACCTGGGTCGGAGGTAACTGAATCATGGGGACAGTTACCGCCATGCTGCTTTTCTCATGATGGTGAGTGAGTTCTCACAAGATCTGATGGTTTTTATAAGGGGCTTTTCTCCGTTTGCTCAGCACTACTTCTCCTTCCTGATGCCATTTGAAGAAGGATGCATTTGTTTCCCCTTCTACTATGATTGTAAGTTTCCTGAGGCCTCCCCAGCCCTGCGGAACTGAGTCAGTTAAACCTCTTTCCTTTATAAATTACCCAGTCTTGGGCAGTTCTTTATAGTAGCATGAGAATGGACTGATACACAAGGTTCTCAAAATAAATTGTTATGAGAATCACTAGACTTGGGAAATTATGCCAAAATCAGTTTCAGGAAATAATTATTTTAAAGTAAAGTGTTAGAAATGGTTGGCAGGTTTGCAGGGTCAGTGTCCACATTGGAAGCTGCTGCAATGTGAAACCAATTTGCTCTTCACTCATCTCCTCATCTCCCATCTCTTCCTCTTCTGCAATGCATCTCCTAATCCCCCTTAAATATAGTTTTTATTCTGTCACTCTCCCACTAAAAATCTTTCAACTGCTGAAAGGACATATTTTGAGCTACCATTTGTGTACTTAACACATCTTTCCAAGGAGAGGAGATGATCAACCCTTAAGGGGTGAAAAGGGTAAGTATAGATAATAAAGGGTTACTTCCTATTTGGAATCCACACATACAGACAAGCTACTGCAAGATTAGCTTTTAGAGACCCCAGTAGGATTAAGAATAACTAGGGGGTGTAGAGGACAAAGGAAGTAATATGGTCTCCTCTCCTGGCAACATCTCTGGGGAGGTACTAACAAGCATGTAAGTGTTTCCTACAGGCAAGAAGCTGTAGGGGGGGTGAAGAGGCTGCAAGTCTTCAAAAATTCACAAATTGGATTATCAGTTCTTAAGGAGTCAGCCATTGTAGCAAACCATGCCTTGAGGCATAGAGTTGAAATGCCACTTAAAGCAGGAGTGAAGAAAAGCATTCCTTTTGAGAGGCAGTATTGCATAGGGTCAAGAGCATGAACTGCATTAGCACACTGTCTGAGTTTGAATTTCAGCTCCAGTGTGAACTGACTCTCTGGACTTGGGCAAGTTATTTAAGCTCTCTACTTCTTAGTTTCCTCATCTATATAATATTGATAAGAAAGTTAGCTTTGTTCTAGTGAAGAGACGTAAAATACTTAGAAGAGAGCCCAGTATATGGTAAGCACTATGCAATTATTTGCTATTATTGGAAAATATTTATTTGGTGCATATTGTATGATAAGAACTGTGCTGAAAATTGGGGATAAAATGGGGAGGGATTCAAATTTCCTGTCCTAAAGACTCCTATTCTAATTAGGGCACTTAAAATACAAGGTGGTAAATGCTAAGATAGAGGAGGATATAATATGCCACAGAAGCTCAGGGGAGGAATACTGAAAGCAAACAGAGAAGATTTGTTTCAAGAAGGGATAGCCTGAAACTTGCCATAATGCTCAAGAAGCCCTTGACCAACATCTCTTCATTCTCCCCCGACAGTCTCTGGTTAACCACTGTTCCACTCTGCTTCTATGATACCAACTCTTTTTTTTTTTTTTTTTTTTTTAGATTTCACATGAGTGTGATTATTATTTGTCCTGTGTCTGGCTTATTTTACTTAACATGATGTGATCCAAGTTTATTCATGTTGTCACAGGTGATAAGATTTCATTGTACCCCATATATACAATGTGTCAATCAAAACAAAATTTTTAAAGAAACTTCAGTTTTTTGGTTTCTCCCTTGGGCAGGTCCCTGAGAGGAATGGGTGTTAAAGTTGGGGAGGAAAATCCAGGATGCAAACAGGTATCATTTCCTCTTAAGCATTTTCATTAAATTGCCTAAAGAGATCTTGGAAGAAAATGGGCTGAATCTTAAGTGTGCAGTTATTTTTTGTGATTTATTTTCTTATTCGTAATCAACATTCATGTCCAACATACCTTTTCTATTTGTAACTTTATATTCTTTTTCTTAAAATAAGTCCCTCAAACCTGCATATGCTTTAGGTCCCCAAAATCTGTACTCACTTTACTCAAACAGTGAATGTGATTTAGCTAAATTAAGGGTCTCAGGGGTGAGTTGAAATGGATTAAAGAGCACTCGAGGAAGAGGTCTCATCTTAGGCAAAAGATCCATGAAGTAACACAGAAACTTGGGTAGTTCCAAAGAATTTTACAGATCCATCTTAAGTAGGGTATTTAAAGTTTGCTTTCATTTCTACTCTGTTGTTTGAGAACTTAATTACACAGACATTTGGGTCCTTATTTTAACTAATGTTCAATACTGGACTACTTCTTTTCACTCTTAGAAGAGTAATACTGAGAGAGCAGGCTCAAGGTATGTGGTTCAATGTCTTATACAAGGTGGTAGCTTATATAAGCATTACCAAGACCCAAAGAGACAATATGGAGGTCTCTTCTTAGTATCTATCAGGCAGAAAATCCTCCCCAGGTTTTTTTTTTTTTTTTTTTTTTTTGAGATGGAGTGTCACTCTGTCGCCCAGGCTGGAGTGCAGTGGCATGATCTCGGCTCACTGCAAGCTCTGCCTCCAGGGTTCACGCCATTCTCCTGCCCCAGCCTCCCGAGTAGCTGGGACTACAGGTGCCTGCCACCACGCCCGGCTAATTTTTTGTATTTTTAGTAGAGATGGGGTTTCACCGTGTTAGCCAGGATGGTCTCGATCTCCTGACCTTGTGATCTGCTCGCCTCGACCTCCCAAAGTGCTGGGATTACAGGCGTGAGCCACCGCGCCCGGCCCCTTCCCAGCTTTTTATATTGAACTCTATTGTAAAAAATAAAGTAAAGATTCCTCTTCAAAGATTTTCCTCCCCATTTAATTAGGAATAAATAGTAACTTCTCTTAGAAGCAAAATTTATTCAAAGACCTGTGCTAACATTCTTAAATATCTGCTAGCCGTGGTAAAGAAATCAATGTACTTTATGTTCTTAGCTCCCACAATTTGGCCTAAATATTTGCCCTGGCAGGCTTATACTGGTCAAAGCAAGCATTAGGTCATAGCCTGTTCCTTTTCCTTATTTAAAGATGTTTTTACCTTTCTCAGCATTCCAAAAGTTACTTCCTCTTTCCTTTGTTCTCTTCTACCCTTGCCTCTTTAAAAAGTTCTAAGTTGCTAGTCAATCGGGACAAAACAAAATGTGAGGTCCCGTTCCAGCCAATGGAACTGGACACAACAGTATGGCGGACACTTCAGGTTATAAATAACCCTGTCTCCTTTGTTCGGTGTACGCTCGTGGCAAAACTGCTGGCAACTGTACCCTTTCTGCAGAAAGTATAAAAATGGCCTTGCTGAGTAAATTAAATTTATGTTCAAGTGCTATTCTTTACGGCACTGGGAAACAAGCATTTCAAACATCTATGATAGGTAATACATGAATATGCTTATGTGTACATGATAATGTGCATATAATAATGTACAATATATAAAATAATATGCATACATACTTCTGAGCTTATAGTTCTTAAAATATGCCAAAGTAAAATAAAAGCTCGTTCATCTGGATCCATTATTTTTATTTATTTTTGACATGCTTCTTAAATATGGGCAATTTGGATGTATGAATTTTAATTAGTAAGACTAGCTAATGTATAAAATTACTTTTAAAAGTAAAATAAAACAATAAAAAATAATTTGCAAGTATTAAAATTCTCATAATTGGGTAAAGTTCAAATGAAGAAATTCAGCATTTTAAATTTGAACTCTTTTAGAACAATATGTTCTGATCTCAGATGTTACACATTTCATTTTTTAAGAGGGAAAAAGAAAAAATGAGAAAAACAAGCTAACAAATGCCATGGAATTATAAATTAATAATGGTTATTATGTTCTGTGGTTTTGAACCTCTAACTATTCCACCCAAATAGAACATGGCACTTCTCACTCTAGTGTGGTCTGAGATAACCCATGGATTCAGGTACTCTCAGTGGCCTGACGCATCCTCAATCAATTATGGAGAGATCAACAACCATTTTGCCTTTCAAATGAGCTTCAGCAAAATTGGGCTGTTTTCCCAAAATGGAGGAAGTAGATGAGAACTGCTCATTCTCTGAAAAGGAATCATGTTAATGAAATGACAAAGAGAGTTTTGTTCATTTAAATACCATAAAGTCCATCCGAATTGGTAATAGAGTACATAATTGTCTCTTTTATATCTCAGTCAAATCTTTGCTAAGGGGCTGATCTCTTCAGCCCCCTTAATGAGAAAGAAAACTGGAAAGAACTCAGTGTCATGATATTTAAAATCCTTCCCCAGGGCACATGGGCTCTATAACAACCACAAAAATCCATGACTGCATAAATATAATCTTTTGAATTTTAAAGCAAACAAATAGAAATAACATGTATCAGAAAAAGTATTGTGCTACTAAAAAGAAAGTGATGTTTATAGTTTATTTGTGTTTTCCAATTAGTTTGCAATGACTATGAATATTACTTGGTTAATTACTTTTTAATGACTGTGTTACTAATTCATAAAACTCTAAATAATGTTTGACTACATCTATGTCAATATATATGTGAAAATGGAGTGAAAATAAAGCATATCCATATTTCTGTGTATTGAAATTTTTCTTTATATTTTTCTATATTTTGTACATTTTGCGTAATAAACATAAATAGCTCTGATTTCATGTAATTTTTAAATTCTATAATATCAATAATATTCATTATAATATATACCAGAATAAAAATAAATTTTTTTATTGGAATATTCCTAAGTGCTTACTGTTTTATTACATCAACTATGGTTATTAAACTGGGAAAAGAAAGTTTATCCAGGTTTTTTTTTTTAATTATCTGACCACAGGATAAATGTGGTTCATGGAAATTAATTGGAAGCCCCTGTTCCAAGGTAGCTTTCTGACAGAGGAACATCAATCTTGCCATTGCATGTAATTCTTCTTCTGAAGAGACAGAAAAAGTCTGTTTTTGGAAAAGTCAAGGTATTTGGCCACAGAACCAGACCTTTCTTTCCAACGGCCTCCGTTAGTGTTTCCAGCTTCATGTGACAAAGAGATGGGTCAATCAAAGTATTTTTAAATGTGAGTCAATTGGGCGGCATTGTTGAAGAAATCCATTCAGAAACTGCAGGTGTATCCCTCCACATTTGAAGTGGGCCTGAGGGATTCAGATGTGATAATGGAAAAGTGGATAAATGACAGCTCTGGGCATCAGTTTCAAGGAAGTGCTCAGCTGAATATAGAAATCAAATGGAAGAAAACAAACAACACTTTGTGGATCCTCTCCCCTCGAAACTTGAATTGTTCCTTGCTCCTCTGTGCTTCCCGAAAGAAGACAAAAGGTCAACTGGTAACCTTTCATTGCTCTTAGAGCTGGGTGACTTTCTTCTCAATTTATACAAACAAGCTATACACACACAGCTCTAAATGACTTGGTTAACAGTCCAAAAATACTTGGTTATTTCACTGATGCTGAATGATTCTCTGCCACCTTCACCAATGAATAGTTTAAAAAAAAAGCAAGCTTAGTTCTTGTATTCATTTGAAATCATAGTAACTGATGAGTTTGGTAACTTACAGTTTTAGAATTGTTTCCTGTGAGTGACACAGTGGAACTAGAATATCTCGAAAGTATTCCTACTGCTCCATTCTATAAAGTACAATAGTTTCACCTTATCTGCAGTTTGGCTTACCAACCATCCAAAAAAATTAAATGGAAAATTCTAGAAATAAACAATTTGTAAGTTTTTAGTCATGTACCATTCTGAGTGGCCTGGGGAAATCTCCTGTGCTCCTGCTCCACCTCGCCTTGGATACAAATCCTTCTTTTGTCCAGCATATCCACACTTTCTACCCACCCATCTGTTAGTCACTTCATAGCCAGCTCAATTACCAGATGGACTGCTGTGGTATTGCAGTGCTTATGTTCAAGTAACCCTTCTCTTACTTCATCATGGCCTCAAAGCACAAGAGTAGTGATGCTGGCAATTTGGATATACCAAAGAGAAGCTGTGAAATGCTTCCTTTCCGTGAAAAAGTGAAAGTTCTCCATTTACTAAGGTGAGAAAAAATGGTATGCTGAGGTTGCTAAAATCTGTGGTAATAATGAATCTTCTACCTGTGAAATTGTGAAGAAGGAAAAAAAATTCATGCAAGTATACATAGGGTTCTGTACTATTGGAGATTTAAGGCATCCACTGGGGGTCTTGGAACATATCACTTCTGGATAAGGGGGGACTACTGTATGCTCTTTACTATGGTGGAATTTGCAAGTTCTCCTAGATTAAGGCATGTGTTGCAGGATTAGGTCATAGAGACAGGTGGCTCAAATACTGACTATTCCACTTAGTAGCTAAGGGACAGGGCTATTTATTTAAGTTTCTGTTATTAAGTATCTGTTAATGAAGACAACAATTCTCACCTCATAGCGTCATTGTGAAAATCAAATACTATATTGTTGATAAATCTCAGCATAAAATCAGTTTTTATCAATAACTATTTTATGATTGTTACAAGTTTTATCATATGAATTCTTAACTTTGTTGAATATCAATTTTCTTGCCTGTAAAGTGGGAAAAATAACGATTTCCTCTTAGGTATGACAATTAAATTGAAGGAGCTAACTCTGTAGATACTGGGTACTTAAATGATAGCTGCTTTGTATAACTGTTCTTTATTATCGCTATTATTATTACTTGAGAACTTTCCAACTTCAGTGTTTCCCAAGGTGTGTTCTATGTCCTACATTTGTGTGGAAGGAATACAACACTGAATTGAAATAAATGGTGCTATACTTACATATGAATTTTATTAATAATAACCAGCAAAAGATACTTGCTTTACACAACTTTCTTTTATACAATATTTATAAATTAAAATTGATTATTGGGGCAAAAAATAGACAAAACAATGATACCAGTGGTATGGGGGAATGGCAAAATGCACGTGCTTATTCATTCATTCACCTAGTCCCCTAAGTGCTAGGCACTGTACCAGTGCCATGTAACAGAACTTGCCTGCCTGGCAGACATACTTACTACCCCCAAACTGCAAACCAGCATTGAACATAATGGCATGCAATTGCCTTAATCTTCAAGTTGAGCTGTCTATTTTATGGCCTCAACAGCACACATCTTGGTAACAAGGCTGAATATGCCAATAAGCAGATTCCCAACATCACATTCTAATAAAGATCAAAATGACAGAACATAGCAATTATTCCTCACTTTTCGACATCCTAGTGTGATGGGGGAAAGCAGACTATTTCAATGCAAAGAAATCAAACCAATCAATGTGCCTGAATTGCAGTTCTGATCTCTATACAAGGGAAGGTTTAGGAGATTATGGCATTTGACCAAGGGGCCCTTATAACTTTTCTTACCACTGAGCTTTGATTATTATCTAAAAGAAAAGTAAGAGTTAAGAGAAAAAGAAATGTTATTCTGATTTAGATGAAATGAATGAATTTTATTAATGGAAAACAATAGCTGTGGTGGTAATACTGGCTTTTTTCTACATGTGAGGTAAACCATAGCATATTTTTCATTAAGGAAATGAATTACAATTTCCTTCTATTACAAGGGTAAACAGGGAGGACATGGTTTTGCACACTGTGAATAAACAAATACATAAGAAATAAAGCAAAGTCTTAATGCCTGTCTCTCGCAAGCCCCTTTGTCTGAAACAGCACAGCACAGCTTGTCTCATGCATGGTGACAAAGAAGCAGGGGGAAAGTCTTACCAAAAATGCAGACTTCAGCTACAATGTCATTTGATCTTGTCCTTTGAGATGTGCTTTTTTGAAAATGCCTCTGCCGTTCAGCACTGCATCAGCAAAACAAAGTCCATGAACACAAAAACCGAATCTATAACCATGCAGCTGTATGTGTAGCTGTGAAAAATTTCTAAATGTGTTCAAAAAACATTTTGATGTAAATTAACCTAAACTTCCTGTATGGATATTATCAATTATTCATGACATAAATTATGCAACAGAGCTGTCAGTAGGTACTTGATAGAATATACAGAATGAAATACATGTATATATAAAAATACAGATATGATGCATATCTGTTAACATATTCATGCATATACATTTATACACATATTCAGGCATATAAATATCCAATCACATAAACACATATTCATATATATACATATATAACACATTTGTGTAATAAATATATATATCTATGAATACACATATTTACACATACATAAATGAGGCAAGGTGGTAGAATCAAAGAGCACTGAACTGACCATGCTTGGAAACCTGGATTCTAGCCATTTTGTATGAGTCACTTACTCCTGCTTTCAGGATCTCTATTGCCTCAGTGTTTGGACCAATGTCCCATTTCAGTATGAAATTCTTTCATTCTGTATCCCCTCAGCCCCTGTCTTACCAGATGTGGTACAGATGTCTTATTTAGGATGAGCCAAGGTCATCAAGCTTGGGAACTTGTAAGTGTCGATTTGGAGGGGTGAGAAAGGCATTCTTCCTAGCTCACTTAGCTCCTATTCATATATCAGACTTTCTCTGGGCCGTGTCTGCAGACTTTTGTTTACATCTCTTTGGATTTTTTTTTCCTAAATGCTAGAAAACTGATCCTGGTTCTTTCTGTGAATGAGTTTTCATCTGAGGGCTCACCCAGCAGTGAGCTACCAGTTCTCTTCATTTGAGAAGAGTAAATAGCTAATTATTTTATGACATACAATAGAGTCAAAATTAAGTTACTATGTTTTGTACTATTTTTTAATTTTCACTATACTTTAAATGTTAACAAATGAAAGCCTAATTGGAATTTTCCAAAGGAAGCCTCATTTTTCATAGCTCAGACTAGGAGCAAACGCCTCTATTTGTGTGTTAATTTTTTTTTTTGAATTTTTATTTTTTATTATACTTTAAGTTTTAGGGTACATGTGCACACTGTGCAGGTTAGTTACATATGTATACATGTGCCATGCTGCTGTGCTGCACCCACTAACTTGCCATCTAGCATTAGGTATATCTCCCAATGCTATCGCTCCCCCCTCCCCCCACCCCACAACAGTCCCCAGAGTGTGATATTCCCCTTCCTGTGTCCATGTGATCTCATTGTCCAGTTCCCACCTATGAGTGAGAATATGCGGTGTTTGATTTTTTGTTCTTGTGATAGTTTACTGAGAATGATGATTTCCATTTTCATCCATGTCCCTACAAAGGACATGAATTCATCATTTTTTATGGCTGCATAGTATTCCATGGTGTATATGTGCCACATTTTCTTAATCCAGTCTATCATTGTTGGACATCTGGGTTGGTTCCAAGTCTTTGCTATTGTGAATAATGCCGCAATAAACATAGTGTGCATGTGTCTTTATAGCAGCATGATTTATAGTCCTTTGGGTATATACCCAGTAATGGGATGGCTGGGTCAAATGGTATTTCCAGTTCTAGATCCCTGAGGAATCTCCACACTGACTTCCACAATGGTTGAACTACTTTACAGTCCCACCAACAGTGTCAAAGTGTTCCTATTTCTCCACATCCTCTCCAGCACCTGTTGTTTCCTGACTTTTTAATGATTGCCATTCTAACTGATGTGAGATGGTATCTCATTGTGGTTTTGATTTGCATTTCTCTGATGGCCAGTGATGATGAGCATTTTTTCATGTGTTTTTTGGCTGCATAAATGTCTTCTTTGGAGAAGTGTCTGTTCATGTCCTTCGCCCACTTTTTGATGGGGTCGTTTGGTTTTTTCTTGTAAATTTGTTTGAGTTCATTGTAGATTCCGGATATTAGCCCTTTGTCAGATGAGTAGGTTGCAAAAATTTTCTCCCATCTTGTCGGTTGCCTGTTCACTCTGATGGTAGTTTCTTTTGCTGTGCAGAAGCTCTTTAGTTTAATTAGATCCTATTTGTCAATTTTGTCTTTTGTTGCCATTGCTTTTGGTGTTTTAGACATGAAGTCCTTGCCCATGCCTATGTCCTGAATGATAATGCCTAGGTTTTCTTCTAGGGTTTTTATGGTTTTAGGTCTAACGTTTAAGTCTTTAATCCATCTTGAATTGATTTTTGTATAAGGTGTAAGGAAGGGATCCAGTTTCAGCTTTCTACATATGGCTAGCCAGTTTTCCCAGCACCATTTATTAAATAGGGAATCCTTTCCCCATTGCTTGTTTTTCTCAGGTTTGTCAAAGATCAGATAGTTGTAGATATGTGGCATTATTTCTGAGGGCTCTGTTCTTTTCCCTTGATCTATATCTCTGTTTTGGTACCAGTACCATGCTGTTTTGGTTACTGTAGCCTTGTAGTATAGTTTGAAGTCAGGTAGTGTGATGCCTCCAGCTTTGTTCTTTTGGCTTAGGAGTGACTTGGCGATGCGGGCTCTTTTTTGGTTCCATATGAACTTTAAAGTAGTTTTTTCCAATTCTGTGAAGAAAGTCATTGGTAGCTTGATGGGGATGGCATTGAATCTGTAAATTACCTTGGGCAGTATGGCCATTTTCACTATATTGATTCTTCCTGCCCATGAGCATGGAATGTTCTTCCATTTGTTTGTATCCTCTTTTATTTCCTTGAGCAGTGGTTTGTAGTTCTCCTTGAAGAGGTCTTTCACATCCCTTGTAAGTTGGATTCCTAGGTATTTTATTCTCTTTGAAGCAATTGTGAATGGGAGTTCACTCATGATTTGGCTCTCTGTTTGTCTGTTATTGGTGTATAAGAATGCTTGTGATTTTTGTACATTGATTTTGTATCCTGAGACTTTGCTGAAGTTGCTTATCAGCTGAAGGAGATTTTGGGCTGAGACAATGGGGTTTTCTAGATATACAATCATGTCGTCTGCAAACAGGGACAATTTGACTTCCTCTTTTCCTAATTGAATACCCTTTATTTCCTTCTCCTGCCTAATTGCCCTGGCCAGAACTTCCAACACTATGTTGAATAGGAGTGGTGAGACAGGGCATCCCTGTCTTGTGCCAGTTTTCAAAGGGAATGCTTCCAGTTTTTGCCCATTCAGTATGATATTGGCTGTGGGTTTGTCATAGATAGCTCTTATTATTTTGAAATACGTCCCATCAATACCTAATTTATTGAGAGTTTTTAGCATGAAAGATTGTTGAATTTTGTCAAAGTCTTTTTCTGCATCTATTGAGATAATCATGTGGTTTTTGTCTTTGGTTCTGTTTATATGCTGGATTACATTTATTGATTTGCATATATTGACCCAGCCTTGCATCCCAGGGATGAAGCCCACTTGATCATGGAGGATAAGCTTTTTGATGTGCTGCTGGATTCGTTTTGCCAGTATTTTATTGAGGATTTTTGCATCAATGTTCATCAAGGATATTGGTCTAAAATTCTCTTTTTTGGTTGTGTCTCTGCCAGGCTTTGGTATCAGGATGATGCTGGCCTCATAAAATGAGTTAGGGAGGATTCCCTCTTTTTCTATTGATTGGAATAGTTTCAGAAGGAATGGTACCAGTTCCTCCTTGTACCTCTGGTAGAATTTGGCTGTGAATACATCTGGTTCTGGACTCTTTTTGTTGGTAAGCTATTGATTATTGCCACAATTTCAGATCCTGTTATTGGTCTATTCAGAAATTCAACTTCTTCCTGGTTTAGTCTTGCGAGAGTGTATGTGTCCAGGAATTTATCCATTTCTTCTAGATTTTCTAGTTTATTTGCGTAGAGGTGTTTGTAGTATTCTCTGATGGTAGTTTGTATTTCTGTGGGATCGGTGGTGATATCCCCTTTATCATTTTTTATTGCATCTATTTGATTCTTTTCTCTTTTTTTCTTTATTAGTCTTGCTAGCGGTCTATCAATTTTGTTGATCCTTTCAAAAAACCAGCTCCTGGATTCATTAATTTTTTGAAGGGTTTTTTGTGTCTCTATTTCCTTCAGTTCTGCTCTGATTTTAGTTATTTCTTGCCTTCTGCTAGCTTTTGAATGTGTTTGCTCTTGCTTTTCTAGTTCTTTTAATTGTGATGTTAGGGTGTCAATTTTGGATCTTTCCTGCTTTCTCTTGTGGGCATTTAGTGCTATAAATTTCCCTCTACACACTGCTTTGAATGCGTCCCAGAGATTCTGGTATGTTGTGTCTTTGTTCTCGTTGGTTTCAAAGAACATCTTTATTTCTGCCTTCATTTCGTTATGTAACCAGTAGTCATTCAGGAGCAGGTTGTTCAGTTTCCATGTAGTTGAGTGGCTTTGAGTGAGATTCTTAATCCTGAGTTCTAGTTTGTTTGCACTGTGGTCTGAGACATAGTTTGTTATAATTTCTGTTCTTTTACATTTGCTGAGGAGAGCTTTACTTCCAAGTATGTGGCCAATTTTGGAATAGGTGTGGTGTGGTGCTGAAAAAAATGTATACTCTTTTGATTTGGGGTGGAGAGTTCTGTAGATGTCTATTAGGTCCGCTTGGTGCAGAGCTAAGTTCAATTCCTGGGTATCCTTGTTGACTTTCTGTCTCGTTGATCTGTCTAATGTTGACAGTGGGGTGTTAAAGTCTCCCATTATTAATGTGTGGGAGTCTAAGTCTCTTTGTAGGTCACTCAGGACTTGCTTTATGAATCTGGGTGCTCCTGTATTGGGTGCATATATATTTAGGATAGTTAGCTCTTCTTGTTGAATTGATCCCTTTACCATTATGTAATGGCCTTCTTTGTCTCTTTTGATCTTTGTTGGTTTAAAGTCTGTTTTATCAGAGACGAGGATTGCAACCCCTGCCTTTTTTTGTTTTCCATTTGCTTGGTAGATCTTCCTCCATCCTTTTATTTTGAGCCTATGTGTGTCTCTGCACATGAGATGGGTTTCCTGAATACAGCACACTGATGGGTCTTGACTCTTTATCCAATTTGCCAGTCTGTGTCTTTTATTTGGAGCATTTACTCCATTTACATTTAAAGTTAATATTGTTATGTGTGAATTTGATCCTGTCATTATGATGTTAGCTGGTGATTTTGCTCGTTAGTTGATGCAGTTTCTTCCTAGTCTCGATGGTCTTTACATTTTGGCATGATTTTGCAGTGGCTGGTACCGGTTGTTCCTTTCCATGTTTAGCGCTTCCTTCAGGAGCTCTTTTAGGGCAGGCCTGGTGGTGACAAAATCTGTCAGCATTTGCTTGTCTGTAAAGTATTTTATTTCTCCTTCGCTTATGAAACTTAGTTTGGCTGGATATGAAATTCCGGGTTGAAAATTCCTTTCTTTAAGAATGTTGAATATTGGCCCCCACTCTCTTCTGGCTTGTAGGGTTTCTGCTGAGAGATCTGCTGTTAGTCTGATGGGCTTCACTTTGAGGGTAACCCGACCTTTCTCTCTGGCTGCCCTTAACATTTTTTCCTTCATTTCAACTTTGGTGAATCTGACAATTATGTGTCTTGGAGTTGCTCTTCTCGAGGAGTATCTTTGTGGCGTTCTCTGTATTTCCTGAATCTGAACGTTGGTCTGCCTTGCTAGATTGGGGAAGTTCTCCTGGATAATATCCTGCAGAGTGTTTTCCAACTTGGTTCCATTCTCCCCATCAGTTTCAGGTACACCAATCAGACGTAGATTTGGTCTTTTCACATAGTCCCATATTTCTTGGAGGCTTTGCTCATTTCTTTTTATTCTTTTTTCTCTAAACTTCCCTTCTCGCTTCATTTAATTCATTTAATCTTCCATCGCTGATACCCTTCTTCCAGTTGATCGCATCGGCTCCTGAGGCTTCTGCATTCTTCACGTAGTTCTCGAGCCTTGGTTTTCAGCTCCATCAGCTCCTTTAAGCACTTCTCTGTATTGGTTATTCTAGTTATACATTCTTCTAATTTTTTTTCAAAGTTTTCAACTTCTTTGCCTTTGGTTTGAATGTCCTCCTGTAGCTCAGAGTAATTTGATTGTCTGAAGCCTTCTTCTCTCAGCTCGTCAAAGTCATTCTCCATCCAGCTTTGTTCCGTTGCTGGTGAGGAACTGCGTTCCTTTGGAGGAGGAGAGGCGCTCTGCTTTTTAGAGTTTCCAGTTTTTTCTGTTCTGTTTTTTCCCCATCTTTGTGGTTTTATCTACTTTTGGTCTTTGATGATGGTGATGTACAGTTGGGTTTTTGGTGTGGCTGTACTTTCTGTTTGTTAGTTTTCCTTCTAACAGACAGGACCCTCAGCTGCAGGTCTGTTGGAGTACCCTGCCGTGTGAAGTGTCAGTGTGCCCCTGCTGGGGGGTGCCTCCCAGTTAGGCTGCTCAGGGGTCAGGGGTCAGGGACCCACTTGAGGAGGCAGTCTGCCTGTTCTCAGATTTCCAGCTGCATGCTGGGAGAACCACTGCTCTCTTCAAAGCTGTCAGACAGGGACATTTAAGTCTGCAGAGGTTACTGCTGTCTTTTTGTTTGTCTGTGCCCTGCCCCCAGAGGTGGAGCCTACAGAGGCAGGCAGGCCTCCTTGAGCTGTGGTGGGCTCCACACAGTTGGAGCTTCCCGGCTGCTTTGTTTACCTAATCAAGCCTGTGCAATGGCGGGCACCCCTTCCCCAGCCTCCCTGCCGCCTTGCAGTTTGATCTCAGACTGCTGTGCTAGCAATCAGCGAGACTCCGTGGGGTAGGATCCTCCGAGCCAGGTGCGGGATATAATCTCATGGTGCGCTGTTTTTTAAGCCCGTCAGAAAAGCGCGGTATTCGGGTGGGAGTGACCCGATTTTCCAGGTGCCGTCTGTCACCACTTTCTTTGACTTGGAAAGGGAACTCTCTGACCCCTTGCGCTTCCCAAGTGAGGCAATGCCTCACCCTGCATCGGCTCACGCACGGTGCGCACACCCACTGACCTGCGCCCACTGGCACTCCCTAGTGAGATGAACCCGGTACCTCAGATGGAAATGCAGAAATCACCGTCTTCTGCGTCGCTCACGCTGGGAGCTGTAGACTGGAGCTGTTCCTATTCGGCCATCTTGGCTCCAAAATTTGTGTGTTAATTTTTATTTGATGCTTTTTGTCATTGTGTTTATTACTTCTTTGGATATTAGTTAACATTTATTGAAGCCTTACTGTAAGGGAGCTGCCTATTTAATTATCTGATTTAATTTTCTTAACTATCTATTATAATTATCCAAATTTTAGAGATGAGAAAACTTAGGCACAGAGGTATTAATTAACTTGAGTAAGGTCACACAGCTAGGTGTGCCAGAGCTGAAATTTGAATTTGGGCAGTCTGTCTCTAGAGTCTGTACTGTTAACCAAGATATTCTACTGCCACCATTATAACGTTTGCCAATATGACTATTATAGGTACCAAAAAATCCTATCTCAAACCCACATAGTATATCCAAATACAAAGTCATCTTGTAATGTATGTCTACACATTGAGACTTCTTGACAAATATAGTAGCTAGCGGTTTGACCTTGCAGAAATTATTAAATTGTTTTTGCTCCTTTTTCTTCAACTCTAAAATGGTTATAATAATAGTTATTTACCTTGTTGGGGCTCAGAAACCAATACCTCAAAATATGCTGCTCTGGCATGCCAAAGTAAAGAAGCACCTTTTAGGTCTCCCTCTGGCCTTCCTCTGCCTTCCTGTTTCTCTGATCCTTTTGATTTTCCAAAAGGGGCTTTCTCTTAAATTTCCCTATTTGTCTGAGGAAACTTCTTGTAAATTAAAGGAAATTATCTTAAAACCCTCTTCTTAGGAATCTCATTAAATAACCAGGAAGGATTAACACTAGAGAAGAGGAGAGACTGGAAATTGTAACCACATGCAGACAGACTTTTTATCTATTCTTCCAAGGGCAGTTGTGAGAAATTACTTGGGGAACCGTACTTGCATAATAAGACAACCCTTGTTCACAATGCAGTTCTGCCCCACACCCTTCTCTAACTTGTCCACAAGCTATTGTTTGTTCTTTGGTTCCATTCAGCATCCAAAGAGAATCTTTTGTAAGTCATTATCTTGTCCTTGGGTCTATTCATTCACTTTCCTCTCTCCAATGAAGAGGATATTTAAGCATCATTCATCTGGCCCTTTTTTGAGTTTTGAATATTTTTTGTATGACTCCTATGCACATAATAAATTTGTTATGCTTGTCTCTTATCTTATCTTTTGTTATAGGAGTTTTGGCCATGACCCTTTATGAGTAGAAAAGGGATCACCCCCTTTTTGCCTCTACAACCTTATAGATATTTAAATATCTTTTATGGCATAGTCAATGTATGTGTGGGGAATAAAAGCTGCCTTTGATATAAGCTTAGTCCAGACATGATCAGGAAAGGAAATCTGCCATGAAGAAAATCCTGTATGGAAGGCATTTTCAGGACAGTGGAAGATGGGTTCAGAGAAGTAGGGCTACCAGCAGAGACACTCCTCAAATGCTAGCAGAAAAAAACACTAACAAATGCCTGACTGCAGAAGAATCTTGGGAGCCTGGACTTGCCTCTCATTCTGAATTGCATTTATTCTGGGAACTAAGCAGAGTGCTGTGTCAGTCTGCTATGAGGGAGGCAGAATTATAAATAGAATATGTGCTAGAAATAGAAAATGAGATGAAAGATGGCATTTTGGGGCTTTCACGGCTTCCCCAGCGCCCCCCCCCCTCCTTCAGCAGAGGGAGAAAAGTTTTGGTGAAGGCAAAAAATTCAGAAGCCATCATTCCAAGAGCAGTGGAAGGGAGGAAGTAGAAAGTATGAAAATGGTGAAAAGTATAGAAATGGGAAGAGTTGAGTGAGATGTGAATAGAGGGGTGGGAGGGTAAGCTGGCCTTCTGGGCAGATGAGAGGAAACCAAAGAGAAAAGCCCAGGGCTAGGACACAAAATGAAGATTTACCCAGCTGGAGAGAAATTTGAAATAGCAAGATAGTAGTAACACATGGCCAGACAGGGATTGGGTTGGAAAAGAATTAAAAAGTTTAACCCGGCTGGGCACAGTGGCTCATGCCTGTAATCCCAGCACTTTGGGAGGCCGAGGCGGGTGGATCACGAGGTCAGGAGATCGAGACCATCCTGGATAACATGGTGAAACCTCGTCTCTACTAAAAATACAAAAAAATAGCCAGGCGTGGTGGCAGGCGCCTGTATTCCCAGCTACTCGGGAGGCTGAAGCAGGAGAATGGCATGAACCCAGGAGCCGGAGCTTGCAGTGAGCCGAGATCCTGCCACTGCACTCCAGCCTGGGCGACAGAGCGAGACTCCGTCTCAACAAATAATAATAAATAAAATAAAATTTAATTTAATTTAAAAAGCTTAAACCCTAAAAATGGAATTAGGTGGGAAGGCTAATATGACTGTGAGATAAAAGACCCAGGCCTGATCAGTAGCATTCCCAGGTAGCTCCATTTACCTTTTTCCCCGAAGCAGACCTTGACCTTCAGCTTTCAAGGTGAAACTTGACCTTCACCTTTCAAGGTGAATATCTTCAAAGGTGTTTTTGAATCCGTAATGAGGTATCATTTCATCAGGTATGGGGAAGGGTGTTCTAGCTATGGTTGAGGAAGGCTTAGTGGGAAAAAGTCTTGAAGTTGGAGGTGGGTTCTGGCCCCAGCATTGCCATCAACTAGATATGTGACCTCAAACAAGTCACCTGACTGGCCTCTGTGAGCTCGGTTTGGATATCATCTCTACCATGAACTGCCTGTTTAATCTTGATCTATTTACTTCCTTTATTTATAGGCTTTCACAGCTTTCTTCCCTTCAGCAGAGGGAGAAAAGCCATCCATCCAGTTTTAGTGGAGGCAAGAAATTCAGGAGCCATCATTCCAAAGTAAGTGAAAGGGAAGGAAGAAACAAAAAGTATGAAAGTGGTAAAAAGTATAGAGGTGGGAGTGCAATGTAAACAGAAGGGTGGGAGGGTAAGCTGGTTTCCTGGGCCTTCGTAACTAGTCTTCATTTTTTTTCAAGTCCACAAAATAATGGGTATTAGACTCTACGTCTTAAAAGCTGCTGCCTGATGTAAAGTTCTACACTTTAATACTTGAATGAATACTTAGGGTGAGAGAGAATAATGACCCCGTAACTTAATTTGTTCTACAATAGGAAACAGCTCTCGTGGAGGTCATTCAGCTGAGATGCTGGATGAATTGACAGTTTTAAGTCCTGCTATAGTCAGAATATGTCTCCTCTCTACCTGGCAGAGATCCATGCCTCCCACCATTGCTGTATTGCAGGGGTACCAACTTTGGATCTGTGCTGCTTGAGTAGGGGAGCTCCCACAGTGTTTGTTCATACAAGAGGGTTTTCAGCAGCTACCCACCCAGAATAATTTGGGAAGAAGGTCTATAGATGCCATGAAATGGAGGCTCCTCAAGGAATCCTCAGGGGAAATGTTACAACAGCACTCTGCTGAGGAGATGAGATGCACCTAGTTATTTTGCAAGTAGAAGGTGTGGAACTGCAGGTATGGTTCTGCTTTGTTGTCCCAAAATGATCAAAGTTTTGCAGCCCAAACAAGGATTTGGGGAAGTCACAGCTCAGAGAATACCCAAGCACATCAGTGTTCAAAAGTGTAGTATGAAGTGGTACTGCCCAAACTCATTAATATACCAGCCATGTGGTATATATAGGAACTTGCATTCTTTTACCTTACAAATTACATTATTAATTCACCTTGATGCAATAATGTGTCCTCCCATTGGTCCTTGAGCTTTACTAAGATAGTTTCTTTGGCCAGAGTCCCTTTGAGGTCGCTGTAAAGAGAACCCAACTTACCTATGGAGATTCTATTGCTTCTGTTCTGTCTTCTGCTCATCTATTTCTCAGCCCTGATGGAACTAGTATGCAAAACACTAGTAGGGAGATAATGTTGAATCTTGTCAGCCTTTATAACTTGATCTAGTAAGGTACTCCTCAAATAGCTCAGGTAATCTGTTCCAATATAGTCCTGATTTTGCCCAATCAAATATACTTCTGACAATAGATATGAATTCAGACACTGGGCCACTGGGTCACACTGTCTGGGGGTCATCAATCTTGGAGGTTAGGAGTCCTGGCTGGGAAAACGGGAGACTCACTATTCTATCAAGGATTGTATACAGCACACCCACATCTGGGGATGAAATTGGGTCTTGGTCAGAAACCATCCTTGTGGGAAACCGAGGGCATTCCTAGTAGATGAAGTATCCTCTCTGCTGGGGGTATTTTGTCACAGTGACAAAGTGTGGTGTTTTGCAAAGCTGATTGACTACTGTCACCTCTTAGAAGGAGGTAAACCCATCATAAAGATTGATTGATGGCAGGGTCAGACTGACTATGGCTTACAGTTGGAGCTCTGTTTGAGTTAAGGTCTTGCTCCCTAACTCAAAGAGAATGTAGCCCTGGACAGGTAGCATTAGCATCATCTGGAAGTTTGTGAAAAAGCAGACTCAGGCCTCATGCCAATCCTACTGGATCAAAACTCCATTTGACAAGATTCCCAGGCAATTTACATGCCCATTAAAGTTTAAGAGGCCCTGGGTTAGGGTGCTTCTTTTGAAAATAACGTAAGTATCTCTTCCAGAGGCCAGTCATTTACATTGTAATAAGATAGCTTAATCAGAATACTTCTCATTTATTCTTTAGCTAAAATATGCCAGAATGGGAATTTTTGTTGCAAGGGAAGGAACATCACCAAATCCCCAACTCCTGACCACTACTGTAACTTCAGCTCTTACCATGGGGATCTAGCACATAGTAGCATCAACATATCTTTTGTCATTTGGCTGAATAACTCATTCACAATGAGAAAGAATATGTGGTTTTCTGTTATTCAGTATTTGACATATGCTCAGGTGTGGTGGGCAGAATAACAGACTACAAATGTCCATGTCCTAATCCCTAGAACCTATGAATATGTTACCTTACACAGAAAAGGGGAGTGGAGTTTGCAGATAAAATTAAGGTGGCTAAGCAGCTGATTTTCAGATAGAGAGAATGTCCTGGGTGATCCAAGTGGGCCCCATATAATCACAAGTGTCCTGAAAAGTGAAAGAGGGAGGCAGAAGAGAAGATCAGAGTCAGAGAAGGAGATGTGAGAAGGACAAGTGCTGCCCTTGCTGGCTTTGAAGACAGAGGAGGAGGGCCATGGGTTGAGAAATGTGGGTGATCTCTAGAAGCTGGAACAGGCAAGGAAACTCTCCTAGAGCCCTCAGAAAAGAACGCAGTGCTACCAACACTTTGATTTTTGCCCAATAAGACATATGGTAGACTTCTTACCTACAGAACTGTAGGGTAATAAATTTATGTTGTTTTAAGCTATTAAGTGTATAGTAATTTGTTATGGCAACAATAGAAAACCTGTAAAACAGGAAACAGTTCCTTTGTTTTGAATATGAAAAACAGACAAAATGCTAGAATTATGTCTATTTTTTTCTTTTTCATATCTTTTGGAATTCACTTGCACATGTTTGAGGTAATCCTGCTTCTCAGTTCGTGGAATATTATCATTTATTCATAGAAGAACCAACCTTTTTGTGAAAACATTTTTTTAAGGTTTATTGTTTTTTTCGCTCCATCTATCATTCCTAATCCCACTGCCCTCCTCGCACAGGCATCCACTATAATACATTTAATATAGTTCTTCCAATCCATCCAACAGACGTTTATTTAGATATATGAGCATCCTTACAAAAATAAAGGCTGCTTTATGTGTGTGTTTGCTACATAAATGGAATTGTGCTATAAATCCCATTCTGTTTTTGCTTTTTTACTCTTAACTCCATTTTTGAGATCAATCCAAGTTTCTAAATGAAAATATAATTCATTGTCCTATTGTATACACAAACTATATTTTACCTGTACATTCCTTGGACATAGACACCTAGGTTGCCTCCAGCAGAGTGATAGTGAAGCTTGTTAGGAACATCTTGTGTTCCCTGGGAAGAATTTCCCTGGTTGTATACCCAGGAGTGGGCTTGGCGGCTTTAAGGTGCACAATTGTCCTACAGAACAGCTGCATCTGCAGTGGGTGAGGGCTCTCTTTCCCCACCTTTTTGCCAATGCTTGGTAATATCTGACTTAACAAGTGATATGCAATGGGCAACAAGTAGCTGTGAAAGGAAGTGCTATATAGATGACTTAGTGGAAACCATGCTGTAAATGCAGAATGAGCAGGGAAATGTTAAAAAATAATTCTTGGAGGAAGAGAGTCTTACCAGCAGGACCGATGTGGCTGGGAAGAGGAAAGCCCTCCAGTCAAGAAGATTGTGTGTGTGGCTCACCATTGAGTGGTCTTTATCACCAGTGAGGTCACCCTTCTTCTGACTACAGCTATCTGAAACTCAGTCTAGTCTATTTCCAGCCTGAGCTTTTTGCTAACCTTCCCTGGACATGTGAGGGACTCTCTTGACTCAGCTTCCAACTCATTCTCTGCTTTAACTTCCTCTTTGCCACTTTACGAATTTGTGTGATTTAATGACTTTTGACAGACACATGCCCCTGGGAAACCACCATTATTAACACATGAAACATTTCCATCATTCCGAAAAGTTCCCTAGTATATGTTTGCAGTCCATCCTGCCTCCTGCTCTTAGCATCATAGAACTGCTGATTTGCTTTCTGTCACTTCAGGGAAGTTCACATTTTCCAGAATTTTATATAAATAGAATTGTTTAGTAGGTACTCTTTTGTGTCTGGCTTTTTTCCACTCAGCATAATTATTTTGAGATTTATTCATTTTATTGACATATCAATAATTTATTTGTTTTTACTGCTGAATAGTATTCTATTGTATGAATATACGGCATTTTGTTTCTCTTGTTGAGGGACATTTGTTTTGGGCTATTATTATTAAACCTTCTATGGACATTCATATATAAGCTTTTGTGTGGACATATGTTTTAATTTTCTTGGATAAATACTTAGGAGTCCAATGGCTGGGTCATATGACAGGTGTATGTTTAACATTTTAAGAAACTGCTGGCCAGGTGCGGTGGCTCACGCCTGTAATCACAGCACTTTGGGAGGCTGAGACAGGTGGATCACCTGAGGTCAGGAGTTCAAGACCACCCTGGCCAATATGGTGAAACCCCATCTCTAATAGAAATACAAAAATTATTACGGTGTGGTGGCACATGCCTGTAATCCCAGCTACTTGGGAGGCTGAGGAAGAAGAACTGCTTGAACCTGGGAGGCAGAGGTTGCAGTGAGCCGAGATCATACCACTGCACTCCAGCCTGGGTGACAAGAGCAAAACTCTGTCTCAAAAAAAAAAAAAAGAAAAGAAAAGAAAAAAAGAAAGAAAGAAACTGCCATACCCTTTTTCAAAGTGGTCCTACCATTTGACATTCTCAACAGCATTATAGGAGAATTCCAGTTGTTGCCACATTCTTGTCAAAGGTTGGTAGGGTCAGTTTTTTTAATTTCTTGCCATTTTAGTGACTGTGCATTGGTATTTCATTGTGATTTATTTGCATGATAACTAATGCTCAACACCAACTAATCATGTTGAGTATTTTTAATGTGCTTATTTGCCATTCATATATCTTTTTTGGTGAAGTGTCTCTTCAAATATTTTGCCCATTTAAAAATTGTGTTGGTTCTTGTTATTGAATTGTAAGAATTCTTTCTATCCAGATATAAATCCTTTGCCAGATATGTGTATTACAAATGTTTTCTCCTAGCCTTCCACCTCAGCCTCCCAAGTAGCTGGGAATGCAGGTGTGCACCACCACTTCAGGTTTTTCTGTTTTTGTTGTTGTTTTTGTTTTTGTTTTTTTTTTTTCTGTAGAGACAGGGTCTTGCCATGGTGCCGAGGCTGCTCTCAAACTCCTGGGATCAAGCAATCCTCCTGCCTCAGCCTCCCAAAGTGCTGACATTACAAGTGTGAGCCACTGTGCCTGGCTAACTTTTCATCTTTTAAAGTAGTGTCTTGCAAAGAACAACATTTAAAAATTTTAATGAAGTCCAATTTATCAACTTTTTGATTCATTGTCCATGCTTTTTGCATAGTAAGAAATCTTTGCCTGCCTCAAAATTGCAAAGCTTTTCTTCTATGTTTTCTTCTAGAAATAGTTTTAGATTTTTACATCACTTGTGCTTATTCTTAACTTCCTCATTTGGTCTCTTGGATCCCTGGGTCCATGGAGCTATTCTGGAAGGGTTACTAGTATCTCTTTTTGCTTGTAATGGGAGCAAACTTTAGGACCTAACTAGAGTCCTTTGATTACATCATCAGCCATTTGGGCTTGCAATCACATAAACACACTGAAGAAAATTCCAGTAGGAGAGTGTTCTCTCCTACTTAGGTACTGTAATAGAGAATAAGACTAGTTATCCTTTTGGGAGCCTAAATTGCATTTATATCCCTCTGAAGAAAAGTAGGTGGGGTGCCAGGAGCTGATTTGGCTAAAAGAAGAGAGAAGGTGTTCTTGCTGAAATGCCTGGGGGAGAACAGGGGGATCAGGAGGCAACAAGGTGTCGGTCCTGGATATTTATGATGAGCCAAATTCTAGCAAGTCAAGCAGAAACTGAAGGATGTGATTTCATAACCGATGTTGTGAGACAGAAGAGCACAAAGGTGCTGCATTGGCACCTGGAGGGAAAGTGTCCTAAGGGGGAGAAAGAAGACACTTTTCCCCACTTCATGTAGACTCAGCATGGTTTTAGCCAGAAAACACTCTGGGAAGTCTAGGGTCACTTTGGCACCATGGGAGTTTGCCCCTCTGGTTGCTCCAAGAACACAGATATTAATGTAGCACAGATATTAATATTAATATTAATATTAATTAGCACAGATATAAAGGTAGTCACAGAAAGAAAAAGAGGTGAAAAAGAGACACGTTCTTCAGTGCATGAGAGACTCCCTTTAGGATCTCTCAGAAATGTGGAAGCAGAGGCTATAGCACAAGCCTGGGTTATTGCTAGTAGCAAGACAGAAAATGAGGCTTGGGCAAGCTGTAGTAATAGTTACAATGGAAATGACTGGTCCAAGAGAGTGCTACAGATTACATAACAGCCACTAAGTAGAAGGACAGGCAGAAGGGGTAGGCAAGACATGTTCTCTGGCTGTTGCAGCCACCAAAAAGCCAGGGTACAAAGGCAGGGAGTTATCTGAACTGCCTTCCTGGAGGGTCATGCATTTAGGATCTGACTCATTGATTCTTTTCCTTAATTTTGCTCTGTACATTTCTCTAAGAGGGCTAACCAGTGTCAAGGTTTGATAATATCTGAAATGGTATTCTGGTGCCAAAGTATCATCTCACAAATTATTTAGAAATTGCAAAAGAGAAAATGTACTTTACAATCCAGATATCTGGCAGTTAACCACATGATCAAATTTAGCATCAATGACAGTAGGACAACTAGATATTGTATACCTCTTGCTGTAATATATTATGAAGTACACAACGTCAACTATGAAGCATTCTTTTTTTTCTTTTTGAGATAGGGTTTTGCTCTGTCACACAGTTTAGAGGGCAGAGGTGCAAAGCTCACTGCACCTTTGACCTCCCAGTCTCAAGTGATCCTCCCACCTCAGCCTCCCTGGTAGCTGGGACTACAGATGTGTGCCACCATACCTGGCTAATTTTATATATATTCTTTGTAGAGATGTTGTTTCACCATGTTGCACAGGCTGGTCTTGAACTCCTGTGGGAGTTCTGCCTGAAAGTGCTGAGATTATAGGCGTGAGCCACTGTGTCCAAACTATGAAGTATTCTTGCCAAAATGAATTAACCTAAGTCTAATCAAGCTTCTAGGCCAGAAGTATCCAATAGCAATACAATGTCAGCTACAGCTACATGTAATTTCAAATTTTCTGGTTGCCACCAAAAGCACAAAAAGAAAAAATACATAAATTGTACTACATAAAAATTAAATACTTCTGTGCATCGAAGGACACAATCAACACAGAGAAAAGGCAAACCACTGAAGGGGAGAAAATATTTGCAAATTGATATTCATAATATGTGAAGAATCCTTACAACTCAATAACTACAAAATAATTAACAGATTGAAAAATGGGGAAAGGAGTTGAATAGACATTTCTCCAAAGAAGATGTACAACTGGTCAATAAACACACGAAAAGACTAATTAGGAGGGAAATGCAAATTGAAACCACAATGAGATCAAACACATTAAGTTGGCTAGTATTAAAAAAAAAAAAAAAAAGAAAGTGCCAGGCACAATTATGCTGTAGTCCCAGCTACTCAAGAGGCTGAGGTGGGAGAATTTCTTGAGACCAGGAGTTAGAGGCTGCAGTGCACTAAGTGTGAATAGCCACTGCACTCCAACATGTGCAAAACAGCAAGACCCCATCCCTAAAATAAAATAAGATAAAATAAAATAAAGGCAACAAAAAATAACAAGTATTGGTAAGGATGTGGAGAAATGGGAACCCTTGTGCATTGCTGGTGGGTGTGTAAAAAGTATAGCTTCTCTGAAAAATGGGATGGCTATTCCTCAAAAAATTAACCACAGAATTACTATATGATCCAGCAATCCCACTTCTGCATATACATCCAAAAGAAGTAGAATCAAGGACTCAAACAGATATTTGTACCCCCCTGTTCATAGCAGCATTATTTACAACAGCCAAAAAGTAGAAGCAATAAAAGTGTTCATCAATGTATGAATGGATAAACAAAATGTGGCATATACACATAGTGGGATATCATTCAGCTTTAAAAAGGCAGGAAATTCTAACACATGCCACAACATGGATAAACCTAGAAGACATTGTGCTAAGTGAAATAAGTCAGTCACAATAGCACAAATACGGTGTGATTCTATTTACATGAAGTACCAGAACTGTCAAATGTATAGAGACAGAAAGTAGAATGGTCATTGCCAGGGGCTGAGGAGTTAGTGTTTTACTGGATGCAGTTTCATGGGGTAGATAAAAAAGTTCTGGAGGGGGATGGTGGTGATGATTACACAACAATGTGACTGTACTTAATGCCACTGAAGTGTACATTTAAAAATGGTTAAAATGGTACATTTTATGTTATGTGTATTTTGGCACAATGAAAACGGCTATAAAAGGCATTCTTGAAACAACTGGGGATATCTGATATTCTGGAATTATTATTACTTTTCTTAGGTGTAATAAAAGTATTGCGGTTATATACATTATATAAAAACAGGATAATGTCCTTATTCTTAGGAGACACCTTCTGAACTATTTGGGGATAAAGTGCTCTGTAATATCTGCTCTGTGAAGACAGACCTTAGGGAGGCTTTTCCTCTTTATTATACTTCAGGCACCATACTTGGGTACCATACTCATCACATGACCCAGCAATTGCCTGGACTTTGCAGGCTCCAGATGGTCTTCCCACATGTTAACCCTCACAACAACCCCAAAGATAGGTCTTATAGGTCCCTATTTAGTAGGTAAGGAAACTAAAGTTCCAATGTTTTCCCAGGATCACTTGGTGGTACATCCCCGCAGGCCAACTGGATCTTGAAGCAAGCGACACAAGCTGGAGACTCTTATTTTCTCTACATGGACTGAAGTTTCAGTAAAGACTCAGTTAACACAGTAGATTTTTCCAAGACTTTGGGGTTTGAAAGGTCACTGGGACAGGCCAGAAAAGAGGAAGCAGAAAACATATCAATTCTTAGAGTGTGATATGTGAGATTCTTCCAAATGATCTGTGGTCTGGGTCTATTGCCCACAGAAGGTTGATGGCATCCTGGATAAGATCAGGTCTTCTAAAGCAGACTCGGGGTTGGAATTTTTGCTCCATCATTTACCAGCCATGCTACTTGGGGTAAATTACTTAAACAGTCCGAACCTCAGCTTCCTCATCTGTAAAACAGAAATAATAATAATATTTCTCATGGGGCTGCTGTGAGGATAAAATTAGATAATGTACCCAAAGCTCTTCACACAGAAAAGCCTCCCCTGCTGGATCTCTCATGTACCCCCTGGATTTTCTAGCAGAGCGTGGCTTCTCCAATACCTTCTCAAACAGCTGTTGAGAATCACTGTTTGTAATGAGAAATATTGCGAATGAGGAGCCAGAAAAAGTCTGACAGCCTTTGCAGCAGGGGGATGAGAAGGAGGTGGTTGTGTGTGTCCTCAGCTCAGTGGTAGGTGCTGGGCATGTGGTAGGAATGAGAAAGTAAAAGTAGCTATTATTATTAGGATAGTATCTATAACTTTTATTTTTTCACATAAATTAACAATTTAACAAAAACCAGACATCATTTTTGTTGGTGCTTTACTAGAAACATTGCTGTTTTCTAATGACTTCTGGTAGTATTTCATTATTATTTTTTCTTTTTGGTTTTATTTTGTGTAAAAGGACTAAGTGAGATGGGTCTTTGCAATTCTTTTCTTTCCAATTGACTAGCTAGTCAATGCTCCTTTGGACCCCTGCCCACCCCCCTGAACAAAAGGAAAAAGAACAAGTTGAGAACTTATGAAACCACAACCCAGAAACCTGAATGTTTTTCATTTTAACTTTTCTTGGAAAAAATTGATGAAAAGCCTGTGCTGTGGTTTTAAATGGCATTGGGATGCCCATCTCCTGTCCCTACTCCCAAGCCCCTAAATGTGATTTATATATCCCTATTTTAAGCTAGTGCAGATTTATGAGACTTTAAACACCATGGATGGAGTTACTGGAGGTTTAAAGGGATTAAGCAGGTCCAACAACACCTGGAGGTGTATAAGTTTTTTAAAAGATTTATCAGCATTTCCATGTTAAAATTCACTTCTTAAGGATTCTCCTATCCTGGATCTGAATCTATTTTGGGCAGAGGAGTAAATTTTTAGGATGTCTCATAAATGGAGAAAAAAACCATCCCTCTATCGCTTCTTGCTTTGTTTTCTGGGCCGTGCCTCTGCCCCCTCACCTCTCTATCTTGCATGTCTAGCTAGTTCTGTCTCTGGGGTTTCCCTTCTCTCTGTTTCTGTCCTCTCTCAAGCAGTTGATCTCTTAGTGTTCCTCTGTGTTCACAAACTCAGCATCTGACCCATGAACCTAACAACAGTCAGAGAGAGCCAGAAGCTTTCTTGCCTGCCTTTGGCTCCTTGTTGTCCAGGGAGGGCTGCGGTGGGTGGGAATGCCTCATGACACAGGGTGACTAGTCTCTGTGTTTACATCAGGGGGAGCAATGACTCCGTGGCTGAGAGGGGCTGGCTAGAGTCTGGAGTTTCCAAGTGTCCATTCAAGGCAAAATACACAATTCCTAGGCAGTTAAATTTAGAAGACTCTGTATTGAACACACTTGAAAATAGGTTCAGGGCACAACATGGGCACACACGCTTTGTCATATTCTACAAATACTGGGGAGAGCCAACATTCTTCTCATTGCCAATAATTATGCTCATCAGCCTCCGTGTCTTGCCTCTCATGTTTCTTCCACATCCCAGCTCTGCCTACCCTGTCCAATCAGTGTGGATGTAGGGAACGTGAACACATTTTAATATCATCCTGAACCAGACATCACTGGGAAGGAAAATGGAGAAACTAAAACCCTAGAAAAGACAAATCTAATCTACAGTGACAGAAAGCTGACTGCTGGTTGCTTGGGGCCAAGGTAGGGGCAGATCGGCTGAGATGGCACAAGAAAACTTTTTGTGATGTTGAAAGTATGCTATGCCTTGATTGTGGTGATGGTCACACAGGTATATAAAGTTGTAAACACTCACTAAAATCTACAGTGAAAATGGGCATAAACTATACCTTGGTTTTTAAATGTCTCTGTTGTACATTCATGCCAGCCTTTACCTCCATTAGCACAGACAATAGGAAGTTGTGTGTGAATCTTAGAATGCTCCCCAATCCAGGGATGGTTGTTCAACCAGCCTATGCCGTGTATCCATAGAGGGCACGGATAATCCAAACCAGCAGATAAAACACCTAATTAGTTCTAATTGACTCTGGACTTTTTCTGTGCATTTGCATTCCCTGAGTACAACCTGACTGATAGGAGCAGGGAGAGTAGGCAGCCAAGAAATGTGGCAGGGGAGGCCAGATTAAACAATTACAAGGGAGGGACAATGAAAGGGTGACTGACCACGCAGATGATAAAGAATTTTCATCATGACTTTGTCATGAGAACCGCATATTGCACAAAGCAATTGGTGAAGTGGAGCAGATGTGCATTAGAAACGAAACCAACCACCTGGAATGGTCATGGTCTCTGGATAACAGGAGCTTCATCAACTCTGTCTTTTCCACATCTCTACAATTTTGATATTACTTAAGTCAGGCACACTGCTCTATTCATTCTGACATCCGAATATCCATTTTAAAGTGGGCTAGGCTCACCCAGAGGATGATACAACTAGATTAAGAAATGAAGTGAAGGTTTAGAACACTGGATTTTTGTCCATTTGTGTGACCTTCTGGAAAATCACTTGTTTCATTTATTTGTTCCTTTATTCCCTTATTCAGTAAAATTATTGAGTACCTATTATAAACGAGGCTGTTTGCAAGACATTGGTGATATATTGCTGTAGGCGTCGTTTTCCTCATTTGTAAATGCTCATACTGGGATCCCTGGACTCTCCTGACCACGTGCTAATGGTGGGTAGTGATGAGGTCAGGCTCTGAGACCTTCAGTGGTGCGCCTCAATGTTGAGGTTGCCTCAATGTAAAAGATAAGACTCTCCAACTTCATTGGTCTGTATCTTTTTAAAGGGTGGCTCCAGATCACTGAAAGCATCTTTGCCATAAAAATTCCAAGGAAATGAAATTAAGCATGTTAGTTTTATTTGTTGAAAATTTGCCCTTTAAAAACCTCCTGAGACCATTTTAAAATTAATTTCTTATTGCTTCAAAGCACAAACTCACATATAGGTATGAACTAACATTTGATCTAGTGCAAGGCAGTAAACTAGGGTTTTTGTCAGGCCTTTCTCCCTGATTTGCAGTGTTCCCTGGCACACCCACCCCCTCACTAAGCAAAATTTAGAAGTCAACAGACACAAAATTCCTTCTCCCTTGAAATCTTCCTCACACTTACTTTCAAGCATCCAAGATATACAAGCTCTTTTCAAGCACACAAGGTCTGTTCCCTTCCAGGTCCATCAAGTCAACTCTCAGAAAAGAGTCTGATAGAGTGAGATTCAATTTCTACTCTGTCCATTTATAATGTGTGACCCATGGAAAGTTCCCTAGCTTCTTTGCCCCGTAGTTTATTCATCTGGTAGTGGGGATAACAATATCTACTTTCAGTTGTTGTCCACTTTAAATAAAATAATGGATATAAAAATACCCAGCCAATAGTAGAAAATCAATGGTGGTTGTTATGAAAGCCTAGCAGAGGTGAAGGCTGGAGATTAGAGAGAAAAGTCTACCATAGAGTGAGAAGTACTCCATGAGGAACTAGGACCTTCAGTCTTTGTTGAGTAGGTGGCTCCTATGGAAGGATAGGATCTTCAGACTGTTAAGCTCAGAAGTATGTATTATCTATCTGGGAGGACTGGCATTCTAAAAGGGGAAATAGGTCATCCATATGCCAAAAATGGGAGGGCCTGGCACCCAGCTATAGGAAGAATGAATATGGAAGAATGATGAAGAAAAAGTCATCTCCAGACAGCTGTGGTGGCCATATCAGCAGATGCCACCATCAGATTACCTCCACATTCCCCCAGGAAAAGTTGACATTTCCTGGTCCTTTCCAAAGAAGGCACAGTCCCACCAACAGGTCAAAATTGGTATCACAAAGAGGGCTGAGAACCTGAAGATGGAGCATGCCTGCTGATCCAAAAACAACAGACAACTGGCTCCGGCTGTGATTAAAGTTGGTTGGAATTCACAGCTGGTAGAACAGTGACCACATTAATGAACTGAACTTCAGCTTACCCTCCTGTTCCAAAGTCCTTCTTCCCTCCACACTCACAGCCAATTGTACTATGTAGATTTATGATGTTAGCACCTGGAAGTATTGGATGGCCTTGATTGCTGTTTAATAAACTCTAACATGTGTGATTTGAAGATATAGTTACAGGATGTAAACTTACTTTTAATTGCTAGGAACCCCAAATAAAAACCAACTATATTGTAGAGCTCCACATGGGCAGGGACAACATCTATCTTTTCTACTGCTTTATATCAAGCATCAAGCTCGGAGCTTCTTGGATGTCCAACCATCCTGGTTCACCTGGAGCTCTCCTAGCTTCAGCACTGAAAATTCCTGTGTCTCAGGAAACTGCTCAGTCACAGATAACCAGGGATGGCTGGTCACCTGGACTTGGCACATAATAGATGGCCAATAAATTTTTGTCAACCAAAAGAAATGCATTAAATAAGTAGTAGAAGTGTAACTGGAATTGCAATGCAATAAATTATATGAACTACTTTGGATACAAATCGGTCTCTAATAGATACTGAAGTTGAGTTTGATGAAACCAGCATACTAATTTGATGATATATAGACCAGTTTTAGACTTTCTATACCTTCTCATTTCTGTCCCTTCTTTTGACCTTAGTGTGTATATCTGGGCAATTAGCAACAGGGCCACACAGTTTCGAACTGTCAAAACATGGTCAAACATGACTAGGATTTCTAAAGTTATTTTTCTAATTATTAACTTTCCCATCCCGTCTACATAGAAGCCGGCTGCTTTAACATGATCCATAGCATACACTTGGGAAGGAAGGAGCATTTGTACAATCAAAGAAATTCAACAATCCTTTACTGAGTGACTACTCTGGACACTGTGCTGGGTGCTGCAGGGCTTTCAAAATGGGTGAAAAAGGATCCTTGCCCTTAGCAGCTCTCAGTCTAGGGAGAGGATGTATGAATAAACAGACGTGAATATTTATGATATGAAGCAGAAGGGTATACTATTTTAATGATTTTAATTGTGCCCTATATGACTACGGGAGAGAGGGAGATTGATTTTGAGGCATTGTGGAACGTCCACTTGAAGGAGATAGGATTTAAGGTGGGCTTTGAAGGAAGTACAGGACTTCAAAAGTTGGCTATGGGGTGGGGAGAATTTCTTTCCAGGTAGAAGGGAGAGTAAGGGCCTGGGAATTAGTTGCATTAGGCCACTTGCTACAGAAACCTGACTACAGGGACTTAGCTAAACAGAGATGTACATATAAGAAGCCCAAGGCTAATGCAGAACTTCAAGGAGCCATCAATGCTCCAGGCTTCTTTTCTCTTTCTGCTCCACCATCCTTAGCTTGTGGCTTTGTTGATCTGTGTTCCCAAGATGGTTGCTCCACCTCAAGCCTCATGTTGTGCACAAGGCAGGAAAAAGGAGAAAGAAAAAAAAGTAGCAAAGAAAAGGAAGAAGGAAAGAAAGGAAGGAAGGTTGGGGAGAAGGTGGAGCCTGTATGAGGAGGGCAAAAATTTTCCCCAAATCCCTAGCAGACTTTTTATTCAGTTGTATCTCATGATAAGAAACAGGTTACATGGCCACCCCAGCTGCAAAGGAGTCTAGGCAGGTGAGCATCGTAACTGGACATATTGCCCTCCTGAATATTATTGTAGTTCTGTTAGTAGAAAGGCGGGGCAGAATGGACTTGGGATAGGTACCCAACAGGGTCTGTGCCTTTGAGCAGAAGCCTAGAGATGAAGACAGGGCAGGGATTGCTGGATAAATGAGAGAATGAAGAGTAGAATCTTGTGCCTGGAATGGAGCAGGTGTGTGTGGTGTGTGTGTTTGCGTTTGTGTACATGTGCGTGTGTGTATGTGTTGAGGGGGCAGGACAAGATGGGATGGCTTTATAGGTGTGGAGAGAATTCATCTGGAGAAAATAGTGGGAAAATATGAACCAAATGCTAGAGATACATGGCTTTAACCTGTCTCTTTAATTTCTCTGCAAAAGCTCCAGATCAGCCTGTTTCATGTTTCATGGGATGGTGTTCATCCTTTACTGCCATCTGCTTCCCTCCTCAGTCTCATGTTATCAAGAACCTTGGATAGGCTGGGTGTGGTGGCTCATGCCTGTATCCCAGCACTTTGGGAGGTTGAGGCAGGAGGATCGCTTGAGCCCAGGAGTTTGAGATCAGCCTAGGCAACATAGGGAGACCCTGTTTCTACAGGGGGCAGGGGAGGGAAAGAACTTTGGATAGTTGTATTAAAAATGCCACTTTCAAACCTGTACCTTCATGTCAGTATCAGAAGATGACAGAAACACAGCTTTTTCTTTCTCTCAAATTTACCTCTTATCTATATTTCAATTTTACATTATTGTTTATATGTTATACTGATCGAGTCTTTTATTTCCCTTGGGTACCGTACAATATCAACCTTTCAGCATGAAACAATTGTGACTTTAGTTTTGTTAACTAATAATCAGGAGAAAAAAATATATACAGAAACATGACACTAATCAGAAATATACATATATATTTGTCTATATATTTCTGATTAGTATTTATGAATCTAAAATCATATTTTATACACAAACATACTCCCTCCTCCCCCATGTATATTTTCCATCTATAGCAGTATTTTTTTCTGGATAGATAGACATTGAGACCTTATTTTATTGTCAATATAGTAGTTTTCTTTTTTTTTATTATACTTTAAGTTCTGAGATACACGTGCAGAACGTGCAGGTTTGTTACATAGGTATACACATGCCATGGTGGCTTGTTGCACCCATCAACCCGTCATCTAATGCTATCCCTCCCCCAGCCCCACCACCCCCTGACAGGCTCTGGTGTGTGATGTTCCCCTCCCTGTGTCCATGTGTTCTCATTGTTCAACTCCCACTTATGAGTGAGAACACGTGGTGTTTGGTTTTCTGTGTTACTTCGCTGAGAATGATGGTTTCCAGCTTTTTCCATGTCCCAGCAAAGGATATGAACTAATCTTTTTTATGGCTGTATAGTATTCCATGGTGTGTATGTGCCACGTTTTCTTTATCCAGTCTATCATTGATGGGCATTTAGGTTGGTTTCAAGTCTTTATAGCAGTCTTTTTGTGAGTCAGACTTGTTCTTTAGCTTGGAAATTTCTTTTGTATCTTGGAGCAATTTTATTTTGGTTACTCTCTAAGCTACAGCTCTGATTAATTTTCCCATTGCTTGGCTCCAGTTTTGGTTTCTTTCAGGGCAATAGTTTCTGAAGATAACAACTATTCTGAAGAGTAGTTGAAGAACCACAGAGAGCCTATCAGTATTAGGGGAAGTTATAAGGTTGTGATTACTCTAAGTCAGGGGTCAGCAAACATTTTTTTAAAGTGCCAGATAGTAAATATTTTTTACTTTGCAGGCCAAATGGTCTTTGTTGCAACTACTCTGCCCTTGTAACACAAAAGTAGCCATAAACACTAAGTAAATGAATGGGCACAGTTATGTTCTGATAAAACTTTATTTACAAGTCCCCTGCTCTAAGTGAACAGCAGAAAGAGATTCTCTCCCTTGAGCATGCTCTTTGTCTGTGTTTTTTCTTTTTGTCTTCATATCACCATCTTTCCTCCACACTTGTCTTTATTCCTTTTTCATCATAACTTCCCTGTTTCTCACTTTCTTTTCCACATCTTGGTCTTTCTTGTCACTTGCTGCATGACATGTCCTCCAGGATGCCTGGCAGATCCTCCTAGTCTGGTGGGATGACATCAGAAAGGAAACATCACTCCTCCTTGGGGCCACTTGGTGACAGAGTGTTTCCTGGGATGACTGGATTATGTGTCTGGCTACTTGTTAAGTACACCTAACTCTTTGTGGATAGCTTAAGATATGTTTTAGTTTATTAGCTGCATGATTCCTCTGGCTTCCTGGGATCTGCATCTCTGAGATGACTAAGGGGGTCTTTCTTTTAAAATGCCAGTGGAAACTGAGGCGTATTTGAGTGTTCTTTAGTTTGTTGAGTTCTCCCATCTCTTCCAAATAGGTGAAGGCTGACAGGGAACATGAGTGTGGCATCTGTAACAGCAACTTCCTGAGGATCTGTAGGAAATTGACATGATTTTACCTCCTGGAGATTTCCTCATTCAGGCAGGTTTATGATCACCACATGCTTCCCCCAAAGACAGGATGAGAGTGAATGGGCTTCCACTGCAGCAGGAAAGATTAAGAGTAGAGGTCAGGAAGAACTCTGGGGCTGTCACAACTGTATATCAAGCAAGGCCAAGACCAGGGGATGTTTTGGCATTCCCTTGGAATTGTTAAAAGAAGAGGACAGAGTTTTCCTGTCTTCACTCTAAACAGAAAATAGTGTGACAGAGGAAACAGCTTTCTGTTAGAAATTTCCTGTGCAGTATGGACTGAGGGCTGGGAATCAAGATTTGAGACCCAAATATCTTCCACCAGCTTCCTCTATGCAGACCACCCTTCAGGGTGCTGGCTGCTTACTTCAACAGGGAAGACACCCACCCTTCCATGATCTGAGTGATGCTGATATTCTTCTGGCTTCAGAATTCTCTATTCCTTTCTTTTTCTCTCTGCTGTGTCTTTCCCTCAGCTTTTTAGCTATGCACAGCTGCTCCATTTTGAAAACAACAGAAAAAAATAAACATTTGGAAACTTGACCATCCTGTCTAGCTATTGTCTTCTTTCGTTTTTCACTGCCCAAGCTTCATGAAGAGATGATTCCTCTCTGCTGTTTCCATCCCCTCACCACACACTGGCCCCTGTCCTGCCTGTGGTATGGTTCTACCCTCTGCTTTGCTCCCTCACTACACACTGTCTCCTATAACCCAGTTCTAGGCCCCTCTTTCTCTGCTGAAGCTCACTTAAAACCTGCCACTTACCCAAATTCTGTTTCCATGTCTTAATCCTCTCTGCCCCTCACTTTCCTGTGTCATCTGACATGTTTGACCCCTGTCTCCTTCCTGACACCCTCTCCCCTAGTCTACATGGCGAACATATTCCTGTGACTTGTCTCTTTGGCCTATTGTTTCTTTCAATCATTGGCTTCACTTCCCCACTTTGCCAGAGGAGGCCAGTTGGCAAGCTGTTGTAGAAATTCAAGACCATAGAGCTGAAGGCTAGGAAAGGATGGCATTAGAGGGAAAAGAGGGCAACGGATGTTCTTTCAAAGGAAAACAGAGGGTTAATGATAGCATGGATGCAGGAAGTAGAGGAAGGGGAGGAACCCCACAAGTCTCTCAGATTCTAGTCTTCCATTGCAGTCACAGCCACAGCTTCATCGAAGTACTTCTACACTATTCTACGGACTCTGAACTCCTTCTTCCAGTCTTCTAGGCTCATCTACCTTCTGAAAAAACTTCTTCCATCTTGTCCCATCCTGTCCATTCCTTCCTTTAAATCTTTGAGTAGGGGTGGAGGAAAGGGGGTATGTGTCAAGATGCCTTGGGAGCTGTTTCTAAATACATAGACCTGAACGTAGGTCTTCCTTCCTCCACTCTGGCATTCTTATGCATCATGTGAAAAAGTTTCCCCAGGTGATGATTTTCTCTCTGTATCTTTCTCTCACATCATTGTAAAGAATCCACATTATGAAAATTTAAATATTTTATAGACTATAAAAGTCCCCTCAAGATAACTGGTATTTCCTTGTTAGCACATGTAGCTTTATCCCATTTACTTAAAAAATTGCTTTTTAAAGAGTTTTATTGTGGTATAATTGACACTTGACAAATTGCATGCATTTAAAGTGTACAATTTGATCAGTTTTGACATCAGCATACAGCCATAAAACCATCACTGCAGTCAAGAACATATCCATCACCTCCAAAAGTTATGCCGTTCCCATTTATAATCCCCCCCCTCTCCCCTCAGCTCTCAGTCCCTGACTCTGGTCATCTCCAGACAATCACTGATCTGCTTTCTGTCAGTATAGGTTACTTTGCATTTCCTAGAATTTTATAAAAATGGAATCACCTAGAATATACTCTTTGTTGTCTGACCTCTTTCACTCTCCATAATTATTCTGAGATTCATCCAAGTCCTGCATAGTATTCCATTGTATAGATATATCATAATTTGTTTATCTGATTGCTTGTTGATGGATTTTTGGATCACTTCCTGGTGTTGGCTATTATAAATGAAGTTGCTATGAACACTTGCATGCAAATCTTTACATGGATATATTCTTTTATTTTTCTTGGGTAAATACCAAGAGTGGAATGACTGTGTCACATGGTAAGCATATGTTTACCTAGTTAAGAAACTGCCAAACTATTTTTTTAAATAATTGCACCATTTTATGTTCGAAGTGTAAGAGAGTTCCATTTTGCATCCTCTCCTCATCCTCACCAACACTTGATAGGTTCGGGCTGTTTAGTTTTAGGCATTCCAATAAATCATGGCATCTCATTGAGCTTTTAGTTTGTATTTTCCTCATGACTAATAGTATTGAGCATTATCTCAAATGCTTATTGGTGTCTGTATAGCTGCTAAAGTGAGTGTCTAGTCAAATCTTTTGCCCAGTTTTTAAAAGTTAAGTTGTTTGTTTTCTTATGAAGGTCTGAGTGTTCTTTATATATTCTGGACACAGAGGGATGGCAGTGTGAGACGGACTTGGCCCATCTTTGTTGGTTTGGAGATGGAGGAAGGGAGACACAAGCTAAAAAATGCAGGTGGCCTCTAAAAGCTAGAAAAAGTAAAGAAATGGATTCTCCCCTAGATCCTCCAGAAATGACACATCCCTGATAACATATGTTAGCCCAGTGGGACTCATTTCAGACTTCTGACTTCTAGAACTCTAAGGTAATAAAATTGTGTGGTTTTAAGCTACAAACTTTGTGGTAATTTTTTACAGCAGTCATAGAAAACTAATACAGGTTTTCAATTGTTCAAGCACCATTTGTAAAGACTATCATTTTTATACTGAATTCCGTTTGATTTTTTTTATTCTTGAAAATCAACAATAGCAATTGATGATATATGTATGGGTCTGTTTCTGGACCCCATTTTATTCCATCAATCTATTTGTCTATCTTTACACCAATACCACATTGTCTGGATTACTACAGCCTCATAAATGTCTTGAAATTGGGTAGTGTAAGTCCTCCAACTCCTTCTTTTTAGTTGTTTTGGCTTTTCTAGGTTCTGTTCATCAAATCAACTTGTAAATTTCTACAAAAAAAAAAAGCCTAATGGGGTTTCATTGAATCTACAGATCAATTTGGGAAAAATTAATGTCCTAAGGATTTTGAGTTGTCACAAAATTCCATGACACGGTATTTCTCTCCATTTGCTTAGATCTCCTTTAATTTCCTTCAGCAATGTATTTTATCTTTGAATGTATGGGTCTTACATATTTTAAAAATTAGACTAAGGCTTCAAATTTCATATTTCCATGCTAATATAGTGATGTTTTAAAATTTCAAATTCTAAATCTTCATTGCTAGGTTATAGAAATACAATTTAATTTTTATATTGATCTTGTACCCTGAAATCTTGCTAAACTCATTATTAGATCTAGTAGTTTTAAAAAATATATTTCATGGAATTTTCTAAGTTGCAATCATATCATCTTTAATACAGAAAGTTTTACCTCTTCCTCTCCAATTTGGAGGCCTTTAATTTCCTTTTCTTATTGCACTGTACATCCAGTACATTGAATAGGGGTAAGAGTAGACATCTTGCCTTCTTCTGATCTTAGGGAAAAAGCTTGCTGTTAACTATAGATTTTTGGTAGATGCTCTTTATTAAGAGAGCCCCTTCTATTCCTAGTTTGCTGAGAGTTTTGGTCAGAAATGCATATTGGATTTTGTCAAATTATTTTCCTGTATCTACTTAGATGATCATATGCTATTGCTTTTTAAAATTTTAATTTGATTTTATTTTTTGAGACAGGACCTGACTCTCATGCCACCATGCCAGCTACTTTTTGTATTTTTTGTAGAGATGGGTTATGCCATGTTGCCCAGGCTGGTCTCAATATTCTGGGATCAAGTGACCTGCCCACCTCGGTCTCCCAAAGTGCTAGGATTACAGGTGTAAGCCACCACGCTCAGACTAGTATTGCTTTTTAAATATGGTATATTAGTTTCCTAGGGCTGCTGTAACAAAGTAGTGCAAAGTGGGTAGCTTAAAATAATAGAAATTTATTCTGTCACAGTTCTGGAGAGAAGAAGTCTGAAATCAAGTGTTAGCATGGCCACACTCCCTCTGAGACTCTGGGCAGAATCTTTCTTTGCCTCTTCCTAGCTTCTGGTGGTGGCTGTCAATTCTTGGTATTCTTTGCTGCTGTGTCACTCCAATCTCTGCCTCTGCCATTACATGGCATTTTTCCCTATGTGTCTCTGTCTTCATATGCAGTTTTTTTTTCTTCTTATCAGGACATCAGTCATATTGGATTAGGGTCCATCCTAGTGACCTCATCCAAACTTGATTATATCTGCAAACACCGTATTTCCAAATAAGGCCACTTTAACAGCTACTAGGGATTAGGACTTTAACATACCTTTTTCGGGAATACAGTTCAACCCATAATATATGGTAAGTTACATTGAATGGTTTTCCAAATGTTAAGCCAACCGTTTATACTTGGGATAAACCCACTTGGTCATGATGTATTATCCTTTTTATATATTGTGGATTTTATTTGCTAAAATTTAATTAAGAACTTTACATTATATTCCTAAGGAATAGTAGTCTACAGGTTTTTTTTTCTTACATGGCCTTTGTTTAGTTTTGGCATCAGAATAATGCTGGTCTCATAGAAGTTGTTGGGAAATATTCCCTCCTCTTCACTTTGCTGGAAGAGCTTTTTGTTGTTGTTGTTGTTTGTTTGTTTGTTTTTGAGACGGAGGCTTGCTCTGTCGCCCAGGCTGGAGTGCAGTGGCGAGAACTCGGCTAGCTGCAAGCTCCGCCTCCCGGGTTCACACCATTCTCCTGCCTCAGCCTCCTGAGTAGCTGGGACTACAGGCACCCGCCACCATGCCCGGCTAATTTTTTTGTTTTGTATTTTTTAGTAGAGACAGGGTTTCACCATTTTAGCCAGGATGGTCTCGATCTCCCGACCTCATGATCTGCCCACCTTGGCCTCCCAAAATGCTGGGATTACAGGCGTGAGCCACCGGGCCTGGCCTCTGAAAGAGTTTTTATGGAATTGATATTATTTCTTCCTTAAATGTTTCACAGATTTACAAAAAAAAGCCATATGAATCTTGAGTTGTTTTGTGTGGGGGGATGTGTGGGGGGGAAGCTTTTAAGCTACAAATTTAATTTCTTTAGTAGATAAATAGCTATTTAAGTTAGTGATTTCTCCTTGAGTGAATTTTAGTAGTTTGTGTCATTCAAGAAATGTGATCATCTTGTGAAAGTTGTCAAATTTGCTGGCATAAAGTTGTTTATAATATTCTCTTATTATTATGTTTACATTTATAGAATCTGTAGTGAAGCCACCTCTCTCATTCCTGCTAATAGTAATTTGAGATTTTTCTCGTATTTTCTGATCTGTCTGGGTTGAGGTTTTTTGATTTTATTGATCTTCTCAAATAACCCACTTTAGTTTCATTGATTTTCTTTTTGTTTTCCTGCTATTTTATTGCTTCTGCTCTGATCTTTTTTATTTCTGTTCTTCCACGTTGATTTCACTTGCTCTTACAGTAGAATAGGAGCTTATTGATGGGAGATCTTTATTTTCAAAATAGCTGTTTAGCACTATAAATATCTTTCTGCTTTAGCTGCATCCCACAGATTTAGACTGCCTTAGCCGCATCCCACAGATTTTTATATAATGTGTTTTCGTTTTTATTTACTTTGAGATTCTTTCTAATATCCCCCTTTGAATTCTTTTTTTTGGGGGGGAGCCAGCAGGGGACAAAGTCTCACTGTGTCACCCAGGCTGGAGTGCAGTGGGACAATCTTGGCTCACTGCAACCTCTGCTTCCTGGGTTCAAGCGATTCTTGTGCCTCAGCCACCGGAGTAGCTGGGATTACAGGCGTGCGCTACCACATCCGGCTAATTTTTGTATTTTTAGTAGAGATGGATTTTGCCATGTTGGTCAGTCTGGTCTTGAACTTCTGGCCTCAAGTGAGTGATCCACCGGCCTCAGCCTCCAAAATTGTTGGAATTAAAGGTGTGAGCCACGGTGCCCAGCCCCTCCTTTGAATTCTTAGTAGCTCAGGTGTTATTTAGAAGTATGTTATTTACTTCCCAAATATTTGGGAGTTTTTTCTAGATTCTTTTTGTTTTTGATTTCTAATTTAATTCTGTTGTGGTCAGAGAACATACTCTGTATGACTTAAAAAAAAACCGAGGTATAATTTATATACCACTTTGCATGATTTTAATCCTTTTAAACTTATTGAGATTTGTTTTATGGTTTAGCATATGGTTTACCTTGGTAAATGCTACCTGTGCGTTTGAAAAAATGTGTATCTGCTGATATGAAGTGGAATATTCTATAAATGTCAGTTAGGTTAGGTTGGTTGATAGCATTGTTCAAGTCTTCCATATCTTTACTGATGACCTGTCTCCTTATTCTATTAATTGCTGCATTTTACAGATATTAAATTATCTGACTATAATTATAAATTTTTATATTTCTCCTCGCAATCCTATCAGCTTTGCTTCATGTACTTTGAAGCTGTCTTATTAGGATTGTTATGTCTACCTGATGAATTGAAATATCCCTCTTTATCCCTGGTAATATTCTTTGCTCTGAAATCTTCTTTGATATTAATATAGCCATGAACATTTAACATTTTGATAGAAATTGCCAAATTTCCTCTCAAAAAAAGTCCGTGTCACTACATAAGCTGTTTCCCCATTCTTGTCTGTATCTTGAGATTTTGACATGAACCTTCCTCTAAACATGTAATGTTTCTTCTGAATTGGGGTGAGCTAATGCCTTGCCAGGCTACTGGTTCTTTAGCTGCACAATGGTGGCAATTAATAGCAGCTCTCCATCACATATGTGTGTGGGGGGGTAGGGGAGCAGATAAGTTAAGGGGAAGGAAGATTTTGAAAAGACAAGTGAGAAGCATTTTCATTGTCAGAAAAGGCATAGGTAAAGGGGCATCTTAAGCCAGTTCAAGATACTAAGGCCAGATGAATTAGATCTCAGGGCAGTGAACTTGTGATGTCAGAGTCACTACAGAGGTCTGATAGATGTACTCAAGTTTGGAGACAGGTCTGATAGGTGTATCCAAGTTTGGAAACAGGTCCTTTTTTTTTAAATGGGTGAAAAAAATTAGACTATTTGTGTCAGTGAAGAAAGTGATGAGTACAGGGAGCCAGGAAGTGTTCATTAAAAACTTATTTAATTCATTTTATTTGTCACTAGGGTTACCCAGTTAGTGGATCTGCCTTGGCCCCAAGAGAGAGGTGGAACCAAATATGTTACTGAAGACAAACAGATCCAGGAGATGCTGTCTGATGGGTTTCAGGTCATCAACTTTAGACCAGTATCTGGTTTCCCTATTACGCGTGTTTTAACCATTAGGTCAGGCCACCACCTCTCCAACTGTCTGGATGAGGCAACAGTGAACAGCGTTCAACAGACCTTATTGAGAGGTGAACCCGGCTGGGCTTCTGGGTCGGGTGGGGACTTGGAGAACTTTTCTGTCTAGCTAAAGGATTGTAAATGCACCAATCAGCACTCTGTGTCTAGCTAAAGGTTTGTAAACACACCAATCAGCACTCTGTAAAAACGCACCAATCAGCACTCTGTGTCTATCGTACCTATCCAGTGTTTTATCCTGTATGTTTACTTGTGTCTCTCACATGGTCTTGGCTACAGTGGGGCAGGAGCTACATTGGGAAGGTGGGTCTTTTTCACTCAGGAAAGACTGCTTTGTACTAGATTTATACCAGAATTGAGTGGAAGGAGTTCTGGAGTAAGAGAGAAGGCTTCTTATTTTTAAAGACTAAGAAGGAAAATCATAGCAAGGAGCATATAGCATCATGATGATAGGGCTGGGTGCTGATGTGGCTTCAGCAACAGCATATGAGCCAACACTGCAACAATTTCAGCAAGATGAGCCTGGCTCTGTGCAAGGAGGATGTGTGAATTCAGAAGGGTTACATATTTTGGGGTGAAGTTAGGGAAATTTGAATATAGGTTGGTTATTAGATGATATTCAGAATTATTATTAATTTTGTTGGATGTGGTAATGGTATTGTAGCTGAGTGCCCTCATATTTAAGAGATTCATATTGCAGTATTTATGGGTGAATTGTCAGGATGTCTGTAATTCACTTCAAAATAATTCAGCAAAACTGATGAAGCAAATATGGCAATAAGCTAATAATTGTTAAATCTAGGTTATGGTGACTAGTTATGGTATTCTTTGTACTTTTCCACATGACTAAAACATTGCTTAGTTAAAAAAAAAAAGAGTACAGGTTCTGAAGCCAGACTGCATGGGCCCAAATCCTGGCATGTGGTTTTAACCTGTGTGCCATTTTCTCCTCTTTAAAATGAGATGAGATAATAAAGGTTCCTACTGCACAGGGTTGTGTAAAGATGGAATTGTATAACAGAGAATGCTTAGATCAGTATCTAGTCCATAAATTCTCAACAACTGTTTTTTATTATTATTACTAAAAAGAAACCATCTCAAGAAGTTGAGATTTCAAGCTTAGAGTGGGGCTGAGAGAACATAACTTTTCTCGAAGCCAGTCAGAGACATCCAACTCAGCTCACCTTCCAGTTTTGGTGAGTTTGGTGGGAGCAGGAGTAGAGCTGGGCTTGATGGGGATCCAGGATCCCTAATGACACTCTTTTTCCCTGTTGTCAGGGAGAGGAGCAGCGGGTCATCTCCCAGAAGAGATATTGAGTCATCAGGCTAGGTGGGAGAGCATATTAGACAATGACATGAATACTGTGTCGTGTTGCTCATCTGTGCTCAGAACTGAGAGTTCTAGCCATTATGATTTTTTTTTCTTTCTATGTTGCACAGGAAATTTTGCAGGTAGGGATGTAGGGATGAAGAGGGATGTGGAGAAAAGAAAACTCAGCTTCTGTCTGGAAATTCCGCCACACCAGAGAGAGTCCTGAATGTGGTGAGTTGCATAGTATAGAGATTTTCAGAGTGAATCAATTGTTCAAAGATGACACCAGGGTGAAAATGGGTTCATTAGATGTACCAGTCAGGGCTTTAGCAAGAAACAGATGACCAGCCATGTTGGGTAACCTGAGGAAGGTTTAATGAAGGGACTCTTTTTTTTTTTTTTTTTTTTTTTTTTTTGAGACAGTCTCGCACTGTCGCCCAGGCTGGAGTGCAGTGATGCGATCTCGGCTCACTGCAACCTCCACCTCCCAGGTTCAAGTGATTCTCCTGCCTCAGCCTCCTGAGTAGCTGGAATTACAGGCACCCACCACCACGCCCAGCTAGTTTTTTGTATTTTTAGTAGAGATGGGGTTTCACTATGTTGGCCAGGCTGTACTCGAATGCTTGACCTCATGATCCACCTGCCTTGGCCTCCCAAAGTCCTGGGGTTATAGGCATGAGCCACCATGCCAGCCTAATGAAGAGACTCTTTACAAAGGTGTGGGGAGGGATTTAGACTTGAACGAGTAAGGGAAGTGGGTGGTTACCAGAATGTGTGTGAAAGAGCAACCTCAAAAGGAGCTATGACCTGGGTTAAGGGACATAGCGAGCTCATGGGCAGCCATGACAGTGTCTGGAATAGGGAACACCGCAGCTTCACCCTCCTTGCTTCTTCTGATCTCCTGCCATGACTTTTCAAAGGCTGAGCTCAGCAGAATGCCAGAGGGCAAGGGAGACTTCATATGATCCATCTAGGTCAGCCTTGGGCACTCAGCTGGCTGGAGAGGGACAGAGGATGTGCCTGGAACAGGTGGAGAGTGATGGAAGGGCAAACAGGAGCCCCTGGTTGACTAGGAGAATATGAGGCTTTTAGGAGACACAATTTTCTCCAACCCCACTTTCAGTTAGTTTCCCAGTACTAATATGTCAGCTAGGTGATCTCCATACTCTAGCTACATAAGCTCCAATATCTTTACACAAACTCCACTTTCTAAGGATGCAGTGTTAGCTGCAGTGCAGGCTGAAGCAGACTTTAAATCCCCAAACGGGAGATCCAGAATGCTCCAGAAGAGACATTAGAGATAATTTAGTCTATTTGCCTCATTCCTTTAGATTAAAAAATGGTTCCCAGGAGGCAAAGTGATTAGTCCACAACTTCTTCGTGGCAGAGCCAGAAAGGGGATGCTTGTATCCAAGCTCTCAGTAAAATGATATTTTCTGAGGCCCTAATCCTACTCTGCCTTCAGATATGATATTAGCACTTATCCTCTCTTCCTACATCCCTGACCTTGACTGTTCTTTCCTACCCCACCCCACCCCACCCACCCCTGTTGTGATGGGGAATTACTCTGATGCAATGGTGGCCTTTTCAAGTATGCTCTACACATAGTTGTCACCTAAACCAGAGGTCATGGAACTGGAAGCTCACAGCCAAATTAGGATGCTCAGATCACATGGTTTATTAAATCAATTTGAAGCACACAGCAAAACAAAACAAAAACAAAACAAAACAAAAAAAAAACAACAAAAAAAAAAAAACAAGAGGAAAGATATGGGATAGGTCTGTGCACTTAGGATAGAGTAGAAATGGCGAGAAGGATCACATCCCTGACTTCTGGGTTACATATCAAAGTCTATGTCCTGTGTATCTCTCTGCCATGTCAGCCTTTCTTGCTGATGATGTGTTTATGGAAACCAGAATTGAGAAGTGAGCAGGAGGGCACAGCAGGCAGGAGGTACCTGTTCCTAACATACACTCACCTTTTCAGAGAGGCCCTGGGGCAGCTATGCTGGCCAGGTGAGCCACTCACCAGTTATCCTGATGAACTGCTCTGGGTTCTGGGTGCATGAATTGGGCAGAGGACTGGTGAGGCCTGACTAGGATGTGAAGACACAGTTTGAGAGACTCCTGATGTAGTCTCGTAACTACCCACCTGCCTCCTGATGTACTGCACCTGTTTCCTGAGGCCCTATGCCATAGCTCAGCTGGTTGGCAGTGGCCTTAAGGAGGTCAAACCATGGGTCTGATTCCTATGGGGCCCAGCTAGACTTACACAGGGGAACAAATGGTTTCTACTCCATAGGCAGTGCCTCCTTTAACCCTGAGTGGCTAGTCTGAAAATCTCATCACTGAGGGGGCAGGATGACAAAGTTTGGATAACTTAATCAAATCCCAGTTCTAGGATCTAGATCCCAATTCTAGAAGTTGGGGCTAGGGATATGGTCTTCTTTCTGGGAGGAAACCACCCACCTCCATCTGTCGAACTCAGTATGCTTGTCTGGGCCCTTGTCAGCCTACACTTGGTGTAACCTGCCTTTCCACAGGTAGCATCCTCTGTGACATCCAGTGAGGTTGCAGCATGTGAGCATCCAGACCACCTTGTGAAATTAGAACTAAAACTAAAAAGGCTGGTTGGCCCAGTGACACCAATGACAGTCCCACCTCCATCTACATTTCTGGTTCCTGGGAGGCTTCTTTTTTGCTGAGTGTGCTATAGTGTGAGATTTAATCTTTAGAGTTCATCTAGCAGCACCTCTGTTTCCACCTGACATACTCAATATCTGTGCTTAGGCCAGAGACAAAAATAAGAGGCAGCTAGTGCAAAAGCCCCTTCCCCATCTGCCTTCATCGTAGACTAATATCGAGGCCTCTGCCCTGCCATGTCTGGAGATGATGGAGAAGCCTGGTAGATTTTAAATATTTATTGATTTACACTCTTTCCCCAGCAGTTGAATAATGCTTATTGACAGAAGCACTGGGGACATATCATTTTTTACAAAAAGAAAAAAAAATATCATGGAGCTTGGAGGAGTTGGGGAGGGGTAAAGAGGAGCCCGCACTGAGTGATGGCCTCAGGAAGGAACAACTTGACATTTTCCACTGGATGCATGAGGTAGCAATGTGATTTGTGATGTGAAAAGGGCCTCCAGGCCCTGGCGGTGCCTGCATTGAGACTGAAGACTGAGGATGTAAAGTGGGTGTCTGACCCCCTGCTTTGGTCTGTCTGGATGTAGAAGCATGAATAACAGTAAGGACAATAATCATTAGTAATCATACCTAGTATTTATTGAATACCCTCCACACGTTTGGTATAAAGTTGAGCATTTTCACAAATATCTCATTAACCTTTAAAATGGCCTTTGTGGGCCCTATTTTTAAGATAAACAGACCCAGAGAGGCTAGGAACTTGCCTAAAGTCACACAACTATTAAGTGGCAGAGCTAAGACTTGAACCAATTAGTCTATTTGTCTATTTCCATAGTCCACATTCTTTCTATTGGATCACCCTGTGGGAAGAAGGAATTCATGGAAACCTAACAGTAGTAGTAGGAGGTAATACTGAGGGAACATGGTTAAGATGTCTGAGAGACTGGGGATCTCCCAGAGCTGAGTCGACACGTGTCCCTCTATGTCGTGCACAGCCCAAGGTTAGTGCTAGAGAGAATTACATGAAATCTGCTGCTCCCTTTTACTTGTAGCAGGGAACAGGGCATGCTTGAGAAAAACAGGCAGGTTGGATTTTTAGGTGTATAGGGCAAAAATAGAAAATTAAACAATGTAAACTGTAGTAAAGTGAGAGAGTTCTTCACTGTGCAATGGGGAACCATTGAGTATTTTGGAGTGAGAGAATTATATGATAGGACTGCTTTGCTTTAGCAAAATTAATTTTTTAGCAGTGTTTAGAGTGGATTGCAGAGTGGACTAGGGTAAGTGCTCTAAAGGAGTAGATACCACATGCAGCTGAAGCTCAGAGGAAAGGGAGGTGAGCTTTGCCTGGGGGAGTTAGGGAATGGTTTGTAGAACACTTGACCTAGGCCTGGAAGGGTGAATTTGGTGAGTCAGTGAGTGGGGCGACCAAGATATTTCTGGAGGAGAGACTGGAGAACCTCCTCATCAGGCTGCTGTGCAAATGGGCTTGACTAGCAGGCATGTATTTAGATACCATCTTGCTTTGAAAGGAATTTACAGTAGCTTAAAAAATGTGCCATGACAAGATAAAATAAAGAAAAATAAGGAGGTGATGAAATAGAGGCAGAGGAAAAATTAAGGTAGGAAAAATGAGATGAAGATAGGATTACAGTTAGTACAGTTAGCTGGATTTGATCCCTATATTCTGGGGACTTGCTCTCTAGGGCTTATGGACAGAGACCACTGTTAAAGATAGCATGTGTGGAGTGAAAGCAGAGACTGTGAAGTGGTGATGGCTGAAAAACTTGCAGCCCTGAAAGTCTCTGCTCTCAGTACCAAGCTCAATGATCCATGCTGAGAGGTCCAGGAAGCATCCACATACATACTTACCAGGTCCTTGCAGAACCTGCTGGCATTCTCTGTTTACTGAGAACATACCATACTGAGTCTAGATTCCAAGGCCTTGTTCCTGCTGGAACTTTTGCTTGAATGTTCTTTGCATCCTAGCCATTGTCTTTATGAGGCTGCAGCATATCCCACTGCCTGTGGGGAAGAGATCTTCTATGACATCACCCTGTTTCCATCTCTGATCTCTCTGAACACATTCCATGACTTGTCATCACAAACCCCCTTTCGTTATTGCTGTTTCACATGGTAGGTGTTTGCTACCCAGCTAGACAGACGGTAAGCTCCTGGCGGACAGCTGGGAACTTGTTTCCTAAGTCTCAGTGCCTATCCCAGTGTTGTTTATAAAGTAGCGGCTGTGTAAATGTAAGCTTGACCTTCCCTTCCTCTGGCATTTGCCTTGTGTGTCCATTTCAGTGGGTCCTCAGCCCAGTCAGGAGGTCTTGGTTTTAGGATTCCTCTGTCATTGTCATGGGTCTGTCCCTTCTCCTTTCTAGGTCTCAGTTTTGCCACCTATAAAAAGAGAGGATTTCACTGAATGACTGTTAAAGTCCCTTTCACATATATAATATTTGTGTGATTGAAATTGACTTAATTAGGGATAGTTTCTGCCTTGTCTTGCTCGCTTCAACTATCTTTTTTTTGTGTGTGTGCTGATATCTGTCATTGAAAGGTTTCTATTCATGTTTAAACCTCATGTTTAAAACTTAGCATTTCTATGTGGAAGGTGATCAGGAAGGGGAGGGAGGCAGCCTTGTGCCTGATTAGATGACATGGGTGGCATGGTGTACATGCCTGCATAGGTGTGCTGGGATGCATAGTGATCTGAGCTCAGTTAGGTGTTACCTGGTGGGTGACTTCTGTAATGGTGTCATCCCATCCCTTGCGGGTATAAGTTTGCTGGAAATGCATTGACTAAACACTTTCCAAATGCAATCTCTATTTCTCCCAACAACTCTGAAAGGTAGTAGTTACTCCCATTTATAGCTGCAAAAACATACCCAGAGAGGTTAAGTGATTTGCCAGAAATGTTCAAAACGAAGATCTCACCTAAGGCTGTCTGGCTCCAAAGCTTGGGTTCTTTTCATCAACATTGCCTTGCAACTCAACCCAAAAGAGGAGAGCTGAAGACATCTGTCTTAGTCTATCTGTGCTGCTATAGCAAAATACCTGGTACTTGGTAACTTATAAAGAATAGAAATTTATTGCTCATAGTTCTGGAGACTGGGAAGTCCAAGATCAAGGAGCTGGCAGGTTTGTTGTAAGGATTCAGTCTCTGCTTCCAAGATTGTGCCTCGAACGCTGCGTCCTCTTTTATGAGGGCCTTAATCTCATTCATAATGAGGGGAGAAGCCCTCATAATTTAGTCACTTCTTAAAGACCCCACATCTTAATACCATCACATTGGCCATCAAGTTTCAGCATCTGAATTTTGGAGGGGATGCATCTGAACCATAGCTCTTTTCATCAACATTGCCTTGCCCCTCAATTAAACCCAGAGAAAGAGAGCAGAAGATGTCCATGTCACAACTATGTAGGAAGGTGAGAATTTCCCAAATGGCAAAGTGTCTCCTCTGAATTTCCCTTAGGCACATCAGGTCTTGAGTCAGAGAGATTCCTAAAAGACTTCTTGAAGATCTCTTCTGGGCTAAGGAGTCTGAGACTTGAGGAATAAGATGTATTTCTATGCCAGGTTTCAAGTTTCTTTCTTCTAACGACTAAAGCTGGATGTTTTTCCATAGGCTGTTGACACGAGGGAAGAAAAAGAGGATATTGGCCAGGATAAATGTAGTGGGAGAGGAGCTATTCCTTTTTAAGTAGTGGATATCAATTTTCTAAATACAATCCAGGAACATGTTACACTTCCTTCTGCAAGTCCTTGTAAAGGCAGCAGCTCAGTTCATTCTTATTCCTGGACTTGTTCTGTTCTAATCTGCTCCCTGTATCTGTTCTCTGTGTCTCTTTCTGTTCCTCTGTCTGTCTGTCTCCCTCTTTCCAACCAACACTTGAAAGTGGTCTCTTCCTGTTAATAAAGCAAATATCTGCACTTTCACCTGACAAGTCAATCAATGCCATTGATGAGGTGGTTACTGCAAATGAATTCCTGTTCTACTTGTGAAATAACCTTGAAATGAAAGAGAAGATGGGGATCTTGGCCCAGGGGAATTTAGCCCATAGAGGTTTCCTGGAGGTAACAGTGAAGCCCAACCTCCCACACCCCCAGGAACCTGGAAATAATAGAAATGAAGCTGCCTCTGAAGGTTCAATTAGGTCCATCCATGTATCCCCCATGGATGTGATCTACCATCTGTAGCTATGGACCAGGAGGTGTTTTGCAAGTACGTGAAGCCAAAGACTCCATCACTGTGACCTGGAAATAATCTCAGGGATATTGGCTGAAATGCGATTGTAATTTAGTAACATAAAACCTAATTAATTGCTCTGAGTGCAATTTGGAGAAAGATTGTATAGAAGGTGCTGGCCAGCCAGGGCACTTCTGAAAGGCAAGTTGAAGCAGAAGCTGGTGGTGCCCATTCAGACTCCGGCTGCCCACCAGGGCCCTTTGGTTCTCCAACAGGATGAGCACTATTCTTGCTAGTCCATCCTATCATGGCCTGCTGATGTTGAACCATGGCTTGCTCTGCAGACTTCCCAAGCCTTGATTACATGTTCGTCATGCAACGTTCTGATGACAGCTTGGCATCTCCAGTGCATCAGCCTACACTGATTATAGTGAACTGAGCATTCCAGGGTCCTGTGGCAGTTGTGTTTCACTGTTACTTTTGGCACTCAAGATATGGAGTTTCTGGCTTATACATCAGCCTTGTGAGCTTGGTTAATAGGAATCTTCACCCAGTGATAGATCTGCTCCCAGAGTCCTGACCCAGTATAGTTTCAGGTACACACACTTTACCTTGTGGGTTAATCAAGAACAATGTCATCTGTGGAGCCTCTTGGAAGCAGTAAATGGCCCACTCCTTTTAAAATTGCAGGCATGCTGCCTTTTCAATGCAAACTTTACTCAAGAACAGGCAGCAATGACACTGACACATAGGAAGGACTTCACAATTTATTAAGCAATATATAGACAAGCCTAAGAAAATACTGTGCAAAAAGATACTATAGGGACAACTAAGAGCCAAGGAGCTGTAGAACACAGAACTACCATCAGTCACCCCCACTTTTTTTAAGTAGCCTTTTAAAAGCCGCATTTAGACTGAGGAGAAAATTTAAAAAGGAATAAATCTTCTGTTTAGGAAGATGTTAATACTAGCTAATATCAATGGATTGCTTATTATGCACTAACTACTTTATCAAGCTCTTTAAAATAAGCATTACCACAATTGATCCCCAGAACTACCCTTTTAAGCAGATAAACACTATTTTACCTGTTTGGCAAAGGAAGATATTGAGCTCTGAGTTCACTGAACTCATAATTAGGAGTGCCAGGATTCGAACCTATGCACATAGCTACTATAATTTATTGGAATAGGCTTTTGCAGGTGACACAACATGGAAGTACTTTGTCTCTGACTTCTCCATCAAGGCACTGATCTCAAGCCCAGAATGGTGTAGTAACTTTCAAGTTCTCATCATGCTATAGGATGACTGAGGGGAGAAGTTCTGTGGCCTGTAGTTTGAAAGGAATGAACGGACTTGGACAGCAGAGATAGAGGCTAAGAAAGTGTTGCAATGCCTCTTACCAGGTTGGAGGTAGTAGGAGAAGCAGAATAGATGGATGGGATAGGTTACAAGGGAACAATGGGGCTAGGCAGGGGATGCTGAGCTTACTCAGGTTTGCATTTCTACAGCCAGCTCCCTGCTATATGCCCAAGACAGAGATGCAGTAACAAAAATGGAAGGAATGGATAAATCCAATTATACTCTATTGTTTGTTTTAGAATTCTCAGTTCATAGCTTCAGAATGACTTTTCTATGAATGTGTGCCCTGAATTTCTAAATCTGGAGTTCCATGCATTGAATGGGCACTGTCATGAAGAAGGAAGGGCAGGGCCATGGCAGGCCTGACTGGTCAGGGTTTAACCAAATGCAGTGGACAATCTCTTTGATAGTCTAGTCAGAAGCATTTTCTGTGAATTAAATCTGGGTTTCTTCCTGTTTTCCAGGCATACGTAAGTTTTGGAGCCCACAATCACAAGGTCCAGAGAATGGAGCCCAGAATTTATCTTATCTGGAGAGAGGAGACTAAGAAACTATTATGAAGTAGATAGATCCCTCACACTGAAACTCAGTCACCTCTTCTACATCAACTCTTAGAACCTGGAAAGACTGTCCTATCATTTATCTTGGTCTGTGCTTCTTTCTCCTGCCTGGAAAGTGTAGACCCATAGAGTACCTCACATTAGCTCCCTCCTACAGATTATAAGAATGTTATATAAGACAAGTTCTAGTGTCCTGATGGCTTATGAACTGCACTTTCAAAATTTCTTTAATTTGGAGACATGTCAGTGTATTTTTTCATTTTGTTTCTGGCCTCCAAGTAGTTCACTGAAAAAGTGTTTTTCCTGTTGTATTATTGTTCAACTTAAAAAAGCTTTTTACTATAGTATCTTGGAAATTTCATGTAAATTAAATTTATGTAAATAGACAGATTTTCATTAGTTCACATTCATATTTACTCTCTCAAAAACTATTACAAACAAGCTTTGCTTTTATAAGAGCCTTACTGTCTTTTCCTTTCATAGATCATGCTTGCTTGCACGCTCAGAAGTCCTATTCTTAAGCTATGTCCTGCCTACTTTCCTGGTATGAAAATTAGAATTCTCCCTGGATCCTTTCATATGAATGGAGGCTACATGGGCACTCTGCCAGTTCTAGAGCATGAGTGGCTTTGTAATCAGAGGTTACACATTTTGGGCAGCCTCACCACAGTTTCACCCTTGACTTCCTTTAGGACTCCCAGGTGGATGTCATGTGGTTCTGGTGATTTATTTACACTTCATTTGTCAGTCAGGGTCCCATGCCCTCACTGCAGTTTCCACCCTGACCTCGCTCCTGTCCATCAAGGAGAGCAAGTTGGGAAGGATTTTCATTCTTGAGGACACCACTTGTACTAAGAGTATCGTCAACTGGTTCCACTGATTTGGTCCCATTGGAACAAAATAACCTTTGGGATTGACCTTGGCATTGGCATCTCTCAGGTTTATTTTTGGTCTGATTATTTTCCTGGTTGTTCCATTTTTATGAGCCATTTCTTTCTCCAGGTTCTCTGTGAAATCTCTATCTGGTCATGCAGGGATGCTTGCTTTCTTGAGGGTCTGCTATTTTAGGCCCTGGCCTCACCCCATCTATCCTGGAATTCTAATACTATTTAAAAATAATAGACTGTGACTTTATAAAATTTTCCTTTTCATCTTCCCTTAATAATCTCACTCTCTTTCTCTGAAATTTGGCATTCGGGTTTGGGGTGCAGCTTGAGGCAGGAGCAGGACAAGCTGTAGAGAGGGAGTATTGTGCATTCTTACCAAGAGGCCCTTTGGCAATGCAAATGCGGAGCTGAGCATGCTGTCTGAGTCAGGGCAAACTCTGTTCCTGAGGCTTGTGCTCTGAGTCAAGATCTGCACCAAGGATGGCCCAAGGTTGCCAGCCATGTGAGTGTACCCGTGTCTCTGCAGTGTGGCCTATGTGCAGGCTTCCTTCCACACCCCATCTCGCATACTGGCCTGACGTGCTTCCTGTGATGAGGCCAGAATCTCTGCAGGACAGACTAAGAGAATGGGCTGAAGTGGCAGCACTAGGTGCCCCTAGTTTGCAACTTCTGATTCTGGTTCAAACTCCTCGGTTTACAGATTAGGAAACTGAGATCCAGAGAAGTTAAGCTTCTGGCCCAACATTACAGGGAGTCAGTGAAGGAGTCAGAGTCACTACCTGTGGCCTCTAACTCCTGTCTGCTGCTATTCCACTTCTTAGTACCGGTTTAGGACCAGACATTGTCTGTGCTGGGTCAGGCTGGCCAGAGGAGAGTGGACCTGGGTGGACATGGTTGTGTGATGCCTCATGTCACATTATTAGCCCTCTGCTTTTGTGAGTTGCTGAGCTCAGATGGCACAAATGGGTGGGAAGGCTCAGGGAATTCAGGAAGCTTTTGCAGGTAGCAGCAATGCTTAGGGAGAGGAAGAGAGTGGGGAGGATTTAGGCTGCCCCCCTGGTTTGGAGCTCCTGAGGACTTAAGGCTGCTGTACTCCCACCCATTCATTCCTATTCTTTCCCATGGCATGCACATATGCAGAGCCACTTCCAAATCCGCATCCTTCCAGTCATTCAGGTGCATAGCTTGGGATCATCCTTAATTGTCCCCACTCTTCCTCTGGAATTCCTCAGCTCTGAATCCCCTTGCCAGTCCTACCAGCACTCTCCAGTTCAGAAGTTTAATGATACACCATTGGGACTATTGCAATAGGCTTCAAACCTGACTCCTAATCTATTCTCCCCATTACTGTCTGATATGTCTTCCCAAGCACAATCTTTGAACCTTGGCATGCTCCTGCTCAAAGTAGCTCCCATTGGATAAAGTAGCAACTCCTTAACTTGGCATCCCAGGCTCCAAAGCACCACAGCATTGCTGCCATGGTCATAAGGCTGGCCTGGGTGTGCATCCCAGCTCTGCCACTTATCAACTGTGACATCATGGGCAATTTTCTCGACTTCTATGAACACGTTTGCTTCTTTTGATAGGGGGTTTTACATGGAATTGTTTCAAAGAATAAATGAGATCATGAATATAAAGCAGTTAGCCTGGCATATACCGACTACTCAAAGGTATTATTCAAGGACCTCTACGCTCTGGCCCCGGTATTACCTGTCCCATAGGCTTAGCTCTAGTGTGAACTACTTGGTGATCTCTGTGCCTTTGCTCCTGTTTTTCCATCCTCTGATATTCATCTTTTTGTGGTGCTCCTTTATATATTTTGTGCCATAGGTATTTGTGTATTGTCTTGACTTCCTTACTCAACTATATGTTGTTAGAGGGCAGGACTTGGGTCTGACTCCTTCTGTACTATACTAGCATAAGAGACACAAAGTGTTTGTGGAATGGATATTTACCTCAGTAAAACAGGTGCCTAGACTGGGGTTCCACATTAATTAGTTAATTGATAATGTGTTTATTTATAATAGCCTCATGGATATTTATTGGGTCCTACTGTGTTTAGGGGCTCATTGGTAAAAGCTTCAGGTACAGTCTGGGCCCTGCCATGTAATGGGGAAACAGACTGGTAGAGTGGCCATAAGGATGGTGACAGGGCAGGTGCAGGGCTGTGGTTGGGGAGGTACAGGGCTGTGATGGGAGACACTGAGGAGGATATGGGAGCACATAGCAGAGACAACAAACATAGTCCTAAAATCCTGAGGGCTTGCTGGAAGAAGAGGTCTTTCACCTGGGACTACAAAGATGAGTAGAACCTTAACTCAGGTACATAGTAAAATTGCTTTAAGTCTCAGTTTAAAAAATCTTGTTTTACTTGCGTTTACTTGCAAGCACTTACAGAAATACTTCCTTAGTACTAGGTTTTCTGAAGTGATCTCTCACTCTCAACCAAGGCAGTTGTTAACATTTGAAGGTTTCTAGGGACTGGGATGAGGGTTATTGATTGTATTCAAATTTTACCAAGCCAACAGCTGTGGCTGGAGACAGAAAGTTTTCTCTTTTAAGAGCTGGCTGGAAGATTATTCTCTTCTATTTGGGAAAAGATAATCATATACTTTCAGGCTGTCGGGGTGGGGCCTATTCTGTTTTTGTTTGTTGCTTGCTTGTTTTGTGGCTTCAGCTGTGTGGATACAGAGCAGGGAGGCTAGAAGCAGGAAGAGGCTGGGGTGTTTTTCTGACCCTACAGATAGTTCTTCTTGGGTCAGGAAGAAAGACTGTAGTAGCAAACATGATCTGCAGCTGCAGAGAAAGCAGAGGGGATTTTTGCATCAAGGACAGACGTGGGGATGAGGAACTGTATACAAGTCAGGAAACTTGACACCAGAGAGAGGAGGCCACAGAAGATAAGGGGTCTCCGTAGACCCTGTACAAAAGAAATGTACAAGAGGAAAGTAAATGGATTAAGAATCATTGTGATGGAATAATCAGAAAGATTATGAATGATACATGTTTCTTTAAAAGGGATTACTTTTTTGGCTTAGTGCTTGCACTCTATTCTCTTATTTTATCATTTTATTTTTAAAAGTATTAAACTGTGCTAACTTCTTTTTAACCACACCTAACTTTTAGGACCCAGAGCCCAAGGCATCTACTGCCACGTGGTGGTACAGTATACCACCTGTGGGATTTGGAATTGATGAGAATATACATTAATTGAAAATTGATTCTGCAGTCAAAATATGGAATCATAGAACATAGAGTTGTTGGAGATATTAAAGATTACATAGTTTTTCTTCTAATAAAACCCAACATCTTTTATATACAGTATTTTAGTTGAATACCTCCAATAACAGGGAGCTCATAATCTGGCCTGACAGGCTATTTTGTCATTCATTCTTGTTAGTTAGAATGTTTTTTCTATTTATTTATTTATTTATTTATTTATTTATTTATTTATTGATGAAGTTTAGCTCTTGTTCCCAGGCTGGAGTGCAACGGCACGATCTCGGCTCACTGCAACCTCTGCCTCCCTTGTTCAAACGATTCTCCTGCCTCAGCCTCCCGAGTAGCTGGGATTGCAGGCATGCGCCACCACGCCCGGTTAATTTTGTATTTTTAGTATAGATGGGGTTTCTCCATGTTGGTCAGGCCGGTGTCGAACTCCCAACCTCAGGGATCCACCTGCCTTGGACTTCCAAAGTGCAGGTATTGCAGGCGTGAGCCACCACGCCAGACCTATTTATTTTTTAATAGAAAAAATCACTTGTATTTATTTGTCTTCATGTTTACCTCTGGAGAAACTCACAAGTTTAGTGATTCATCTATATAATAAGCTTTCAAATATTTGCAGGAACGTGTTTGTTTCCTCCATAATCTTTTTGTCTTCAGGTTAAACAGTTGTAGTTCCATATTTATTATTCTGATGTCATGCTTTTCAGAATCCCCATAGCATTTCTTTCCTCTGCTTTCATTCTGTGTTGCCAGTGTTCCTGCTGCCAGAATTGGATCCAACCCAGTGTTCCAGACATGATCAGCTTAGTGAACTCTAGTACTTGCAGGCTGTCTGAACACCAAACTTCTAACACCTTCTGTATAGTATGAGTTAGCTTTCTGTAGCCTTTCCACAATGCTGACTCCTCTTAGGTTTGTGGTAACTGAAAGCCCAAGAATTTTTATCCTTTCCCACATTGTAAAACTTTTTTTTAAAGCTGAAAGCAAGGCTGTACTTTAAAAAGAAAGCTTAATTACACAAGTTTAACACAAATACATTCTGAATTTCAGAGGTTACTCATAAAGCCAAAGCCTTTTTGAACTCCATACCAACTCAGTTTCTCTTTGGAGGTAGATCCTGGTATTAGTTATTAGGGGTCCTCCCAGACCTTTCTGTGCATTTACATAGATAGATAGATATCAGCAGAAATGTGTAAATTGTGTATGTGTGTTTGAGGTTAACATATCGTTTTGCAAGTTTTCTGCATGCAACATATCCTGGAAATCTACCTAGTATATTTCACAGTGTGGATATTCCGTAGTTTTCTTAGCAATTCTTTGATTATTTCTCTTTTTTAAAATCATCATAAACAGCGTCTCCTTGTACACATGTACAAGTGCTTCTCTAGGGTAGATACAAAAGAATGAGTGAGTGATACATACATGTTTATTTTAAAATGTAGATCTCAGATATGAAATTTGCCCTTGTTAATTTTGACCTAGTGTTAGAATCTGCCCAGATAATTTTACATCTTGATTTGGGTCATCTATTATAATATTAAGCCCACTATACCAGTTTTGCATCATCTGCCCATAGTATAAGCATATCTTTGATCTCCTGATCTAAGGAAATGATTGTTTTAAAAGTCAAACACGACAATCAAGGGAGGAGCTCTGTGGCCGTTACCAGAGACCTGCATTCCATCTAAAGCTCACTGTATTCTCCTAACAAACACTTTGGTCCGTGCAGTTTATCTACAGCAATTCTACCCAACTTTACGCTCATCTCATTCATTTTCCACCATCTTATATACAAGAATTTCATGGAGGACATTTGTAAAAGGCTTAGCAGAAATCCAGACTCACTTTCTATGACATTCTCCTGTCTACTGTAGCAGGACTGTCATAGAGAGAAATGAGAACAGCACACATTGTTCCTGGGCACGTGTTATCTAAAATAGATCCTGGTAACACTTTAATGAGCAATGTGTTTATGTACCTCTATGCAAGAGTGTATTCAGTCTCAAACATATCAAGAAAAAATATGCTGTCCACTCGCAGTTGCCTGTCTTACCTACATGTTCTCAGTCTAGTTGGTCTCCCAGGGAAACTGTCTGATGGCTGAGACATAGCTGCTTTAGTGACAAGCTCATGGGTTATATTTCCAATGTTATTCAAGCTAATTTGTCCTGCCTCAACATAACATAACAGAGGTAAAGGGGCCAAGCACAGTGGCTCATGCCTTTAATCCCAGGTCTTTGGGAGGCCAAAGCAGGCAGATTACTTGAACCCAGGAGTTCAAAACCAGGCTTGGCAACATAGGGAGACTTTGTCTCTACTAAAAATACAAAAATCAGCTGGATGTGGTGGCACACACCTGTAGTCCAGCTACTGAGGCCAAGGTGGGAGGATCCCTTGAGCCTGAAAGTGAGCCAAGATCAAGCCACTGCACTCCTGCCTGGGTGACAGAGTAAGACCCTGTCTTCTCTTTCCAGATCTATTGAGAAAAGACTCCCTCCACCTCTCAGAATGCCCTACTCCCTGTGGAGGGACCTGCTTAAGTGGTGACTGATAGACAAGGCCTTAAGATAAGCTTTTTCCTTAACAAAACACCGGGCTCTTGAAGTCTTGGTGAGTGAAGGGACAGAAGGTGGGGCTGATTTTTTGAGACAACACACTCTCCTGTATTGAAACAAGCCAGGCCCATTGCAAGGTCTGCTTCCACCACTGCAGGGAAAATACCAAAAACCTGGCAAGGCTGGGGGCACCATCAGTGTTTCAACCTTTGGACAACTGTTAACAAAATACAGGAGTAAATAGTGATTAGTGTTTTCTATTGATAGAAAAATTCTCAGCTGCCACCAGTATCCTGACAAAATAATAGGAATTAACTAAGAGGTCATATAGCACAGTGGTCTAGGCACGGGAACTCAGCCACCTGAGTTCAAATCCTAGCTCTGTTACCCCCAGCACCTTGCATTTGGCAAGGTACTTAACTTCTCTGTTAGTTGGACAGTACAGTCGTCGTTGGGAGGATTAAATGGGTGAAAAGTGTAAGAGGCCTAAGATAGTGTCTAGCATGTAGTGTTCAACAGATGTCAGCTATTCTTTAAACACAATTTAAAAATATTTAGAAGATGTCTTACAGTTTGATTCGGAGCTCTCTCTGGAATCCCTTCCCACCTCTCCTGGTCTCTCTCTCCCCTCCATGTGCAGCCTTCCTTGGATCATTTCTTCTGCTGCTGCTCTGGATCTGAATTGTTCCCTCTGGGACGGTTTCCATGGGAAGGCAGGCTGGAGTGGCTAGGATCTCTAGGCTCTTTACCACTCAGGGACCAGCAAGGAAAACATACTGCATGCACTCAGGGCACAAGAAGACAGTGGCTAATGGCTCAGAAGGGTTTCTGAGAGCAGGCCTGGGGTCTGCCTTACATCGCTTAGTTGAGTGAATTGCTTGTAAATGGCTGTTGATGGCTCTGGGTTTAAACCCCATGCAAGCCTGAGAGCAGCTGCTCCCAGCCGACTTAACCTCAGTTTCCCTGAGGCTGGAGCAGTTTCCCTGAGGCTGGAGCAGCCACAGACCTCCCATTGTGCAGGCTTGTGTGGCTGCACATGTCCTGAGGTAGGTGGATGCCACTCTGCATCACCATAGAGTGACCTGGGAAATGGTCCTAGTCAGGATTTCCAATCAGTTTTACCAAGGACTTTCCTAGTGGGAGAGCCCCACAGGGGTGGCAGGACAGGCTGTGGCGTCTGCTCCTCTGGACGTCTCACCCCAGCCCAATAATCCCCCATGCCTCAGGGGAGGGGGGCTGAGCCAGGAGAGGTGGGGGATGGAGGAGACAACTTCTGGAGGACCCTGCCAATCTGAGGACATCCACATGGAAAAGTTACTGCGTCAACACATTAGCAGAAAATAACACACTTTTCTCTCTGCCAGCCAGTGTCCGCTTCACTCTTTCAGCGCTGAGGTTCAACATGCTCAGCTGCTCCAGGTGTGCTGTCCCAGATGTAAAGGGTAGACAGACCCTTACTGGGGGCTGAGAGGGATTGTGTGATCTTCAAATGCTCCATTTTGCTTGTGAGGGGAAGGCAGGTGAGGGAGGTGAGGGAGGGAGTGGGGAGGGTGCTGCCAGGGGACAGGGAGGGGAGCAGCCCACGGGGAGAGCACTCTGACACCTCAGCTGACTCAGATTTGACAGGACCTGTCCACTCTGGCCTCTTCTGTGGCTGCCCTCTGGCCTGAAGGGTGAAATGTCACTTCCCGGGAGCTTCTTTGTACCCTGCCCTGGCCGGAGCCACCAGCATCAGCTCAGACAGGACTCTGTTCTGCGTTGGCAACCTATCCCTCCACTGGCTGCCAGAATGGGGTGTGGAGGTCGGCTGGCCTCGGAGCTCCCACCCAGACTTGGGATTTACAAAAGCACTTCAAACCAAATTCAGGGTCCAGAGAAAATCCTCCTATGTCACCCCCATCTCTTCTCCAAGTATAAACTGGCCCCTCTGAAAACTCCAGACCCCCAAAGCCCACACAGATGGAAGGATTTGGGGGCCCCCTCCTCTTCCCACCATCCAAGAATGTGAAATACCAGCAAACAAAAGTCTCATGCAAATTAGGAAGCGAGCAGCTCTGTCTGCCCATGAGTGTGTGCTGTAGGGGCTGTTTTGGGATTTTGGCTTTCCTGACAGCTCCCTTCAAACCCACAATGCTATCAAGACTTAAGTTATTGTTGACCCCAACTCAGAGCTCCGTGCCATCTTGTCACTGCCCACCCTTCCCCAAACCTAAGATGCTGCTCTAAACAGCTCTTTACTCAGAGCTCCTCGCTGGCTTGAGCCTCCGTGTCCCCCAGCTCTAAGCCTGTGAACAGAGCCCTCTCCACGCCGGAGCTGGGAATTAACTCAGGCTCAGGTCTTCTCTGGTGAGCCACAGGTGGGGGTGCCATGAGAGGGCTCTGCCAGACGGATGCTGAGATGTGGGCATGTGCCACAAAGACCAGGATCCCAGCCCTTAGCCCCAGCCTTGGTGCATGTACCCAAGGCCCCTGAGCAGGGACCTATCCTTGAGTGAGCAGGAAACAGGGGCACGACCCTCCTACCCAAGCTATGGGCTGCTAACAGAGGTCAGCGAGACCAAGGCTGCATGAGCTAGCAGTGGCCCTGGTACAGAGGCCCCTTCTTCCCCAACCCCCACGCTCATTTACCTTCCTGGGAGAGGATGATGAACTTGGTGGTCTTGAGGGTCTTTCCATTCAGCGTCCAGGTGATGGTGGCTGGGGGGGGGGGGGGTCAGAAGACACCTGGCACTGGAGCAGCAGCTTCTTGCCCTCTGCCACACGAACATCTTGCAGCTTCTCCTTGAAGGCTGGGGCTGTCTGTCCCCTGGCTCTCTGATCTCTTTTCATTATCTGTGGTCCCTGAATGGCCTCTCTTGCAGTTCACATCATTCTTAACGTCTTTCTTGAGTTCTTCTTTGCTAGTGGATTTCAGGGTCTCAGCAGGCTTGGTGTTGCCCACGGGTTTCAAGGGTCCTGAAGGCTGAGCATTGCTCAGGGGCTTGGAACTTTCCACTGCCTTGGCATTCAGGGTCTCAGCACTGCTGCTACCATTCTCTGCTGGTAATTTCTTCTTGCCACCCAGCACTGAGTGAAAATCCGGGGTGGTAGGTTTTGGCAGTGGCACCTTCTCAGGCATGGGGTCTTGGAGTCCCCTTCTTGGCCAGGACAGAGCAGAAATCGACCTGCTGGGGGCTGTGCACCTTCCTCTCTTCCTCGCACACAGTCTTTGGCTTCACTTGCCACTGCAGGTTGGCACAGAAATCCATCTGCTCGGCTGGGATCTCCTTCAGGTCGTCTTCCGATAGGGTCTTGGTACTCACCTTCTTCCCCAGGAGGTCTCGGAAGTCCAGCTGCTCCATCTCTTCCTGGTGGATCGCCTCCTCAGTGTGCTGCCTCGTCTCCATGCACCTCTTCAGCACCCCTCGCATGTCCTCGCCGTCTTCCTCCTCTGGCCAACCCTGCCCTCTTGCTGGCCAGCCAGGCGTCAGGGACCCATGGTGGTCACTACCACCACCATCAGCACCAACTCCTCTACCACAGAGGCCCTCACAGCTGGCAGGCTCCCTCCCCCTGCAACCAGTGAAGGGAAAAAGGAAAGTAGCAGGAGGAAAAGGGGCTGGGTAAGAAAGAAACGTCAGGGGAGAGCAAATCCCTGAGGGAGGGTAGAGGGGAGCGGGAGGGGAGTGGGGAGGCTGGCCAGGCTGTGTTTATAGATGGGAACATTGGTGAGAGGTGCTCACTTGCTTAGTTGGTTTATTACATCGGTAATGACTTCAGTAGCCTTATAGGAGTGTGTGCAAAAAAAAAAAAAAAAAAAAAAAAAAAAATCACCCCCTCCTTCCCCTGCTCTCCCTCCCTCATTCCCCTTCCAGGCTCTCCCATCTGGCTTTGGCAGCCTCAGCTGCAGGACACAAACAACTAGGGCTGCTGGGCTGGAGCTGCCGGGGCCAGGAGGAAGGTGGGGATGGGAGCATGGCCTGGTGGGGCAGCTCCTGGGGGCACTCACTGAAGGAGGGCTTTGGCAGGGCTGTTCTCTAGCATCAGTGACATCTGGCAACTGCATTCACCAACCCGGTACCTGAGGAATTCCAAAGATCAATAAAGATTAAGAGGCCCTCTGGACAAAGGGCCTGTTCAGTGTGGATTTGATTGCAGGAATTCATCAGCTTGGCTGTGACATTCACCCCAGCCTTAGATTTAGGGCAGGACCCTCTCATTCTGTGGTCACCCTTTATTTTCTCAGCTCTTATTTAAAAAGAAGAAGAAAAAAAGAATCTCTGGACAACAGCCAAGGCAGGCATCCAGAAGTAGGAATACTTTTCTGTAAGTATATAATATAATCAATCAATCGATCAGCTAATAAAAGGGGAAGGAGAAAGGCTAACACTGCTAGGGACTGTGATGGAGCAGCTTGGTCTAGACAGATAGGCCCTGGTGGTGGGCCTGCTCAGTGACCCTGACTCTGACTCCATGATCCCTTAACAGGGAGGTAGTTCTTTTCCCTCTCCTTCTCAGGAATGGAAGCACCCTCAACCCCCCACTCATTGATAATGCTCTCAGATCAGAAGTTTTTGTGTTAAAAACCCAACAAGTGTTTTCCTACACGAGTGGCCCTTTCTCTTCTTCCTTCAGGTGGGGAGGGCTCTGGATTCTTCGTGTCCATAAACCTGGTCAGTCTCCTGCTGGTGCACAGAGGTTCAGGCCCTCTGCTCAGGGGAGGGGCTGTACCCTGCCTGGCTGCAGTGCAGTAGATTTGCAGCAGATTGTCCCTCCAACCCCATAAGGCTACCACCTGCTAGCATTTCTGAGCTCTGACCAGCCAAGAAGGTTCTGCTCAGGCTAGGGGAAGGGGTGGGGGCAAGTCTGCAAGCCAGAGGTGACTAGTGATGGTTATAACAACTGCATTTCATACAGCACCCTCCAGCTTTCATGACACCCACACACAGTTCTTTCTTGATATCTACAGCATGCCAGAGAGGTATAGAGTACTGCCATGCCCAATTTAAAGATAAGGAAAGGGGGCTCTGGGGTGGGACCCTCAGGGTCTCTGACAACAGTGCTCCCACTCATGCCCCTGGATGTGGCTGTCTCACTAGCACTCAGACCCAATAGCAGATGTGCCAAGCTCTGTGACAGATTCTTTACATGAAACATCTCATTTAATCTTAGAACAGCTCTGTGAGATTAGAGTCAGCACTGTTTTTATAAGGTAAGAAAAATGAGGCTTATAAAGGTAAAGTAGTCCAGGTGCAGTGGTTCACGCCTGTAATCCCAGCACTTTGGGAGGCTGAAGTGGGAGGACTGCTTGAGTTCACGAGTTTGACACCAGCCTGGGCAACATAGCAAGACCTCACCTCTATTAAAAAATAATAATACTAAAGGTCAAGGTTAAGTAATTTGCCTAAACTCACAGAGCTTGCTAGTGGAGGGAGGGATTGGGACCTGTGACGCTATGACCTTTGCACCCCACCCTACTGTGCTTATCAGTACAAATCTGGTCTGGGACATGTGTGTGTCCATGCACATATGTAGATATCAACCATACACATGATGTACACATATACTGGTCTAGCTGGTGGGCACCTGCACCTGGAAGTCTGTGTTTGGGAATATGTGCACATATGAGTTACACCCACCTGGACAGGCATCTGAGCATGTGTTCTTGTACGTTCTGCTGGCGTGTGTGGGTCTCCACCTCACTCTGCCTGGCCTCCCTCCCAGTGGATGGACACTGGCAGCCCATGGCCTGGCCCAGGATTCTCAGGGGCTCTGGGGCGCTGCTCACCGTTGGGTGCTGGCACCCATTTGAAGCAAGGAGAAGCCAATCATTGCTATCCTGCAGCCTCCCCTCGCCTGCTGGGCTCCCCTCTCCTGCTGAGCTCCCCTCTCCTGCTGGACTCCCCTCGCCTGCTGGGCTCCGCTCCTTTGTCCTTCTCCCCAGTGCCCTCGTGCTGTCCCAGGCTGTGCTGGTGCAGGTGCCTTCCTGACTGCCTTAGCTCTTTCACTTCTCTCACCACCCTGGCCATGCATCCCATAGCCTGTCCCCTCCCAGCCACCCTCCTCAATGCTCAGGCTCTCAGAGGGCACAGATTCAAGGTGCAGGGAGTCTCAAGTCTGGAGAATTTTGAGTTCAGGGTGTTCCTTTGCTCAACAAACAGCAGTTAGAAACCTCATGAGTGCCAGGCCCTGGGAAGACTAAGAGGTCCTCAGCGTGCCCTGAGTTCTCAACACTCAGAAAGGCTTATGGGCTTTGGGTGAGCTTGTAGAATAACCATGTGAGGTCACCCTGCTTCTGCCAGGCTGCTGGCCAGTGTCAGGCCACTCTTTTCCTACTTTTAAGCACAGCCTTGTGGTGCCTGGATTGACATGGAGCAGGAAGATGAGATGCCCAAGGGCTGTGTTTGCCTGGCAGTCCTTTCAGCATCTCCTCAGCAGAGTTTCCTCCTGTCACCAGTAGAACACAGCCCAGATGCAGACATCAGGAGCAGACACTGCCCAGATGGCTGCTTTACCCCAGCTGAACTCCTCAGAGGCTTTGATGGTGGCCAGCCCTGTGCCCCAAGCTGGAGTAAGCCGTCTCTCCCCATGGGGGAAGCAGGTTAAGGGCTTCTTTCACTTTCCATGACCTGTGCTCAAGGTGGGGAGCACAGACTCAGATAAGCTTCTCAAGGGCTCCTGACCAATCTACCCCCAGGCCTTACCCTGTGTCACCCAGCAGTCTAAGGGGTCAGAGGAAGGTGGAGGACTTAGGATACCAAGGCTGACCCATTAAGTGGAACATCTGGTGGTGAGGGTGATCTAGTGGTAACCATTCCTACAGCCATACACTTAAATCTCTGCTGGGCCTTAAAGACAAACCATGGGTTCATTTGCAGCCTACAAAGTTCATAGTGGCCTCCTGCCTGGGACCCACATGTCAGATCACCTAAGCTGCTGGAACAGGGTCTTGGGGCCATCTTTGACATCTGCACATACCTAGTTACAAAATCAGGGCTGGGACTGAAGATGAGGCCCCATGCCAGGAGCTGCCACAGAGCATATGGGGCTATCATCCTATATACTGAACCTTTCACAAATAAACAGAGTCCTTTTGCCTCGGCTTACTAAGCCCTGAATAAGAGTCCCACTCTTTGATTACAAAGCCTTGGATCCTGTCCCACCCTGAATCATCGACCTCTTGGATGGTTTTATATGGAAAAATCAGTTTAAAGAACTAATTTCCTGGCAAGTAGCAAGTGTTTCAAGTATTCCAGCTGGAATTTTGACCTGACTTTTTGTCATTTCCCCTTTTGGTACAGTAGACAAGAGCTAGGAAGGGAAGAGAGGCAGAAACTACCCACCCATACCTGCCTCACAACCCTAGCAGGGACAAGCAGGATCTGCCCACCCCTCTGCCCTTGTACACCAGACACCCGGTTCCATCCCAGCCATCCAGTCGTTCCCCTCGAAAGGCACCCTGCTCTAGGTCTAGGTCGCTGGAGGAGCGAGGTCTCTGGCAGGCCTACCACGTACCCTCAGGAAACTCTCTACTGACTTGCTTCTTTTCAGGTGGGGACAAAGCCAAGGCCAGGGCAGTGGCCTCTGAAAGGAATGAAGAGGCTGGACTTTGGGGAAGAAAAAGAGGCAAAGGCTGCAGGCTGGAGGCTCTAGTGTGGTTTCCCAGGTCCTTCCAGTTCCCTGTGCACTTGGGAGAAACTCCCCATGCAGAGCCATAAGGAATGGAAGAGCATCTGATTTAAGTCAAAAGATGAGGGCTTGAACTTGGGCTCTGTTACTTGCCTTTGGGTGGCCACAAACAAGTCCATGACCCTGAGACCTCAGTGTCCCCCGTTATTAAACGATGATGAGGCTAGATAACTTCTGAAGCCCCTTCCAGCTGGGACAATCTAAATTTTTTTTTTTTGAGACGGAGTCTTGCTCTGTTGCCCAGGCTGGAGTGCAGTGGTGCGATCTCAGCTTACTACAAGCTCCGCCTCCCAGGTTCAGGCCATTATCCTGCCTCAGCCTCCTGAGTTGCTGGGACTACAGGCACCTGTAAGCACACCCAGCTAATTTTTTGTATTTTTAGTAGAGACTGGGTTTCACCGTGTTAGCCAGGATGGTCTCAATCTCCTGACCTCATGATCCGCCAGCCTCGGCCTCCCAAAGTGCTGGGATTACAGGCATGAGCCACCATGCCCGGCCAGGACAGTCTAAATTTTATGACTGTCCCCAGCTGGCCCCAGATAGTCTGCCTGCTGACCTCCTGGTGCACGCCTCCTCTCTGGCCTGGCAAACTTCCCACAGCCCTTTGCTTGGCTCTGCCCCTACCCCACCCTTTCTTGCTCGGACTACTCAATAGCTAAGTCTTATCACATTTGCCAAGACTCAGCCTTCCTTCTCCATCAAAATCCCAAAACAAGCTCATCTCCTCTAGGATGTCTGGCTTGAGTAATGTAAGCATTATCTCAAAGTGCTACTCCTTCTATATGACAAGATCATCAGCACATATTTTTACACATCATCGGTTTCCATTCTTAGTACTGACCTATGGGGTAAGTGTGTACCTTCTCCCCATTTTGGAGGCAGAGTGTTCTTCCTGGTAATAACTAGTTCAAGCATAAGGCAAAGGCAGTTGATGCATTCTGAGTGTACTGCTAATAATAGTAGGGTGACCAGCAGCTCACAAGCATCCCATCACTTGACCGCAACAGACATGTCATTGAGCTCAGCTGAGATTAGCCTTGCCTAAATCAGCAGAACTTTACAGGAGACCCAAAGACTCCTAAGAAATAATAAAACTGCTTAAAAAATCTAGTTATTTTTAATAGTTATTAAGTATTGGGTTGGTTTGTTACGCAGCAAAAGATAACTGATACAGGTATAAAGCACATGGTCACAAAGGACCTAAGGGGTTAGGGTACATATTAGGTTTTGCATTAGCCTTGGCATTTAGCTCTAGAGCCTATTTGTAGCTCAGAGCTGTGAACATGATGGCTCAGTATGGGGAGATGATAAAGTACAGGCAAGAAAGCCACTTGCAAAGTGGTCACGCACCCGGGCCAGGACAGGTCTAACCATCCTCAGGATGTGGCACCACCTCCTATTTGTAGGTTAGGTGCAGACAAATGCTCTTCTTCGATGCTTACACCAACCCCAGGACCCACAGAAGGCATTCTGTCCCCACCAATCCAGGGCTGGCATAGGATTTTAAGAGACAGAGCATTTTCAAGGTAAAAGAGCATTTCTGAATCACATTCATCTAATAAATAGCTACCCAGTGTGGACTATGGGCTCGCCACTGTTCTCGGCCTGGCAATGTAGCAGTGTGCCTCATGGAGCTGACCTTCCTGTGCAACCTAGCAAGACCTTGAAAAGGAGAGAAGAAGGTAATGGGGAAATGTAACCTCCCTGTGGTAGTTTTAAAATGTCTGCAAATTCTTCTCTCCAAGAGGCGGAACTGAATTTACCTCCCCTTGAGTATGGGCTGTACTTAGTGACTCACTTCTAACAAAGTCGGACATGATGGCATGTGGTTTCCAACCGTAGGTCTTGAAAGACACTGCAAGCTCCGACCTGGGCTCCCTCTTTGATCACTAGCTCTGGGGAAGCCAGCTGCCATGCTATAAAGACACTCAAGCAGCCCCACGGAGAGGTCCACAAGGCAAGGAGCTGAGTCCTCCCACCAACAGCCAGTGAGGAGCCAAGGCTTCCCACCTACAACCAGTGAGGAGCTGAGGCCTCCTGCCACAGTCACGGGAGTGAGCCTTGGAAGCGGATCCTGCAGTGTCAGTCGAGCCTTCAGAGACTGCAGCCCCTGCTGACATCTTGACTGAAACTTCAAAATCATCCAGCTAAGCTGCTTCCAAATTCCCAGCTGGAAGATGATAAATGTTTCAAGCTGCTAAGTTTCAGGGTAATTTGTTACACAGCAATAGGTAACAAATGCATTCCCTCTATCCCCCTGCTTTTCCAACTTTAATCCATTCCTCCTTCCTTCATACTCACCATACACCACATAATGGGGGAACAGGGATGTAACAAGACAGGATTCTGGGGAAGTGAGCTCAAAAGGGAAGGTTCTAATGAACACTTGCTATACTGAAGTGTAAGACGCAAAAGCTTGTGAGCAGCACTGAGCCCGCACTTGCTTTACCTGGAAGTCCAAGCCCCACATTGGTTTGTGCTTCTTCTGGCTGCCCAGACCCAGGTTAGGGGAGGTAGGAATTTGGAGGGAACGGTTAAGGGAGGCTGGCCAGACATGCAGACTCACTTGAGCAGGATCTCATAGTGGCCGGCATGCCAGGGCTGCACCATCTTTAGAACCAGGGTGAACACGTCCTCATTCTGAAGCACCTCGAAGTGGCCATTGTCTTTGGAGACGGCTTTGCCATCTCGGAGCCAGTGCACGGTAGGAAAGGGGTCACCAGCTATGGCGCAGGAGATGAGGACACTCTGGCCCAGGGAGGCTGTCACTGAGCGAGGCTTACTGATGAACCAGGGCTGGGAGCCATCGTGAGGCTCTGAAAGTTGGCAAAGGGCAGAGCTAAACAGGGAGGCCCCTCAGCAGGCAGTGTCCACTCAATTCTCCATGGAGGTGAAGGAGGGAAGATAGCATGTCACCCAAGTAACAGCTTGTCCAGAAATCACTGCGATTGGATACACAAATGCAGCACACCCTTCTCATTGCACATCCATCTCCGATACATTCTCAGAGGATAATATTAACATGACTGTATATCCAACGTAAGGGGAGGTAGCCCAGAAGGCACAGGGGCACCGAGCCAGGTGCTAATGATCTGTATCCAATGCGTGTGATTAAGAATTGTCACTCACTTTATGTGTGCTTAACTTGCCTCTCCTCTTAAATATGTTTTCCAATGGCAAGGACCCTGTTAAGCCCATAACTCACCTCAAAAGCTCTCGCTGCCAAATTGTTCAGTGTATTACAGATTTCCCTCTTAGTACTCTATGCACCTTGGCACCAGTAATCCAGAGAGGGCAGGGACTTCAGAAAGCTGGGAAGGGCAGCCCCACTCAGTCAGAGCTTGTGATGTTGGACAGGGAGTTGGCCTCTGGGACTGGGGTGGGACTGAGGGAACAGAGGGCCTACAGTGGGAACAAAGTAGCCTCATGTGGTTTCCTTGCCTCCAAATCACTTTTGGAGAGGCTGCAGCAGCACCTCCTTCCCACTCGCTCTGAGTGGGTCAGCCTCACCTTGTACCATCAGCATGGCCTGGGTGCGGACCTCTTCGGCGCTGTTCCAGGCCTCGCAGGTATACACGCCCGTGTCCTCCGGGAACACTTCCTGGATACAAAGGCTGTGCTGAGTGCCTCTCTGTTCAAAGTGGAAGTCCTGTGACTCTTGGATCTCATTCCCATTGTGCAGCCAGATGACTTCAGGGGGTGGATTCCCTGAACCAGGAGGAGGGGAAGGGGGACTGGTTAGGGAGGTCCTTCCCGCCATGCAGCAACTCTGCACTTAATACAGTGATATTGGATGAAACACTCCAACAACTCTCTATGCTTCCACTTCCCCATCAGTAAATTCGAACAGGATCTATCTCGTGGGTTTGTTGGGAGGATGAAATGAGTCAACCAAACCTCCCTTAGCAGCCCATTAGGACAGCAGATTAGAACAGCATCTGGCACAAAGAAAACACCCCATACATGCTCATCAGAATTATTTAACATAAGATTTGGGGAAAATACTAAAAATCCAGAAGTGAAAATATGATTTCAGATATGAAACAGAAAACCCACGAAGAATAATTTTTAAAATTAGAATTCAAGCTGCTTGATAATCCTAAGTGGTGACTGGACTCCTGGGTTGAAACTGAATGTGTTTTCTGCTCTGCACTGCTTCACATGGTGCACCCACATCTAGGCAATGGTAACTTCATGGTAACTCCCTTGCAAATTTTCAGCAGAGAGAGACCTCAGGTAGCATTTCATTTTTCTATCACACAAAATATCATCCCAGGGTAAAGATAGGTACCAGCTTGAGCAGGATTTCCAAACATGGCTCTTGATGGATAGCATTTTCAGTTTTTCTTGGTCTACTTTTCTGGGTAGTTTCTGGGGATTTTTTGGAGCATAAAACCATGGGCATCTGTGAGGCTTTCCTCTGATATAAGAGCTGAGCCATTTAGGCTCTGCTTCAAAGGAGCAAGGGCCCTGGAGGAGGCTGCTTAGGCAGGCTCTGTGACACCAGGCCCTGGAGAGGTTCAGGAGAGGGCATGGCATGTCTGCCATGGGTTAGATATCAAATGCCTGGAGGCAGTTGCAGAGCACCTCCAATCTCTTTCAACTCAAGGACTCAGTGTGCAGCACGGTGAGTTTGGACAGGGGAGGGGACCCAGCCCTCTGCCTAGGACCATCAAAGGGTGGCTTCTAGCCCGCAGGAACAGGGAGTCCATCTAAGCATCCCTAAAAGGGCAAGTCCACAGGATCTCTAATGGCCCATCTGTTTTGCTTATGCAGCTCAAGGGGGACTAAAAAACTAGGAAAGCGACCTTCAGAGTGTCAGAGGCACTGATCAGTGGCCAATTACCAGTTATGCACTCAGTGGAAAACTCTGGCTCCTCAGCCATGAGCGATGTGCCAGGATCTTCTCTGGGCTTCTCTCACTCACCTCTAGCAAGGACTGTGATATCTTAGACCAGGATACTAATCACATGCTCTTGTTTCCCTGCCTCTGTTTTAGAAGAACCTCTGCTCTATCATTTCACCGTAAAATTTGAATAGAGCAACTGAGAAAACATCTTCTGAGATTTGGGAAGTTCTCACATAATTTGGTTTTGTACCAGTCTTTAAAACCTTCCAGCTACACTGGCCACACTATAATTTCAAATTAATCTCTCACTGCTCTAGCTCTATGGCCATCTTCTTCCTCTGGACCATTTAATCAGGAATCTAGAAAATCCTACCCAGAGAAAGCAGAAAAGAGAGGACAAGAATCTCCATTTCTTTGGGTCCATCACCTGATGGTCATCTGATTTTCTGGTGGATCAAGGATCTGAGTGGGTCCTCGGAGAGCAATACTCATTGCAACCAAGGCCATTTTCATATTAATCCCCGAGAGAGAGCTGCAGAGACAGACCTGACACTTGGGCCATCATAGTGACCTGGCTTCCATCCATGACTTTGAGATCAGAGAGGCCCTGCAGGAAGATGGGTGCAGTGGGCTTGCTGGGAGCCACAGGCAGAAGGTACTCGCTCTTCCTGCTACTCTTCTTTTCTGTGTGGTAGAAAACAGAACGTGGGGTGAACGTTCATGCATTCATTCAACAAACACAGACTAAATGACCACTTGGCACATGACAGTGTTGATGCTCAGGTTCCCACCAGAAACTGGCAGCTAACAGATGAAGAGTGTTTGGAGTTCCTAGAGATCATTAGGAACAAGATGCCTCCCATTTCTCTGCTTGGCAATGACGAGGTTCTTGCCTGATAGCCAGGAATGAACAATGAGTGCCTATAAGTTTGTGAGTTTTTAAAACATTTTATTTATTTTTCAAATAAATGATACACTCACATGGCACAAAATTCAAAAGGTACCAAAGAGTATGGCAAGTCTCCCTCCCACCCCATCCCCTGGCCACCAGTGATCTCTCCTCAGAGGCAACGAGTTTTCAGTTTCTTGTTCATCTTGGCAGAGATGATCTACATGTGTAACATATGGAAGCAAACAGCATTTATTATCTTCTTAAAAAGTAAATGAAAGCACGTTATACAAAATAATTGGCATCTTTTTAACTTAACAGTACATCTTGGTGTCTCTCATAAGGCAGAACTGAAAAGCTTCTTTGTCATTTTCTATAATTATATGGTGCTCCATTCCCATCCTAGGAAGTTTTAAGCACCTCATGAAAGCCAAGGACACTACACTCATTAGAACGGCTAAAAATAAAAAGACATCACATCCCAAAAATTGGTCTTGACAAGGATGTGGAGCAACTTGCAAATCTCATACATGGCAGGTGGTACAGAACCTCCTGAAAACAGCTTGGCAGTTTCTTAAAAAGTTAAACATATACTTCCCTTAGGATCTAGTCATGCTACTCCTGGGTATGTCCCCGAGAGAAATGCAAGCACATATCCATACAAAGTCTTGTACACAAACTTTCAGAGCAGCTTCATTCACAATAGCTGCAAACTAGAAATGACCCAAATATCCATCAACAGGTGAGTAAATAAACAAATTGTGATATATCCACACAATGGAATATTACTCAGCAACAAAAAAGAATGAACTACTGAGGGCACCACAACAGGGATGAATCTCACAATAATTATGTTGAATGAAAGACACCAAGCTGTAGGACCAGCTACTTGGGAGGCTGAGGTGGGAGGATCACTTGAGCCTGGGAGGTTGAGACTGCAGTAAGCCATGATCACACCACTGCACTCCAGCCTGGAAGACAGAGTACGACTCTGTCTCAAAAGCAAAAACAAACAAACAAACAAACGAAAAGGAAGAAGCTAGACAAAGAGAGTACATACTGGATGACTCCATTTATATAAAATTCTAGAAAATGCAAAGTCCAGTGACAGAAAGCAGGTCAGTAGTGGTGTGGGGCAGGGGACGGGGGGTTGGATGATAAAGGGGCATGAGGAAACATTTGGGGACAATGAGAATTTCACTTTAAAAAATCATGGCAGAGGTTTCATGTGTGTACATATGGCAAAACTTAACAAATTAAACAACTTAAGTATATGTAGTTTATTGTACATCAATAATACCTTAATAAAAACTAGGAGAAAAAATCAATTTCTCAGAGAGGGAGTGTGTCGGCAAGTCAAGGAGGAGGGTGAGAGGCCTGGCCCCTCACTCACATTCAGTTTCTTGTGGAGGTGGCTGCAGCCTTTCCTCATTCTTGGAATCCCCGCCTCACAGGAGCTGAAGGGGAGGGGGCTGTGGAGTGGCTGGTCCTGCCGTCCACATCTCACAGGCAACAATCCTGGTGCAGGACAAGCCATGGGTGCCCAGCCTCTGGTCTCTCCCTTGGTCCTATGAGCCAGGCAGCTTGACTTTCAGTAATGCCATTTTAGCGTTTTTTGTTTTTGTTTTTGGCAGATGCAGCTGTTGAGAAGGGGAGGGTTAGGATATTTCTAACTTAAACCCTAAGTTTCTGGGGAAAGGACCGCCGGCATTTTGGGTTTTTATCAACACAGGACCACAAATACTAGACCTTCTTCAGGAAGCGGAGCCATGGGGAGGTTTCCACGGTATGTAATGTATCTGGGCAGGTGTCACCTCCAAAGTTGCCACTGAATTTTTATCCACTGCCACTGAAAATGAAAGCAGGCCTACTGTAGAACTCTCCTAGCCCAGCCTCTGGGAACCTGGATGAGGAGAAGCTGGGAAGGTCCAGGAGGCTGGAGGAAAACCCCAAAGCAGGTGCAGTTGAAGGGCATGGAGCCTGAGTGTGACAGCAGGTAACCCCCAACGGTCCCTTTCGAAGATGGGGCTCTCAGACCCCTGCTGCTCTCCAATGCTCCTGACTCAGCATCGCAGCCTTTGACGGAGGGCTACCAGGGGCCTTGGCAGAGGCTCCAGGAGTGGGCTTGGGGACACAAGACTGGAAATACATAGGTCTATCTCGTTTCTCTCACTAGGCTGCAGCAGTCAGGAAAGCTGGCTGCCTCAGGAGAGTTGAGGAATTTCCTGTCTTGCACAGACTGAGAAGGCTCAAGGACAAAATGTTTTTGTCTTTCCACAGCACTCCCTATTCCTGCCTCTCTGCAATCTCAGCGAGTCCCCAGCCTTACTGAGCTCTGTGCAGATGGGCTCAAATTCCTAGGTGCTACCGGAACGTCACCAACTCCAGCGCACTCCCCTTTAAGCCTGTAGCAGTCTTCTCTTCAACCCCACCTTCTCTGGGTTCTTCCCACCGCCCCTGTTTCCTGGGGATTTGGCAAAGCCAAGCCACCCTGTGGGTCTCAGCCATTGGGGACTAAAAGCCTATCTTCCCCTCCCTCCCCTGGGAGCTCAGAAGTATGCATGAAAGGATGGTCTGGGAGCTGCCTCCCACCTGGCAGCTCACTGGTTCCACCTGCAGCTGTGGAGGGGATGCGGGCCTCAGGCAAGTCTCTGCCTCCTTCTGAAGTCCCACTTCCTCATCGGTCTCTAGGGGGAGTCGTGGTATCATCACAGGACTTTGGGTAGTTTTAAAGAGATAATAGGTAAAAATACTTTGTACAACCATTCATTATCAATGAGAATATTTGTATGAGCCTAGCATGAGAACTGACTCACATCTATCCACTTGGGCTCAATTACTCGATGGGTTTATCAGCAGCCAAAGAACAAATGGAGTCTGGGCCTCACCCAAGGTTTATGGACTCATTTTTATACAACCTGAGGCAAATACTGTTAGGAATACAAATGCATTGCTTAAAAATATCATGGGATATATCTCAAAGTAATTGAGGACAAGCTTTCATTGCACCCCCTCCAGGAGATAAGTGAGTGAACTTGGGAGGAACAGCCGATATTTAGTTCTCATTGCCTCTGGCCCTGTGTTTTGTTCCCCAAAGCCCTACAGCAAGAATGAAGGCAAGATGGAAATGATTGGGAGTGAATGTTCAGAACGAGCCTGTTCTCAGACCGGCAAGGTGGGACCCAGTTCCAACTCACCACTCCACTGTACTGGTGTAGAGACCAGGAGAGACTTAATTAAGGGGAAGTGACTTGGCTAACATCATGGGGCCAGTGTGGGCAGACCCAGAGCCTTCTGGCGACAAGGCTGGGATGTTAGGTAGGCGTCTCTTCAAAGGGAACCAGTCTCCTCCAATGGTGCCCATGGTGACTGCTCCAGGACAAACACACTGTCAGCTGACCCACATCCTAGATCCTTGACAACTGAGAAAAACTAAAGCAGAACAGAGACAAGCCAGGTGAAAAGGGCAACGTGTGTGTGCATGTGTGTGTGTTTGTGTGTGTGTGTGTGTGTGTGTATTTCAATTCATTCCAAAGCCAAACAAATTATTCTGGCTCATCTCTGGCCTCTAGACTCTATCAGTTTCTGCTCACTCTTCTGTGGACTTAGGAAAAATACAAAGGGACAGATGGAAACTGCCATTCTTAACTCATGGCCCTGGCTGTGTGATCTGAAGCAACTTTCCCAAAGCAAGCCTTGGTGTTCTCTCCTCCAAACTTATGGCAACATAATACTTAAAAGTATGATGTCTACATCATCAGTCTAATGCATGATAATATTGCAGGGTTTTACATGATTCAAAAATAACAATATAAAACAGCTAGAACAATACATGGCATACAAGAAGTATAAAAAATCAATGTTTTCTGACTTTCGCAACCCAACTGACTCCTTTGGTTGTGGAAATTCAACCTGATAATAACTGCAATGAGAAAAACCCCCCAAACCAGAACTTTCATGTAAAATGATTGCTCTGGTGAAGCAAAGGCATCAAATAAATGACCTATCAGGATCCCAGAGCAGCCATGGAAAAAGCCCATGGGCTGAAGCAGGTGGGAGCCTGGTGCTGCTTCTGATCGGCTGGGCTACTGTGGGCAGCTGACACCGCCTCCTGAGCATCACTTTCTTCATCTGTAAAGTGAATTTGGAAGTGTCAAGTGGAGTCGTTGTGAGAATTAAATAAAACAAGCCAGCTTTTCTAGCCAATTAGACTTTTCCTATCAAACAATTCCTTCTTAAAAACAAATTGATAGTGGTTTTACTTTAAAAACCCTAATATAAATTGATACGCAACATGGCGTTTTGGAAAGCCTTTATTTAGAGGACGAGTTAGACACCCACAGAACGGGAGCAGTTTGTTACCTCATGCACTAATTCTTCTTATAAAATAACCAGTAAAGCCTCTTCTTCAAACCCAGCACCAGGAGCGAGGCCTTTACCTCCTCTAGGACCTGACACTAGGAATCCACTGCTGCCTTTGTCCTGGTGGCTGGCCAGGATCTGGCATCTCCTTCTGCACTACAATAATTCTGCTGTCTTCCCTTCACGGCCCTTCCTTTTCTTTCCATGGTTTTAGCAGGAAAAACAATTAAATTCTGAATTTCTCCTTATAAGTGTGTTTTTCTACCTGCCAACATTTGCTGGTCAGCTTGCTACTTTCTGAAGCCCTATGGTCCTGGATCCAAATTTGCATTCAACGCATTTGCCTTAATCTTGGATCTACCAAATATTTTCCTTAGGCTTTGAACATGAGCTGTATTCCTTAGTTATTACAATGCAAAATACCATTTCAGCAGCAATTCTGATTCACTCCAAACCCCGTTATACTATGAAAATTCAAGAAATCACCAATTGAGGGGGCACCATAGAAGCACAGTTCCCCCATCTTCCTTTATTTGGAGTTGAAAATCCAGCATGGTCCAGGGATCACCACCAGCCTCCTCCTTTCCCTAAATTCCAGGATTGTGAACTCTGGAGGATTCATCAAAGGAGAGTTACATTCTCCCTGCTGACATGCCACGCAGCCCCTTCCCATTTCCAGGGGGTTTGTGCAAGCTCTAAATCCCTGGGGCATCTGAATTCCCCTTAAACAAAAGGCTGTCTCCTAACCAAACAGAACCTTCTTGAAGTCAGCAAAATGGCTACTTTGTGGCATAAAAAGGATTCTTCTTCCCATAGCCTTGTTCTCTTTTGGCCTCCCTTCTTCCCAGAACTTAAGAAGCAAATGGGAAGAGAAGTGTGCAAGGAAAAGAATGAAAGGAACGAAGATGTATAATATCCCAAAAAAGATCTCTGACCAGTCATTACTGGTCAGGGTTGCTAGCTGGGAAGCAAGGATCACTGAAACCACAGCCTTTTCCCTGTCTTAGAAGTTATAATCACACTCTAAACATAAAGGTATGGCACCCAAACTACCCACTGTTCCCTCCCAGTGTGGGCCTGGAAACCACACTCTTAGTTACACTATCATCACATGGGTCACATTTTGCCACTAGGAGCTCAATGCTGCGATTCTGGATAGCATTCTTGATCTGGGTCTCCATGTAATTATGACCGACTGTGGGCTGTAGAGGTGGAGAGTTATAAAGCTCTATAATGGCCCTATTAGTAAAATGAGGCTCAAGTTCTATGGTATGGGCATAAATGTACAAGTATATGCTCGGAAATCTTTCTGTAACATGAAGAAACCACATGGTACACAAACCCAACTCTGTACTCTACCTACATAAAATGAAAATATTGGTTATAAATTTTAACACCTACTGTGTACACCTACTGTGATACTATTCCTAATATCCTAAAAATAAATAGGACTCCCAATATCACAGTTGGTGTACACACTGTGATATTATTTGTAATATTCCAGCGGGATGTTACTCCTCAGGTCACAGGGGGTTAATAGCCTGGGTCAGTATTCCTCATATTCCAGGGCGGTGATACTCCTAAAGTCACAGGGTGTGTACCCCCTGTGATGTTATTCATCCTATTCTAGGGAGATGTTACTCCTAATGTCACAGGGATGTACACCCTGTGATATTATTCATAGTATACCAGAGGGATATTAGTACTAATGTCACAATGCATCTACACCTTGTGATATTATTTGTAATATCCTAATGTCACAGGGGGTGTGTTCCGTGTGATATTCTTCCTAACATCCTAGACGGATATTGCTCCTAACGTCACAGGGTGTGTACACCTTGTCACATCATTCATAATATCCTAAAACCACGTTATTCCTCAGGTCACAGGGGGTGTTCACCCTGTGATATTATTCATCATAGTTTTGTGGGATGTTACTCCTAATGTCACATGGGGTGTACACAGAGTCACACAGTGATATGACTTGTAATATTCTATAGAAATTTTACTCATAAATCACAGTGGCTGTACGTACCTCCTGTGATATTATTCGTAATATTCTAGGGGAATGTTACTACTATTGTCACAGGGGGTGTACACACTGTGATATGACTCGTCATATCCTAGCGGGATGTTACTACTAATGTCTCGATGCATGTACACCCTGTGATATTATTTGTAATATCCTAAAGAGATGTTACTACTAAAGTCACAATGCATGTACACCCTCTGATATTATTCGTTATATCCTCAGGGGATGTTACTCCTAATGTCACGTGGGGTGTACTCCCTGTGATATTATTCATAATATCCTGGGGGGGGTGTTACTTTTAATGTCACTGGGGGTGTATATCATGTGTATTCAATGCCTGTGATACTATTCTTAATATCCTAGGGGCATGTTCCTACTAATGTCACATGGGGTGTACACCATGTGTGTACACCTGCTATGATATTATTCCTAATATCCCAGGGGAATGTTACTCCTGATGGCGCAGGAGGTGTACACCACGTGTGTACATGGCCTGTGTTATTATTCATAGTATCCTAAGGGGATGTTTCTTTTAATGTCACAAAGAGTGTACAAAATGTCACAGAAGTTGTACACCTTGTGACGTTATCTGTAATACCCTAGAAGGATGTTACTCCTAATATGTCACAGGGGTGTACACCCTTTGATATTATTTGTAATCTCATAGAGAGATATGACTTCAAATATCACAGTGGATGTACGCACATAGTGTATACCCTGTGATATTATTCATAATATCCTAGGGAGCTACAACTCATGATATCACAGTGCATGTACCCCGTGTGTGCACACCCTTGATATTAGTCATCATATCCAGGGTAAATATTACTCCTAATATCACACAGTGTGCACACCCTGTGATATTTTTCATCATATTTTAGGGAGATATTGCTTCTAATGTCACAGTGGGTGTACTCCATGTGTGTAGACTCTGTGACAGTATATTTTATATCCTAGGGAGGTATTACTCCTAATATCACAGTGGGTGTTCACCTTGTGATATCATTCTTATTGACCTTGCTGCCTTTTTTAACCCACACTACAAAAGGAATGGAACAGATAAGAAGATACTGAGATTAGACCGTGCTGCCATGCGGCCGCTGCAGGACACTTTTAATATCCCTGTTTCTCAGGCTGTAGATGAAGGGATTCAGCATGGGCATGACCACCGTGTACATCACTGAGGCCACTGCAGCCTTTCTCGGGGAAGATGACACATCTGAACTGAGGTACCCTCCAACGCCTGTTCCATAATATCAGCAAACAACTCACAGGTGGGGAAGGCTTTACACCTCCCACAGATGATGAAACCCTCAGAATGGAGGAAACAATTACATGGTAAGAGAAAAGGGTCCCCGAGATGGGAAGAAAACCAAATATGGCAGCAGGGAAATACATGATTATGTGATTGGTGAAGGTGTCACAACATGTGAGATGGGGGAGTTGAGAAGGGTCACAGAGGAAATTAGGAATTCCCACATCCTTGAAGCAGGTCATTTGTAAGGCAATCAAGTTTTGCAGCTGAGCATCTAAAAGACTGAGAAAAAGAAAGAAAAAAAAAAAAGCAAAACTAGGAAGCCACAGAAACACGGGTTCATGATGGCTGAATGATATAGAGGGTGACAGATGGCTACAAACCGGTCATAGGCCATCACACTCAGGAGCATGTCTCTCTTCCATGCCTCCAAAAATGGCAAAGAGAGACATCTGAGTCAGGCAGCCTGCATAGGAGATGGCTCTGCTATGAGACTGGATGTCCACAATGATCTTGGGGATCGTGGTGGAGGTGAAACCGATGTCAGGCAAGGACAGGTTGGAGAGGAAGAAGTACATGGGGGTGTGGAGGTGGGAGTCAGGGCTGACGGCCAGGATGATGAGCAGGTTCCCCAGCACCGTGACCAGGCACATGGACAGGAACAGCCCAGCGAGGACCGGCTGCAGTTCTGGATCCTCTGAGAGTTCGAGGAGGAGGAATATAGAGACACCTGTTAGACTCTGTCGGTCTGTAGAGTTTGGACACCTTTTACCCAGAAAAGAGGGTTGAAAAATCGTAAACAAGTAAACCAACATCCAGCATTGTGTCTGCATTTTGGATAGAAGCAATTCACAAGTAATGTTTTCAGATTCCACAGCAATCCACGCTCAGCAATATTTTGCAGTTCTGACAAACTCAATTGTCTTCTAATGCTTTCATCATTGATTTCTGTGTTATTCACTTCTTGCTGTACACACCTGCCTTAGAGACACTAGATTCAAGAATGTTCCAACAACCAGATCATCATATATAACAAATTGGTAATTGCTAGAAAATACAGCCTATCTTTTCCGAAGAAAAATATGTAATAAAACCATTGTCTTCACTTAAAAAAAAGTTATCCTAATTAAAGGAAATTAAGACCTCAAATATTTTATTCAAATAGATTGATACAAATTCCTTTGATTGAGAACATTTATAAACACTGTATAACAGCTGAGACCATGCCATCTGGAAATGAAATTAAAGTTGATAGTTCATAAGCAGAAAATAGTTCCACAGGCCAGTTAGGTCCTAGTGATTTCATCATTATGTTTTCTAACTTTTCTCCTTGAAGAGAGTAATTGCTTACTCAAATCGGTGGGTCTTGTTTTAAAATTCATGGAAGCTCTAACTCCTGTGCTTAGCTTAGGTGGACTTAGACTTTTCATCAGAAAGTTTTTCCAGACGCGGTGGCTCACGCCTGTAATCCCAGAACTTTGGGAGGCCGAGGAGGGCGGATCACGAGGTCAGGAGATCAAGACCATCCTGGCCAACATGGTGAAATCCCGCCTCTACTAAAAATACAAAACCTTCGCCCGGTATGGTGGCGCGCGCCTGTAGTCCCAGCTACTCGGGAGGCTGAGGCAGGAGAATGGCTTGAACCTGGGAGGCAGAGGCTACAGTGAGCCGAGATCACACCCCTGCACTCCAGCCTGGGCAACGAGAGCAAAACTCCGTCTCAAAAAACAAAAAGCAAAAAGAATCAAGTAAGTCAAAGTGACACTGATGACAGCCAATTTTTGTGAACCAAAGAAGTGTCAATTCAATAATTAACATAGATTTTTACTTTTGCTATCTCCTACGTACCAAGCAAGATATAGCCCCTGCGGAATCAGAAACAAAAGAGACTTGCTTGTTCCTCCCACAATACTCAGTACTTACTGAGTTAAGGACAAAATAAAATGTCCTGTCTGGAATGCAGGGAAACCAGAACTTCAGGTCAGGGGATATTTCCGTTGAATTGTATGGAATTTAAGCCTAAAATGTTAACGAATGTATCTAAAATTCAGTTTGCCTTTACTTTATGCATCCATCATGTAGAGATCACGAAGCGGGCACCCACGATCGGTTTAATCATCGCTCACTTCCATTGGCTCAATTAGAAATCAACTCAGATGAGAGTGCTGAGTCTCAGAGGATGGACATCTCACCCCTTACTGTACAGATAGGTAGAAAGGGTGGTATTGAAAATTAATGGCCAGACTCTCAGTCCCGGGTACTATACATGATGGTCTTCCAACTCTCAAAAAGTTGTGGGTTTTTCTGCTTTTGTTTTTGTTTTTTTGAGACGGAGTCTCGTTCTGTTGCCCAGACTGGAGTGCAGTGGAGTGATCTTGGCTCACTGCAACCTCCGCATCCCAGGTTCAAGCTATTCTCTTGCCACAGCCTGCCGAGTAGCTGAGATTACAGGCGCCCGCCACTACGCCCGGCTCATTTTTTTCTCTTTTTAGGAGAGACGGGGTTTCACCATATTGGCCAGGCTTGTCTCGAACACCTGACCTTGTGATTCGCCTGCCTCAGCCTCCCAAGGTGCTGGGATTACAGGCGTGAGCCACCGCGCCCAGCTTCCAAAAGTTTTAAGCAGAGCTCAGAGGTCTTAACCACAGGCACATCGGAGGAGCATTTTTGAAATGGTTTCCAGCTTCCTCAGTAGGAGTGGAAGCCAAACTCCGAATTTATGGCTCCTTTGAGGAAGTCGAGAGCTGTAAGGAAAGCCAGGAACAGGGGCAAGGGAGAGATGCGTCCCGAATGATCCTGTCCCAATTCTTTCTGGAATTTTTGATGTGATCTCAGCTGCCCTTTCTATACTTGACACAGTGATTGTGGCACCCAGTGGTCTAGCTGTGGTCTACAAGGAACCCCCAAAAGGAATGGCACAGTGAACAGGGGCATAGGCCTGAGTGACAAGGATTTGAGAGGGCAGGTTGGATGCAGGGACAGGACTGGCCAAATGCCATGTGTCTGGACTTAGACTGCCCGGTTCAAATTGGACTCCACCCTTTTTGACTTCATGATCTTGTACAAGTTATATGAAAATGCGTTGCTCCTTTTCTAGTCTGTAAAATAATAATGAAATGTGCACTAATAACTGGGAGACTATGCAGATGAAATGAAACAGGCTGCATAGACCACGGAGCTCAGAGCCTGGCCTTTAGGAAGCCCTCAGTAAGGGTTCATGATGCGTGGTGTCTGTCATCATCCTCTTTATCCTCATCATCACCTTCATAATCTTCTTGTTGTTCTGAGGGAATAGTTTAGAGGGATTCCTTCTCTGCTGTCATGGGTGAGATGTCTATGAAAAGGACAACCAGTGGGGGAGGAAAGCAACATTTTGAATAAGATTTCTGAGACCTCCCACCACAACCAGGAGCAGTATCTCCACAGTCTGCTGAGCTGACAGTTGGCACATTGGTCTCCTCCCATCTGCCCACCGCACTCTCCTGTTTGTCCTGAGGATGAGGAAACAAAACAAGGCTCCTGACTGTCCCTCACCACTCACTGAACTGCTTTTCCTCTCTGCTGGGCTATGACCATGGAGAACAGGTCCACTATCCTCCCTGCGTGGTGCACGTTGGAGGCTCAGACTCCATCCTCAAGGCTGGCCAGAAGACAGGGTGAGACATGAGCCTCCTGATACAGGTGACAGGTGTGGAGCCCACAGCACTGGAACCTCACACTGCAGGGCTGGAGGCACAGACTGAGTATTTACTATTCTATGGCCTGGGGGGCTCAAGGCACAGAGCTCCTCATTAGCCAAAGTCGCCCAAGTTCCCCAACCTCTAAGGATTTCCTCATAATAATGCAAGAAGAAGAAGAGAAAAGTGAGTGTCCACAGAAGCTTTGGGGCTCTTCCTCTAATCAGGAGGAAGCTCGTGTGTACTATTCGCTTCTTTCTTTTCTTTTGAAAGATCCAACTGCTTTAATTTTCACCTTTTATTATGCGAAAATATACCACCTATAAATATGAAAAATGATAAATATATATTATTTCATATGGAATGGCCAGTGTAAACATTAACGATTTCCACTCTTTTTCAGTTTACAGTTTAATCACATTAAGTACATTCACATTGTTTAGCAACCATCACCGCCATCATCTCCAGAACAGTTTTATCTTTCAAAATGGAAATTGCACCCATTGACCAAACTCTCCATTCCTCTCTCTCGCCCACCCCTGGGGACCACCATTTTATTTTGCAAGTCTATGAGTTTAACTACTCTAGACCCTTGATCTCAGTGGAATCATACCGTGTTTAATTTTTTTTTTTGTTTTTGTTTTGGAGACAGAGTCTTTCTCTGTCGCCCAGGCTGGAGTGCAGGGGCGTGGTCTCGGCTCACTGCAACCTCCACATCATGGATTCAAGCCATTCTTGTGTCTCAGTCTCCGGAGTAGCTGGGATTATAGGCGTGCGCCACCACGCCCAGCTAATTTTTGTATTTTTAATAGAGACGAGTTTTCACCATATTGGCCAGGCTGGTCTACAACTCCTGACCTTAAGTGATCCGTCTGCCTCAGCCTTCCAAAGTGCTGGGGTTACAGGTGCGAGCCACTGAACCTGGTCGTCTCTATCCTTTTGGGATTTATTTATTTCACTGACGATTATGTCTTCAAGATTCATCCATGTTGCAGCCTGTGTCAGAAGTGCCTGTCTGGGTTTTTTGGGTTTTTTTTTTTTTTTTTTTGGTTTTGTTTAGTTTGTGTTTGCATGGAGTCTCATTCTGTCGCACAGGCTGGAGTACAGTGGCACAATCTGGGCTCACTGCAACCTCTGCCTCCCGGGTTCAAGCGGTTCTTGTGCCTCAGCCTCCTGAGTAGCTGGGACTATAGGCACACACCACCATGCTCGTCTAATGTTTTGCATTTTCATTAGAGACAGGGTTTCACCAAGATGGCCAGGCTGGTCTTGAATTCCTGACCTCAGGTGATCCGCCCACCTCAGTCTTCCAAGATGCTGGGATTACAGGCGTAAGCCACCGCACCAGCCAGAAGTGCCTGCCTTTTGAAGGCTGAAGAGTCTTCCATTGTATGAATGAACTGCAGTGTGCTTTTTCATTCATCTGTCCATGAACCATTGGGTTGCTTCCACATTTTGGCTGTTGTGAATAATGCTGCTATGAATATGGGTGTACAAATATCTCTTCCACTCCTGGCTTCTAATTCTTTTTGGTAGGTACCCACAAGTGCAACTGTGGGAACATCTGATAATTCTGTTTCTAATTTTTCCAGTACACGCCATACTATTTTTCCTGTTCCTTCATGGTTTTACATTCCCTCCAATCATGTTCAAGCATTCCTACTTCCCTCTAGTTTCACCAATTCTTGTTTGTTTATTACATCCATCCTAATGTGTAGTATCACATTCTTGGTTTGATTTGTGCTTCCCTATGATGAGTGATATTGGACATCATTTTAGATGCTTATTGGCCATTGCTATATCTTCTTTAGGGACTCGTCTACTCAAGTCTTCAGACCATTGTTAATGGGATGCTCTGGGTTTCTTGTTGTTTAGTTCTATCTGTTCTTTCTCTATGATGGATATCAGCCTCTTTCCAGACATACGATTTGCAAATACTTTTCCTCATCCATGGGTTATGTTTTCACTCAGTTCACGGTGTTTTTTGATGCACAAAAGTGTCTGTCATTTAGATGTAATCCAAGGAATCTAATTTTTTTTTGTTGCCTATGCTTTTGGTGTCATATACCAGTAAGCATTGCCCTATCTGATGTCATGGAAATGTGGCCAATGTTTTCTTTTAGGCATATTATACTTTTAGCAGTTGGGGTTAGGGCTTTGATCCGGTTTGTGTTAAGTTTTGTACCTGGTATGACATAGGGTCCACCTTCATTCTTCTGCATGTGGAAATCAAGTTTCCCCAACACCATTTCTTGAAAAGGCTGCTTTTCCACCAATGAACTTTCTTAGCACTCATGTTAAAAATCATTTGAACTCATAGGTGAGAAGTTATTTCTGGGCTCAAAAACAAACAGACAACAGATAAGGATATAGCATGGGCTGGGCGTGGTTGCTCCTGCCTGTAATCCCAGCAGTTTGGGAGGCTGAGGCGGGCAGATCACCTGAGGCCAGGAGTTCAAGACCAGCCTGACCAACAGGGAGAAACCCCCGTCTCTACTACAAATACAGCATTAGCTGGGCGTGCTGGGGCATGCCTGTAATCCCAGCTGCCTGGGAGGTGGAGACAGGAGAATTGCTTGAACCCAGGAGGCAGAGGTTGTGGTGAGCCAAGATGGCACCATTACACTCCAGCCTGGGCAACAAGAGTGAAACTGCATCTCAAAACAGAAAACCAAAACCAAAAAAAACCAGCATGATTTCAAGAGCAAAAAGAGAATAGCTTAGAAACCAGCATAATGAGAAAGGTAGGAAGCTTCTTACCAAAGCATCTGGAAATATGCAAGAAATTCTTGTGTGCTAAAATTTTCATACTGTGCTGTCAAACACTAGAACTCACTTATTCCATCTTTCTGTGTTTTGGGACCCAGTTATCCACTTCTCTTCCTTCCCCATCCCACCCCTTTTCTTCCTAGCGTCTGCTAACCACCTTTATACTTTCCACCTTCCTGAGATTCCTTTTGTGTGTAGGTGTGTGATGGAGTCTCTTTCTGTTGCCCAGGTTGGAGTATACAGGCACAATCCGGGCTCACTTGGACCTCCATCTCCCAAGTTCAAGCAGTTCTTGGGCCTCAGCCCTCCAAGTAGCTGAGACTACAGGCACGCATCACCAGGCCCGGCTAATTTCTTGTGTTTTCAGTAGATACGGGGTTTCACCATGTTGGCCAGGCTTGTCTTGAACTCCTGGACACAAGTGATCCGTGCAACTTGGCCTCCTAAGATGCTGGGATTACAGGCCTGAGCCAATCCACCTGGCCAAGATTTTCTTTCTTGTTCCTGCATATAAGTGAGGACATGTAAGATTTGTCATTCTGTGCCTGGCTTATTTCACTTAACACACAGACCTGCAATCTCATACATTTGGTCTGCAGTGGAGAGGATTTTATTCCTTTTTAGGCTGAATACTACTTCATTGTGTGTGTATACCACAGTTTCTTAATTGAACAAATTTCTAAAAAGCAAATATTTTTTAAAAGTCTCAGAATGTGAAACTTTAGGGATACTCTGCCCATTTTATTCTTTTCTATTTCCCATCTTATGTATATGCAAGTGTATAACAAAGCAGCAATCAGTGTGTGTATAAATCTATCACTTCAACAAATGTAAAATGAAAATGCTAAGTGATGGCTGGGCGCGGTCGCTCACGCCTGTAATCCCAGCACTTTGGGAGGTTGAAACTGGCGGATCATCTGAGGTCAGGAGTTCAAGACCAGCCTGACCAATATGGAGAAACAGTGTCTCTACTAAAAATACAAAACAAAACAAAACAAAACAAAACAAAAATCAGCTGGGCATGGTAGCGCATGCCTGTAATCCCAGCTACTTGGAAGGCTGAGACAGGAGAATCGCTTGAATACGGGAGGCAGAGATGGCAGTGAGCCGAGATCGTGCCATTGCACTCCAGCCTGGGCAACAAGAGTGAAACTCGGTCTCAAAAAAAAAAAAAAAGAAATAAAAAAGAAAATGCTAAATGGTAAGAAAAAACAGCATAATAAAAATTTGTATGGTGTTGATGGACAATTCATTGGAAGATAATATTTGAAGAAATCATATTGCAATTAACTTCTGTTCTTACTCATTGGAACTTGATGCCTCTAAAAACATTGGAACCACCTCTGGTGCTTTAAAAAAAAAAAAAAAGCCACATACCCACACAGGCCCAAGTAAATCAGAATCTCAGCTAATGAGACCCAGGACTCATCATTTGTAAGCTCACCAGGTGATTTGACTCAAAGCCAAGATTGAGGATGGGTGACATGGATCTCTACACATAACCTGCCTAAACAGATTCTCTAGAAGCAGTTTATAAAGAAATTCCACATGAACTCTGGAAGAGGATATGAATTTGATGTACAGTATGTCCTCACTTAACATCTTTGAAAGTCTCTTGGAATCTTCACCTTTAAGCAAAGTTATGGATACTGAAACCACTTATTCCTCATCAACATTATAACTAGACAACTTTGAACGCACCAATGGTGTTGGAGGACCAGCTGTACATTGTTTCCATAAAGTCAGTTTTCAGGGAATTCCAAAGTGAAGTGAGGACATCGTGTATATAAGTGATGGTTGTGATTCCACCTAGATGACAGGCTTATTGCTCAGAAACTAAAGGAGGCCGCCTAGGTATAGAGGACTCAGTCATGAGGTTTCTGCTAAACAAAGGATCCCAGAATACTCACCCATTCCAGTTAAAGGCATAACGAAGAAAGCAATATTCACATAGCAAATGTGGAAAGGAATAAAAGCCATCAAGCAACAAAAAAAAATGTGACTAAGGGGCAGGATTTGCAGATGTAGGGATTTAATGTGGTTGCCCTTCCTTACAGACACAAGAAAAAGGATGGAAGAGATCATGAGATTCAACTGTTGTGCTGCGCAGCCTCCACGGGGCACTTTGAATGTCCCTGTTTCTCAGGCTGCAGATGAAAGGGTTCAGCATGGGGGTGACCACAGCGTACATCACTGAAGCCACCACACCATTGCTGGGAGGTGGTGACACAGCTGAAGTCAGGTACATGCCAATGCCTGTTCCGTAAAATAAGCAAACAACTGCCAGGTGAGAGCCACAGGTGGAGAAGCCTTTATACTTCCCATCTGATGGTGACATCCTTAGAATGGAGGGGACGATTTTACAGTAAGACAAAAGGATCCCTGAAATGGGAAGAAAACCAAACATAATACTATCTAAATATATGAATATGCTATTGATGACGCCGTCAGAACAGGCAAGGTTGAGAAGCTGAGATGGCTCACAGACAAAATTAGAGATTTCCACATTCTTGAAGAAGGTGAATTGTAACACAATCCAACTGTGCAGCTGGGAATCCAACAGGCTAAGGAAAAAGGACACCAAAACTAAGAAGACACAGTGGTGAGGATTCACGATGACTGGGTAGTGCAGGGGGTGACAGATGGCCAAAAATTGGTCATAGGCCATCACAGTCAGGAGCATGTCTTCTATACATGCAAAAAGGACCAAGAAAGACATCTGTGTCAGGCAGCCCGCATAAGAGATGACTCTGCTATGCGACTGCATGTCCACAATCATCTTGGGAACCGTGGCCGAGGTGAAACCGATGTCAATCCAGCGCAGGTTGGAGAGGACGAAGTACATGGAGGTGTGGAGGTGGGAGTCAAAGCTGACAGCCAGGATGATGAGCAGGTTCCTCAGCACCATGACCGGGTACATGGACAGGGACAGCCCAGCGAGGACGGGCTGCAGTTCTGGATCCTCTGAGATTCCCAGGAGGAGGAATTCTCAGACACCTGTGAGATTCCGTGGCTCTGTGTGACTTGGACGCCTTGAGAAGAAAAGAGGATTGGAAAAATAAAAGATAAAAACCAGCGCTTAATGCTGTGTGTATATTTTGGATGCAAGCAATTCACAAGAAACATTTTCAAACTTGAGGGCCATACACCATCAGCAATATTTCTCAGTTGTGACAAACCCAAAAATCTCAGAATTATTACATGATTTACCTTTTTGCTCTTCAACTCTTTCTGTACATACTACTTTAGAGAAAATCCACTGAAGAATGTTAGAAGACCAAAACATAACATATAACAAATCCATGATCTCAGTAAAACATGGCCTACTCTTTTCAGAGAAAATAAAATGCAATAAACATATTCTTCTCTCTTCAAGAAAAAGATCTCAATCTAATTGAAAGAAATTAAGAAGCAGTGGAATACACTCTATTTCATTCTGACACGATGCTACAAATTCCTTTGATGTAGAATATTTAAAAGGATGATACAAGAGCTAGGACCGCATTATCTAAAAATGAAATCGAACCTTAGAGTTCTTAATCGGAAGACCCTTTAACATGCCAGTTACTTTTCATATTTATTATCATCCTTAGGTTTTCTGACATCATTTCTTCATAAAGGTACATGCACACTCAAATATGGGAGCTGTGTTTCTAAATGAATTGAATATGTAACTCTTGTCCGAGCGTGATGGCTCACACCTGCAATCCCAGCACTTTGGGAGGCCGAGGCTGATGGATCACCTGAGGTCAGGGGTTCCAGACCAGCCTAGCCAACGTGGTGAAACCCAGTCTCTAGTGAAAATAGAAAAAATTAGCCGGGCGTGGTGGCGGGTAACCCTAGCTACTCGGGAGGCTGAAGCAGGTGAATCCCTTAGAACATGGAAGGCAGAGATTGTACACCCTATGATAGGATTTTTGATATCCTAGGGAGATGTTGCTCCTGACATCACAGTGGGCCTACACCCTGTGATATTATTTGTAATATCCTAGAAAGATATTGCCCCTAATATCACAGTGGCTGTACACCCTGTGATATTAATTGTAATATCCTACAGAGATATCACTCCTAATAATACAGTGAGTGTACACCCTGTGATATTATTCATAATATATGATGGAGATAGGACTCCTGATATCACAGTGAGTGTGCACCATGTTTATACACCCTGTGATATTATTTGTAACAACGTAGACAAATATTATAGCTAATATCAACGTGGGTGTACACCTTGTGATGTTATTTGTTATACACTAGCTAGATATTACTCCTAACATCACAGTGAGTGTACATCATGTGTGCATACATTGTGAAATTATTTGTAATACCCTAGGAAGATATTACTCCTTGTATCACAGTGGGTGTACTCCATGGGATATTATTTGTAATCACCTAGGGATTTACGATTCTTTATATTACAGTGGGTGTACACTCTGTGATGTTCTTTGTGATGTCCTAGGAAGATATTACTCCTAATAGCAAAGAGGATGTACACCATGTACATCATAATATCCCAGAGAGATATTTCTCCTAATATCACAGTGGGTGTACACTCTGTGATGTTATTTGTACTATCCTAGAGAGATATTGCTCCCAGTATCACAGTGGGTGTACACCCTGTGATATTATTCATAATATCCTAGAGAGATATTACCTGTAATATCACAGTTTCTGTACACCCCGTGGTATTATTCATAATATCCCAGGGAGATATTATCCCTAACATCACAGAGCATGTACACCATGGGTGGACACCCTGTGATGTTATTGGTAATATCCTAGGGGGATATTACCCTTAATGTCACATTGGGTGTTCACCATGTGTGTACACACTGAGATGTTACCCATAATATCTAGGGAGAAATTACAGTGGGTGTACATCATGTGTTTCTATTCTGTGATGCTATTGGTAATATCTTAGAAAGTTATGAGCCCTAGTGCCACAGTGGGTGTATACCATGTGTGTCCACTCTGTGATGTTATTGGTATTATCCTAGGGAGATAGTTCTCATAACATCACCGTGGGTGTACATCATGTATGTACTCCCTGTGGTCTTATTGGTTATGTCCTGGGTTGACAGTACTCCTAATATCACCGTGGGTGCACACTATGTGTGTAAATTCTGTGATGGTATTCATAATATCCTAGGGAGATATCACTCCTGATGTCATAGTGGGTGTACAGCCTTGTGATATTCTTGGTAGTATCCTTGGGACGTATTACTCCTGTTATCACAGTGGGTGTACACCCTGTGATAGTATTTGTAATATCCTAGGGAAATATCATTGTATACCCTGTGATATTGTTTGGGACATTTGAGAGAGCTATTTCTCTTAAAGTCAGAGTGGGTGTACATCCTGTAATATTCTTCCTAATATCACAGTGGGTGTACACCGTGAGTGATATTTTTTTCTAATATCCAGCGGGGGAGAGGATGATATTGCTTCCAATATCACAGAAGGTGTACACCCCCCTGTGATATTGTTCCTAATATCCAGGGAAGGAGATGATGACATTATTCCCAATATCACTGGGGGTGTACCACCTCCCGCCGGGATATTGTTCTTAATATCCGGAGGTGGAGAGAATGACGTTACTCCCAATATCACAGGGGGTGTGCACCACCCCTTTTTGTAAACACCCCCTGTGATATTGTTCCAAATGGCCCGTGAAAGAGTAAATATGACTCCCATTACCGCGGGGGGTGTTCAGCCCTGATGATATTGTTTTCTAACATCCAGGGAAGGAGAGTATGCTATTACTCCCAATATCGCAGGGGTTGTACACCCTTTTGTGTTTTTGTGCCCAATATCCAGGAAAATAGAGGATGATATTACTCCCAATATCGAAGTAATTGTACAGCACCCCTGTGATATTCTTCCTAATATCCAGAAAGGAAAAGAATGATATTACTCCCAACAGCATAGGAAATGTATACCCACACTGTGATATCTTTCCCAATATCCAGGTGGGGAGAGGATCATATTACTTCCAATGTCGCAGGGTGTGTACACCCCCTCTGTGATCTCGTTGCTAACATCCAGGTTTGGGGAGGACGACATTACTCCCAATATCACAGGGGGAGTACACACCCCCGTGACCTTGTTAGTCATTTCCTGGGTGGAGAGGATGATATTCCTCCCAATATTGCAGGAGGTGTACACACCCCTGTGAAAATCTTCCTCATATCCAGAAGGAGAGAGGATGATATTACTCCCAGTACCGCAGGGGGTTTACACAGCCCTGTGATACTCTTCCTAATATCCACAGGGAGAGAGGATGATATGACTCCCAATATCGTAGGGGGTGTACACAACCCTGTGATATTGCTCCTAATATCCAGAGCGAAAGAGGATGATATGACGCTCAATATCGCAGGGGGTGTACACCCCTCCTGTCCTATTGTTCTGAATACCCTGGGAGGGAGAGGATAAGCTTACGTTGAATATCGCAGGGAATGTACACCCTCCCCCTCTGATACCCTTCCTAATGTCCAGGGGAAGAAAGGAAAATTTTATTCCCAATATCGCAGAGGCAGTACACCGCACCTGTGATGTTGTTCCCAATATGCAATGGGGGAGAGGATGATACTACTCTCAATATCGCAGGGCTGTTCACATCCCCAGTGACATTTTTCCTAATATCTAGGGGAGAGACAGTTATATGACAGCAAAGGTTGAAGGGTCTGTATATCCCTTCCTGATATTGTTCCTAATATCCAGGGGGGAAGAGGATGATATCAAATATGAAAGGGAGTGTACACCCCCCACCCCTACGTTATTGTTCTTAATGTTCGTGAGGGGAGACGATGATATTACTCCAAATATCGCAGGGGTTGTTAACACCCCTCTGTGATATTGTTTCCGATATCCGGGGGGGAGAAAATCATATTACTTCCAATATTGCAGGTGGGGTATACCCCAGCTGAAATATGGCACTGAATATCCAAAGAGGGAGAGGATGGTATTAATACCAATATCGAAGTGTGTGTACATGCCCCTTGTGATATGGTTTTTAATATCCAGTGGGCAGGAGGATGATATTAGTCCCAACATCCTAGAGGATGTACACTACCACTGTGATATTGTCCCTAACTTCCAGAGGGGAGAGGATGATATCACTCCCAATATCTCAGAAGTTGTACATCCCCCATGATCCTGTTCATCATATCCAGGGAGGCACAGGATGACATTCCATTGAATTTCGCGACAGGTGTACACGCACAGTGTGATATTGTTCCTAATATCCAAGAAGGGAGAGGATGATATTACTCCCAATAAAGCAGTGGGTGTACATCACCCCTGTGTTATTGTCTCTAATATCCGGGGCCGGGGGAGGTGGGGAGAGGATAACATTCCCTCAAATTTAGCAGGTGGTTTGACGCCCCTTGTGGTGTTGTTTTCAATATCAGCGGGGAAGACAATGGTACTATTTTTGATAGTCTGATTCATCCGCTCCACCTTTCCGGAACTCTGAGGCCGGGAGGCGGCATGCAGTTTCCGTGTGATCCCCAATACCTTTGCCGTCTTCTGTACCAAGGCAGCCAAAAATGCAGGACTGTCGTCTGAGCCGATCTGTAAGGGCGGTCAAAATCTAGGAATCACATCTCGAAGAAGCACAGGGGTTACTTCACGAGCTTTCTCAGTTGGTGTTGGATAGGCCTCCACCCACCCAGAGTAGGTACGCCCAAGAACTAGTACATACTTGTTACCTCCACACTTTGGCATCTCTGTGAAGTCCACCTGGAGACCTTCAAAGAGGGCTGCTCCATAAGCTCGTATGCCGGGCGGAACGGCTGGATCTTGCCTCGCATCATGCTGTCGGCAGGTAACACACCGCTGCCTCACCGTTTTGGCAAGGGCTGAGAAACGCGAGATGTAGAAATACCAGCCTAACAACTTTTCCAATGACAGTTGACCTTGATGGGTGGTTTCTTGCACAGCCAGTACAACTGCAGCTCCTAGCAGCTGTGGCACAGCTACTCTCCCATCTGGTAACTGAATCCATCCTTCCTTCATCACTTGTCCTTCCCTCTACCTGGAGAAAGTCCTTTTCTTCTTTAGAAGAAGCAGGTCCAAGATCAGGTGCTTGAGGGAACACTGATGCCCAGAAGGGGGCATATGCTGCTTTTCGAGCCTCTGAGTCAGCGCGGGGATTCCCCAAACCCAGCAAGGTGGAAGCTCGCTGGTGTCCTCTGCAATGCATAACTGCCACCTTGTGGGGTTTCCATACTGCTTCTAATCATTGCAAGATTTCTTGTTGATATTTTCTGTCTTTTCCCCCAGAGTTCAACAGGACCTTTTTTTTCTATCATGCTCCATGCACTTGAAGGGTTAAAAAGACATACCTAGATTCAGTGTAAATGTTTACAGTCTCACCCTCGCTGAGTTCTAAGGCACGAATTAAAGCAATGAGTTCAGCTTTCTGGGCTGAAGTGGCCTGGGGCAACGATCTGGCTTCAACAACAGTGTCCAGGGTTACCACTGCATGCCCTGCACCTCTCTCTCCTTGGGGGTTGAAGAAGCTGCTCCCATCCACGTATAGTTCCCAATCTACTGATGCCCAAGGCTGGTCCCGGAGGTCAGGTCTGCTAGAGTCAATTGAGTCCAACACTTCTACACAATCAGGCTCGACACGGCTCTCTGATACTGGGAGCAAGGTGGCGGGGTGTAGGGTGTTGCAAACTTCAATGGTTATACGGGGATTTTTGCAGAGCAGTTTGGTACTTGGTGAGTCTGGCATTCGTTAGCCAATGATGTCCTTTAGTATTCATTAAAGTCACCACAGCACGGGAGGCCTTTATGTCCAGGTTTTTACCAAGAGTCAGCTTATTTGCTTCTTGTACTGGCAGGGCAGTTGCTGCCAAGGCCCTCAAACAGGGGGGCCATCCTTTAGAAACCCCATCTAGTTGTTTAGAGGGGTAGGCCACCAGCCTTGGTCAGGCCCCCACAGTTTGGGTTCAAAGTCCAGCTGCCATCTTTTCTCTCTCTGATGCATAGAATGGAAAAGGCTTTGTCAGATCAGGTAGCCCCAGAGCTGGGGCTGCCAGAAGTTTTTCCTTTAACTCATGAAAGACTTGCTGTTGTTGGGATCCACATTTCCAAAGTTTCCCGGTCCCCACCCCCTTTGTGACCTCATACAAAGGCTTGGATAATACTGCAAAGTTTGGGATCCACAGTCTACAAAACCCCACAGCTCCTAAGAATTCTCTCACCTGCCTTCTGCTCTTAGGTTCTGCTAGATTGCAAATGACCTGCTTTCTTTCTGATCCCGGGCTGCGTTCTGACCCCTGTCGGATAGTCAATCCCAAGTAACGTACCTGCTGTTGGCAGATCTGAGCTTTCTTCTTGGACACCTTCTACCCACAGTCCTCCAGGTGCCGGTGTAGGGCATCTGTTCCCTTGGCACACCCGACTGCCGTGGGGTGTCCCAGCAGAAGGTCATCAACCTACTGGAGCAACACGCAGCCTAGGCCTCTGCTGGGAAACTTCTGGAGGTCTCGAGCCAACGCCTCCCCGAAGATGGTGGGGGAGTTCTTGAACCCTTGGGGAAGCCCGGTCCAAGTGTACTGAGTAGTGACAACTGACTCCGGATCTTCCCACTGAAAGGCAAACAGCTTCTGCCTCTCAGGGGCTAATCTGATAGGAAAGAAAGTGTCTTTCAGGTCCAAGCAGGTGAACCAGCTGTTCTCAGCTGGCAGCAACCCCAACAATGTGGACGGGTTAGGTACTGTTGGATGTAAAGTCAGTGTAGCTTGATGAAGCAAGCGCAAATCCTGTACCAGCCGGTAGTCCTTGGTCCGTGGCTTGGGAACAGGCAGGAGGGGAGTGTTCCATGGAGACTGACAAGGAACAATAATTCCATAAGTTCTTAGGTGCTTGAGACAGACCTGGATACCTTGAAGGGCACCTCTGGGGACCGGCTCCTGTTTTTGCCTCACCGGCTCTGCCCCAGTCTTAACTGGCCAATCCCGGAGGGTTGTCTTCTGCCTGTACTCTTGGCCATGGCTTAGCCAGAGCTGGTCTTCTCTCTTGGCCCGGCTCAGTTAAGAAAAGTCTCCATTCCTCCTCTCGGGGGACCATAAGGGTCATAATGACTCCCGTTCCGGGTAACTTTAGCAGCGAAGAGCCATGCTCTGTCAAAGAGAGAGTGGCTCTCAGCTTGCTGAGCAAGTCCCTTCCCAAAAAGGTCAAGGGACAGTCAGGCATGTACCAAAACTGATGAATGACTTTAAGGCCTCCTACAGTACAAGTCTGAGGCAAGCAGAAAGCTAGCTTTGCTGAAACCCCTGTGGCTCCGATGACGTCAATAGTCTTTTTGGATAAGGGGGTGACCGGGGCGGTTACTAGCGACTGTTGCACACCGCTATCTACAAGAAAGTCAATGTCTCCACCCCTGACTGTCATTCTGACCAGACGCTCTTTGGGGACGCTTGAGCGCGGTCTCCCTCAGTCCAAGAACCCTTCTGCCAGGTTTAGCAGGGCCCCTTCCTCCTTGTCCGGGGCCTCCTGCTCTGAGTCACCTTGTTTTCTTTTGAGCTGAGGGCATTTGTTCTTACACTGTCCTATTTCTTTACAATCAGCACACTGGTTACGCTGCAAACTCTGACAGCCAAGCTGAGTTTCTTTCCCAGGGCCCCCCTTCCCTTGCCTCTTTGGGGGGGCCCCTCTGATTGCTGCAGCTGACAAACAGGTCGGCGTGTCACCAGGCCTGACCTCCATTCTCTTTGCCGTTTTCCTTACGGCTTACTGCATCCCTGTTTACAAACACCTGGCTAGCTATTTCTAGTAATTGTGATGTATTCATCCCTGCAAGGCCAGCCTGTTTCTGCAGCTTTCTTCTCATGTCTTCTGCGCTTTGACGGATTAAAGCCATGTGAATCATGCGCTGATTTTCAGGGCTATCGGGATCAAAGAGAGTATACATACGATAGGCCTACCACAGTCTCTCGTACAATTGTGCAGGACTTTCTTCTTTTCCCTGAATGACCACAGAGAGTTTGTTAACGTTTGTGGCCTTCTGAGCTCCACTCATTAATCCTTCCAAGAGAGCTTCCCTGTCTCAGTTTAGCCTTTGCATATCCTCTCTTTCATGTGGGTCCAACTGGGGGTCGGTTCCTGGCCACTGGGTCCTTCCATACTCTTGGGGGTTTTGATAATCAGCTGGTGCATGTTCCTCTAGCCACTTAGTTGCTGCTTGGAGGACTCTCCACCTTTCTTCGCTGTTAAAGAGGAACATGAGCAACTGGTGTCAATCAGCCCAGGTGGGGTTGTGGGTCTGGATAACAGCTTGGAGCAAATCAATTAGGGCTTGTGGCTTTTCGGTATAGGGCGGTGTATTGTTTTTCCAGTTGAGAAGGTCCACACAGGTGAAGGGCTGGTACCCAAAAACACGCCTCTCCACCACGTGACCATCCTCATCTATCCCAGTATACCGCTGCTCTCTCAGGGGCATTTGTGTCCCCATTTTGGGTCATAAACGAGCTGCCGAGGGAGGGGTGCAATGGCGCAATGCGACTTACCGCAATTAATAATCTTAATTATTAATTGACACTAATAATTATCAATATTAATAACCCATAATATAATTTTTAAAATCAATACCGATAATGATAATAATATTAAATAGTTATACTAACGATAAGAATACATGATTAATATTAATGATTAATGATACCTGATATTAATAACATATCGATCTTATTCATTAGAAAACAGTAATATTAGCTCCTAATAATTAATATTAATATTAATAATCTGAAAACTTTATTAGCAATTATTTCTTAATATTAATATTAATATCGGTCATTCATATTCATGTTAATAATAAATGAGGAATAATTCATACTAATAGTATGTCCTAATACCTCAGTGGGTGTACACCCACGTGTTATATTGCTCCTAATGTCCAGGGAGGGAGAGAGCAAGATATTACGTTCAATATCGCAGTAGGTGTACACACAGCTGGTGATATTGATCCGAATATAATCTCCAGGGGTTGGAGTATGACGTTACTCCCAATATAGCACTGGGTGTGTATCCGTCCGGTGATTTTGCTCCTAATATTCACGGAAGAAGAGAATGCTATTACTCCCAACATCGCAGGAAGTGTACACCCCCGTGTGAGGTGGTCCTTAAAAATATTCCAAGACGAAGGGGGTGATATGACTACATATATGGCAGAAAGTGGACATCCCCAAGGATATTGTTCCCATGATCCTGGAGAGAATAGGATAATATTACTTTCAATATCACACAAGGTGGACATGCCCCCAATGATATTGTTTCCAATTGCAACGTGGGAGAGGAGGACATGACACCCGATATCCCAGGGAGTAGAAACACCCCTGTGATACTGTTCCTAATATTCAGGGAGGAAAAGGATGATATGACTCCCAATACAGACGGGTGTACAACTTCTGTACACCGGTCTGTGAAACAGTTCATAATCTCCAAAGGGGGAGATGATATTACTCACAATATGATAAACAGGCTGTGAGTCCACCGCGGATCCTAAGAGCCAGGGGGGCAAGAGGGACTAGCTCTTTCTTACTCCCTGCATCGCGGGGAGCGCCTCGCCCCGCTGCGATGGGGGTCCTAAGAGCCAGGGGGGCAAGAGGGGCTGGCTCTTTCTTACGCCCCGTATCGCGGGGGGCGCCTCGCCCCCCTGCGATGGGGGTCCTAAGAGCCAGGGGGGCAAGAGGGGCTGGCTCTTTCTTACTCCCCGCATCGCGGGGGGCGCCTTGCCCCCCTGTGATGGGGGTCTTAAGAGCCAGGGTGGCAAGAGGGGTTGATATTACTCCCCTTCTCCTATTATGTTTTCTGTACTGCCACACTTGGTTAACACCCTGGGACATTATTTTCCATATTCTAGGAAGGTGTCACTGTGTAAGTCCCTGCGGGTATACACCCTGTGATATTATTCATGATATTGTAGCGAAATGTGAATCCTGATGTCACAAGTCTCTACACACTCTGATATTGTTCGCAATACCCTAGCGGGACGTTAATAATAATGTCACAATGTGTGTACAGCTTGTGCTATTATTCTTAATCTCATAAGGAGAGGTTGATTTTATTGTCACACGGAATATTTTCCCTTTGGTATGATTCGGAATATCCTGGAGGGATGTCACTCCTTATGTCACAGGGTTTGTACACCTTGTCAAATTACTCGTATTACCCTTATAAGATGTCACTCCTCATATCACCGAGGGTGTACACTCTGTGGTATTATCGTCATATTCTAGGGAAATGTTCCTTTTAATGTCACAGATGTTGCACACCTTGTGAAATTTTTCGTTATAGTTTTGTGGGATGTGACTCCTAACGTCACACGGGGTGTACACACAGTGATATTACGTGTAATCTTCTATAGAAATGTTACTCGTAAATCACAGGTCCTGTACACACTTTAGTATTCTTTGTCATATTCTAGGAAAACGTGACTACTAATGTCACAGGGCGTGTAGACCCTGTCATAAAATTCGTAATATCCCAGTGGAGGTTCACTACTAATTTCACAATGCGTGTACACCCTTTGATACTGTTCGTATTATCCTAAAGAGATGTGACTACTGATGTCCCAATGCATGTACATTCTCTGATATTATTCGTTATATCCTCGGGGGATGTGACTTCTAATGTCACAGGGTGTGTACTCCCTGTGTTCTATTTCATAATATCCTAGGGCAATTGTACTGTTAATGACACAGGGGGTGTACACATTGTGATATTATTCATGATATTCTAGAAGGATTTTGCTCCTAATGTCACAGGGGTGTACACCCTGTGATAGTATTCATAATTTCCCAGGGGTCTATACTCCTAATGTCACAGAAGATAACACCCTGTGACATTATTCGTAATATTCTGGTGAGATGATTCTCCTAATATCACAGGGGGTGTACACCCTGTGATAGTATTCTTACTATTCTAGGGAGATGTCACTCTTAATGTCACAGGTGTGTTCCTTCTGTGATATTATTGCAAATATGCTAGCTGGATATTACTACTAATGTCACAATGCGTGTACACCTTGTGATATTATGAGTAATATTCTGGGGGGATGTTACCCCTAACATTACAGGGTGTACACCGTGTGATATTGCTCCCAATATTTTAAGGGGATGTTACTCCTAATGTCACAGGGGGTGTACAGCCTTCGATATTATTTGTAATCTTATAGAGAGATATTACTTTAATGATCACAGTGGGTGTACACACATGGGCTACACCCACTGGGATATTATTTGTAATATCTTAGGGAGATATAACTCCTAATATCACAGTGGGTGTACCCCATGTGTGTACACCCTGTGATATTATTTGTAATATCCATGGTAAACATTACTTCTAGTATCCCACAGAGGGTACACCCTGTGATATTTTTCATAATATCCTAGGGAGATATTGCTTCTAATAACACAGTGGGTGTACACCATGTGTGTACGCTCTGTGATGTGATAGCTTATATCCTAGGGAGATATTCCTTCTAATATCACAGTGAGTGTACACCCTGTGATATCATTCGTAATCTCCTAGAAAGATGTTGCTGCTAATATCACAGAGAGTGTGCCCCCAGTGACATCATTCAAAATATCCTAGGGAGATGTTACTCGTAATGTCACAGGGGTTGTACACCCTGTTATATTATTGTAATATTCTAGGGGGGTGTTACTTTTAAAGTCACAGTGGTGTACACCCTGTGATGTTATTCGTAATATCCTAGGAAGGGGTTACTCCTAATATCACATGGGTTATCCTAGGAAGAGGTTACTCCTAATATCACACTCCTAATATCACACCCTGTGATAGCATTCAGAATATCCAAAAGGGATGTTACTTTTAATGTCACATGTGGCGTACACCCTTTGATAATATTTGTAAGATCCTAGGGACATATGACTTCAAATATCACATTGGGTGTACACACATGGTGTACACATTGTGTGTGAACACCTCCTGTGATATTATCCATGATATCCTAGGAAAATGGGACTCCTAATATCACGCTTAGTGGACACCCTGTGATATTATTGGTAATATCCTAAAGAGATGTTACCACTAAGGTCACAATGTATGTACACCACCTGATATTATTCGTTATATCCTCGGGGGATGTTACTCCTAATGTCACATGGGGTGTACTCCCTGTGATATTATTCATAATATCCTAGGGGGATGTTACTTTCAATGTCACCGGGGGTCTATATCATGCGTATTCAACGCCTGTGTTACTATTCCTAATATCCTAGGGGCATGTTCCTCCTAATGTCTCAGGGGGTGAACACCATATGTGTACACCTGCTGTGATATTATTTGTAATATCCTAGGGGAATATTACTCCTGATGGCACAGGAGATGTACACCATGTGTGTCAACCGCCTGTGTCATTATTCGTAATATCCTAGGGGGATGTTTCCTTGAATGGCACAAAGTGTGCGCAAAAGGTCACAGAAGGTGTACACATTGTGATGTTATCTGCAATACCCTAGAAGGATGTTACTCCTAATATGTCACAGGGGTGTACACACTTTGATATTATTTGTAATCTCGTAGAGAGATATGACTTCAAATATCACAGTGGATGTTCACACATAGTGTATACCCTGTGATATTATCATAATATCCTAGGGAGATGCAACTCCTGATATCACAGTGCATGTACCCGGTGTGTGTACACCCTTGATATGAGTCGTGATATCCAGGGTAAATATGACTCCTCATATCACACAGTGTGCACACCCTGTGATATTTTTCTTAATATTTAAGGGAGATAGTGCTTCTAATATCACCGTGGGTGTACCCCATGTGTGTGTACTCTGTGACAGTATTTTTTATATCCTAGGGAGGTATTACTCGTAATGTCACAGTGGGTGTTCACCCTGTGATATCATTCTTATTTGACCTTGCTGCCTTTTTTAACCCACCCTACAAAAGGAATGGAACAGATAAGAAGATATTGAGATTAGACTGTGCTGCCGTGCGGCTGCCGCAGGACACTTTTAATATCCCCATTTCTCAGGCTGTAGATGAAGGGGTTCAGCATGGGAGTGACCACCGTGTACATCACTGAGGCCACTGCACCCTTCCTCAGGGAAGATGACACATCTGAACCGAGGTACCCTTCAATGCCTGTTCCATAAAATCAGTAAACAACTGACAGGTGAGACCCACAGGCAGAGAAGGTTTATACTTCCCACCTGATGATGAAAACTTCAGAATGGAGGAAACAATTTTATAGTAAGAGAAAAGGGTCCCTGAGATGGGAAGAAAACCAAATATGGCAGCAGGGAAATACAGGTTGATGTTCCTGGTGAAGGTGTCACAATATGCAAGATGGGGGAGTTGAGAAGGTTCCCAGAAGAAATTAGGAATTTCCACATCCTTGAAGCAGGTCATTTGTAAGGCAATCAAGTTGTGCAGCTGGGAGTCTAAAAGACTGAGAAAAAAAAAAAAAAAGGACAACGAATCTAGGAAGCCACAGAAACAGGGGTTCAAGATGGCTGAACGATATAGAGGGTGACAGATGGCTACAAACCGGTCATAGGTCATCACACTCAGGAGCATGTCTCTCTTCCATGCCTCCAAAAATGGCAAAGAGAGACATCTGAGTCAGGCAGCCTGCATAGGAGATGGCTCTGCTATGAGACTGGATGTCCACAATCATCTTGGGGACTGTGGTGGAGGTGAAACCGATGTCAGGCAAGGACAGGTTGGAGAGGAAGAAGTACATGGGGGTGTGGAGGTGGGAGTCAGGGCTGACGGCCAGGATGATGAGCAGGTTCCCGAGCACCGTGACCAGGCACATGGACAGGAACAGCCCAGCGACGACCGGCTGCAGTTCTGGATCCTCTGAGAGTTCGAGGAGGAGGAATATAGAGACATCTGTTAGACTCTGTGGGTCTGTATCATTTGGATACAACCCTCTTTTGCCTGGAGAAGAGGGTTGAAAAATCGGAAACAAGTAAACCAATACCCAGCATTGTGTCTGCATTTTGGATAGAAGCAATTCACAAGTAATGTTTTCAGATTTCAGAGCAATCCACACTCAGTAATATTTTGTAGTTCTGACAAACTCAATTGCCTTATAATGCTTTCAACATTGATTTCTGTGTTATTCACGTCTTGCTGTACACACCTGCCTTAGAGACACTAGCTTCAAGAATGTTCCAAGAACCAGATCATTACATATAACAAATTGGTAATTGCTAGAAAATACAGCCTATCTTTTCCGAAGGAAAAGATGTAATAAAACCATTGTCCTCACTTTAAGAAAAAGGTTATCCTAATTAAAGTAAATTAAGAACTCAAATATTTTATTTATTCTACTAGATTGATACAAATTCCCTTGATTTAGAACATTTGTAAACACTGTATAACAGCTGAGACCATGCCATCTGGAAATGAAATGAAAGTTGATAGTTCATAAGCAGAAAATAGTTCCACATGCCAGTTAGGTCCTAGTGATTTCATCATTCTGTTTTCGGACTTTTCTCCTTCGAGAGAGTAATTGCTTACTCAAATCGGTGGGTCTTGTTTTAAAATTCATGGAAGCTCTAACTCCTGTCCTTAGCTTTGGTGGACTTAAAGTTTTCATCAGAACGTTTGGCCGGACGCGGTGGCTCATGCCTGTAATCCCAGCACTTTGGGAGGCCAAGGAGGGCAGATCACAGGGTCAGGAGATCAAGACCATCCTGGCCAACATGGTGAAACCCCACCTCTACTAAAAATACAAAACCTTCGCCCGGTATGGTGGCGCGCGCCTGTAATCCCAGCTACTCGGGAGGCTGAGGCAGGAGAATGGCTTGAACCTGGGAGGCAGAGACTACAGTGAGCCAAAATCACACCACTGCACGCCAGCCTGGGCAACGAGAGCAAAACTCCGTCTCAAAAAACATAAACAAAAAGAATCAAGTAAGTCAAAGTCACGCTGATGACAGCCAATTTTGGTCAAGCAAGGAAGTGTCAATTCAATCATTAACATAGATTTTGACTTTTGCTGTCTCCTATGTGCCAAGCAAGATATAGGCTCTGGGGAATCAGAAACCAAAGAGACTCACTTGTTCCTCTCACGGTACTCAGTCCTTACTGGGAGAAGGGCAAAACAAAATGTCCTGTCTGGAATGCAGGGAAACCAGAACTTCAGGTCAGGGGATATTTCCGTTGAATTGTGTGGAGTTGAAGCTGAAAATCTTAAGGAATGTATCTAAAATTCACTTTTCCTTTACTTTATGCATCCATCACGTAGAGATCACGCAGCGGGCACCCATGATCGGCTTAATCATCACTCACTTCCATCGGATCAACTGGAAATCAAGTCAGATGAGAGTGCTGAGTCTCAGAGGATGGACATCTCACCCCTTGCTATACAGAGAAGTAGAAAGGGTGGTATTCAAAATTCATGGCCAGACTCGAAGTCCCGGGTACTATACTTCCTGGTCTTCCGACTCTCAAAAAGTTGTGGGTTTTTTTGTTTTGGTTTTGGTTTTTGTTGTTTTGAGACGGAGTCTCGTTCTGTTGCCCAGGCTGGGGTGCAGTGGAGTGATCTTGGCTCACTGCAACCTCTGCATCCCAGGTTCAAGCTATTCTCCTGCCTCAGCCTGCCAAGTAGCTGAGATGAGAGACGCCCGCCACTACGCCCGGCTCATTTTTTCTATTTTGAGTAGACACGTGGTTTCACCATGTTGGCCAGGCTGGTCTCGAAATCCTGACCTTGTGATTCGCGTGCCTCAGCCTCCCAAAGGGCTGGGATTACACGAGTGAGCCACCGCGCCCAGCTTCCAAAAGTTTTAAGCAGAGCTCAGAGGTCTTAACCACAGGCACATCGGCGGAGCATTTTTGAAACGCTTTCCAGGTTCCTCAATAGGACTGGAAGCCAAACTCCGAATTGATGACTCCTTTGAGGAAGTCGAGAGCTGTAAGGAAAGCCAGGAACAGGGGCAAGGGAGAGATGCATCCCGAATGATCCTGTGCCAATTCTTTCTGGAATCCTCGATGTGATCTCAGCTGTCCTTTCTATACATGACACAGTGATTGTAGCACCCACTTGTCTAGCTGTGGTCTACAAGGAACCCCCAAAGGGAAGGGCACAGTGAGCAGGGGCATCCGCCTGAGTGGCAAGTATTTGAGAGGGCAGGTTGGTTGCAGGGAGAGGACTGGCCAAATGCCATATGTCTGGACTTAGACTGCCTGGTTCAAATTGGACTTCACCCTTTCGACTTCATAATCTAGTACGAGTTCAATGAAAAGGCGTTGCTCCTTTTCTAGTCTGTAAAATCATCCTGAAATGTGCACTAATAACGTGGAGACTATGCAGATGAAATGAAACAAGCTGCATAGAGCACAGAGCTCAGAGCCTGGCCTTTAGGAAGCCCTCAGTAAGGGTTCATGATGCCATGGTGACTGTCGTCATCTTCTTTGTCCTTATCATCACCTTCATAATCTTTTTGTTGTTCTTAGGGAATAGTTTAGAGGGACTGATTCTCTGCTATCATGGGTGAGATGTCTATGAAAAGGACAACCAGTTGGGGAGGAAAGCAAAATTTTGAATAAGATTTCTGAGACCCCCAGCACAACCAAGAACAGAAACTGCACAGTCTGCTGAGCGGACAGTTTGCACATTGGTCTCCTCCCATCTGCCCACCGCACTCTCCTGTTTGTCCTGAGGAGGAGGAAACCAAACAAGGCTCCCAGCCATCTCTCAGCACTCACTTGAAGGGGTGGCCTGCCCCTCCACACCTGTGGGTATTTCTAGTTGGGTGGGATGAGAGACTGAGGAAAGAAATAAGACACAGAGACAAAGTATAGAGAAACAACAGTGAGCCCAGGGGACCGGCGGTCAGCATGCCAAGGATCTGCACCGGCACCGGCCTCTGAGTTCCCTCAGGTTTTATTGATTATTATTTTTATTATTTTAGCAAAAAGGAATGTAGTAGGAGGGCAGGGTGATAATAAGGAGAAGGTCAGCAACGAACATGTGAGCAATAGAATCTATGTCATAATGAAGTTCACGGGAAGGTACTATGACTGGACGTGTACGTAAGCCAGATTTATGTTTATCTTCACCCAAACATCTCAGTGGAGTAAAGAATAACAAGGCAGCATTGCTGCAAACATGTCTCACCTCCCACCATAGCGCGGTTTTTCCCCCATCTCAGAATTGAACAAATGTACAATCGGGTTTTATACCGAGACGTTCAGTTCCCAGGGGCAGGCAGGAGACAGTGGCCTTCCTCTCTCTCAACGGCAAGAGGCTTTCCTCTTTGACTAATCCACCTCAGCACAGACCCTTTATGGGGGTTGGGTGGGGGCACTGTCAGGTCTTTCTCCTCCCACAAGGCCACATTTCAGACTATCACATGGGGAGAAACCTTGGACAATATGACGCTTTCAAGGGCAGGGCTCCCTGCGGCTTTCCACAGTGTATTGTGCCACTGGTTTATTGAGACTGGAGAATGGCGATGACTTTTACCAAGTATACTGCTTGGAAACATCTTGTTAACAAGGCATGTCCTGCACAGCCCTAGATCCCTTAGACCTTGATTTCATACAACACATGTTTTTTTGAGCTTCAGGTTGGGTCAAAGTGGCTGGGGCAAAGCTACACCTCAACAATATCTCAGCAAAGCAATTGTTGAAAGTACAGGTCTTTTTCAAAATGGAGTCTCTTATGTCTTTCCTTTCTACATAGACACAGTAACAGTCTGATGTCTCTTTCTTTTGCCTACACTCACTGAACTGTCCTTCCCCTATGATGAGCCATGACCACGGAGAGCAGGTCCACTGTCCTCCCTGCGTGGTGCACGATGGATGCTCAGACTCCATCCTCAAGGCTGGCAAGAAGACAGGGTGAGACATGAGACTCCTGATACAGGTGACGGCTGTGGAGCCCACAGGACGGCAACCTCACACTGCAGGGCTGGAGGCACAGACTGAGTATTTACTGTTCTGTGGCCTGGGGGGCTCAAGGCACAGAGCTCCTCATTAGCCAATGTCACCCAAGTTCCCCAACCTCTAAGGATTTCCTCATCATCATGCAAGAAGAAGAAGAGAAAAGTGAGTGTCCATAGAAGCTTTGGGGCTCTTCCTCTAATCAGGAGAAAGCTGGTGTGTATTCTTCATTTCTTTCTTTTCTTTTTAAAGATCCAACTGCTTTAATTTTCATCTTTTATTATGGGAAAATATACCACATATAAATGTTAAAAATTATAAATATATATTAGTTCATATAGAATGGCCAGTACAAACATTTACAGTTTCCACTCTTTTTCAGTTTACAGTTTAATGACATTAAGTACGTTCACATTGTTTAGCAACCATCACCGCCATCATCTCCGGAACAGTTTTATCTTTCAAAATGGAAATTGCAACCATTCACCAAGCTCTCCACTCCTCTCTCTCGCCCACCCCTGCGGGCCACCTTTCTAGTTTGCAACTCTAGGAGTCTAACTACTCTAGACACTTGATAGATAATTGGAATCATACCGTGTTTATTATTATTTTTTTTTTTTGGAGACAGAGTCTTTCTCTGTCACCCAGGCTGGAGTGCAGTGGCATGATCTCGGCTCACTGCAACCTCCACATCAGGGGTTCAAGCGATTCTTGTGTCTCAGTCTCCCGAGTAGCTGGGATTACAGGCGTGTGCTATCACGCCCAGCTAATTTTTGTACTTTTAATAGAGACGAGCTTTCACCATATTGGCCAGGCTGGTCTCGAACTCCTGAGCTTAAGTGATCCGCCTGCCTCAGCCTCCCAAAATGCTGGGGTTACAGGTGCGAGCCACTGAGCCTGGGCATGTTTATCCTTTTGGGATTTATTTATTTCACTGACGATAATGTCTTCAAGGTTCACGCAAGTTGCAGCCTGCGTCAGAAGTGCCTGTTTGTTTTTGTTGTTTTTTTTCTTGGTTTGGTTTTATTTTGTTTTGTTTTCTGTTTTCATGGAGTCTCACTCTGTTGCACAGGCTGTAGTGCAGTGGCACAATCTGGGCTTACTGCAACCTCCGCCTGCCAGGTTCAAGCGATTCTTGTGCCTCAGCCACCTGAGTAGCTGAGATTACAGGTGCATGCCACCACACCAGCTAATTTTTATATTTTTAGGAAAGATGGGGTTTGCCATGTTGCCCAAGCTGGTCTTGAACTCCTGAGCTTAGGTGATTCACCCCCCTCAACTTCCCAAAGTGTTAGGATTACAGGCGTGAGCCACTGTGCCCAGCCCAAGGATGTGTATATTTTCTATAGACTTTTGATGATAATACTTTGACAGCAAATATATTGTGACTATATATATACACATATATATACATATAATATACATATATATACACACATATATATATACACATATATATATACACATATATATATACACATATATATATACACATATATATATACACATATATATATACACATATATATATACACATATATATATACACACATATATATATACACATATATATATACACACACATATATATATATATAGAGAGAGAGAGTGTGAGAGAGAGAGCGTGAAAGAGAGAGAGTCTCCCTTTTTCACCCAGACTGGAGTGCAGTGGCACAATCATAGCGTGCTGTGGCCTTGAATTTCTGGGCTCAAACAATCCTCTCACCTCAGCTTCCTGAGTAGCTGGGACTACAAGCATGTACTACCATGCCCGGCTAACTTTTTATTATATTTTTTTGTAGAGATGAGGTCTGACTTTTTTGCCCGGGCTGGTCTTAAACTCCTGGCTGAAAGTGATCCTCCTGCCTTGGCCTCCCCAACTGCTGGGATTACAGGTGTGAGCCATTGCACCTGGTGTGAAGCTGGGATTGCAGGTGTGAGACATGGCATCTGGTGTGAATATCTCCTGGTAAATACCTTGTACTTTCATTAAGATGTCTTTCAACCTCGTGAAATTATCTGAAAAACAGGGATGAAACACTGTTCTGTTCCATCTTCCCTGCAGGCACTTGGGCCCCATCCTGCTCTCTTGCCCCCCTGTTCTAGTGAATGGCCAGATAGGAACTATTGCATGGCAGGTTTATGGGCCATGTGGTCTCTGTTGCAAATATAACAGCTCTGCTGTTGTAGTGCAAAAGCAACCACAGACCATATGGAAATCATCTTTCCTGCATGGCCTCTATAATCTTTCAGAAATACATGTTGGGTCACACTACTGCCTGATTTAAAACACATAGATGACCTCTTCCCTCTCCTAAGCTATTAGGTTGGTGCAAAAGTAATCGCTGTTTCCATTAAAAGTAATGGCAGAAATTGGCTGGGCATGGTGGCTCACACCTGTAATTCCAGCAGTTTGGGAGACCGAGGCAGGTGGATCCCTTGAGGTCAGCAGTTTGAGATCAGCCTGGGAAACATGGTGAAACCCCATCTCTACTAAAAATACAAAAATTAAAATTAGCTGGGGGTGGTGGCATGTGCCTGTAGTCCCAGATACTGGGGAGGATGAGGCAGGAAAATGGCTTGAACCTGGGAGGTGGAGGTTGCAGTGATCCAAAATCACACCACTGCACTCCAACCTGGGTGACCGAGACAGACTCTGATAAAAAAAAAAAAGTAATGGCGGAAATCACAATTACTTTTGCACCAACCTAATAAAAGTCAAGTCCTGACCACAGCCTAGGAAGCCGGCTATGATCTGGCCCTTGTCACCCTCCCCAAGTTCAACTCCTGAGACCTTCCGTTTCCTCTCTGCTCCCTGCTCCTGCCTCCCATTCCTCACTCGTGTTGCATCAGATGCCTGCGCACCCTGGTGTTTCTGCATGTGCTCTTCTGTTAGCCTGGAAAGTTCTTTCCTCCCTCTACCTCCAGCACTACTAGATACCTCCCCCTGCCTTAGCCTAGCCAGGTCCCCTGTCATTTAGTCTCAGAGTATCTTGAATGTCTTCTTCACAGCCCAACTTACAGGCTCACTCACTCGCTGAGTGGGTGCCATCCTTTCTCTCCACCTAGAATGCAAGCTCCCTGAGGGCAGGGGCTGGAACGGTCTTGTTCTTTGCCAAGTCCCCAGTGCCATCTCTGGCAAAGAGTGAGCATTATGAAAATATTTGCTGAGTGCATAAAAGGAGGGAATCATGGATTTAAGCCATCGGCTTGGAGCCCTGGGGATGGGGCTCCATAAAACCAGTTCCCATTTTTTCTCTCTCCTCTTCTCCTGGGAGATGGGTGTCTGGGTTCTCCTGCCAGGAGAGCTTCTCTCTCATAAGACTCCAGGTGCCTCTTGGCCTAGGCCTGCCTCCTGCTAAGTGAGCACTCTTTAGGGCAAGTCTGCATCGACTCTGCTGAGATCCAGCCACCAGAGATGGATAACATGGGCAACGCTTGGCAAGTCCCTGGGAACGAGGCTTCTGAGTCATCTGGACCGACTAGTTTGAAGTTACAAACTCGCCAGATGTTGGTCAGCTGGAATCTTAGTGGTGAGCTGGTCCAACCCCTCTTGTTGTAGTCAAGTCACTTGTGCAAAGCCACTACTTGGCTGGGACCCCAAGCTCAGGCCAGGGCTCTCTCCATGGTCCCAGGCTTTACACTAAGGGAATGTCAACTGTTCTCTAGAATCACTTGGACTACTTTATACTTTTTTGCCTCCTTTTCCTATTCTGTATTCTGGAAAAACAGAGTTTTCCTTGCGATTGAACAGAATCTTCACACTGTGTTATTGCCGGCATTGTTTTAAATTTAGCCTTGGTTCATCCCCAGCTGGAGTGAATGACTTTAATTTGATCAGCTGTTGTACGTGCTTGGGAGCCTCTGAAGGGGGTCCTATGGCCTTTAAGGCTCCTTTCCACTCTTAGATCCTGACTTGGGGCAAACACACACTCCAGCTCGTTCATGTCCAGATAAGACACCCAGAGGCCATGGCGAGGGTTCCCTCTGTCGGGGCCCTGTTGCTGTTGAGAGGATCAAGGCAGCAGTCAGGGCCCGAGGGTTGTCCAGAAGAAAGCACAAAGCATACCGAGCGCTGGTCTGAAAGCAATTAGGGGTGTGACAGAAACCTTCTGTCATGGAACCAGAGATTGGAGACTGTGGGAACACATCCAAATCTACATCTCCGTGACAAGGTGGTGCTGATTTCCAGTGGCCCTCCCTGGTGGGGGAATCACGTAGCTCTGACTCTGGAGCGTGTTTTTGTGTTTCTCTTTCAGTATGAGCTTGTCTGTGGCCCTGGAGTTCCTCCCTTATGAAACAATGATGCCTCCCAACACAGGACGTCCCAGGCTGCAAGCCTGTCCCTTCTGCCCAGCTTCCTTACCCCTTACCACAAAAGGTGCCCCAAAAGCCCACAGCAGGGCCTGCCAGAGGCTGATGACATATCTGTCACTGTCCCAAGGAGCAGGGGCAGCGACGGAAATTAGGCCACAAAAGGCATGCCTGCAGGCACATATGAGGTAAACACCCAAAGCCAGATGTCAATGAAACAGTAATTCGGTGGAATAGGAGAGGTCATATTCTCATGCAAGACTGTCTAAATACATAAGTCTCCTTGGGCACAATCTGCCAAGGGAAAATGGTTCATGCCGAGCCAGCTATTACACTGCCTTGCTAAGAACTTCCAACACACACTTACACACACGCAGATACACACGCACATATGTATGCATGCACACACATGCATGCAAACACACATGCACCCACACACACATGCAAGCACACATACAGATACACACATACTCACAAACACACATACAGATACACATACATACAGGCACACACATGCACACACAGAGATACTTGCACACACAGATACATGCACACAAACACACGAAGGCACACACACATGCACATGCATACAGACACATGCACACACAGGCACACAAATACATGCACACACAGATACACATATGCACAGAGATACACATGCATGCACACACATGCAAACACACATGCACATGCACAGACACATACGCACACATATGCACACACATGCACACACACGCACAGACGCACAGAGATACACATGTATGCACATACAGGCACACACATGCAAACATGCACACACAGATACGCATGTACACACATGTACACACAAACACACATGCACATACACATGCACACACAAAAGCACACGTGCACACACATGCACACACACATACAGATGCACACACATGCACACAGAGACACATGCACACAGATACAGACACACATGCACACACAGACGCACACACATGCACACATCCACACGCTCACACATATGCACACACATGCACATGCACACACGCATTCACATGCTTACAGACGCACATGCACACTTGCACACATGCACACACGTGCGCACACACGCACACACATATGCACACATACACACACACCACTCCTTTTCCATTTCTCTAATTTCCAATTTTTTTCTATGAGTTTCCTCAGACTCATAATCTTGATTCTAGAATGAATTCAGGGAATAAGTCTGTATTATTGAAATGACAGTAAATTCAAACATGCCTAAGAAGCTTTTTCAATGTTGGGGAAACCATCTCACAGATCATTCAGATGACCCCAGGAGACACTTCACCAGGAACACTTGTTCATCTCCCTCTCCCTTCTGCCAACCTCTGTGCTTTAATATCAGGGGACAAATCTCTCGATTTTGGTTTCTCATCTCTTTGTCCCCATGTACACTGGACTGCACTACTGTGTCAAAGCTACTTGCAGCCTGACCTGGGAAATGCACTTTTGGATTCACTCGATTTGCCACCTATTTGGGTGGTTTGGGCTGGAAACTGCCCTGCTCACACTCTTGGCTCCCAGCTGCTCCTGCTTTTGGGGTGCCTAGAGACCCCCGCTCATCCCATGGGTCACATCCCCACAGTGGGGCCGGGGATGCGACTGAGAGTTGTCTGGGCACCTCTCTCCAGCAGCATTGAGGATGGAGCTCAGCACTGTGTGACGTTGGCTGCTGGCTACTGCCTGTTTAGGTCGAAATGGCCCAGCCTGATGTCCACATGCACCTCTGTGGCACACTGGCCTGCAGACCCCCGAGCATGCGCTGCATGCTTCTCACCTCTAGAGTGGCCACGCAGACAGCGATACAGACACACCAGGAAAACCCACAGGCAAGCCCAGAGTCACCCGTTCTACTAGGGCTTTGTGAGCCTCTGTGATTTGAGTCACGAGCTTCTTGTGGTGATTTCATTTAGCTAACATCCAACACAGTGCATTTAGAGACTCTTTCTCTTGGACATTATATGGAGGCATGGCGATGGTTTGCTGAGATAAATGTCCCAAAACACCCCTCAATAAAACCAAATAACAGCTCATCAACTCCTTACTTAAAAAAAAATAATTGACATCTTATAAATAGCAAATATTGGATGAAAATAAGGCACAGGAAAAAGCTCATAAGCCCAGATCAGCAGTCATCATTCAATTGTTCCTTAACTACTGACTGCACACCTGTTCTGTACCAGCACCGCATCCTAGATGCAGGGACACCACGCGAAATAAGATGACAAAGCACCTGCCCCTGTGGATCTGAGCCACTAGCAGGAGAGACAGTAACTACATGAATATCTCTATCCTGTGGTTTCTGGGAATGACAATCACATAAAAGGATAGAAAGGGATGGAGGAAAGCTAATTTAGACAACTCAGGATCAGAATGGGGAGGTGGTTGCATCCCTCAAAATTCAGAGTAGCTGGAGTGCAAGCCTTGTATTAGCTGAGCCTGAATCCTGGCACTGCCGTTGTCCATGGTGTCCTCAGGCAAATGGCTCAACTCCTCTGACCATCGGCTTCAAGTGCAGAACAGGGGACCAGAGTCCCATCTCTCAGGGTTGTTGCTGTGGACTGAATTGTGTTCCCCCCAATTCACTCATTAGGAGCTAATTAACGTTAAAGGAGGTCACAAGGGTGGAATCCTAATCTGATAGGATTGGTGGTTTTATAAAAAGAAGAGATGTCTCTGTCTCTGTCTCTCCCCCTCTCTGCCATGTGAGGACAAGCAAGAAGGCTGCTGTCTGCAAGGCAGGAAGACAGCCTTTACCAGAAAGGGATTGGTGGATACTTTGATCATGAACTTCTGGCCTCCAGAACAGTGAGAAAATCAATGTCTGTTATTTAGGCCATCTGGCCTCGGGTACTTTGTTATGGCAGCTGGGCTGGCTGAGGCAGTTGTTGAGAGGAACCGACAAGGTTGTTGGGGTAAAGCACACAGCACAGCCACAGCTCACTGAGCACAATGTCAGACTCATTCCCCTTCAATTGTTATTCTTTGTCTGGAGGATTTTCATGTTGGCTTTTCTCCAAGAAGCTCCCTGGGGTCTTTGTAAATATGGGGATATTTCTGACAAGAAAAATCCTTACAGTTCTTAACATTGACAATGATCAGGAACAGCAAGACATGAAAATGATAATGTGACTAGAAAAGAGAGGACCCACAGAAGAAACCAACAACCACACAACACACACACACACACACGCAGGAGGACTCCTAATGTAGGAGGAGAATAGAACATCAGGGGACCCTGAGACTGAACTCTGCATCTCATGTATTGAGATCATTCCCTGATATGGTTTGGCTGTGTCCCCACCCAAATCTCATCTTGAATTGTAGCTCCCCTAATCCGCATGTGTCATGGGAGGGACATAGTGGGAGGTAATTGAATCATTGGGTGGGTCTTTCCCATGCTGTTCTCATGATAGTGAATAAGTCTCACGAGATCTGATGGTTTTATAAAGGGGATTTCCCCTGCACAAGCTCTCTTGCCTGCTACCAAGTAAGACGTGACTTTGCTCCTCATTCACCTTCCACCGAGATTGTGAGGCCTTCTTCACCATGTGGAACTGTGAGTCCATTAAACCTCTTTCCTTTATAAATTACCCAGCCTCAGGTATGTCTTTATTAGTAGCATGAGAACAGACAAATACATTCCCTAAGCCTCTATTTTCCTCTGAGACAGGCTTACCCCAAATAGCCCTATCTTTGCAGGCCTTGAATAGTAATAATGTTATGTGTTATATTAACATGTATTTTACTGAAAGTCTCTGGTTTTTGTCTCTCTGAACATAGGCAGGCATTGCTGAAACTTGCAGATGACATTCCAAAATGCATTCTATCTTAAGATAAGCAGAGAGGGTGGTGAGGAAAAATTGTACATACCTTCCCCTCAATGAAGAGGTCCCCGTGGTGTGGCCGGCCTTGGTATAAGCCTTTTGGCTCTGTTAATTCACGAGGGCTGAGTTTGATTGATCCTCATGGGGAAGACTAACAAGGGAATCCTTGGCAACCATTAGGAATAACACTCATGACCCAGAAAGTGGTTCTGTCTTCATGGGTCATCATCTGTCTTCTTTACTAAGTGACCTTCTGGCTGATTTTTCTTCCAGCCAGGGTTGGAATTCAATAATTCTAGTTCCTTCCCAAATTTTAGAGCTGGGAAATGCATTCCTCGGGTTTCTACTTTTCAAAAGCGAACAGTATCTGTGGAGCTCAACTCCTAAATAGTGTGACTTTGTCTGTTTATGTGGTTCTCTTGCTGACTGCCTGATTGCGACTGTGCCTGAACTCAGGCCTCTGTGTTTCTGAATCTTAGAAGCGGTGGTTGGCATGTCAAACTTGAAGTCATTGTCCTTTACTTATCTGAGTGTTATAATTGAACAGCACATTTATTAACAAGACTTTAGTAAATCCATCAGCATTCTAGGAAGCTTTGATTCATTGACCTATCTCTAATGTAAGCAAAGGCTGCCAGAGAGCCGCTAACAAGAATTCCATCTTTCCTCAGAAACTTTGATTCGCTTGGGTCGAAGTTCATACCTGTTTCATGAAAAATGCAAAACCAATTAATCACAGCTCTTCATAGTAGGCCTATTCTAAGAGACCTTTGCTGTTCCTACCCCAGGGACAGCCAGAATAATTAAAAGTCACAGAAATCAAACAAAGGGGCCTCTGGCTAAATTATAGAAGATTAACCCAGGAAGAGCACTTATTAAATAGTAAGCAGTCCCCGAAAATATTAAAGTACAAAAAGGATTAGAAATTGTTTTAAGTGTTGGTTCCAACTTCAGGTGCTGGTCTTCCACTCCACTGTGGAAGGGAACAAATGGATTTTCCCATCCTAAAGACAGTGACATTAATCATGCCCCTTGGAGGCTTAATAACATCTCCCTTTATTTTAATTGTTTATTTATTTATTTATTTTTGAGATGGAGTTTCACTCTTGTTGTCCAGGCTGGAGTGCAATGGCACAATCTCGGCTCACTGCAACCTCTATCTCCTGGGTTCAAGCGATTGTCCTACCTCAGCCTCCTGAGTAGCTGGGATTACAGGCACATGCCACCAAGACCAGCACATTTTTGTGTTTTTATTAGAGATGGGGCTTCCCCACGTTGGCCATGTTGGTCTCGAACTCCTGACCTCAGGCGATCTGCCTGCCTCCGCCTCCCAAAGTGCTGGGATAACAGGCGTGAGCCACCGCCCATGGCCAATAATATCTCACGTTAAGCATGGAGTTGCTGTCTGCTGTGTGGCCAGAGATAAAACAAGCCTCCCTTACAGAGGGAGGTGGTATTGGGCTACTTTTTTTTGGAAACAACAGCAAAACAGGAGGCAAATCCGCTTTTAGATCCTGGTTACACTGCTGGATGGAGCTTAGCAAGCCTGTGATAGGGTAGCCTGGTGGTGGCTTGGGGGACTCCTAGCCATGTCAGACAGGACAGATGCCTTTGAGGAGAGATGGCACAGTGCTGGCTCTCAGGCCCCCACTGCAGGGGGATCGGGCTGTTTATGGATCGGCTGGGAACCCTGTTAGAATAAGAGGAGGCTGGGTGTGGTGGCCTACACCTGTAATCCCAGCACCTTTGGAGGATGAAGTGGGTGGATTGCTTGAGCCCGGGAGTTCGAGACCAGCCAGGGCAACTTGGCAAAGCCCTGTCTTTAGAAAAATAATAATAATAGTTAATTAATTAGTTGATTTTTTTAAAAAAAGAAAGAGTAGTGGAGCTAAGGAACACAGAGCCTGCCAGAAAGCCAAGGTGGCCAGCTAAAAGGACACCGAAGAACATTACCATAGTCCTCTCTGAGCTTTTGGACTAGGGGTGTTTCATGTGGTTTTCATATCAAACATACTTTACTTTTATACTTAGGGGGGAAAGACTTAATACATACAATAAAGGTAACACAAGACAAAACTCTCACCAAAGTCTTCTTAGATGCTCTACTGGGTCTCTGCGATTTCTATTAGGGACCCCATGGGTTTGAATTCCATTCTAGATTTGATAAGAAAATCCAAATGCTCCACCTCCTCAACCCACCCCCCACCCCTCCACCCCATTTACAAAAGTCAAGTGAAAACTAAGGAGGGGCCGGGTGCAGTGGGTCACACCTGTAATCCCAGCATTTTGGGAGGCTGAGGCAAGGGGAACACCTGAGGTCAGGAGTTCGAGACCAGCCTGACTAACATGGTAAAATCTCATCTCTACTAAAAGCACAAAAATTAGCAAGGTGTGGTGGTGGACGCCTATAATCCCAGCTACTTAGGAGGCTGAGGCAGGAGAATCACTTGAACCCAGAGGCAGAGGTTGCAGTGAGTGGAGATTGTGCCACTGCACTCCAGCCTGGGTGAGAAAAAGCAAAACTCCAAAGAAAAAGAAGAAAGAAAGAAAGAAAGAAAGAAAGAAAGAAAGAAAGAAAGAAAGAAAGAAAGAAAGAAAGAAAGAAAGAGAGAGAGAGGGAGGGAGGGAGGGAGGGAAAGAGAGAGAGAAAAAAGAAAGAAAGAAAGAGAGAGAGAGGGAGAGAGGGAAGAAGGGAGGGAAAGAAAGAGAGACAGAAGAAGAAAGAAAGAGAGAGGGAGAGAAAGAAAGAAGAAGGAGAAGAAGGAAGGAAGGAAGAAAACAGGGAGAGAGAGAGGGAGGGAGGAAGGGAGGGAGGAAGGGAGGAAGGAAGGGAGAAAGGGAGGAAGGAAGGGAGGAAGGGAGGGAGGAAGGAAACTAAGGAGGAAGGTGGCGTGTACAGAGGTACAGAGGTCCTCAGGTGCTAGCCAGCACTGGTGCCTATGCAGGTTCCAATGGGCTCAGCTTTGCAAAAAACTCGTTGTGTAACCCAGGAAGCCCAAATTTATTTCTGAGCAGATGTCTTTTCAAAGTGATTTTCCTTTTAGGAAGTGAGAGGAGAATGAAGGGGAGGTTTATCCTACTTCTGATGTTAAAAAAGTCAAAACAAAATAAATTGGTCTTCATTGCAACTATTGGCTAAAGCACTATCATCACCAGGACCGATACCTCAAACACACCTCCTGACAGCCCCTTCCATTCTAATCAACGTGTGCCCAACTGTGGTCACCCAGGGGCTGTTTACCTTTACTTAAAGAGAAATGCTGGTAGTAAGCCATAAAAATTACCATATTCACCATCTTTCTGCTTCAAAGAAGGTTTTAGATTAGCAATGGCTGGATCAATCACTGTGAGTATGTTCTTGGGAACTAAAAGCCAAAAAGAAATATTTTAAATACGTGGTATATTTTTAAAATGTGGACTTAATATATTTTTAAATGCAATGTAGATAAGATTTTAAAATCAGTTTCCAAATCGGTGCAAGAGTCACTCACTCTTCCTGTTAGATACACATACTTACACACAACCCAATGCTACCCATGTGATCATCAAATCCTCCAGAGAGGTGGTTTTAGGCCCATTTTGCAATATTTTAAAAATGGAGAATAAAAACAAGATATGATATATCCATCCAGCAGAATACACCTCAGTAATAAAAAGGAGTGAAGGCTCGGCATGGTGGCTTACACCTGTAATCCCAGCACTTTGGGAGGTCAAGATGGACAGATTACTTGAAGTCAGGAGTTCGAGACCAGCCTGGCCAACATATTCGAAACCCCATCTGTACTAAAAATACAAAGTGAGCTGGGCGTGGTGGCACACGGCTGTAATCCCAGCTACTTGGGAGGCTGAGGCAGGGAGAATTGCTTGAACCTGGGAGGCAGAGGTTGCAGTGAGCGAACATCGCACCACTGCATTCCAGCCTGGGTGACAGCGTGAGACTTCAACTCTAAAAAAAAAAAAGTGAAGTACTGATATGATACATGCTGCAACATGGATGAACCTCTGAAACATTACATTCAGTTAAAGAAGTCAGCCATGCACACACACACACAAAACCATCCATTGCATAATTCCATTTGTATGAAATATTCAGAAAAGGCAAATCTAGAGAGAAAGTAGATGCGTGGTTACCTGGGACCGGGGGGTTGGAAATGGGGCAGTGATGGCAAATGGGCATAAGGGAGCTTCAGGGGATTGTGAAAATGTTTTAAAACTGGAGGGTAGTGATGGTTGCACAACTCTAAATTTACTAAAAATCATTGAATTTTATTCACGTGTAATAGAATTTTAAGAAAAATAAACAACACCTCAATAGAGTGGTTAACTCTGGGCCAGGCATGGTGGCTCACGCCTGTAATCCTGGCACTTTGGGAGTCTGAGGCAGGTGGATCACTTGAGTCAGGAGTTCAAGACCAGCCTGGCCAACATGGTGAAACCCCGTCTCTACTAAAAAATACAAAAATTAGCCGGACGTGCTCACTTGAACCCAGGAATTGGAGGTTGCAGTGAGCTGAGAGTGTGCCACTGCACTTCAGCCTGGGTGACAGAGCAAGACTCCATCTCCAAAAAAATATATATATATGTGTGTGTGTGTGTATATATATATATATATATATATATATATATATATATATATGGTGGTTAACTCTGAAGATGAGCTTCCCTGGACTTAGTAAAGCAAAATGACTGTGACCAACTCAAAATTCACCATCAAACTCTCCCAGCACCTGCTCTTCTGCTTTCTACCCCAAGCTCTTTGCCTCTGTGTTTCCATCGTAAATCTGGAAAGAATTCGAAGACTCTGTGCTAAAGTGATTTGCTAAATATTATCAGAAAGGACTACAGAAAGATGCAGAGAGGACGGCAGCGTGACCGACTCCTTTGAAGGTGGTTTAAGACTCTGCTGAACTGACCCTAAGAATAAGCCCTGGGATGTCAGAATCCCCAGGCAAAGCAGCTGGCAGATGACAGCACCCGCTGAAACAGAGGGCAGAGCAAGAATTCTGCAGGCCAGCACACTGCCACAGGCTGGGAGAAGGGAGTGGAAACTGAATATTCCTGCTACATAAAATTGCTTATTTTTATTAGTTCCTCAGCCCAGCTGAGATCTTGGAGAAGTAGCAACAGGAAATGGAAAGAAAGTGAAAACAAACTGCAAATTCAATTGCACTGCTTTTTAAAAAAAGAACAAGTGAGACATCTTCAGCAGCAAGAAAACCTTTTTTCCTTTCTTGGAGGGCTTAATTAAATTCTTCTGGAGATGTCCCAGGATCAACAACCACAGGACATTCCTAGATTGTGAGTTTTCCATGTACAGGAGGCCCTGGTGCCTTCATGCCCATCAGCAAGGGAGACTTCCCAGGGAGGCCCGGTGAAGTTGCTGGAGGTGGCTGATGATTTCCAGGGCCTCGAGGAATGTCCCTTGGCTGTCCTCAGGGCACACCACTGATCCTGGGACCATGGCAGCTTCGAAGAGCTGAGCTGAGCTGCTGCAAAATGCTTTCTGCTTTAATTACCTCTCATTCATTTCTGGGCCCTGAGAAGGATGCAGTAGCCTGGGAAGTGTCAGCTCTCCCTGCCAGGGGTGGTACTCCTTTCTCACGTCTGCCTCTTGGCTTGTTCTCAAACTGTGGCTTCAGGAGGGCCTTGGCTCTTGGCAAATGCCAGAGGCTTTATAGTTTGAGAAAGAATCAGAATTTTGAAGAGCAGCTCAGAGAGGAAGGTCATTCTAGGATGCACTTTGCAGAATAACCAGGCAGTGAAAAGGTGAAATTGGCTGTGTATGACACAGGCCACTGCAGGGAATGTGCCCCTCTACTATGTGAAATTGGCTCTGATATCCAGAGAATCTTTTAGGACCTTTAAAATCACTGTTGTCAACACACTTGACAGATTTTTGCATCTCCTTGTTTCAAACTGTTTTAGAATGAGGTCGGGGACAGGGGTGTGATTGATCATCGTCCTGCTCCACTTCAGATATGTTGGTGAAAACACTAGGAACCACTCTTCATGGAGCTCCTACTGTGTGCAGGACCCTGTTCTCAACAGTTTAAACCAGGGCCATCTTCCTCCTCATCAACACCTTTCCTCTCCCACTTAGCAGCCTCAGTGTCTCAGCCCCTAGTGTGCAGCTAGTGTGCATACCCTAGTGTTCACCCTACAGGATGCTTCTCTTTGGAAGACTTAAAACACCACCCCCAAGCTAAAATAGGCCCCCTCCACTGCTATAGTCTTCTTCCCTTTTCTAAAATAGCATTTGTCACAATAGGGCATGCTGATGTGTCTGGCTATTTGGTTAATGCTTGCCTTTCTCCCTCAACTGTTCACCCCGTGAAAACAGGACCGCGTCTTTTTTTTTTTTTTTTTTTTGAGACAGAGTTTCACCCTTCTCACCCAAGCTGAGTGCAGTGGTGAGATCTCAGCTCACTGCCAGCTCCGCCTACCAGGTTCAAGTGATTCTCCTTGTCACAGCCTCCCGAGTAGCTGGGATTACAGGCATGCCCCACCATGCCCAGATAATTTTGTATTTTCAGTAGAGACGGGGTTTCACCATGTTAGCCAGGATGGTCTCGATCTCCTGACCTCATGATCCACCCGCCTCGGCCTCCCAAAGTGCTGGGATTACAGGCGTGAGCCACAATGCCCAGCATCAGTTTAGTTTTTTAGAGACAGGGTTTCACGCTGTTACCCAGGCTGGAGTGCAGGGGTGCAATCATAGCTCACTGCAGCCTTGAACTCTTGGGCTCAAACCTAGGCTCAAGGGATCCTCTCGCCTCAGCTTCTCAAGTACCTGGAAATATATGAATGCACACCATGCCCAGCTTACATTTATTTGTTTAAAAGACTAGAAAGAGGCTACGCACAGTGGCTCACACCTGTAATCCCAGCATTTTGGGAGGGAGGCTGAGGCAGGAGGATCGCTTGGGCCCAGAATTTGGAGACCAGCCTGGGAAACATAGCAAGGCCTCATCTCTAATTAAAAAAAAAAAAAGCAAGAAAGATGATATGATACCAAATCAAATCATTTCCTTTACTAGGAAAAGGGCAAAAACAAGGCACGGTGTCAGTTAAGAATCCCTCTTTAGAGAAGCATGAAAAGTCTGCCCCAAATCTGGTAAATCCAGGAACAACTGACTGTCAAGCTGATGGTGCATTCTAGGTTAGGATGATTTGGACCAGGTTGTACTTTGTTCCCAAAGAATTCAAGGAAATGTTTGTTTGTTTAATCTGCTTAACATAGTAAAATCTTCCTTTGCAATGTCATACAAAGTTGGCATTACATGTGCACTGTTGAAGAAAACATAGTTAATTGTTTTTTTTAAAGAATGTACTCCAAAACCATTTAATTAGTAAAAATGTTTAATAATGATTTCTTTTTTTTTTTTTTTTTTTTTTTTTTGGAGACAGAGTCTCACTCTGTTGCCCAGGCTGGAGTGCAGTGGCGTGATCTCTGCTTACTGCAAGCTCCACCTCCCGGGTTCATGCCATTCTCCTGCCTCAGCCTCTGGAGTAGCTGGGACTACAGGAGCCCACCACCACACCTGGCCAATTTTTTGTATTTTTAGTAGAGACAGGGTTTCACCGTGTGAGCCAGGATGGTCTCAATCTCCTGACTTCGTGATCCACCTGCCTTGGCCTCCCAAAGTGCTGGGACTACAGGCATGAGCCACCGTGCCTGGCCCTTTGAGTACATTTTCTAAGAAGTTGGTCATGAGTTCAGATGTCTGCCTCAAATAGATACTTGTGGTTTCCATTAAAGAACCCACCTTCCCTTTCTACAGGAGTATTTATGGGAGATATGGGCCTGGAGGTTGGAATCTATCCTGGTTGTACTTTGCTATACTGAAGTAAGGAGTAAACCTACAAATAAATTCATATTGAAGTGTACAAAGGGGGCTCTACAATAGGTAGGAATTCTATTTAGTTTTGTTGGGTAACAAATCCTTTGAGAAGCAAATAATAGCTCACCTACAAAACTGGTGATCTGTATAAGTTGGGATTTTTCATGGATCAGTTTTGCTTGGATTGAACTATATAATCACAAATATATTTATACCCAGAGAGAGAGAAAGAGTGTCTGTTGAAACTGTATCATCTTAACGTGTCTATAAAAGGCAATACCTGGAAGGTGGTGGATGCCACACAGGTTAAGCTATCTTCCCTCTGGGAGGCAGGCTTCTGGGAACTACACATTTGGTAATCTTGCCCATAAAATGCCAATTGGACACTTATCGTAGAATGCCGAGGGCACTGTAGATTCAGATAGTCCCCATCACAGGCATAGGTGGTGTGGTTTTGCAGGAGTTTGGTTAGGTAACCTGGAAAATATTCAGTCGGGTTACAAGAGGCCCAGGAACCCACAACTCCTCCTTGGGTTTGGGGACAGGAGGACATTGGTTCCCCTGGGGAAGGGCTATTGAGTTAACAACATGTGGGGTAGGGCCTCCCTAGCAGCTCTGGTGCAGAGGTCACAAAACCAGGCCCAGAGGTGGGGCACGGGAGCCAATGTCAGCTTTCATGTTGATATGGAAGGGGGGCAGGGGAGTGCTGGGTAGAGAAGGGTGGAGTCCCTGGCTAGGGCTCCGCCCTCGGGCTTGTGCCTTTGGACCTTAGTGAGAACAGGCACTCCTGTTTTCATGACCAAATGTTGCATTTTCCAAGACTACTCTGGCCTGCTATGACCCCCATCCTGTGCCCATAAAAAACCCAAGACCCTAGTGGGCACAGACACAAGTGGCTGGACATTGAGAGGAGCAGAGAAGCAGAAGAGCACACCGACAGACATCAGCAGATGCTGGCAGACTTTTGACAGTGGGGAGATGTGGAATTCAGTTGGGGGCGGTTGGAGGAGAGTCTGGCTGCTAGGCAGCCCGACTCTAGGGGAAGACCACCTTCCCATTGCATCCGCCTTCTGGCTCCCCATCCATCTGAGAGCCACCTCCTCCACTCAATAAAATCTTGCATTCATTCTCCAAGTCCACATGCGATCTGATTTTTCAAGTACACTAGGGCAAGAACCGGGGATACAGAAAGCCCTCTGTCTTTGTGATAAGGTAGAGGGCCTAATTGAGCTGATTAACACAAGCCACCTGCAGATGACAAAACTGAAGGAGACCACTGTAACACATGCCCACTGGGGCTTCGGGAGCTGTAAACACCCAATTCCACACGCTGCTGTGGGGCCAGAGCCCAGAAACGCTCCCCACGACATGCCCGTCTGCACGCTCCCTCTAGGGGTTTGAGCAGCAGGGTACTGAGAAGCAAGCCATGCCCCTGTAGCATGCCCTGCAAGGGGGATAAGGTTACTCCTCCTGTTTCAATGTCTGGGTCAGAAAACTTGGTCTGGGATGGCCCACTGAATGGTTTGGAGGGCTCTTTCCCCTTCAGGAAGCACTAAGGTATCGGCCAGGAGCCAAGAAGTCCTGAAGCACCTTTATAAACCAGGAAAAAAAATTGGGGGAGTATCCCCTGGACGTGTGGATGCCCATCCTGAGGGAGGCTTTCATTTGCTCATCTCCCACTAGTGAGGCCATGCCTTATTGGGATGAGAGGATGCAGTTTCATTTCAAGAAATCACTCTTGGCTCTGTCTTGGTGCTGGAGAGGAAAGACAGGCAGGGTGCCCTGTGCAGAGAGGTGATGGTGGGGCTCTGCTGTGGGTTGAATGGTGTCCCCTCAAATTCACGTTCATCAGTGTGGGGAAAAGCAAGAGAGATCAGATTGTTACTGTGTCTGTGTAGAAAGTAGACATAAGAGACTCCATTTTGTTCTGTACTAAGAAAAATTCTTCTGCCTTGAGATGCCATTAATCTGTAACCCTACCCCCAACCCTGTGCTCCCTGAGACATGTGCTGTGTCAACTCAGGGTTAAATGGATTAAGGGCTGTGCAGGGTGTGCTTTGTTAAACAAACGCTTGAAGGCAGCATGCTTGTTAAGAGTCATCACCACTCCCTAATCTCAAGTACCCAGAGACACAAAACACTGCGGAAGGCCACAGGGACCTCTGCCTGGAAAAGCCAGGTATTGTCCAAGGTTTCTGCCCATGTGATAGCCTGAGATATGGCCTCCTGGGAAGGGAAAGACCTGACTGTCCCCCAGCCTGACACCCATAAAAGGTCTGTGCTGAGGAGGATTAGTGAAAGAGGAAGGCCTCTTTGCAGTTGAGATAAGAGGAAGGCATTTGTCTCCTGCTTGTCCCTGGGCAATGGAACGTCTTGGTGTCAAGTCCGATTGTATATTCCATCTACTGAGATAAGGGAAAACCACCTTAGGGCTGGAGGTGGGACATGCTGGCAGCAATACTGCTCTTTAATGGATTAAGATGTTTATGTGTATGCACATCAAAAGCACAGCACTTAATTCTTTATTTTGTTTAAGATGCAGAGAGCTTTGTTCACGTGTTTTCCTACTAACCTTCTCTTGGCTATTACCCTATTGTCCTGCCAAATCCCCCTCTCCGGAAACGCCTGATAATTATCAATAAATACTAAGGGAACTCAGAGGCCGGTGCCTGCATGGGTCCTCGGTATGCTGAACGCCCGTCCCCTGGGCCCTATTTTCTTTTTCTATACTTTGTCTCTGTGTCTCTTTCTTTTCCAGGTCTCTCATTCCACCTAACGAGAAACACCCACAGGTGTGGAGGGGCAACCCACCCCTTCAATCAGGAACCCCCGAATGTGACATTTGGAAATTGGGTGGTTGCAGATGTAATGAATTAACTTGGCGACATACTGGAGTAAGGTGGGCCCTTCACACCATATGACTGGTATCCTTATAAGAAGAAAAGAAGAGACTCAGAGGGAAGACAGCTGTGTGCAGCTGGAATGATGCATCTGAAGCCAAGGAATGCCGCACATTGCCGGCCACCACCCAAAACTGGAAAAAGTCAGGAAGGATTCTTCCCTAGAACCTTCAAAGGCAGCACAGCCCTGCCAACACCTGCATTCAGACTCTGGCCTCCAGAACTGTGAGAGGATGAATTTCTGTTGTTTTCAGCCACCCAAGCTTAGGAAATGGGTTGCAGCAGACTGGGAATAAGACAGGCAGCCAGTCAGCCTCCGTGGAATTCCCAGGCAGCTTGCAGGAGCCACAGTGGGCCCTGGGCTCTGAGAAGGTCTGAGGCCCAGCAGGCGCAGGGACCTAAACTGTTTCTCAGCAAGGAGGAAGGAAGGTTCATCCAGAATGTAGATTCCCTTCCTCCTTCTCACACCTCACAAGGTCACAGCGAGGTGGCTGGGAGGAGAGCCAGGGACTTTTCACTGAGGTGTGTGGGAGACAGCTTGGCAGCCCTTGGCCTCTGAAGGGAAGAGGTGGTGTGAATGAGGGCAGCTTCGGAACTTCCCAGTTCCTGCTTGATGACCTGTGTGTAAAGTATTCCTGTTTAGGTTTCAAAATCCTCTCAGAAACATAATTCTCAGAAAATCCAGGCACCCAATCAGCTCCCTGGCCTTCCCTGAAATCTGAAGTCAAAGGGGCTGAGCCAGCCTGCCCTGGGTGTCAGGCCTCTGAGCCCAAGCTAAGCCATCATATCCCCTGTGACCTGCACGTACACATCCAGATGGCAGGTTCCTGCCTTGACTGATGACATTCCACCACAAAAGAAGTGAAAATGAAAAGGCACACAGCTCCGGCACAGGTGCCGGGAGGCGCACAGGGGACCTCAGGCCCAGGCTCCACTCCCCAGCTGTGAAAGGACCGCTGGCTGAACCCCCAAGCTAGCCCACCAGGCCTCCATAGAGCTGCCCAGCATGACCGTGGCCAGTACGAAGAGTCGGTGGGAGACGGGTGAGGTACAGGCTCAGTCTGCGGCCAAGACTCTGTCCTGCAAGATGAAGGTAATGAAACAGAAGTGCAGCCACAACAAAACAGTCAGTTAATTTGGAAACAAGGTCGACAACTACTCAGACAGCGTCATGATACGTCAACAGAAGGTAGTTCAGTTTCTCCAGATTACCACAGAAGACAGCTCTGTGAATCCTCCTCAGATGAGATGATTTAATGTGGTATTGGGGAAATGAGAAGCCATCCGAGCACAAGCGCTCCCTGAGGGTGGGCCACCAGCCGTATTTCAGCTCGCCTTCGGGCATCGCCGCCTCCGAAGCGCAACAACAAGCAATGCAGTCTGTCCACGGACCTTCGCACAGACTCTCAGCGCCTCCCGCCTCTCAGCAGGAACGCCCAACAGAACGGTTAGGACCAGTGAGCACGCGCACCTTAGCTGGTCCGAGCAACAGGCCCCAGGCAGAGAAACCGCCCTAGCAGCTCTCTAGTGGCGCCCAGTGCAGGCGGCGGTTGCTGCTCAGGTGCCTCGGGCTGGCGGGGCTCCCTGGAGCGCGAGGCGCGCCCTGCCCCAGGGCCTTGTTTGACTGTCGCCCGCTCGCTCTTCTCCTCTTCCACCGGCTCCCGATGCTCGTACCCCCCCGCGCTGGGCCCTCTGCAGCCCAGGGATGGGGTTGAGTGGTGCTTCTCTGCCTGGTGCCGCCGCTGGGCCCACAGCCCTACTTCGTCACTGCGTCGCCCCCGGGGTCCGCGCTGATGGGCGCGAGGCGCGAGGATGGGATCCGGGGTTGCCACCGCTGCAGCCAGCGCACCACTTGCAGGTGGCAGCTGCAGGTCGGGCTCCGGCGGGGGCTGGCGGGGCTCCCCTGGGATGGCCTCCTGGGCCCTGAGTGTGCCGCCCATCCGGCCAGAGGGTGCGCGCCTCCTGCACCCCGGGCCGAAGCCCATGCCCGGAGCTCCCGCCGCAGACTGCCTGACTTGCCGCGGCTGGGCTGGCCCCCGGGGTCTGCGCGGCTGGAGGCTCCCGCCTCCTCGGGGATTCCCAATCCTCGGCGACCCCTGCTCAATGTGCTGGTGGCGGCTGCAGCTGCAGCGCCCGTGGGCTGACGTGGCTTCCGGGAGCTGCGGCCGGCCACGCCCGAGGGCCCCAGAGGCTGCGCTGCCCTTGCCAGCTGCTCCTGACTGGCACCCAGAGAGCAGGACCTGGCACTTGGCACTCTGCAGCCACGGGGATGAGGCTGAGCACTGGTTCTCGGCCTCATGGTGCCGCTGGGGCCACAGCCTGACTTCACCTCCCCTTCGCCCAAGTTGTGTGATGGGCACGTGTGAGGAGGGGCAATCGGGGTTCCCAAGGCTGCTGCCTGCATGTCACTCCGTGGCCACTAGGATAGGGCTGAGGAGCCACCAGGGGATGAGCACGTCGTGGCCATCAGGATGGGGCTGAGAGTCTATCTTTATCCTTATGCACCTGCCCAGCCGACTTCCCTACAGCCACTACTGCAGCGTCCTGTCAGGGAGTCCTTGCTGTTGGGGCTGGGATGGGGAGGGCATGGAGAATCAGGGATGGTCTGGCCATTGCTGCTGGTGTGTGATGTGCAGGTGGCAGCTGCACCTAGGGCATGGGCTGGTAGTTCTTCTCTTTTGGATGGTTTCCAGGTGGCCCATTGTGCTGTGACCAAGCCAGAGGGTCCACTCCACCTTAGCCCACACTAGGAGTCCAGGGGCTACAGGCGTGGGTACTGTGTGGCCAATCAGAAGGGGCTCAGCAGCCAGTTCGGCTTTCCTGCCTTTGCAGGGCTTTAAAAAAATTTTTTTTTATTTAACATTTTCTAAAAATACCTACAAACAAAAAGATGCATATCAAACATATTAGGAAGGTTGCACATGGGAAGACGGGGAATAGAAATGGGGGTGAAAATGAAATAAAATAAATGAGACAGGAACTTTGTATGGATCAATGATAATAACTCAATCCTCTATGTCTTTGACAAGAAGGAGAAGGAAGAGGAAGAAAAAGAAAGTGGGATAAAGGATCAGAAAGGGAGGAAAATAGAAAAACTTAGAGTATAACTCCAGGGTAGACCTGTTTTGTTGTTGCTGGGTTGGTTGGTTGGTTGCTTTGTTGTAATTTTCATATGTTTCGCCATGTTGGCCAGGCTGGTCTCAAACCCCTAGCCTCAAGTGATCAACCTGCCTCGGCCTCCCAGAGTGCTGGGATTACAGGCATGAGCCACCACATCCAGCCCCCACACTGCGTCTGGCCTCCGTGGTAGACCTCCCAGACAGGGCAGCCGGGCAGAGGCTCTCCTCACTGCCCAGATGATGGGTGGCTGGTCAGAGGCACTCCTCACTTCCCAGACGGGGTGGCCGGGCAGAGGCGCTCCTCACTTTCCAGACGGCGTGGCCGGGCAGAGGCGCTCCTCACATCCCAGACGATGGGCGGCCGGGCAGAGGCTCTCCTCACTGCCCAGATGATGGGCGGCTGGGCAGAGGCACTCCTCAGTTTCCAGACGGCGCGGCCGGGCAGAGGCTCTCCTCACGTCCCAGATCCACAAAAGAAGTGAAAACAGCCTTAACTGATGACATTCCACCATTGTGATTTGTTTCTGCCCCACCCTAACTGATGTACTTTGTAATCTCCAACACCCTTAAGAAAGTTCTTTGTAATCTCCCTCACCCTTGAGAAGGTTCTTTGTAATTTATAATTCTCCCCACCCTTGAGAATGTACTTTGTGAGATCCACCTCCTGCCCACAAAACATTGCTCCTAACTCCACCGCCTATCCCAAAACCTATAAGAACTAATGATAATCCCATCACCCTTTGCTCTCTTTTCGGACTCGGCCTGCCTGCACCCAGGTGAAACAAACAGCCTTTTTGCTCAAAAAAAAAAAAAAAAAAGAAAAGTGAAAATGGCCTGTTCCTGCCTTAACTGATGACATTGTCTCATGAAATTCCTTCTCCTGGCTCATCCTGGCTCAAAACCTCCCACACTGAGTACCTTGTGACCCCCACTCTGCCCACCAGAGAACAACCCCCCTTTGACTGTAATTTTCCTTTACCTATGCAAATCCTATAAAACGGCCCCACACCTGTCTCCCTTCATTGACTCTCTTTTCAGACTCAGCCCGCCTGCACCCAGGTGAAATAAACAGCCATGTTGCTCACACAAAGCCTGTTTGGTGGCCTCTTCACATGGACGCGCATGAAACTGGGGTCCTCATGCCCACCAGTCCAGAGTGCTCTCTAGAGGAAGGCTACAGACACTTCCTGGCTCACTCATCCAGATGTTAGCTGTCTTGCTGAAACTCCTTTTTTCACCCTTGAAAACCACTGGAAGAAAGGCCAAGAACCCAGCTATCCTGAGTAAGTTCACTTAGAGAAGCAAAATCTAACATGAGTGGCAAAATGGACATTGGCACCAGGAGTGTGGGTCAGAATCCTGCCCCTTGGAACTACATCATCGCTTGTACAGTGTACCCCCTAGGCACCAAGAGACCAGGCCGAGACCCTTCAGTGGCCCTGGGCCTCTGGTCAGTGTCTTCCCACCTGGCACACAGGCAGGCCCTCATAAAACAATGAGTACTGAAAGTTCCAGCCTTCTTGGTGGGTTCTCAGCACCCCGTCGTGAGCCACACCCTGCCCCAGGGAAATCAGGATCACCCTAATGCTACCCCTAGGCCAATGCCCGTTCTGAAGTGCCCCAGGCTGGCACCCCATACTTAGATCTCTTCAGCCTCCTCATGAAAACCTTCTTGTCCATCACCCCAGCAGTCCCCACACTGTGCTAAATGAGCAGCTGACCACATGTCAAATCAATTTTCAGAGTTTGCCTTTGGTTTAATATTGACGGCTCATCCAAAAGATCTTGTCACTATAGCTAGATGAAAAAAATGACAAGGCTCTGGAGAAGCAGAGCCACAACATGGAAGATACCTGGGTCCCAGGTTCATGAGGAGAGGAGCTGCCTGCTCCACAGACTGTCACATGAGTGGGAATGAAACTTTTTCTGCGTTTAGAACATTACCTTTCTTCAGTCTGTCCCATAGTCTACCCCCGCTAAACAGAACTTGACCTCCACCAGACCGTTTACATCAAGACCTGTATGTGCAGTGCAGTGGCCTGAGCCTCCAATCCATGCCCCACCTATCCAACCGGCCTTGCCATATTCTTACTCTGAGAGTGGTATTCTGGGGACAGAAGCTCAGTGCATAGAATTGACTAATGCCAGATCCTTCAGGCACTTTGAAGTCTATCTGTCCTAGCACATTCCAAGTACAAAGAAGACACTTCAACAGTACAACCTGGCCTACACTCAGTTCAATTCCTTCTTCAAAAACCTAGGCCCGGCCAGGTGTGTTGGCACATATCTGTAATCCCAACACTTTGGGAGGCTGAGACGGATGGATCACCTGAGGTCAGGAGTTCGAGACCAGCCTGGCCAACATGGTGAAATTCCATCTCTACTAAAAATGCAAAAAATTCGCCGGGTGTGGTGGCACGACCCTGTAATTCCAGCTATGCTGGAGGCTGAGGTGGCGGAATTCGTTGAACCCCGGAGGTGGAGGCTGCAGTGAGCTGAGATTGTGCCACTGCACTCCAGCTGGGGAAACAGAGCAAAACCCCATCTCAAAAAACAACAACAACAACAACAACAACAACAAAAAAAAAAAACAAAGAAGCCTAGGCCCATATCCAGACAATGGAATGTTATTTAGCACTAAAATGAAATGAGCTATCAAGCCACAAAAAGACATGGAGAAACCTTAAATGCATACTTCTAAGTGAAAGAAGCCCTTCTGAAAAGGCTGCACACTGTATGATTCCAACTATATGACATTCTGGATAAAGCAAAACTATGGAGACAGTGAAAATATCCACGGTTGCCAGAGGTCAGCAGAAAGGAGGAATGAATTGGTGAAAGACAGGATTTTTAGGGCAGTGAAACTACTCTGCGTGATACTACAATGGTGGATCCACGTCATTGTCCATATGTACAAACCCATGCAATGTACAACACCAAGAGTGAGCCCTCATGTAAACTATGGACTCTGGTTGATAGTGATGTGTCAATGTAGGTTTATTGATTATGACAAATATCCCACTCAGGTTTGATATTGCTAGTGGGGAAGCTGCGCATGTGTGTGTGTGTGGCAGGTGGGAGTAGAGGTTGATGAAAACTCTGCACTTTCTGCTCCATTTTTCTTTCTTTCTTTTCTTTTCTCTTTCTTTCCTTTTCCCTTCCTTCCTTCCTTCCTTCCTTCCTTCCTTCCCTCCCTCCTTTCTTTCTCTCTCTCTCTCCTTTCTGTTTTTCTTTCTTTGTCACCCAGGCTGGAATACAGTGGTAAGATCTCAGCCCACTGCAACCTCCACATCCCAGGTTCAAACAATTCTCCTGCCTCAGCCTCCCAAGTAGCTAGGATTACAGGCATGCACCACCACGCCCGGCTAATTTTTTGTATTTTTAGTAGAGACGGGGTTTCATCATGTTGGTCAGGCTGGTCTTGAACTCCTGACCTCGTGATCTGCCCGCCTCAGCCTCTCAAAGTGCTGGGATTACACGTGTGAGCCACAGCACCTGGCCTCTGCTCCATTTTTCTATGAACCTAGAACTTCTCCAACACATTAAGTCTATTTAAAAGGAAAAAAAAAAATCCCTATCCCCAGGATAGCACTACCTTTGTGAGGAGAGTAGCTAGCGTTAGGGAGGGGAGAACGAGGAGATCAGGCAAGCTGGCCATGCCCTGTTCCTTGATCTGCATGGCGTGCATGTGCTTTCCTTTGTGAAAGCTCACCCAGTTATTCACTTTGGATGTGTAAAAAAAAATATTTAAGAAAACTTCACCTGCAGTTATGTGACCCACACTCTTAAACAATAAAGAAAGCCTAGGCACATGGAGCCTTGGGTAACTCATGGAGCAAGGGGGTGCGGAATGCCTTCTGTAGCCAGCCTCAGTCCCACGAGGATGGGCTGCTGGGTGACAGCAGGACAGGTTCATGAGGACCAGCCATCGCCCAAATGCTCTGGTCCTCCAGGCTGCCTGCCTATGTCTCAAGCTGTTTGGTCTACAGTGCCCAAAGGTCAAGAAGAAGGACAGTTAGAACAACCCCATGGTTTCAGCAACATGGAGGCCATCAAGAACCATTTTGAAACCATATGGAATTGGGGGTGGGACAGAAGCTTGTTTGGAAAAGGTTGAAAAGTGAGTGGAGGGGTCAGGTGCGGTGGCTCACGCTTGTAATCCCAGTACTTTGGGAGGCTGAGGCAGGCAGATCACCTGATATCGAGAGTTCAAGACCAGCCTGACTAACATGGAAAACCCCTGTCTCTGCTAAAAATACAAAATTAGCTGGGCTTGGTGGCAGGTGCTTGTAATCCCAGTTAGGAGGCTGAGGCAGCTGAATGACTTGAATCTGGGAGGCAGAGTTTGCAGTGAGCTGAGACTGCGCCATTGCATGCCAGCCTGGGCAGCAAGAGATAATCTCCACCTCAAAAAAAAAAAAGGAAAAAGAAAAAATAAAAGTGAGTGGGAGGTAAGAAATTCAAAGATGGTCCATGTAGTAGGCAGAGTAACGGCCCCCAAAGATGTCCACAGGCCTTAATCCCCAGGCAGTGATTACGTTACCAGACATTCATGGTAAAAGGGACTTGGCAGATGTGATTAAGTTCAGGATTTTGAGTGGGGGAGATTATCCTGGATTATCTGGAAGGGGTTTATATAATCACAGGGCTCCTTAAAAGGAGGAAGGTGGCTGAGTACAGTGGCTCACACCTGTAATCCCAGCACTTTGGGAGGCCGAGGTGGGTGGATCACCTGAGGTCAGGAGTTCGAGACCAGCCTGGCCAACATGGTGAAATCCCATCTCTACTAAAAATATGAAAATTAGCCAGGCATGGCGGTGCATGCCTGTAATCCCAGCTACTTGGGAGGCTGAGGCAGGAGAATCGTTTGAACCCGGGAGGTGGAGGTTGCAACCGAGATTGCACCATTGCACTCCAGCCTGGGCAACAAGAGAAAAACTCCATCTCAAAAAAAAAAAAAGGAGGAAAGCAAGAGAGTCAGAGTCAGAGAGTCAGAAAAAGGAGTTGTGACAACAGAACCAGCAGCTGGAACGATGAAGCCATGAGTCCAAGAATGTAGGCAGTCTTTAGAAACGGGAAAAGGCAAGGAAAAAGATTTTGCCTTGAAACCTCCAAAAGGAATGCAGCCATGCAGAAATCTTCATTGCAAACATCTGACTACTAGAACTGTAAGAGAACACATGTGTGCTGTTTTAAGCCACTGAGTTTGTGGCAATTTGTTACAGAAGCAATAGGAATACTAATACAGTTTGTATAGATGACTGTGGCAACAGTGTGGTGAAGATGAGAGAAACAGAGCTGTGCTGGGCGCAGTGGCTCATGCCTGTAATCCCAACACTTTGGGAGGCTGAGGTGGGCAGATCACGAGGTCAGGAGATCGAGACCATACTCGCTAACACGGTGAAACCCCATCTCTACTAAAAATACAAAAAATTAGCCGGGCGTGGTGGCGGACACCGGGAGGCTGCAGCAGGAGAATGGCGTGAACCTGGAAGGTGGAGTTGCAGTGAGCTGAGTTCACACCATTGCACTCCAGCCTGGATGAAAGAGCAAGACTCCATCTCAAAAAAAAAAAAAAAAAAAAAAAAAGAGAGAGAGAGAGAAACATAGCTCTAAGAAGTGATGTTCAGGGAGAGATGTTTAAATAATTGTGATTGAGTTAAAGTTGAAAGAGGCTTGTGTATATATGTATGTGTATAGATAAATACGTATGCAGATGACCCTCAGATCATAAGTATTCTATTTCTTTCTTTTTTTACCCCCCCGAGATGGAGTCTCCCTTTGTCACCCAGGCTGGAGTGCTGTGGCGCGATTTCGGTTGATTGCAACCTCCACCTTCCTGGTTCAAGCAGTTCTCCTGCCTCAGCCTCCGGAGTAGCTGGGATTACAGGTGCCCGCACCATGCCCAGCTAATTTTTTTTTTTTTGGCCAGGCTGGTCTGGAACTACTGACGTCAAGTGATCCACCCACCTCAGCCTCCCAAAGTGCTGGGATTACAGGTGTGAGCCAATGCACCCGGCTCATATGTATTAGATTTCTTGCTGTGGGTTATGGTCTGACAAGTTTGAAGGGGGATATTGTCGAGAGACTGCTCAAAATGATGAACCATGAGCTCCAAGCTAATTATAAGAAAGGAAATGAGCACAGAAGAGGGGAGGGGCCCAAGGGATCAGAGATCCTGATGAGGACCAGCAAGGTCAGAGTGAGGGAATCACACAGCAGGCTGGAAAGGCAGGAGGCTGTGCCCACGAGTTGTTTGAGGAGTGATTTCAAGGTGGATTTGCAGGTTATGGAAACGTCCAGGAGTGGCCATGGAAGGAGATAGAAGACGTTGGTGGAGAAGGTTGCTGGAAACAAGGATGCCAGGACTGAGAGTGAAGATGCTCTGTGGACCAGGTGTCTCCCAGGATGAAGGTAGGAAGTGGGGTGGAGCAGGAGTCAGCTGCCAAGGTTGTCCTTAAACAAAAGGCAGATGACAGATGAGCTGCTCCCAATCTCATGCCCTTTCCGGCATGCTCCTTTCCCGGTAGGCAAGCTCATGCATTCCAGTGTGCTGGGCAGAGTCATGCAACTGAACTTCCCACACCTTGGTTTCTTGGCTGGTTGAAGAGAGATCCTTTTTAAAGAACAACTACTAATGCAGCCGTTTGTTAATGATTCCCTCCGGGTCAAATTAGCCATCATGTTGGATCAGTCAAAACTGCTTCATTTCTTAATAATTTCAGCCAGAGCTTGTACAGTCTAACTCTATTTGTGGGCAAGTATTTGCTATCCTGGAAGACGGCACTTGCGCACACTCTGTTAAGAAATCAGTCCTGGAATCCAGTAGAGCCTGGAGATGCTCTGTTGATCCTTGTTAAACTGGTGAGGAGAGGAAATGGGAGGATGTAGATTCCTTTTTTTTTTTTTTCCTATCACTCAGGCTGGAGTGCAATGGCACGATCTCGGCTCACGGCAACTTCTGCCTCCCAGGTTCAAGCAATTCTCCTGCCTCAGCCTCCCCAGTGGCTGGGACTACAGGCGCGTGCCACCATGCCTGGCTATTTTTTTATTTTTAGTGGAGACGGGGTTTCACCATATTGGCCAGCTGTTCTCGAACTCCTGACCTCAGGTGATCCTTCTGCCTCAGCCTCCCAAAGTGCTGGGATTACAGGCGTGAGCCACCGTGACCAGCTGGATGTAGACTCTTTTTTATCAGCTTCACATTGCTCAGGGATCTTGGTACAGCTCATGTGTAACTCCAAGATACTCTTCCCTGTTGAATCCTCCCACTGTGTATCAGCAGAAACTCTTATAGCTACTGCCATGGCTAAAACCTTCCTCAAAGGAGTATCCTGAAAGTCTTGGGTGGAGCAAATCTTAGAAAAGCTTAGACCAAAGTTCTTAGGTTTTCATTTTTTGAATACAGGTGAGGAGTTCATGACATGAACCCCTAAGAGTGGAGGGAGCTCTCCTCTGTCTTCTGAAAGACACAGGGAAATCCTTCTTGGGATTGTCATCCTCATCACATTTACAATGAAAATCCATTAATATTCAAATAATCCAGTGACTATAGAAAGACCAGTGTGAGAGGAAAATAAATCTTGGGGCCCCATACTTACTAAGCCAAAGGGAACAGTCAAGCTGGGAACTGGGTCACGCAAACCTGCCTCCCATTTGGTTCCTAACTAAGATGGCTACAAAGATAAAAAGCTACATACATCGCTCACCTTTTGCCCACAAGGAGATTCCTTGCAGGCCCCAAGATCTTTACTTGAAAACAGTTCTGTTGAATTTCACCCTGGCAATATCAATTGATAGCTTATCCACAGATGTGGGACGGGACAGGACAGAACTCAAAGTCATCCTTCTGCTCGCCTGAGAGCAATCACAAATGTATATCTGATTTCTGATTGCTTCCTCTGCCCTATTGTTTACATTATCTTATATAAAATTGCAGATTCCCTTAGCCAGACGAAGTGACAGCATGAATGACTATTTCCTCTACTCACCCTCATACGAAACTTATATATTCCCCCAATATCCATCCTTTCCCCTTTAAATATTGAAGCCCTTAAAATTATCTTTGGAGAAAGGCATAGACCTGTCTCCCTGGTGGGTGTCCTTAACTTTGGCAAATAAACCCCTTAAAATGATTACAACTTGCCGCGGTCATTTTCATTGATTTATACCAGAATGAGGTAAATAACTGATTTTCAAAGAATCATGGTATGTGTCCCAAAGTGTTCTACAAGAGTGTGATATTGTGAAATATATATTTGATCTTTCACGTGTTTCCTTCCATACAACTCCTAAAACCCTTAGAATCTCCAAAGTGATGTGTTTTGGTATGCTAATAAGTTGACTGATGCCTGGCAGCCCCTAGCTAGCTTCAGAATGGGGCCTATTCCCTGGAAAGACCAAGGCAAGATTAGAGAGTTGGGACTTTGAGCCTAACCCCAACTTCCAGGGAGAGGAGAGGAACTGAAGGTTATATTGGTCACTAATGGCCAGTGATTCAATCAATTGTGCCTAGGTAATTATATTTCTATAAAAATCCAAAAGAATTGGGTTTGGAGAGCTTCTGGATAGCAGAACATGTACAGGTTTCTGGAGGGCCGGACACCCAAGGTGGGCATAGAAGCTCCACATTCCTTCCCCATCCCTTTCCCTGTGTGTCTCTTCATCTGAATCCTTTGTAATCGCCTTTATAATGAACAGATAAACATAAGTAAACGTCCCTAAAGTTTTTCTGTGAACCACTCCATATTGATGGCACCCAAGGAGGGGGTTATAGGAACCTCGACTTGAAGCTGGTTGTTCAGAAGTTCTGAAGGCCCAGACTGTGACTGCTGGGAAGAAGGGCAATAGTCTTTGGGACTGAGCCCTCAATCTGTGGGATATGATGCTATCTCCAGGTAGATGGTGTCAGAATTGAATTGGAGTATAGCCAGCTGGTATTTGCTGCAGAATTGATTGTTTGCTTGTTGGTGGGGAGGAATCCCCAAACAGTTGGTCACAAAAATATTCTGTGTTGATTGTTGTTGAGTCAAAGAATAGAGAAAGTATTTTGAGTTTGTGTGTGTGTGTGTGTGTGTGTGTGTTTTCACACAACTGGTGTCAGAAGTGGGATTTGCTGGCCATGGCCGTGGCTCATAGAAACATGTGCTTTGGGAAGAGAAAGAATGAGAGGGGCTGGGCACGGTGGCTCATGCCTGTAATCCCAGCACTTTGGGAGGCTGAGGTGGGCAGATCACGAGGTCAGGAGATCAAGACCATCCTGGCTAACACAGTGAAACCCTGTCTCTACTAAAAATACAAAAAATTAGCTGGGTGTAGTGGCGTGTGCCTGTAGTCCCAGCTACCCGGGAGGCTGAGGCAGGAGAATGGTGTGAACCCGGGAGGTGGAGCATGCAGTGAGCCGAGATTGTGCCACCGCACTCCAGCCTGGGCGACAGAGCCAGACTCCGTCTCAAAAAAAAAAAAAAAAAAAAAAAGAATGAGAGGATGGAGGATAAGGGATCTTTGATTCCTGGATGGTCACATGGTCACCCATGGTATGAAGTCACAGCTGTGCTGCACTCAGTTATTAAAGGTGAAAGTTACCACTGGAATTTGGAGATAGATCCAACTCTTGGGAAGTTGGTTCACTGGATGTGCAAGGAAATGCAAACTAATAATAAAGAAGTGAAATATTCAATCCTTTGGTTATTGTTATCTGTAATAGCTAAAATAAAAATAAAAGAGAGCGCTAGGTCCAGCCTCAATGCTACACCAAGCTTAGATGTCAGTGAGTCTGGGCTTTGGCCACTAGCTTTGGAGCCATTCCCTAAGGGCAAAATTATGCAGAAACAATAGAAAATGCCTCTGAGACCTGTGGTTACAAAGAAGGTAGTCAATTTCGGGGAAGGGCAAAATTAAGTAACTACTGAAATGAAGGGGTAGAGTGTGAAGGAACTGTTTTATTTTGTGGTCCAGTATCTTCAACTCCCTGAGGGACCTTTACTAAAATGGACTGTGAGAGTAACTAATTTAGGGGCAGTATCTTTGGTTTTACATGCTGCAGAGGGGAGGAGCATGTTTGGGTTGATGCAGGATCCACAGCTCACTATGGAACAACCTCAGATGGCTATATATGATCTGGACATACAGCAGGCTATTCCTGAGGCAACAGCCAGCCTAGTAGACAGGATAAAAGCCACCATAATGTTTGTTTACCCTGAGAAAGGGGACTGTCCAACTCCACCTATAAATGCCAAGTGGAGCGCTCCAGATGAAGCAGCTGACATGCTTTGTATGCAAGCCACATGGGACTGGCTTTATGGTGACTGGGATATCCACCCACTACATTGCCTGTTACCCAGGTCATGGGAAATGCTGTGATTAAGGGGCCCCATTTGCATGGACACCTCATGCAATCTCACTGCTGCAAAATCAAGCTATGGTCGGAGAAGCCTTATTGAATTTGCTATTTCAGCTTCCCCTCATGGGTCTCATAGATGATAATAAAACATTAGAGCAATTAATAAAATAATGCGGAAAAGCAGAGGAAAGAGTCAAAGGACTCATCCCATGAAGGTGGATGTATTTAAGCAGTTATTAAGAAATAAAGAGATTAAAGAAAACATCAATAAAGCTAAAACTAAGAAGAAAAAGGGAAGCGCCATGGGACTCATCGCAGGAGGCTGAAAATCTTTAGTGGTGCTTAAGAAATGAGACGAATAGAATGGAAATTGATGGGGTGAAAACAAAGGTCTTAATACAACACTATTGAAGGTTGGGTGGACCAAAAAGAGCCCTTGCTGGCTGCCAACATTAAGGAGTTCCAAATGGGTTTGCTGTATTCACCTTAGTTTGGAGAAATTTTAAAAGTCATTAAGCAGAGATTACAATGAGAAAGCTGGTCAGCAATCACCTGGGCCAATGTTGAGGCAGGTTCATCCAGATAAAGATTGACAAAAGGGCCAAGGCTCCTTGGCTCAACCCTCTGCTGGGGACTCAAAGCCTTTTGCACTGGCTGGTGAAGAGAAGCTCCTGGATCTAGAACTTAAAAATGTAAGGGTTGGTAGAATTATGAAAGTTGGTGTATTTGAACATGCTTCATATGAAATAGTTACATCTCTTTTACCTGATTGTATTAGGGAATGGACTTTGTATCTGACTTGTCCTTCAAGCAATATTAATGGGACGTGAGATGGGAGCCAGTAAGATTTCCCCCAGCCCACAAAGTGCAGAGTGGAAGCTGCTGAGCTGGGAGGGACATATTCTCCATTCGATAACCCCTCTATGGAGCCTCTAATGCAGCATATGGAAAAAGCCTGTCACCGTCTCCCAGTGACAACTCCCGGCCCATAAAATGATCTTGACACCTGAAATACCCATGCTGTCTCAGGTGATGTCATAGAAACACTCTAATGAGGCTGGGCACAGTGGCTCCCACCTGTAATCCCAGCACTTTGGGAGGCCGAGATGGGTGGATCACCTGAGATCAGGAGTTCGAGACCAGCCTGACCAACATGGTGAAACTCCGTCTCTACTAAAAATACAAAAAATTAGCCAGGCATGGTGGTGGATACCTGTAATCCCAGCTACTAGGGAGGCTGAGGGAGGAGAATAGCTTGAACCTGGGAGGCAGAGGTTGCAGTGAGCCAAGATCGCACCATTGCACTCCAGCCTGGGTGACAAGAGCAAGACTCCATCTCAGAAAAAAAAAAAAAAAAAGAAAGAAAGAAACATAATAAAACGGAAATGTTTTATACAGCATCATGCTATGTGGGGAATGCAGGGATGAGATATTCCCAAGGAGGGAGCCTCTTTTCTCCTATGACTGACTCTGGAACAGTGAGGAGCTGCTGGATTCTATCAGCAGTTTGACAATGCCCTAGATAACCAACTCTCAACTCACTCACCCCCAGCTGTTTGGTCTATGGATGACAATTTCAAGGTGAACAAACAACATCCTGTTTGGAGGGCTGCTACCCTGGCTAAAGATGGTAAAAATCAGTCAGTTCAGTGAGTTGAATTGCATGCTGTTTTCCTAGCTGCTGATTTATACTAGAATGATGTCAATAACTGATTTTCAAAGAATCATGGTATGTGTTCCAAAGTGTTCTACAGGAGTGTGATATTGTGAAATATATATTTGATCAGTTGAACAGTGGTAGAAACCCCGTGTTTGGGTTTTTACTGACTCCTGGGCAGTGACCAGTGTCTTGGCTGTACACTCAGGCAAGAGGGCAATAGCCACCTGGCTTATTAACGGGATATCCATATGGGGCACAGCCCTGTGGAGATGTCAAAGATGCCTTGAAGTAGAACAGGTTCATGCCCATCAGAAAAACTCCCTTCCAGGCTCAGGAGGTGGCTGGAGTCACCAAGTGAGTTTTTTTGTGTGTGCTTCTGTGAGGTGGTCGCCTGGGTCCATGAAATGAGTGAACAAGGCGGTTCTGCAGCAGCGCAGAGATGGGCTGAATCTAGCCATGACCCTCAGGCTCAAAATGCCAATAACTATTCTGTCGCTGGGTACAGTGGCTCAAGCCGGTAGTTCCAGCACTTTGGGAGGCCGAGGTGGGTGGATCACCTGAGGTTGGGAGTTCGAGACCAGCCTGACCAACATGAAGAAACCCTATCTCTACTAAAAATACAAAATTACTGGGGCATGGTGGTGCATGCCTATAATCCCAGCTGAGGCAGGAGAATTGCTTGTACCCAGGAGGTGGAGGTTGCGGTGAGCCGAGATGACGCCATTGGACTCCGGCCTGGGCAACAAGAGTGGAACAACGTCTCAAAAAAAAAAAAAAAAAAAAAAAAAAAAAAAGAACTGTTCTGTCTGCCAGCAAGAGAAAAGAGACTGCCCATGGCTGTGAGGCACATTCCCTGGTGGAAAAGCTCTTAGCATAACTGGCAAGTGAGATGGATGCTGGCAGCCCTGGGGGGCTACATCTAGGTCTTGACAGGAATAGACACTGTCTCTGGACTGGGCTTTGTTTGCGTGGTAGAAGATGCAAATACTCAGAGTGCCATTAAAAAAAAAAAAAAAAGGCCAGGCATGGTGGCTCATGCCTGTAATCCCAACACTTTGGGAGGCTGAGGCGGACAGATCACCTGAGGTCAGGAGTTCAAGAGCAGCCTGGCAAACATGGTGACACCCTGTCACTACAAAAATAGAAAAAAAATAGCCAATCCCAGCTACTCGGGAGGCTGAGGCGGAAGAATCACCTGAACCCAGGAGGCGGAGGTTGCAGTGAGCAGAGATTGTGCCATTGCACTCCAGCCTAGGAGACAGAGGGAGACTCTGTCTCAAAAAAAAAAAAAAAAAAAGAAAAGAAAAGAAAAGGGGGAAAAAATACAGAACAGGAGATACTGCATGAATCTTGATGGCCAACGTAATTGCTTCAGAAAAAGGAGCACTCTGTACAGCCCATAATGTCCAACAATGGGCAGAGAGGCATCCTCTTCAGAGTCATAATTTGGCACAGAAGTGGAAGAGGCAATTCAAATGCTGGTTGTCTAAAACGGGGATGGTGAAAGCAGGAGGGCTAGTGATAGAGTTTGGATCTGTATCTCCGCCCAATTGTGTGTTGAATTGTAATCCCCAGTGTTGGAGCTGGGGCCTGGTGGGAGGCAATTGGATCATGAGGGCCGGTTTCCCATGAATGGTTTAGCACTATTCTCTTTTGTATTGTACTCACGATAGTGAGTGAGTTCTCATGAGATCTGGTGGTTTAAAAGTGTGTGGGGCCGGGCGTGGTGGCTCACGCCTGTAATCCCAGCACTTTGAAAGGCTGAGGTGGGTGGATCACCTGAGGTCAGGAGTTCAAGACCAGCCTGGCCAACATGGCAAAACCCTGTCTCTCGTAAAAATACAAAAAGTAGCCAGCGTGGTGGCGAGTGCCTGTAATCCCAGCTACTTGGGAGGCTAAGGCAGGAGAATCACTTGAGCTCAGGAGGCAGAGGATGCAGTGAGCCAAGATCACACCATTGCACTCCAGCATGGATGACAGAGCAAGACTCTGTCTCAAAAAAAAAAAAAAAAAAGTGCACGGCACCTCCCCCAGTCATTGTCTCTGGCTCCTGCTCCTGCCCTGTAAGAGGACTGCTCCTCATTCATCTTCTGCCATGATTGGAAGCTTCCTGAGACCTCACCAGAAGCAGAAGCTGCTATGCTTCCCGTAGAGTCTGCAGAAGAGTGAGCCAATTCAACCTCTTTCCTTATAAATTACCCAATCCCATTGCTTCTCAGCCTTTTGGCTAAGATCAGGTATAAATTACCCAGTCTCAGATATTTCTTTATAGCAATGCAAGAATGAACTAATATAGCTGGCTTGCACGCTTTGTGAGTGTGCACTCATACTTAGCATTAGTGGTCTAAAGGAGTGGCCTTCCAGATTTTTCTCCATTTTTTTGATCTGGGGAAGGCGGGGTGGGGAGGATGCTGACATTACCATGCAATTTTTTTTTTTTCCCGAGATGGAGTCTTGCTCTGTCACCCAGGCTGGAGTGCAGTGGTGCAATCTCAGCTCACTGAAACCTCTGCCTCCCAGGTTCAAGCAATTCTCCTGTCAGCCTCCTAAGTAGCTGGGATTACAGGCACATGCCATCAGTCCCAGCTAATTTTTGTATTTTTAGTAGAGGTGGGGTTTCACCATGTTGGCCAGGTTGGTCTCAAACTCCTGACCTCATGATCCACCCGCCTCAGTCTCCCAAAGTGTTGGGATTACAGTTGTGAACCACTGCACCCAGCCCAATGAACAGTTCTTGAATGAATGACACAGTGAAGAAGACTACCAGAACAAGAGCAGATCAAAGGTGAATAAGTGAGTAGTAGCTTCTGATTAATCCTCATCAGCAACCAACATAACCCAGGGCTTATAGATTTCTCTATGTAATATGCTACACACATGTCTACGGAAAGAGAGAGAGAAGCACATCAGTCAACCAATTTTAAAAAGTTACTCTAAATGTGCTGTGTTGGTCTTGTATTACAATCTTTAGATTACACTATTATCTTATTTCAAACAGGACTGGTAGAAACTTCTTCATGCCTTTTCAACCAAAGACCTTCAATACGGTGAAACCCCTAAAAATACAAAAAAATTAGCGGGGTGTGGTGGCGGGCGCCCGTAGTCCCAGCTACTTGGGAGGCTGAGGCAGGAGAATGGCATGAACCCGGGAGGCGCATCGTGCAGTGAGCTGAAATTGCGCCACTGCACTCCGGCCTGGGCGACAGAGCGAGACTCCGTCTCAAAAAAAAAAAAAAAAAAAAAAAATTCACACTTTGTTCTTTGACCAAGTACCAACCTTGGAAAGTTATACAGTGAACACCATCTGACTTAGATTAATTGAAAAGTAACTGGACCAATCCCCCTTTACCCCAAGCTTCTAAACGGAACAATTTTCTTTTCTTCGGGATGCAGCGTAATCCTCAAACTGCAGAGCCACTTGGCGATGAAGCCAGGATCACAGCGCATTTCGTAACTTAATGCAACTTTTTACTAGCACTTAAAACTCAGATATGAAATCTATACTTGATCTTTTCTGCTTGGAATTGGCCAGATTAGTGGTTCTGCCCCGGCATACAACAAAAGGCTCTCAGAAACACTCAGGGTCGCTAACCAATCAGAAGGACCAACAGAGCTCGACAAACAGACAGGAGGGTGGAAGTGCACCGCCTTCCACCCCACCCACTTAGACAGCCTTGCAACTCTGCCCATTTTGAGGATGTGTAGGATGATCAAGGTAAGCATGATACCTATCTTAACTTCAAGGTAGAAATTAAGGCTTAAGGGCACTTATTTGGTGCCTTATTCATTTAATTGGAAGATTATATGGTAATTTCACTGCTCATAATAATTAAACCCTTTTTTTCACTTTAGGGATGATAATGACATTTGGAGAGTAGCATTATAAACCTCAAACATCTATTTTGAAGATGACTGGATTTAGGAGCAGGACAGGTTTGCTGTACACTTGACTGAACATGCTTTGTTCCCCAAAGCAGCAAAAAAGCCAGAGCCTGGAAGTTTCTAGAACTTGAAGCAGATGCAAGTGGCAAATCCAAAAAGCTGTGCCTAGAGAACAACGGGTCAGTTGACCGGCTGTATCTATTCCAGGCTCCCCAGTGGCTCGGTGGAGGATTTCGGACAGGTCTCTCAGTTTTCCCTTCTTTGGTTTCAACTTAGAGTGAGGGGAAGTCACAGCATTTCTTCCTTTGTATTTCACAGAAACACAGGAGGCTGGATTGACAGTCAGCAACTGTAAAGAAATGCAGGCGCCCACGCGGCACTTATGGTGGCCTGGCCTCAAGCTTCATATTCATCCTTAATTGATTCCCTGGCACACTCGCCAGTGAACTGGCTCCACTTCACCGAATGGACCCAAGGGCCCACACTTTCTTAATTCTCCTGTAGACCCTTTATTCACTCCCCCTCATCCTTCCTTTGCTGACGGTGGTCGCTTCTGACTGCCCCAATCTTTTTTTTTTTTTTTTTTTTTTTGAGATGTAGTCTCGCTCTGTTGCCCAGGCTGGAATGCTGTGGTGAGACCTCAGCTCACTGCAACCTCCGCCTCCCCAGTTCAAGTGATTCTCCTGCCTTGGCCTCCCGAGTAGCTGAGATTACAGGCATGTGCCACCACACCTGGCTAATTTTTTTGTATTTTTAGTAGAGACAGAGTTTCACCATGTTGGCCAGGCTGGTCTCTAACTCCCAACCTCAGATGATCCACCTGCCTTGGCCTCCCAAAGTGCTGGGATTACAGGCATGAGCTACCAAGCCTGGCCTCAATCTTATGCTTACTATTCTTAATCTGTTGCCTCATTTTATAGCCACAGCTCAGGTGACAGCTGAGGGATTACATTCATCTGTCTCTGAGCCTCTGAGACTTCTATTTTCTTCACCACCCTCCAGGAATCCTTTTTTCTAGCTCTTGGGTGCTGGCCATCTCCTGGACGGTTAAGTTGAAAATCTGACCTCCAGTTCATTGGTGCGTCTACAATCAATCCTCATTACCTGCAGATTCCGTAGCTGCAAATTCACCTACTTGATAATGTTTACTTATAGCCCCTAAATCAATCCCAGTGGGGCTTTTCTGGATGTGCGCCGGGTGGTGAAGAGGTTGAATGGCTGATAAGCATGATCCCAGCAGAGTTCCATCGAGGAACCACTGCCTTTTTGTTTCCACTCTTATACCATAAATGAATGCCCTTTTCTTGGTCGTTTTGGGGTTTTTTTTGAGACAGAGTCTCACTCTGTCACCCAAGCTGGAGTGCAGTGGTGTGATTGCAACCTCTGCTTCTCAGGTTCAAGTGATTCTCCTGCCTCAGCCTCCCGAGTAGCTGGGACTACAGGCATGTGCCACCACACAGCTAATTTTTGTTTTTTAGTAGAGATAGGGTTTCGCCATATTGGCCAGGCTGGTCTCAAACTCCTGACCTCAGGTAATCCACCTGCCCTGGCCTCTCAAAGTGCTGGGATTACAGGTGTGAGCCACAATGCCCAGCCTGGGTCCTCTTAAATGTAATGGAAACAGGAGAATTGGAATGGTCGAGAGAGAGAACTAGGACCCTGCATGAATGAATCAAGTTGACTTGGAGAGAAACTGTATTTATAGTAAAGTTAAAGCTCTGAGTTTGGAGGCCAAGCAGGGTGGGGGTGAGCAAAGCCGTGGGAAGGAAAGCAGGGCTTCAAAAAACAGCTGCTCCTTCCTCATAGATGCAGGGAGGAAACAGGAAAGACCGGGGGCCGTGCGGTGTTATTTGTAGCACTTGAATAGCTTGGCTCTTAGAGTCCCAAGGCCTCCAACTAGTGATCCACAGATGCCATTAGAGGGCAAAAGTGCTTGCTGCTCTCTCATTTGTCAACAAGAAGACCCAGTATGGCCCTGGCCTTAAGGACAAGTTAGTCAATTGCTTATTGTACGTCACGAGATGAATGCTGGGAGAGAGGAAACACAGGGTAAGGAGTGGGCAAAAACGGCTACATCTGACCCACCCCAGAGATGGGGAAGGCTTCCAGGTGGGAGGTGACACCAGGAGGTAACCAGGTGGAAATCACCCTCAAGTAGCAGAGACAGGTGTGCAAAGGGTCACAGGGAGCTTCTCCAGGATCAGCAGAGCTCGATTGTAGGGTGTGAGGCTGTCACAGAGGCTGGAGAAATAAGCAGTGCCTTGCTAAGAAGTCTGAATTTTAACCTGAAGGGACATGGGAGCTACTGCAGGCTGGTAAGCAGGGGGGTGATGCTGGTTGGATTGCAATGCAGAGAAACCCTGGGTTGGTCTGTGTCTGATAGACTGGAGAGACCCTTGAAGAAATCAGGGTACAGGCAGTCCTCCGGAGTAGAAATGAGGAAGGTGTCAACTGAGACCACAGCAGTGGGGAAGAGTGTGAGAGGGATGGAAATTGAGATGAATTCATAGGTGTTTGGCCTGTGCAGTCACACAGGGCCCCATGCTGAGAGGGACCTCGAGCTTGGCTTAATGCTCTGCTGTCACTGTCTTAAAATTCCTCCTCATTTTATGTTTGAATGTATGTTTTGTTTTGTTTTGTTTTGAGAAAGAGTCTCACTCTGTCGCCCAGGCTGGAGTGCACTGACACCATCTCGGCTCACTGCGACCTCCACCTCCCAGGCTCAAGTGATTCTCCTGCCTCAGCCTCCCAAGTAACTGGGACTACAGCCACCTGCCACCACGCCCAGCTAATTTTTGTATTTTCAGTAGAGAGTGCGTTTCATCATATTGGCCAGGCTGGTCTTGAACTCCTGATCTCAAGTGATCTGCCCACCTCAGCCTCCCAAAGTGCTGGGATTACAGGCATGAGCCACTGCACCCAGTCTGAATCTATGTTTTATCAGTGAAATCCAACGGGGCAATAGAACATGTGCGTGGGCAGACGAGACACCAACAGTATGAGTTACCCCCGTCCCTTGCCACCGCACTCCCCATGACGTGTCTGCCATGCCCTGATCATAGAATCTTGGGGGGTCCGCAGTGCATGGGAGCCCAGGAAGGCTCCAAGTGAGCATAAGGGAAGCCTACTATGTCCACAGTGGAGTCTGCGAGAGATGCTGACAGCACCAAGAGGTCACACTTTCTCTTATTATAGAATCAGAATTGAAAACCAAGTCAATGGCATTCTAAGAAACAAGAACAAACAAGGAACCCTCTTCCAGCCTTTTCTACTCAAATGATTCCCTGTAGTAGCCGACCACTTCCACTGGAAATGATGACATAGGAGAGGCAAAGATAGCAGAGTCATAGTTATTTTTCCTTTCAATTCTTCCTTACACATCAGTAAGCCAAAGGTAGAGAGTGGTGGTAGGTTGTATAGGTGTGAAAAAGTAAAATAAAAACAGCTGAATGGCCGGGTATGGTGGTTCATGTCTGTAATCCCAGCATTTTGGGGGGCCGAGGTGGGTGGATCACAAGGTCAGGAGTTCGAGACCAGCCTGGCCAACATGGCAAAACCCCGTGTCTATTAAAAATACAAAAATTAGGCGGGTGTGGTGGCAGGCTCTTGTAATACCAGCTACTCAGGAGGCTAAGGCAGGAGAATTGCCTGAACCCAAGAGGCAGAGGTTGCAGTGAGCCGAGATCTCACCACTGCACTCCAGCCTGGGCAAGAGAGCAAGACTGTCTCAGGGAAAAAAAACAAAAACAAACAAACAAACAAACAAAAACAGCTGAATTAGTTTCCTGCAACGTCTCACTGTTTCTGTGAGGCAAAAAAATCCCACATGCAAAGTACAAATTATGTCATTTATGTGATTCCACATTTGAGTCCAATATTCCTATTTAAATCTGGCATTGCACAATGTAAAGAGGAACAGTATAATCTATGCTAGTAATTTAAAATGTTAATTTTTTTTTTTTACTTAGAAGGACATTAAATAACAAATGAAAGCATCATGATAAATTGAGACACAGAGACCACAGAAGAAAGAAAATGCTTTATATGTTAATACTTCAGCAGTGCTTTTCCTCTGATTTTTGAATAAGGGGGCCCATGCTTTCATCTTGCACTGGGCCTTGCAAATTCTGCAGCTGGTCCTGACTGTCAAGAGAGGGATTTAGCCATAAAATCAGCAAGGGCTGGTCGTGGGGATGTGGGGTACAGGAAGATAGAGGATTTAGGCATGGCTGCAGGGTTTTAAGCTGGTGGTACTGTTTGCTGGGAAATCTAGGAAATCCAGCATTGAAGGACTGGCTTTGTGAATCTGTTGTGGATGGGCTTAGCCTGTAGTGGCCATGGGGCATCCTGCCTGGGAGGAGGGCGAGCAGCAATTCATCAGCACAGGTGGTGACTGAGGCTCAGGAGGGGCTACCGAGGCAGGAACTGTGGGCAGGGATGCTGGGTAAGGCAGACATTTAGGAGATGGGACAACAGCTGTGTATGGTGGCTCACACTTGTAATCCCAGCTACTCAGGCTGAGACAGTAGGATAACTCGAGGCCAGGAGCTCAAGATCAGCCTGCAGGACATAGCGAGACCCCATTTCCCCCCCGACAAAAAAAATTAATAAAAAGTAAAAATACAAAGAGATGGGACAGCAAAGAAGGCCTCATAAAGGAGATGGAGAGGAAGGGGACAGGAGGAAAGGGGAGAAGGAAGGTGACAGCCAGAAGCAGGCATGAGAGGTTTCCTAGAGTGGGGTTTTATTATCTCAAGTGACCATGAGCATATTACTGAACCTGTCTGTGCTGCAGACATCATGGATAAAACGAAGATGAAATGAAGACAATAACAACAGCACTTATGGGCGGGGCGGTTGTGGTGAAGATTAAATGAAGAGTTTATATGGGAAGGGCTCAGAATGCTGCTGTATTAAATGTCTCAGGCTGCTATAACAAGGTACCACAAGCTGGATGGCTTAGAACTACAGAAATGCATCGTCTCACACCTGCAGGCCAGAAGCTGAGATGAAGGCATTGTCAGGGCCACGATCCCTCTAGAGATGCTAGGGAAGGATCTCCCTCCCAGCTTCTGCCAGCTCCTTAGCTTGTGGCAGCAGAAGCCCAATCTTCACGTGGCCTTCTACCTGTGTGCATGTGTCCAAAATTTCCCCTTTCCATATATCTATATCTATATCTATGTCTATATCTACACACAAATATACACATATATGTAGTGTGTGTGTATATATATAGATATATATAATTTTATTTATTTATTTAGAGACAGAATCCTGCTCTGTCGCCCAGGCTGGAGTGCAGTGGTGCAATCTTGGCTCACTGCCACTTCTGCCTCCCGGGTTCAAGCAATTATCCTGCCTCAGCCTCCCGAGTAGCTGGGATTAGAGTTGCCCACCACTGTGCCCAGCTAATTTTTTTGTATTTTTCGTACAGACAGATTTCACTATGTTGGCCAGGCTGGTCTTGAACTCCTGACCTCAAGTGATCCACTCGCCTCGGCCTCCCAAACTGCTAAGGTTACAGGCGTGAGCCACCGTGCCTGGCCTCTTTTATTATTTTTTAATAGAGATGGGGGTATTGCTATGTTGGCCAGGTTGTTCTTGAAACTTGGCCTCAAGTGATCCTCCTGCCTCAGTCTCCCAAAGTACTAGGATTACAGGCATGAGTCACTGTGCCTGGCCTATTGTATTTATTATCTTTTTAATAGAGATAGGAGTCTCCCTATGTTGGCCAGGTTGGTCTTGAACCTTGGCCTCAAGTGATCCTCTTGCCTCAGCCTCCCAAAGTGCTAGGATTACAGGCATGAGCCACTGCACCTGGCCAATTTCCCCTTTCCATAAGGACACCCATTATACTGGATAAAGCCCACTCTATCAACCTGATTTTAACTTGACTACCTTTGTAATGACTATCTCCAAATATGTCACATTTTGAGTTACTGGGTGTCAGGACTCTAAGAAGTCTTTTGCGGGAGAGGGGATGCAATTCAACCCACAACAGTGCCCTGCTCTGTGAAATGTTCACCTTTATGAATAAGACGACCTCCAGAGTTGTTTTCTTCAAAGGTGTGAGGAAGAGACCAGTGAGGGACAACCTGAGGGTGGGGAACCTAAATTTGTTGTGGCCACAATCTCCGCAACAACCCGATGTTTCTCCCGCAGCACTTAGCAGCCCAGGTGAAGGTAAATACAAGAAGGAGAGGGAACAAAGATGAGGGAGTGACACATCCTGATAACGTGCCAAAGACAACCACAGGCAGAAATACTGATGGCAGTGAGGCAGACGGGGAACACTGCTCATTGCTTTGCCTGCCTCACTTTTGTTCAGGGGCCACCAGGAGGCCTGAGGTCCCAGATGGACAGAAATCACCACGATCCCCTCTTGGCCCCAAGCAACATATGCACAGGAGGCAAACCAACTTTTGATCGTTTATTAAAACAAATAAGAGGTTAATCTGTGGGTAAAAAGGCCTTGTTTGCCAGCAGCTCAGGGGATGCCTTCAAGCTAACAGGTGCTAGTGCACTTTGAAGTAGGAAGCATCAAATGGGTTCTGGAGATAAGCAATAGATAAACAACGGGAGTTACCAGAAGTGTCAAGCCAGGCATCATCTTAACAGAAATTATTCCTGGGGCTAATGTGGAAGTCATTAATCCCAAGAGAAAAGACAGAGGTAGGCATGGTGGCTCATGCCTGTCATCTCAACACTTTGGGAGGCCGAGGCGGGAGGATCCCTTGAAGCCAAGAGTCCAAGATCAGCCTGGGCAACAAAGTGAGACCCCGTCTCTACAATAACTAAACTAAATAAAATAAATTAGCCAGGTGCAGTGGTGCACACCTGTAGTCCCAGCTACCCAGGAGGCTAAGACAGGAGGATTGCTTGAGCCCAGGAGGTCAAGGCTGCAGTGACCTATGATCACATCACTGCACTCCCGCCTGGGCAACAGAACAAGGCCCTGTCTCTAAAAATAAGAGAAGACAGATGAAGCAAAGTGGGCCAAAACTTAGAAAAAGGGAATTTCTCTGTTTTAGATGAAGGATTGCGAAACAAAATTTTCAAGAGCAGCAATGAAAGACCTGTCTACCACAGTGTAGCCCTCAGCAAAACCACAAGTGGGCAGACTCTGACTCTCCCACACCCCTCTGGCTAACCCCTAACCCCTTCTAGATAGAATGTTCTCCTTCCTCTTCATCCTAATGCCAGGAGCAACTTTGGTGGTGCCTTCCCCACACCTGCCCACTTTGCCAAAGCTCCAGGTTCCAGAGCCTTCCTTTCTTTCTTCTCTTCTGCTTTAAGGCTTGCTTACCCTGAGTTCAAGACCCTTACAGCCTTGTTAGATAAATGGCTACGTAAGATGATCGGTTAATCAGAGCGAGTATGGCTGATGATGGCTTCTGCAATATAATGCAATGAACCTGTGCCCACCTTCACTGAACGATCAACATTCACTTTGGTGTAGTGGGGTAAACCATCAACATGTCCCTCCTGATGCAATGCACAGAGAACATGACACCATTGCTGTGATAGTCCCACCCCAAATGCATAAGAATATCACCGCCAAGAAACATCAGCCAAATCCAAAGTAAGGGACATTCTATCAAACAACCGTCTTGCGTTCTTCAAGAATGCCAATACCATGAAAGATAAAGAAAAACTGAGGATCTGTTCCAGGCTAAAAGGGACCTACAGAGACACAACAACTGAAAATAATGCATGATCTGGGATGATCGTTTGCTCCAATGTACATCTTTGGGTTAACTGGCAAAATCTGAATGAGGTCCACACATTAGAAAACCGTATTGTAGCAGGGTTAGTTTCCTGATTTTGATCATTGCCTTGGTTATATAAGAGAAAGTCCTTGTTATTAAGGAATACACAGGAATATTTAGGGGTAAAGGATAACTCATCTGCCACTTGGAAAATAATAAAGCAAATGGGGTAAAATGGTAGCACTGGGGAATCACAGAGAAGGGTATAAAGGATGTCTTTGTACTATTCTTGCAACACTTCCGTGTCTGGAAAAATAATAATAAATATTACATATTTAATAACTAAATGAATGAAAAAGTGTGCAATGTTTCTGCAGGTGTCGACCTTGGCAATGCAATAAGATCATCTCAGAAGCTCTGCATGAATATCAGTGCCCAGGCCCCAACCCAGAGATTCATAGTCAGTTAGCTGGGGGTGAAACTCCAGACTTTGGCATGTGTAAAACACACCCCAAGGTCATTCTAGTGTGAATCCAGAATAATAAGCAGCCAGCTTAGCCTTTAGTGTCATTGGGTTGACAGGAAAGTTCTAGGCTGGGGACTTTCTGAGCCCCCATGTCTGCTTGTTTTGAGATCTGATCTTGGGGGCCGCATGGTGACTCAAAACAGGAGCACAGTTGTGGGTCCAGTCTTGGTCCTTCCACTAATAAGATGGGAGACGTTGGGTCAGATCCCTTGCCTGTGCCAAGCCTGGGTTTTCTCAGCTGTGGAATGAGGTTAACCAGGAAGTGCCTCAGTGGCCAATATGCATTCAAGGAAGAAGATGCCCAGCTCAGTAAGTGATATGGTGTGGCTGTGTCCCCACCAAAATCTCTAATTGTAGTTCCCATAATCACCACATCCTGTGGGAGGGACCTAGTGGGAGGTAACTAAATCATGGGGTGGGTCTTTCCCCTGCTGTTCCCATGACATTGAATAAGTCTCACAAGATCTAATTCTTTTTTTCTTTTTTTGAGACCGAGTCTCACTCTGTTGCCCAGGCTGGAGTGCAGTGGCGTGATCTCAGCTCACTGCAACCTCTGCCTTCTGGATTTAAGCAATTTTCATGCCTCGGCCTCCCAAGAATCTGGGAAAACAGGCATGAGCCATTACGCCTGGCTAATTTTTGTATTTTTATTAGAAATGGGGTTTCAACATTTTGGCCAGGCTGGTCTCAAACTCCTGATCTCAGGTGATCCACCAACCTTGGCTTCCCAAAGTGCTGTGATTAGAGATGTGAGTCACTATTCCCTGCCTGATCTAATGGTTTTATAAAGGGGAGCTCCCCCTGCACAACTCTCTTGCCTGCTACCATGTAAGATGTGACTTTGCTCCTCCTCCACCTTCTGCCATAATTATGAGGCCTCCCCTGTCATGTGGCTCTGTGAGTCCATTAAACCTCTTTTTCTTTACAAATTACCCAGTCTCAGGTATGTCTTTATTAGCAGAGTGAGAATGGACTAATACAGTAACCCTTACATCCCCAGACCCCAAAATGGAGTTGTCACAGCATGGCAGTCTGAAATCCTTGTGATGTCCAGCTGGCAGAAAGGAATTTGGATGAGTAGGGCTGGCCAACTTCTGGTATTGCTGGTGGGTCCTGTCATTGTGTGGGTGACTCCTTGCACCCCTGGCCCTTCATAGGACTAAATTCTGGGAGGGTTCTTGGGAAAGGGGCTAGAGAAGGCAAGAGGACACTAATCTTCTTCCAGGCAGTAGGAGGGCAAGCTGGAGAGGCCAAGCTCCCAAGTAAACTGAGGCACCTCCACTGGTCCATTTGTGAGGCACGCTTGACCTGGGTTTTATGGAAAGAAAATGCCCTCACCAAAGGGTGCTAAACAAGGCCCCAGGCTCCACACCTGATCCCAGGTGCCCCCCTCTCCCCTGCCCTAGACTCACCTAAAGCTGTACTGCCCAGAGTCATGGCCTCAGGCCACACATGGCTACTGGGCACTTGAGATGTGGCCATCTCAATTGAAATATGCTGTTAGTGTAAAATATACACTAGATTTCCAAGCCTTCATAAGCAAAAAAATAAAAAATAAAAAAAAATAAAAGAACATAAAATATCCATTAAGAATTTTTAAGTATTCATTAATGTTGAAATAATAATATTTTGAATATATTGGTTAAAGTTTACTAGGATAATTCATTTCACCCCTTTTACTTTTTCTAATGTGGTGACTAAATTATTTAATATTACACATGTGGATTACATTATGTTTCTATTGGACAGCTCTGTTCTAAAGTCTGCACATTGTTCTTTATTTCCTTGATAATTTTATTAAAATTAAATTGAAGGGCCAGGTGCAGTGACTCACACCTGTAATCTCAGCATTTCGGGAGGCCGAGGCAGGTGGATCACCTGAGGTCAGGAGTTCGATACCAGCCCAGCCAACATGGTGAAACCCTGTCTCTACTTAAAAATACAAAAATTAGCCAGGCTTACGGGTGCGTGACTATAATCCCAGCTACACGGGAGGCTGAGGTAGGAGAATCGCTTGATTCCTGGAGGCAGAAGTAGCAGTGAGCCGAGATCACGCCACTGCACTCCAGCCTGGGGGACAAGAGTGAAAATCCATCTCTAAATAAATAAATAGAAAAATAAAACTGAGGGCCTGGCACGGTGGCTTATGCCTGTAATCTCAGCATTTTGGGAGGCCGAGGCGGGAGGATTACCTGAGGTCAGCAGTTCGAGACCAGCCTGGCCAACATGGTGAAATCCTGTCTCTACTAAAAATACAAAAATTAGCTGGGCTTTGTGGTGGGTGCCTGAAATCCCAGCTACTCCGGAGGCTGAGGCAGGAGAATCACTTGAACCCGGGAGGCGAGGTTGCAGTGAGCTGAGATTGCACCAAGGCGCTCCAGCCTGGGTGACAGAGAGAGACCCTGTCTCAATAAATAAAGAAAGAAATACAAATAAATTGAGGAAGGATTTAGCATGCAAAGTAGAATCAGCTTTGGACACTGAATACCCTGCAGTGAGAATTCCCCTGTGGTTCTCAGGCTTCTGTAATTCCAGCAAATACACTCTTCCTTCAGGTTCACTAAAATGCAGATATTGTGAGATAATGCTCATTTCTCACAGCTTGCTTAAATAATAATGATCATCATAGTAATTTACAACTTAATAGTCAACACTGCCTTTTTAACCCAGTCTGTGAGACTGAATCGTAAACGTGACATTCTTTGAAGTAAAGTTCTCTATTAATATACCAGACTGCATAAACTCTAATAACTTACCTTTCCACAGAAAGATAATATGTGGGTATTCTCTTTGAAGACAAATGGTGGAGAGTAGACTCTCATCAAAGACCCTCTGGCAGTAATGAGTTGCATTCCAGAAGGTTCCATAAGGTTTGTGGAAGGCTGCAGTTTGGGATTGGTTCTCAGGTGTCTTTCTAACTGCTTTCTAAGGATGAAGACTCCTGGTTCGTGCTTTAGCTACACCCACAGGAGCAACAGACTAAGACATTCCTCCACATAATAACAGACCCAGGCAGTGCAGAGGCATGTGGATCTTATCTGTCCTGTTGTCCACAGTCTGGTTTTATCTTAGACCTAGCCTGGTGCAATCCACGTTGTGTATTGGCACTCCACTTAAGTTTCCTGTTTGTAAAAAGCCCCTTTCATTCGGTGATTCCTCAGGTCTTTAGGGGAAATTTCTGGAAACCAGGAAGAAGGAAATAAAGGTTGTTTTGCTGAGGATGGGTGACGTTGGGCACGGAACCCAAATGAGTGGTTTGAACAGAAAGTAGCCTCCACGTTGGACTAATGCAATAGCCCTGCCATGATTTCATTGCAGGGCTGTGACCGTCTGTGACAAGCCGGCATCTTTCTTTAAAGAGGCACCTCTGGACCTGCAGCACCAGCTCTTCATGAAGCTGGGCAGCATGCACTCTACGTTCAGGGCCCGGTAGGCCTCCCACCCTCAACTGCCTTCTCTCCTGCTCGCCACTGCCCTGGCCTCTCCCCTTCTCACTGCAGACCTGGGAACCCACTCATCCAGGGATTGGCAAACTAAGGCTACAGGCCAGTCTCCTGCTTTTGTAAATCAAGTTTCATTGGGACACAACACACTCATTAACTTCTGAGTTGTCTATAGCCGCCTTTGAGCTACAATAGCAGAATTGCATTTTGCAACAGAGAACCTGTGGCCCACAAAGCCTGAAGTATTTACTCTCTGGCCCTTTAAGGAATGTTTGTTGACCCCTGCACTGTCTTACTCTCCTGCCAATGGGTTCCCAGGCCTGTGGCAGGATCTGTGGACCTGTGTGTCCCCTGGGGTGTCTCATGGGGCTAAGGAAGGGACTTTTGTGCAGGTCCACATACCCTGAGGTGTGCCCCTGGGTAAGCTGGGGTGGTGTGGGAGGGCGTCCTAGCACCCTCATCTTGAGTCCAGGGGATGACAAGACAGTGAGTCCCATGGAGAAAATGAATTAGTCAGTCTTGTTTGCTGTTGTAACCTTAGCACCCAGCAACAATATTAGAGAAAGCAAGCCCAGGCCTCGATTGGCAGGGGTGGCCTGGTGCTGCTGATGCGGCCGGGCACCCCAACCGTTGGGAGCCTGCAGGCCTCACCATGGCAGGAGATGCCCGTTCTGGGTCCTGGGCCTGCTCTGTGGCCTCTCACAGGGTTTTCTTCTGCTCCTTCAGCTCAGAACCTGAGGACCCAGACACAGAGCGGTCGGCCTTCATGGAGCGGGATGCTGGGAGCAGGCTGGTGACGCGTCTCCACGAGCGGCCAGCCCTGCTGGTCAGCAGCACAAGCTGGACAGGTCTGCATGACCCCTGGGGCACTTGGGGTTGGTGTGAAGGGCACCTGGCCAACCTGTATTCTCCTCACCCCTGCCAGTCCTGCATGCCCCCACCCCGCCACGGTCTCAATGAGAAGGGGAGGGTGTGTGAGCTGGAAGAGTGCTGTCTAGAAACAGGCCCCTGACATTCAATTCTCTTCTCATAGAGGACGAGACTTCTCTATCTTGCTGGCAGCCTTAGTAAGTAGGTGTGTGGCTGCGGTGAGGAGCTCTGGACTTGTCAGGGCCACTTAGCTGTGAGCTGCTTGCCTGGTCTGCAGCATGTTCTGGTCCCGGGCTACTGGGTGGGGCAGCCTGGGGACAGTAGGGGTGGTGGAGGTGGGCCGCCCTGAATCCCAAGTTGGGTCATTGAGTGACCAGGCCCTCAGGCTGAAATGCCCCCTCCAGGAGAGTATCTCACAGAGGCTGGGGGCCTCCCTGCCAGAGCAGTGCACTTTCTCCACCTGACCGGGGGACTCTGGCTACTGTTTATTTAAAAAATTTTTTCCGAATGGGCATGGTGGTTCACACCTGTAATCCTAGAACTCTGGGAGGCCGAGGCAGGCAGATCGAGAACAACCTGGCCAACATGGCGAAACCTGTCTCTACTAAAAATACAAAAATTAGCTAGGTATGGTGGTGGGCGCTTGTAATCCTGACTACTTGGGAGGCTGATGCATGAGAATTACTTGAACCTGGGAGGCAGAGGTTGCAGTGAGCTGAGATCACGCCATTGCATTCCAGCCTGGGTGACACAGCGAGAGTCTGTCAGAAAAAAAAAAAAAAAAAAAAAAAAATTCTATCAGAAATTCCATGTAGAATTGTTTCTTTTTTTAAACACAGGGTTTGAACAACTGACTCTTGACGGACAGAACCTTCCTTCTGTCGTCTGTGTGATAACAGGTACCGCCTGGGACCCTGGGTGTCTGTTTGGTTGGGGGATGGTGGAGGGGGAGGGGCACACAGCCTTTACCCTGTGCTTCCCACGATCTTGTCTCCTTAATCCTCGCTGCAGCTCTCTGCCATAGGGTCTTACACTGCTTGACATGCGGGAAACTGAGGCTCAGAGGGTTTCACAGCAGAGCAGGGAGCCCAGATTTGAATCTGTAGATACCAGGCTTTCTACTTTTTCAGTAGTTTCCAAGCATCTTTTTTTTGTTGTTACGTCATTGGTGTCATTTTATTTTATTTTATTTTATTTTGAGACAAAGTCTCTGTCGCCCAGGCTGGGATGCAGTAGTGCGATCTCAGCTCACTGCAACCTCCGCCTCTCACATTCAAGCAATTCTCATGCCTCAGCCTCCCGAGTAGCTGGGACTAAAAGTGCCCATCACACACAGCTTATTTTTGTATATTTAGTAGAAACAGGGTTTCACCATGTTGGCCAGGCTAGTCTTGAACTCCTGACCTCAGGTGATCCACCCGCCTTGGCCTCCCAATATGCTGGAATTATAGATATGAACCACTGTGCCCGGCCATGTCATTGGTGCCTTAACCAAGCCTCTTTTAATTTTTCAAGCAGAAGAGCCCCTGTCCCACAGTTACTGCTGCTGAGCCCTTTCAAGATGACTCAGTGAAGAGGGAGAAAAGCGGAAGCAATGTGGGAAGAGGCGGGGTCTGGGCCAGCTGCTGGTCCTGCTCTCCTCCCTCCTCTGGCCTCTAGGCTCCCAGGACTGGTTTGGAACCCGCGCCATGTGCTCTGGAGGCTGTGGCAGGGCAGGCGCGGCTTGGAACCCGCGCCATATGCTCTGGAGGCTGTGGCAGGGCAGGGGCGGCTTGGAACCTGCGCCATGTGGTTTGTGGGCTGTGCCAGGGTAGGGGGAGTCCTCTTGTCCCCTGTGCACAACACAGACAGAAGGCTGGGTCCACCCAGTGGGCGGTCGCGTGCCAGGCCAGTGCTTATCCCGCCTTGTTTGCAGCCCGAGGCCAGCTGGTTGCAGGTGCAGGGCTATGCGTCAGGGGTCAGGGTGCACACACCCCTGCAGGTCTTGGGGCTCCTGAGTTGCTTCTGGAAGGGCCCAGATAGGGCCTGACTGGAGCTGCCGATGGGTGGAGCTTCTGGGAAAAGGATCCCTCCTAGGGGGGAGTGTCTTGGGCCTGGGGCCATGTGGCAGGGACAGAGACGGGTTCATGGCAGTGTCCGCTCTTCCCTGTGAAGGCAAAGGGCCTCTGAGGGAGTATTACAGCCGCCTCATCCACCAGAAGCATTTCCAGCACATCCAGGTCTGCACCCCCTGGCTGGAGGGCGGAGGACTACCCCCGCTTCTAGGTGAGAGGCCAGCAGGAGGCTCAGGGAGGAGGCGGGGCCTTATGCAGGGGTAACAGGGGTGGGCGGGGTGTACTTTTTCTGAAAAGGTGGCTCTGGAGGCCACTTGGGGACAGGACCTGGGCTTTGGCTGAACTCCCGGGAGAAGGCTACTTCCTGGTGTGCCAGCCCCTCCCTGCCAGGTGGCCCCAGAGGCCCTTTACCAAGGGGTTTGAGGAAGCCATGTCCTTTCAGCCTGCCACGCCCTCCATTCAGTCCTCTTCCTTCCTGCAAGAGGGCTGGGCCTGGGGTTGGGGCCACTGTTACCCAGGTGTGGGAGGGCAGTGGCTTTGGGAGGTACAGGGACGATGAGTCAAACAGCGTCGCCTCCCCACTGAGATGGTTCTCCTTTGCCTCCGTCTCTTTCCCCGTTGATTTCTCCAAGTGGGGAGTCGTGGCTTGTTCCTGATGCGTCTCTAGAGCCACATCTTCCAGCTTCGAGTGAGCAGAGCTGTTGGAGGCTGAGGGCCTTTTCCTGGCAGGATTCTCCAGCTAGTCTTTGTTTTAGACAGTCTTGCTCCGTTGCCTAGGTTGGAGTGCATGATCTCAGTTCATGCAACCTCTGCCTCCTGGGTTCAAGCGATTTTCCCACCTCAGCCTCCCGAGTAGATTACAGGGTTACAGGAGCTCTCCACAACACCTGGCTTATTTTTGTATTTTTAGTAGAGACAGGGTTTCACCATGTTGGCCAGGCTGGTCTTGAACTCCTGACCTCAAGTGATCCTCTCGCCTTGGCCTCCCTAAGTGTGGGATTCCAGGTGTGACCCATCATGCCTGGCCCCAGCTAGTCTTTACAAATGTTTAGCTATTTGGCTTTATTTTCACACTGACAGCTGGTTTGTGGTTGGGTGTGCTGTGGTTTATTATTATTATTATTATTATTATTATTATTATTATTATTATTTTGAGACAGAGTTTCGCTCTTGTAGCACAGGCTGGAGTGCAATGGCGCGATCTTGGCTCACTGCAACCTCTTCTTTCCCAGGTTCAAGCGATTCTCCTGCCTCAGCCTCCTGAGTAGCGGGGATTACAGGCACCTGCCACAACGCTTCGCTAATTTTGCATTTTTTTTTTAGTAGAGATGGGGTTTCACCATTTTGACCAGGCTGGTCTTGAACTCCTGACCTCAGGTGATCCACCCGCCTTGGCCTCCCAAAATGCTGGTATTACAGGCGGGAGGTGAACCTGGGAGGTGGAGGTTGCAGTGAGCTGAGATTGTGCCACTGCTCTCCAGCCTGGGTGACAGAGTGAGACTCTGTCTCAAAACAAAACAAAACAAAACAACAACAAAAAAATCAAATTGTGGTTATGTAGAAAAAGTGTCAACTTACATTTTCAGATGTCCCAGCCAGGCCATGTGGCTGCTTGGCCAGCTTAAGCCACTTGTGGTTGGGGATGTCGGGGGCCTTATCCAATTTTCACTCCCCTCGGGGGATGTTGCCTCACTGTGCTGGGAGGATTTATGTTCCCAGGGCACAGACCAGCGCTCTGACCCACCCCTCTTGCCTAGCAGGGTCGGTGGACCTGGATGTCTGTCTGGACACGTCCTCCAGTGGCCTGGACCTGCCCATGAAGGTGGTGGACATGTTCAGGTGCTGTTTGCCTGCGTGTGCCATGAACTTCAAGTGGTAGGAGCAGAACCCGAATCTTTCTGGGGATAGCTTCACAGATCCACCGCTGAGGGGGAAGCAGTGCAGAGTGAGCTGCCCACAGTGAGGCCCTGCCCCTCAGTCAGTCTAGCACACACTGGAGGCCATGAGGAGGAGCCCTGCAGTTACTGTGGCTGGGCTGAGCCTCACTGAAGTAGTTGCTTCCATTTAGAGCTCATGTTATATTTAGGTTGGTACAAAAGTAATCACGGTTTTTGCCATTAAAAATGGCAATTACTTTTGCACCAACCCAGTATGAAAAAAAAGCACCTTAAATACCAGAACTCCACTCGGGGCTTTTGCTCCTAGAGTAGAATTGGCGGGAATTGCCTGCAGGCTTACATGGTTTTCTTTCTTTCTCTCCCACCATGTCCCTTTTGGTCAAGCTCACGTGCTGGGTTTGAATCAGTTAAATGAGTGTCATGTTGTGGCCTCACTCCACCCAGCATAGATGGGTGTTTGGAAGGGTGGAGTTAGAGGAGATTCTAGAAGCGGTAGCCCCAGCAAAAGTTGAGCCCTTGGCCCCTGCTCAGGAGCCGGCCCCTGGATGGGATTCAGGGATGCGAGCCTCTCGTGTGAGCTGAGCTCAGGGAATGTCGGGATCAAATCTGGTGTCCTAGAAAAGTCATCTTTTATGTGCTGAACCAGTCCCCAGGGGGCTGCCTTTACTTTTTCCATGGCCATGGAATTAAGAAAAACATGAAAAAATAATTATTCAGTCCTTGAAGAGCATCCAGCACAGAAGGTGCAAACCTCCTCAAATCGGTTTGACCATTTTGATGTGCACCCCCCCAGGCCTTTATACCCTTCAGATGCCAAATCTAAGAACCACCTCCCAGAAGCCACACACCCTGTTCCAACCCCCAGCCTGGCTTGAGCGTGGGGTGGTTGGGAGCCCAGCTGGGCACCCCAGGGGTCTGGTGTCTTCTCCAGGAAGCTCTCGGGCTCCCTTTGTTCTCTCTGCAGTTTACATGAGCTGGTGAATCATGAAGAAAATGGCCTGGTCTTTGAGGACTCAGAGGAACTGGCAGCTCAGCTGCAGGTAGCCATGTCTGCTACCACGCCAGGATGGGCAGGGTTCTGGAGACTGGCACCGAGCCACGCTTCCTGATCCCTGCTTCACACAGCCAGGGTGGGACCATGGGGAGTCTGGTGGAAAGGCTAGGGAGGAGGCAGAAGTCACAGAGCCTGGCCTACTCTGCTGTCCCGTTTTGGTACAGTAGGCTCGGGAAAGTTAGGACACAATCCCACCTGCCCTCTGGATTTATGGAGTTGAGACTCCACAAATGATGCTGGAGCCGGGTGGGCCAGGCTGCAGTTTAGGAAGTGATCAGGATCAGGTAGGTGCGTGGGCTAAGGGAACTTCTGGGACCAGCCTTGAAAGATGGGTGGAATTCTGCAAAGGTTACTTGTTTCTTATTGCAAAAAGTAATACATCATTCTTGTCAACAGAATGATTGGGAGGATTTTCAGTAAAGGTCCAGGTCAGAAGTCATTTAGACTGGGTCCCCCAGTCTGTCAGAACCATGGTACTCTGTTGTGGTGTGAAAGTAGCCACAGATCATCTGTAGATTAAGGGGTGTGGCTTTCTTCCAATAAAGCTTTATTTACAAACACAGGCTGTGGGCTGGATTTGGCCTGCAGGCTGTAGTTTGTGATCCTTGATTCAGAGAGTTTAGCAAGGCTGAAAAGAACACCCACACCCCCTTGTTACCCACAGATGGGTGGGACTGTGTTGGCCAGAGGCCAAGAGGAGGGTGCTCACAGGGGAACGTACAGCATGTAGAGGCCGGAAGGTGCTCCAGGGCACCAAGTGTGGGAAAGTGGGGCATATGGGGAAGTTTCCAGAAAGCATGATGTCAAGTAGGAGGCGGAGCGCTGCTGGGGTGTGAAGGGTCTCAAGTCCAAGTGAGGGAGTTAGGGACTTGGGAGGGGTTGTTGTTGGGTCGGGGACCTGGGGTCAGCCAGGTGGTGACCTGGGATGGGGTTGGGACAGGCAATGAGGTAAGCTCTGCTCTTCAGTATTTTGCAGATGCTTTTCTCAAACTTTCCTGATCCTGCAGGCAAGCTAAACCAGTTCCAGAAGAACCTGCGGGAGTTGCAGCAGCTCTGATGGGATGAGAGCTGGGTGCAGACTGTGCTCCCTTTGGTTATGGACACATAACTCCTGGGCCAGAGGCTAAAACCCCAGGGCCCCTGCTGTCCTTCCCGCAGCTTCTTCTTGGAGTCTCAGGGCAAACCCTTTCGAGCAGCGCCTCCCAGTGGCCAGAAGCTGAAATGACGGCAGTGGTGCCACCTAGTGAATGACCCGGGAAGCTGTGGTTGGCCCTGATTTCTTCTTTGGAGTCTCCAAAACGCTTCCTGTCTTCTTCTGTTCTTCACGCCCCATGCCCCTGCTAGCGTATTACTGTTCTGTGACTTCCTTGTGACCTCTGCAGTACTCCTCATCCTGCATTTGGTCTCCAGGTGTCACCTTTCTTCCATGTTCCTAACACTTTGATTCCTGTCTTGAAAAAAGCACCTGCTGCACCATAAGCCCAGGGATGTGGCAGCTGCAGCGGGCTTGGCTTTGTGAGGAACCGAGTGTGTCCAGGGATGTGGCAGCTGCAGAGGGCTTGGCTTTGTGAGGAACCGAGTGTGTCCAGGGATGTGGCAGCTGCAGCGGGCTTGGCTTTGTGAGGAACCGAGTGTGTCCACGTTGGGGGAACGTCATATTAGATACACACGTTTTTATTTGCACAAAGAAAATGCTATTTTTGGAGCCAGAATTTTCATGTCTGATTTATGGTGATTTTCTTAAGAACCAGAACTGCTGGCAGAAAGGGGGCACCCACACGCTTAGATAGCCGATGTCTTATTAGAGGGCAGTTTGTGGTTCCTGATTTGGAATTTAACATTCTCCAAACATTCCAGTCCAATGAAAGTTTTATCCGCTTTCCCATATAAAAATTCTTCCCACGAGAGTGACTTGATTCTCACAATCCCATTGGAGTCGTGTGTGAGTCCTACAGTGTGAGGTTCAGCACTGCCATCTCCAAGTGCTCTCCATAGGGAAACAGTTTCTGGTCATGATGAGCTTCCGCTTCCCATCTGATCCCAGCCCAGCCTGGAAACAGAGCACGTGTTTGAGGATGGCGGTGTCTGGGGACAGGACATGAGCGTATTGTGTGGGGCTGCTAGGACAGGCCTGGCGGGGTGGGGGGGTGTCTAAGTCAGTTTACTTGGTTCACAGGTTCCCAGGCCCACCCAAGTACCTAGAATTGGCCTCCAGGAAGGGACCAGTAATCTGGTTTTCCATAGAAATGGCTAGCAGCAGGCACCATGCAGCTGTCCACTCTCTGCCCGCGTCTGCCCCAGCACTTGGCACAGCAGGACAGAAGCAGAGATCTGAACCCACATCTACCTGGCTGCTCCATCAACCTACTCTTCACAAAGCTTAGAAAGTGGCCGGGCACAGTGGCTCATGCCTTTAATCCCAACATTTTGGGAGGCCAATGCCGGTGGATCACTTGAGGTCAGGTGTTCGAGACCAGCCTGGCCAACATGGTGAAACCCCATCTCTACAAAAATATAAAAATTAGCCAGGCACGATGGCGGGTGCCTGTAATCCCATCTACTTGGGAGGCTGAGGCGGGAGAATTGCTTGAACCCAGGAGGCGGAGGTTGCAGTGAGCCGAGATTGTGCCACTGCACTCCAGCCTGAGTGATAGAGTGAGACTCCATCTCAAAACACACACACACACACACACACACACACACACACACACACCAAAAAAAAGAAAAAGCTTAGAAGGGGCTGGTGTTCTCATAAGCACAGATGTCTGAAGAGCCATTAGCCAGAATGATTCCTTTTATTTTTTTTTTTATTTTTGAGATACGATCTTGTTCTGTCACCCAGGCTGGAGTGCAGTGGCACAGTCATTGCTCACCACAGCCTCAATTCTTGAGCTCTAGCAATCTTCCCACTTCCTGAGTAGCTGGGATGACAGGTGCATGCCACCATGCCAGTATTTTTTTTATTTTGTAGAGATGGGGTCCTGAACGCATGGCCTTAAGTGATGCTCCTGCCTCAGCCTCTTTTATTATTATTTTTTAGATGGAGTTTTACTCTGTTCCCCAGGCTGGAGTGCAGTGGCGCAATCTCAGCTCACTGCAACGCCTCCCAGGTTCAAGTGATTCTCCTGCCTCAGCCTCCCGAGTAGCTGGGATTATAGGCGTGCACCACCACGCTTGGCTAATTTTTGTGTTTTCAGTAGAGATGGGGTTTCACCGTGTTGGCCAGGCTGGTCTTGAACTTTTGACCTCAGGTGATCTGCTCACCTCAGCCTCCCAAAGCCTCAGCCTCTTACAGTGTTGGGATTACAGGCATGAGACATTGTGACCCGGGATGATTTTCCATCATGGTTTTTTGTTACGAGTGGAAAATGCGTCTTTATAAAAATGAAGTAGTACAGACATGAACGTGTAGCAATCTCTATAATCCTGCCATCCAAGGATGGCACCTGTTAACGTGTATATCAGGGATGTCCAATCTTTTGGCCTACCTGCACTACATTGGAAGAAGAAGAATCGCCTTGGGCCACACATAAAATACACTAAAGCTAGCAATAGCTGATGAGCTAAAAGAAAAAAAATTCACAAAAAAACCTCATATTGTTTTAAGAAAGTTTACAGATTTGTGTTGGGCCACAGGTTGGACAAGCCTGCTATATATATGTTCTAGGCTTTCCCCTACAGGTATACCTATGTGAAAATGATTATTTTGATACTTTTTTTTTTTTGAGATGAAGTCTTGCTATGTTGCTCAAGGTGGCCACAAACTCCTGGGCTTAAGCCATCCTCCCGCCTCAGCATCCTGAGTAGTTGGAATATAGGTACTCATAACCACGTGTGGGTGATTATTATTAGTTTTTAAACAAAAATGGGGCTGGGCGCAGTAGCTCACGCCCGTATTCCTAACACTTTGGGAGGCTGAGACAGCAGATCACATGAGGTCAGGAGTTCAAGATCAGCCTGGCCAACATGGCGAAACCTCGAATCTACAAAAAATACAAAAATTAGCCAGGCGTGGTAGCACACACCTGTAGTTCCAGCTACTCAGGAGGCTGAGATGGGAGGATAGCTTGAACCTACCTGGGAGGTGGGAGGTTGCAGTGGGCCGAGATGGCACCACTGCACTCCAGCCTGGGCAATACAAAGCCAGACTCTGTCTCAAAAAAAAAAAAAAAAAAAGGTTGGTGGGGGCTTATACTATGTGTGCTGCTTGGCACTGTTTTTTTCACTTAGAAGATATTGCAGATTTTTTTTCACGTAAGCATCGGAAGAAAGACTTCTTTTTTTTTTTTGCTTTTTTGCTTTTTTGAGACAAGGTCTTGCTCTGTTGCCCACGCTGGAGTGCAGTGGTGAGATCAGGGCTCACTGCAGCCTCCACCTTGTGGGCTCAAGCCATCCTCCCACCTCAGCTTCCCGAGTAGCTGGGACTATAGGAGTGTGCAACCACATCTGGCTAGTTTCTGTATGTTTTGTGAAGATGGGGTCCCACTAAGTGGCCCAGGTTGGTCTTGAACACCTGGTGTCAAGTAGTCCTCCTGCCTTAGCCTCCTAAAGTGCTGGGATGACAGGCCTGAGCCCCGCGCCCGGCCAGCCTCCTGTGCGAGGTTGTGCGGGACTCTGTCGTGGAACCCAGTATGTCTTCGTGTGCTGGCTTGTTTGTTGGCTCTGTAGTTAACGGGCTGCCCCACGTGGACCGGCACTGGGTCGTCTGTGTCTCTGTGTGCAGGCAGAGGCTGCTGCGGGTGCATCTGTGCACATGGCTGCCAGGAGGGGCTGTGCTCAGGGGGAGCTGGTGCAGAGGCTGGTGGCAATGGGGGGCTTGGGTGTAGTGTGGAGGCACAAGAGCCAGGTGGCCGGGCTGCAGTCTGTGGGAGCTCGGGGGTCGCTTGGCCTCTGTGTGTCCTAGAGTTTTTGTCGGTGAGATGGGACAATGACAGAACACCCTCACAGGTGCTGGGGGCTGACCAATGTCAGGTCTCAGGACAGTGGCTGGCCCACTACGGGGCCAGTTCCCCTTCTCTATTGTCACCCTGCTCATCTTCCATCAACTGGGTGCTCAGGACAGTGGCGTGGTGGATCCGCCAGTACAGCCTGTGCTCCAGCATCCTGCAGGCCACAGCTGTGTCCAGCCCTGACCCCGACTGCCCCTCCCGCCACCTCCATTTTATAGATGAGGAAACCGAGGCCCAAGGGCTTAGGGAACCCTGCTCTGAAGCACATAGTAGGGCTGCTGGGCTCAGACCCTCCCTCCCGGTGCTGAGCTGCCCTCCTCCTGCCACAAGACCCCCACGCCCCAAGCCCACCCTGCTCACCGGCCTCTGCCCGAGTTCCCCGCATGATGTGGGAGTGTGGGGCATCCTAGCTTTTCGCTGGCGCCCAGTTCTTTCACTTCCACTGGAGTCCTGCAGGGACAGCTCGGGGACCATGCAGGCCCGGGTGGGCGTGGGGGCTCACCTAGCTCGGTGGTGAACAGCTGGCATGTCTCTGGGTTGTGGACGGTAAAGGCCATGTAGACCTCAGGAGCCCGCTGGTGCTCCCGGCAGGCAGCCAGCCTCCGCAGGACCCCGACCAGCGACACGATGGCTTCTGGGCAATACAGCACGTCTACGATGAAAGCTTCAGGTTACTGAAAGGGACAAGTGGAAAGTTCCAGTTCATGCTGACCTCAGCAGCAGGGCGAGGCCAGAGAGGCAGCGGTCATATGAGACTATTAGATGCCATTTGACCATTTGGGCCATTAGATGGAACGGCAATTACTTGGGTGAAAAAGGAGAACCCTTAGTAGAGAAATCTGCAAAAGACCGAAGCAAAAGAAAAAAATCTCCAGACTCATTGGTGTTCCTTAAAAAACCAGCTCTGGTTCTCGACCTATCTAGAGGGCTTTGAATGACAGAAAGCCTGACCCTGCCATGAACTTCGTGTTTCAGGTGTCTGCCGATTGGTCTGCTGGCTTGCAGGGGTTGGCCTATGTCCCTGGCCACCGCTGGACCTGTGGGTTTCAGGGCTGGGACCCAGGACCACAGGTAGAGCTCTGTTCCACCAGAGAGGGGACTGAGTGTGCTGGCAGGGGTGAGGGGTTTTCGGTGGCCCAGCCAAACACCACCTTCTCTCAAGGGCCCTGTCCTCGTCCCAGAAGTGGTTGTTTTCCTCCTGTGGTCTCTGAAGGACACAGGGCATGGCTCTGGGACAGAGTCAAGTGGTGACGACTGTAACGGGAGTATGCCTGTCTCCAACAAGAGGGCTGTGGCTTGAAGGTCACCTTAAGAGGCACCCCTGTCCTTTGATGTCATCCTGGAGGCCCGGAGTAACTCTTCTGGAAGCCCCATCATGTCCATGCCCGACAGCGTCCATTGTTCCCTTTTCCCAGAGCCAAAAGCGGGGTAGAGCTGCAAGGACACCGCCTGCACAGGATGCCCGGGGCTGGGCAGTACCTGCTGCAATGACAACATCTGGCTGGAAGGCAGAGAGCTGATGGACTGTCGCTACGTCCCAGTCCAGCTGGGTCACTGTCACCCTGGGGCTAAGTTGGCAGTGATGTCTGCCTCTAATGAGAGGCCATTGAGAAGGACATTCCCTCGGAGCTGCTCTAGGACCTGGCTGTGACTGTCGCTGAAGATGTATGCCCAGGGGTGGCACATCTTGCAGATGGACAGGCCTGTGAGGCCGGTGCCACTGCCAAGCTCTAGGACATTCCTGATGGGAGGAAAGGGGACCGTGTCTTCGACTGCACCAGGGTAAGCCTGCCTCGGTGCCCTGCCCTGTGCCCCGAGGTCACCTGTTAGTGAAGGCTGCCGGGTTCTCGATGGCCCATTCTGCAAGGTAGCAGGTGGCATCCCATGTGACCAGGCCTGTGGTACCGTGGGAGATGATGGCTGTGCTCTCGGAGAGTGTGACCAAGCCTTCCGAGGGCTGCACCAAGAGAGCGTGAGACAGTAAGTCCAGCAATAAGAAAACAAGTGGCTTAGAAGACAAGTAGCCATCCACCACATGGCTGAATAAACCATGACAGGACCAATCGCCACTCAGCAATGAGAAGCAGCTGACTGTTTACATACCAACAGCTTGCACGGGCCTCAAGGGTGTCACGCGGCATGAAAGACACTCATCTCAGGCCACACAGGATTCCATTCATCGAACATTCTTGAGACAATGGAATTCTGGCGATGGAGCACAGGTCAGTGGTGGCCAGGGGCCAGGTGTGGCTATGAAGGGGTGGCTGCCTTGTGATGATTCAATATGCTATGCTTTTCCTTTGTGGTTTTCTGTATCTATGTTTTATCTTATTTTTTTTTTTTTAGCTCTGTCACCCAGGCTGGAGTCAGTGGCATGATCTTGGCTCACTGCAACCTCTGCCTCCTGGGTTCAAGCAATTCTCCTGCCTCAGCTGCCCAAGTAGCTGCGACTACAGGCGTGTGCCACCATGTCCGGCTAATTTTTGTACTTTTTTTTGAGACAAAGATACGCTCTCGTTGTGGAGGCCGGAGTGCAATAGCACGATCTCGGCTCACTACAACCTCCACCTCCCGGGTTCAAGAGATTCTCTTGCCTCAGCCTCCCAAGTAGCTGGGATTACAGGTGCCCACTACCACAACCCGCTAATTTTTGTATTTTTAGTAAAGATGGAGTTTCACCATGTTGGCCAAGCTGGTCTCAAACTCCTGACCTCAGGTGATTCCCCCGCCTCAGCCTCCCAAAATGCTGGGATTACAGGCATGAGCCACCACGCCTGACCTAATTTTTGTATTTTTAGTAGAGATAGGGTTTCACCATATTGGCCAGGCTGGTCTCGAACTGTTGACCTCAGATCCACCCGCCTCGGCCTCCCAAAGTGCTGGGATTACAGGCGTGAGCCACCATGTCCAGCCCTGTCAAATATTCTTTGAGGACTGGGCACCAGGTCCTTGTGAAGCACGTAGTGTGTGTCACCTATTGGACAAATGCCCAACACCACCACGAGACATGCTGTTGTTGTTGAAGTGCTTGATTTACAGACAGGGAAACTGAGGCTAAAGAAGGTTAACGGACCTCATGTCTAAGACTGCAGAATGGGTGAGTCAGGATTTGAATCCACACCCACGTTTTCACTTTGTCTGTGCAGGAAGGGTATCTGGGCTGAGAGGGGGAGGAGGGTGCCCTTCTCATACCATCAAATAGCTCCAGTGGCCCTGGGTGGACTCCTTGGCCATCAGAGGCTCCGCCAGCGCCTCGTACAGCTCGTCCAAAGGCTCCATGTGGACAGCCTCGTGCTGGGGGCAGACAGAGCGAGAGCTTGTTTGCTTTCGTTCTAATCTGTAAAAATGGCCAGATGATTTTCACCAAGTTTGGAGGGGAGATTTGGGATGGAATGGTGTAATACCAGCCAGCTGGCATATAAAATATTCACTTCATTGGGTGTGGTGTGTGCCGAATAGTCCCAGCTAATCTAGAGGCTGACATGGGAGGACTGCTTGAGCCCAGGAGTTTGAGGACAGCCTGGGCAAGAGACATTGTCTCTAAAAAAATATTTCACTTGGTAGGGTAACCTGGATGGGAGGGCCTTCAACAAGAGGTGTTGAGAGGGTAGGGTTAGGTGTAGTCTAGGGCAGGAAACAAGGATTCCATGAGAGCTGCCACGTGACCATGACAGAGAGCTCTGTGTTTGGATCAAACACAGAGAGGAGGAAAACAAAAGGTGCTTTTAAGTGAGCCCAGGCAGAACTGTGAGGGCGGCCCATGCTGCAGGCTGTGGTTGTCAGCAGGCTGCGGCTGTCAGCAGGCTGCTTCTCCACAGCTGGCCCCGTCCTAGGATTCACAGGGCAGCAGCAGGGTACACTGGGTGACTGCTGCCCTCTCCTGGTGGCACAGGAAAGACCTGCTGGTGAACACAGATGCACGCTTTTGGGGAGGACTAGGGAGAAAGCAGGTATTGGAGAAGCAGGGGGATTGTTTATTTCCTAAAAGTGTGGCCCTTTCACTCAGCAGGTCTGCTACTGCCTACTAAGGAACAGCCTCTCGACATCCTCATGTCAAACCCTGCATGTTTGGGCCCATCTTTAAAATCCATCCTAGGCCAGGTGTGGTGGCTCATGCCTGTAATCCCAGCACTTTGGGAGGCCGAGGCAGGCAGATCACCTGAGGTCAGGAGTTAGAGACCAGCCTGGCCAACATGGTGAAACTCTGTCTCTACTAAAAATACAAAAATTAGCCAGGCATAGTGGCGTGTGCCTGTAGTCCCAGCTTCTTAGGCACAAGAGTTGCTTGAACCCAGGAGGTAGAGGTTTCAGTGAGCCGAGATTGTGCCACGGTAATCCAGCCTGGGCACCACAGTGAGACTGTCTCAAAAAACTAAATAAATAAGTAAAAAATAAAATCCATCCTGTATCAGTCAGGAAAGAGCTCATTCCAGCAGGATCAATGCAGATAATTCACCAGAGGAATTAGTTCCAAAGGTATGGCAAGAGCTAAATCTTCCAACATGGGCCTGTGGGGCAACCCAGAGACAGACAAGAGCAGGAAACTCCAAACCCTTTGGCGGGCAGGACAGAGGGTGTGGGTGAGGGTTCCAGTGCTGTGGGCTGGACCAGCCTGGTAGGAATGAGAATTCATATGCTAGGAGCTGGGGCCCCAGAGAAGCAGCTGCTGTGGAAACCCCAGGAGGCAGAGTGAGGGAGAGACGCTGCCCTCCCTTTCTTCCCGCCCTGCACTGTCTCCCATGGGTCACACTCAGCTGCAGCCAGTTGCCTGGGGAGGCCCCTGCCATGCTGGGGTTTGCAAAGCAGGCCCAGGGCCTGGGAAGGATGGGGGCTCCAACACTCAGGTGGCTATGCTGTCCGGCTACTGGGCGGACACTGCCCATTGCTGACCTTTTTGATGAGTTCTGAGAGAAAGCACCGGGCATACTTGACTGATGGCGGGTGCTTCACACACACAGGATGCTTCACAGTCTACAGCAAAGGACAGAACATTGGTTGCTCGAGAGCCCATCTTAAGTCTCCTATGAGCTTCAAGCCAACACAGCAGAGGGCAAACTCCAGGCTACCCGATCCCTCAGCAAAGATGTAGATGGACACAGCGTTCTGGCCCCACACATCTGAAGTTTGTCTTAAGATATAAGCTGTTTCCTAAAAATGCTTCCACTGCAGTGGCACAGGGTATGGCAGCATTTCTAATGCTCATTCTGAGCAGGAACACAGGGCATGTGGGCCCAAACCACCTCCCTCCCAGGGGAGCCAGTGTGAACCAGGGTTTGCAGTAAGGACAGTCCCAACTGTCTAGCTCTATGGAAGAGGCAGGAAGGCCCACTCGGCAACTGCTCTCTTGGAGCGTGTGTCCCTGGGGACAGGAAGGAGGGGAGGGGACACTCAGGGTGACACTCCAGCTAAAGCCGAGAGAAGCCAAGTGTAGGATGAGCAAGTTCCAGGCAGTGGGAACAGCCTGTGCAAGCTCTGAGGTGGCCATGGGCTGGCACTTGGAAAGGAGGGCAGAGGGACTGGTGCAACAGGAGTGGGGACGGTGGGAAAACAGGAGCCTGGAGGGAGAGGGAGGAGACAGTCCACAGCACCTGCTGGCTAGGAGGGATGCAGATTCTGCCCAAGGGCAGCAAAGTACCCCACGCAATACACAGGCTCTTCATGCTGGTGCTGGTTTTTCATTTTTTTCTGACACAGTCTCGCTCTGTTGTCCAGGCTGGAGTGCAGTGGCCCGATCTTGGCTGACCACAGCCTCCGCCTCCTGGGTTCAAGTGATTCTCCTGCCTCAGCCTCCTGAGTAGCTGGGACTATAGGCGTGCACCACCATGCCCAGCTATTTTTTTTTGTTTTTAGTAGAGATGGGTTTTTGCCGTGTTGGCTAGGCTGGTCTTGAACTCCTGACCTTAGGTGATCCGTCCACCTCAGCCTCCCAATGTTCTGGGATTACAGGTGTGAACCAGTGCACCCAGCCTTGTGCTGGGTTTTAAAGCAGCTCTCCCTACATTTCATGCTTCACCACTTACGAGAGTGAGGCTCAGGGTGAAACTTAGAGCAGGGTATGAGATAACTTCAGGTATCTCCATGCTCGAAGCCCTGACCTACTGTATTGCCCCAAAAGTCTTCCCTGCTGTGGCTGCATCTTTTCCAAGTGGATAATCTTGGTTCACCTCTAGCACAGGAATTCTTCACCGGGGCTCCTAGGATGGGCTGGGTGGGTCGGGGTGAAGGATGTCTGCCTCCCCTGAGTTTGTATGGAAAATGTATTCTTCTGGTGCACTTCTTTCTGGGAGGAGTCTATTGCTTTGTCTTTTCTGAAGGGCTCATGGCCCTTCGAAGGTGAAGACCCAGGATGCAGGGGGTTCTGCACTTGGCCCTCAAGGCCAAGGTCAGGCTGTGGCTGGGCCTGGTGGTGATCCTGGCTCTCACCTGCATGCAGATGCACTTGAGTCCAAACCCCACCCTGGGCAAAGCAAGGGCCCATTTAGGTCTAGAGGAGACAGGAGTGGGCAGGACAGGCCTCATGAATGCAAAAAAGAAAGTCTCTGAGCATCTACCAAATGCTAGAAGCTGTTTTGCACCTGTCATCTCTGTTTTTGCTGAGGATGGTTTAAAAAACATTCCCTAGATTTCACCCCTCTTGCAGATTTTTGTATATTCTGATGTCTTTGTCTAAGTCTTAGAAAACGAAAGCACAGGAGCTGTCGGAGGTGCTGACACCCACCTGCAGTGCTGACTCAATGGTTTTGTTCTTTGAACAGGGGTGTTTTTAAAGGGTACAAGCACACCTGTAGTTCTTCTCTCAGGTCTTCCGGAGAGATTCAGGAGGCAGGGTCATGAGTCCCAGGGACTCTGGAATTCTTACCTTCTGCAAAATATCCCACAGCAGCTCAGAATATTATGAGTCTCTTAACTTTGCTTCTAAGCTCTGTGTGGACGGGAGAGAGAGAAATCTCAAGGGCGCATTCACAAGAACATTAAAACACGCAATAGAATGTGTTGGCAAAGCGCTATGTGATCCCTCCCTGGGGACGTGGAGCCAGTTGGAAGTGGAAGCCACAGCGGCTGAAAGCCTGACCTTCAGATGTTGCAGGGTGCACCTGGATGAGTCACAGGAAGAAGGATGACTCTTTGCCGCATTAGTACTGGCTACTTAGCGGCCACCCAGGTCATGGGCCAGCTCCCTGGTTGCACTGGTCAGCCAGGAATTACCAGGGCAGCCATGGCACCAAGGTTTGATGGGCTTGCCATTTGAGTTTAAGTGGAAATGCAGAATGTGCCCATACCAGCCTGGGTTACATTGTCCTCTTACAGGGGCCTCAAGCCCAGCAGGAAGCTTTGGCTCCCGAGTTAGGCAGACTGTCTCGGCTGGTACGTGACACACGGCAAGGCACTTCATTGCTTCAGAGCTCCTTCCATGCCATAAAAGGCCCTATAAGACCTGGTCCTAATCCCTCTCTCTGGCCTGTTCTCCCTCACCCCTGACCCACCCTGCTCACTCCACTCTAGCCACACTGGCTGCCTTGCTGTTGTTCCTCAACCACAGCTGGCTTGTTTCCACCACAGGGCCTTTGCATATCCTGTTCCCCAAGCCCTTCCCATGCCTGGCTGCTTCACCACTCAGGCCCCAGTTCAAATGCCACCTCTTTGCGGAAGGCTTCCCTGATTCCCCGACTTTGGTGACTCTTCTCCCCAGTTGCTCCATTCACCATTTCCCTGTTTTATTGGCTTTAAAGCCACTCTCATCTGGTCTTTTCTTGTTTATTCATTTATTTGTTTATTCTCTGGCTCTCCCATGCAAGCAGAGCCTCATCTATCATGGGTACTGCTGATCCATGGTGCCTGGCTCACGGAAGGCATTTATTAAACATTTTGAGACTGAATAAAAACACTAGCTAATACCGACATGCATTTACCATGAGCCAGGCACTGATCCACAGGCTTTTTTACTCAACGCTGACAACAACCCTAAGAGGTAGGTATCATTATATCCCCCATTTTATTAATAAGAAAACAATAACACAGAGAGATGCAGTCACTTGCCCAAGGTCACACAGGGCCAGGGGTTGGGCCAGGATTCGAAGCAGGCAGGCTGTCTCCTGTGTCTGAACTCTCAACTACTGCACCCTAATCAAACAATCCCTCTGGTCAAATGTGAGTGATAATAATAGTACCCACCTCGTGGGTGTTGAGGGTGAGCCCAAGTTAGCATTCAGTGTGGGCATGTGAACAATTATAGTCAATATTGAATGGAGACCTATGATACTTTTATGAAGGTTTCTATTTTGGGTTAAAAATGCACAAATTTCTCCTGACCAGAAATGATCTCTGAGTGCTCAATATTTCATGTCAATGGAATAACACAAATGATTAAGCAACACCCCATAAAATGGGGCAGACCCAGGAAGGAATATATATCCAAACTGACTCATCCTAGTGAGCTCACTGCACATGAATTACAAATGGAGCGGGGTGCATTAAGCCCCTCTGCTGGCAGAAGGGAGGCTGCTGCCTGCAATGTGCCTGTGCTGAGAATGGTAGGTCCCCAGGGAGAGGAGAGACCACCCCCTTCTCTGTGTCTTCCATCACAGGCGTGAAAGCCTCAGCGCATGAGCCAATTCTGTGCAGTGCTCGACATACAGATGAGAACACTGAGGCATGAGGGACAGCCTGCGACCTGGTCACCGCGCTCAGGAGGAGGTGGTTGCCCGCGGGCCTGAGGGCACTGACTTTTTAGAATGGACGAGGGCAGCTGTGTCCCAGTGGCCAGAAGGATTACTGCCTTTAAAAAGTCGTAAAAGTGATCCTGAACTGTACCCCACACCGAGCGCGCGTCCGCCCTCCAAGGCGGTGGGGATGCCCCCAGCTTCCGCCGCCAGCTCGCAGGGCAGGAGGGGTGCGAGCGACTCTGGCCAGGCCCCAGGGATGGGGACCCAGTATCACGGCCCTGACCCGGGAGAGCCCAGGAACTCACGTGGCAGGAGCGCCGGGGGTTTCAGCACGGAGACCCATCCCGTCTGCCCCTGGACTCCCGCGAGCCCCGCGGGCCTCTCCGCTCGCCCGCCGCCCACCTGCCAGGGGAAGGAGCGCAGCGTGCGCGCCGCCAGGAAGCGGCGCTCGAAACTCTGCAGCAAGAGTTCGGTCCCCGCGTTCTCCTCTGGCGCCATGACGTGGGCGGGGCCGCAGCGTTGCCGGGAGACCGGGCGGAAGCCGGGCCTGGACTGAAGAGGGGGCGGGCCCAGGGCAGTGCGCGGGGGCAGAGAGGGCGCAGGGCCTGGGGGTAGGGTCAGGAGGAGAGTCCTGGGGGCGGACTCTAGGGCGGGGCCAAGAAGATCGCTAGGTGGGCGGGGCCTGGCGTGGGGCCAGGATGAGCGTCATGAGGGCGAGGCCTGTGGTAGGGCCAGGATAAGCATCATTGGGGCAGGTCCTGGGTAGAGTCCAGGTTGGCGGGTCCTGGGGCAGGGCCAGGATAGGGGGATCCTGGAAGCTGGGCTTTGGAAGCGTCCAGGTTGGTGGCGTCCTGGAGGCGGTGCCTTGCGTGGGGGCAGGTTAAGAGTCCTGGAGGCGGGCATTAGGGCGGGGATAAACGCCATTGGGTTCAGGAGGCGGGACTCGGAGCAGAGCCCAGGAGACGGGTCTTAGGGCGGGGCTAAGGCCAGACCCAGAGAAGGGCTCAGGAGGCGGGGCCGGGGCGGGGCGTTGACTATGTCGTAGCACATGGCCAGGCGGTGCGCGGACTCTGGGAGGCGGAGCTTAGGACGCGCCGACGTAGGGAGGGGCCCAGGGTCCGGGAGGCGGGGCCGAGTCCGGGCTGCGGGCTGCGCTCAGGAGGCGGGCCCTGGGAGGCGGAGCTTGGGGGGAGCCGGTGTCGGGAGGGACCCAGGGACTGGGAGGCCGGACGGGGCTGGGCTCAGGGGCCGAGACTTAGCTAGGCTTGGGGCGGGGCCGAGACGGAGCGAGGGGTCTAGGGTGTGGGAAACGGGGAGGGGTTTGAGGAGGGGATCGGAATGTGGCTCAAGTTTGGGAGGCGTTACCTGCGGAGGGTTTGAGGCAGGCCCAGGAACGAGCCCACGGTCTGCCGACGCATGGCCAGGGGCGGGCCCCAGGATCCGGAGTTTCAGGAGGGGCCGAGTCCGGGTTTGGGGCCCGGGAGGCGGGGCCAGTTAGGGCGAGGGTCCCTGGGATCGTCGGGTCAGGCCTTGGGCTAACGGAGGCACTCTCGCAGTTCCTCCGCTTTCAGGAAGTTCTTTTTAGCAGGGGCCTTACGGGTGCGCGCTTCGGTCCTGGAGGACTTATCCTAGCCTCCTCTCCATCAGTGCCACCCGTCTGGGGACCGAAAGGAGGGAGCTTTCCCTCTGTCCCCCAGCCTTTGGACTGTCAACAAACAAGCCATTCATTCACCAAATACTTATTAAGCGTCTACCATGTGCCTGACAAGGGAGATGTAACGGGAGAAAAACTAGGTGTGGTCCAGGCCCTCCAGGGGCTGAGGGGCTCGTGGAAGAAGTGGACATTGAAGTACTTATCACACAAATGAGTATAAAAGTACAATAGCGATATCTGCCACGAAGGTGAGCAGACAGAGCTAGCGGGGCTTGCAGGAGGAGTTTTGATCTTGCAGGGACAGGAAGGAGGAGTTAGCTCCTGCGGGGTGGGATTGGGGGTGGTGGTGATATAGACTTGGGGACAGAGTGGAAAACAAAAATATAATTATTTTAGTTCAAAGTTATTGTGTCTTGAGTTGAAAGGCAGGGCAGTTAGCAACACAGTTCAGATTTCAGTACTGCCCCTGAAATCTGAACTGTGTTCAAAGTTTAAAACGTTTACCTTAGCAAATCCCTCATAAAACTCCATTTGGAAGAGTCCCGAGAGCTAATTTGTTAAGTATAATTGCAGAAGGTAGATGAGGAGACAGATAAAATCTTATTACCTCTTTCAGATGAGAGGCACTTGAGCCCTGCTCAGCTATGAGAATGAGGAGAATTAACTCTAATTGAATACACTTGTTCTCTTATAGCTGTTGTTCCCCACCAGAACCAAATGAGCGCAAGTTCTGACAAAGAAAAAAAAAGGGTTCATCTTTTATTCCCCCAAACACTTTCATTTAAATCGAGAGGGTGGGATGTGGTTATTGATGTGTTTTTAGACAGAATCAACGGTTTCTGGATCTGAGATGTTGCATATACCCTCTCAGTCCCTGTATCCTGAGATGGAGTCACCTGAGAATCCACAGCAAGTCCTAACCAGGGATGGGTCTGGGTGTTTATGGAAGGTTGGCTTCAGAACTGGGCCAGGGGCACTGCTTTGCTTTTGCTGTTTTGATCAGCTCTCTGCCTGCAGGAGACAAGGAAAACCAATGGGAACAGGTTAGTTATACTCATAAATCCTGGGCTTATTTTATTAACTCACTTAACAGCTATTAATTGTCTTTCCTCCAAGGAGCAAAAGGGCATGTATGGTCAATGCCATAGCAAGTAACTCTGTATTATGTTATACTAAAATATTAATAAATCTAGGTTGGTTCAGTCTTTCCTGATTCCATAGATTGGAAGCAGATTGAGGAAGGACGCTAGCGGACCACAGAGCTGAACAATTCACACAGAAGAAATCTTTTTTTCTTTTTTTTTGGAGACGGAGTTTTGCTCTCTTGTTGCCCAGGCTGGAGTGCAATGGCGCGATCTCGACTCACTGCAACCTCCACCTCCCAGGTTCAAGCGATTCTCCTGCCTCAGCCTCCAGAGTAGCTGGGATTACAGGTGTGAGCCACCATGCCGAGCCATTTTTGTATTTTTAGTAGAGACAGGGTTTGAACACGTTGGCCAGGCTGGTCTCAAATTCCTGACCTCAGGTGATCCACCTGTCTCTGCCTCCCAAAGTGCTGGGATTAAAGGCGTGAGCCACCGCACCTGGCCAGAAGAAATCTTTATCTTAGTGTGCAGTTTCTGGTGAGGGACAAATGTCATCTCTCTTGGATCTGAATCTGGAAGGATCAAGGCACTGAAGGGATTTTTTTGTTTCAGACAGTCTCCTTCTGTTGCCAGGCTGGAATGCAGTGGCACGATCTCAGCTCACTGCAACCTCTGCCTCCCGGGCTCAAGCAATTCTCCTGCCTCAGCCTCCCGAGTAGCTGGGACTACAGGCACGCGTCACCACGCCCAGCTAATTTTTGTATTTTTACTAGAGACAGAGTTTTACCATGTTGGCCAGGATGGTCTCAATCTCTTGACATCATGATCCATCTGCCTTGGCCTCCCAAAGGGTTGGGATTACAGGCGTGAGCCACCATGCCCAGCCTCACTGAAGGGATTTTTTTTAATGTCACGTGGCTCTCACAGGTGCGGTGTGTTCGGGGGCAAGTGAAGATTACGACTGATGCTTAAAAACAAACGTAAAGTTCCAGGTGGTGTTGCTATGGGGAGCAGCATTAGGACAATCTGAGTGGTTTCAGTTGCAAGAGTTTGCGTGTACATGCAAGAACTACAGTCAAGATTCAACTTCTGGCTTTGAGGGTCTCTTTAATAACAGTAACAACAACCTAAGGCAGTTTAACAGTATGGAATGGTTGCCTTTTAGAAGTTAAGCTATGGGCATGGAAGTTCAATCAGTACATTGAAATTTTTCCTTTATCTCTCCTATGGTTAATGGTTTCTGCAGAAAAGGACCAATTGATTTCTTTCTAAAATGTTGCTTCAGGCTGTAGAGACATTTATAGGTCATGTTTCAACTTACAGAAAATTTTTATAGTTCAAATATAAATTACGTTCAATGTGGACTTTGTAATAGGATTTAAGGTTAAGTAAAGTTTCCACTTTCCTTAGGCTGTTTGCAGTGCCCAGCAGGCCCCATGATATCGAGACGGAAGTTATGTTAAAGGAGGACATTTGTCAGGGATGGGCAGAATAAGGAATATGGGCAGCTCAGGCTAATGATACAATGATTGAGATGTAGAAAGAGGGCCAGGCATGGGATAACGCCTGTAATCCCAGTGCTTTGGGAGGCCAAGGCAAGAGGATCGCTTGAGTTCAGGAGACCAGACTAGTCAACAGAGTGAGACCTAATCTGTACCAAAAAAAAAAAAACAAAACACAAAAAAACAAAAAAATTAGTTGGGCATGATGATGTGCGCCTGTAGTCTCAGCCACTTGGAAGGCTGACGTCAGGGGATCCCTTGAGCCCAGCAGTTTGAGGCTGCAGTGAGCTATAATCACATAACTCTACTCCAGCCTGGGTGACAGGGTGAGGCCCTGACTCAAAAAAAAATTGAGTCAGGGAAAAAATTGGAAATCTTAATCCCCGGTACCCAGGAATGTGACCTTATTTGGAAATAGGGTCTTTCTAGATGTAATCAAGTAATGATGACTCATCCTGGATTGGAGGCTGCTGGTGAGGGGGCAGATGCAATGACTGGTGTCTTTATAAAAGAAGAGAATGAGGGCCGGGCATGGTGGCTCATGCCTGTAATCTCAGCACACTTTTGGAGGGTAAGGTGCGGGGGATCACTTGAAGTCAGGAGTTCGAGACCAGCCTGGCCAATAATAACAATAAAAAAGCCATTTTAGATTCCAATCCACTGAGAGAAAACTGTCTGTCCCTTAGTTAATGTCATGCTTATTGGATCCATGAAGTCTTTGAAAATTTAAACGACAAGGACACTGCTCTCTGTGGTGGTGGAGAGAATACCAAGGATTTAAAGGTCATTAAGAAAGAGAATGTAGAAAGCGTACCCATTGGAAACAGCAAGATGATGATAATCGTACTGACAGTAATAATAAGTTCAAATACATAGAGCTTACAATGTATCATGAATTGTTCTGAAGGCTTTATAAATATATGTTACCTCCTTTACCCTCATGGCAGCCCAGTAAAGGCGCCATTCCCCATTTTACAGCTGGGGAAACTGAGTTACAGAGCTTTTCTGCACTGAGTCATTAGGAGCAAATGCTAGATCAGGTAATTGAACCCAAGCAATCTGGTTCCAGAGCCAAATAAATGTATTTTTTATGGTATAAAAACATATACATACATTTTTAGGGGAAGGGTGGGGGTAGGATGGGATGAGGATTCTGGGTAATTGCTTGGTAAATGCCAAATACCTTTCTTGTCTGTCCCTCTTTTCAAATGATAAAGTAATGTCAATTGCAACACTTTTTTTTTTTTTTTTTGAGACAAGGTCTAGCTGGAGTACAGTGATGCACTAATAGCCCACTGCAGCCTCAAATTCCTGGGCTCAAGTGATCCACCCACATCAGCTTCCTAAGTAGTTGGGACTACAGACCCACACTACTGTGCCCAGCTAATTATTTTAATTTTTGCAGAGATGGAAGGTGGCGGTGGTGGGAGGATGTCTCTCTATGTTGCCCAGGCTGGTCTCAAACATTTGACCTCAAGTTAACCTCCTGCCTCAGCCCCACAAAGCTCTGGAATTATAGGTGTGAGCCACTGTGGCTAGCTACAATGCTATTTATTTATATTTTAGACCAACAGATATTCTAGCATATAAGAAATGTGATGTTGTCTGTACCTTGAAGAGTTGGTCTAATATTTGGCCTGGTGGATACAGAAATTGCCTGTCTGCTCCGCTCTGGTTGAAGAAACCAGTCCGACTGTCTCTGAGGCTATGGAGCAGTCCATCAAGAATGAAAGCCCTCTGCCAGGCACGTTGGCTCACACCTGTAATACCAGCACTTTGGGAGGCCGAGGCAGGTGGATCACTTGAAGTCAGGAGTTCGACACCAGCATGGCCAACATGGTGCAACCCTCTCTCTACAAAAAATAGAAAAATTAGCTGGGCCTGATGATGCGTGCCTGTAATCCCAGCTACTCAGGAGGCTGAGGCAGGAGAATCACTTGAACTTGGGAGGCAGAGGTTGCAGTGGGGAGCTGAGATCACACCACTGCATTCCAGCCTGGGCGACAGAGTGAGACTCTCTCAGGAAAAAAAAAAAAAAAAAATGAATGTCCTCATGATGGCCTCAAGCACATTTGTCCCTGAAGAGAGTCAAGGAAGGCCCACTTTACTCTGCACTGCAAAGCAGGCAGGTGGACAGGAATCTGAGAAGTGGATTCAGTGAGAGTCATTGACCCAAAGGATTTTCTGCCTAATGGTCGGTCCAGCAGAATATTAAACTGAGCACAGCATCCTGTTCCCTGAAACCATCTGGTTGGTCAGTGGGGAATGTTTTTGTCTCGTTAAATGTCCTCACGCTACTGTCAAGATATTCTGTTACAAAACGTCATAAACCAGGTTTACAAATAGGCCAGGTGACTGTGGAATTTCTCCTTGGCAAGGCCTTAGCTATGGGCGTGCGATTGGTGTGCAGTAATCACAGTGTTCCGGGCCACTTGAGGGATAAAATATGCCTTAGGTGATTAACTGTTGTATTTTAATGTGAATATTTCCACCAAAATTAAACAGTAACCCCATGAGCTTTCTCATACCTGTTACAATCTGGAGTTGCAACAAGCTGACATGAAGCAAGTTGCAAACATAATTATCGCATTTGGCTCCTATTCACAGCAAGGGTTCTTCAAACTGTACGTGGGGCAGTCTTCCCTCACATGAGGTTTATAGCATCATTTATTTAATTATTTATTTATTTTTTGAGACGGAGTTTCGCTCTGTCGCCCAGGCTGGAGTGCAATGGTGCGATCTTGGCTCACTGCAACCTCCACCCCCCGGGGTTCAAGCGATTCTCCTGTCTCAGCCTACCGAGTAGCTGTGATTATAGGCATCCGCCACCACACCTAGCTAATTTGTGTATTTTTAGTAGAGACGGGGTTTCACCATGTTGATCGGGCTGGTCTCAAACTCCTGACTTCAGGTGATCCACCCGCCTCAGCCTCCCAAAGTGTTGGGATTACTGGTTTGAGCCACAGCGCCCGGCTATAGCATCATTTAAACTTTGTTTCTCCCATGAATTGTTAGTTGGTAGTTAATAAAAAATAGACCACCTCATTTATGTCTCACAGTTAGCATTGGTTTTTGTGCTTTCTTTAGGCTTGTTTTTTAGTTGTTTTTAAAATTGTGAAACAGGGTCTTGTTCTGTTGCTGAGGCCAGAGTGCAGCGACACAGTCTTGGCTCACTGCAGCCTCAACCTCCTGGGCTCAAGCAATTCTCCCACTTTAGCCTCCTGAGTAGCTGGGACTACAAACACGAGCCACCACCGCTGGCTAATTTTTAATTTTTAATTTTTTTTTTTAAATGGAGTTTCGCTCTGTCGCCCAGCAGATTAGAGTGCAGTGGCATAATCTCAGCTCACTGTAACCTCCACCTCTCAGGTTCAAGCGATTCTTCTGCCTCAGCCTCGGCACTCACCACCATGCCTGGCTAATTTTTTAAAAATATTTTTAGTAGCGACAGGGTTTCACCATGTTGGCCAGCGTGGTCTTGAACTCCTGACCTCAAGTGATCCCCCTACCTCAGCCTCCCAAAGTGCTGGGATTACAGGCGTGAGCCACCACGCCAAGCCTAATTTTTAAATTTTTTGTAGAAACCAGGTATTTCCATGTTTTCTAGGCTGGGCTTGAACTCCTGGGCTCAAGTGATCCTCCTGCCTTGGCCTCTCAAAATGCTGGGATTACAGGCATGGCCCTTATGCCTGGCCCTTAAAGCTGCTTTTTAATAACAGCTTTATTGAAAGATAATTCATATACCATACAATTTACCCATTTAAAGTGTATCATTTGGCCGGGCATGGTGGCTCACACTTGTAATCCCAGCACTTTGGGAGGCTGATGTGGGAGGATAGCTTGAACCCAAGAGTTTGAGATGAGCCCGAGCAACATGGCAAAACCCTGTCTCGACCAAAAATACAAAAAAATTAGCTGGGCATGGTGGTGTGTGTCTGTAGTCCCAGCTACTCAGGAGGCTGAAGTGGGAGGATGGTTAGAGCCCGGGAGGTGAATGGTGCAGTGAGTTGAGATTACACCACTGCACTCCAGCCTGGGTAACAGAGCCAGACCCTGTCTCTAAATAAATAAATAAAATGTATAATTCAGTGGTTTTTAATATATTCAGAGTTTTGCAGCCATCATCACCATCAATTTTAGAAATTTTAATTACCCCAGAAGAAACCCTGTATCCATTAGCAGTCACCCCTTATTTCCCCCCAACTATCCCCACCCCTGGCTCCTGGCAACCATTAATCTACTTTCTGTTTCTTTGGATTTTCATATTCTGGGCATATATATATAAAATCATCTACTATTTTTCTGGCTTCTCTCACTTAGCCTGATGGTTTCAAGGTGTATCCAGGTTGTAGCATGAATCAGCCCTTCATTCCATATTTTGGCTGATTAATGTTCCATCGCATGAGGAGACTGTACTTGTTTGTCCATTCATCTGTTGTTGATAGGCATTTGTGTTGTTGCCACCTTTTGACAATTATGAATAATTTTGCTACGAGCATCTGTGTGTGTCTTTGTATGAACAGGCTTGCATATTTTTTGATATGGGCAAATGAGAACCAGCGGCGGGGGTCCTCTGTAGTGATTTTTTTGGTGATCTTTGTGTACTCTGTATAATGATCAGCCACTCAGGCTTGGGGGCAGCACTTAACCTTACATTTCTTTCTTTTTTTTTAAGATAGGGCCTCTCTCTCTGCCACCCAGACCAGAGTGCAGTTGACGCAGGGCAGAGGAGCCCCGAAGTGGAGCATAGTGTGTCCGGAACTGGTGGGTTCTTGGTCTCACTGACTTCAAGAATGAAGCCACGGACCCAGGAGGTGAGTGTCACAGTTCTTAAAGGCGGCGTGTCCGGAGTTTGTTCCTTCTGATGCTCGGATGTGTCAGAGTTTCTTCCTTCTGATGGGTTTGCGGTCTCGCTGGCTTCAGGAGTGAAGCTGCAGACCTTCAAAGTGAGTGTTACAGCTCTTAAGGCGGCACGTCTGGAGTTGTTTGTTCCTCCTTTTGGGTTCATAGTCTCACTGGCTTCAGGAGTGAAGCTGCAGACCTTCGAGGTGAGTGTTACAGCTCATAAAGGCAATGTGGACCCAAAGAGTGAGCAGCAGCAAGATTTATTGCAAAGAGCAAAAGAACAAAGCTTCCACAGTGTGGAAAGGGACCCCAGTGGGTTGCCTCTGCTGGCTGGGGCAGCCTGCTTTTATTCCCGTATCTGGCCCCACCCACATCCTGCTGATTGGTCCATTTTACAGAGAGCCGATTGGTCTGTTTTACAGAGAGCTGATTGGTCTGTTTTGACAGGGTGCTGATTGGTGCATTTACAATCCCTGAGCTAGATACAAAAGTTCTCCAAGTCCCTACTAGATTAGCTAGACACAGAGTGTCGATTGGTGCATTCAAAAACCCTGAGCTGGACACAGGGTGCTGATTGGTGTGTTTACAAACCTTGAGCTAGATACAGAGTGCCGATTGGTGTATTTACAATCCCTTAGCTAGACATCAAGGTTCTCAAAGTCCCCACCAGACTCTGTAGCCCAGCTGGCTTCACCAAGCAGATCCCACACAGGGGCTGCAGGTGGAGCTGCCTGCCAGTCCTGTGCCCTGTGCTGGCACCCCTCAGCCCTTGGGTGATCGATGGGACTGGGTGCCCTGGAGCAGGGGGCGGTGCTCATTGGGGAGGCTTGGCTCTCATCGGGGAGGCTCAGGCCGCGCAGGAGCCCATGGAGGGTTGGGGGGAGGCTCAGGCGTGGCGGGCTGCATGCCCTGAGCCCTGACCTGCAGGGAAGAAGCTAAGGCCCTGTGAGAAATTGAGCAAAGCAGCTGCTGGCCCAGGTGCTAAGCCCCTCACTGCCTGGGTCCAGCGGGGCTGGCGGGCCACTCTGAGTGCGGGGCCCAGTGAGCCCATGCCCACCCAGAACTCGCGCTGGCCCGCAAGCACCATACCCAGCCCTGGTTCCTGCCTGTGCCTCTCCCTCTACACCTCCCTGCAAGCTGAGAGAGCCGGCTTCAGCCTCGGCCAGCCCAGGAAGGGGCTCCCACAGTGCAGCGGCAGGCTGAAGGGCTCCTCAAGTGCCGCCAAAGTGGGAGCCCAGACAGAGGAGGCACCAAGAGTGAGCTCGAGGGCTGCCAACATGCTGTCACCTCTCAATAGCACGTGAGGGTTCTTGTCTTTACCCAGGAAAGAATTCAAGGGCAAGCCAGAGGTATAGAGGAAAACAGCTTTATTGAAGAGGCAGCATTACAGCCCTGTGACTGCTCCTGTAGGGCAGGGTTACCCTGGAGGCAAAGAGTAGCGGCAGAGAGTTTGCAATCACATTTATACCCACTTTTAATTGCATGCAGATTAAAGGGCAGTTTATGCAGGAATTTCTAGAAAATGGATAGTAACTTTTGAGTCATTGGGTCATTGCCACGGAAAGGGGCAGTAACTCCCGGGTGTTGCCTTGGCAATCAATAGTAAACTCACATGGCACACGGGTGGGCATGTCTGATGGAAAGCTGCTTCTGCCCCAGCCCTGTTTTAGCTAGTCCTCAATTTGGTCTGGTGTCCAAGCCCTGCCTATGGAGTCAAGTCCTGCCTCCTATCTCACAGTGGCGTGATCATGGCTGACTGCAGCCTCAACAATCCCGGGCTCAAGCAATTCTCCCACCTCAGCCTCCTGAGTTGCTGGGACCACAGGCACGTGCCACTACGCCCAGCTACATTTTTTGCATTTTTTGTAGAGATGGTGTTTCACTGTGTTGCCTAGGCTGGTCTCAAACTCCTGGGCTCAAGAAATATACCTATGTTAGCCTTCTAAAGTGCTGGGATTACAGGTGTGAGCCACTGCACCCAGTCCAACCTTACATTTTTAATCTCAAGTCACTTCTCTCTAGGTTTTGATTTCTTCTTTAAAATAGTAGAACTAAGAGCATCTATTTTACAGGGTTGTTGGGAAGACAAAAATGAAAGAACTGCTATTCAATGTTTAGTGAAGCGCTATGCACAATTTTGAATAATGAAGTTGGTGTTTATTTTTTATTATTGGTTTATTTATTTTTTAGAGATGGGGTCTTGTCTGTTACTCAAGCTGGAGTGCAGTAGTGCAGTCACAGCTTTGTGCAGCCTTGACCTCCTGGGCTCAAGAAATCCTGCCACCTCAGCCTCCTGAGTAGCTGGGACTACAGGCATGCATCGCCATGTCTGGCTATTTATTTATTTGTTTGTTTTTTGTAGAGATAGGGGTCTCCCTATGTTGCCCAGGCTGGTCTGGAACTCCTGGCCTTAAGCAATCCTCCTGTCTTGGCCTCCCAAAACACTGAGATTACAGGTGTGAACCACCATGGCCAGCCTTATTTTTATTTTTAAATGAGCCTTGTCAAGTTGAATTGGTCATTAATATTGTATAACGGTAATTTGGGGCAGCACTGGTTGGGCGGGGGGTGGGGAACATTTAGGACCCTGTGGGCTACAACTTGTAGTGTGTGCACTTATTTTATTTTGTTTTGTTTTGTTTTATTAATTATATTATATTATATTATATTATATTATATTATATTAATTTTTTTGAGACAGGGTCTCACTCTGTTGCCCAGACTGGAGTTCAGTAGAAAGATCTTGGCTCACTGCAACCTCTGCCTCCCAGGTTCAAGCAATTCTCCTGCCTCAGCCTCCAGAGTAGCTGGAAATACAGATGCGCACCACCACGCCCAGCTAATTTTTATATTTTTAGTAGAGATGGGGTTTCACCATGTTGGCCAGGCTGGTCTCAAACTACTGACCTCAGGTGATACACCTGCCTCAGCCTCCCAAAGTGCTGGGATTATAGGCGTGAGCCACCATGCCTGGTTGTGCTCTTATGTTTGATTTTTGCAGAACCACCCTTCCCTAATGGTTATCTCCTAGATCCAAGGTGACGTTATTCATTTTAGAATGAAACTTACCCCATTGATACTGTAACCAGAGTTGCCATACATCATGATTGGCAGAACCCGGTCATGTTTAGCGAGATGGAAGTGTTCTGAAAACTCCTCCTTCTTGTAGAGGTGGAGGTGAGGGTACGCATTCTTCAGTGCCTGGTAAAGGGCTTCCTCTTGCCCCAATTTGGGCAGGGGCACCCCAAATCCACCGTAGCCCACAATATCAAACTTGACCAAGTCCCTGAACTTGATGTAGTTGGACAAGGGATCTTGTTGACATTGGGTCTCTTCTTCATGGTGGTCATCTCATGGTCTCATGTGATGATGACGCTGAGGTGCTCTGCAGGCTGTGCTTCTCAGTGGCTCCCACCAGATACCCGATGGTCCTGTCGATTTGCTGAATCATCAACTTCCTGTTCTCTGCCTCTGGCCCGAATCGATGTCCCACGTTATCTGGCTCTCTGTTGCACAGAGTCACAAAGTCAAAGTCTTCCTTGGTGAACCAGTTCATGACGGTATCGATGTTCTCCCTCCGCTCTGTCTCGTTGCTGTTTGGTTGAGTGTAGGACTCCACCAGGGACCGCTTGACAGCCTCACCCTCGTATTTAGAACCTCCACTGTTATAGTGGAATGATGCCGCTTTGTTCCCCTGCAAGAACAAGAAGAAAATTCCATCAGGGCCATTTCTCATACCTTTCTCACAATCATCAAAGCTCGAGTTGTCTACATCTGTGCCCCACTACAAAGGCATAGGAAATATGTGGTCTTTGGAGTCAGACAGGGTGGAGTTAGATTCCGGGCTTCCCCAGGGCCTCATAGCATCTACAACACTGTTAGTTACAAGATGTGCTATTATTTTATGGGCTACTAAGCAGAAAAATGCTGCCAACGAGACCGTGACTTACCAGTGATTGGAAGGTGTATTCCAACTTCAGAGATGGCAAAATGAAAAATAATTCCTTAGAATAGAGGGAGACGGTAATTTCTGTGTTGTTGGTGGTGAATTTGTGCGTGTGTGTTTTATATATATATATACACACACATATACGTATATATGTGTATATATAGACATACCTATATACATATACATATATATGTGTATATATAGTGCTGCAGTGGTACAATCATAGCTCGTTGCACCCTTGAACTCCTGGGTTTAAGCGATTCTCCCACCTCAGCCTCTTGAGTAGCTGGGGCCACAGGCATGTACCACCATACCTATATATATATATATTTTTTGAGACACGGTGTCACTCTCTCACCTAGGCTGGAGTGTAGTGGCATGATCTCAGCTCACTGCAACTTCTGACTCCTGGGTTCAAGCAATTCTCCTGCCTCAGTCTCCCAAGTAGCTGGGATTATAGACACGTGCCACTATGCCCAGCTAAGTTTTGTATTTTTAGTTGAGATAGAGTTTTGTCGTGTTGGCCAAGCTGGTTTCGAACCCCTGGGCTGAAGTGATCCACCTGCCTTGGCCTCCCAAAGTGCTGGGATTACATGTGGGAGCCACCGCGCCTAGCCCTAATTTTTTTTTTTTTTTTTTTTTTTTTTTTTTTTTTTTTTTTGTAGAGATGAGGTCTCGCTAATTTGCCCAGGCTGGTCCTGAACTCCTGGGTTCAAGTAATTCTCCTGCCTCAGCCTCTCAAAGTGCTGGGATTACAGGCGTGAGACACCATGCCAGGCTGGTGGTGAGTTTTAAAATTTTCCAGTGTCTCAGTGTTTCTACCTGTAGAATGCCAAAAAGTAGATGACATCTTTGCGAGGATTAAGCCGACTAGCTTTTTTTAATTTTTTTTTGAGACAGAATTTCTCTCTTGTCACCCAGGCTGGAGTGCAATGGCGTGATCTTGGCTCACTGCAACCTCTGCCTCCTGGATTCAAGTGATTCTCCTCTCTCAGCCTCCAAGTAGCTGGGATTACAAAGCCAGCTAGCTTTAAGATACAGTGTTAGGCATCACATTTTGGCACGGAGCAGGCACTCTTTTCTTTGCCCTCAGGTGGGACTAAGCCACCACAAGCCTTCCCTGGTGTGTGCAGTGGGTGATGAATGCTTGCCTGCTCAGCACCCACTACATGGTGGGCTGGGTCACATTACTCTGACTCCCCCTTGAGCTTCAGTCCGTGCCTGGTTCAAGATGTATTGACTCAACTCGAGGATCCAGAGGTGGGATGTGGCTCTGGCCTGGCCAGAGGACCGAAGATGCTGCATGCCATGGCTACAGCAACTGGTTCAGCTTTGGGCTCATATCCTTGTCAGAGCCAATGAGATGTAATCTTGGGATATCTGCTGGGCTGTTGGGAAGGGGACAGGCTGCCCTGCTCATCCCCATTCCTGATGCTTAGGGATCTGAGAAAATCACTTTTAAAATTTGGGTGTTTGGAAGACGGGGAGACTGATGTCTCCTTCTCTCTATAGACATCTGATCAGCTACAGAGCTTGACTGACCTACCCAGAGACAGAATGATATGGTGGTTAAAAGTGTGCCCTGGGCCGAGATCTTGCCACTGCACTCCAGCCTGGGTGACAGAGTGAGACTCCGTCTCAAAAGAAAAAAAAAAAAGTGTGCTCTGGGCTGGGCGTGGGAGCTTATGACTGTAATCCCAGCACTTTGGGAGGCTGAGGCAGGAGGATCCCTTGAAGTCAGGAGTTTGGGATCAGACCCTATCTCTAGAAAAATGTTTTAAAAATTAGCTGGGTTGGTGGTGAATGCCTGTAGTCCCAGCCACTCAGGAGGCTGAGGCGGGAAGATTGCTGGAGCCTGGGAGTTCAAGGCTGCAGTGAGCCATGATCAGGCCACTGCACTCCAGTTTGAGGGACAGATAGAGACCCCATCTCCCTAAAGCACAAAAAAGTATGCTCTGGTGCCGCACTGCCTGGTTAGATCCTTTGTCCACCACTTAGATGCATGTTATATAAATGCTCTCCTCAGTTTCCTCATCTGTAACTTGGGGATGATAATGCTGCCCCATTAAGTGGTTATGGGGACTAAATGCATGTGGGCACATTGGTAAGTATTCAACAAGCTTGATTTTTCCTGGAGAGGGAGAAAGAGCATACAGTGAAGTGGCATGGTCAGGTGCATTGGGGCAAGAATTATTTCCTCTGGCTTCTGCCTCCTGGGAGGTACTAAGGATGGATCTGAAATGTGTCTGCAGACCCCAGAGTTGGGGACTGCAGAGGGAAATTGAGATCAGGGACCCCAGTCTGGCAGAAATGGGTGCAGCATGGGGCATTGGGTTCCTTCCATCAGAGGCATGGGGTGTGTTGGAGACAGTCATGAGATGTGGCTGAATCTTGCAAGGGAGCTGCAGTCCTAGGGTTGCTGCTTGAGACAATGACCACTGTCAGTGGAACCTGGTGACCTTCACCCTTCTGTGTCAGGCTGCAGACAGCAAGAGATGGCAGGAGATTACACCCAACAGGAAAAGGGCCATTGCTATCCCACAGGTTGCCATAGGAGGAGATGACATCTCTTCCCTCTCCTCCTCCAGCAGTGTCAGCTGGGGAAGAGGTGGGTGGGGGTGCACAAAAGAGTAGACCACAGACCATGCTCCTTCTCCTCCAGTCTGCTGGGGCCCCAAGAGAGTCTGCAGCCCTTGGCCAGGGACCAGCTGATACAGGAGAACAAAAGATCTCAGTCTGGGATAACATGGTGGTGCAGCTGATCCTCTGGAACTCCCTGTGAGATCAGACTGGAGCCAGTCTCCAACTGAGACCACATCTCACTTAGCTCCTTCCCTGCCATATCCTGTTTTCCTTACTCCTATCTACTGAGAGTCCTGAATGAATTACATGCACTCAATCCCTGCCTCAGGCTCTGCTTTTAGGGAACTTGACCTAAGACAGATATCTTAGTACTAAATACTTTGCAAGGCCTCAGAAGCTCTGCTATTCACAGGCAGGTGAGATATTACCTTCCCTACCACCTGGCAGTCATAGTCTATGATGTGATTCAGCTTTGTGGAAGTGCTTCTGTAAAGAACTTCCCCTAACTTAAGATGATCTTAATTTGCTTACTTGTTTACTGTCCATTTAGCTGCTCTAAAATGTGAGCTCCAAATCAGGGGCCATGTCTGGTTGGTTACCCATTTCCTGGGACCTAGAATGGGCCTAGCTCAGAGCATGTGCTCACTATTGATGGAATGCATGTTGAAAGAATGCATGAATCTCATCTCCTTTTGTGGGTGAAAAACTCATCCTATTCTCACTCCTGATTAACTTTCCTTTTTTTTTTTTTTTTTTTTTTTTCAAAACGGAGCCATGATCTGTCACCCAGGCTGGAGTGCAATGGTGCGATCTCGTCTCGCTGCAACCTCTGCCTTCTGGATTAAAGCAATTCTCCTGCCTCAGCCTCCCGGGTAGCTGGGATTACAGTTGCATGCCACCACGCCAGGCTAATTTTTTGTATTTTTAATAGAGACAGGGTTTCACCGTGTTGGCCAGGCTTGTCTTGAACTCCTGACCTCGTGATCTGCCTGCTTTGGCCTCCCAAATTCCTGGGATTACAGGCATGAGCCACCGTACCCAGCCACTCTTGATTAACTTAATGGAAATATTTACAGAGATTCTTTCTCTTCTGGGTTCTAGAGTCTTATCTGTAACCTCTGCAGGTAATACATTTTCCTTCCTGATAAAATTATTTCTATGGTTGCTTTTACTTGCAAATCCTCTAATACTTATTTATTCCATTTCTGATTGGCATTAGACATAATTCTCAATTTTTAGTGACAGCACTTTTGTTAACTTACATATCAATCGACTTTGCCTTGAAATGTGACATTGACTAGAAGGATGAAACTTCTAACATGCTGTAGAACATAGTTTCACTGGCTAACTTATTATTTAGAAGAAGCTAATATTGCCATTATGAGGGACTTAGGTGGCTCTGAAGAACCAGTTGTATTTCTGATGTTTGCAATGTTAAATCACAGATATTGCCAATGTGAAATAGTTTCCTTATGCTGTGTTCTCAATACACCTTTTCCAAAGATATCCCAAGCTGTAGTCTTAGGAAACTGTGATTTTTCTTATTTGGTCTCATAGAAATTTGGGGAGATATGCGGGATCTCCATAAAATGAGCTCCAGAAAGACACGTGTGTACATGCACACACACTCACACACACACTCACACATGTACCACACCACACTTGACTCTGTTTATTTGGGACCCACGATTATCAGAAGTGCTATTTTCAACAAACACTTCTGAGAAATAATCTGAACACTTAATTGGATGCAAAAGAGTGAGTATTTACTATTCTACCCTTTAATTAGCATAATCAGTGTTTCCAGCAGCAAAAGCAATTGGAAAATCGCTAGTTTTATTAGGTTCATTATTCTCCCTTATCGTAGTGTGGCATCAGCATGGCTATTATTCTTAAATTGCCTCTTTAAAACAAGGGCTGGTGCTTCTTACAGGCAATTACTAACTCTTGGGTTTTGTAGAGAGCCCAAAACTCTTTAGACCCTATAATTCAAGGAAAGGCTCCACTTTGGTTTTGCATTTTGTCTGGTGTCTTTGGCTGACAGAATTTATGTCACAAGGTGCACATGTTTCGGGGAGGCTCATGGACAGCCCATCGTGCTTGTGCTTTGGTAGGAAGTACGTGCCATTAAGGGGAAGGAGTTAGTTACTGATTCTAGGGAACAATTGGGTAGAAAGAGATGGACTCCCTGTGTTTGAAATTCAAAACTCAAGCTTGGCTCTAAGTGTTTCCTTGCTTTGCTTTGCTCCAGGGGAGTCACTGAGCAGAAGGAAGTGAGTTGCCTGAGATTCTTCAAAGCCCCAGCCCTTTTGGAGGTTACATTGTTATTCTCAGAGCCTTTATGATGCATAATAAAGACCTAGCTTGGACCAATATTAGGATGAGTTATCTTGCTATTAACATTCTTTTAGGTAGAAGTTGCTGGTCCCATCTTGCTCACAATCCTCCAAAGTTTGAAAGTTATTTTCCAGGAGACTTGGCTTGCACTGAGAGCTGCCCTCCCACCCTCTCTCCAAATTTCCACTTCGGGGTAGCCTAACAAGGTGCTGTCACAGACCCTTGTCAGCCACGATGACCCCACCCAGACCATCCCTCTGCTGTTTCACTCTTTGATACTCTCTGGAGCTCTCTGGGGAGGGGTGAGACCTGCCGTCTTCTTTGTACGGTTTGCCCAGGTCTTACGGTCATGGCTGGCTGCTTCTCTCTGAGAACTGGGACTCCTGAACTTGGTGAAATACCTCAGCCATCGATCATGTTGAATTATTGGGGACACTCATTTAAAATCCGAGCCTGTTCCAGATAGACTCTCTCTCTTTCTGCCCTGACCGTGAGAGAAGCCCTGCTGGATGGTGGAGATGCTAGTGGGCTGTGAGCAAGGGATGCAAAGGCTGCCGGGAATCCCATCTTTCCAGCATCATCTGCTAAAGCACATTAGTTCCTGGGTATCTGGATGGGTTCTAGCAGCATTACTGTCATTGAAGGAAAAATGATAGCCATATTAAAGGTTAATGCAGCAATCTCCAAATAGGCTGCCTCGAAGGGACGCAGGACAAGGGTAGGTTTTCCTTGTGATGGACAGGAGGCAGGCGGCCCTCCCACGGCCCTGCCTGGCAATGCAGGTGTGTCCCCAAAAGACACTGGGGGCCAGCTGGAGTGCTATGCCGAGGCGGGCTGACCTGGGCCGTGGGTTCGCTGATTGCAGCGGTTTCCTGCCAGCTCCTTGGAGAGCTGGCAGATGGCCCAGCCCCACAGCAGGATCCGCGAATGGCAGAGCGAGATACAACAATTTGATATCCACTTGCCAGAGGAGCCCGGTGTCGTCAGTCGCCTGGCTCTGTGCCCAACTTCTTTTTGCATAAACACTTATGAATTCAGCCAAGAGGAAAAGCACTCTGATTATTAATTGAGCAGAAGGAAACAAAGTTCTGCAGATAAACACCAATGAGACAAAAAACCACGAATAAGAAAAATGACAGAGAAGAAGAACCTTCCCAGAAGCCTCCTGCCAGTGAACGGCCACCATAGCAAGAGCATGGAGGCCCTGGGTTTTGAACTATGAGATAAGGAAGATGATGAAAACCTCCCTAGCAGCCAGGCAAGCACAAGATTCCTGTGAAATCCAGGTCTAAGTGTTTTGACTACAGAAGTAATATTATGTCATAGGTGAGAGCTGTGAGTTGCTGAACCCAAAGTGAGTTCAAATCCAAGTTCTGCCTCCTGCAACCTTTGTGACTTTGAGAAGTTCCAACACCACTTTGTGCCTCAGTTTTCTCATCTGTTAAATGGGCATAATCACAGCTCTTGCCTCAGAGTTGTTGTAAATTAATACATGTAAAGCACTGAAATCAGCCTGGTATACACTAAGTGTTATGAACGTTATTTTCTTGGAAGGACAGAACTTATTTTCATGGTCTAAGCCAGAAAATCTAAAAAATGTGAGAGAAGAGGAAAGAATCTAGAGTGTCACCATGAGGAGGAAAAGTCAACTTGAAGCAGGACAGGGTCATTGACAATTTCCTGTGATTCTACAGCTGCCTTGTAAACTATGGTAGCTCCTAGCCACTTGTCGTTTAGATTTTGTGCTTTAGAAATGAATTAAGGCCGGACATGGTGGCTCACACCTGTAATCCCAGCACTTTGGGAGGCCAAGGTGGGCAGATCACCTGAGGTCAGGAGTTCAAGATCAGCCTGGCCAACATGGTGAAATCCTGTCTCTACAAAAATACAAAAATTAGCCGGGCATGATGGTGGGTTCCTGTAATCCTAGGTACTCAGGAGGCTGAGGCAGGAGAATTGCTTGAACCTGGGAGATGGAGGTTGCAGTGAGACAAGGTTGTGCCACTGCACTCCAGCCTGGGGAATAGAGTGAGATTCTGTCTCAAAAAAAAAAAAAAAAAAAAAAATTAGTTAAAATAAGAGAAAATTGAAAATTCAGCTCTTCATTCTCACCAGCCACATTTCAAGGGCTCAACAGCCCATGTGGGTGGCTAGCAGCTCCCATATTGGACAGTGCAGAGTAGAGCAAGTCTGCCATTGCAGAATGTTTGATTGGACCATGACCGAATAGTCTAATGCAGTGGTCCCCAATTTTTTTTAGCACCAAGGACCAGTTTCCATGGATTTGTGGGGGGAAGTTTCGGGATGATTCAAGTGCATTAAATTTATTGTGTACTTTATTTCTATTGTTATGAACATTATAATATATAATGAAATCATTATACAACTCACCATAATGTAGAATCAGTGGGAGCCCTGAGCTTGTTTTCCTGCAACTAGATAATCCCATCTCAGGGTGGTGGGAGACAGTGACAGATCATCAGGCATTAGATTCTCATAAGGAGCACACAACCTGGATCCCTTCCACATGCAGTTCACAATAGGGTTGTTGCTCCTATGAGAATCTAATGCCACTGCTGATCTGATAGGAGACAGAGCTCAGCCAGGGGGATCAGCTGTAAATACAGATGAAGATTCACTCGCTAGCCTGCTGCTCACCTCCTTCTGTGCATCCCAGTTCCTAACAGGCCACAGACCACTACTGGTCCGTGGTCTGGGGACTAGGGACCTCTGGTCTATTGGATAACACTGGCTTGGAGCATACTGATCAGCCAAAGAAGCACTGAGATGATTTGGCCTCCATTAGTAAGAATGATGGACTTTTTTTTTTTTTTTTTTTTTTTTCGAGTCAGAGTTTCACTCTTGTTGCCCAGGCTGGAGTGCAGTGGCACCATCTCGGCTCACTGCAACCTCTGCCTCCCAGGTTCAAGTGATTCTCATGCCTCAGCCTCCCAAGTAGCTGGAATTACAGGTGCCTGCCACCATGCCTGGCTAATTTTTGTATTTTTAGTAGAGTCGGGGTTTTGCCATGTTGACCAGGCTGGTCTTGAATTCCTGACCTCAAGTGATCCGCCTGCCTTGGTCTCCTGAAGTGCTGGGATTACAGGCGTGAGACACCGCACCTGGCCAGATGGACTTTTTTTGAGCATTTAGTTCCAAGCACTTTCCCTGCACTTTCTCAGTTAATCCTCTCAGTGACTCTTTGAAGCAGGGAGTATGATAATCTTAACTTCCTAGATGGAGCAACTCAGGCAGAGAGAGCAAGTCATTGGCCACGGTCGCCCAGCTGAGGAAGGATGGAGCCGGCTGAGATCCTCTTCTAGGGAGCTAACACTGCAGCCTGCATTCTCGGCTGTTGTATTCTCCCATGTTGCTATCTGACGAGCACAGCATGGGCTCAGAGTACAGAGAGGAGGAACCAGGTAATAAGGATAGGTCTGGGGCGAAGGCTGGTGCCTTGGGGAAGAAGAGGCCCCATTCTAAAAGGATGCCATTGGAAGCTCATAGTGATAAAGCAAAGCCGACAGGTTTTGGGGCTGGGAGTTAAGCACACAGTTCTGGTTTCTGCCTTTTCACAGTGGTGATGAATGGGCACTGAGACCCTCTCAAGCTAAAGTTGTCATCATTGCTCTTCATAGTCTGAAGGTGCATGAAATGGTCAACTTTCTTCCAAAGGGCTTTTATGCCTAAGTCTGTGGACAGTGTATAAACAGATATTTACTGAATTCCTGCTGGGTGCAGACACTGTGGCCAGCCTTGAGGTTACAATCGAGATGAAGCCAGTCTCTGTCCTCATGGAGACCTGTCTATTGATAAGAAAAGAGAAAGCTCACTGAGCATTGACCCTGTGCCCACTGCTTTTGATGCATCTCTCATTTAATCCTTCTATCAAATCGGTGAAATAAACACATCACCATCATCCCTATTTCACATTTAGGGAAACATATGCTTAGAGAGGGTAAGTAACTTGGTCAAGGTCGCACAGCTTCGAACTCTCATCCCACAGGTGCAGGAATGAGAGGCAGCAGCTGGGGAAGCCAGGGTCTCCGGAAGTCCTTGTCTCTGGGCGGTGATCCAGAGAGAGAGAGAACACGATTGTCTCAGCAATGGGTCTTCTTCTGAGTCTTGAAGGAGCACTTCCAGAGCCTCTCGGTGTTAAACATCGTGTTGTGAATGACTCCGTGAGCTCTGACCCAGTGACCTTGGGGATAAAGGAGGGGAGGTACGGATAAGCTCTTCGAATGGATGTTGCCGGGGTGTCAGTGTTCTTTGAGGGCACAGACTATGTGTCACTAAAGAAAGAGCCCAGTGCCTTTTCTCATTGCTCAAGCGATTGAAGGGGTAGTAAGAAAAGATGTTAAGTTATAAACACGTTTCAGTTTTGGTACCAGTTGAACCAATTTACGTTTTGAAGAGGAAAGAGTCTTGCCTACAAAGTCAGTCCCCGGGTTTTCCTTCTGCTTATGGAATCCAGGCAATGGGCAAAGAGAAAAAGAAAACTAAGGAATCAGCCAGGTGCAGTGGCTCATGCTTGTGATCTTGGCACTTTGGGAAGCTGAGGCAGGTGGACTTCTTGAGTCCAGCAGTTCAAGACCAGCCTGGCCAACATAGTGAGACCCCGTTTCTACAAAAAATACAAAAAGTTGCTGAGCATGGTGGCATGCACCTGTAGTCCCAGTTACTTGGGAGGCTGAGGTGGGAGTACTACTTCATCCCAGGAGGCTAAGGCTGCAGTGAGCCATGATCGTGCCACTATACTCCTGCCTGAGTGGCAGAGTGAGGCCCTGTCTCAAAAGAAAACAAAAAAGATAAAAAGAAAACTAGGGAATCTAGACAGAATAAGTTTATATATATAATAAAGAACTGAGATAGAACTGGGTTGACTGAGTAATTATTTGAATTGCTTTTGACTGAATTTTTCCTATTGGAGTCAACCTGTGTGTGTGTGTGTGTGTGTGTGTGTGTGTGTGTGTGTGTGTGTGTGTGTGTGTGTTTGGTTTAGTTTTGTCTTTGTGTTTTTTTGAGACTGGGCCTTCTTCTGTTGTCTAGGCTGCTGGAGTGCAGTGGCATGATCTCAGCTCACTGAAACCTCTGCCTCCTGGGTTCCAGCAATTCTTCTGCCTCAGCCTCCCCATTAGCTAGGACTACTGGGCATGTACCACCAAGCCCAGCTAATTTTTGTGTTTTTACTAGAGATGGGGTTTCACCATGTTGGCCAGGCCTGGTCTTGAACTCCTGGGCTCAAGTGATCCGCCTGCCTCGGCCTCCCAAAGTGCTGGGATTACAGGTGTGAGTCCCTGCGCCCAGCTAGAGTCTACCATTCTTTGAATTCACTGCAGTGCAAAGACTGGGACATGTGGAACTCGAGGTGTGTATGGGTTACATAGAGATGCTAGGGGCTGATTAAGGAAGGAAATATATGAGAAGCCTGCAGAGCATGCTTTCCCAGACTGCATGGGCCCTGGGAAAGGAGAAGTGGACAGAAAGGGAACACTGGATGCCCTGGAAGAGAAGATTCATCCAGGTCATCAGGGAAGTTACTAATGCAAGGGAAGAAATGCAGAGTCAGGGCCAAACACGCTTCTTCCAAGTCCTTTCTGTCCGCTCAGTCACCTCTATGCTTATTTTTCTTCTTTCCTGTAAGTAGTGTCACGTGTTTTCTCCCCATTCCTAGTCACTCCTAGTCAACTAACTCCTTTCTTTACAATCTTTTCATCAGAACTTGAAACCTCCTCTCCTTCATGTATTAGTGATCATGTTTCTCCATAATACTGCTAGAAACAAGAATTGAAACCTGGAAAACCTGCATTTGAATACCAGATCTGCCTCTGCTAACTATTTGAGAATTTATTTTGTTCAATTCTTTTTGTTGTTGTTGAAACAGGGTGTCACTCTGTCGCCCAGGCTGGAATGCAGTGGTTCAATCTTGGCTCGCTGCAGCCTCAACCTCCTGGGCTCAAGCAGTCCTTCCACATCAGCCTCCTGAGTAGCTGGGACTAAAGGTGTGTGTCACCACACCTGGCTAATTTTTAATGTTTATTTTTTTTTGTTTACTTATTTGTTTTTGTAGAGATGGGGTCTTGCTATGTTGCGCAGGCTGGTCTCAAACTCGTGGGCTCCAGCGATCCTCCTGCCTTGGCCTCTCAGATAAAATGGGAAAAGTTCCCTTGTCCCCCTCGAAGGGCATGCGATGGAGGTGTGGTTCGCTTCATCAGTGCCCCACTGCTCAAACCTCTAGGGGAGCATGAAGACAGGCAGGGAGCCCCATGGCAGTGTCTAGGGCTGAATGTTTATAGTTGAAGCCCCAGTGGGCGTGTGTTACAGGGTGCTCTTTTAGTTTAGCCATCCGTAGGTAGCTTGTGTTAGTCGGCTCAATTAGACCCCCGCCTTATTGCAAAGACAGAGGGCTCTCTTTGTCCCGGGGTTCTTGCCTTGGTGTACCGGAAGTGGTGCGATCTCAACTCACTGCAAGCTCCGCCTCCCGGGTTCACACCATTCTCCTGCCTCAGCCTCCCGAGTGACTGGGGCTACAGGCACCCACCACCACGCCCAGCTAATTTTTTTGTCTTTTTAGTAGAGGTGGGGTTTCACCGTGTTAGCCAGGATGGTCTCGATCTCCTGACCTCGTGATCCACCCGCCTTGGCCTCCCAAAGTGCTGGGATTACAGGCGTGAGAGTGCAAGGTTTTACTGAGTGGAAGTAGCTCTCAGCAGATGGGGGAGCCAGAAGGAAGATGGTTTTCCCCTGGAGTCAGGCGAGTGGCCCAACTCTTCTCTGACTGTCCCAGCCAAACTCTGCTTGTTGTGCCAGTCAGTGGCCTGCAGTGTGCCAGTGCCCATTGGTGCGTTCCTCTTGACGTGCAGCGCCCATGTGTTCCTCTGCTGATGTGCTCCTCTCAAAGTCTAGCTGCCTGTGTGTCTGCCTTCTAGGGTCTCAGGGTTTTTATAGGCACAGAATGAGGGTGTGGCATCCAGGGTGGTCTTCGGAAATGAAACATTTGGTCAGGAAAACAAAAATGCCTGTCCTCACCTAGGTCCTTGGGCACAGGCCCTGGGGTGGAGCACTAGCCAGCGACCACACCCTCCTCTACCCAGTACTTCCCTTCCTCACTTCCATATCATTTAAAGGGACCACATTCTTCCCTTCCGAGCACTTCCCTTCTGTATCACAAAGTGCTGGGATTATAGGCATGAGCCACTGGTCCCAGCCAATTCCATTCTTTTAATGCAAACTAGAAAATAGGTGTTCAGAAAGGCCTGCCTTATCCACCTCAGGGAGTTCCTATGAAGATCAAATTAGATCATATGCAACAGAAGTTTAGAAAAGATTCCAAAAGCACTGCACAATGGGAATGTATTTTTAAACTCTACTGAGTGGACTTAAAAGTATGTTTTTTACTTTCTTTTTTGTGTTTGAGACAGAGTTTCACTCTTGTTGCCTAGGCTGGAGTGCAGTGACGCCATCTTGGCTCACTGCAACCTCCGCCTCCCAGGTTCAAGTGACTCTCTGCCTCAGCCTCCCGAGTAGCTGGGATTACAGGCGCCCACCACCATGCCCGACTAATTGCTTTCTTTTTCTTTTTGTCTTTTTAGTAGAGATGGGGTTTCACAGTGTTGGCCAGGCTGGTCTCGAACACCTGACCTTAGGTGATCCACCCACCTTGGCATCCCAGAGTGCCGGGATTAAGGCTTGAGCCACCGCACCCAACCTGTGTTTCTTTTTTAAGCAAGAAAACAAATGCCTCTCCCCAGCTCTCACTAAACCAATCCCTCTTTTTTTTTTTTTTTTTTCCATAGGATTCTTATCCTTCTTGTCCCAGTGCAAACAATCTATTTTCTTTTGGCCCTTCTGTCCATCTGTGAAAGGGTCAGGCTTTCTAGCTAACCCTTAATCAAATATTTTTGATGACCACAGTCAAGACAGTACTTATTACTTTTTTTGAGATGGAGTTTCGCTCTTGTTGCCCAGGCTGGAGTGCAATGGTGCAATCTCAGCTCACTGCAACTTCTGCCTCCAGGGTTCAAGTGATTCTTTTGCCTCAGCCTCCCAAGTAGCGGGGATTACAGGTGTGCAACACCACGCCCAGCTAATTTTTGTATTTTTAGTAGAGATGGGGGTCTCTCCATGTTGGTCAGGCTGATCTTGAGCTCCTGACCTCAGGTGATCTACCCACCTCAGCCTCCCAAGGTGCTGGGATTACTGGGGTGAGTCACCCTGCCCGGCCAAGACAGTACTTATTAATGCCTGAAATACATTCAGGAGCACATGAGCTGGCTGTGGCTGTTCTAACAAAGTTCCCCAAATGGGTGGCTCAGGACAACAGAAAGTCATTCTCTCCAGTTCTGGAAGCTTGATGTGTGAAACGGGCAGGGCCGTGCTCCCTCTGAAGTCTCCAGGGATGAATCCTTCCTCGCCTCTTCTGGCTTCTGGTGGTTGCTGGCAATCCTTGGCTTGTGGCCACATCATTCCATTCTCTTCCTTCATTCTCATGTGGCCTTCTCCCCTGTGTGTCTCTGTCTCTTCTTCTCTTCCCATGAGGAAGCCATTATTACTCCATTTAAGGTCCACACTATTCCAGTATGACCCCTTTGTAATTAGATCTGCAGTGACCCTATATTCTTTTCTTTTTCTGAGATGGAGTCTTGCTCTGTTGCCCAGGCTGGAGTTCGGTGGCACAATCTCAGCTTGCTGCAACTCTGCCTCCTGGGTTCAAGTGATTCTTCAGCCTCAGCCTCTGAAGTAGCTAGGATTACAGGTGCATGTCACCATGCCTAGCTAATTTTTGTGTTTTTAGTAGAGACAGGGTTTGGCCATGCTAGCCAGGCTGGTCTCAAACTCCTGACCTCAAGTGATCCTTCTGCCTCAGCCTCCCAAAGTGCTAAGATTACAGGCATGAGCCACCATGCCCCATCCCTATTTTCTAATAAGGTCACATTCTGGGATTCCTGGTGAATGTGAATTTTTGGAGGACAGTATTCAGTCTAGCAAAAGGCAGGGCATCCTCATTTTCTTCCCTACTTCAGAAATAAGGAAGTTAACTTCAACCCCTCGGAGAGAGAGAGAGAGGCTTCCTGAGCTTCCAACAATCAATTACCCAAATATTAGTCACAGAAGAGCACTAAGGGTTGTGCACAGCACGTGGCCAGCCCGTTCTCAGAGTCTGTCAAGTTTAAGGTGAACGCTAATCCTGAATGAGTTTTAAAATGTATTTGGCATTTTCTGGTCATTGTAACAGGTTCTCACATCGTGATGGCTGGGGCTTCCCTCTCAGGTGTAATCTGCGAAGTCAGACATGACACAGCCTGGGTGAGGTGGGCCAAGCTGGGAACTGGGTTAGGAGGGAAGCTGGGGAATGAGCGCCAAGGTCTCAGATCCCAAACTGGCTTTAGCCTGATTCACCCAGAGGGACCTGGTAAAAAATACACATTCCAGGGCCCATCCCAGACCTAATGAATCAGAATTACCTGGGAAGGAGCCTGGGGAGCTCTGTTTTCAGAAGCAGCCCAGCAGAATCCTACCGTCAGACAGGGCTAGGAAACTGAGCTCAGTCTAGGGCAGTAGTTCCCAAACTCGTCTGTGCTTCAAAAAATACAGATGCTGATGGCCAGTCATGGTGGCTCACACCTGTGATCCCAGCAATTTGGGAGGCTGAGGCGGCAGGATCACTTGAGCCCAGGAGTTTGAGACCAGCCTGGAGAACATAGAGAGATACTGTCTCTATAAAAAATTAAAAAATTAGCCAGGCTTAGTGGTGCCCACCTGTGATCCCAGCTACCCTGGAGGTTGAAGTGGGAGGGTTGCTTGAGTCCAGGAGTTGGAGGCTGTAGTGAGCTATGATTGTGCCACTGCACTCCAGCCTGGGTAGCAGAGTGAGGCTCTGTCTCAAAAACCAAACAGAACAAAAAACAAAAAACAGATGCTATGTCCCATTCCAGAGGTTGAGGTTTAATTATTCTGGGGTGGGGTGTGGCCTGGGTTTTGGAACACTTAGAAAATCCCATGTGACCCTAAAGTGTAGAAGAGTTTGGAAACCACACATCTAAGGCACACTTGAATTGGGGAGCAGTGAGGTGGTGTGGGCTAGCCGGCCAGAACCCAGGGGTGGGGCGCTAGGAACCAGTATTGCAGAGGCCATGAAGGCTGGGAAGCATAGTGTCTGGGGCCCATAACAATGCTTGGACATGAATGCTTTAGACCTAAGACAATTGGCTCCTAAATGTGAAAACTGCAAAGCTGAAATGAATGCAGGTTTAATGCTTTGCAACATTGTCAAGTGGTCAGGTGCAACTCCGTTCTGAGGGCATGATGCCTGAGATATTCCTGTAATGGGGGTTGATTTTAATGAATTTAATATGGTGTGGAGTGGGGCCTTCAAAAGTAAAAATGTCAGCTCTAAGTTGGTTGCGGGGGGTCTGGGCAAAGGTCTTAAAACCCCGTGGTAAACACCCCAATTTTAAAACTGGGCCTTTTTCCCAAGAGACTTTTTGAAAATAGCTCTTATTTTGAGGGGAGGAACCCTGGCGGGAGAGAGCCAGAGTTAAGCCCAGCTGACAGGGGGTTGGCAGGCAGGGGTCTGCCTGGTCCTCACTGAGGCTTGCTACTCAGGGTGAGCTTCCTAAACCAATGCAGATTTGCTGGCCCACTGAGCCTCCCAGATGAGAACCTGCATTTCAACAAGGTCCTCAGTGCAGCAAAGTTTGAGATATACTGGGCTAGAACACCCAGGGGACCTAAAGGTTCTTTGAAAACTAAGGAAAATAGGCAGGGTGTGGTGGCTTATGCCTGTAATCCTTGTGTTTTGGGAGGCCAAGGTGGGTGGATCACTTGAGGTCAGGAGTTGGAGACCAGCCTGGACCAACATGGTGAAACACCATCTCTACAAAAGATACAAAAATTAGCCAGGTGCAGTGGCAGGTACCTGTAGTCCCAGCTACATGGGGACAGGAGAATCGATTGAACGTGGGAGGCAGAAGTTGCAGTGGCCCGAGATTGCACCACTGCACTCCAGTCTGGTGACAGAGTGAGACTCCATCTAAAAAAATAAATAAATAAATAAAATAAATAAAAATAAATACTGGGCTAGAAGACCCAGGAGACCCGAAGATTCTCTCAAAACTAAGGAAAATAATCTAGGTCACATATATATTCTCTTTCTCCTTCTCCTCATTGCCCCTCTCCACCCGTAATCTTTATAGAATTAAATAGAGTTGATGTTCTATAATCAATTCTAGTCACTTTTATTTATATTTATTTATTTTAGAGATGGGGGTCTCACTATGTTGCTCAGGCTGGTCTCAAATTCCTGGGCTCAAGTGATCCACCCACCTCGGTCTCCCAAAATGCTGGGATTACAGGCATCAGCCACTGCCCTTGGCCGTTACTTTTATTTTTGATGTTCAAATTATAAGCTAATGTCTGTGAGACCATAGATTCTTTTTATGCACTCAATACATTTTTGTGTTTACCTTACATTTTTATTATGGAAAAGATTCTGTTTTTTCCACTTGTTTCTATTTGATAATGAAGCCCTCTGTGCCTATCGCCAGCCTCAGCTGCCATCATCTCATTACCAAGCTGGGTTATTTTGAAGCAAATATCTTCAATATTTAGCCGGTGTTCAAATTTACCAAACCATCCTAAATGAGTGTTTAGAATAGTTGTCTCATTGGAAACAAGGTCAAAACAAGTACATTTAACATTTTTAGGCCAGTCTTGAAAGTAAGCGTAAAACCATGTGTGGGGTAGGAGGTGGAACTAGCCTCTCAAGGTGGGACCTGGATACCAGACCCAATTGAGGACTAGCTAAGACAGATTCCACAATGAATAACACCAGGAGGTGGGAATATTAAGGTCCATTGCAAAGGCTGGCTACCACAATTATTTGATCAACTAGTTATCAACCCTGACTGCAGCTGAGAGAGATTTGTTTTTGCTTTTTTTTTTTTTTTTCAGAGACAGGGTCTTGCTATGTTGCCCAGGCTGGACTCAAACTCCTGGGCTCAAGTGATTCTTCTGCCTCAGTATCCCGAGTAGCTGAGACTACAGGTGTGTGCCACTGTGCCCAGCAAGATATTAAAAAATACATATGCCTGGACACCACTCTAAACCAACTAAATCAGAATCAGATATAGTGAAGTCATTAATCATTTTGCTCCTGGGTCTTTATGACAGTTTTGCTCCTGGGAAACTCCTGGGAATGTGGTAGAGAGAGAGAGGAAGAGATGGGAAAATAGGATTTTAAGAAGTGTTGCTATGCATTTTGAAAATAATATTTCTTTGGTGTTTGTCTTGAGGGATGGCGATAAACATTTCAATTGCCTTTAAGTATGCTTGCATGCTGGAATGATGGTTCTATGAATGCAGCATCAAACTGGGATTGGGCCACATGGCAGCCAGCATGAGACTTTATGCCACATTTATAAAACATGAATGTCATGAGCCCACTCTCAGGGACCTTACAATTTGGAGGGTTAGGTCAGATCCACAAATCTCTTCTATCTCATGGTAAAGGAAGCCTGGCGTGTAGCAGGAGATGGTGTGAAACAATATCATATTGCATGATCAATATTTGTATTCTTCTTAGCAGTATTAAACTTTTTGACCCCCTCCATTGTGTCATCAATTTGCTTAATACAGTTTCTGCTTCAGCGTCGGTTTTTAAGCCTGGCGTAAGCTGTTTGAAACCCAGGCACGTACCCTGCCCATCATCTTTGGCCTAGTTAACACCTCCCCTCCCTGCGTGGTGGTTTGGAGAACCTGCTTGTTCCTCATCCCACTGATCCCAAACCCAGGACACCCCACAGCTGCCGACCATGACTAAATCTAATGGAGATTTAATGCCTTTCTTCTGATTCTCAGGGACTGACATTAATTCACTTAAATACTTGCAGAGTCAGCCAGGTGTGGTGGCTCACACCTGTAATCCCAGCACTTTGGGAGGCAGAGGTGGGTGGATCACGAGGTCAAGAGTTCAAGACCAGCCTGGCCAACATGGTGAAACCCCATCTCTACTAAAAATACAAAACTTAACTGGTGTAGCAGTGCGTGTCTGTAATCCCAGCTACTCAGGAGGCTGAGGTAGGGGATTTGCTTGAACCTGGGAGGTGGAGGTTGCAGTGAGCCAAGATTATGCCATTGCACTCCAGCCTGGGCAGCAGAGCGAGACTCTGTCTCAAAAATCAAAAATCCCAAAAACTTGCAGAGTGAATTTAGGAAACCATGAAGTCTAGAGTTTGATCCAATCCCTTCCTTTTTCTCTTTCTCAAATATTTTGAGCCAGGTACTATTCTAGATTGTCTTGTGATATTTACAATCTAGGAGAAGGCAGGAGAGAGAACTAAGAACAGAGAGCATGTTCTGAGATGTCTGCTGTGTTTGCATGTACCTTCCCTCAATTTCCCTACTCATTGGCCATGCTAGAAAGCAGGTCTTGGTGCCATATTTGTACCATGGTACTTCCCCTCCCTATACTCAATAGGTTGGCCAGAAGCCCAATTGTCATTCTCTCTCTCTCTCTCTCTCTCCCTCTCTCCCTCTCTCCCTCTCTCCCTCTCCCTCTCCCTCTCTCCCTCCCTCCCTCTCCAAGATATCCAGTAACTGACTGATCAGCTGGTGGTGGGCTCTGCTGGCTGCCATGATGGGCCACGAGCAAAAGGGGAAAATTGTTTGTGAGTGAGAGAAGCAGAGATAAGAAAGTCCACAGGGCTGATTAGAAAGACCATGGGCTGCCAGACGTGGTGGCTCACGCCTGTAATCCCAGCACTTTGGGAGGCCAAGACGGGCGGATCACGAGGTCAGGAGATCGAGACCATCCTGGCTCACACGGTGAAATACCATCTCTACTAAAAATATAAAAAATTAGCCAGGTGTGGTGGTGGGTGCCTGTAGTCCCAGCTAATTGGGAGGCTGAGGTGGGAGAATGGCGTGAACCCCGGGAGGTGGAGCTTGCAGTAAGCTGAGATCGCACGACTACACTCCAGCCTGGGCGACAGAGCAAGACTGCGTCTCAAAAAAAAAAAAAAAGAAAGAAAAAAGAGACCATGGGCTTCTGAGAGCCAGAAAGAGGCATTTTGGTTTCTGTAACTGCAGTTTCCATTCTCTCATGGTCTGTCATTTGTTTCTCGTGCCCATGAGTTTTCCTGTTAGAGATAAAGTGTGCTCCTTTCCCTCCAGCTCATGCAAATGGGTTTCTGTTTCTTACAATCATTGTTCCCAGATATGGATGGTGACTGATGCTCTACTAAATGCTGAAAAAAAGCAGAGTGGAAGCACAGAAAAGAGGGCTTCTCTGAGGAGGTGACGTTAGAGCCCAGTTGGAAGGCAGGAGTAAATGCGCACCATGATTTTTTAGGATTAAAACCAAGTATCTCACTGCTTGGGCACATGTAGATAGATGTGATTTAACAGTAAACTGTCCCAGTTGTACCCATTGTCAGTTACCTCACCACAGGGATTATGTAGCCCTGAGTTTGCTTAGTGATTATTTATTTTAGGTTGTTGTTTATCCAAACCTCTTAAATGACACGCGTTTGGAACAAGTGACAGCATCGTTCATTGATGTTGTGGGCAAACCACTATTTTATTACTCAAGACTGGGTAATTTATAAAGAAAAAGAGGTTTAATGGGCTCACAGTTCCATTTGGCTGAAGAAGCCTTAAAATCATGGTGGAAGGCAAAAGGCACATCTTACATGGTGGCAGACAAGAGTGATGAGAGCTATTTTGGTTATTGTTCACTGGCCATAGAATTTACTTCTATATTTTGAACTAAGAAAAGAGCCGGGCACACAAGACGGTTACAGATCTGTCTTTTGTTTTTGATGATGATGATGATGATGATGATGAAATGGCTGACATGGTTCATGATTGCTTTATCTCATCATCTCAGACCTAGATTTTTGGCTGGACTATTGGCTTGAGATAGATGAAAATCATTCCTTGTATCCCCTGATCTTAAAGTCAAGACTGAACCAACCTCCAGACACAAGCCTTCATGGAGCTTCAGATACCATGAGGAGTGGGTGTCCCTGCAATATTGTCATGGCTGTCAAAATTGTTATTGGAGCTGAGCAAGTGGGCGCTCTCCTGCCATTCCATCCTGCTTAGATTTCCCATGCAACATCAATCTTATTTTCTTTTTCTTTTTTTTTTTTTTTTTTGAGAGAGTCTCACTCTGTCTCCTAGGCTGGAGTGCAGTGGTGGGATCTCAGCTCACTACAGTCTCCACCTCCCAGGTTTAAGCAATTCTTGTGCCTCAGCCTCCCAAGTAGCTGGGATTGCGGGTGCACACCATGAAGCCTGGCTCATTTTTTTTTTTTTTTTGTATTTTTAGTAGAGACAGGGTTTCACCATGTTGGCCAGGTTGGTCTTGAACTCCTGACCTCAAGTGATCCACCTACCTTGGCCTCCAAAAGTGCTGGGATTACAGGTGTGAGTCACCGTACCTGGCCCCATTTCCTCTTATACCATAAGTCATTGCCTGCAAATGTGTTTTCTCCATTAGTTTGCAAAAGCTTCCTGAGAGTAGGTCTGTGCCTCATTTATTCTGGAATCTTCCTGGCACAAAGCACAGGGCTTTATCCTCAGTAGGCATCCAACAAATGTTTAATTTCATTCAACAGCTCCTCTTACCACTACCCCCACCTTATTTGCAGGTGGCTAAGTACAATCAGAACAAGTAGGTATCATAAGATTTAGTCCAGAGTCAATCTGGGAAGAAATTACTTTAGTGATATGAAAAGAAACCAAGCTATTTAGTCAGAATACTTCTGAGAGTATCCTCTGTCCAAGCATTTGCTGAATTTCGATCTACTAATTTTCAGGTGGAACAGTATGGTTGCAGAGAGTCCATTTGGACATATATACACTTTCATACATTCATGTCTTTAACAATAATTTGTGGCCCTGCTGTGTTTGTTCACTAACTCCTTCGAACCTACCATATAAGCTATATCTTTATTTTCCTTGTAATTTGGGAGGTCCAATGCTTCATTAAGCTCACATGCCTGAAACTAATGAAGAAAATAGCTCGTTAACCAGCTAGTATAAAAATAGCCACCAAAATAAGTCAATCACCCGCCTTAAATCAGCTCAGTACTCCCATCTTGAGCGGAGAAGCCCATTCTGAATCACAATCAAGACACTGATGGATAAACAGCTCTCTCTGGGTATCAAAACCACGCTCGCCCCAAATCCTTCTCCCCAGAATTCTACTCATTGCTCACCCACTAAACCCAGAACAAACCAGAAGTGCTTGAAATGAGGATGGGTAGCTCCGTGTACCAATCAGAATTTAAAACTGTATCAATTCCTGCTATAGAAATGAGGCTTCTCCCCAGGACCAGCATTCCATGAAGGCAGCCCTTTTCTAGATGGAGAAAACAGAACCTGAAGGCACCCGTTTCCCTAAACTGCTCTCGCTCATGTGTAAGTATAAATGAAAAATGCTGACGCTGCTTCCGTTGGCATTGCTTTTTAATTATGACCATCAATAAATCATTTTATCCTTGGACAAGACTTGAGAATGGCCCGAAGGCAGAGGCATGATTCCTTAGGAATTAGGCCAAAAGAGAATGGGCTGTCTCTCTTCTCACCTCTTCTCTTACTCTGCTGTCAGAAACAGAAACGTTCTCTGTGAGTAGCTGGGAGCCGACAGCCGCACTTGAGTTCCATCTGGGGCTTCTGTTGACACAGTTTTACCCCAGCCTGCCTTGATGGCCGCTGCCACACAAGCTGCATCTGTTCTTTCTTCTGCACCTTTTGTTACGTCGTTGTTTTTCCTCTTTCTAGTGTAGTGAGCTGAATGGTGGCTTTGCACAAGATATATCCAGATCCTTGTGCCTAGAATCTGTGGAGGTGGCATTATTTGGAAAAAGGTTCTTTGCAGAGGTAATTAAGTTAAGGATCTTGAGATTATCCTGGAGTATTTTCGGTAGGCTGTACATCTAAAGACAAGTGTCCTTATAAGAGGACACTTTTGTCCGGGCGCAGTGGCTCATGCCTGTGATCCCAGCACTTTGGTAGGCCGAGGTGGGTGGATCACCTGAGGTCAGGACTTCGAGACCAGCCTGACCAACATGGAGAAACCCCATCTCTACTAAAAATAAAAAATTAGCCGGGCATGGTGGTGTGTACCTGCAATCCCAGCTACTGGGGAGGCTGAGGCAGGAGAGTTGCTTTAACCCAGGAGGAGGAGGTAGCAGTGAGCTGAGGTCATGCCATTGCACTCCAGCCTGGGCAACAAGAGTGAAACTCCATCTCAAAAAACAAAAACAAAAAAAAGGACACTGTTTTTCACGTGCATCCGTGTGAAGAGACCACCACCAAACAGACTTTGTGTGAGCAATAAAGCTGTTTATTTCACCAGGGTGCAGGCAGGCTGAGTCCAAAAACAGAGTCAGTGAAGGGAGATAGGGGTGGGGCTGTTTTATAGGATTTGGGTAGGTAAAGGAAAAAGGGGTTGTTCTCTGGCAGGCAGAAGTGGGGGTCACAAGGGGCTCAGTAGGGGAGCTTCTGAGCCAGGATGAGCCAGGAGAAGGAATTTCACAAGATAATGTCATCAGTTAAGGCAGGAACAGGCCATTTTCATTTATTTTGTGGTGGAATGTCATCAGTTAAGGCAGGAACTGGCCATCTGGATGTGTACGTGCAGGTCACAGGGGATATGATGGCTTAGCTTGGGCTCAGAGGCCTGACGTTCCTGTCTTCTTATATTAATAAGAAAAATAAAATGAAATAGTGGTAAAGTGTTGGGACGGCGAAAATTTTGGGGGATGGTATGGAGAGATAATGGGCGATGTTTCTCAGGGCTGCTTTGAGCGGGATTAGAGGCAGCGTGGGAACCTAGAGTGGGAGAGATTAAGCTGAAGGAAGATTTTGTGGTAATAGGTGATATTGTGGGGTTGTTAGAAGAAACATTTGTCATTTAGAATTATTGGTGATGGCTTGGATACAGTTTTGTATGAATTGAAAAACTAAACAGAATAAGAGAAGGAGAAAAACAGGTATTAAAGGACTAAGAATTGGGAGGACCTAGGATGTCTAATTAGAGAGTGCCTAAAGAGGTTCAGCATAGCCTTGCCAGCAAAGATTATTTATTTAAGAGTTAAGAGTGGCGGTTTGGGGATAGCATCAGGAGATATCAGCTGTGATGGCTTGGAGAAACAGTGTAAATCGGCAGTGTAAACAAGAACAGGGCATGTATGAGTACTTGAGAATGGTGAATAAAAGTGTGACTAGAGAGAAGATAGTAGGGATGACAAGTTTTTTTGGGGCACAGTCCAAGTTGCTCTGGTGTCTGGAATGAGACTGGGGCCTAATAAAAAGGAGCATCTATACAGGAGCTCAAATGGGCTGTACCTTTTAGCATTCCAAGGACAGGCCTGAATTCTGAGAAGGGAAAGTGGTAGAAGTATTGTCCAGTCCTTTTTAAGTTGGTGGCTGAGCTTGGTGAGGTGTGTTTTTAAAAGACCATTAGTCTGTTCTACCTTTCCTGAAGACTGAGGACTGTAAGGGATATAAAGGTTTCACTGAATACTAAGAGCCTGAAAAAATGCTTGGCTGACTTGATTAATAAAGGCCAGTCTACTATTGGACTGTATAGAGGTGGGAAGGCCAAACTGAGGAATTATGTCTGACAGAAGGGAAGAAATGACCGTGGTGGCCTTCTTTGACCCTGTGGGAAATGCCTCTACCTATCCAGTGAAAGTGTCTACCTGGACCAAGAGGTATTTTAGTTTCCTGACTCAGGGCACGTTGAGTAAAGCTAATTTGCCAGTCCTGGGTGGGGGCAAATCCCTGGGCTTGATGTGTAGGGAAGGGAGGGGGCCTGAAGAATCCCTGAGGAGTAGTAGAATAGCAGATGAAACACTGAGAAGTTATTTCTTTGTGGATAGATTTCCACACTGGAAAGGAAATGTGCGGTTCTAAGAGGCGGGCTAGTGGCTTGTACTATAGGATAGCCTGCCTTTGCTGGTGTGTGGCAATTAGGCCTGGTGGAACTGCCATCAATAAGTGTGATCAGGGTGAGAAACAGGAAAGAAAGAAATGTGGGGAAATGGGGTGAACGTCAGGTGGATCAGAGAGATACAGTCACGAGGGTCAAGTGTGGTATCAGGAATAATGTGGGAGGCCGGATTGAAGTCTGGGCCAGGAACAATGGTAATTGTGGGAGACTCAACAAAGAGTTAGTACAGCTGAAGGAGCCAGGGAGCAGAAAGTATATGTGTCAGGTGTAAGGAAGAAAATAGATTTTGGAAATTATGAGAGCTGTAGAGAGTGAGTTGAGCATAGTTTGTGATTTTAAGGTCCTCTAAAAGTATTAAGGCAGCAAGAGCCACTGCACGGAGACATAATGGCCAGCCTAAAACAGTAAGGTCAAGTTGTTTGGACAAAGAGGCTACTGGACGCAATCCTGGTCCTTGTGTAAGAATTTCGACTGCACATCGCTGCACTTTGGCTGTGTGTAGTAAAAAGGTTTGGGATGAGTCAGGGAGAGCTAGAGTGGGGGCAGCCTTTAAAGCTGTCTTCAAGGAACAGAAAGAGGAGTGGGGAAAGGAATTAGGATCTATGGGGTCAGCTAGGTTTCCTTATTTGAGTTTATATAATGGTTTTGTTAGGATGGCAAAACCAAGTATCTAAAGGCAAAAGTATCCAACCATGCCCAGGAAGGAAAGGAGTTGTTGTTTTGTAGCTGGGGTTGGGGTTTGAGAGATTAGTCGGACACGATCGGCAGGGAGAGCACGCGTGTTTTTATGAGAATTATGCTGAGATAGGTAACAGATAAGGAAGAAATTTGGGCTTGACTGAAGTAATGGGGACTATCTGTGAAGTTTTGTGGCAGTGCAGCCCAGGTAATTTGCTGAGCCTGATGGGTGTCAGGGTCAGTCCAAGTGAAAACAAGGAGTGGCTGGGATGAAGGGTGCAAAGAAATAGTAAAGAAAGCATGTTTGAGATCCAGAACAGAATAATGAGTTGTGGAGGGAGGAATTGAGGATAGGAGAGTATATGCGTTTGGCACCATGGGGTGGATAGGCAAGACAATTTTGTTGATAAGGCATAGATCCTGAACTAACTTGTAAGGCTTGTCTGGTTTTAGGACAGGTAAAATGGGGGAATTGTAAGGAGAGTTTATAGGCTTTAAAAGGCCATGCTGTAGCAGGTGAGTAACAGGCTTTAATCCTTTCAAAGCATGCTGTGGGATGGGATATTGACATTGAGCGGGGTAAGGGTGATTAGGTTTTAATGAGATGGCAAGGAGTGCATGATCGGTTGCCAAGGAGGGAGTAGAGGTATCTCCTACTTGTGGGTTAAGGTGGGTAGCAATGAGTTGCAGCTATAGTCCAGGAATAGTCAGGGAAGCAGATAATTTAGTTAAAGTGCCTCAGCCTAATAAGGGAACTGGGCAGGTGGGGATAACTAAAAAGGAGTGCTTAAAAGAGTATTGTCTAAGTTGGCATCAGAGTTGGGGAGTTTTAAGAGGTTTAGAAGCCTGGCTGTCAACACCCACAACAGTTATGGAGGCAAGGGAAACAGGCACTTGAAAAGAAGGTAATGTGGCGTGGGATGGACTTACCCTCCACTGTGAGAATTACCTAGAGCATCTGTGATGGTCCTGTAGGCTTCCAAAGTGATTGATCAGGCAGTGTCAGTCTTCAGCTGCTAAGCCAAGAAGATCTGGGAAGAAGTCAGTCAGAGAGCCTCGGGCCAGAGTTCCAGGGGCTCTGGGAGTGGCTGCCAGGTGAGTTGAACAGTCCAATTTCTAGTGGGGTCCCGCACAGATGGGACATGGCTTAGGAGGAATCCCGGGTTGTGGGCATTCCTTGGCCTGGTGGCCAGATTTCTGGCACTTGTAGCAAGCTCCTGGGGGAGGTGGTTCTGTAGGAACACCTGGCCACTGTGCTTTAGGCGTTTGGAAGTTCTTGTGTGCTGGAGATGTGGCTGGGGTTTGTCTCACAGTGGAGGCAAGGAATTACAACTCAGAAATATGTTGCTACTTGGCTGCCTCTACTCTGTTATTGTACACCTTGAAGGTGAGGTTAATTAAGTCCTGTTGTGGGGTTTGAGGGCCGTAATTTAATTTTCAGAGTTTTATTTAATGTCAGGAGCAGATTGGGTAATACAGTGTATATTGAGAATAAGACAGCCTTTTGACCTTTTAGGGTATAGGGCTGAAAAGCATCTCAGGGCTGCTGCCAAATGAGCCATGGACTAGGCTGGATTTTTATATTTGATGAAAAAGAGCCTAAACTCTATCTGATTTGGGATAAAGAAAAAGGAGCATTAACCTTGAATATGCCTTTAGCTCCAGCCACCTTTTTAAGAGGAAAATGCTGGGCAGGTCTGGGAGGGCTAGTCATGGAACTAAACTGTAAGCCGGACCTGGTGTGAGGAGGGGAGGTGACAAAAGGATTACAGGGTGGAGGAGCAGAGGCTGAGGAAGAACTGGGGCCTAGCTTGGCCTGGCGAGGAGGGGAGAGGCCAGATTTTTCTGTAGAAAAGGAAGATTAGAAAGACTCAGTGATGCTTGGGGTTGGGATTGAGGGGGCAGCTGGGAGGGAAAGAAGGAAGATTTGGGATGAGTTGCACTGGGAACAGACTAGGGAGGGACCAATGTGTAAAAGAATGCCTGGACGTCAGTCACCTCAGACCATTTGCCCATTTTATGACAAGAATTATCTAGATCATGTAGGATGGAAAAATTGAAAGTGCCATTTTCTGGCTATTTGGAACTACTGTCAAGTTTGTATTGGGGTCAAGCAGCATTGTGGAAGAAAATAAGGCATTTAGGTTTTAGGTCAGGTGTGAGTTGAAGAGGTTTTAGGTTTTTAAGAACACAGGCTAAGGGAGAAGAAGGGGGAATGGTGGGCAGAAGTTTACCCATAGCGAAGGCGGCAAGCCTAGAGAAAAGAGAGAGTAGAGACACAGAGAGAAGGGGTGGGGGGTTCTTGCCTTCCAGAAAAGCAGGAAAGGGGTTGGGGTGCAGAAATAAAGGGTTGTGATACAGAGCTAAGAGGTCAGGGCACAGAAATAAGGGGTTGGGGTGCAGAGATAAGAGGTCAGGTCACAGAAATAAGGATTGGGTCACAGAGATAAGAGGTCGGGGCATGGAAATAAGGGATGGGGGCACAGAGATAAGAGAGGGTTCCTGCCCCTTCCCCAGAAAAACAGGACTTGCTGCTAAGGGTGAAGGAGAAGGGGTTGAGGGGTTCTTGCCCCTTCCCCCAGAAAAGCGGGACTAGCCACTAAGGGTGAAGGACCAAGGCAGGCATCCCTGCGTCGTCTGACACCACTGAAACCTGGGTGAATAATCAGAGAGGCATCCCTGCAGTGATTAAACACGAAGGAAAGGGTGCCTTCCCAAGTCCGTGACAGGCGCTGGAGTTTTGGGTCCATGGATAAAATGTGTCTCCTTTGTCTCTACCAGAAAATGAAAGGAATTGAAATTAAGAGAAGGGAGAGATTGAATTGTGGTGCCAAGATTGAAAGGATAAAGAGGTTGAGGGATAGTGAAGGAGGTTGGAGAAGAGAGTAAAAAGAAGCCACTTACTGGATTTGAAATTGGTGAGATGTTTCTTGGGCTGGTCAGCCTGAGGACCTGAGGTTGTAGGTGGATATTTCTCTCAGAGCAAAGAGCAGGAAGACAGGGGATGGATCTCCCAAGGGAGGTCCCCCGATCCGAGTCACAGCACCAAATTTCACATGGGTCCACGTGAAGAGACCACCAAACAGGCTTTGTGTGAGCAATAAAGCTGTATATTTCACCTGGGTGCAGGTGGGCTGAGTCCAAAAAGTGTGAGTGAAGGGAGATAGGGGTGGGGCCATTTTATAGGACTTGGGTAGGTAAAGGAAAAAGGGGGGTTGTTCTCTGGCAGGCAGGAGTGGGGGTCACAAGGTGCTCAGTAGGGGAGTTTTTGATCCAGGATGAGTCAGGAGAAGGTATTTCACAAGATAATGTGATCAGTTAAGGCAGGAACTGGCCATCTGGATGTGTACATGCAGGTCACAGGGGATACGATGGCTTAGCTTGGGCTCAGAGGCCTGACACTCTTCCTCCAGAGGAGGAGACCCAGACAGAAGAGGAGAAGAGGAGGAGGCAAGGTGATCACAGAGGCAGAGATTGGATCATGCAGCCACAAGTTGAGGAATTCTAGTAGCCTCTACAAGCTGGAAGAGGCAAGGAATGGATTCTCCCCTAGAACCTCTGAAGGAGCATGGTCCTGCTGACATTTGATTGATTTTGGACTTCTGGCCTCCAGACTTTTCTTTTTCTTTTTTTTTTTTAGACAGAGCCTTGCTCTGTTGCCCAGTCTGGAGTGCAGTTGCACGATCTCGGTTCACTGCAACCTCCACCTCCCAGGCTCAAGCCATTCTCTTGCCTCAGCCTCCCAAGTAGCTGGGCTACAGGTTCCTGCCACCATGCATGGCTAATTTTTGTATTTTTAGTAGAGATGAGGTTTTGCCATATTGGCCAGGCTGGTCTCGAATTCCTGGCCTCAAGTGATCCACCCACCTCAGCCTCCCAAAATGCTGAGATTATTTAGGTGTGAGCCACGGCACCAGGCCCAGACATTGTTTGAAGCCACCCATTTCATGGTTCTTTGCTGCAGTGGTTGTGGAATATGAATGCACTCATGCTGTTGGTTGGACTTTGCTGATCTTGTGTCTGTTATGCCCTGGCAGTTCTACAGGGCCTGGAGCTGATACGAAAAACCTCCCTTCTTTCCCAAATGGTCCCCAGCTTCCCCGTTCACTGAAGGCCCTGCAGTCAGGAACAGTCAGGACTTTGCACCCAGTTGTTGTGGGTGTTTGGCCGACCCCTCCTCTTGTGTGATTCGTGGACCCGCAGCATTGCATCACCTGTGAGTTTTTGGAATTGAAGACTCTCAGGGCTCACCCGGGAGGACCTCCTGGGCCAGAATCTGCATTTTAACAAGATGCCTGGGTGATTTACGTAAATGTTCAGATCTGAGAAGCGCGCTGGTAGGAGAGGCTTTAAGGTGGTAATTAGATTTTTTCTCCACCTGCAAGAATCTTAGTTTCTTCATGTTAAACCTATTAACTGTGGCAATGGCATGGGGGTTATAAAACAAAACAAAATCCTTACATCAAGAATGCACCCTGGTGTGTTATGGATGTGGGTGAAATGAAATGTCTGGAATATGCTTTAAAATCTTGTAAAATAGCAAGAAGGAAAAGAAAAGCAGGAACTGGAATGAGATTGGTGAAATGTTGACAAGTTCTTGCAGTGGGATGATGGGTGCATGGGGGTTCATGGTGCAATTCTCTCCCTGATTTTTTTGTGTGTATGGGAAATTTCCATAATGAAAAGTTAGAGGTCGGGCACGGTGGCTCATGCCTGTAATCTCAGCATTTTGGGAGGCTGAGGTGGGTAGATTGCTTGAACCTAGGAGTTCAAGACCATCCTGGACAACATGGCGAAACCCCATCTTTACTAAAAATGCAAAAATTAGCCAGGCATGATGACAACATGCCTGTAGTCATGTTGAGGCACGAGGTTGAGGCATGAGAATCACTTGAACCCAGGAGGCAGAGGTTGCAGTGAGCCGAGATCACACCATTACACTCCAGCCTGGGCGACAGAGTGAGACTTGGTCTCAAAAAATTTTTTAATTTTCTTTTTTTTCTTTTGAGATGGAGTCTTGCTCTTTTGCCCAGGCTGGAGTGCAGTGGCATGATCTTGGCTCACTGCAAGCTCCACCTCCCAAGTTCACTCCATTCTTCTGCCTCAGCCTCCAGAGTAGCTGGGCCTGAAGGCACCCACCACCATGTCTGGCTAATTGTTTGTATTTTTAGTACAGACGGGGTTTCACTGTGTTAGGATGGTCTTGATCTCCTGACCTCATGATCTGCCCACCTTGGCCTCCCAAAGTGCTGGGATTATAGGCATTAGCCATCGTGCCCGGCCTTAATTTTGTTTAATTTTTTTCTTTGTTGAGACAAGATCTCACTCTGTAGCCCAGGCTGGAGTGCAGTGGTGTGATCCCGGCTCACTGCAGCCTCTACCTCCTGGATTCAAGCAATCCTCCCACCTCAGCCTTCTGAGTAGCTGAGACCACAGGCATGTATCACCACACCTGGCTAATTTTTTCCCTTTTTCTAGAGGCAAGGTCTTGCTATGTTGCCCAGGCTGGTCTTGAACTCCTGAGCTCAAGCAATCTTCCCGTCTTAGCATGGGAGTAATCCCAAAGTGCTGGGATTACAGGTGTGAGTCACTCTACCAAGCCTCAACTGTTTTTCATGACTCCACTTTTTCTCACCTCTTGGAAATGAGTAGTCTTTGAGGGAATGTCTTTTTTGTCTCAATCTCTGGTTTCTTTGCTCAGTGCACCTGTGTTTGGCGCTTTGTTGATCTCCAGACCTTTTTCAGCAGTGTTGTCCCTGGAGAGCAGGATGGCAGCTGATGGCTTCTCAGCATCTTTTAACTCAGTTTAAGATGACTATCAACGTCATCTAGTCAGCATCTGTTGCTCTCGGCAGCTGGGACTTCATTTCCTTTCTCTTTCTCCACCTCTCTAACCTCTTTAAGACTCTGGCTTTGTCATGGGTACAGCATCACCTGTGTGGCCCTTAGTCTCTCTTACTTACATGTGATCTGCATATTATGTCTTTACTTCAGGGCTTCTCAAACAGGGTGTGATTTTGCCCCCCAGAGAACATGTGCCTATGTCTGGAGACAGTTTTGGTTGTTGCAGCTGGAGGAGGTGGTGCTACTGGCATCTAATGAGTAGAGGCCAGAGATGCTGCTAAATATCCTACAATGCCCTGGACAACTCCCACTAAGACAAAATAATGATCCAGCCCCAAATGTCAATAGTGCTGAAAGTGAGAGACCCTGATTCCATCTTAGAGCTTAGAGATCATCCAAGCACATTTGGGCCAAATTGTTTTTGCTACTGTCCCATGAAGAAAAGGCAGACTCATGACTGATGGCAACATCGATGGGAATTTTGTTTACCTCTTCTTGGTGGACTTTGGGACACGATGACTTACCATTTGTGCAAGTTGTGCATCACACACCTCCAGGTGCCACCCACATATTTATGAAAATGCCACCACAGGAATTGCACAGTACATAGTCTACATGGCTATAAGCAGTTGCTCTGGTTTTGGGGTTGCCCTGGAGTGCTCTGAAACTAGGAGGAACTTTATTTCTGGTCATTAGAGGCCCTGAGCATGACATTGAGTATTCCTTCAAGAAAGGAGAAATGTTGAACAGAGAGGACCTCATTTTTATAACTCTTGACCATCATCTAGTTGCAGAGCATCCACTTTTCACCCCTGGGGCATATCCATTTGACGGATATAAAATGATCAAATTATACTATCATGGCTTACACTTTTGATAGCTTCTGCCCGGAACATAGCGGTAAGAGCCTCTCATTTTCAATTGATTCATTGGGGGAGAAAATATACACGGCTGCCCTAAGACTTTCTATTACACACCATTTGTTGATGGGATTTCTTTAGTTTCTGTAGCATAACTTATTCTAACTGGTCCTCAATCACTTTGCAATAAAAACTGTGACTGTGAAAATGTTCATTGTCATTACCAGTGACGGAGCAGTAAGTACAGAGTTCTGGAGAGGGAAGGAATCAAGAGATTTAAACTAGCAGAATGAGCCACTCACCCTCAGAATTGCTTTTCTTCTTGGTGAGAACTGAGGGGAATTTCAACAGGGTTCAGAGGGACTGCGGGGAGTGGGGCTGGGAGATGGCTGTTTGCACGTGTGGTCAGCAAATCCAGTGAGGGGGTCCATGTACTGTGGGCAGCCCCACAGATGGAGTTGGGGTTGCCCTGGACTGAGTACTGGGTCATCAGACTGCAAACTGCCATTCTCAAGACATCGAGGCCCAGGCTGGTGCAGGAGATACATCGCAGTGTGTCAGCCTTTCTTCCATCACTCCTCTCTAATGACAGTTCCCGATTTTCCACCAAGGAGTCACTAGTGCCCCAGGGCATGTGTGCGACTGGCCACTCCCCACCCTGATCTGGGGCTGGGGCATGTGGTCCCAGCCTGCATGTCAATATCCTTCCACCTTCTCCACCACCCTGGCCACAGTGATTGGGTCTGAGAAGCAGATTAGCCAAAGGAGAGACAATCTTGGAAATTTCATGTTCATGCTTAAGAAAGTAAAATGGAAAGTGGGGGGAGGGTGAGGGGTCATTCTGACGATATAGTTTGAGGACCTGGATGTAGCCACACCTGTAGCTGTCAACTCTGTGCCATAGTACTGCTTTTTTTGTTTTTTCCTTCATATTTAAATACTTTCTAGAGGCAAGGTCTTTCTATGTTGCTTGGGCTGGTTTTGAAAAGCCTCTTTTGGGGGGATGCTTTCACTGCTTCACTTCCTTTCTATGACAGCTCAGGGAATCAGAAGACAAGGGAGATGACTTTTTTTTTTTTTTTTTTTTTGAGACAGGGCTTGCTCTATTGCCCAGGCTGGAGTGCAGTGGTGCAATCACAGCTCACCACAGCCTTGATCTTCTGGACTCAAGAGACCCTCCTGCTTCAGCCTCCTGAGTAGCTGGGCCTGTAGGCAGGTACCACCATGCCCAGCTAATTAAATAATTTTTTTTTTTTTTTTTTTTTTTTTAGAAATGAGATCTCAGTATGTCACCCAGGCTGGCCTCAAACTCCTGGGCTCAAGTGATTGCCCTGCCTTAGGTTCCCAAACTTACAGGTGTGAGTCCCCACACCAGTCAACACTGTGGTCTTATGCACCTGGTGTCCCCATAGGCCTGAGCAATGATCCTCCTGCTTCAACTTCCCAAAGTGCTGGGATAAGAGATGTGAAGCACCATGTGTGGCCCACATAGTATTCTTATGGGTTAAATTGAGTCCTCCTCAAATGATGTTGAAATCCTAAATTCTAGTAGCTCAGAATGTGATCTTATTTAGAAATACTTATCGCAGGCTGGGCATGGTGGCTCACACCTGTAATCCCAACACTTTGGGAGGCCGAGGTGGGTGGATCACCTGAGGTCAGGAGTTTGAGACCAGCCTGACCAACATGGAGAAACCCCGTCTCTACTAAAAATACAAAATTAGCTGGGTGTGGTGGTGCATACCTGTAATCCCAGCTACTCAGGAGGCTGAGGCAGGAGAATCACTTGAACCCAGGCAGCGGAGGTTGCATTGAGCTGAGATCGTGCCATTGCACTCCAGCCTGGGCAACAAGAGTGAAACTCCATCTCAAAAAAAAAAAAAGAAAGAAAGAAATAGGCTTATTGCAGAAGCTATTGATTAGGATGAAGTCATCCTGGAGTAGGGAGGGCCCTAAGTCAATGACTGGTGTCCTTATAAAAGAGGAGAGGACACGCTGAGTCATGGAGACATAGGGAAGAAGGCCATGGATCGGACAGAAGATTGCACTGATGCGTCTGCAAACCAAGGAACACTGAAGACTGCCAGGAGACCGCAGGAAACTAGGACGAGGCAAGGCAGGACTCCCCGACAAGTGCAGGAGGTAGTGTGGCCCTGCTGGCCCTTCCATTTCAGACTGCTGGCCACCAGAGCCGGAAGACAATCAATTTCTCTTGTTTCAAGTCACCCAGCTTGTGGTACTTGGTTGTGGCAGCCCTGGGGAATGAATATAATTATTTTCTTTTTTTTTTTTTCTTTTTTTGAGACGGAGTCTCACTCTGTCGCCCAGGCTGGAGTGCAGTGGCGAGATCTCGGCTCACTGCAACTCTGCCTCCCAGGTTCACGCCATTCTCCTGCCTCAGCCTCCCGAGTAGCTGGGACTACAGGCACCTGCCACCAAGCCCAGCTAATTTTTTGTATTTTTAAGAGACGGGGTTTCACCGTGTTAGCCGGGATGGTCTCCATCTCCTGACCTCGTGATCCGCTTGCCTCAGCCTCCCAAAGTGCTGGGATTACAGGCGTGAACCACTGTGCCTGGCCAAATATAAGTACGTTTAAATTAACTCTCCTTTTCTCTCCCTCTTCTTCTAAATCATCATTTTTGCCTGAGCAACAGCTAGGGTCTAATAAGGATGTGATGACTCACTTCAAAGTGGGAAAAGCCAGTCCCCATGTGCGCCCAAAGCTCCTGCTGCCTTGGCTCTGGGCTCAGAGACTGGACCATTATTCTGGAGGCTTGCTGAAGATCTGAGACAGGGCAGCATTCTCTGTTGCCTTTAAACAAAGGCTGGTGCTCGCCCAGGCATGTGAGCTCCACAGAGGATCTATTTGGAAGGCAGAATTCTGAGATGTCCCCTTAGATTCTTGCCCTGGATAAATCCCAGGTGTAATTTCCTCTCCCTTGGAGTGTAGGCAGGACTCGTGGCTTGCTTCTAATCTATACCTATGGAAAAGTTGAAAGGATTTTGCAGATGTAACTAAGCCCCTAATCTGTTCCCTTTGAGTTAATCAAAAGGGAGATTATTCAGGGTGGGCCTGATCTTCAGGTGAGATCTTCAATGAGGGTCTGGAGGAGAGAGACTCCTTCCTCCTGGTTTTTGGTTTTTGTTTGTTTATTTGTTTGTTTGTTTTTGGGATGGAGTCTCATTCTGTTGCCCAGGCTGGAGTGCAGTGGCACGATCTCGGCTTACTGCAACCTCTGCCTCCTGGGTTCAAGTGATTCTCCTGCCTTAGCCTCCCAAGTAGCTGGGATTACAGGCATGCGCCATCATGCCTGGCTAAGTTTTGTATTTTTAGTAGAGACGGGGTTTCACCATATTGGCCAGGCTGGTCTCGAACTCCTGACCTCAGGTGATCCACCTGCCTCAGCCTCCGAAAGTGCTGGGATTACAGGTGTGAGCCACCAGCCCCGGCTGGTTTTGAAGAAGCCACATGAGTTCCACAGTTCCATGGAAATAAATTCTGCCAACAACCATGAGATGTTGGGAGAAGACCCTAAGCCTCATATGAGACACTAATTCCAGCCGAGACCTTGATCACGACCTTTTAAAACCTGAGCAGAGGACCCAGCTAAAGCTGCACCCCCAGACTCCTGACCCACAGGAAAGGAGAGGTAATAGATGGGTGTTTTAAGCTGCTAAATTTGTGTTGATTTGTTATGCAGCTTAGAAAATGAATACATCATTCCATTTTTTAAAAATCATAAGCTAATCACAGCATTCGATTTTTTTTTTTTTTGAGACAGAGTCTCACTCCATCGCCCATGCTGGAGTGCAGTGGTGCAATCTCGGCTCACTGTAACCTCTGCCTCCTGGGTTCAAGTGATTCCCTTGCCTCAGCCCCCCAAGTAGCTGGGACTACAGGCATGCACCACCATACCCAGCTAATTTTTGTATTTTTAGTAGAGATGGAGTTTCACCATGTTGGCCAGGCTGGTCTCGATCTCCGGACCTCAAGTGACCTGCCTGCCTCAGCCTCCCAAAGTGCTGGGATTACTGACATGAGCCACCGCACCCAGCCCGACACACCATTCAATTTTAAGGAACTTCCAAGTGCTGTGGTCAAGCCCCTCTTGTGTGGCATGGAGGTGGGGGTGATGGGTTGGAAGATGACTGGATGGGGGCACGGAGCTAGGTGGGAAGAGGAAAAGTGTCTTGAAGGAAGTAAGTCCCTTCAGATAAGGGAGGAAGAAGCTTGATCAGTATGCAGACTTTCACAGTCCTTCAGTTCATGGGGATATTGGAGGAGAGACAGGTGTTGCCTTGTATTTGAGAGTTACCACCCCAGGCAGAGACCCTACTTCCACCTTCTTGCAGCTGGGGCTGGAGGGCAAATACTTAGAGGAGAAATGAACACCCTTTGTAAGCATGTGAAAAGTTTCTGGAGTGGAGAGATGATGAAGCAGGATATTTGGAGTCAACAGCCAATGTTTTTATTTTATTTTTTATTTTTTATCATACTTTAAGTTTTAGGGTGCATGTGCACAACGTGCAGGTTTGTTAAATATGTATACATGTGCCCTGTTGGTGGGCTGCACCCATTAACTCGTCATTTACATTAGGTATATCTCCAAATGCTATCCCTCCCCCCTTCCCCCACCTCATGACAGGCCCCAGTGTGTGATGTTCCCCACGCTTTGTCCAAGTGTTCTTATCGTTCAATTCCCAACTGTGAGTGAGAACATGAGGTGTTTGGTTGTCCTTGCAATGTGTTTGCTGAGAATGATGGTTTCCAGCTTCATCCAAGTCCCTACAAAGGACATGAACTCATCATTTTTTATGGCTGCATAGCATTCCATGGTGTGTATGTGCCACATTTTCTTAATCCAGTCTATTGTTTTTGGACATTTGGCTTGGTTCCAAGTCTTTGCTATTGTGAATAGTGCCGCAATAAACATACATGTGCACGCGTCTTTATAGCGGCATGATTTGTAATCCTTTGGGTATATGCCCAGGAATGGGATGGCTGGGTTAAATGGTATTTCTAGTTCTAGATCCCTGAGGAATCGCCACACTGACTTCCACAATGGTTGAACTAGTTTACAGTCCCACCAACAGTGTCAAAGTGTTCCTATTTCTCCACATCCTCTCCAGCACCTGTTGTTTCCTGACTTGTTAATGATCGCCATTCTACCTGGCGTGAGATGGTATCTCATTGTGGTTTTGATTTGCATTTCTCTGGCCAGTGATGATGAGCATTTTTTCGTGTGTCTTTTGGCTGCATAAATGTATTCTTTTGAGAGGTGTTTGTTCATATCCTTTGCCCACTTTTTGATGGGGTTGTTTGTTTTTTTCTTGTAAATTTGTTGGAGTTCATTGTAGATTCTGGATATCAGCCCTTTGTCAGATGAATAGATTGCAAAAATTTTCTCCCATTCTGTAGGTTGCCTGTTCACTCTGATGGTAGTTTATTTTGCTGTGCAGAAGCTCTTGAGTTTAATTAGATCCTATTTGTCAATTTTGGCTTTTGTTGCCATTGCTTTTGGTGTTTTAGACATGAAGTCCTTGCCCATGCCTATGTCCTGAATGGTATTGCCTAGGTTTTCTTCTAGGGCTTTTATGGTTTCAGGTCTAACATTTAAGTCTTTAATCCATCTTGAATTAATTTTTGTCTAAGGTGTAAGGAAGGGATCCAGTTTCAGCTTTCTACATATGGCTAGCCAGTTTCCCCAGCACCATTTATTAAATAGGGAATCCTTTCCCCACTTCTTGTTTTTGTCAGGTTTGTCAAAGATCAGATAGTTGTAGACATGTGGCATTATTTCTGAGGGCTCTATTCTGTTCCATTGGTCTATATCTCTGTTTCTGTACCAGTACCATGCTGTTTTGGTTACTGTAGCCTTGTAGTATAGTTTGAAGTCAGGTAGTGTGATGCCTCCAGCTTTGTTCTTTTGGCTTAGGATTGACTTGGCAATGCAGGCTCTTTTTTTTGGTTCCATATAAACTTTAAAGTAGTTTTTTCCAATTCTGTGAAGAAAGTCATTGGTAGCTTGATGGGGATGGCATTGAATCTATAAATTAACTTTGGCAGTATGGCCATCTTTATGATATTGATTCTTCCTACCCATGAGCATGGAATGTTCTTCCATTTGTTTGTATCCTCTTATTTCGTTGAGCAGTGGTTTATAGTTCTCCTTGAAGAGGTCCTTCACGTCCCTTGTAAGTTGGATTCCTAGGTATTTTATTCTCTTTGAAGCAATTGTGAATGGGAGTTCACTCTTGATTTGCCTCTCTGTTTGTCTGTTATTGGTGTATTAGAATGCTTGTGATTTTTGCACACTGATTTTGTATCCTCAGACTTTGCTGAAGTTGCCTATCAGCTTAAGGAGATTTTGGGCTGAGATGATGGGGTTTTCTAGATATACAATCATGTCATCTGCAAACAGGGACTATTTGACTTCCTCTTTTCCTAGTTGAATGCCCTTTATTTCCTTCTCCTGCCTGATTGCCCTGGCCAGAACTTCCAACACTATTTTGAACAGGAGTGGTGAGAGAGGGCATCCCTGTCTCCTGCCAGTTTTCAAAGGGAATGCTTCCAGTTTTTGCCCATTCAGTATGATATTGGCTGTGGGTTTGTCATAGATAGCTCTTATTATTTTGAGATACGTCCCATCAATACCTAATTTATTGAGTTTTTAGCATGAAGCATTGTTGAATTTTGTCACAGGCCTTTTCTGCATCTAATGAGATAATCATATGGTTTTTGTCATTGGTTCTGTTTATATGCTGGATTATGTTTATTGATTGGTGTATGTTGAACCAGCCTTGCATCCCAGGGATGAAGCCCACTTGATCATGGTCAATAAGCTTTTTGATGTGCTGCTGGATTCGGTTTGCCAGTATTTTATTGAGGATTTTTGCATCGATGTTCATCAGGGATAGTGGTCTAAAATTTCTTTTGTTTTGTCTCTGCCAGGCTTTGGTATCAGGATGATGCTGGCCTCATAAAATAAACTAGGGAAGATTCTCTCTTTTTCTATTGTTTGGAATAGTTTCAGAAGGAATGGTAGCAGCTCCTCCTTGAACCTCTGGTAGAATTTGGCTGTGACTCCAACTGGTCCTGGACTTTTTTTGTTGGTAAGCTATTAATTATTGCCTTAATTTTAGAGCCTGTTATTGGTCTATTCAGAGATTCAACTTCTTCCTGGTTTAGTCTTGGGAGGGTGTATGTGTCGAGGAATTTATCCATTTCTTCTAGATTTTCTAGTTCATTTGTGTAGAGGTGTTTATAGTATTCTCTGATGGTAGTTTGTATTTCTGTGGGATTGGTGGTGATATCCCCTTTATCATTTTTTATTGCATCTAGTTGATTCTTCTCTCTTTTCTTCTTTATTAGTCTTGCTAGTGGTCTGTCAATTTTGTTGATCGTTTCAAAAAACCAGCTCCTGGATTCATGGATTTTTTGAAGGGTTTTTTGTGTCTCTATTTCCTTCAGTTCTGCTCTGATCTTAGTTATTTCTTGCCTTCTGCTAGCTTTTGAATGTATTTGCTCTTGCTTCTCTAGTTCTTTTAATTGTGATGTTAGGGTGTCAACTTTAGATTTTCCTGCTTTCTCTTGTGGGCATTTAGTGCTATAAATTTCCCTCTACACACTGCTTTGAATGTGTCCCAGAGATTCTGGTATGTTGTGTCTTTGTTCTCGTTGGTTTCAAAGAATATCTTTATTTCTGCCTTCATTTCGTTATGTACCCAGTAGTCATTCAGGAGCAGGTTGTTCAGTTTCCATGTAGTTGAGTGGTTTTGAGTGAATTTCTTAATTCTGAGTTCTAGTTTGATTGAACTGTGATCTGAGAGATAGTTTGTTATAATTTCTGTTGTTTTACATTTGTTGAGGAGTGCTTCACTTCCAAATATGTGGTCAATTTTGGAATAAGTGCGGTGTGGTGCTGAGAAAAATGTATATTCTGTTGATTTGGTGTGGAGAGTTCTGTAGATGTCTATTAGGTCTGCTTGGTGAAGAGCTGAGTTCAATCCCTGGATATTCTTGTTAACTTTCTGTCTCGTTGATCTGTCTAATGTTGACAGTGGGGTGTTAAAATCTCCCATTATCATCGTGTGGGAGTCTAAGTCTCTTTGTAGGTCTCTAAGGACTTCCTTTATGAATCTGGGTGCTCCTGTATTGGGTGCGTACATATTTAGGATAGTTAGCTCTTCTTGTTGAATTGATCCCTTTACCATTATGTAATGGCCTTCTTTGTCTCTTTTGATCTTTGTTGGTTTAAAGTCTTTTTTATCAGAAACTAGGATTGTAACCCCTGCCTTTTTTTGTTTTCCATTTGCTTGGTAGATCTTCCTCCATCCCTTTATTTTGAGCCTATGTGTGTCTCTGCACATGAGATGGATTTCCTGTATACAGGACAGTGATGGGTCTTGACTCTTTATCCAATTTGCCAGTCTGTGTCTTTTAATCGGAGAATTTAGCCCATTGACATTCAAGGTTAATATTTTTATGTGTAATTTGATCCTGTCATTATGATGTTAGCTGGTTATTTCACTGGTTAGTTGATGCAGTTTCTTCCTAGCCTCGATGATCTTTACAATTTGGCATGTTTTTGCAGTGGCTGGTAATGGTTTTCCCTTTCCATGTTTAGTGCTTCCTTCAGGAGCTCTTGTAGGGCAGGCCTGGTGGTGACAAAATCTCTCAGCATTTGCTTGTCTGTAAAGGATTTTATTTCTCCTTCACTTGTGAAGCTTATTTCACTGGATCCACTTATTTCGCTGGATATGAGATCTGGGTTGAAAATTCTTCTCTTTAAGAATGTTGACACGCCTGTAATCCCAGCACTTTGGGAGGCCGAGGCGGGCGGATCACGAGGTCAGGAGATCGAGACCATCCTGGCTAACACGGTGAAACCCCGTCTCTACTAAAAATACAAAAAAATTAGCCGGGCGTGGTAGCGGGCGCCTGTAGTCCCAGCTACTCGGGAGGCTGAGGCAGGAGAATGGCGTGAACCCGGGAGGCGGAGCTTGCAGTGAGCCGAGATCGCGCCACTGCACTCCAGCCTGGGCGACAGAGCAAGACTCCGTCTCAAAAAAAAAAAAAAAAAAAAAAAAGAATGTTGAAAATTGGTCCCCACTCTCTTCTGGCTTGTAGAGTTTCTGCTGAGAGATCAGTTGTTAGTCTGATGGGCTTCCCTTTGCACATAACCGGACCTTTCTCTCTGGCTGCCCTTAACATTTTTTCCTTCATTTTAACTTTGATGAATCTGACAATTATGTGTCTTGTAGTTGTTCTTCTCGAGGAGTATCTTTGTGGCATTCTCTGTATTTCTTGAATTTGAATGTTGGCCTGCCTTGCTAGATTGGGGAAGTTCTCCTGCATAATATCCTGAAGAGTGTTTTCCAACTTGGTTCCATTCTCCCCGTCACTTTCAGGTACACCAGTCAGACGTAGATTTGGTCTTTTCACATAGTCCCATATTTCTTGGAGGCTTTGTTCATTTCTTTATATTCTTTTTTCTCTAAACTTCTCTTCTCGCTTCATTTCATTCATTTCATCTTCCATCACTGATACCCTTTCTTCCAGTTGATTGAATCGGCTACTGAGGCTTGTGCATTCGTCATGTAGTTCTCTTGCCTTGGTTTTCAGCTCCATCAGGTCCTTTAAGGACTTCTCTGCATTGGTTATTCCAGTTAGCCATTCATCCATTCTAGTTAACCATTCATCTAATCTTTTTTCAAGGATTTCAACTTCTTTGCCATGGGTTTGAACTTCCTCCTTTAGCTCGAAGCAGTTTGATCGTCTGAAGCCTTCTTCTCTCAACTCGTCAAAGTCATTCTCTGTCCAGCTTTGTTCCATTGCTGGTGAGGAGCTGTATTCCTTTGGAGGAGGAGAGGCACTCTTATTTTTAGAGTTTCCCATTTTTCTGCTCTGTTTTTTCCCCATCTTTGTGGTTTTATCTACCTTTGGTCTTTGAAGATGGTGACGTACAGATGGGGTTTTGGTGTGGATGTCCCTTCTCTTTGTTTGTTTTCCTTCTAACAGTCAGGACCCTCAGTGCAGGTCTGTTGGAGTTTGCTGGAGGTCCACTCCAGACCCTGTTAGCCTGGGTATCAGCAGCAGAGGCTGCAGAACAGTGGATATTTGTGAGCAGCAAATGTTGCTGACTGATCGTTCCTCTGGAAGTTTTGTCTCAGAGGAGTACCCAGCCATGTGAGGTGTCATTCTGCCCCTAGTGGGTGGTGCCTCCCAGTTAGGCTACTCGGGGGTCAGGGACCCACTTGAGGAGGCAGTCTGTCCATTTTCAGATCTCCAGCTGCATGCTGGGAGAACCACTACTCTCTTAAAAGCTGTCAGACAGGGACTTTTAAGTCTGCAGAGGATTCTGCTGCCTTTTGTTTGGCTATGCCCTGCCCCCAGAGGTGGAGTCCACAAAGGCAGTCAGGCCTCCTTAAGCTGCAGAGGGCTCCACCCAGTTCAAGCTTCCCAGCTGCTTTGTTTACCTACTGAAGCCTAGGCAATGGTGGGCGCCCCTCCCACAGCCTTGCTGCTGCCTTGCAGTTTGATCTCAGACTGCTGTGCTAGCAATGAGCGAGGATCCGTGGATGTAGGACACTCCGAGCCATGTGCGGGATATAATCTCCTGGTGTGCCATTTGCTAAGACTGTTGGAAAAGCACAGTATTAGGGTGGGAGTGACCCAATTTTCCAGGTACCATCTGTCACCCCTTTCTTTGACTAGCAAAGGGAATTCTCTGACCCCTTGTGCTTCCTGGGTGAGGGAATGCCTCACCCTGCTTGGGCTCACACTCAGTGCACTGCACCCACTGTCCTGCACCCACTTTCTGACACTCCCCACTGAGATGAACCCAGTACCTCATTTGGAAATGCAGAAATCACCTGTCTTCTGTGTTGCTCATGCTGGGAGCTGTAGACTGGAGCTCTTTCTAGTCAGCCATCTTGGCTCCACCCCCATTATTATGATGCTTACACAGAGTCCTTTGCTTTCCAGCCACCTCCTCTCCCTCCTTTTTAGGTTGGAATCCCTGTATTTTAGTGGCCACTGGGATTCTGAAATGACAAGGTCTTTGTCTCAGAGACCTCACACATGCTGTTCCCTCTGCCTGGAACACTTTTCCTTGCTCTGGTCCCCTGAGATCTCTTTCAGCTCAACTGCCCCATGCTCAGAGAGCCCCTTTCTCCCTCTCTAGTTTGAAGCCAGTTTACCCCTGTAGTCTGTGCCTGGAAAACTCGTTTTCCTCCTTGGTGCCTCCCAAGTTGTCACAGGATGTATGTGCCTGTTAGGGTGTCTGGTGTCTGTCTCCCCAGCTAGACTGTATGCTCCTGGTATGCTGGAGGGACTGGAATAGCACAGGCCAAGTCCCTGGGGCTGGAGGGAGCAGGGCAGAAGGCACAGGCAAAAGGCCTTTGTGATCTGGAGGGAAGTGTGAAGGAGAGGGAGAGAGATGAGAGAGGCTGGCAGAAGATGGGCCAGTGGCCAGGCTGCATGGGATCTTTTGGGCCACAGAAAGACATTTGAATTCTCATGTAAGAGAACCAGGACACCACTGGAGGGTATGAGTCACCTCATCTAACTGAGCTCTGTAAATGTCAATATTTTTTTATTTTTATACAATTCTTTAAAAGTGATTTTAATTATTTACCTTTTTGTTTTTATTACTTTTATTTATTTATTTATTTTTGAGACAAAATCTTGTGCTGTTGCCCAAACTGGAGTGCAATGGCATGATCTCGGCTCACTTCAACTTCCACCTCCTGGGTTCAAGTGATTCTCCTGTATCAGACTCCTGAGTAGCTGGGGTTATAGGCGTCTGCCACCACGCCCAGCTTATTTTTGTATTTTTAGGAGAGATGACGTTTCACCACGTTGGCCAGGCTGGTCTTGAACTCCTGACCTCAGGTAATCCACCCGCCTCATCCTCCCAAGGTGCTGGGATTACAGGGGTGAGCCACCATGCCTGGCCTTATTTACTTTTTTAAAAAAGATCAGGCCAAGCACGGTAGCTCATATCTCTAATCTCAGCACTTTGGGAGGCTGAGGCGGGATGATCACTTGAGGCCAGGAGTTCAAAACCAGCCTAGGCAACATAGTGAGACACCCCCTGCTCCAATCTCTAAAAAAATGAGAAAATTAGGCACAGTGGTTGGTCTGTATCCCCAGTTACTGGGGAGCCTGTGGTAGGCAGGACTGCTTGAGACCAGGAGTTTGAGGCTCCACTGAGCTGTGACTATCCCATTGAGCTACAGCCTGGGCAACAGAGTGAGACCCTGGAGCCACCTCAGCCTCCCTAGAGCTGACCGAGCTCTGCTTCTTATTCCAGGAATGATGGGCGCTGGGGCTTTGATGGGCATCGGGTGAAATGGGCAGAATGGTGCTTACCCAGGATGGCGGTGAAGTGGGACGGGGAGGTCATTGTGACAAAGGGCGGCATGAGGTACTTGGCCTTGACGCTCTCCCCGGCCTGACGGTCCAGTTTGGGGGTGTCCACATCCTGATCCTAGTCCCAGTGGAAGCCCTGGAAGGAGATCAGCAGTAGCTGTGAGTGCTCTTCCTCCCTGGGACAGGGTGGCTACCCAGTAGGACAGGCGGCAGCAGCAGCAGCAGCTGGAGAGCCCCGAGCCCTGTCACCCCACGAGCACCTGTCATGCACTCCTCACAGAGTTCATGGGCTTCTCCCTCTTTAGTCCGTTGTTGAACAAAGTCCACATTAATAATTCTGCCCAGTTCTGTTGTGGGACAAACAACCCGGAATGTAGCAAGGTGCCGCATATTTGCAGGACAGTATGAAAGCGTTCTGGAGATGGATGGGGGACATGGCTGTACAATGTGGTGGATGCACTTAACACCACTGAATTTTTCCTTTGAAAATGGCTAAAATAATAGATTTTGTATGTATTTTACCACAATAAAAAATTAAACTGGCTGGGCATGGTGGCTTACACCTGTAATCCCAGCACTTTGGGAGGCTGAGGCAGGTAGATCATTTGAGGTCAGGAGTTTGAGACCAGCCTGGCCAACATGGAGAAACCCCATTTCTACTAAAAATGCAAAAATTAACAGGGTGTGATGGTACATGTCTGTAATCCCAGCTACTTGGGAGGCTGAGGCAGGAGAATTGCTTGAACCCGGGAGGTGGAGGTTGCAGTGAGCCGAGATTGTGCCACTGCACTCCAACCTGGACGATGGAATGAGACTCCGTCTCCAAAAAAAAAATCAAACCATGTGAAATATTTTGGACTCTTATAATAATTCCAACATTTTGAAGATCTGGGGAGAACAAACTAGATTAGCGCTTTCCTTGGCTTAGTATGTCCTGTTTTTATAGGGAGAGCAAATTATTGTTCACCAGTACTATTAAAATAGCTACAACAGGATGGGCATGGTGGCTCACACCTGTAATCCCAGCACTTTGGGAAGCTGAGGTGGGAGGATCGCTTGAGCCCAGGAGTTCAAGATGCCAGCCAGGGCAACATGGTGAGACCCTGTCACTACCAAAAATACAACAACTACAAAAATAGCTGGGTGTGGTTGCGTGCACCTGTAGTCCCAGCTACTTGAGAGGCTGAGGTGGGAGGATCACTTGTGCCCAGGAGGTTGAGGCTGCAGTAAGCTGTGATTATGCCAGTGTACTCAGCCTGGGTGACAGAGTGAGACCCTGTCTCAAAAAAAAAAAAAAAAGCTGCAGTGGACTCAGTGATCATGAGCCAGGCACTGTACACATATACATCATCTCATTTAATTTTTTCTCTTGTTTAAAATTAGTTTTTCCTCTAATCCCCATGTTGATCAACACTTTCTTAATCCAAGGATTTTATTAGTTGAAAATTTCGCATAAGAATTAAAAATTGCCTGGCGTGATGGCTTACACCTGTTATCCCAGCACTTTGGGAGGCTGAGATGAGAGAATCGCTTGAAGCCAGGAGTTTGGGCTAGTCTGGGCAATATAGTGAGAATGCAACTCTATAAAAAAAATTAGAAACCCTGGGTGTGGTAGCCTTCACCTGTAGTCCCAGCTACTTGGAAGACTAGGTGGGAGGATTGCTTGAGCCCAGGCGGTAAAGGCAGCAGTGAGCTATGATTGTGCCATTGCCCTGCAGCCTGGGGGACGGAGTGAGACTCTATCTCTGAAATGAATGAATAAAATTGTGGTATAATATATGCAACATTTACCATTTTGTGCATCTGAAAGTGTACAATTCAGTGACATTTTGTACATTTATCATGATGTGCAATTATCACCACTACCTAGTTTCAGAGCTTTTTCAACACCTCCATTGGAAGCCTCATATCCATATCCATTCAGCAGTCACCCTGCATACCCCCTCCTGCAGCCCCTGGAAACCTCTCCTCTACTTTCTATCTCTGTCAATTGGCTTAGTCTCAACATTGCATATAAATGGAATTGTACAATATATGACCTTTCATGTCTGGTTCTTTCACTGAGCATGTTTTTAACGTTCATCCATATCACAGCATGGATAAGTTTTATTTTCTTTTTAGACCCTATCTAAAAAGAAAACAAAATTGTAAAACAAAAAAATATATATAGGATGGAGATCAGATGTGTCCTGCAAAGCTGATAATATTTACTATCTAGCACTTTACATAGAAGCTTGCCTACCTCTGAATGATATGCAGGTACAGGGATGACATTTATCTTGGCACTTATAGAAAGACCTGTAAGTTGTATAAAGATGTCATCATTGGATTTCCAGTAACAAGAAGCGGCAAGACATGACGGTGTGTCCAGGTGTTCAGGTGAAGTTTAGGGAAGGTCTTATCTTGATGAGGTGGGATGTGAGACCCAGATGAGATAACCCAATTTCCCCTGCTGAAATTGCCTGAGAATTTCGTTCCAGTTATTTGTGTGGGTTGATTCTTTCGGTTGGGGGTGGGGTGGGTGAGGAGATGAAGTGTCAGGGGAGTTCTATTGTGTATTTGCACAACTTGGCTTTCTTTTCACTTGGTGTGGTGTTTTGCTATATGAGGAATTTCATAGACTTTTGTAATGAATATGCAGCTTAGTGGTTTGAGTCCTGCCAGGCGGAGGGTCATATCTCAGCTCTGCAACTCATTATCTATGACGCCTTGGGGCAGGTCCCATAACTCTCTAAGCCTCTGTTATATATTCCATGGGGTTGTGAGGTTCAGATGAAATAATGCATGCTGGCACGAATGGTTACTGCTCATGGGATTTCCATGTGCTCCCCGTATTCCCCAGACTCCCAGTAGTTAGATGGATCCATGCCAGGGTCCAATGCTCTATAAGTGGAAGTCACTGACATCACTTCTAGTCCACAGATTTGAGGGCTTGGGAATAACTATCTCATCCTCTCATCTCCTGGTGCAGTAACTATGGGAGAATCCCTGCATTAAGATGGTAGAATTTCCATTATTCTAGGTCTTTGAATGGCCATATGGAGCACACCATTCCCAGCCAACCCATTGTGGACATGGAATGTAAGAAATCAACCTTGGTTGCTAAGCTGCTGAGACTCTGGGGTTAATTTGTTACTGCAGCATAACCTAGTCCATCCTGACACATGCAGCATGCAAACCACTTACGTTGACCCTTAGCCATGGTAAGTGCTCCACAGATGTTAGTTACTTTTGGTAGGAAGATAGATTACCTCTGAAAGTTTTGTTAGCTGATTTCATGATGCCAATGTTGCTATTTTCTAATTGGATAAATTGGACTTGACTCTCCTTCCAGCATGTGGGACAGACAGATGACTGAGAGACAATAAAGCACTATTATCTTCAGTTTGTGTCCTTGGATACCCTTGGTGGCAATGAACATTGTATGCTCCTCTGAGAAAACTGGACCTAAAGGAGAATGGGAGGTGATACCAGAATTGGGAATGTCCAAGGCCCCAGGTATTCCCTGGTCTGGAGTCCACTTTGAGTCCTTGGTTGGGAAGATTCTCCGAGGGAACATAAATGCTTTTACTATCTAGTTTGTCTCTTTGATAATTAAAACTCTTTTTTTTTTATTCCAGTAGCTTTTGGGGTAGAGTTTGGCTCTTTGAGAATTGCCTACTAATTAATTTTAGGGGTCATCCATACACATCTCTATATTCCTGAAACACAGTAGAAACAGCCAGCAGTCAGGCAACCATCTACTGTGACCACTAAAACATCCCCAAAGTGAAACACCAGATGTGATCTGCTAGGTTTAGTGGAGGTGGCTGGCTCGAGAGTTGATTATATTTATTATTGTCACTGTGGTGATTATGGCCACAACATTGTGATGCGTCTTGGTCTTCTTCTGGTGAGTTGCAGTTTGGAAGGAATAAATCCATTATTCTTTTTTTCTTTCTTTTTATTTTTTCTTTTGAGTCTCGCTCTGTCACCCAGGCTGGAGCGCAGTCGTGCCATGTCAGCGTACTGTAAACTCTGCCTCCCAGGTTCAAGTGCTTCTCCTGCCTCAGCCTCCCAAGTAGCTGGGATTACAGGCGCCCACCACAACACCTGGCTAATTTTTATATTTTTAGTAGAGATGGGGTTTCGCCATGTTGGCCATTCTGGTCTTGAACTCCTGACCTCAGGTGATCCACCTGCCTCAGCCTCCCAAAGTGCTGGGATTACAGGTGTGAGCCACCACGCCTGGCCCCATTATTCATTTAACCAATATCTATTAGCACGTTGGGTATAGTGGAGGATGAACTGCAGGGGAGGGAGGAAGCCTCCTCCTGCCACTATGTTTTCAAGTTGTGCTAATACTCCAGCATGGTACATGCAGGCTTGTGGGTCCCAGAGCTCCAGAAGCATATCCCAACCACACCATCCTGACCCAGGTTCTACTGAAAAATACATGATTCTAGCAGAGCCATTTCTGACACTTCCCTTCTCTTGAACGGCTGATCTGTCAGTCATGGGGATCCCTTATGAAAGTGCAGTGTGCTTTGTGAAACTTGAGGTTGATCAAAGAATACCATTAAACTTTGTTAAGAAATGTACATATTGATGACATACGCAGTGGGGTGGAGGTGGGGAAATTCCCAAATACATTTTAGAAATTATCTCACAAGGAGGTAATAGTCAGAATCTTGGTTGCCAGTGACAGAAACTCATCCTACTAGTGTGGAGTGGAAAAGGGATCATGTTTTGGTCTGCACTCCCCAACCCCACCCCCAAGCAGATGCTGAAAGAGGGACAGGATTGCAAGTGGATTATTTAGGAGATGATTCCAGGGAACACCAATAGGGGAGTGAGGAACTGATTCATGAAAAGGCAGGAGGCCACACAGGGGGCTTCAGTGAGCAGCTTACCACTCCAGGCAACTAGGATTTGACCCCACTGGGGACCTCTGGGAGGTGATGTGGAATACATTTCAAAGTTGTTCCATCTAGGGGGTGAAGATATTGAAGGATTTATAGCCTGGTTCCCATCCGTCACTGGCTGAGGACTGGTCCCAGGGCATCAACTCTCTGGCTTTTCTTTTTTTTTTTTTTTTTTTTGAGACACAGTCTTGCTCTGTCATCCAGGCTGGACTGCAATGGCATGATCTCAGCTCACTGCAACATCTGCCTCCCAGGTTCAAACGATTCTCTTGCCTCAGCTTCCTGAGTAGCTGGGATTACAGGCGCCTGCCAACATGCCCTAATTTTTTTATTTTTTGTAAAGACGGGGTTTTGTCATGTTGGTGAAGCTGGTCTTGAACTCCTGACCTCGTGATCCACCTGCCTTGGCCTCCTAGTGTTGGGATTATGGGCGTCAGTCACTGCACCTGGCTTCTGTGGCTTTTCTGATATATTCCATGCCTGACTTTGAAAAAACTCTCAGGTGAAAGTCTTGGTTGTATGCAGTAGCAAGCATGGACTAGATTGATAAATACCAAGGGGCTTACCACAAGATCTCTCTCTCCATCTCTGGATGGAGACACCATCAGCTCTCTCTCTCCATCTCTGTCTCTAGGTTTGTCTGCATACTGGCTTAATTTCTTCTTACTCAAGCCTTTTCTCCATAAGGCGAGATATGTGGTCACAAAAGCTCCTGTATTTCTCATTACACACAGTTCCTGTCATCACAGAGAATGATTAACTTGGTCTGGTTCCAGTTTGGAAAAATATTCAAGGGAAGAATTCTTATTGGCCAATTTAGGCCAGATGTTCATCCCTGAGCCAATCAACTGAGGCCAGAGGGGTGGAGTCATGTGAGAACATGGCAGCCCCCATGAGAGGCACGTGACTGGAGTAGGAAGTGTGAGTCTCCATAGAGGGGAGAGCTGCTAGGCTGAAAAGGCAATAGATGTCTGCAGTAAAAGGAATAGATTAGGAGATATATTCTGTTAAACCTGTTAATTATTAAAAAAAGAAACTTTCAATATACAGTTACAGTATACGTGAGCCGGTGGCTCACGCCTATAATCCCAGCACTTTGGGAGGCCGAGGTGGGCAGATCAGAGGTCAGGATTTCGAGACCAACCTGACCAACATGGTGAAACCCCGTCTTGCGCACCTGTAATCCCAGCTACTCAGGAGGCTGAGGCAGGAGAATCACTTGAACCCGGGAGGTGGAGGTTGCAGTGAGCTGAGATCATGCCACTGCACTCCAGCCTGGGCAACAGAGTGAGATTCCCTCTCAAAAAAAAAAAAAAAAAAAGTTACATTGTGATTCCTTCAGCATGATTTATCAGAAAGGAAAAACTTACCATATGCATATTTCCTATGCACAGGCTACTGCTATGAATTCAAATTCTTAAATTCCAAAGATTAATTACTATGTTTCTCAAGACACATAAACTGTGTGAGAATCTGCTTATAATGACGCTGAAGTTGAGTAAGAAGAGAACTGGCATTTAGTACACTACTTTTCTTCTGTCGAGTACTGTCAAGTTTAAGTTCTGCCTGGAAGTAGATGCACCTCAAGGGAGGGTTACATGTAAAGGTGTGTGTGTGGGTGTGTGTGTGTGTGGTAGTTTCCAAAGATGGGTACAACTTTCTGCAAACGCTCGTGCAGTGTAATTGAACCAATCTTTCCTTTAAGACGTAGAGTTTATATTCCTCTACATGAATCTGGGCTGCCTATGACTTGCTTTGGCCAGTGGAATGCTGCCAAAGTGATGGTGACCAACTTCTAGCCGTGAAAGGAAAATAAAGCTTGGGGACCCAAGATCACTAAGCTAGGCCGGGCTCGGTGGCTCACGCCTGTAATCCCAGCACTTTGGGAAGCTGAGGCAGGTGGATCACCTGAGGTCAGGAGTTCCCAGCACTTTGGGAAGCTGAGGCGGGCAGATCACCGGTCAGGAGTTCAAGACCAGCCTGGCCAACATGATGAAACCCCGTCTCTACTAAAAAATATGAAAATTAGCCAGGTGTGGTGGCAGGCGCCTGTAATCCCAGCTACTCGGGAGGCTGAGGCAGGGAAAATTGCTTGAACCCTCGAGTTGGAGGTTGCAGTGAGCTGAGATCACACCACTGCACTCCCGCCTGGGCAACAGAGTGAGACTCTGTCCCCCCCCCCAAAAAAAAAGTTACTGAGCTGAAGAGAAATGTCAAGCTGGGAACGGCTTAGGGCAAACCTGCCTCCCATTCTATTCAAAGTCACCCCTTTGCTCACTGAGATAAATGTATATCTGATTGCCTCATTTGGAGAGGCTAATCAGGAACTCAAAAGAATGCAACCATTTGTCTCTTAACTACCTATGACCTGGAAACCCCCTCCCGGCTTCGAGTTGTCTCACCTTCACCTTCACCTGGAGTTGTCCTGCCTTTCCAGACTGGACCAATGTACATCTTGCACATATTGATTGATGTCTTATGTCTCTCTAAAATGTATGAAACCAAGCTGTGTCCCTACCACCTTAGGCACATGTTGTCAGGACCTCCTGAGGCTGTATCACAGGGGTGCGTCCTCAACCTTGGCAAAATAAACTTTCTGAATTAACTGAGACCTCAGATTTTTGGGATGCATATAGTCTTAGGCCTTGAGGGCCCTCTCGTAGTTTCCATATTTTTGCCCTCTTGGATGCTGGCACCAAGCAAGCCTTGGCTATCCTGTTTAAAGGGTCATTTGGAGAGGGGCTCTGGAGGGCGAGGGGCCACATGGAGGAAAATAAGGTTCCCCGGCTGACAGCCAGCACTAACTGCCAGGAACATGCGTGAGGCTGTCCTGGATGTTCCGCCCATCTGGCCCTCCAGCTGCAGGTAGCCACACAAATGAGCCCAGGTTAAGCCAGACAGGAAGTCCCCATGCAACTCACAGGGTCATGAGCAATAATGACTTATGGTGGTTTAAAGTTTCTAATTTTAGGGTGCAATAGGTAACTGAAATAGCCCACAAGGGTGTGAGCCTGTGGAGTTTGCATTTCCCACTTGAGGAAACTTCTCAATTCCCAGGATCCAATCTAGATAAGACTCTTGTTCTCAGTGTCCTTGATGGAAATGGCAATGAAATTTTTGCAGATTGGACCATCTCAGGAGAATCCCAAAGATCGGAAACTATTTTCTTTCTTAGAAACTTCCACACAGCATTGAGCCTTAGGAATTTCTAAGAAGGATCTGAAATGAAAAAAAAAAATCTTTTGAAAAGGTATTTGTATAGCTTCACTTCAGCAAGATTCATGGTGGGTATTAGACTAAGTGCTGGTGTTAAGCCAAACCATGTTTTTCAAAGACTCATCTGGCCTTAAGGTTGGCAGGATCAGAGTGGCCTCCCAGGATCTATCACATCCTCAGAAGAGTTGGTTCAACTGGCATGTACCCAGATCTCTTTGAGCTAGTATAATACTCCCTTGAGTCAAAGGCTGCCACATCACATCTCCTTTAAGTCCCCCTAAGTACGACCCCAGAAGCATTGACAAAGTGTGCTATTACTGAAGATTTCAGGAGGACATAAATGAAGAGATTAAACTGCAAGATACCAAAACTTCCATTTTTGCTAAAGACTCTCATCCAACCTGGGTGCTGTGGCTCATGCCTGTAATCCCAGCACTTTAGGAGGCTAAGGCGGGCGGATCACCTTAGGTCGGGAGTTCAAGACCAGCTTGATCAACATGGAGAAACCCTGTCTCTACTAAAAATACAAAATTAGCCAGGTGTGGTGGCACATGCCTGTAATCCCAGCTACTAGGGAGGCTGAGGCAGGAGAATCACTTGAACCTGGGAGGTGTAGGTTGCGGTGAGCTGAGATCACGCCATTGCTCTCCAGCCTGGGCAACAAGAGCAAAACTCCATCTCAAAAACAAACAAAAAAACCCTTATCCAATGGTCATGCCACTCTATCTGTCCATGTAATTTCTCCTCCTGGCTGTCTGTAGCAACAGCCTTCTGAGGAACCTCACTCTGCCTTTCAAAATCCCTTCAAATTGTACCCTTCATCAGCAAAGTATTTAGCTCAGCATGTATGCCTCTGGGGGAACTCATCCACATGACATTTAAGGATATTTCCAGCAACATCATCTTCACTACCCCAGGACAGCATTTTAGAGTGGATTACGTACCTGCTGGATGTGTTGTTCTTGAGCGAGTTAGAGAAAACGCTACACTTTGAGATGAATTAAGAGTCTGTTTATTTAGCCGGCGGCTAAGGAACGGCTAACGTTTAAAGTTCTCTCGGCTTCGAAGAAGGGGCTAAGATTTTCTTTTATACTTTGGTTTAGAAAGGGGAGGGGTGTCTAGTTAAAACAATTTTACATAAGTAAAGTAGGCAAAAAAGTTAAAAGGATAAATTGTTACAGGAAAGTAAACAGTTCTAGGTCTAGGGCCTTTAAGACTATTATAAGGTGATAGACACGGGACTTCGGGCGTTATCAATAGGATGAATTCCTGGGAACTGCGGTTATTGCTCGCCACAGTATCTTATCAGTTAATTGCATTCTTCGATGTGCTGGGAGTCAGCTTGCACAAGTTAAGTCCTTGAGGAAGGGGCTGCCAGTGAAAGAGCCAAGAAATGGAGTCTGTCTGGCTCTCTTAGCTAAGAGAGAGTCAATTCAGGTGGAAACAAGGCTAGGTCACTAAAAGAAAGGGAGAGTCTAAGAACAGGGTTAGTAAAAACAAGGTTGGGCATTACATTCCTCACTTGTGTTTTTGGGGAATCAAATCGTTGATTCTTCAGTTATAAAAAGGGGGTTATATTGAGTCTTAAGATACATAAGTTTGACAGAAGCTATGCTTTGTTCTACAAAACTAAGGAACTAATTTAATATACAAGGCCCAAAAATTAGACTTATTAGTAGGATGGGGAGGGGGTCTGGCTAATTTAGTAATTAGAGTGGTTAGCTATGGGTTCTAGTTGAACATGTTTTGATACTAGGGGATGTTATTTTCTTGTTCTTGTTGGCGCTTGTCTAGATTTTCTTGCACTTTTTGGAGTGCATCTTTTATGACTGAGAATGGTGGAGGAACAATTAAATCAACTTTGTCAGGGTGTTTCTGGAACATAGGGTTACTTAGATCAGTTAAAGGTCTGATTGGCTTGGGTGGGCTTCATGAGACTAGGGTTTTTTTGGATGGTGAACATAGACTTAACATTAAATCCTGGGATATAAAATCTTAATCTTCATGCCATGCCATGATACTATTGAGTTGAATTAAGGTCATGGACAGTTATAGTAAGAGGATTACAATTTTTTCTAGTACATAATTTAGGATGAGAAGCACGACTTATGGAAAGAGTTGAAGATCTGGTTGATCTTTTAGAGTAGGTGGCTAAAGTTACACATGTCTAACCAGGACAGAAAAACTGATAAGCATCTTGACAGCTAGCATCAGGGTGATTTCTAGGACAGAGGTAAAAGTCAATATTTTGGAGTCTTTTTTCTGCACTTTTGGAGCTTCTTCATTTAGTTTGGCTCTTGGAGTGTCTGAATCTTGCTGCAAGGTCGACACTTCCTGCTCCTGGGACTGGCAGATTGTGTTGCTTTTCGTGGGTATGGGCTGGCTTTGAGAAAAGTAAAAATAAATCAACTGCAAAGGAGACTTCCTTGGAGGTACTGGCCTTCTAAGTGGTGTTTGCAAATACACATCCTGTTGTGAAAGAGGTGAGGAGAAAGGAGTAGGAAGGCACAGAGGACATAAAGGGCAAAAACAAATAAGTGAGGTAGATAAAAAGAATTAATCTAATGGCTTCACCTGACTTAGGTGCAGTTTTAAGGGGTCTGACTTAGGCCTGGAGACTTATGTTTTTAGCTGGGCTCTGTTGGCCTTTTTGATGCGGGGGTGATGAATCTAAGCAGGAATGCCGTCTACTTTCAGAGCAGTTGGAGTCGTGAGGATGACGGTGTGAGGTCTTTTCTAAGCAGGAGTGAGTCTTTCTTTTTGGAACTTTTTAACAAACACTAGGTCTCCTGGCTGGAATGAATGGCAGGACTTTGTCTGGTCAGGAATTGGATTGGGATGGGCTCCTCGAACAAGTTGCAGGATGATCCCTTGTACCTGTTGGAGAGACTATAGGTACTGTAATAAATTAGTTTGTGATATTTCCGCGAATTTGGCATCTCTTAGCTTAAGCAAGATAGGCAGCCCCTTCTTATACATGATTTCAAAGGGTAAGAACTTAGCCTGGTAAGGGGTGCACCTTACTTTAAGTAAGGCTAAAGGAAGGAGACTTACTTAATTTACACTGGTTTTTAAGATTTTGTAAGAGTGTTTTTTAGGGTGTGGTTCACGCGTTCTATTTGCCTGGAGCTCTGGGGTTGATAGGCACAATGGAGCTTCTGTTGAATATTTAACGCCTTACTGACTGACTGAGCTATAGGCGAGGTGAAGGCTGGTCTATTATCAGACTTTATGGCAGCAGGCAACCTATATTGAGGGATGATTTCATTGCGTAAAAACTTAACTACTGTGTTGGTGGTTTCGTTTTCGGTAGCAAATGCCTTAGTCTATCTGGAGAAGGTGTTTACTCGTACTAGAAGGTATTTGTACTTAGCCTGGTGTGGTTTTACTTCTGTAAAGTCAATTTCTTACTTTTTTCTTGGAGAGTTTTTTCAGAGACAGTGGCCAGGGCTGGGTTTAGGACTCTGTTTGGCATTTACATGGGCGCAGGTTGTGCACTGGAGAGCTGCTTAATCTGTTAGGCTTTGAAGACGGGGGAGCTTAAAATGGGTCCGGAGGAGCTGAGGTAGCTTTGCTCTTTTTAAGTGGGTGGTAGACTGTAGGTGACTGATTAAAGTTTCTTTAAGAGTTCAGGATATGAAGATTCTAGAGTCAGGAAGAATCTACTAACTTTCCTGATTTTTATTGGCTCTGAGATCTGAAGCCAGTTTTTTGTTGTTGTTGAGTATATGGGATTGTCAGGCAGATCTGGCTGTGGAAAGGAGACTGTGGGCAGCAAGTTTAGAGGCATGATTGAAAGTGGCGCTGTGACCTTAGCTGCTGAATCAGCTTTCTGGTTACTATGGGCAACGGCCTTGTTTTCTTTTTGATGTCCTTTGCAGTGGATCACAGCTAACTGCTGAGGTGAGTAGCCTGCTTTCCTGGTAGATGGCTTTATGTACATGCACAGTAGCAAAGGCGTACTTGCTGTCAGTGTAAATGTTAATACGTTTATTCTTAGTTTATCGGAGAGCCTGAGTGAGGGCGATCAATTCAGCCTTTTGTGCTGAGGTGTTCGCTGGTAAAGCTTGAGCTTACAACACATCTGTCTTCATGGTAACAGCTGCACTGGCTTTTCCTACTTCCTGCTTGAGGAAGCTGCTACTGTCTGTGAACACGGCGGCATCTGCCTTTTCCAGGGGCACATCTTGAAGATCAGATCGGCCAGTTTCGATAGTTTCTAACAGTTCTTGACAGTCATGAGCAGGAATAGTGCACTCTGAGTCAGGAAGTAGTGTAGCTGGATTGAAACACTTTGTGGGATAGAAAGTCAAACGAGGCTGATCTAACAGTAAACTTCGATACTGCAAGATGCGAGCATTTGACATCTGTTTGCCAGAAGCACTTCGTAGTAAGGTCTTTACAGCACGAGGAGCTGTAAGGGTTAAATTTTGGCTTAGAGTAAACTTATCTTCTTGGGCTAGGCTTGCTGTAGCCTCTACGGCTCGCAGACAACTTGGCCATCTAGAGGCCACAGGATGTAGCCTCTTAGATAAATAGGCCACTGGGTGTCTTTAGGGTCTTAAAGCCTGAGTAAGCACCTCTTTAGCAACTCCTTGGCTTTTATGGAGATATTAGGGAGGGCTAAAGCAGGGGCTTCAGTTAATGCTAAACTAATGGGCTATTTTATTCTGCACTTCTTGGATAGCCGCCACTAAGATTTTTGTTTGTCTTTTGAATGCTTTATCAGCGGCCTTTTCAGCTGCTTGTGTTGCTTGTTTTTGTTTTTTAACCTTTTGATGGTCAAAAGCTTTTTGGGCTATTTCTAAAAGCTGACTGATATTTATTCTAGCAAATCTTTCTAGTTTTTGGAGTTTATTTTTAATATCCGGGGCTGCCTGAGCCACAAATGCTAAATTAAAAGCACGGCTATTTTCCGGAGCTGCCGGGTCAAAAGGGGTGTAAATCCGATAAGCCTCCTGGAGATGCTCTAAAAACGTTCTTGGTGACTTATAGGGCCTTTGGACAACTTGGGTCGTCTTAGACAAGTTTATGGGTTTCTGAGCGGCTCTTTTAATACTTGCGAGGAGATACCGGTGAAAATCGTCTAAAGCTCTCCTTCTACTTGAGGAATTTGGGTCCCAGTTAGGCCAGGTAGAGGGAAAGACCTCGTCAAGGAGGTCTCTAGTGTCTTCTTCTGGTCTATTGGCTGATGTGAGGAAGTACTTTTTGGCTTCTTTTCAGATACGTTCATTTTTTTCAGAGGTGAAAAGGGTTAAAAGGAGCTGTTGGCAATCATCTTAGGTGGGCAGGTGAGTCCGGAGTACGGACTCTATCAGAGAGGTCAAAGCCTGGGGCTTTTCAGAGAAGGGAGGATTATGGGTTTTCTAATTATATAAGTCAGAAGTAGAAAAAGGGACATAAACTAAGAAGGGGGCTGAGCGCTCATTACCTGGAGGGACTTGTGCCTCTCTCAGTGGTAGTAGAGGGGCTACTTCTTCCTGTCACGGTCGCGATTGAGAGGCAATGGGTGGCGAGCCTACAGGGGATGTCGTCGAGGAGACATGGGATAACTTTAAGGGAGCAGGCTGGTTGTAAGGCGGTGGGACTGGGTGAGGGAGACTCTCCTCTTCTTCAGAGGGAGGCAGTACAGGGGAAGCCGAACCGGCTGAGGGTCGAGGTGAAAACGCGGTCTGGCTTAGGAGGACCTTGGAGGTAGAATTCTGAATGGCTCATGAGCGGAGCTATGGAGGGGCTCCTGACTGAACTTAGCTATTGATCAAGGTAGGGAAACTGATCAGGGTGGCTAGGAGTTTCAGTAATAACCTGCCACACAGCTTGAACAATTGTGAGGTTCAATGACCCTTCAGGGGGCCACTTGACTTTAAACTTTGGCCATTTTATTTTGCACAGTGTCTGGAGTTTGCCTTTTTTAAGGCGGACTTTATAAACCTCTGAGAAACTGAGAGGAAAATTCTGCAGCACACATTGGAGAGGGCTTTAACTTTTAAAAGGCTGGGAGGAAGTGTTTCTTATTTTTTTTTTGAAGGCAATTTAATAAGATTTGAGCATAAATATTAAACTTAGCATGGACAGAGAAACTTATTTCTTGGGGGACTGGAGTATTGAAAGAACAGAATCAACATGACTAGAAAGAGCAGAAAAACTACAACAGCTAATGCTACTTGCTACATTACTGTAGCTTTAAGATTGAGGGAGGAGGACTAGAGCCAGCCTGAGATCTTCTGGGTCAGTTTGATCTAGGCGTTCTTCTTCTTCTAGATCTGGACTTTAAATACTTTTGGTGTCTTTATGACTTAAAGGCAAATAGCTTAAACTTAGCTTTTTCTTTTAAGGGTTTAAGGAGTGAGAGCAGAGCCAAGTCATGGAGATGCTGAACTTGCTGTCACACCAGAAAATGAGACGTGCAGGGTAGAGGGCAGGGACGATGTGAAAAGGACTACTCAGATCATTTTTAAGATGGGAGAGTAGCCACAGAGGAACAGAGTAAGAATCTCAACGAAGTAAAGTAGTACGGGTGTACGTTCTACTTCAGGGCACAGGAAAAGTTACAGAATGACAAAAGAAGTGAGCAAGGAAATCTGCATGGTGGCTGTTTTGAACTTACTACTGGTTTAGTTTAGAGGAGGTCTAATCACTTGGACGTGGGGTATGACAATCCAAATACTTACAACTTTCATGGTGCTAGAAATCTTAATCAGGCAAATGTTTTTCACACTTGTTCTTGTAACAACACTTGACTTGCTTCTGGCAGAAAAGACAGGACTGTGGTGGCCAGCCTAAATGATTGATAAGAAATTTAACCTCCTGTGACAAAAAATCAGCACTAAGGACTTTGAAGAAGTTTTTACTTAGATATCTTGGGCAATATCAACATCTTGACATGCAAAACTTTGACAACTACTAAACAAGAAAATAGACACTGAACAGAACAATCAACATAAACAATTGAATTTAGGGCATGTAAACAGTTATGACAGTTTCTTCCTTTTTTTTTTTTTTTTAGACAGACAAGGGGAGGGGGGTCCTGTGATGAGATCAGTCAGATGCCTGCCTGGCCGCTCCCCCTGAGGGAACTTGGGCTCCTCTTAGCATTGGCAGGCCAGTATAAACTTCCGGCTCAGATCGAGATATGCCTGATGCTGCCTTAAGCCTTATGAGGTCGCCACGGAACCGCAGGTGAGGGCCCACTTGAACTCCGAGCTTTCACCGTGGAGCTACGAACTGGAGGACAAGCGCAAGCCCTTGTCCTCCCTCATTCATTCATTATTCACACAGAGTTTATAACAGTTTTTCTTTCTTTCTTTCTTGGAGATTCTTCAAGAAACTTGAACAAGAGAAAGATGAGAGATAGAAAAAGAGAGGGAGAGAGAGAGAGTGTGACCGGTCTGCCAGAAACCAGGACTCAGTCCTCCAGCATCCTGGGATGTGGACTGAGTCAAGGGAGGGCCCCTGTCAGGGCCACTTCCCTCCTAGACAGAGACACAGACGTGCCTAACAGAAAAACAGGGCTCTAACTTCTAGCATCCTAGAGAAAGGGGCAGAGTCAAAAGAGGGACGCTGTCATCAGGGCCGCTTCCCTCTTACTGGAACTGAAGTCAAATCTGACCTACCTGACCTCGGGGTCAGAAGTTGAGGACTCAGAGGTGGAATTTTTGTGGGCACCCACACGGTAGTCTATCTGCTCTCCTCCGGAAGACGGTCACCTTTCGGGGACCTGAAAATTTTTTTTCAGGTGGCGCCCCCATTACAAGCCGGCCGTCCTTCCGGGGGGCCCGGAGCAAGCCCGGCTCTCGCCTGGTTGCGTTTCTCACTAGGGCCTCCAAATGTTGTACTTGAGCGAGTTAGAGAAAATGCCACACTTTGAGACGAATTATGAGTCTTTATTTAGCCGGTGGCCAAGATACGGCTAATGCTTAAAGTTCTCTCGTCCCTGAAGAAGGGGCTAGATTTTCTTTTATACTTTAGTTTAGAAAGGGGAAAGGGGTCTAGTTAAAACAATTTTACAGAAGTAGGCAAAGAAGTTAAAAGGATAAATTGTTACAGGAAAGTAAACAGTTCTAGGTCTAAGAGCTTTAAGACTATTACAAAGTGATAGACGCGGGGCTTTAGGCATTATCAATCAGACGAATTCCTAGGAACTGCGGATATTGCTCGCCCCACAGTATCTTTTCAGTTAATTGCATTCTTAGATGTGCTAAGAGTCAGCTTGCACAAGTTAAGTCCTTGAGGAAGGGGCTGCCAATGAAAAAGCCAAGACAAAGTCTGTCTAGCTCTCTTAGCTAAAAGAAAGTCAATTCAGGTAGAAACAAGGCTAAGTGATTAAAAAAAAAAGGAACGTCTACGAACAAAGTTAATAAAAACAAGGTTAGGCTTTACAGATGGGGTCATCCTTATATTCAGCACAGTGTTTGTTCTGAAACTTCAATGGAGTGCTCCAAGTTTGATAACTTGGGCCATGCCAAATAAATTGAATTTCTCTTTCTTAACAACAGATGTTTGGATACAGCCCCGTGTCCCTCTCTGCTCCTTCCTGCCTTCCTCCTCTCCTCTTCCTTCCCTTCCTTTTCAAGAGCAGGCTTTGCAAAATTTCTTGAAAGCATCAGATAGTAAATATTTTAGAATTCGTGGGCCATACAGTCTCTTGTAGTAGTTACTCAACTCTGCCACCCATAGCATGAAAGCAGCAGATATAGGGTGAATATGTCTCCCCGCCCAAATCTCATGTTGCAATGTAATACCCAGTGTTAGAGGTGGGGCCTGGTGGGAAGAGATTGGATCATGGGGGTGGATTTCTCATAAATGATTTAGCATCATCCCTTTCATCCTGTCCTTGCAATAGTGAGTGAGTTCTTGCAAGATCTGGTTGTTTACGAGTGTGTAGCACCTCCCTCCTCACTCTCTTGCTCCCACTTCACCTTCTGCCATGATTGTAAGTTTCCTGAGGCCTCCACAGAAGCTCAGCAGATGTCAGTGTCATGCTCCCTGTACACTCTACAAAACTGTGAGCAAATTAATCCTCTTTTCTTTGTACATTACCCAGTCTCAGGTATTTCCTTATAGCATGAGAGAACAGCCTAATCCAGCAGCCATAGACAATATGTAGCAAATGGGCATGGCTGTGTTCCAATAAAACTTTATTGACAAAAACTTGTGCAGCAGGTCAGATTTGACCCATGGGCCATAGTATCCCAAACCCTGCTCTGGAATATTCTCTTCAGCCTGGATGGACATTTCTAGGTTTTTGTTTTTATTTTTTTTTTTTTTTGAGACAAAGTCTCACTGTTGCCCAGGCTGGAGTGCAGTGGTGCAATCTTTGCTCACTGCAACCTCTGCCTCCTGGGTTCAAGAAATTCTCCTGCTTCAGCCTCCCAAGTAGCTGGGATTACAGGCACCTGCTACCACACCTGGCTAGTTTTTGTATTTTTTAATAGAAATCGGGTTTTACCATGTTGGCCAGGCTGGTCCCAACTCCTGACATCAGGTGATCCACCCACCTCAGCCTCACAAAATGCTGAGATTACAGGCGCCTATCATCACACCTGGCTAATTTTTGTATGTTTAGTAGAGACGTGATTTCACTATGTTGCCCAGGCTAGTCTCGAACTCCTGATCTCAAGTGATCCACCTGCCTCGGCCTCCCAAAGTGCTGGGATTACAGGTGTGAGCCACTGCAGCTGCCCTCTAGATTTTTTTTTTTTTTTGACCATGGCTTATTTGGTTTGACTTTCATTTTCTTCCCCATTGTTGTAGCCATTTTCTGAATGCCTGTTAGTCTGTCCATCTCTCTCCTCTGTAGTCCCTAGAGTCAGATGAACTCCTCTGCAGGTGCAATGGTGTAACACTCTCTAGTGCTGAATTTTGAGCAGGAGAAAGAGAGCAAGAGTGACAAGCACTCTTGGAAACTCTGGCCTCCTGAGAATTTGGTGTCTTCTCTGCAAAGGCTGCAAACCTGTTACCCCACAGGCCAGAGAGAGAGAGAAGCCAGAAGCATGATCTGTTAAGCTTGAGTTTAATATTTGATGCACAGAGATCACTGTGTTTTTTGATGAGAATTATAGGGGGAGACACGGCCACAGAGAACAATTTCTATCCCCAGGTGAGGATTCAGGAGATAATTCTGTGAACAGAACTTCCTGAGAACTGAGATGGGGGAAAATTGCTAGTGTTAGAAGGGTGAAAACGTCACTAATTAAGGCTATGACTATGCTCTGACAGGCGAAAGAAGAAAATGAGACTGCCAGGCATGAATAATGAGAAATCTTTGATGGAATTAGCCATGCAGAACAAATCTAAATGCATCCTCATTCCCCTCATAGTCAAAAGTTTTTGCTTAAGCTGGATGGGAAAAAGAGAATCCCATTTCACTAAGTATAAAAGAGGGAATTTTAGAGACGGTCTCAGAAGAAAGAGATGTGGGGGTTTGGTGAAACTCACCAGAGGCTGAACCCTCTCCAGCATAACACAGGGATTGGCAGGAGTGGGGTAGCATTAGGCCAGGTGCATGGCCCAGTGCTGCTCTCTCTGGACTTTCTGCTCTCTCTGGACCTGTTTGCTAGCTGAGCTCATCCATTTGCATAATTTTCAGTGCCATTTCTCAGCTGATGAGTCCTGAACTTTTGTCTTGAGGCTAGACTTCTCCTTCAAACAGCAGTCTTAAACACTCAACTTCTTGTTTTTTCCACTTGTCAACTCATGAACACCTCAATCTTGTTACATCCAAAGCCAAACTCACAGCTTGGAGTGGTAGGTGATGGCTGTAAATCCAGTGCTATGAGAGGCCGAGGTGGGAGGATTACTTGAGGCCAGGAGTTTGAAGCCAGCCTGGAAAACACAGTGAGACTCCCTGTCCACCAAAAAAAAAAAAAAAAAAAAAAAATTAGCTAGGCATGGTGAAGTGCATCTGTAGGATCTGTAATCCTGCTGCTTGGGAGGCTGAGGCAGGAGGATTGCTTGAGCCCAGGAGTTTGAGGCTGCAAAGAGCTATGATCACACCAATGCACTCCAGCCTGGGTGACAGAGCCAGAGACCCTGTCTTAAAAAAAACCCAAAGCCAAACTCTCTTTTTCCTCCTTCTCCATGGCCTCTGTCTGTGCCATCTCTGTTCTGTAAATGGCACCACCCCCTGCTGAGCTGCTCAAGGTGGTCATAACTCACGTGTTGTGCTAACTCTGCTTTTGCCTTCTTCTCCAGTCAGCAAGTCCCTTGATTCTAAACTTTATCCAACTTGTCCACTCTCTCTATCTTCACTGTCATTATCTTTGCCTAGGGCACTGCTATCCCAGCTGGGCTACAGCAGCAGCCTCCTAACTGGTCTTAACTGGTCCTCTGCACCTGCTCTTGATGCTCAGCAATCCATTTCCCACCTGGCAGCTTCAGTGATCTTGAGGTGTCCATTGAGTCTCATCCCTGCCTTTCCTGCCCATGGCACATAGAATAAAATCAAGACCCTGAGTCTTCTTCCTGTTCCTGCCACCTCTCCAGCCCTCTCCTATCTCCTCCCCTTGGCCTACTCTATTTCAGCCACTCTGGCTTCCTTTTGTTTTGTTGGACTTTCAAACCTTTTTCCACAACAGGGCCTTTGCACTTGCTGCTTCAGTCTGGAATGATTTTCCTCTGCACCTCCCCAAATTAGACCATCCTTTAGGTCTCAGCTAAAATGGTGCTTCCAACAGAGAGCTCTTTCCTGACCCCTTTATAAAGTGGACTTCCCTGCTCTTCTCCACCTTAACCTCTTATTATTCCTTGTTGTGGGAAGTCAGGGACCCCAAATGGAGGGACTGGCTGGAGCTGCGGCAGAGGAACATAAATTGTGAAGACTTTGTGGACATTTATCAGTTCCCAAATAATACTTTTATAATTTCTTATGCCTGTCTTTAATCTCTTAATCCTGTTATATTCATAAGCTAAGGATGTACATCACCTCAGGACCACTGTGATAATTGTGTTAACTGTACCAATTGATTTTAAAACATGTGTGTTTCAACAATATGAAATCAGTGCACCTTGAAAAAGAAGAGAATAACAGCGATTTTTAGGGAACAAGGGAAGATAACCATAAGGTCTGACTGCCTGCAGGGTCGGGCAAAAAGAGCCATATGTTTCTTCTTGCAGAAAGTCTATAAATGGATGTGCAAGTAGGAGAGATATCACTAAATTCTTTTCCTAGCAAGGAATATTAATACCCTGGGAAAGGAATGCACTCCTGGGGGGAGGTCTATAAATGGCCGCTTTGGGAATGTCTGTCTTATGCGGTTGAGATAAGGACTGAGATAGGCCCTGGTCTCATGCAGTACCCAAAGGCTTACTAGGGTGGAGAAAAACTCCACCCTGGTAAATCTGTGGTCAGACTGGTTCTCTTGTTTTCTGTTTTCTGTTGTTTAAGATGTTTATCAAGACAATACATGCGCCAATGAACATAGACCCTTATCAGTGGTTCTGCTTTTGACCTTTGCTTTGTGATCATTGCTGGACCCTTATCAGTAGTTCTGCTTTTACCCTTTGCCCTGTTCCCTCAGAAGCATGTGATGTTTGTTAGACCCTTAGTAGTAATTCTGCTTTTTGCCCTTTGAAGCATGTGATCTTTGTACCTACTCCCTGTTCTTACACCCCCTCCCCTTTTGAAACCCTTAATTAAGAACTTGCTGGTCTGAGACTCAGGGGGCATCTTGGCCCTACTGATATGTAATGTCACCCCCAGTGGCCCAGCTGTGAAATTCCTCTCTTTGTAGTGTCTCTCTTTATTTCTCAGCTGGCTGACACTTATGGAAAACAGAAAGAACCTATGTTGAAATATTGGGGGCAGGTTCCACCAATACTTCTTTCATGGATTTACTTAATTTTTGTTTATCTCCCTCTGTATCCTAGAAACTCCTGGAGGGCAGAGCCATGCCTGCCATTTCCATCATTGCATTACCACCACCCAGCACAGTGCCTGGCACAAAAGAGTTGCTCAATAAATTAATCAGGATGAATGGATAAATACACGGATAGGCACTTTGAACTACAGATGAGCTTAAATACTTTGTGTTTTTCTTAGTCAAACATGTGCAATTAAGCATGTGATAAATTATGTGATGACCACACCTATGTCTTGCCTGATGTTCTTTGCAATCACTAAACGAAGTCCATTTTGCCTGTTTTGACAGTTCTGTTTTCAACCTAATCTGTTTCTTTTAACTTCTGGCTGTTGGCTTTGTTTGCATTTGTTATCCTGACAAAGTGGCAGATATTGGTATAAGCTCTTTTGTTTAAATGTCACGAACTTCAAAAATGCCTTTGCTTTTGGTAAGAAACCCTAGTTAGGACAGTCTAGTGGTCAGGATGATTTGGGTTCTGGTGCAGTAACAACAATCCCCAAATCTCAGTGGCTCCATGCAGTGAGGTATTTGTTTGCTTGTTTGTTTTTGAGACAGGGTCTCACTCTGTCACCCAGACTAGAGTGCAGTGGTGCAATCTCAGCTCACTGCAACCTCTGCCTCCTAGACTCAAGCGATTCTCTGCCTCCTGAGTAGCTGGGATTACAGGCCCATTCCACTACTGTCTGGCTAATTTTTGTGCTTAGTAGAGACAGGATTTCACCATGTTAGCCAGGCTGGTCTTGAACTCCTGACCTCAAATGATCCACCTGCCTTGGCCTCCCAAAGTGCTGGGATGACAGGCATGAGCCACCATGTCTGGCCACAGTGAGGCTTATTCTTGGTCATGTTACATGTCTGGGCTGTGTTAGGGCATTGTGGGGTGGTCTGTTCATTGTGTTCACTCAGGGATCCAGGTTGACAAAAGTCCCATCTCTGCATGTGTCCTTGATCATCACTTCAGGGGAAAGGGAATGTGGTGGATCACAGAGCCTCTTAGCACTTCCACCTGGAGGTGACTCAAGTTGCTCCTGCTCATGGTTCATTGGACAAAACAGATCACAGAGTCATGGGCAACTTCTCTGTTCCTGGAAGGGGAACCAAAATATGAATAGCTACATTGATTTTCTCTAGCTAGTACAAAGAAGGCCTCATTTAAACACAGTTACTTATTTGTGTTTTGAAGCTAATTGTAGTCCATCAACTTTCACAGAAGATATGTGCACTTCCAAGCTATTTTTAAGCACAGCTTTTTTTTTTTTTCTTTTGAGACAGAGTCTCACTCTCTTGCCCAGGCTGGAGTGCAGTGGCATGATCATGGATCACTGCAACTTCTGCCTCCTGGGTTCAAGTGATTTTCGTGCCTCAGCCTCCCAAAGTGCTGGGATTACAGACACCCACCACTGCGCCTGGCTAAGTTTTGTATTTTTAGTAGAGATGGGGTTTCACCATGTTGGCCTGGCTGGTCTGGAACTCCTGACCTCAGGTGATCCCCCTGCCTCAGCCTCCCAAACTGCTGAGATGACAGGCATGAGCTGCCGTGCCCGGCCTTGAGTATGATTTTTGATTGGGAATGTCAGAGTTTGGGATTTAGTCTGAGGACAGTATGACGTGAAGGTGAAAAGCAGAGCTTGGCTGTGAGTTTGCTGGGATTCCTGTGCTACTTCTACAGTTCTTTGGCTGTGTGACCATCACCTTTGTCAAGTTCCTTTACCTTTCTATGTGTTGGTTTCCACATCAATAAAATGGAAAAAAATAACATAATCATAATATCTATTGGTGTTGGGATAGCCCAGTGGTTGACACATAAGGACTCAAAAATAGTATTTTTTTTTTTTTAAGATGGAGTCTTGCTCTGTTGCCAGGCTGGAGTGCAGTGATGCAATCTTGACTCACTGCAACCTCTGCCTCCTGGGTTCAAGCGATTCTCCTGCCTCAGCCTCCTGAGTAGCTGGGATTACAGATGCCTGCCACCACTCCCAGCTAATTTTTGTACTTTTAGTAGAGATGGGGTTTCACCATGTTGTCCACGATGCTCTCGATCTCTTGACTTCATGATCCACCCACCTCAGCCTCCCAAAGTTTTGGGATTACAGGCATGAACCACTATGCCTGGCTCAAAAATACGATTATCAATTTTGGGGGTAGTTACTATATTTTGTGAAAATCAGAGTTCAGTACCTTGTAACACTGGGTTGGGATCTAACCCTGAAAGGACAGGCTTCTAAAGAGGAAGGCATGGAGAGAGGGGCAAAATTTCAGTGGATGTTGTAATGACTTTAGGTATATGGACCTGGGGTTGAGTTCTAGCTGGGGCCACCAGGTAGCAAGGTGGACTTTGCTAAATTCTATCACTTTCCTGGGCCTCAGACTCACTTGTTACAAATGGGGTTAAAGCATCCCTCTTTCAAGGCTAAGATAAAGATGATTAAGTAAGCGGGGATGAAAGCAACTTCCATCAATGCTCAAAAGTATTCGTTTAACTTTTTTTTTTTTTTTTGAGATGAAGTCTCTCTCTGTTGACCAGGTTGGAGTGCAGTGGTATGGTCCTGGGTCACTGCAACCTCCACCTCCTCAGTTCAAGTGATTCTCCTGCCTCAGCCTCCTGAGTAGTTGGGACTACAGTTGTGTGCCACCACACCTGGCTAATTTTTGTATTTTTAGTAGAGATGGGGTTTCACCATGTTGGCCAGGATGGTCTCGATCTCTTGACCTTGTGATCCACCCTCCTTAGCCTCCCAAAGTGTTGGGATTACAGGCATGAGCCACCATGCCCAGCCCACTTAACTTCTATATTACTTTCCTGTTGGTGGATTTACCAGTGCAAACTGAGCAGCTTAAACACCACCCAGTTATTATCTGTTTTCATGAGCCAAGGGTCTGGGCAGGGTTTAACTGGGTCTTCTATTCAGGGTCACAATACTGCAACCAGAGTGTCAGTTGGAGCTGGGGTCTCATCAGATACTCAGGGTCCTCTTTCAAGCTTATTCAGTTTGTGGACTGAATTCAATTTCTTCCAATTGTTGAATGAAGGCCCTCAGCTACTACAGCTGCCACCTCCAAAGACAGCTCACAGCAGGGCCATTTGTGTCTCCTTGGAGGCTAAGGGTTGAATCTCTGAAACTTCTCCTTTAAAAGGCTCACCTGTTTAGGTCTGGCCCACCTAAGATCATACTGCTTTGGATGAACTCAAAGTCAGAAGAGCAAATGTGTTTAACAAAGCAAGTGTGACCATAATTACATTTGCAAAATTCCTTCCCCTTGGCCAAATCACAAGCTCTGGACACACTCAAGAATAGGAGATGATACAGGGAACAGATATAAGGGAGTGGGTCTCTTGGGAGCTGTCCTAGAATTCTGCCCATTACAACTTCCTTTCTCAAGGAACAGCAGGCCTGGGGAGAGATGATCATGGATGAGCACAGCCCACAGGTGGTGAGCACCTGGTGCTGGGGTAGGATGCAGGAGCCAGGAAAGCAAGTATGAAAAGCCGTCTCTGGGCTGGGTGCAGTGGCTCACGCCTGTAATCCCAGCACTTTGGGAGGCCGAGGTGGGCAGATCATGAGATCAAGAGATCGAGACTATCCTGGGCAACCAACATGGTGAAACCCCATCTCTACTAAAAATACAAAAATTAGCTGGGCATGGTGGTGCACATCTCTAACAACCCAGCTCACCAAGTGAGCAATTCCTGTCCCTTTTAAGGGCTCACAAGTCTAAGGGGGTCCATGTGAGAGGGTTGTGATCATGAGAGGGTCGTGATCGATTGAACAAGCAGGTAGTATGTGACTGGGGGCTGCATTTGGCAAACTCCATCTCTACTAAAAATACCCAAATTCAGCAAAGTCTCAGATACAAAATCAATGTGCAAAAATCACAAGCATTCTTATACACCAATAACAGACAGAGAGTTAAATCATGAGCGAACTTCCATTCACAATTGCTTCAAAGAGAATAAAATACCTAGGAATCCAACTTACAAGGGATGTGAAGGACCTCTTCAAGGAGAACTACAAACCACTGCTCAATGAAATAAAAGAGGATGCAAACAAATGGAAGAACATTCCATGCTCATGGGTAGGAAGAATCAATATCATGAAAATGGCCATACTGCCCAAGGTAATTTATAGATTCAATGGAATCCCCATCAAGTTACCAATGACTTTCTTCACAGAATTGGAAAAAACTGCTTTAAAGTTCATATGGAACCAAAAAAAGAGCCTGCACTGCCAAGTCAATCCTAAGCCAAAAGAACAAAGCTGGAGGCATCATGCTACCTGACTTCAAACTATACTACAAGGCTACAGTAACCAAAACAGCATGGTACTGGTACCAAAACAGAGATATAGACCAATGGAACAGAACAGAGCCCTCAGAAATAATGCCACATATCTACAACTATCTGATCTTTGACAAACCTGACAAAAACAAGCAATGGGGAAAGGATTCCCTATTTAATAAATGGTGCTGGGAAAACTGGCTAGCCATATGGAGAAAGCTGAATCTGGATCCCTTCCTTACACCTTATACTAAAATTAAGTCAAGATGGATTAAAGACTTAAATATTAGACCTAAAACCGTAAAAACCCTAGAAGAAAACTTAGGCAATACCATTCAGGACATAGGCATGGGCAAGGACTTGATGTCTAAAACACCAAAAGCAATGGCAACAAAAGCAAAAATTGACTAGTGGGATCTAATTAAACCAAGAGCTTCTGCACAGCAAAAGAAACTACCATCAGAGTGAACAGGCAACCTACAGAATGGGAGAAAATTTTTGCAATCTACTCATCTGACAAAGGGACCCATGACTTTCTTATAACCAAGAGAATATGGCAGAGGTGATGGGATGTGGTGATTATGTTAGATAGGATGTTAAGTTGTCTTGCTAAGAGGCTGTCTGACTTGCTGGCTTTGAAGATGTGAGCTGCCATGTCATGAGCAGCCAGATGGAGAGGCCCATGTTGCAAGAAGCTGAGGGCAGCAAGAAACTGGGGCCCTGAGTCCAGCAGCCTGCAAGGAACTGGATTCTGCCAACGACCAGATGAGCCGGGAAGCAGATCAATCACCAGTCACGCCTCCAGATGAGAACCAAGCCATGGCTGACACTATGGCTGCAGCCTTGCACTGAACCCAGCTGAGTCATGCCTGGATTCCTGACCCACAGAAACCGTGCAGTGATAACTGTGTGCTGTCTCAAGCCACAAAGTTTGCAGTAATATTGTTGCACAGCAATAGATAACAAATATAAAAACTGTCTTACATCATGTACATTACTGAGGGAAATGTAGAACCTGGATTTGAGCTCTGATTTCAGAGTTGTGGTCTCAGTCTCCCCAGGAAGACCTGTTCTGGGAGACAGTTATGCCAGGCTGTGATGCTGTGATTGTTCTCTTCCTACCCAGAAGCTTTCAATAGGCATGTCAAGCATGTGACCCCAGCTACATATACCAAATGTATTTCTGACAAATGCCAGGACATCGTGAACTTTCTTGTTTTACTGAGAGCTCCATAAAGGAAGGACCATCTCTGTCTTTTTTTTTTTTTTTTTTTTAAGAGTCTCACTCTGTCACCCAGGCTGGAGTGCAATGGTGCGATCTTGGCTCACTGTAGTCTCTCCCTCCTGGGCTCAAGGGATTCTCCAGCCTCAGCCTCCTGGCTAGCTGGGATCAAAGGCGTGCATCACCACACCCAGCTAATTTCATATTTTTGGTAGAGACGGGGTTTTGTCATGTTGGCCAGGCAGATTTTGAACTCCTGGCCTGAAGTGATCTGCCTACCTCGGCCTCCCAAAGTGCTGGGATTACAGGTGTGAGCCACTGCACCTGGCCTGTCTTTTTTATGCTATGTCCACGTGCAACAGCCCAGTGGTCAGCACACAAAGGGGTCCAAATGTGAAAGGAAAGGGCAAACACAGGGGAAACATAGGGGTGTTCAGAAATAGTTCCCAGGTCACTGCCTGTTTCAATATGTACAGTCCTCGGCCCCACCCACAAGATTCTGACTTGGCAGGTCAGAGTTGGAGATGGGAAGCTACCTGGTTATGAGGGATCCCAGTGCATTTTGAGGCAGCTGGTTGTTAGACTGCATTGTAAAAATTACTCCCCAAAGATGTGAAGGGAAACAGAAAGGCAAAGGCAGGCTAGAAAACAACACAAGTAAAACATGAACAAGTTCATTCCAGAAGGAGATTCTCAACCACAGCTGCACGTTAGAATCAGCTGGGGAGATTTTATAAACCCAGTGCCCAGGCTCTGCAACCCAGATCAATTATTACAGAATCTCTTGGGGATGAAACATGGGCATCAGTATTTTGTGTGTGTTTGTGTGTTTTTTTTTTTTTTTTGAGATGGAATCTTGTTCTGTCACCCAGGCTGGAATGCTGTGGTGCAATCTCAGCTCACTGCAACCTCTGCCTCCCGGGTTCAACCCATTTTCCTACCTCAGCCTTCCGAGTAGCTGGGATTATAGGTATGCACCGCCACGCCTGGCTAATTTTTGTATTTTTAATAGAAATAGGGTTTCACCATATTGGGCAGGCAGGTCTCAAACACCCAGCTTCACGTGATCCTCCCGCCTTGGCCTCCTAAAGTGCTGGGATTACAGGCATGAGCCATTGCTCCTAGCAGTATTTTTTTAATGAGGCAAAATTCACATAACATACAAATCCCTGTATGAAACCATACACTTCAGTATCATTAAATACATTCACAGTGTTAAGCAGTCATCATCTCTGTCTAGTTCCAAAACATTTTCATTAACGCCCCCCGCCCCCCCACAAAAAAACCCTGTATCCATCAAGAACCCCACATCCCCTCCCCTTTCCCCCAGCTCCTGGCAACCACTTGCCTGCTTTCTGTCTCTATAGATTTGCCTATTCTGGACCTTTCCAGAATAGGCAATCCATAATTCCATTATGGATTCACATAAATGGAATCATGTAATATATATAATAACCAAAAGGTAGCAAACAACCAAGCTGGCCATTTGGTTGACGAATGAATAAACAAAATGTGCTGTATCCATACAGTGGAAGTACTGGTGCCTACTACATGGGGATGGACCTTGGAAACATCATGCTAAGTGAGAGAGAGCCTTGTTATTGTCTCGTCTCCCCAGGAGATTCCAAGGTGCAGCAAAGGTTGAGACCCACTGACAAGCAATGGATATGGTTGGGTGCAGATGAAATAAGGCAGCCAGGGGCAGGAGGGACTTCTCATTGAAGATGACTATTTGTGGATGCCTAGCGGGGTGGGGAGGAGGTATGATAACAGCAACCCCAATCTCAACACAGCGTGACCGATTTTATCTTCAGTCAGCTGATACACCTCATGGGGTGTGGACACAGGACACTTCTGCCTCCCAGGCTCAAGTGATAACTCCTGCCTCAGCCTTCTAAGTAGCTGGGATTACAGGCATGTACCACCATGCCTAGCTAATTTTTGTATTTTTAGTAGAAACGTGGTCTCGTCATGTTGCCCAGGTTGGTCTCAAACTTCTGGCCTCAAATGATCCACCCACCTCAGCCTCCCAAAGTACTGGGATTACAGGCATGAGCCACAGTGCCCAGCCTCCAAATTCTATTTGAAGATTGACTTTCCACCTCCAGAAAATCCAAACCTTTGCCCAAGTCACAGTGGGACACCCCGGAGTTAATTTGAGAGAAATGTGCTTTTAAAAACAACTCCAAGCCAGGCGCAGTGGCTCACACCTGTAATCCTAGCACTTTGGGAGGCCGAGGCGGATGGATCACGAGGTCAGGAGATCAAGACCATCCTGGCTAACACGGTGAAACCCTGTCTCTACTAAAAGTACAAAAAATTAGCCGGGCATGGTGGCACATGCCTGTAAGCCCAGCTACTCGGGAGGCTGAAGCAGGAGAATCGCTTGAACCAGGGAGGCGGAGGTTGCAGTGAGCCGAGATCGCACCACTGCACTCCAGCCTGGGCGACAGAGTAAGACTCCGTCTCAAAAAACAACAACAACAACAACAACAACGATAAAATGTCACCTTTACTGAGCACACAGTATCTCAGTCCATCTCTACATCAGCCCTGTATTTCACCAGTGAGGAAATTGGGACACAGTAGTTACGTGGGATGCCCAAGGTGGGACCACTCCTATGAAGTTTCAACACCCTAATGTGAGACCGTTCATGACCTAGCCCCTCTCTTTCTCCAGCCTCATTTCCTGATTCTCTCACTTGCCCTGCAGGCTTCAGCCACACAAACTTCTTGAAAGTCCCTTAAATCTGGCTGAGCGCAGTGGCTCATGTCTGTAATCCCAGCACTTTGGGAAGCTGAGGCGGGTGCATCACCTGAGATCAGGAGTTCGAGACCAGCCTGGTCAACATGGTGAAACCCCATCTCTACTAAATATCCAAAAATTAGCTAGGTGTGGTGGAGGGTGCCTGTAATCCCAGCTACTCGGGAGACTGAGACAGGAAAATCGCTTGAACTCAGGAGGCAGAGATTGCAGTGAGCCAAGATCACACGACTCCACTCCAGCCTGACCGTCAAGAGCGAAACTCCTTCTCAAAGAGAAAAAAAAAAAAAAAGTCCCTTAAATCTGCTCTATGCCTATCAACCTCAGGGACTTCACTGTGCTGTTCCTCACCCTGAAATGCTTTTCCTCATTTTCTACCTAGTGAATTCATCCCACCCCCTATGCCTCTCCTTAAGTGTCATCTCTTCAAGGAAGATTTTACTTTTTTAATATAACTATTAAAATATAATTCAGGTACCGTATGATTTGCCCATTTAAAGTGAACAAATCAATGGTTTCATTGCATTCACAGAGCTCAGCAACCACCATTATGATCAATTTTAAAACATTTTCATCACCCCAAAAAGAAACCCTGTATCCATGAGCAGGTACCTGCCATGTCCTCCTCCCACTAAGCCCTGACAATCTACTTTTTTTGAGATAGAGTCTCTGTCACAGGCTGGAGTGCAGTGGCACAATCTCGGCTCACTACAACCTCTGCCTCCCGGGTTCAAGCAATTCTCCTGCCTCACGAGTAGCTGGGATTACATGCATGTGCCACCACGCCCATCTAATTTTATATTTTTAGTAGAGACAGGGTTTCTGTCTTCATAGATTTGCGTGTTCTGGACATTTCATATAAATGAAATCTTATAATATGTGACCTTTTGTGACTGGTTTCTTCCACTTAGCATAATATTCTCATGGTTCATCCGTGTTGTAGCACGTGTTAGTACTTCATTCCTTTTGATGACTGAATAATATTCCATTGCATGGTGAAACCATGTTCTATTACTCCACTCATCAGTAGACAAGCATTTGTGTTGTTTTCAATTTGGCGTTATTGTGAGTAATGCTGCTATGAGCATTTATGTACAAGTTTCTGCATAGACATATATTTTCATTTCTTTCATAAACAGGAGTGGAAGTGCTGGGTCATAGAACTCTGTGTTTAAGCTTTTGAAGAAATGCCAGACTGTAAGAAAGAAAGCCTTTCCTCACCCTGCAAGACTGAGCTCCGTCTCTCCATTTATATGTTCTCTTTATGCCCTTTGCTTCTCTTTCAGAGCAATTCACGTTGACCTGGGTCACCCTCAACTTAAGGCTCATAACTCCCCTAGACCCTCAGGGCCCACACTAAATGTGATGAAATATGATGCAAGCCACACATTTACTTTTGCATTTTGTAGTAACCACATTTTAAAAAGTAAAACAAAAGAAGTGAAGGTAATTGGAATAATATCACAGATTTAAATAAATCTATCCAAAATACCAGGTCTACGTGTATAAAATATTTTAACATTAGTAAAATACTTTGCTTTCTTTTTATATTAAGGCTTCACAATCTAATGTGTATTTGACACTTCTCACCCATCTCAGTATGATGGCAGCACCCCATATGGGAGGCCCTCCCATGATGCCAATGATGGGCCCTCCTCCTCCTGGGATGATGCCAGTGGGACCTGCTCCTGGAATGAGGCTGCCCATGGGAGGCCACATGCCCATGATGCCTGGGTGCCCAATGATAAGACCTCCTGCCCATCTCATGATGGTGCCCAGTCAGCCCAGAATGACTCGACCAGACAGAAAAGGATAGAGCGGAAGCCTCATTACCTCAGTGTTTTTTGTTGTTGTTGTTGTGGTTTTTTTGTTTTGTTTTGTTTTTGAGACAGAGTCTTCCTCTGTCACCCAGGCTGGAGGGCAGTGGCACGATCTCAGCTCACTGAAACCTCCACTTCCTGGGTTCAAGTGATTCCGCTGCCTCAGCCTCCTGAGTAGCTGGGACTACAGGTGTGCGCACCATGCCTGGCTAATTTTTTTTTATTTTAGTAGAGACAGGATTTCACCATGTTTGCTGGGATGGTCTCAATCTCCTGACCTCGTGACCCGCTTGACTCAGCCTCCTAAAGTGCTGGCATTACAGGCGTGAGCCACTGCGCCCAGCCTATATGAGTTTATATTTACCTGCTCCCTTCACCAGGAGATCATGCGCTGTGATACTGGGTTTTCTTAACAGCATAAGGAACACTTGCCCCCTTACCCTATCAAAGAGAATAGTTTTGGAGGGGAGAAGTGGGACCAAAAAAAACGCAGTTTTCATTTGTATTGGGAAATGTGAAAATAAAATTGTCAACTCTTTTAGTTAAAAAAAAAAAAAAAAGAAAAGAAAACAAGATGTGGGGCTGCCATGTGCAATACCGTGGTTTCCAAGGATCTTCTAATCTGGAGGCAAAGATTATCTTTGCTGAAGCCAGACCAACCTGACACAAAGACCTTTTGTTTTTTTTAATGTGACTGTGTTTTATTTTACAATGTGTAATTCACTTTAGAAGGGCAAAGTACATGTTTGGGGAAGACTATTTAATTTCCTGCATTTATTTAGAATGTTGGCTGATGTTACTATGAAGGGAAACAGCTCTAACAAGTGAGTGCCCCCCACATAGACACAGCTCATGAGTTCAAGGGGCAAAGGAATTGAACAGCAGCTTCCTAATAGCCGGCCTTCTTCGTGGTATGGAAATAATTGTTAGCATGTAAAAGACTATATATATATTCAACAATTCTGACCCCCTGCAAAATTCAAATCTACAATTGATTTGCTTCCTGGGCTCCTGAAAACAACTTTGTCAAAATTGTTCAGAAATCACCCAATCGTTGCCCCTTGGGGACACAGGACAAAGCAAGTCAGCCATGACCAATGTGGAGTCGGCCGTACACAATTACATGCAGACCTGCAGGGCATTGAGTCCCTGCTATGGTCCCTCCCCAATCAGGCCCCCATTGCCTGGGCTGCAGCCAGAAGCATTCAGGCACAAGTGCATTCAACAAATACTTATTTAATTGTATTGGTGGTTAGAGGGTTGCAGTTGATTAAGGTACATTAATGGATCCATGTCCTCCCTGTATCCAAGACTCTGCCATTTGTCTCTGCAGTTCCTCCCAGTGAAGAATCGGAGTATATTTCTCCAGCCCCTAATGTTGCATTTAGTCATGTGTCTAGCTTTGGCCACTGGAATATTAATCTGCATGACCAAAAACTTGGAAAGTGTGCATTCATTTGTGCTCGCTCACTCCTGCTATCACCATGAGAACAAGCCGAGGCCAGAATGCTGCTTCCAGAAGAAGACAAGAGACATCAAGTGCAAAGTCAAGCTTCCCAGACATGCTCATGCCAGATTAACCAATCCTCAGCTGACCCATAGATCCATGAAAATAAACAATTGTTGTATTAAGCCACTGAGATTTGGAGTGACATGTTATGCAGCATTGTGTGAAAACAACTAACGGATACAAGGGTCACCATCCTTTATCTCTGTAGAGTTTAACCAATTTTTAATAGCTAGATGGAGATCTTCTAGTTGCCCTTATTTATAATGAATATGACTGTAGAGCTAATTTGGCCTGACACTACCAGTAACCTACCCAGAAATTCAGAAATACTTTCTTCTCCAACCCGCCCCAACCAACCTTTTTTTTGCTTTGTTTTTGGGTTCTCCTTCTTTGCCTAGGCTAGAGTACAAGTGGTACAGTCAGAGCTCACTGTAACATCAAAATCCTGGGCTCAAGTGGTCTTCCCCTTCAGCCTCCTGTCTAGCTAAGACTACAGACATGTGCCACCATGCCTGGCTAATTTTTTTATTCTTTGCAGAGACAGGGTCTCAGTATATTGCACAAGTTGGTTTCAAACTCCTGGCTCCAAGCAGTCCTCCTGCCTCATCCTCCCAAAGTGCTAGGATTATAGGCATGAGCCACCACGCCCTGCCTCTTCTTCTTTTTAAATAGAAACCCTATTTTATTCTGACAGTGGGTTGCTTTCCTTTTTTTTTTTAAGAAAAAGTTGACCCAGCACCAGGGAATAAATTCTGACTGTTCTAAACAGGGTTGGCAAACTATAGGCCAGGGGCTAAATCTGGCCCTCTGACTGTTTGTATAAATTAAGTTTTACTGTAATAAACCCAGGTCCACTCATTTATGCATTGTCTACATATGCTTTTAGGCTACGATGGCACCACTGCATCACTGCAACAGAGGTTATCTAGACCAAAAGCCTAAAATATTACCGTTTGCCTCTTTATGGAAAAAGTTTGCCATTCCCTAGTCTAAGGTTTAGAGTCTGAGCTTATCATTTTAGCCTAATCCCCCTTACCAGTGACTGGCTCAAAACAAGTCTGTGATTCCATTCTGACTGTTCTACTGAGGGAATTCCCCCTTCTTCTCATGCAGAGCTGATGAGGGTAAGTTGTATTAATAGGACATATGCTTAGGTTTTCTGAAAAATACTTTTATCTAGAAATGCATAGGAATATGCTGGTGCCTGAATGTACCATCTGGGGGCCTGGAGATTGACTCACACTGCCTCCAGAGCTAGTGCTCACACTTACTACTGAGAGGCCTGAGGAAACGCCTGCCTACCCACCACCAGAACCTGCACACATCACCAGGAGAACTAGAGATCAGACTGCCACACACACCACCCAGGAGCCCAGTGGCGCACCTGCCCACCTGGCCCAGTGTTGCCACTGCCAGCAACCAAAGAAGCCACCTGGGGACCCAAGGATTGGCACATGCAGACAGGCTATCATCAGTGCCCATATACACTGCCCATGGTCCCTAGTATTGACAAACCTGGTCCACCACCACTACCACTGATGCTGAAGGACAAGACTTCCTGGCATCCCTATCCTCAGCAAAGCCTCACCACATCCTCCAATAACAACTGTGGTCTGGCCAGGCGTGGTGGCTCACCTCTGTAATCCCAGCACTTTGAGAGGCCAAGGTGGGTAGATCATGAGGTCAGGAGTTCGAGACCAGCCTGGCCAACATGGTGAAAACCCCGTCTCTACTAAAAATACAAAAATTAGCTGGGCATGGTTACACGTGCCTGTAGTCCCAGCTACTCAGGAGGCTGAGGCAGGATAATCACTTGAACCCAGGAGGCAGAGGTTGCAGTGAGCTGAGATTGTGTCACTGAACTCCAGCCTGGTGACAGAGCTAGACTCCATCTCATCAACCACACACACACACAAAAACAAACAAACAAACAAACAAACAAAAAAACTGCAGTCTAAGCCACTGAGTGACTCAGAGACACCACTCATGCCAATTACAGCTGAAGAAATCATATGCAGACTATACCACTGTACCCACCCAGAATCAAAGCCAAAGTGTGGTATCCAATGAACATTGTAGATACAGCTATAAGAAAAGGTCTTTCCCATATAAAAGCCAATCCATAAAATTGGAAGAAGTGACTGTTATGTCAGAGGCACAGATAGTCACATAAGGATGCAAGAAATATGAAAAAGGAAACATAACATCTCCAAAGAAGCACAATAATTCTCCAGCAACAGATTCCAATGAAAAGAAAATCTATGAAATGCCTGAAAAAAATTAAGAATAATGTTAGTAAAGAAACTCAGGGAGATACAAGAGAACACAGATAACGAATACAAAAAAATCAGGAAAACAATTAATGATCTGAATGAGAAATTCAACAGAGATAGACAGCATAACAAAGAACCAAACACAAATCCTGGAAGAGAATAAATCATTGAAAGAAATACAAAAGATAATTGACAGCTTTAACAACAGACTAGATCAAGCAAAACAAAGAATTTCTGAACCTGAAGACTAGTCTTTTAAAATAATCCAGTCAGACAAAAAGAAAGAAAAAAGAATGAAGCAAGGCTACATGACATATGGGACACATATGTGACTAAAAACTGAAATTCTGGGTGTTCTGGATGGAAATGAGATGGGTAAAGGCATAGAAAACCTATTCAATAAAATAATAACTGAAAACTTCCTGAAAGCTTCCAAATGCAGGAAGCTCAAAGATTACCAAATAAATACAACTCAAAAAGGTCTTCTCCAAGGCACATTATGGTAAAATTGTCAAAAGACAAAGAGAAAATGCTAAAAACAGCAAGAAAAAAGCATCAAGTCACTTAGAAGAGAATCTCCATCAGGCTAACGGGATTTCTCAGCAGAAACCTTACAGGCTAGGAGAAAAGGGGATGTATACTACAAGCAAAAAAAAAAAAGAAAAAATGTAAGCCAAAAATACTATACGCAGCAAAGCTATCCTTCACAAATGAAGGAGCCTGGCACAGTGGCTCACATCTGCAATTCCAGAGACTCAGAAGTCTAGGCAGGAGGATCATTTGAGCCCAGGAGTTCAAGGCTGCAGTGAGCTATGATCATGCCACTGTACTCCAGCCTGGGTGACAGAGTGAGACTCCATTGCTAAAAAAAAAAAAAAAAAATACATAAATAAAAAAGTATTTCCCAGATAAGAAAAAGACTGTTTGTTTGGGTCTTGTTTGTTGTGGTCCTAGGGGAAATGCTTAAGAGAATCCTACATTGGGAAGCAAAAGAACAATATCTACCATCATGAAAATAGATGAAAGTATAAAACTCAGTGGCAGAGCAGACACACAAAGAAGAAAGGATTCAAACAACACCACTAAAGAAAACCACTGAACTGCAACCATAAATAATGAGAGAAAAAAGGAACAAAGGTGTATTAGTCTGTTTTCACACTGCTGATAAAGACATACCTGACTGAGACTGGGCAATTTACAAAAGAAAGAGGTTTAATGGACTTACACTTCCACATAACTGAGGAAACCTCACAATCACGTTGGAACGCAAGAAGAAGCAAGTCATGTCTCACATGGATGGCAGCAGGCAAAGAGAGAGCTTCTGCAGGGAAACTACCCTTTTTAAAACCATCAGACCTTGTGAGACATACTCACTATCATGAGAACAGCATGGGAAAGACCAGCCCCCATGACTCAGTTGCTTCCCACCAGGTCCCTCCCACAACATGTGGGAATTCAAGATGAGATTTGGGTGGGGACACAACCAAACCATATCATTCTGCCCCTGGCCCTTCCCAAATCTCATATCCTCACATCTCAAAGCCAATCATGCCTTCCCAACAGTCCCCCAAACTCTTAACTAAGTTCAGCATTAACTCAAAAGTCCACCATCCAAAGTCTCATGTGAGACAAGGCAAATCCCTTCCGCCTATGAGCATGTAAAATCAAAAACAAGTTAGTTACTTCCTAGATACAATGGGGGTATAGGCATTGGGTAAACACAGTCATTACAAATAGGAGAAAATTGCCAAAACAAAGGGGCTACAGGCCCCATGCAAGCCCAAAATCCAGTGGGGCAGTCAAATCTCAAAGCTCCAAAATGATCTCCTTTGACTCCATGTCTCACATGCAGGTCATGCTGATTTAAGAGATGGGCTCCCATGGCCTTGGGAGAAAAAAGGCCACAGCCCCACTCCTGTGGCTTTGTAGGGTATAAACCCCCTCCTGGCTCCTTTCATGGGTTGGCATTGAGTGTCTGCAGCTTTTCCAGGCACACAGTGCAAGTTGTCAGTGAATCCACCATTCTGGGGTCTGGAGGATGGTGGCTCTCTTCTCACAGCTCCACTAGGTGGTGCTGCAGTAGGGACTCTATGAGAGGGTTCTGACCCCACATTTCCCTTCTGCACTGCCCTAGTAGAGGTTCTCCATGAGTGCCCTGTCCCTGCAGCAAACTCCTGCCTGGATGTCTAGGCATTTCCATACATCTTCTGATATCTAGGCAGTGGTTTCCAAACCTCAATTTTTGACTTCTGTGCACCCATAGGCTCAACACTATGTGGAAGCTGCTAAGGCTTGGGGCTTGCACCCTCTGAAGCCACAGCCCATGTTGTACCTTGGCTCCTTTTAGCTGCAGCTTCAGTGGCTAGGACTCAGGCACCCTAGGCTGCTCACCGCAGGGGGGCCCTGGGTCCAGCCCAGAAAACCATCTATTTTTCCTAGGCCTCTGGGCCTTTGATGGGAGGGGCTGCCATGAAGATCTGTGACATGTCCTGGAGACATTTTCCCCATTGTCTTGGGGATTCACATTTGACTCCTCGTTACTTAAACAAATTTCTGCAGCCAGACTGAATTTTTCTTGAGAAGATGGGATTTTTTTTTCTATTGCATTTTCAGGCTGCAAATTTTCCAAACTTTCAGGCTCTGCTTCCCTCATAAAACTGAGGGCCCTTAACAGCACCCAAGTCATCTCTTCAATGCTTTGCTGCTTAGAAATTTGTTCTACCAGATACCCTAAATCATCTCTCTCAAGTTCAAAATTCCACAAATCTCTACAGCAGGGGCAAAAAGCCACAAGTCTCTTTGATAAAACATAACAGGAGTCACCTTTGTGCCAGTTCCTGACAAGTTCCTCATTTCCATCTGAGACAACCTTGGCCTAGACTTTATTGTCCATATAACCATCAGCATTTTGGGCAGGTCTCTAGGAAATCTCTTCCCAATTTTCCCACATTTTCCTGTCTCCTTCTGAGCCCTCCAAACTGTTCCAACCTCTGCCTGTTTCCCAGGTCCAAAGTCACTTCCACTTATTCAGGTATCTTTTAGCAACACCTCACTTCTGGTACTAATTTACTGTATTAGTCCATTTTCACACAGCTGATAAAGACACATTCAAGACTGGGAAATTTACAAAAGAAAGAGGTTTAATGGACTTACAGTTCTACATTGCTGGGAAGGCTTCAAAGTCATTGCGGAAGTCAAGGAGAGGCAAGTCACATCTTACAGGGATGGCAGCAGGCAAAGAGAGAGCTTGAGCAGGGAAACTCCTCCTTTTAAAACCATCAGATCTCATGAGACTTATTCACTATCAAAAGAATAGCATGGGAAATACCTGCCTCCATGATTCAACTACTTCCCACTGGGTCCCTCCCACAACACATGGGAATTCAAGATGAGATCTGAGTGGGGACACAGCCAAACTGTATCAAAAGGATATACAAAATAACCAGAAAACAATGAACAAAATGACAGGAATAAGTCCTCACCTATCAATAATAACTTCGAATATGGGTTAAATTACCTACCTAAAAGATAGAGACAGGCTTAATAGATAAAAAATGACCCAACAACATCTACAAGAAACTCACTTCACTTGTAAAGACACACACAGACTGAAAGTGAAGGGATTGAAAAAGATATACCACACAAACAGAAATCAAAAGTAACCAGGAGTAGCTAAACTTACATCAGATAAAACAGACTTTAAGTCAAAAACTGTAAAAAGGACAAAGAAGGTCATTATATGGTAATAAAGGGATCAATTCAGCAACAAAGTATAACAATTCTAAATATGCATGCAACCAACACAAGCACATCCAGACACACATAGCAAATATTATTAAATCTACAGAGAAAGATAGAGTCCAATACAATGATAGTTGAGAACTTCAATATCCTACTCTCAGCACTGGACAGTTCATCTAGACATAAAATCAACAAAGAAACATTAGATTTAAGCTGCACTTTAGACCAAATGGACCTAACAGATATTTTCAGAATATTTCATCCAGCAGCAGCAGAATATACAATCATCTCATCAACACATGGAACATTCTCCAGGATAGACCATATGTTAGGACACAAAACAAGGATCAACAAAATTTTAAAAATTAAAATCATATCAAGTATCTTCTCAGACCACAATGGAATAAAACTTGAAATCAATAAGAAGAAGAAATTTGGAAACTGTACAAATACATGGACATTAAACATGCTATTGAATGACCATTGGATCAATGAAGAAATTAAGATGGACATTAAAATATTTTTTAAACAGAAAACGGAAACATAACATGCAAAACCTATGGGATACAGCAAAAGCAGTACTAGGAGGAAAGTTTATAGCAATAAATGCCTACACCAAAAAAGTAGAAAGATTTCAAATAAACAACCTAATGATGAACCTCAAGGAACTCAAAAAGCAAGAACAAACCAAACGCACAATTAGCAGAAAGAAAAAATAATAAACAACATAGCAGAACCAATTGCAACAGAGACAAAAAAGAAATGCAAAGAATCAACAAGATAAAAGTTGGTTTTTTGAAAAGTTAAACAAAATTGATAAACCACTAGTGAGAATAACCAAAAAAAAAAAAAAAAGGAGACCCAAATAAATACAATCAGAAATGAAAAAGGAGACATTACAACTGTTACCAAAGAAACAAAAAGGATCATTAGAGGCTATAATGAACAACCATATGCTAACAAATTGGAAAACCTAGAGGAAAGGGATAAATTCCCAGACATACACAGCCTACGAAGATTGAACTAGGAAGAAACAGAAAACCTGAACTGACCCAAAATGAATAGCAGGTTTGAATCAGTAACAAAAAGTCTCCCAAAAGAGAAAAGCCCCAGACTAGGCCTTTATGCTGATTTCTACCCAATTTATAAAGAAAAACAAACACCAATTCTTCTCAAACTATTCCCAAAAATTGAAGGGGAGGGAATTCTTCCTAACTCATGTATAAGGTCAGCATTACCCTGATATCCAATCAAGACAAGGACACAACAAAAAGAGAAAAGTACAGGCCAATATTCCTAATGAACACAGATGGAATAATTCTCAGCATAATACTACCAAGCCAAATCTAATGATGAATGAAAAAGATAATATACCATGATCAAGTGAGATTTATCCCAGGAATGCAAAGATGGCTCAACATACACAAATCAATACATGTGATACATCACATCAACAAGATGAAAGGCAAAAACTATCTGATCATCTCAGCAGATGCAGAAAAATCACTCGGTAAAACTTACCGTTCCTTCAAGATGAAAACTCTCAACAAATTATGCATAGAAGGAACACTTCAAAATAAGAAAAGGCATATATGACAAATCTACAGCTAACATCCTACTCACTGGGAAAAATTGAAAAGCCTTTCCTCTAGGAACTGGAGCAAGACAAGGATGCCCACTTTCATCACTCTTTATTCAACACAGTATGGGACATCCAAGCCAGAGTGATCAGACAAGATAAAGAAATAAAAGGCATCCAAAATGGACAAGAGGAAGTCAAATTGTCTCAGTTTGCAGATGACATAATCTTATACTTGTAAACAGAAAAACCTAAAGACTCCACCAAAAAACTCTTAAAATGGGTAAATTAGGCTGGGCATGGTAGCTCATGCCTGTAATCCCAGCACTTTGGGAGGCCAAGGTGGGTGGACGACCTGAGGTTGGGAGCTTGAGGCCAGCCTGGCCAACATGGTGAAACCCTGTCTCTACTAAAAATACAATTAGTCAGGCGTGGTGGTAGGTGCTTGTAATCCCAGCTACTTGGGAGGCTGAAGCAGGAGAATCACTTGAACCCGAGAGGTGGAGTTGCAGTGAGCCAAGATTGCACCACTGCACTCCAGCCTGGGCAACAGAGTGAGACTCTATCTCAAAAAATAAAAAATAAAAAATAAATTTAAAAAACGGATGTATAATTCAGTAAAGCTTCAGGACACAAAATCAATATACAAAAATCAGTAATGTTTCTATATACCAGTAACAAACTAGCTAAAATAGAAATCAAGGAAGAAATTCTATTTATAACAGCTACAAAAATAAAATACCTAGGAATAAACTTAACCAAGGATGGGGAAAAAAAAGACCAAAAAACCTCTACAAAGAAAACCACAAAACACTGATAAAATAAATTGAGAAGGAAAGGAAGAAATGGAAAGGAATCTCAAGCTCGTGGGTTGGAATAACTAATACTGTTAAAATGACCATGCTACCCGAAGCAATCTAGAGATTCATTATAATCCCTATCAATTATATTCTTCACAGAAACAGGAAAAAAAAAAAAAAAACCTGAAATTCATATGGAACCACAGAAGACCCCAATAGCCAAAGCAATACTGAGCAAAAAGAACAAAGCTAGAAGCCTCACATTACCCGATTTAAAAATATACTGTAAAGCAGCCGAGCGCGGTGGCTCATGCCTGTAATCCCAGCACTTTGGGGGGCCGAGGCGGGTGGATCAGAAGGTCAGGAGATCGAGACCAACCTGGCTAACATGGTGAAACCTCGTCTCTACTGAAAAAAAAAAAAAAAAATTAGCCAGGTGTGGTTGTGGGCGCCTGTAGTCCCAGCTACTTGGGAGGCTGAGGCAGGAGAATGGCGTGAACCTGGGAGGCAGAGCTTGCAGTGAGCCAAGATTGCGCCACTGCACTCCAGCCTGGGCGACAGAGCAAGACTCTGTCAAAAAACAAACAAACAAACAAAACAAACAAATATATATATATATATATATATATATATATATATATATATATATATATACTGCAAAGCTATAGTAACCAAAACAGCTAGTATTGGTATTAAAAGAGACACAAAAACAAAGGAAACAGACTAAAGAATCCAGAAATGAATCCACATATTTACAGCTAACTGATTTTCAAGAAAGCTGTCAAGAACATTCATTGAATAAAGGACAACCTCTTCATTAAATGGTGCCAGGAAAACTAGATATCCAAACACAGAAGAATAAAACTAGACCCTTATCTCTCATCACTTACAAAAATAAACTCAAAATCTATTAAAGACTTAAGTGTAACAGCCACAACTATAAAACTACTAGAAGTAAACACAGGAGAAACGCTTCAGAACAAACATTGTATGGCTAACACTTAAAAAGTACAAGCAACAAAAACAGACAAATGGGATTATATTAAATACCTTCTGCATATCAAAGAAAGCAATCAACAGAGTGAAAAGACAACACCCCTTCCTTACACCATACACAAAAATTAACTCAAGATGGCTTGAAGACTTAAATCTAAAACCCATAACTATAAAAATGCTGGAAGACAACCCAGGCAATACCATCTGGTACATAGTGATGGGCAAAGAGTTCATGGTGAAGATGCCAAACACAATTGCCACAAAAGCAAAAATCGACAAATGGGATCTAATTAAATGAAAGAGCTTCTGCACAGCAAAAGAAACTATCAGAAAATAAAGACATTTCTCAAAAGAAGATATACAAATCACGAAGTTTATGAAAAAATATTCAACATCACTAATCATCACAGAAATGCAAATCAAAACCACAATGAGATATCATCTCACACTTGTTAGAATGGTTATTATGAAAAAGACAAAGCACAACAAATGCTGGCAAGCATGTGAAGAAAAGAAAATTGTTGTATATTGTTGGTGGGAATGTAAATTAGTACAGCCATTATGAAAAAAATACAGAGATTTCTCAAAAAACTAAGAACAGATCTACCATATGATCCAGCAATCCCACTCCTGGGTATATATCCAAAAAAAAGGATATCAGTGTATCAACGGGATATCTGTACCCCCATATTTACTGCAGCACTATTTACAATAGCCAAGATATGGAATCAATCTAAGTGTCAATCAGTGGATGAATGGATAAAGAAAATGGGAATATACGCACAATAGAATAGTATTCAGCCACAAAAAAGAATGAAATCCTGTCATTTTCAGCTAAATGTATGGAATTAAAGGTCATAATGTTAGGTGAACTAGGCCATGCACAGAAAGAAAATCATTGCATGTTCTCACTTATATGAGCGGTTTATGCTCCTGGAAACCAAAGTGGGGGCCATGTTTCAGGTCAGTAGGGTCAGGGATAGAGACCGCAGTTATGGACTTGTGTGCCCTGGAGCTATATAAAATTGACATCATGGAGATAAAGAGTAGAATGATAGTTACCAGAGGCTGGGAATAGGAGGGGTTTGAAAAGAGGTTGATTAATGGGTATAAAAATATATAATAGAAGGAATAAGATCTAGTGTTATCACAGAAAGTAACTACAACAATTTGTTGTATATTTCTTTTTTTTTAAATTTCAATAGTTTTTAGGGAACAGGTGGTATTTAGTTACATGGATAAGTTCCTTAGTGGTGATCTCTGAAATTTTGGCATACTCATCACCAAAGCAGTTTACCCAATGTATAGTCTTTTATCTCTCACCCCCTCCCACCTTCCCCCTGAGCCCCCAACGTCCACTGTTTCATTCTTGTGCCTTTGCATCATCATAGCTTAGCTCCCACTTATGAGTGAGAACATGCAATGTTTGGTTTTCCATTCCTGAGTTACTTCATTTAGAATAATGGTCTCCAACTCCATCCAGGTTGCTATGAATGCCATTATTTCATTCCTTTTTAAGGCTAAGTAGTATTCTATGGTATATATATATATATATATATATATATATATATATATATATATAAATAAAATACATTTTCTTTATCCACTAATTGATTGATGGGCATTTGGGCTGGTTCTATAGTTTTGCAACTGTGAATTTTGCTACTGTAAACATGTGTGCAAAAGCATCTTTTTCATATAATGACTTCTTTTCCTCTGGGTAGATACCTAGAAGTGGGATTGCTGGATCAAATGGTAGATTTACTTTTAGTTCTTTAAGGAATCTCCATACTGCTTTCCATAGTGGTGGTACTAGCTTACATTCCCACCATCAGTGTAAAAGCGTTCTCTTTCACCACGTCCGTGCCAACATCAATTTTTGCTATTTTTCGTTTTTGGTTTTGGTTGTTTTTTTTTTTTTTTTTTTTTTTTTTTTGAGATGGAGTCTCACTCCGTTACCCAGGCTGGAGTACAGTGGTGCGATATCAGCTCACTGCAACCTCTGCCTCCCGGGTTCAAGCAATTCTCCTGCCTCAGCCTCCTGACTGGCTGGGATTACAGGTAACCGCCACCATGCCTGGCTAATTTTTGTATTTTCAGTAGAGACTGGGTTTCACCATGTTGGTCAGGCGGGTCTCAAACTCCTGACCTCCTGATCCACCCACCTCGGCCTCCCAAAGTGCTAGGATTACAGGTGTGAGCCACTGCGCCCGGCCCTATTTTTGTTTATTTTACACGTGGTATTGCATTGTGGTTTTGATTTGCATTTCCCTGGTAATTAGTGATATTGAGCATTTTTTCATATGTTTGTTGGCCATTTGTATATCTTCTTTTGAGAATTGTCTATTCATGTCCTTGGCACACTTTTTGATGGGATTATTTTTTTCTTGCTGATTAGAGTTCCCTGTAGATTCTGGACATTAGTCCTTTGTCAGATGCAGTTTGTGAAAATTTTCTCCCACTCTGTGGGTGATCTGTTTACTCTGCTGATTATTTCCTATGCTGTGCAGGAGGCTTTTAGTTTAATTAAGTCCCATCTATTTATCTTTGTTTCTGTTGCATTTGCTTTTGGGTTCTTGGTCATGAACTGTTTTCCTAAGCCAATGTGTAGAAGCGTTTTCCAATGTTATCTTCTGAATTTTTATGGTTTCAGACCTTAGATTTAAGTCTTTGATCCATCTTGTGTTGATTTTTGTATAAGGTGAGAGATGAGGATCCAGTTTTATTCTTTTACATGTGGCTTGCCAATTATCCCAGCACTATTTGTTGTATAGGGGGTACTTTCCCTACTTTGTTTTTGTTTACTTTGTCGAAGATCAGTTGGCTGTTAAGTATTTGGCTTTATTTCTAGGTTCTCTACTCTGTCCCATTGGTCATGTGCCTATTTTTATACCAACACCATGCTGTTTTGGTGCCTATAGCCTTGTAATATAGTTTGAAGTTGGGCAATGTGATGCCTCTAGATTGGTTCTTTTTGCTTAGTTTTGCTTTGGCTATGCAGACTCTTTTTTAGTTCTAAATGAATTTTGGCATTTTTTTCTAGTTCTATAAAGAATGATGATGGTATATTGATAGGAATTGCATTGAATTTGTAGACTGCTTTTGGCAGTATGGTCATTTTCACAATATTGAGTCTACGCATCCATGAGCATGGAATGTGTTTCCATTTGTTTGTGTCATCTATGATTTCTTTCAACAGTGTTTTGTAGTTTTCCTTGTAGGGGTCTTTCACTTCCTTGGTTAGGTATATTCTTACGTATTTTATTTTTACAGCTATTATAAAAGGGTTTGATTTGATTCTCAGCCTGGTAGATGTTGGTGTATAGCACTGCTACTGATTTGTGCACATAGATTTTGTATCATGATAAATGGATTTATTGTATATTTCTAAATAGCAATAAGATTTGAAATATTCCCAACACAAAGAAATGATCAATGTTTGAGGTGATTAATATCCTAAAGACCCTGATTTGATCATTACACATTGCATGCATGTACCAGAATCTCACATGGACCCCATAAATGTGTACAATTATTCTCTATCAGAAACGTTTTTAAGAAACATGCAGGAATACACTGTACCTCTTCCTTGCTGTCTCTGGATATTGTCACAGGAGGACTTGACATGCGGATTGTGGCAGCCTCTGTGACCAAGAGCAGAAGACAATAGCAGCATAGAAACCTCAAATGAAAAACCTAACATCTCAAGCTACTAATTTAGCCAACCTTGGCATCATCTATCTCTGGTCTTAGTACATGAAGTGATAAGCCCCCACTGTTCAAGTTGGGTGGCCATCAATTGCTGCAGAATAGAAATTAATGAGGCTTCCTCCTCCTGGATCCCCTACTAGACCCTGACATACCCATTCAGTCACAGGCAGAAAGGGAAGCAGAGGGTAAGGAGACCTGGCTGGCTGTGCCAGATGCAGATCTTACCTGTCCTGCTTAGAACACTCAAAGCTCAACTGGTTAACAAAAAAAGGAAAAAGACAGTAAGGAGTATAACACTCCCCAGATGCAACTTAATCTAAAACTCTGTACTTTAAATTTTCTGAACATACATAGAAATCAGACCACTACTTCTGCAGAACATTTTACTGGTAAAAAGAACAGCCCACATGAGGGAAAACTGATTTGGTGGAAAGACAACAGAAACAAAACATGGGAAATAGGTAAGGTGATAACATGGGGGAGAGGTTTTTCTTGTGTTTCACCAGGAGAAAATCAGCTTCCTGTTTGGATACCCACTAGACATTTGAAGTTCTACAATGAACCCATCAGAGATGCAAATGAAAGTGCCTCCGCAGAGACAGAAAACCCGCAATCGATCATCATCGACTCGCAGGGTGAACAAAATGGTGATATCAGAAGAACAGATGAAGTTACCATCCACCAAGGAAATGGCACATGTGGAGAGCCAGGGAGAGGAAGAGAAAGAAAAAGAGACAGAGATCAGAGAGAGACACAGAAAGTGAGACTGGGGAGAGAGGTAGTGTAAAAGAGAGAGAGAGAGAGACTGTAAGAGAAGGGAGACAAAGATAAAAGGTGCGAGTCAGCAGGTGAGGAGAAAGACTGAAAACTATGAGAAATAGCAACTAAGACACAAAGGACGTGGGAGACTGCCTGCGTGCCGCAGCACCCACACCGTCCTCTTGCCCCCTGTCACTTGGGTTAAGACCACCGGAAATTCCACTATTGCAAATTTTGTATTAATCCTTGTATGTCTGTCCTTTCTATTGTTACTCTACAGGTGTATCCAGCAGCTCAAGAGAGACATCGACCAGCGAGAAGGGGCCATGATGATGGTGGTGGTTTTGTGAAAACGAAAAGGGGGACATGTAGGGAAAAGAAAGAGAGATCAGACTGTTACTGTGTCTACATAGAAAGGGAAGACATAAGAGACTCCATTTTGAAAAAGACCTGTACTTTAAACAATTGCTTTGCTGAGATGTTGTTAATCTGTAGCTTTGCCCCAGCCACCTTGCCCCCAACCATTTTGACCCAACCTGGAGCTCACAAAAACATGTGTTGTATGAAATCAAGGTTTAAGGGATGTAGGGCTGTGCAGGACGTGCCTTGTTAACAAAAAGTTTGCAAGCAGTATACTTGGTAAAAGTCATCGCCATTCTCTAGTCTCAATAAACCAGGGGCACAATGCACTGTGGAAAGCTGCAGGGACCTTAGCCCTTAAAGCTGGGTATTGTCCAAGGTTTCTCCCCATGTGATAGTCTGAAATATGGCCTCGTGGGATGAGAAAGACCTGACGGTCCCCCAGCCCGACAACCATAAAGGGTCTGTGCTGAGGTGGATTAGTCAAAGAGGAAAGCCTCTTGCAGTTGAGATAGAAGAAGGCCACTGTCTCCTGCCTGTCTCTGGGAACTGAATGTCTCGGTATAAAACCTGATTGTACATTTGTTCAATTCTGAGATGGGAGAAAAACCGCCCTATGGTGGGAGGCAAGACATGTTTACAGCAATGCTGCCTTGTTATTCTTTACTCCACTGAGATGTTTGGGTAGAGAGAAACATAAATCTGGCTTACGTGCACGTCCAGTCATAGTACCTTCCCTTGAACTTCATTATGACATAGATTCTATTGTTCACATGTTTGTTGCTGACCTTCTCCTTATTATCACCCTGCCCTCCTACTACATTCCTTTTTGCTGAAATAATGAAGATAATAATCAATAAAAACTGAGGGAACTCAGAGGCCGTTGCCAGTGCAGATCCTTTGTATGTTGAGCGCCGATCCCCTGGGCCCACTGTTGTTTCTCTACACTTTGTCTCTGTGTCTTATTTCTTTTCTATCTCTCATCCCACCTGACTACAAATACCCACAGGTGTGGAGGGGCAGGCCACCCCTTCATTATGAGATTACAGGCATGAATAACCCCCCCTGGCCACCTAAGTCACTCTTGAGAGGCCAGAAGTGATGCTGGAACTTTCTTCCTCTGTGGGTTAAAAAGGGAAAATTAGGGAGAACACAAGGCATGAAAGATGCAGCGATGGATATGTCTATATGGAGCTTCTGTCTGCATCCAGTAGAAAATGCATTTCTAGGCACCAGGTTTAAGAGCAAAAACCTGGAGTCTTGTCTGTTAGCATTCTCCTTCCCCACAAACCAGAGAGGGAATACATTTTGCTCCAGCACACCCAGATGTAGGAAATGTCACATTCCTATTTCTGTAACTTCAGTTAAATCTGCTCTGAGTTTCTGGATGCCTGGCAGGTGGAGAATTCAATCTTGTCATTACCAGCATTCCTTTCCCTTCTCCATGGGCTTACGTAAGAATTCTGGGCTTACACACTGTTGGAAAGCCTGGCAGGAACTACATCCCCCGAACTCTCCATTATTCCAGCTGCTCATGATCCATCAGCCTTTTTTGGGCCATCTGCTAAAACAAGACCCTCCTCACAGCATCATTCCACTGACCCACAGGCTCAGCCCCGGGACCCTCACTATAACAGGTCTCCACTATGCATAGGAACTCACAAAAACCTTCTCTTCATCTTGCCTTCCTCTGATATCCAGCCACTCCCCCACTTCTCACCTTAAACACAGATGGCAGCTCCTTCCCATCGTTCCAAGCCTTGGGGATTGTCCAGCCAAATTCTCTTCAGACACCAAAGCTTCACCCGCCCTCTTCAGGGAAGTGATGCAAGGGCATCTGAGATCTTTGGAAGCCCAATTCTGGCCTCTCTTTGGGGTGGGCTGAGAGTGGGAACTAGACTCTCTTTTCCAAGTGCCATGTTTATCTTCTTCATCATTATATTATTTCCAATGCCTGGCACAGAGTAGGCACTACAGACTGAAACATAGTAGGTACTATTAGTGTCTGCATAATGGGACTCTTGAGGTTGAAGCTATTAACAGAAACCTGCCAAGCAAAAGGATGGAAAACCAACCACCAAAAAAAAAAAAAAAGAAAAAAAGAAAAAGAAAACAATCGTGGCTTTGAGCTCTAAACACACAAGGCACCAGCCCAAGTTTGGGCAATTTTAATACAACAGCCACTTTGCTTCCAAACAAACTGGCACTGGAAACCTCCCTCTGCCTCTTAAAGAGAACCAGTTTCTCTTTCTCTAAGTGGGCAGCATTTCTCCCTGGTGGCAGTACCCAGCCCACTGCCACCAGCAAAGGACTGCATCCAGGAACCAAGAGCTTGATACTTTAAAGAATGTATTTTATAGGGGAAAACAAAGTAACAGCCACATAAATCTGGAACTACCACCACTTTCCAGAGGCCGAATCCCATTTGTGGAGTCTCTTGCATCTCAAGCACCTTGCAGTCAGCTCAACCACAAACTTTTGGGATTCGTTGCAGAGAAGAGTGAAGGTTATCTGCAAAATAAAGGAACCAGGGCTCAGAATTCCCAGAGCAATCCATGACAGAGGAGGTAAGTAGAAAAGGGAAGGGTGAAGTCAAAGGAGAGAAGTCAATGAGTTGGCCAACACCAAGCAAGGACCATGGGACCCTCTCCCTGGCCCCACATCTCAAATGCAGTCAACAAAACCCATCAATGCTTGGTGTAAGTGTTGTATGCTCCCAGAAATGAAAGCAGGGGCCACATTTCAGGTCAGTAGGGTCGGGGAAAGAGGCAGTGGTCATGGACTTGTGGGCCCTGGAGGATGGGATGATTCTGAGACATTGAATCCCTACACGGATCTCAGTAGAAATCTCAGGTAGGGCTTCAACATTCGTGGACCAAGGACTCTGCGGGCCTGAGAGCAACAGCCTTGGTGCATGTCCCATCTCCATCAACCTCGACTGGGGCTTTGAACAAGTTACTTATTTTTTTAACTAACGTTATTTTAATTGACAAATCATAATTGTACACATTTATGTGATGTTTTGATATGTGTATACAATGTGGAATGATGAGATCAAACTAATTAACCTGTCCATCCCCTAATTTACTGACAATTTTTATGATGAGACATTTGAAATGTACCCTCTTAGTTATTTTGAAAGATACATTATTATTGACTATAGTCACGCTGCTGTGCTATAGATTTCAAAGCATATAATCCAGCAACCCAACTTCTGGGTATAGACAAAAAAAAAATCGAAATCAATATGTCGAAGGGATCCCTACGTTCATATGTTCACTGCAGCACTATTCACAATACCCAAGATATAGAATCAACCTAAGTGTCCATCAGTGGATGAAAGGATAAAGCAAATGTACTATATACACCCAATGGAATACTATTAACCCTTAAAAAAGAAATAAATCCTGTCATTTTCAACAACATAGATGAACTTGAAAGACATTCTGTTAAGTGAAATAAGCCAGGCACAGAAAGACAAATACTGCATGATTTTACTTATATGTGGAATCTAAAGAAGTTGAACTCACAGAAATAGAGAGTAGGACAGTGGTTATCAGGGGCTGGGGTGGAGGAAAGGTAGGGGATAGGAGACACTGGTCAAAGGTTACAAAGTTTCCAATAGGAAGAATAAGTTTTGAAGAAGCTAAACTCCTCTGAAAGATCAGTTGCTCATCTGTAGAGCAGGGACACATCATTAACCTTCTAAAGATGTTGCTGTGAGTAAGAGATGATGTTCAGCACAATACCTAACGCACAGTCAGGTCTCCTTAAGCTTGAACCTGCATCGCCATGACCTCTACATCTCAGGACAGAAAGGCTCACAGCCAGTGTCTCAGTTCCCAGTGAAAAGTGGATCCCAGACCAGGCTGAACAGCAGGATCCCTAGGGGATACCCCACCCTACTGAGTCAGAATCACCAGAGGTAGAGCCTGGGTTTGTATGTATGTATGTATGTATGTGTGTGTGTGTGTGTGTGTGTGTATGTATGTATGTATGTATGTATATATAAGAGACAGGGTCTTGCTCTGCAGTCCAGGCTGGAGTGCAGTGTCACAATCATAGTTCACTGCAGCCTCAAATTACTCCTGGCCTCAAGCTATCCTCCCACCTCAGCCTTCAGAGTAGCTGAGATTACAGGCGCATGCCACCAAGCCCGGATACTTTTTTTTTTCTTCTTTCTTTTTGGAGAGAGTCTCACTCTGTTGCCCAGACTGGAGTGCAATGGTGCAATCTTGGCGGACTGCAACCTCTGTCTCCCAGGTTCAAGTGATTCTCATGCCTCAGCCTCCTGAGTAGCTAGGATTACAGGCATGCACCACCACACCAGGCTAATTTTGCTTTTTTCATTGTTGTTTCCTGTTTGTTTTTCACAAATAGGACTTCTTATTTGCCACTGTTTTAAGTCTGAACTTTAAACAGATTCTTGGACTGGTGGTTCATATCCATCAGCTCATTCAACTTTAGCATGTGTCTCATCCCTAGTGGGTTTTCCAAAACTACTACCGTCACCACGAAGCTCCATGCCTTTCAAACCCAGGGTTCTCCAGCATTTTTACTTTTCTAATGAAGACATCATGGAGAGGATAAATTGGCAAGCCTTTTCTACATCTTTGCCAATGTTGTCTGGAATCAATTTATTAACCACTTCTTTCAAGTCATTTGTCTGCACCTCTCAGGTCATGATTTCCATCATCTTCTTCTGGATTTGGCAGACTGTTGGTGCTGAGCATAAGAGGTCTTCAGTATCTGATTGTTGTGTTTTTTAGTAAAACCAACACAAAACAGAAGAAAGAAGTAACCATCGGTAGTCTTGACATCAACATGAGCTTCAATCATTGTTGAACATTTTTCAACCTTGGAACATATTTTGTCACAGGTAAGACCCATGCCATAGAAGTTAGTCAGGCAGTTTTTGCCCTGAACGTCTTCAGTAATCAGCTTGAATTTTCTAAATGCAACTTCATCACTCTGCAAATCAGCAAGACTCATTTCAAACACAAGACCCTTGAGACCATCAGATGCAATTTGGGTTCCTTGGGTCCTGGTGACCAAGTCTTTCCAATATTTCTTATATTGAACATAGCAGGTGCTTTCACATCATACTGATCTTTCTTAGAAAATGGATCAACTGTTTTCTTCTTAACTCCCTTTTTGCCACCTTTCATAAGGCACTTGTTCTTAACATCCACCATGGTGCTGCTCAGAGTACCAAAAGGCTAAATTTTTTATTTTTCATAGAGATGGGGTTTCACCACGTTGGCCAAGCTGGTCTTGAACTCCTGATGTCAGGAGATCTGCCCGCCTCAGCCTCCCAAAGTGCTGGGATTACAGGTGTGAGGCACTGCACTCAGCTGATATTTATTTTTTCTTTTTTTGTAGAGACAGGGTCTTGCCATGTTGCCAAGGCTTGCCTGGAACCCCTGGCCTCAAGCAATCCTCCCACCGCAGCCTCCCAAAGCACTGGGATTTCAGGTGTGAGCCACTATGCCCAGCCTGGAATCTATTTTTAAAGTCAATCAAGTGTTGAATAAAATTGCAAATTGGGCTGTTTTTTCTTTGCATTTTTTACATTTCAATGGTTTTTAACATATTCAGAGATATACACAAACATTACCAGTCAATTTTAGAACATTTCATGACCTCAAAAAGAAACCTCATACCCTTTAGCTAACACCCCCTATCCTCCCATGCCCCTACCAGCCCTAAGCAACCACTAATCGACTTCCTATTTCTATAGATTTCCATCTGAATGAAATCATGTAGAATGTGATCTTTCATCTGTTTTGAAGGTTCGTCCACGCTGTAGTGTATGTACTTTCCTCCTTTTTGTGATCAAATAATACTCCACCATGTGGGTAGACAACAATCGGTGTATCTCTTCATCTGGTGATGGGCATTTGGATTAATTCCCTCTTTGGGTTATTAGGAGTGATGCTACTGTAATTATTCATGTACAAATTTTTGTGTGGGCCTGTGCTTTCATTTTTGAATATGAAAATATGGCACATCTCCACGGAAGACATATAAGTGGCCAATAAGCACATGAAAAGATGCTCAATGAAATTCATCATCAGGGAAACAGAAATCAAAACCACAATGCAATACCACGTCATACACATAAGCATGGCTAGAATCAAAGATAGAGAAAATTGGTCTGGTGCAGTGCCTAATGCCTGTAATCCCTGCACTTTGGGAGACCGAGGCAGGTGGATCACCTGAGGCCAGGAGTTTGAGACCAGCCTGGCCAACATGGTGAAACCCTGTCTCTACTAAAAAAAATACAAAAATTAGCCAGGCATGATAGCAGGTGCCTATAATCCCAGATACTCGGGAGGCTGAGGCAGGAGAGTAACTTGAATCTGGGAGGCAGAGGTTGCAGTGAGCTGAGATTGTGCCACTGCACTCCAGCCTGGGCGACAGAGCAAGACTTTGTCTCAAAAAAAAAAAAAAAATACAGAAAATAACAAGTGTTGGTGAGGATGCAGAGAAACTAGAACCTTCATACATTGCTGGAAGGAATTAAAATGGTGTAGCCACTGTGAGAAACACTTTAACAACTTCCCAAACAATTCTACATAGAGTTACCAAATGATGCAGCAATTGTGCTCCTAGGTATAGGTCCAACTTGGGCTCTTTTAATCTGTGGAAAATGAACTGTGGGTACTTGGCAAGAACAAAGAGGGAGAGAGGCAGAAATGGTGCTATGAGGGCACATTGATTGGTCTCTAGTACACACGGCTCCTACTGCAAATGGTCTCTAAATGACTTCATCAGTTCCTCATAAAAAAAATCACCCTCTGCTCCAATCATGGAGGAAGAAGTATGGATTGGACCTGGTGAGCCACGGTAAGACTGACTGCTAAACTTTATGAATGATGAGGTGATTTGCACGTATAATCTTGACTGTACTAGATTTTTTATTTTATCCACTGTCTTTGAAAACCTAACTCTTGACTAAGAACTGACTTTCCTGTACTTGTTGTTGACTCTAAGTAAATTTCCAATTCCACATAGTCCAAAGATAATGTGCTGAAAAATCTCTCAAAGGAAAAATGCTAAGAATACAGGAACAGTTATACGGCAAATTTTGCAGAATTAACACAAATTGTACTTGTAGGTACGAAGCACAAAACATTTTCATGGGTAAAGAAAAGAGTGCTCTTCATTTTAGTAGAGGCTGCAGGATGAAGCCGATCAAGGTGCTTGCCCAGCCAGACCTTGGGCTCTTACCAAGTTTGTGTTAGAGTCAACTCTGATGGAGTCTCTATCCCAGTCATCTTTTTTTTTTGACATGGAATCTCGCTCTGTCTCCCAGGCTGGAATGCAGCGGTGTGATCTCAGCTCACTGCAACATCTGCCTCCTGGGTTCAAGCTATTCTCCTGCCTCAGCTTCCCAAGTAGCTGGGACTACATGTGCATGCCACCATGCCTGGCTAAGTTTTGTATTTTTAGTAGAGACATTTCATCACGTTGGCCAGGCTGTGCTCAAACTCCTACCCTCAAGTGATCCACCTGCCTTGACCTCCCAAAGTGCTGGGATTACAGGCATGAGCCACCATGCCCGACCTCAGTCATCTTTTTATCCTCCACACCTGGCAAGTTCTAGACACACTGTGGTTCCATACAAGTTTGTTGAATAAATAGGAGACAGATAGAAAGTGGGAGCTCTGGAAGTAGAGAAGATTCCAGAAATTGTGCATATTTCCCAGAGACTGTGGCCAAATTCCTCAGTCCTGCCGAGTTTCTCTATCTCAACTCAAACCTTATGTGTGGTCCCAGGCGCAGTGGCTCACACCTGTAATCCCAACACTTTAGGAGGCTGAGGTGGGCAGATCACTTGAGGCCAGGAGTTTGAGAGCAGCCTGGCCAACATGGTGAAACCCTGTCTCTACTAAAAATACAGAAATTAGCCAGGCATGGTGGTGTGCATCTGTAGTCCCAGCTACTCGGGGGGCTGAGGCACAAGCATTGCTTGAACCCAGGAGGCGGAGGTTGCAGTGAGTCACAATTATGCCACTGTACTCTGGCCTGGGCAATAAAGCAAGACTGTCTCAAAAGAAAAAAAAACCCTTATGTGTGCGCCTTGTTACAGAATTAATGTTTATATGGACAATATGTACATGGGTGTATGTTAAGAGCATGAGTCATCCACAAGATTTTAGCAAAGTCCATTTAGAAATCTCAATGCTTTGGGCTTCCAATTGCTTTGCTGCCTCTGTCCTCAGAAGGAGGCCTCATCCTTGCAATGTAACCAGCAAATCCTTTATGCAGAGGTGTACACAACACAGTCCTCTCCTTGGCTATGACACCTTGAAAGTCTCCTCTTGGTGGCCCCTGGTGCTCATTTCAGAGTAGTTCAAATTAAGGTGATCAGCTTTCACGCCAATCACTCTACAAATCACTCCTATTATGACCAATTTTTCTAAATGCTTTATTGAATTATTACTTAAAGAAATGCACACATAGAAGAGGTCAACACAGTACTTTTCTTACAAACCAAACATACTGCCCAGAAGCAGTGGCTCATGCCTGTCATCCCAGCACTTTGGGAGGTCGAGGTGAGCAGATTGCTTGAGCCCAGGAGCTCGAGACCAGCCTGGGCAACATAGTGAGACCCCCCTCTCTACAAAAAATAAATAAATACAAAAATTAGGCAACAGTGATGGCACATGCCTGTAGTTCCAGCTACTCAGGAGGGCTGAGGTGGGAGGACTGCTTGAGCCCAGGAGGCAGAGGCAGCAGTGAGCCATGATGGTGCCAGTGTGCTCCAGCCTGGGTGACAGAGCAAGATCCTGCCTCAAAACAACAACAACAACAACAACAAAAAACCTGAACGTCTCCATATTACTGACACCCAATTCAAGAAGCAAAATATTGCAGCCCCTTCCAGGATATTCCTGGGGTCTCTTCCATCTCTACTAACCCCTGACTACAAACGGCCTCCACCTATTTCATCTGACATTGTACTTTATGAAAAGAAGCAGTTCTCAGATGGGGCTATTTTGCCCTCTGGGGACATTAGGCAATATCTGGAGACGCTGGGGTTTGTCTCTACTTGGGGGGAGTTGTGTTACTGCATCCAGTGAGTCCAGGGATCCAGGGATGCCACTCAACATCCTAAAATGCACAGGGAACCCCCACACATAGAACAGAGAAATTGCTGAGCCAAAATGTCAGTAGTGTCACAGCTGACACCCTGAGATACACACAATCACACACTGTCTGCTCTTTCATGCTCAGGATCTCTTTCATTCTAATCATCTCATAGGAAACAGAAATGTCATCTGGAGGTAGGTAGAGTCCAAAACAAAGAAGATCCAGAGTTTTTTTTTTAATCAGCCTGGTGCCTTTAGAGCTAGGATTTAGTTTCCATTCTTTCTGTCTCATTTTCAAGTGATTTTTCTTCAAATGGCATCTGCTGGGCTCAAGACCCAGAGATCCCCACAAAGCTGAGATTCACATGGGAATTTTTTATACACCCACACAGGTATACACTGCTATTTACATGCAGACATCCATGCACAGATACACACATCCGGAGACCAAGACAGAAAGCAAACTCCACCATAAAAGCACGGTTCCCCAAACACGAGAAATGCACCATTCACTCCAGGGAGGTACCTATTTGTTTAATTCAGCCTCTGATATTCAGGCTGTTGACAAGCCCAGCTCTGAAAGTCTTCCCCTCTAGGAAAGAGAGATGGATTTTTTCTTTACTCAAGAATATAGATCTAAAAAAAACAAACACTTCTGCATCTCAAAGCAGGCTCTACCTCCTGAGCTACACATATCGATCAGCATTTTATTGTCAATTTTCTTTTATTTGAACTGGAGAAAAATATAACCTAATTATGTTCTTACTGACACTTTGGAATCAGTTACACTAAATCCAATTCTTTGGGTTCTCATGATTAATGTTTTGAATTTGGGGGAGAACAAAGCAAAATCATTGGTCATGTTTTAATATAATTAGTACAGGATATATCTAAGGGGTTCAAGTATCACTGTAGCAAGAAGCTCATTCTGCAGTAAAAGGGGGATTCTGCCACTAGGATTGAGTGAGGGTGGTTCATGGCTGCACCGTTTCATCAATGTCTCTTCAAGAGTCCATGGAATGTGGAATGGGAAAGACTGAAATAGTCCAAGTTTTGGCTAAGCTTCTATTAAGGGGTGTTAGGAGCTGATAAAATAACCTGGTCTTTATAGACATCCCACACTATAGTTCTCTAAGCTACAGATTCTCAGATTTTTCTATTTTATAAACCAGTAAAAATATTTTTTTAATTTGAGAACCAACATAAAGTTGCAATTTTTTTTTCTTTTTGATAAGAAGGAACTTTTTTAAACTACCAGTTTCACACACACACACACACACACACACATACACACAGAAATTCCACCATGATTGGTCAGAATAGGTGAGGTTTTGCTGCAATAACAAACAACTCCTAAATCTTGGTAACTTCAAACATCAGTAGTTGTTTTTCTCACTCATGCTACAACTGCAGGGAGGTAAGGGGTGCTCTGTTTTCCATCAAACTTGCCCTAAGACTAAGGCTAATGGGGGTTGCATTACCTCGAGTATCACCAAGCAGGGAACAGAGGGAGAAGAATGCTAGAGAGTCTTGTACTAAGAATTAAATGCCCCAGGCTAGAAGTCTCACACTACACCTCTGCCCCCAGCCTCTTGGCCAGAACTAGCCACATCCCCTCCCCCACCACAGGGCAATGCATGCAGACAGGAGAATTGGATACATTACAAATTTCTACCCCATGGCATTTCATAAAAGGGAAAAAATGCAAATATGAAAATGTTTTAATAGAATAGAATATATACATTTTTAGAATACAGAACAACCCTCCAAAAACGACAGTTGGTGGTCTTTCACCAATGGGCACATTTCTGTGACATTTTCTCTGTTTTTCCATTTTATCCTTGACCTATGAACATTTTATACAGATGGTTCAAAGAACACCATTTGGGGACCACTGCTCTAATCAGGTGATGAAAACAGCCCCAAGAACAGAGCACAGTCTCTTTAGCAAAGACCCAGCAGGGCCAGGGTGACCATGTTCTCACCATCAATATGCAGACATCCACCTGCAGCATCCTCACATCCCAACATCAAACAGTGGCTCTTTATAGCTTGATTCTAATGCCCTTTGATCTTCATCATCACTGTAAAGCTCTCTGGCCCCAAGATCTAACATCGCCACTCTAGCTACATCCTGCAACTGTTCACCTCTCCTGCCTCCTCATCCCTCTAAACTTCTCTTCACAACCTCATGTTTCCTTCTTGCTTTACCTTCCTGCTCAGCCTGGACCTTACAGTCACCTTCTTCTTGTAATGTGCTCCTAAACTCGTTCTTCCCTGCTTTCAACCACACCCACCTGGAAAATCTCCATACCCCATTGATGACTTGCCTCGCAACTGCCTAAGGGCTGCTGAATGATACTGGAGAGAATCACATCATGGATCTGGTAGTTCCACTAAATAACCTCACCATCCAACTCTAGGATAGACTTCACTTCTGTTCAGCAATATTTTTAAGCATCACAAATAAATTCCAAACCATATTTGCTATAACAATTGACTTTAAACCTCTTCCATATCTCAAAGCCCCCCAAACCCATCCCTAGGGGTTTCAGAGCCCAGAGTTGAGTTCTCTCAACTCACTTCCATCTCACCCCTAGATCACTGTATCTTGACCCTCTTCCTCTGCCTTTCCCATCTTATAAGGAGAAGCATCCTTCTCCTTTCCCAAGCTACCTTCTCCACTTGTGCCTCATTTGAGACCTCCCTTTATCACCTGTTCCCTTGGAACTCCCATGACTCACCACCTTCACTTGTCATTTCACTCATAAATATTTTGCACGATGTATGTGCCAGGCGTTTAATATATAATCATGTTTAAGTCTCCACATGCTAACAAGAAAAACCTTGATTATCCCTGCTATGCCCTCAAGTCATTACCCTCCCCGCTCCTTTCCTGTGTTCCCAAACTTTGTTGATCTTCATCAATCCCTCTGATGCAGATGGCTCCGAAGTTTGCACCCTATTAGGTTGGTGCAAAAGTAATTGTGGATTTTGCCATTAAAAGTAATGGCAATCATAGCAATTATTTTTGTACCAGCCTAGTATCTTTTCTCCTTCTACCAATCTTTGTCCCTGAGCCATCTCATCACCTATAACTACCTCCTCCATGCAGTTGATTCCCAGATCTGTATTATTCTACTGAAAGTCCATTACCAAACTTTCTCAGCTAGAATAACAGAAGCCCAATTAGAATTCATGATACCATTTTCCCACCACCACCACAACCACAACCATCGCCCTGCCATTGTTAGCAAAACCATCTCTTGAGTGGAGCTCAAAGATTTGTAATCTCCCACTCCCCAGAAAGATAACTTCAGACTCAGCCTAGAAGTAAAGATCCTCCAGATATGACCTCAATGACCCTCCAACCCATGTCCCCAGTGCATCCCTTTGATGCCCCCTTCAGTGGAGTCAAAATGGAGTGAGTGTTTTTCTTTTCACATACTCCTGGTGTTCTTCCACGAATACAATTTTCACCTCTTGAATATTTTCAAGAATTCTCCATGCTACACACAGTGAAATCCAAACTCCCCATCAGGACCCCAGTCTTCCCAAAAGCTCTTTGCACTTTTCTGCCTCCACACTTTTCCTTGGGTCATCCTCTTCTCTAATATAACCTTGTGTATTACTCTAGGTTCTCCAGAGAAAGAGCAGAGAGATAGAGGTAGAGCTATACACATAGAGAGAGACAGATTGATTTGTTGTAAGGGATGGCTCACATGGTTATGGAGGCTAAGGAGTCCTGGAGTCTGCAGTCAGCAAGCTGGAGACCCAGGACAGCCAATGATATAGTTCCAACTCGAGTCCACATCTAAAGTCAGGAGAAGATTGATGTCCCAGCTCAAATATAATCAGGAAAAAAGAGCAAATTCTCTGTGACTCCACCTTTTTGTTTTGTTCAGGCCTTCAGTGGATTGGATGAGGCTCACCCATATTGGGGAGGAAAATCTGCTTTATTCAGTCTACCAATTAAATGTTATCCTCATCCAGAATACCTCAGAGGCACACCCAGACTAATGTGTAGCCAAATATCTGGGCACCCCACAACCCAGTCAAATTGATACATAACATTAACCATAATGTCTTGCTTCTACTCTCTCCCCATTACTGCATGTCCAAATCCTTCCCTTATTTCAAGTCTTAGTTCAAATGTCACCTCTTAACTAAGCCTTCCCTGCTAAGCCCAAATATTAATAGAATTGGTTTCTCCCTTCTCTGATATCTCAAAATACTTTGTGTGTTTCTCTTTTACTGTATTTATTACAAACTCCCTTATAAATCGAGACAGTGATTCCCAGACAAATTATCAAAAGAGTATAAAAGAAGTCTTCTTTGAGTGTGAAATATCTCACAGAATTTAGCACACGGCCTCTTCATGAAGAAACTACTGGGAGAGAAGAAGACAAGCTGGAAGAGGCCAGGGAAAGGGGGTTAGTACAAGGGGGGTTAGTACCAAACTTTTCTCCGTCTCTCATCCCACCCAACTAGAAATACCCACAGGTGTGGAGGGGCAGGCCACCCCTTCATCTGGCGCCCAACGTGGGGCCTTTCTCTAGGGTAAAGGTACGCTAAGAACATGAGCATTGACGACAGCTGACGAGAGATTCCCGAGTACGTCCACAGTCAGCCTTGCAGTAAGCTTGTGCGCTCGGAGGAATCCAGGGTAACAATGGGGCAAACTGAAAGTAAATATGCCTCTTATCTCAGCTTCATTAAAATTCTCTTAAGAAGAGGGGGAGTTAAAGCTTCTACAGAAAATTTAGTTATGCTATTTCAAACAATAGAACAATTCTGCCCATGGTTTCCAGAACAGGGAACTTTAGATTTAAAAGATTGGGAAAAAATTGGCACAGGACTAAAACAAGCAACTCAGGAAGGTAAAATCATCCCACTTACAGTATGGAATGATTGGGCCATTACTAAAGCAACTTTAGAACCATTTCAAATAGAAGACGATAGCATTTCAGTCTTTGATGCCCCTGAAAGCTGTGTAATAGATTGTGAAGAAGAGGCAGGAACAGAGTTTAAGAAAGGAATGGAAAGTTCACATTGTAAAAATGCAGTACAGCCTGTAATAGCTCAGTCAATGCAAAATGTTGACTATAATCAATTACAGGAGGCAATATATCCTGAAACATCAAAATTGGGGAAAGGAGGCCCAGAATTATTTGGGCCATCAGAGTTTAGACCACGATGGCCACCATCTCCCGCGGTTCAGATACCTGTGACATCACAATCTCAAATCCTAATCCAGGCACAGTATCCACAATAGCAGCCAGCAGAAAATAAAACCCAACCCTCGGTAGTTTATCAACACCAGCCGCCAGCCGAATTTCAGTATCAGCCGTCTCCAGAGGTTCAGTATGGATCTCAGGCGGTGCTTCCTGTGCTAAATAGCAAGACACTATATCAACAACCCACGGCGATGGCGTTTGATCCTACAGCACCACCTAGTGGACAAGATAGTGCACTGCAGGAGACCATTGCTACAGCCGGAAAACAGGGAGATCTTGAGGCATGGCAGTATCCGGTAATGTTACAACCCATACCGGCCGGAAAAGGGAGTCAAACAGGAGCATCTGTCTGAACTGAGGCTAGATATGAATCTTTCACCATGAAAATGTTAAAAAATATAAAGGAAGGGTTTAAACAATATGGACTCAACTCTCCTTATATGAGAACATTATTAGATTCCATTGCTCATGGAAATAGACTTATTCCTTAAGATTGGGAAATTTTGGTTAAATCTTCCCTCTCAACCTCTCAGTATCTACAGTTTAAAACCTGGTGGATTGATGGGGTACAAGAACAGGTATGGAAAAATCAGGCTATTAATCCTGTTGGTTATATAGATGCAGACAAATTGCTAGGAACAGGTCCAAATTGGGGCACTATTAACCAACAATCAGTAATGCAGAATGAGGCTATTGAACAACTAAGGGCTATTTACCTCAGGGTCTGGGAGAAGATTCAGGACCCAGGAACCTCCTGCCCTTCTTTTAGTTCAATCAGACAAGGCTCTAAAGGGCCATATCCAGACTTTGTGGCAAGGTTGCAAGATGCAGCTCAAAAATGCATTGCAGATAATAATGCCCGAAAAGTTATTGTAGAAATAATGGCTTATCAAAATGCAAATCCAGAATGTCAATCGGCTATAAAGCCATTAAAAGAAAAGGTTTCAGCAGGAGTTGATGTAATTACAGAATATGTGAAGGCTTGTGATGGGATTGGAAGAGCTATGCATAAAGCAATGCTAATGGCTCAAGCAATTACAGGGGTTGCTTTAGGAGGACAAGTTAAAACATTTGGGGGGAAAATGTTATAATTGTGGTCAAATCGGTCATCTAAAAAAGAATTGTCCAGGCTTAAATAAACGGAGCAAAAAAAAAGGAGGCACCTGGCCTGTGTCCAAGATGTGGAAAAGGAAAACATTGGGCTAAGGAATGTTGTTCTAAATTTGATAAAAATGGACAACCATTGTCGGGAAATGGGAAGAGGGGCCAGCCCCAGGCCCCACAACAAAGTGGGGCATTCCCGATTCAGCCATTTGTTCCTCAGGGTTTTCAGGGACAACAACCCCCACAGTAAATACCACCATTTCAGGAAATCAGCCAATTACAACAATACAAGAGTTATCCCCCGCCACAGCAGGCAGTGCTGCAGTAGATTTATGTTCTACTCAGATTATTTCTTTACTCCCTGGAGAGCCTCCGCAAAAGATTCCTACAGGGGTATATGGCCCGCTGCCAGAAGGGATGGTAGGCCTTATTTTAGGAAGATCAAGTCTAAATTTAAAGGGAGTCCAAATTCATACTGGGGTAATTGATTCAGATTATAAAGGGGAAATTCAGTTAGTGATCAGCTCTACTGTTCCCTGGAGTGCCAATCCAGGTGAGAGAATTGCTCAATTACTGCTCTTGCCTTATATTAAAATTGGAGATAGCAAAACAGAAAGAACAGAAGGGTTTGGAAGTACCAACCCTGCTGGAAAAGCTGTTTATTGGGCTAGTCAGCTCTCAGAGAATAGACCTGTGTGTACAGTTACTATTCAGGGAAAGCAGTTTGAAGGATTAGTGGATACTGGGGCTGATGTTTCTATCATTGCCTTAAATCAATGGCCAAAAAATTGGCCTAAACAAAAGCCCGTTGCAGGACTTGTTGGTGTGGGCACTGCCTCAGAAGTGTATCAAAGTGCCAAAATTTTACATTGTCTGGGACCTGATAATCAAGAAAGTACAGTTCAGCCTATGATTACTTCTATTCCAATTAATTTATGGGGCCGAGACATATTAGAACAGTGGCATGCAGAGATTACTATTCCAGTCTCCCTATACAGCGCCACTAGTCAAAAAATTATGACTAAAATGGGATATCTCCCTGGCAAAGGACTAGGGAAAAACGGAGAAGGCATTAAAGTTCCAATTGAGGCTAAAGAAAATCCAGAAAAAAAGGGATTAGAGTATCCTTTTCAGGAGTGGCCACTGTAGAGCCTCCAAAACCCATTCCATTAACTTGGAAAATAGAAAAGCCTGTATGGGTAAATCAGTGGCCACTACCAAGACAAAAGCTGGAGGCTTTACACTTATTGGCAAAGGAACAATTAGAAAAGGGACATATTGAGCCATCATTTTCGCCTTGGAATTCTCCTGTGTTTGTAATTCAGAAAAAATCAGGCAGATGGCGCATGCTAACTGATTTAAGAGCCGTTAATGCAGTAATTCAACCCATGGGGCCTCTCCAACCTGGGCTGCCCTCTCCAGTCACGATTCCCAAAGATTGGCCTTTAATTATAATTGATCTGAAGGATTGCTTTTTTACCACTCCTCTGGCAAAACAGAATTTTGAAAAATTTGATTTTACTATACCAGCTATAAATAATAAAGAACCAGCCACCAGATTTCAGTGGAAGGTGTTGCCTCAGGGAATGGTTAATAGTCCAACCATTTGTCAGACTTTTGTAGCTCAAGTTCTTCAATCAGTTAGAGACAAGTTTTCAGACTGTTATATCATTCATTATGTTGATGATATTTTGAGTGTTGCAAAAACAAGAGACAAATTAATTGACTGTTACACATTTCTGCAAGCAGTGGTTGCAAACGCAGGCCTGACAATAGCATCTAATAAGATTGAGACCTCCACTCCTTTTCATTATTTGGGAATGCAAGTACAGGAAAGAAACATTAAACCACAAAAAGTAGAAATAAGAAAAGACACATTAAGAACATTAAATGACTTTCAAAAATTGATAGGAGATATTAATTGGATTAGGCCAACTTTAGGCATCCCTACTTATGCCATGTCAAATTTGTTCTCTATCTTGAGAGGGGATCCAGACTTGAATAGTAAAAGAACATTAACCCCAGAGGCAACTAAAAAAATTAAATTAGTTGAAGAAAAAAATTCAGTCAGCACAAGTAAATAGAATAGATCACTCAGCCCCACTCCAACTTTTAATTTTTGCTACTGCACATTCTCCAACAGGCATTATTGTTCAAGATACAGATCTTGTAGAGCGGTCATTCCTTCCTCACAGTACAATTAAGACTTTTACATTGTACTTAGATCAAATGGCTACATTTGATCAGGCAAGATTACGAATTCATAATCAGGCAAGATTACGAATAGTAAAATTGTGTGGAAGTGACCCAGATAAAATCATTGTTCCTTTAAATAAGGAACAGGTTAGACAAGCCTTTATCAATTCTGGTGCATGGCAGATTGGTCTTGCTGATTTTGTGGAAATTACTGATAATCATTACCCAAAAGCAAAAATCTTCCAGTTTTTAAAATTGACTACTTGGATTTTACCTAAAATTACCAGACATAAACCTTTAGAAAATCTTCTGACAGTGTTTACTGATGGTTCCAGCAATGGAAAAGAGGCTTACACTGGACCAAAAGAACGAGTCATTGAAACTCAATATCACTTAGCTCAAAGAGCAGAATTGGTTGCTGTCATTTCAGTGTTACAAGATTTTAATCAGCCTATTAACATTGTTTCGGATTCTACATATGTAGTACAGGCTACCAAGGATATTGAGACAGCTCTAATCAAATATAGCATGGATGATCAGTTAAATCAGCTGTTTAAATTGTTACAACAAACTGTGAAAAAAAGAAAGTTCCCATTTTATATTACTCATATTCGAGCACATACTAATTTACCAGGGCCTTTAACTAAGGCAAATGAACAAGCTGATTTGCTAGTATCATCTGCCTTCATGGAAGCACAAGAACTTCATATCCTGACTCATGTAAATGTAACAGGATTAAAAAACAAATTTGATATCACATGGAAACAAGCAAAAAATATTGTACAACCTTGTGCTCAGTGTCAAGTCTTACACCTGCCCACTCAAGAGGCAGGAGTTAATCCCAGAGGTTTATGTCCTGATGCACTATGGCAAATGGATGTTACACATGTACCTTCATTTGGAAAATTGTCATTTGTCCATGTAACATTGATACTTATTCACATTTCATATCGGCAACCTGTCAGACAGGAGAAAGTACTTCCCATGTTAAAAGACATTTATTATCTTGTTTTGCAGTCATGGGAGTTCCAAAAATAATTAAAACAGATAATGGGCCAGGATATTGTAGTAAAGCATTTCAAAAATTTTTAAATCCGTGGAAAATTGCACATACAACAGGAATCCCTTATAATTCCCAAGGACAGGCCATAGTTGAAAGAACTAATAGAACACTCAAAGCTCAATTGGTTAAACAAAAAAAGGAAAAAGACAGTAAACAGTATAACACTCCTCAGATGCAACTTAATATAGCACTCTATACTTTCAATTTTTAAAATATATATAGAAATCAAACCACTACTCCTGCAGAATAACATTTTACCGGTAAAAAGAACAGCCCACATGAGGAAAAACTGATTTGGTGGGAAAATAACAAAAATAAAACATGGGAAATAGGTAAAGTGATAACATGGAGGAGAGGTTTTACTTGTGTTTCACCAGGAGAAAATCAGCTTCCTGTTTGGGTACCCACTAGACATTTGAAGTTCTACAATGAACCCATCAGAGATACAAAGGAAGGCGCCTCTGCAGAGACAAAAAACCCGCAATTGAACATCATCGACTCGCAGGATGAATAAAATGGTAATATCAGAAAAACAGATGAAATTGCCATCCACCAAAAAGGTGGAGCTGCCGACCTGGGCCCAGCTAAAGAAGCTGACACAGTTAGCTAAAAAAAAGCCTGGAAAACACAAGGGTAACACAAACTCCAGAGAATATGCTGCTTGCAGCTTTAATGATTGTATCAACAGTGGTAAGTCTCCCTATGTCTGTGGGAGCCGCTAGAGCTAACTATACTTACTGGGCCTATGTGCCTTTCCCACCCTTAATTCGGGCAGTCACTTGGATAGATAATCCTATTGAAATATATGTTAATAACAGTGTATGGGTACCAGGCCCCACAGATAACCGTGGCCCTGCCCAACCTGAAGAAGAAGGAATGATGATAAACATTTCCATTGGGTATCATTATCCTCCTATTTGCTTGGGAAAAGCACCAGGATGCTTAATGCCTACTATCCAAAATTGGTTGGTAGAAGTACCTACTGTCAGTGGCACCAGTAAATTTACTTATCATGTGATAAGTGGAATATCACTCGGGTCACAAATAAATAATTTACAAAATTCTTCCTATCAAAGATCATTAAAATTTAGGCCTAAAGGGAAACCATGCCCCAAGGAAATTCCAAAAGAATCAAAAGACCCAAAAGTCTTAGTTTAGGAAGAATGTGTGGCTGATACTGCAGTGGTACTATAAAACAATAAGTTTGGAACTATTATAGACTGGGCCCCTCGAGGCCAGTTATATTATGATTGTATGGGACAGACCCACTCGTGTTCACAGGCTCTATCTGTCTGGCCCACTAATCCAGCCTATAATAGTGATTTAACTAAAAAACTAGACCAAGTTGATAGAAGGCTACAATCACCCTATCCATGGAAATGGGGTGAAATGGGGATTTCATCACCCCGACCAAAGTTAGTTAGTCTTGTTGTTGGTCCTGAACACCCAGAATTATGGAAGCTTACTGTGGCCTCATACCACACTAGAATTTGGTCTGAAAATCAAGTTATGGGAACAAAAAATCATAAGCCATATTATACTCTTAACCTAAATTCCAATCTGACAATTCCTTTGCAAAGTTGTGTAAAACCCCCTTATATGCTAGTTGTAGGAAACATAGTTATTAAACCAGATTCCCAAACTATAACCTGTGAAAATTGTAGATTGTTTACTTGCATTGATTCAACTTTTGATTGGCAGCATTGTATTCTGTTAGTAAGGGCAAGAAAAGGTGTGTGGATCCCTGTGTCCATGGACCGACCGTGGGGAGCTTCTCCATCTGTACATATCTTAACAAAAGTATTAAAAGGAGTTCTAACCAGATCAAAAAAAATTCATTTTTACTTTAATTGCAGTGATTATAGGTCTTATTGCAGTCACAGCTACTGCTGCAGCTGCTGGAATTGCTTTACACTCCTCTGTTCAAACTGCAGAATATGTGAATAAATGGCAAAAGAATTCCTCAAAATTGTGGAATTCTCAGACTCAAATAGATGAAAAATTGACAAATCAAATTAATGATCTTAGACAAACTGTTATTTGAATGGGAGATAGGCTCATGAGCTTGGAATATCTTATTCAGTTACAGTGTGCCTGGAATACGTCAGATTTTTGTATTACACCTCGAGGCTATAACGAATCTGAACATCACTGGGACATGGTTAGACACCATCTACAGGGAAAAGAAGATAATCTTACCTTAGATATTTCTAGATTGAAAAAACAAATTTTTAAAACATCAAAATCCCAGTTAAATCTGGTGCCAGAAACTAAGGCAATGGTAAAAGCTGTTAATAGCCTCACAAATCTTAAGCCTGTCACTTGGATTAAAACTATTGGAAATTCCACTATTGCAAATTTTGCATTAATCCTTGTATGTCTGTCCTCTCTATTGTTAGTCTACAGGTGCATCCAGCAGCTACGGAGAAACAGCGACCAGCAAGAACGGGCCATGATGACGATGGCGGTGTTGTCAAAAAGAAAAGGGGGAAATGTAGAGAAAAGAAAGAGGGATCAGACTGTCACTGTGTCTATGCAGAAAGGAAAGACATAAGAGACTCCATTTTGAAAAAGACCTGTACTTTAAACAGTTGTTTTGCTGAGATGTTGTTGATTTGTAGCTTTGCCCCAGCCACCTTGCCCCCAACCATTTTGACCCAACTTGGAGTCCACAAAAACATGTGTTGTATAAAATCAACGTTTAAGGGACCTAGGGCTGTGTAGGACGTGCCTTGTTAACAAAACACTTACAAGCAGTATACTTGGTAAAGGTCATTGCCATTCTCTAGTCTCAATAAACCAGGGGCACAATGCACTGTGGAAAGCTGCAGGGACCTCTGCCCTTGAAAGCAGGGTATTGTCCAAGGTTCCTCCCCATGTGATAGTCTGATATATGGCCTCGTGGGATGAGAAAGACCTGACCATCCCCCAGCCCAACACCCATAAAGGGTCTGTGCTGAGGTGGATTAGTAAAAGAGGAAAGCCTCTTGCAGGTGAGATGGAGGAAGGTCACTATCTCCTTCTTGCCCCTGGGAACTGAATGTCTCGGTGTAAAACCCGATTGTACATTTGTTCAACTCTGAGATAGGAGAAAAGTTGCCCTGTGGCGGCAGGTGAGACATGTTTACAGTAATACTGCCTTGTTACTCTTTACTCCACTGAGATGTTTGGGTGGAGAGAAAGATAAATCTGGCCTACGTGCACGTCCAGGCATAGTACTTTCCCTTGAACTTAATCATGATATAGATTCTTTTGCTCACATGTAATTTGCTGACATTCTCTTTATTATCAACCTGCTCACCTACTACATTCATTTTTGCTGAAATAATGAAAAATAATAATCAATAAAAACTGAGGGAACTCAGAGGCCGGTGCCGGTGCAGGTCCTTCGTGTGTTGAGCGCCGGTCCCATGGGCCCACTGTTGTTTCTCTATACTTTGCCTCTGTGTCTTATTTCTTTTCTCCGTCTCTCATCCCACCCGACTAGAAATACCCATAGGTATGGAGGGGCAGGCCACCCCTTCATATGAGGAATTCAGAAATGGTTGGATCAAGGTTGAAGACCTAAAAAGAGGCTTTTCTCTCGGACACCAAGTCCCCATCTCATGCGTGGTTGAGTTAGTAGAAACTGAGGATGATGCTTCTTCCTCCAGCATTGGTATCCCATGGTTTTTGTTCAGTAGATGAAGTACCTCCATCCCCCAACATCCCCAAGCTCAATCCCAGTTTCCTCACATACACATTTTTTTTTTTTTTGAGACAGAGTCTCGCTCTGTCACCCAGGCTGGAATGCAGTGCAGTGGTGCAACCTCAGCTCACTGCAACCTCCACCTCCCAGGTTCAAGTGATTCTCCTGCCTCAGCCTCCTGAGTAGCTGGGATTACAGGCATGCACCATCATGCCTGGCTAATTTTTGTATTTTTAGTAGAGATGAAGTTTCATCATGTCGTCCAGGCTTGTCTCAAACTCTCGGCCTCAAGTGATCAGCCCACCTCAGCCTCCCAAGTGCTAAGATTACAGGTGTGAGCCACCGTGCCCAGCTTCCTCACTTACACTTTTACAGAAGATCTGATCATACCCACTCCGCAGAAGTCAGAATGGCCCCCACGTGGTGTTAAACGGGAGTGAAAACTTGAGTTCAATCAACTGAGGGTGACACAGAAACATTTCCTCCAAAATGCTTTTGGCAGTTCTGCTGATCCATAACCTGGCTCCGTTTCAGGGCAAGACCTCCACTTAAGCTGCACTGGCTTCCACTAGAGTAAATCACATTAACTCATGGCAAACACAACTCAAGGGCAAAAAGATTCTTTTTAAAATGATTTTTGTCTCTCACTTACCAACACACGCTGGCCTCCCTACAGCCTGACTCCATTCAGCACCTGTTCCACTGAGCACCCACTGAAAGCTCAGCTCATGAGGTGAGATGATGCAGACATCAAGGAGTTTACAATCCAGGGGAAGAACAGACCTGAATACAAGTGATGACAATACAAGACGGAGTCAAAGAGCCCAACTTGAAGTTTCAGCAGAATAGCACCAAAGACTAGTTCCCAACCCAGCTCCCAGAGCCAGAGCCAGAGCCAGAGCCAGGCTGGCTGCATGAGATCAGATGGGAGCTTTTGCAAACATAGGTCCTAGCTTAGCCCCTAATCATCAAACTGGGAGTCCCTGGGAGTGAGATCCAGGAACTGGCTTATTTAATAAGCACCCACACACACATGATTCTGATGTTCCTAAGGGTTGTAGAAACATGGAACTATAGAAAACACTAAAAAAAAAAGGCACTAAAAGAAACCTATAAATATTCACTACCATCCCAGCATCATGAGGACGCTCCACGTGCACTATTTACAATACTTAGAATAACCTGCAAGGGAAGCATTCATTCATGACGATGGGCTTTATCGGGATCAGAGCTAGCCCTGGGAATGCTTGAACCTGTGCTGAAGGTCACCCCCTCCTCCCCACAGGAGGGGGCTAATATTAAGGAGCAGGGGCCAAATGGGAAATGGAGTGTCCTTTTATTATGAGACCACAGTGACAGACTTTTTTTTTTTTAAGAGTCTCGTTCTTGCCACCCAGGCTGGTGTGCAGTGGTGCAATCTCAGCTCACTGCAACTTCCACCTCTTGGGTTCAAGCGATTCTCCTGCCTCAGCCTCCTGAGTAGCTGCGACTATAGGCGCCCACCACCATGCCTGGCTAATTTTTGTATTTTTAATGGAGACAGGGTTTCACTATATTGGTCAGGATGGTCTTGATCTCTTGACCTCATGATCCACCTACCTTGGCTTCCCAAAGTGCTGGGATTGCAGGTGTGAGCCTCCACGCGTAGCCTGAGACTTTCAAGTAAAGCCACAATGGACCACAGAGCTTAGACATCAGGGCTAACATGGAATCTCTGTCATTAAATCTTGAGATCTTATTATCTTTGCTCAAAGAAAAAAATAATCACAATTGACATTTTGAGGACAAGACATCTGAATGTAAACTTGATCTTAGAGGATATTAAGGAATTACTGGTAATTTGATTAGGTATGACAATGATCATATAAAAAATGCCCTCATGTTTTTAGAGGGAAAGTAAATTATGTAGGGGTGAATATCATGATGCAATTACATAACTACTGTAAACCATTTTTTAAATACTTCAGAAAAACAAATGGAGTAAATATTGCAAACGTTAATAGTTTTTAAACCTATGTGATGGGTATATGATAGCTCATTAAACTAGTCTCTCTACTTTTATGTATATTGAAAATTTTTCATAATAATAATAATAAAAAAACTTTGGCCAGGCACAGCAGCTCATGCCTGTAATTCCAGCACTTTGCGAGGCCGAGGCGGATGGAGGACTGCTTGAGCCCAGGAGTTTGAGACCAGTCTAGGCAACATGGTGAAACCTTATTTCTACAAAAAATAGACAAATTAGTCAGGCATGGTGGTGTGCACCTGCAGTCCCAGCTACTCAGGAGGCTGAGGTGAGAGGATCACCTGAGCCCAGAAGGTCAAGGCTGCAGTGAGCCAAGGTCATGCCACTGCACTCCAGCCTGGGCGACAGACCCTGTCTCAAACAGACAAACAAGCAAACAAAAACTCTCTTGATCCCATTTCCCCAAAAAATGATTTTTTTTTGACATCTTACCATCTCCTGGCTTGGTGCAGAGTACAGGAAATCAAGACAAAGTATAGCACATAAGGAATAAGGAGGGAGGGAAGTGTGGGGGAGGCTGACACTGTGGACTCTCCCAGCTCAGTCGACCCATGCACCTTGCTTCATGGTAAAAAGGAATGGAAGATGAATCCGGTCTTTAACACACAGTGACCTTCCTCACTAGTAAATGTGCCTCCAAAAGTGTCCAAGAACTCAGTGCCAGAGCCAGGCTGGCTGCATGAGAATCACCTGCAAGCTTTTGCAAATATAGGCCCCTACTGGGTCCAAATGTGTTCATCTCTTGGAGAGGAGGAGAGAGGCAGAACAAGGAAAAGGATGGGAAGAGACCAGCCTTGCGCACAGGAGGATGCTGGGATTCCTCCTGCGCGTTTAGCGCAATGCAGCCTATTTTACAAGGTCACAGAAGCTCAAAGAGGTAAACCTGCCCAGGTTCTCATAGTTTGTAACTGGCAAAACCTGCCCAAATCTCTGTCTCTAGAGATATTTCCACTTGCTTCAACTCTGGAGCTGTCTTAGTTGTAAAGATGACAGATTCCACTCATCACTCACTTTTGTTTGCAGATATTGCCTAAGGTCCCTTGTGAATATTTAGGTCAGGGCTGTTTTTTTTAGTTTTTTGTTTGTTTGTTTCTTATTTTTTTTACAAAGCAATCTTGTGGAAAGAACCCAAAGTGACTCCCCCATTTAAGACCCTATAAACAGGGAGACCAGAGTCTAGAGTCCTGGTCTGGTTCCACACCTTCCTTAGATTTCCCTGTGTGTAAAATCCAACAACAATCTTTGACAAATTACCTCCCCTAGGGGAGAGATGGAGGAAGTGTTAACTTTGCTTTTTGTTTGTTTGTTTGTTTTCAGACAGAGCCTCGCTTTGTCGCCCAGGCTGGAGCGCCATTTCAGCTCACTGCAACCTCTGCCTCCTGAGCTCAAATGATTCTTCTGCCTCAGCCTCCTGAGTAGCTGGGACTACAGGCAGATGCCACCACACCTGGCTAGTTTTTGTATTTTTAGTAGAGATGGGGTTTCACATATTGGCCAGGCTGGTATCGAACTCCTGGCCTCAAGTGATCCACCCCCCTCAGCCTCTCAAAGTGCTAGGACTACAGGCATGAGCCACCCTGCCCAGCCACTTTGTTATTTTTTTTTAATAGACAGCTTCGAGGTCCAGTATGATTTCACAGATTAGGAAACATCACAGGCAAAGAAGAACACTTTGCATTCAAATAGCAGAATGTTTTCATTTTCAAAGAGCTCTCAACTGCCATCTAATCTTGTCTTCCTAGAAATCCTGGGAGAGAAGCAGATGTGGTTTCCAATCCTACTTTCCAGAAGAGGAGACTGAGGAAGAGGCTTTGCAGATACACAGAGGACATGTGAGGACAGGTGAAGGTCATGATCATTGTCAGCCTCCTCCCCCAACTTGACATTCCCAGATCTGGTGGACTTCCAGCCAGAGGAGACAGAAGGACTGGATCACTCAACTCTGCCATGGGTGCCAGGACCAAATTTTTCCCTGGCTAACTCGGTCACATCCCGTCTGGGATCTCCAACTACTACCCATCCAACAGGTCTCAGCTAAAACAGCAATTCAACAAGAAACTTTTTTCTGAGGCTCCAGGATTGGGCCAGGCCCTCTCCATGGCTCTCTGCCTTCCCTCTACTGAAGAACTTAGCACCTGTATGTCACTATTGGTTCAAACATGTGTCTTTCGTATGCTCTCCACGTTATCTGCAGCATCTGCCAAGAATAATAATGAATGGTAAAACCTAATCTCTATTGAGTGTTGATGATGCACTTTTAACGTGACATCTTATTTAATCCTCACTATATCTGCAAGAGTAGAAGCTATTAATAGCCAATCTTCAGATAAGAAAATCAAAGCACAGTTTCTATAACTTACCCAAGCAGCTAGCTAGGAGGCAGCTCAGTTTGAGCCCAGGGAATCATATTCTAGAGACAGTGTTCTCAATTACTAGAGCAGGTACCTCCCCAGAATCTAGCAGGTGGTTAACGAGTCTTTGTGGAATAAATGAACAGAAGGACAAGCAGATGGATGGATACATAGCTGGGTGGGTGGATAGATGGGTGGATGGAAAGATGGGTGGGCGGGCAGATGGGTGAATGAATGGATGGTTGAGTCGGTGAAGGGATGGCTGAGTGGGTGGAGAAATGGATGAGTGGGTGAGGGGGTGGAGGGATACATAAATGGATGGACGGGTGGGTGGATAGATGGGTAGATGAGTGAATGGGTGGATAGATGCATGGTGAGTGGATGGATAGATGGGTTGGTGGGTGGGTAGGTGGATGATAGTTGGGTGCATAAGAGAGTGGGTTGGATAGATAGATGGGTGGGTGGGTGGATAGATGGGTAGGTGGGTGGATGGATGTATGCATGTCTGGATGGATGGATGGATGGATGGAAGGAAGGGTGGACGGATGGATGGACAGATGAACAGATGGACTTGAGCATTTATTCGGGGTCCTCCAAATAATTGATTGATTTCCTAGGGTGTCTCATCACCTGCAGGTGGGTGGGCAAGGGGGCTTGCCTCTTTAATACTCATGATTATGGGTAGTGCTCAGCCTTAGTCATCACTCTCAGAACACTTTATTGACTAGGAAAGTCAAAACTGGCATTGGCAACTAATGCAAATTACAGGTATAACTAAAAGAAGATGGTGAGCTGATGACAGCTGGGCAACCAATAATCAATAACTTGGCTGTGTCATGTTACTGCCACGCTGGGCAGGTAGAGCCAGGGGTTCCTTAATCCCTCCATCACATTGAGGATGCTTATCAAGACTTCCCCAAACATGGGGACAGGGATCTTATCAAACACTTGCAGTTCACCCCAAAAGGCTCACCCTCTTCGTTCCACCTGCACATGACCTTCAGCTCAAAGACATTTCCGGTCCTCCAGGTCAGCCCTTCTTCCCGCCTTTGAATTAACCCTGATGACTGCCTGCCCATTAGGTATCTTCACCTTTCATCACACAGCCTTTTCCAAGGCTTTCCTTCAGTCCAGCCCTCACTAAACGCTGGAACTCTTGTTGACAAAATCCAGAGCAAGCTGGCTGGGGGATACAGGTGGGAAGCAGGCTGTAGTAATGGGGAAAAATTTTAAGCAAGCTGGCTGGGGGATACAGGTGGGAAGCAGGCTGTAGTAATGGGGAAAAATTTTAAGCAATCTCGAACACAGAAAAGCAACTGAACAGGTAAGAGAGAGGCAGTCAAGAGAAGAAGTGTTAATTTTGCATAACTGAAGCTGAAGAAGATCGGGGGGCATGGCAGACCACAAGATAAATATGAGATAGACTCCTTTTTAAAAAAGTATAAACACCCACCCTTTCCTATTGACAACTGTGCTTCAAATATTGCTAAGGTCTTTACTAAAGGCGAGTCAGAAAAACTGAGTATTTTATGTAATACAGTAAGGCGGCCCATAGGCAAGCATGTCCCTGACACCACCTTCTGGGATAACCCCTGGGATTCTGGTTACACCTGTCCTAAAGTTGTCTCTCACTCCTGCTGTTGGAGAGCTACCATGACAGAAAAACCATAGTGAATTGGTTAAGAGTGTGCACCCAGCGACCAGCCAGATGGCTTCAAACCATCACTACCTAATACTGAGCAAGTTACATAATGTTCCTGAGCCTCAACTTTCTCATCTGTAAAATGGGTATGACATCATTCATTACTCAAATTCTAGGTAAGCATATACTAAACACCAGAGACACAAATGAGAATCAGGAACAGCCATGGCCCTGGTCCTCATGGTGACCACAGTCTTGAAGGGGAAGGATGACATGCACAGAAATAGGAATCCATAGCTGAGCTAGTGTCTACCCCAGAAAGGCACCTCGTGTCATGAAAGCAGATAACAGGGGGTTGCTGTGACTGAGTTAGTGTGGCCAGGCGTCCCTGAGGATGTAGTGACTCCACTGTCAGATGAGACTGTGACCAGGTGAAGAGGCAGGGAGAGGGAAAATCTTTCCAGGCAGAAAGAGCAGGATGTGCAAAGGCCCTGTGGCAGGAAAAGAGCAAAGGAAGTGCAAGAGCCTGAAAGAGGCCAGAGAGAACAAGTGAACATGTGGATAATCACAGCACCCACCTCATACAGGACTTGCAAGAAATTGAGACCCTGTCTGTAACAGATTCAGCAATCACTAAATAGAAACTGTCTCCTAAAAGCACAAGATGAGGCTCCTTGGTGGTATTTCCCATGTGAGGCTGCCATGGACTCAGAGGCCAAGTTCAACCTGCCTGTAGACAACCTCCAAGCCAGCTGGACACACATACACCCTCAGGCTCAGGATACCCAGGACAGAGTCCTGGATGCTTGAAGTCATGATAAGTATCCAGAATGACACAGAATTCCAGCCAGGCATGGTGGCTCACACCTGTAATCCCAGCACTTTGGGAGGCCGAGGTGGATCACCTGAGGTCAGGAGTTCGAGATCAGCCTGGCCAACATGGTGAAACTCCCTCTCTACTAAAAATACAAAAAAAATTAGCCAGGTATGGTTGTGGGTGCCTGTAGTCCCAGCTACTCAGGAGGCTGAGGCAGGAGAATCGCTTGAACCCGGGAGGCAGAGACTGCAGTGAACCGAGATTGCACCATTGCACTCCAGCCTGGGCAGCAAAAGTGAAACTCTGTCACAAAAAAGAAAGAAAGAAAAAAAAGAATGACACAGAATTTGCTAAAGGGGGAGAAAGGGCTTTCTTCCAAAGCTGGGCCTGGTTTCCACAGAGAGTCTTCCAGATGAAAATTAAGCAGCTCTTCACAAGCACCTCAGAGGAGAACCCCTCACCTTGATGAATCAGGCACACAGGCGGATCCAAGACAATTGGCTGTGTGCGTGTGAACAAGCCTATGGTGGAAATGCAGTGCTTTATTTGTTTGGGGTGGTTTAATCACCAGGAGGGAGAAGCTTCTAAAGCAGCATTCAGAGGTGGCTGTTGCCTGGGTTTTCTGGAAGGGGGAGGTGGTGAGGATGAGGGCTTCCATTTCATCTGCAGGCCCCTTGCAGAAGGAGCTGGGGAAAGCTTTGCAGCCATCTGCACACTGTTTGCCATCTTGTCTGACTGGGCAGCCGAACTCCAGATGGGGGCAGATGGGATAGCTCTTGCTACCGTATTTGGAGAGAGATGGCAGGGAAGTCAGCCCCCGTGAAGAAGACAGGAGCAGGCAGGTGCTGGACAGTGCTGTCCAGGCACCTGGGGCTGAAGTGTCCAACCCCACAGCCTCTAGGTACCACTAAAGCAGCCCAAGAGGGTCTTCTCTGTCCATCTCCATCTTGGCACCTACAGACACTTGGAGAGAGTCCTTCACATGGGAACTCGCAAATGCACACTGATAACCCCCACAAGGAACTCTCATATGTAGCAAGTGAAAAGACAGGATGCCAGTTAAACTTGAATTTCCGATAAACAACAAATCATTTTTTAGGGTAAGCAGGTCCCAAATATTGCATGGGATATATTTGCACCAAAAAAAAAAAAAAAAAAAAAGGTTAATGAGAAACTCAGGTTTAATTGGACCTCCTGTATTTTACCTGGCAAGCCTAACCCTGCATAAACACATCCTCAAGCTTGAAACTCAGAGAAGCCACGGCCGTGCTCACACATGTGCACAAACCCATATGCCTTACAGAGTCAAGGGCTGTGATGAGGGGGTCCCCACCCTTGCACACTTCCCTGTCCTCTGTCTGGGCTCAGAGTGAACAGGGGGTCACCTGGCATCCACGTCTAAGCTGGGCTTGGAGGTGTCCTAATGAAGCAGGATGCTGACCTGCACTTCCCCAGCTCAGCGGGGGCTGCAGCCAGGCCTAGCTTCCAGTCTCGGGCCTAGAACACACAGCACAGCCCTAGACCTTGGCAAGAAGTCTTCATCTCAAGGGCCACTGGTTCAGGACCTATTAGAAGCCCCACTTCTTTCCTCTGTTTCTGCTGCCATTGCCCCCATCTCTGACCCTGCCACCCAATCACTCTATAAACACAGCAGGTACTAGGGGTGGCTCTGGGCTTGGCACTAAAGACAATGCCCCTGGTAAAGCCTCAGTCTAGCAATGACAGTCAACAACGTATCAGCAACAGCCCTGCCCCACATGTGCTGACTGCGCACAAGGGCGGCGCTGTGAACGTGCTCTCAACAGTGATCTCACTGAACCCTCATGGCAGCTCTAGGATGCAGACAGTAGCATCACATTATCCCCATTTTACTTATGAGAAAACTGAGGCCTGAAGAAGGCAAACACAGGCCTAGGGATTTGCAGTAACATTGCCAGGAATGTTTGAGAAAGCAAACTTCTCCAGAGTGAAGCAGTCTGCCAAAGCTCAGAAGACAGAGTCCCTGTTAGCAGGCGCTGGGAGGACTGGGGACAGACAAGCGGGTAGGGGCTGGACCCCCCCAGGACACCAGAGTGCAGACTGGTGTGAGTAAAAGAAAGAGAGGCTGTCGTGCCATCATCTGCAGAAGATGATGTCTACAGATGACAGTACCATGTGAGCCCTTGGGGAGCCGGATGACTGGATGGAATTTTGCACAGGATGCAAATTAAGCACAGATCCCCCTCTGACCTAGACAGCCCACCTCCAGGAACATCTCACAGAAATGCACACACAGAGCACCAAGTGATGTGTGCAAGGAAATTCATCAGAACACCGTCTGTGATTGGGAAAAGGCGGAAACCATCCAAAGACGTATCGGTGCAGGGCTGGTTAAACGAAACGTGGTGCATCCACACGTCAGAATAACTGCTGGGAGAAGAAGGTGGTACACAGGTTCCAACATGAGACAATGTCAAAGACATGCTGCCTGAAAACCAGGCTTTCCAAAGAATAAATATAGCATTATTCCATTTTTATTTTTTTAAAAAGGTTACAATAAACACTTATGTGCAAATACATGTGTTTGCGTGCACAGAGGGGAAAGGTGTGGACAGGAACAGAAAACCAAACTCTGCGTGTTCTCACTTATAAGTGGGAGTTGAACAATGAGAACACATGGACACAGGGAGGGGAACATCACACACCAGGGCCCATCGGGGGTTGGGGACAAGGGGAGGGAGAGCGTTAGGACAAATACCTAATGCATGCGGGGCTTAAAACCTAGATGATGGGTTGATAGGTGCAGTAAACCACCATGGCACATGTATACCTATGTAACACACCTGCACGTTCAGCACATGTATCTCAGAATGTAGAATAAAAAATAAAAAGAAATCAAAGAAAAAGGTGTGGAGAGGTATACCCCAACCCTTCCCAGTGTTACCTCTGAGAAGTAAGATCAAGAAAATCAAATCAAGAGGAAGTTTTGTGTTTTGTTTTCTATATAAATTTTTCATTTTTTTTATTTTTTATTTTGGAAACTTTGTCTCACTCTATTGCACAGGCTGGAGTCCAGGGACACAATCTCGGCTCACTGCAACCTCCTCCTCACTGCAACCTCCTCCTCACTGCAACCTCCTCCTCACTGCAACCTCCTCCTCACTGCAACCTGCTCCTTCTGGGTTCAAGTGATTCTCTTGCCTCAGCCTCCCAAATAACTAGGATTACAGGCACGCACCACCAAGCCCGGCTAATTTTGTATTTTTTGTAGAGACAGGGTTTCACTATTTTGGCCACCTGGTCTCTAACTTCTGGCCTGCCCGCTTTGGCCTCCAAAACTGCTGGGATTACAGGTGTGAGCCACCATGTCTGGTCCACATTGCTTGAATTCTCAGACCACATGGACCCTCTCATCTGGCCCAATTGCAAGAGTCCAAGGCAGGAAAGGCAGAAGGCAGGGGCTTACCCCTCCATCAGGACAACATAGAACAGAGTCAAAAAAGAAAAACATGAATGGGTCAGTCAAGAGGGCCGTGCGCGTGCCCTCCCGGGCACCTACACCTTGCAACTTAAGCCGACAGGCTTTCAAGCCACAGAGTCTTCCTCCCCAGAGACTAGCAAGGACACAAGCCCTGGCCAGGCCCCTCGAGGAGGATGGTCTGAGGGACAAGGTGGGGTGCACAGTCAGGGGTGGCAGGAGGAAAAGGGGACAGGAAGCCAAGGAAACCAGGGCACCCCATGCTTCCTGAAGGCCACCAGAACAGGGCGCCACACAGAGCCCCTGCATACCTGTTTCTACAACAGCCTGAACACAAGGAAAAGGAAAACAAGGAAAATACACAAAGCCACGACTCACCTGGAGCAGGTTAAATAAAGGTGTGTGACTTTGTCTTCATGTCCTTTGGAATTGGAAATCCAAGCTTCCTCTCCTGTGCCTTTAAGGCCCTGGCTGCTGCCCCACAGCTCCCTTCTCTTCCCTCCTCCTCCTGTCCCGACTCTTTTTTTTTTTTTTTTTTTTTTTTTTGAGATGGAATCTTGCTCTGTTGCCCAGGCTGGAGTACAGTGGCACAATCTCAGCTCACTGCAACCTCCACCTTCCGGGTTCAAGCAATTCTCATGGCTCAGCTTTGCGAGTAGCTGGGATTATAGGTGTCACCACTTCTGGCTAATTATTGTATTTTTAGTAGAGACAGGTTTTCACCATGTTGGCCAGTCTGGTCTCAAACTCCTGGCCTCAGGTGATCCCCCAACATGCCTCCCAAAGTGCTGGGATTAAAGGTGTGAGTCACCATGCCCGGGCCTCTTGTCCTAACTCTGCCATCTCTTTGCAGTCTCCCCCAAGCAGCTTTTCCTGGGCCCGCCCTGCCCTCCTCCAGAGCTGCACTCTCAAACCATCCCCCAATGCCCCCAGGCCCTGGCTCCTGTCCCGGGGCTCTGATCCTCAGCTGGTGAGGTCCAGAGGGTCAGAGGGAGCCAGATTCCCTAGAGAAGCTAAGGCAGGAGCCCTGTGCTTAGGCAGGAGCTTAGCTAAGCTCAGGCAGCTTAAGCTAAGCTCAGCTAAGCTCAGGCAGCTTAAGCTAAGCTCAGCTAAGCTCAGGCAGCTTAAGCTAAGCTAAGCTCAGGCAGCTTAAGCTAAGCTCAGCTAAGCTCAGGCAGCTTAAGCTAAGCTCAGCTAAGCTCAGGCAGCTTAAGCTAAGCTTAGCTAAGCTAAGCTCAGGCAGCTTAAGCTAAGCTTAGCTAAGCTAAGCTCAGGCAGCTTAAGCTAAGCTTAGCTAAGCTAAGCTAAGGCAGCTTAAGCTAAGCTTAGCTAAGCTAAGCTAATCTTAGGCAGGAGCTAAGCTAAGCTAAGGCAGGAGCCCTGTGGGTAACCTGCCCCCTTCCAGGTGGGGCTGAATAGAAGGGGGAAAGGCTGCCTCCAGAATACAGGGCTCTCAGAGGCCCTGGGGATCTGTGCTGGCAGTCAGGAGGACTGTCACCTCAGCGCAGTTGCCTGCAAGGAGGGCTGTGCAGGAAGCTGCATATTGCTCAGAGAACAAAAAAAGGAAATTAAATGCACCATCTGGTTATTAGGATGAGCTTTTGAGGCAGACACTTAAATATGCATGCCTAGACATTATAAAACTTGGGGGGAAAGTTAATTTCAGTAACGCCAGTTCTTGTGCTTGCAGAAACCATTCTTTTATCTCCCTTCCTAGTAATCTGGGGGCTCCATCCCTCAGAGTGGCAGTGCCAAGACAGCTGGCCTCACTGGGTTTTGTAAGCTGTGCAAGCTGAGATCCCAAGCCCTTGCCTGGAGACCCATCTTAGGAAAATGTTAGAACAGGGCAACAAATTGCCATTTCCTCCCTCTTATCTCTTCCCCATACAAAAATCAGAAAGCACCCTAGCCCAGTGCCCAGCCACAGTGATGGGGAAACCCCACTCAAAACCCTGGGTTGTGCCCCTGACACCAAAGACCTGCAAAATTGGGACTCACCTGCTGCAACCCTAGCCCAGACCTGTGTACATTTCAAGGGTGGCCGGACTCATGGACGCCTGGGACATCAGGGTGGTACAAAGTCCTCTTAACCTAAGACTGTCGGGGTACAAGGATCAGCATTTTTTTTCCTTTTTCTTGAGGGCCAGATGGTAAATAGTTCAGCTTTGCAGGCCATAGGTCTCTGTCCCAACTATTCAACTCTCCATTGTAGCAGGAAAGCAGCCACAGACAATATGCACTGAAATGGGTGCGGCTGTGTTCCAATAAATCTTTATTTGTATGAACAGGCAGGGGGCTGGTTCTGGCCTGTGGGCTACAGCCTGCCTCCTCTGCTTCAGCGTAATCTCCAAGGACCCATCCATCTCGTAGACCAGCAGCTGGCACACAGGAGCTGCTCAGATACTTGAAGGAGGAATGGAGAAGGCAAGCAGCCCCCAGTGCGCAGACGTGAGGGTCTCCCAGCAGCACCATCCTTTGCCATCTCATGCTGAGGGACAAAGCCAGAGCAGGGCTCTCCACCAAGGCTGGGTTCTCCTTCAAGGAAATGTGATAACAGGACAGAAAGCGTCGTGGAAGGACAGGGGCTTTGGAGTCCCACAAACCACAGTTTGCAAGACCAGGAGCAACCTGCACTTCCTTGCACACACCGTGGGTGGGTGCTGGAGCATCTAGACTTAGAGTGAATCTTTTCCCCCTCCTCCCCCAACTGGCCTCCATTACACTTCCAGCAACAATGTGGCGTATGTACACAATGGAATACTATTCAGCCTTCAAAAAGAAGGAAATCCTGCCATTTAAGACAACATGGATGAGCCTGGAGGATATTATGTTAAGTGAAATAAGCCAGGCACAGAACGACAAATACTACATGATCTCACCTATATGTGGAATCTAAAAAAGTTAAACTCGGCCAGGCACGGTGGCTCATGCCTGTAATCCCAGCACTTTGGGAGGCTGAGGCTGGCAGATTGCTTGAGCCCAGGAGTTCGAGACCAGCCTGCATAACATACCAAGACCCCATCTCTACAAAAAATTACAAAAATTAGTGGAGCGTGGTGGTGCATGCCTGTACTCCCAGATACTCAGGAGGCCGAATTGGGAGGATTGATTGAGCTTGGGAGGTCAAGGCTGCAGTGAGCCAAGATCACAACACTGCACTACAGCCTGGGCAATAGAATGAGATTGTCTCAAAAAAAAAAAAAAAGAAATAAAAAGAAAAGAAAAAAGTTGAATTCACAGAAGCAGAGTAGAATGATGGTTGCCAGGGTGGGGAAGTGGGCAGATGCCAAAGGACACAGAATGTCATTTTTAGAGAAGAAGAATAAGTTCAGGATATCCATGGGGCAACATGGTACCTATAGTTAACAACAACATATCATACACTTGGAAATCACTAAGAGAGTAGATTTTTTAAGTGTTCTCACCACAAAAAAATAAGTCTGGGAGGTGATATGTTATTTAGCTTGATTTAGCCATTTCGTAATGTATACATACTTCAATCACATCATGTTGTATACCCTCTTGTACGTAATTTTTGTCAATTCAATAAATTCAATAACTCCAAAAAACAAGATATTCTCTTTACAAAAATAATTATTAAAAATAAAATTCAGAATTCTATTTTATTTATTTATTTATTTTTGAAACAGAGTCTCGCTCTGTCACCCAGGCTGGCTGAAGTGCAGTGGTGCAATCTCGGCTGACTGCAACCTCTGTCTCCCAGGTTCAAACGATTCTCCTGCCTCAGCCTCCCAAGTAGCTGGGATTACAGGTGTGTGCAATAACACCTGGCTAATTTCTGTTTTTTTTTTTTTGGTAGATACAGTTTCGCCATGTTGGCCAGGCTGGTCTCGAACTCCTGACCTTAGGTGATCTGCCAGCCTCGGCCTCCCAAAGTGCTGGGATTACAGGTGTGAACCACTGCGCCTGGACAGAATATAAAAGATTGTTTAATTCAACAAAAACATTAAAACATAGATTATTTCTATAAGTGGTAATTGTTCTAACATGTTTTGGTCAAAATAGTCTCCTTACCCATCCATAATTAAATGGTTAATTGACATTTGATTGGATTTTGATAAAGTTTTCAAATCATGATTGACTTTTCCAATGTACAGTAAAATGTGTTTGAAAATATTTCATAAAAATTAATATTTAAAAATGGTCAGGCATGGTGGCTTATGCTTATAATCCCGCACCTTGGAGGCCAAGGTGGACCGATCACTTGAGATCAGGAGTTTGAGACCAGCCTGGCCAAACCTCATCTCTACTAAAAATACAAAAGTTAGTCAGGCATGGTGGCACGCACCTGCATTCCCAGCTACTTGGGAGGCTGAGGCAGGAGAATCCCTTGAACCTGGGAGGTGGGTTCCCCAGGCTTACAGCAAAACCCCCATCTTGTCTGTCTCCACTCTCATCCCAGGCAATCATGGTCATTTCCACAGCCTCAACCACTGTCTACCTGGGATGCCTCCCAAGCCCGAGTCTCCAGCCCAAACCTGCCTTCCTAGCCCCAGACCCATCTGTCCTGGCACACATTGCCCCCTGGGTCCCAAGCAACATCAGCCAATGAGTTCAACATCAACTTCCTGTCCTTGCCTGACACTGCCAGCCCTGAGATCAGACTTGACCATTCACCTCCAGTACCTGATAGGTCTATCAGTGCTTTGGAACATATCCCACAAACATTCCCCAAACCAGGCACTGGACTCCACACATCAACACTGTCATGTGAGTCACCAGCATCCCTGGCAGGGACCCCTGTCCCAGCCTCCAACCCATCTCCTTCCTGTCCCTTGAGTTCTGTGTCACATTCCAGAGGCCACAAGAAGAAAAATGACCACCTTAATGAAATTAAAAGAATTGAGAAGACATTTCCCTATGGTCCAAAGTCTTTCCAACTGAGAAACACATATCAAGATCCAGACTGCCAGCCCTGCGGTTAAATGTTCCTGAAATAATTAAAGCCCAGGACAACACAGCCCCCACTCCACAAGTACTCCCAGCACAGTAAGACTTGCTTCTCTGCAGGAGCTTGAAATGTCCAGTGTGTACCCTGTCTCTCTCTGTCATAGCTAACAGGAATGTGCTCCGTGTCTTCTTCCTGCTCAAAGTACCGTCTACCAACCTGCACAGGCAGCACTTTCAGCCGAGGGGGATGCGAGAACTTCCCACCATTTCCCACTTATGCACTGCATTCCTCAGGAACCTGCCTCACAAATTACAAGAGCGCCACGGCAGACACAACACGTTCCAGTGGGTGGCCATGTCTTCATGTCAGCTTGAAAGATCTTCGCCAGGGAAATATCTATATCTCGGCAGAGAGAGCTTCAGCCTGTGTAGTCCAGCTGTGCTCAAATGGAAATCCAGAAACCCAGATGTTGGTCAAAACACCCTGTCTTGGAGAGCCGGCTCTGCAGGTCCCCAGCGTGGGAGTGAACTGGGTGGGCCACCTGCCCTGCCTGCCCACATCCCTGCCTCCTGGAATCCTGGACCCTGAGAACCAGGGGGATGTGGTGGGGAACAGGCAAGTCTTGTGCAGAAAGCCAAGATGCCACCCAAATCCACTCTGCAGTATAGGTGGGTGATATTCTGGTCTGCACCACACCAGCGCATGAGGGGATGGAGGATGGAGTCTAGACAAGCCAAATGTAAAAAGATATTGCCCAAGTATTTTGTGCTTTGTCTGTGTTACAATGCTATGCCTAGCCCAGCGTGGTGGCTCACACCTGTGATCTCAGCACCTTGGGAGGCCGAGGCAGGCAGATCACCTTAGGTCAGGAGTTTGAGACCAGCCTGACCAACGTGGTGAAACCCCATCTCTACTAAAAATACAAAAATTAGCCGGGTGTGGTCGTGGGCACCTGTAATCCCAGCTACTCGGGAGGCTGAGGCAGGAGAAACACCTGAGCCCAGGAGGTGGAGGTTGCACTGAGCAGAGATCATGCAACTGCACTCCAGCCTGGGCAACAGAGTAAGACTCCGTCTTAAAAAAAATAAAAATAAATAAATTCTATGCCCAGCATTTTCCATGTACTGTCTTATTATCTCAGTAAATCCCACATAAACTTCCTATGAAAGTGTATCTCATTTATCTCCATTTTATAGATGAGAAAACTGAGGCCCCTGGAGTAGTATTAATTTTCCAAGACCGCATTGCTCATAAAGGGTACAGCAGGGACCCAAGCTCAACACTCTCACTCTCAAACATTTCCACAAGTGTAGACCAATGGCTCTCAACTGGGGTGGTTTTGCTCACGTACAACTCCCTTGCTCCATGATATTTGAAACCATCTGGAGACATCTGGGGTAGCCATAGCAGGGAGGGTAGAATGGCACTTAGAAGATGGAGACCAGAGATGCTGCTAACCATCCTACAACACACAGGACAGCCCCACCACCACCACCACGAATGGTCTGACCCCAAATGTTGTGACTGTGCCAAAGCTGACAAACCCAGGTTTCTCCTCAGCAAGAAGAGAAAATACCTGCAACATGGATGCACCTCTACAGGAGCCCCAGGCTGACAATAACCTTCCTGATCTGGTTTCAACCCTGGATACTTTTACCTGGTGCGTCCATCGGGGATTTCAGGGACTCCAACGAGTTACCCTTGAATGCTCGGTTCCGCCTGACAAACCAGAAATCTCTGCCGAGGTGCCTGGTCTTGAGGAAGGCTCAGCAAGTGGTTGAGGTTGATAACCAAATACATAGGAGAGACTTTTCTCTCCCTCCAGGAGGAGCTGTGGGTCAGACACACCCTGGGATCATTCACAAGCAGTCAATAAAGGCTTGGGGAGGGCCAGGTTTTCTAGGCCTTTTCAATGGGGTGGGTGTTTGTGGATACACAAGAAGTCTGTGAAACTTCTGATATTGGCAGGAAATCAACACCCCCCACCCTCCACACTCCACCCCCCCCCCCACCTCCCCACCATAAACACATGCCCTGCAGCAGGACTTGGCACTCAGGGGCTCCTGGAGGCCCGATTTTCCTGTTAAAACATCCTCTAGCCACCAGCGAATAAAGCAACCCCTTGCCACCCAACCACAAGAGCACAGCCTGGGAGCCACTCCAAGGGACATCCAGTCACATTAAAACCTCAGCCATCGAGAGCACCAGGCCTGGCGATGAGAAAGAACATTTTATCCTTAAAAGCATCTGAATGCCCATGCTGCTTCTTGCAAAGAAAAGTCCAAAATAATCTATTAAAGAACGAGGATGGTTTCGACATTTTTACCAAGTTAATGGTCTACGCAGACAAAATCTCGTAAAAGGGCACTCTGTTCTTCTTGATCCACTCAGACATGGCCTGTGAGTGAAGAAACAGGCTCTCTTTCTCAAAGAAACTGCTGCTGATCCTCACACCAGCCTAACACTGCTTCATGGGTCCTTCAAAGAGAGTATTCCCATAGAAACTAAAAGGGAAGAGGAATGTGTCTGGCAGGCATTGTGGGCAGCAGTGGGCTTTGGGCCAAATTTTAAATTTGAAAATCAAGATTCCCTCTTTTCGAGCGGCCGCTGGACGAGCAGATACAGACACCGTGAAAAGAGGGTGCCATATTCAGATTCAGGAAACAAGGATGGTTTCTGTTCAGTTCCTGCATCATCCTTCAGGTCATGCGATTCCCATTTCCCTCTGTGGACCAAGAAATTCAGTGGGGTTTCTGCCTTCTAAATATTTCATTATCAATATGTCATCCTTTTAGCCTCCAGAAAGCATTTTAACATGGAGATTCTGGCTTAAGACAATTGTGGGTCTGTCTCTCTCTCTCTCTTTTCCTTGAAACAGGGTCTCACTTTGTCACCTAGGCTGGAGTGCAGTGGCATGATCACAGCTCACTGCAGCTGGACCTTCCAGGCTCTAGCAATCCTCCCACCTCAGCCTCCCAAGTACTTGGGACTACAGGCACACACCACCATACCTGGCTTTTTTTTTTTTTTTTTTTTTTTGGTAGATATGAGGCTTCACCACGTTGCCCAGGCTGGTCTTAAACTCCCGGGCTCAAGCGATCCTCCCCCTTCGGCCTCTCAAAGTGCTGGGATTATTGGCTTGAGCCACCACGCCCGGCCAAGAACCTTGTCTCTTGTGATGCACCCGAGAACAAAACTTCACTGCAAAAACAAACCAAGGCATGAGTTTCAGTCCTAAGTCCCATTTATCCACCATACACTATGTGCCAGGCACAACGCTAAGTGCTTCTATGGACGAGCTTCCCTTAATCTCATCAGTAACAACCCCAGGCAATGGGGCCTGTTGACCGATCCATCTGCCACTGAAGACAGTAAGGCTCAGAGAGGGTAAGTGGCCTGTGCCATGTCAGCCAGCTAAGGAGGGGCAGAACCGGGACGCAAACCCCAGCCGCCTGGTTCCAGACTCGCGTTCCCAAGGTCCCACTACACTTGGTCCCTCCACTGCATTCTGGTATCCTGGTCTTTGGCAGTGTCCATGTAAAAGAGGGAGGTAGAGAGAGTGAGAGGGACTTCACGCAATAAAGTTTCCCGGCGTTACACTGCCACCGTAATTGTGTCCCCGACCAGGACCTCTCCCTTCTCATCCTTTCCGTGATCAGCCCTGGAAAACCTTCCTGAGAACTGTCCTCCTTCTCCCGGGATCTCAGAGAAAATTCACCTGAGTTCAGTGTCCAGGTGACCCAAGCTCTGAATGCAGTAAAGTGCACGGGGAGATGAGGATGTCACCATGAACAAGCCTCCCAGACAGCATCCAGGGGCAACCCCAAGACTGGGCAGCGGGGGCTCTGATGCAGCCCATGGCGAAGAGGGCTGCCCGTGCTGCTTCAATGGGTTCAGAATGAAGGCCGCCCTCTCTCCCATGTGGGGCTCATTAACCACGAATCAAATTATTAAGACGAGCTCAGCTGAGCAAATGGTCAAACATAAAAACATGTGGAAGGAACAAAGAGGTCAACCCCATTATCCATCAAAAACCATCAAGGTGGCGGCCCTCACTGAGGGGTACAGCTCTCCAGTGGGCCCTCATCTGCCCTCCAAACCCACGTGCCTCCCCAGTGGAAGGCCAGCAAAGCCACACAGGAAGAGTTGGGGTAGGAAAGCAGAAAGTGAACCCCAGGAGGACAGGCTGACCACGGAGCCCCATCGCACACACACAGGCCCGGTGACTCAGGGGTCCACGTGTGCAGGACACCGGGAGCTCACAGGGACAGCGTGCCGGGGGATGCAAGGAACTTTGCCTCTCTGTCCCTCTCTGTAGGGATGGAAAGAGGAGAGCGATTTCTGGGATGGAAGCCATCTGCCTCCTCTCAACTCTCGCTGCCCAACCAGAAAGGGAAGAAAAACAGGAAGATGCGGGGCAGGTGAGCTGGGTGAGCGCCGCCAGCCCGCAGCCCAGCAGAGCAGGGCTTGGCCAAGCCTGGCGCCAGGGACTTCCCCCCTACCCCCACCACAAGCCCCTCACCAGGTGAGAGGCACCGACAGAGTCCCAGACAGATGCCCCAGACAGGATGCCCAGAGCAACCCCCGCCCCTTCCCCTGCTGGGGGCCCCCAGGACGCGGGGCTCCCCCTCCCCTTTTGGCTAGCCGCAGAGTCCAGCTGGTCTCCCGGCCAGGGACGTCGTGGGAGAATCAGGAAGTCGAAGCCACACAGCCGAGAAGGGGCAGCTGGCGTCTCGGAGGCCGTCACGAGCTGTCACTCCGCGCCCGCCGGAGATGCCGCTCAGTTACCAACTTCAACGCAGGGCCGGCCACGGAGACTCCCGCCGCCCCTACCCCGCGTCCCTGGCACCCCCGGACCCCCGCGCCCGCGTCACTTACTCCTCTGCCGTCGCCACCTGTCTGGGTGCCGGTCTCCTCCCTGCCCGGCCGCGGCGCGTCCTCCCCGTCCTCGCAGTCCTCGGGCTGTGCGCTTCCCCCCCTCCAGCAACAGCCGCAGCCTCTTCCCCTCGGAAGGGACGTCGTCCTCCTCCCTCCTGGGCCGGCCATCCCCGCCTCGGGGCTTGCCAGTGTCTTCGGAGCTGCCGGAAGGACTGGCCATTGCTCCGGGGGCTCTGCCTGCACTTGGGGAAGAGGAAGGACCCGGCGCGAGCGGCCTCTCGTCGGAGCTGGGGCGTCTGAGCGCGGGCTCGGTGGGTCTGCGCGGCGCGGAGCTGGGCGTCGGGGCCGGCGCGGGCTCCTCCGTGGGCCGCTCCTGGCTCTCTGGCGCCCTCTGCTGGCCGCTCGCGCGCACCGCGGAAACGCCGTGCCGGGGCCTGCGCCGCGCTCACCTGCCCCGGCCTAGGCGGTCGCTGTCCCCTGGCCGTGGCCAGGCCCGCTCCGGCCAGGCCCTGCACCTCCTCCCCGCCCCAGCCAGGTTGCACCCCGATGGTCTCCCTGCCCAAGGAGGAGAGAAGAGAAAGGACGCCCCGAGAGGGTGGACATCGGCCACAGCCACCTTGTCTTTGCTCTTACCCTGTGTCTTGCATGGTTTGGAGGTGGTGGGAAAACCGAGGCTGCTCAAAACTCGTGGATAATTCTGCCTGCAGGATGACAAGAATGCACCTTCGCATTGCCTACCAACAGATCTTTTTTGAGCATCTCTGTGGACCAGGAGTGGTGATGGGGGAGGGTATATTGTGGTGAACATGACAGGCATTGCCTTCACCCAGTGGGGCTCAGCGCTGGGTGAGAAGGCATTGAGAACGGACATTGTCAATTGGGCAAAAGGAGGCCAAGGAGAAGTGCTGGGTGCATGGGAACTGAAAAAGACAGGAGGCTCAGCAGGTCTTGGAGCTGGGAGAGGGACAGCAGCAGCGGCTGTTCCAAAGGAAGCAACAGCTGAGAGAGGTCTCAGAGAGTTGTTCTCAGCCCAGTGGAGCATGTTCGGGCAGAGGGAACAGCGTGTGCAAAAGCCCAGAGGCTGGGAAAGAAGCAGAAAGAGGACTGTGGGGCTGGAGCGTGGTGGGCAAGGGGAGAGAGGTGTGGTGGGCAGACAGATTGCCTGGGACCCAGCCGTGCAGGGACAGAGGAGATAGGGGATCCTTGCAGGCCCCCAGCCAGGGCTCAGGCACAGAGACAATGCAGGTGGGCAAAGGGAGGAGACGTGGAGAAATATTCTGGAGGCATGCCCTGATGAATGAGCCCAGGATGCATCCTTAGTGTCAGTGTGGAGGTCCTTCCTTGGCTGTGTGATGAGCTGAACCCGGGGGTATTTTCTGGACATTGAGGTGCTACACCAAGAGTCCAGGACAGGCTAAGTGAGCACCAGCAGCTCCTGGCCTACCTCGAAAGCAGGAGAGACAGGGGAGGCTGGGGAGGAAGGGGAAGCCAGGAAGGCAGGAGAGGCCAGGGAAGCAAAGGAGGCCAGGGAGGCAGTGGAGGCAGGAGAGGCTGGGGAGGCTGTGTCCTTTCCATGATTCTGCCCAGGATCCTAGGCCCCTGTACTCCCTGAGCTTCCCCACCCCAAGCACTGGAACCATGTTGCACAATGGTCTCTCCACTAAGCTCCTGATGGCGGCCCCTATCCTGCTGTGCTCCCTATTTCAACCCTAACAGCTCTCACAGTGGGCAGCACATAGTAGGTGCTCAGGAAACACTGGTGGGAGAGCACATGGGTCTGCTCAGCACCTTCCTCTCTCCTCCAGCTCTCCCCTGTCATGAAATAATTCTGATAATGACACATGGGCTTTGAGACCCTCTTCTATTGCTTTCCATATGCTAATCCATCTATACCTCACAGCAGCCCTGGGGGTGGATGCTATTAGGATGCCCATTTTACAGAGGAGGAGACTGAGGTACAAAGAGGGTAAGTGACATAGGCACACTACAGGGGCCGGGGCCAAGTGATTGCAGCACTCAATCCCCAAAGGCAAGGTGGACGCAGTTACCATAAAAGACAGCAGAGTCAAAGCTGCAACCAGAATAGCCTGACTCGCAGAGACCTATGGTGCCAGCTGATCGTGGCATTCCTAGAAGTGAAATAGATAAGAAGCCTGCCACATTTTTACTTGATCTGTGTTTGCAGAAGAGTTCTAGGTCAGGTGAGTAGAAGTCTAATCTGAATCATAAAGACAGAGTCACAGTCCCCAGTCAATTCCCAGACATAAGCCAGTTCACAGTCCCTCGTCTGAATGGGAAGCCAGGTCCCCTCCAGAAAGGACTCTGCTCCACTGCCAAAAATTTATACTGTCAATTTTTCTCCCAGCCTGCCCCCGAAGGAATACACAGCCTTTTACCAGGCTGACTGAACAGGGGAAAAGGAACTAATGAGATCTGTGCAGGATCACTGGACACAGGCTCTGAACTGGCACTAGGGTGAGACTAGGGTCTACCAGTCAGAATAGGCATTTTGGAGGTCAGATGAATGTTGGTGCAAGTTCATGTCATGATAGATCCATTGGGTCCCCAAATCCATTCTCTGGTTATATACAAAGGGGCCATGCTGAGATTCAAATTCAGGGCATCCAACATAGAGGCTGTGCTCTTACTCATGAAACATTCTGACACTAGTAACCTATTTAAAAATGCAAACACCTCCTGGGGCTAGCCAGAGTCCTCCAAACAGTCACGTAAATTGGTTCTGTCAAGGATTTCCTCCTACCCCCTGCTGAGAGCCAGTTGCAAGGAGAGACTATGGAAAGGCATTGGGTAACTTTGTTGCTAAAAGCTCTTTTGGATAAAGACGTTTGGGAAAAGAAGCAAATAGAGTTCAGCAGAAGAGGTAAGAAAGTAAGTTTATGTTTGGCCAGGCACGGTGGCTCACACCTGTAATCCCAGGACTTTGGGAGGCCAAGGTGGGCAGATCACGAGGTCAAGAGATCAGACCATCCTGGCCAACATGGTGAAGCCCCATCTCTACTAAAAATTCAAAAATTAGCTGGCCATGATGGCACACGCCTGTAGTCCCAGCTACTCAGGAGCCTGAGGCAGGAGAATCACTTGAACCCAGGAGGCAGAGGTTGCAGTGGGCCGAGATCATGCCAGTGCATTCCAACCCGGCAACAGAACAAGACTCCGTCTCATAAAACAAACCAAAAAAAAAAAAAAACCAAACAAAAAAAAGGCAGCTTATTTTTAAGCCTGAACAAGTGTAGTGGTTTAGGCGTTCTGCAAATACGGCCCCAATCAGGCTACAAGATGTTGTGGCAGCAACACTTACACCCAGTCACTCCTGGCTGGCTGAGCCACTTTTCAAAACACCCTTGCACAGCTGTGCAGAGGGGCTGGATCCACTGGCAGCCGGCAAAGCCATAACTCACACTATCACCACTCCCCTCAAACCCTTTCAGTAAGCACTTTATTTATTTTTTTTTTGAGACGGAGTCTTGCTCTGTCATCCAGGCTGGAGTGCAGTGGCGCAATCTCGGCTCACTGCAAGCTCCACCTCCCAGGTTCATGCCGTTCTCCTGCCTCAGCCTCTCAAGTAGCTGGGACTATAGGCACCCACCACCATGCCCGGCTAATGTTTCGTATTTTTAGTAGAGACGGGGTTTCACCGTGTTAGCCAGGATGGTCTCGATTTCCTGACCTTGTGATCCGCCCGCCTCAGCCTCCCAAAGTGCTGGGATTACAGGCTTCAGCCACCGCTCCCCGCCTGGTAAGCACTTTTAATCAATGCAACAAGAATAAACATTTGCTGCAGAGCAGCAATGTGCAGGGAGGAACATGGTTCCACTCAGGCTCAGAAAGCAAAACCTCCTGACTCTTTGCATCTATGCGAGAGCTCGCAGGAAAAGCCCTCTGTGTGGCTGCCAGCCTCACACACTCCCCAAGGGATGAGTTTCTCTTTCCATGTTAATCTATGCCCTGACGTGCCATCTGTCAACCACCACACCATTCTCAGTTGACATTTCAAAGCATCTTTGCCCTGTGAATAGTCACCAGCCCTGCCCTGCAAGCCCCCAGGTGACATTGAACTTAAATGAGAGAGAAAACAGGTTTCGGGGTGGATTTCAGTTCAGCATCTTGGAGTCTCTGTGTGGACATGAAATCTGTCTCCCCAGCTGTGGGCTGCATCCTTGTTTGTCATCTGGTTTGGTTCTTGGGGACTTGGAAACGTGTGGGCACCTTTGCAATTTGTCAAGAAGCTGCACAGCCCTTCCAACAAAAGCAAGCAATAGGAACAGAAGCCCAAGGCTTCAGATCAAGATGCGATTTAAAGCAGCCTCAGTGTAAAAGCAAACAGGATTCAGAGGGATGCTTAAGGCAGAGTCTAGTCCCCAGGGCAGCTATAAGGCAAAGAGAAAGAGAGAGAGATAGACAGAGACAGAGACAGAAAGACAGAGAGAGATGGGAGGAGACATGAGGCACCCAGGACTCTGCATCAAAATCCCTACAAGAGGGGCTTCCTAAGAATGCAGGAGGCTGAGGTGGGCGCACACAGAAGTTCAAGACTAGCCTGGGCAACATAGCAAAACCCTGTCTTTACAAAAAATACAAAAATCAGCCAGGTGTGGTGGTGTATGCCTGTGGTCCCAGCTACCCAGGAGGCTGAGTTGGGAGGATGGCTTGAGCCCAGGAGGTAGAGGCTGCAGTGAAACGAGGTAGCACCACTGCACTCCAGCCTGGGCAATAGAGTGAGACTTCATCTCAAAAAAATTTTCAAAAAGGATAACCCTGGCTACTTGAATGGATGGTAAGAAGGTAAGAGCAGAAGCAAGGAGACCAGCAGTGAGATTCTGTAGGTGGGAGTTCACAGTGGCTCAGACCAGGCTGGTGCTGAAGACCGGCTGGATTCTGTATATATTTTGATGATGAAGCAACTCACTGACTCTTGAAGAGTGGGCTCTAGGAGAATGTATTTTTAACAAGCTCTCAGAGGATTCTAATGCAGGCTGAAGTTGAACTCCTGATTTAGGTGAAGCTTCTGTTTCATCCTTGGGGAAGTACCTACTGACTTTTCTCCAAGCCACCTCAAAAGAGGCGCTAGACAAGATGTGCTCCAATGTCTGAACATGTGTGCACAGCTCTAGAGCCGACCTCAGGACACTGAGTCAAAGGTTAGGAGTACAACAGTGAACAACCACCATCCTCTTTTCAATGAGCTTTGCATTTAATGAGAGAAATAAAAAGCAAAAAAAAATCATTTTCAACTCAGAATGGTAAGAGTTATGGTGACAGTATGCCTGGGGCAATGGGAGCACAAAGAAGGGGCACCCAATCGGCCAGGTGCAGTTGTTCATACCTGTAATCCCAGCACTTTGGGAGGCCAAGGTGGGTGGATCACTTGAGGCCAGTTCGGAAACAGCCTGGCCAACATGGTGAAATCCTGTCTTTCTAAAAATACAAAAAAATTAACTGGGTGTGGTGGCAGGCATCTGTAATTCCAGATACTCAGAAGGCTGAGGTGGGAGAATTGCTTGAACCCAGGAGGCGGAGATTGCAGTGAGCCAAGATCGCACCACTGTACTCCAGCCTGGATGGCCAGAGCGAGACTCCGTCAAAAAAAAAAAAAAAAAAAAAAAAAAAAAAAAAAAAGCCAGGAGATGGGTGGGCATCCAATCTATATCAGGTGGTCAGAAATACTTCTCCATCACAGTACTCCTAAGTTGAAGACTAGGAAATGGTAGGAATTAGCCAGGTCGATAGGAGAGGTGTAGAAGATCATTCCCAGCAGAGGGAAGAGCATGTGCAAAAATCGAGACATGAGAGGGTGAGGAGCTGAGAGATGTTCATATAATTGTAAAAAGTGACTAATGTAGAGGTAAGTTGGAGCCAAATCTTAAAGGCTCTTTGTCATGTTTATCCTGTAGACAAAGGGAGACAGTAGATGTTTTTAGGCAAGGGAGTAATGATCCACTTTGTGCTATAAAAAGAGCAGTCTGGCTGGAGGAGAGTGGGAGGTGAGTAGACCAGGTAGAAGGCTGCAATACACCAAGTGAGACAAGATGGTTGGCTGGACCAAGGCTGTGGCAGTGAGGATGGAGAGGAGACAGTAGGCTAACTTGACTGAGAAAGAGGGAGGAATGCAGGATGAGGCCCAGGTGTTTTGGAAGCTGGGTGGATGGTGGTGTGAATCTGATGTGGTGAGCCCAGGCAAAAAAGGAAATCAGGAGATGAAAGGTAAGATGAGGTCAATGCAAGACAGAGAGCCAAGTGGAGATAACCAGTGGGCAGTTGGATTCATCAGCCTGGAGTTATACAGAGAGCTCTGGAATGGAAATAAAGAGGAAAGGACTTTGGGAATAGGTGAATCCTCCCAGAATAATGTGTAGAGAAAGGAGAATAGAACACAGGGGACAGAAAAAGGGAAGAGATTTGTTTTTAAAACCAACCATCCATCAGACATCTTCTAATAAAACACTTGTTAGAGGTTTCCTCAGTGTGAGTTATTCGGGACCAGAGCTAAAGACCATATTCCCAATAAAATCACTGCTGGGAAGGTCTTCATGAAAACATTTAATGCTGCTTTTAAAACAACAACAACAACAACAACAACAACAAAAAGGCTTTAGCTATTGCACAGACCCTGCAGCAACTTTTCGGCAAGAGTCTATCAAACACGAATCTGATCTGACTCAAGGAAGTGTCATATCAAGTGTAAAAATCCAATTCCAATGTCCATAAGAGCCTTTCTGCCAGGTACAAGACCCTAATCCAGTTGAAGTGATTTTCTATTGATGAATAGGCTGAGAATACACAGGTTGTTGGTTTTTCAGATTTCCCTCCCTGTGCCTTCATGCCAGCTGTGAAAGAGTCAAAAGGCTCCCAACTGTCAAAGTAAAAATGACACTTGGTCACAGAGGAAACAGATTATAGGTCAGTCACCTTGATGACTTTTTAACTATGAGGAGCCATTAATGTTACTGAATAAGCAAATCTGTTTGCATAACCAGATTTTCATAGGCTACTGGGAATAAAGGCTTTCCTAAGTGGGTGATTTGTAGAAAGATAGCCTTTGGGTCTCTGATGGAACAGCTCTGATGAGGAAATGTTCCTTTAATTATATGGAAGGCCAATTACCACGTTATAGCAACATTGTTTTGCATATTGCATATAATTTCACCATTTCCATAGCTTCAGCACTATAATTCTGGAGAAAATTCAAGCACCAAGAAGACACTTGAGGCACATTATGCTGGAGATAAAGATGTTTTAGCAAATTCAATTTAAGCCACAACATTAAAGTTATTTTGTTGAATAAAACATAATGCAATAATGAGCTTGTGTATGTCAACTCTGTAGTGGAGGTAATAATAGCTAGAGAGAGTATGTCCCATCTCCTATTTTTCATGCTCATTCGAGTAATAGATAATGCTATAGAGAGAACCTTTCTCTAATATGTGCTTCATCTCAGGCTAAGCGTGTTTTGTGCAACTGTGCTTCATGAAAAACAAAAAGGTAAAGGAACTAATTTGGGAGCCATTCACAAAAGTGCTACCACTTGATGTTATTTTATACTCTGAGATTTCTTATTCCCAGTGCCTACCAGGAATGTACTTTCTGGAGAAGCTCAGATTAATCACTCCTTATGAGAGGTGACAGTGTGCTGGCAGCCCTCACAGCCCTCGCTCACTCTCAGCACCTCCTCTGCCTGGGCTCCCACTTTGGTGGCACTTGAGGAGCCCTTCAGCCCGTGGCTGCATGATGGGAGCCCCTTTCTGGGCTGGCCAAGGTTGGAGCTGGCTCCCTCAGCTTGCACGGAGGTGTGGAGGGAGAGGTGTGAGCCAGAATCGGGGCTGTCCCCGGCACTTGCCTGCTGGCTGGAGTTCCAGGTGGGCATGGGCTTGGCTGCCCCACACTAGGAGTGGCTGGCCGGCCCTGCCGGCCCCGGGCAGTGGGGGGGCTTAGCACCTGGGCCAGCAGCTGCTGTGCTCAACTTCTCACTGGGCCTTATCTGCCTCCCCACGGGGCAGGGCTTGGGACCTGCAGCCCTCCATTCCTGAGCCTCCCCTGCTCCATGGGCTCCTGTGCGGCCCGAGCCTCCCCGACGAGTGCCGACCCTGCTCCACAGTGCCCAGTCCCATTGACCACCCAAGGGCTGAGGAGTGCGGACGCATGGTGAGGGACTGGCAGGCAGCTCCACCTGTGGCTCCTGTGTGGGATCCACTGGGTGAAGCCAGTGGGGCTCCTGAGTCTGGTGGGGACTTGCAGAACCTTTATGTCTAGCTAAGGGATTGTAAATACACCAATCGGCACTCTGTATCTAGCTCAAGGTTTGTAAAGACACCAATCGGCACTCTGTATCTAGCTCAGGGTTTGTAAACACACCAATCAGCACCCTGTGTCTAGCTCAGGGTTTGTTAATGCACCAATCAACACTCTGTATCTAGCTACTCTGGGGGGGACTTGGAGAACCTTTGTGTGGACACTCTGTAACTAGCTATTCTAGTGGGGACGTGGAGAACCTTTGTGTCTAGCTCAGGGATTGTAAATGCACCAGTCAGCACCCTGTCAAAACAGACCACTCAGGCTCTCTGTAAAATGGACTAATCAGCAGGATGTGGTGGGACCAGGTAAAAGAATAAAAGCAGGCTGCCCGAGCCAGCAGTGGCAACCCGCTGGGGTCCCCTTCCATGCTGTGGAAGCTTTGTTGTTTTGCTCTTTGCAATAAATCTTGCTGCGGCTCACTCTTTGTGTCCACACTGCCTTTATGAGCTGCAACACTCACTGAGAAGGTCTGCAGCTGCACTCCTGAAGCCAGTGAGACCATGAACCCACCGGGAGAAATGAACAATTCCAGACGTGCCACCTTAAGAGCTGTAACACTCACCACGAAGGTCCACAGCTTCACTCCTGAGCCAGCGAGACCACGAACCCCACCAGAAGGAAGAAACTCCAAACACATCCGAACATCAGAAGGAACAAACTCCAGATACGCCACCTTTAAGAACTGTAAAACTCACCGTGAGGGTCTGCAGCTTCTTTCTTGAAGTCAGTGAGACCAAGAACCCACCATTTCCAGACACATTTTACTTGGCACTGGGAGGTCTGTATGGAGCAAGTGAAGAAATCAGCAGAGTGAAGATAGAGGGAGAACAACGTGATGGGGGAAAGGCAAAGTTACTGCCATGTTGGTTTCAATTCTGCCACTGATGAGTGAGACCCATGACCTCCTCTCTCTAGGACTCTGTTGTTCTTATCTGTAGAGTGGAGGAATAGAGGGGCCTTTTAAAGTATTAACATTTCCTGACCTATCTGTAAAACACTTTTATTCAAACTGATGGGAATCTTGACTACTTTGCCAAGAGGACATAATAATCATCAAGCTGAATGCACCAAACAACATTGCCTGAAACTATCTAAGCAAAAACTGAGAAAGTTACACAGGACAGACAAACCTCCTATAAGAGTAAGAACTCTTTAGCGCATGCTTAGTGTGTCAAAGACAGTGCTGTGTTCACACCATTCCTCTTCCTGGACATGCAGAAAGGCTACATTTCTGAGCCTCCCTTGCAGTTAGTTTGGAGCCACGTGACTGCATTTCCACCAATACGAATGTAAGAAATCACTTCTGGGCCAAGGTTATCAAAGGCAAGTTTGAGCTATGTTCCCTCTCTTCCTATCCATATGGCTACAAGTGAAAAATTCTGAGATGGCAGAATTAAAAGATGGAAACCTCCAGAATCTCTGAATCACTGTTGGACAAGGGCCCCCAAGGAGAACCCCTGACCTGCACCAGACTATGCTATGGGTGCCAACCCACTGAGAATTCATGGTTTATTTGTCTCAGAAGCAGTCTATTGTTACACTGACTAACATCCTAAGGTTTGAGAGAACTAGTATATTGTTAATTGAAGCTAGATTTCAATTACACTGAGAACCTTATCTATTTAAAAATAAAAACTCTCCTAAAAAATAAATCCACATTCCTTTTAACCACATGTGGCACATTTGCAAAAAAAAAAAAAAAAACTGGCCACATATTAGGCCATAAAGAAGTCTCAACAAAATCCACTATAGGATTGACATTGTCCAGACCACGTTTCCCTGACCATAATGCAACAAAATTAGAAGTGAACAGCAAGAAGATAGCTAAACACAAGCATACATTTGGAAAATTAAAAATATCCTTTCATGAGTTCAATGAAAAATCACAATAGAAATTACTAAATGTTTACAACTGAATGAAAACAAAACTTTATATACATATATATGTGTGTGTATATATATATTTTTGTGAGTCTTCCAACTTTGTTCTTCTTTTACAAGGTTATTTGGGAAATTCTGGGTCTCCTGCAATTCCTCATACAGTTTTATGCTGTTTGTCAATTTCAGTGGCTGGGATGAACTTGTCGTAATTCTCATAGACCAGGGTCTGCATGTCGCTGTCTAGAGCCCAGATCTGCCGCACCATGTCCGTCTCACTGTCCATCAGCTGGGCCAGAGGGCACTCTCTATGCAGCTTGTCTAGGTAAACTTCCGGGTTGAAGTGCGCCCCGTTCAGATCAGTGGGGTCCAGGGGGTTGGGCCCGGTGGGGAGTCCCACCGCCTCCCCTTCCGAGAGGCCGTAGTAAAGCTTTAGCATCCTGTGCGCCTTCCGCCGTCGCTCCGTGAGGCTCCCCCTCGGGCCCTTCTGCGGAGTTCCCAGGTCCACACCCCGGGCTAGGCCCAGCGGCAGCTGCCGCCACCATAGCTCCAACTGCAGCCCACAGGCATAATTTTTATGTTTTTAAGTTGGATACATGGAGCTACTTGGCTTTTGCTTTCATCACATCATTGAGGAAAGAGGTGGTTGCTTATGGTACCCTTGTTTTTACTGCAACCTGTAATAGATGAGAACCTCCCTGTTGCAGAGAGCAAAACACTGAACTAAATTGTGCTGTAACACAGCCCTGTGTTGGGGGATTGGGAGTGATCATGCAAACGCTTGCAAATTTGCACAGTGACAGAGACAATCGTTTGGGCAGCTGTTCACTATATGAAAAGGCAACTGACCAAAAGTCAGTTACTGAGCTATCTCAATACTTTCATTTTATTTTAACTTTTGGCAGCAGGGTGCAATTAAAGGAGAGAAAGAAAACAAAGTGATAAATGTAAGATAATGTACACACATGTGTACAAGAAAGTAACAAGACAGGATGACTATTTGTCTCTTGGTTAGCTCCTTGGGCTCTATGTCTCCTTCCTCAGAGAACCTCACTTTCCTTTGTCTAGATTTGTTAGGGTGGAAAATCCAGGCGCCTGCTCCCCCATGATGGAAGCCAAAGACGTCCCTGGAGCCGCCTCCCGCTGCATCCTTTCCTGCACTGCCCACATGGACACAACTCAGCTGATTAGACTTCCTCTCAGAACTTTAGTCTTGAGCAAAGGGATTAAAGGGTGAAGTGACTGAAGGTATGCCCTTCCAAAGTGGTACGTAAGCTGATGGCTAAAGTTTGCCAAGCCCTTCCAAGCACTTTTTTTCGTAATTTTTATTTATTTATTTTTTTGAGACAGAGTCTTGCTCTGTCACCCAGGCTGGAGCGCAGTGGCATGATCTCGGTTCACTGCAACCTCTGTCTCCCAGTTTCAAAGGAGTCTCCTGCCTCAGCCTCCCAAGTAGCTGGGATTACAGGCATACGCCACCATGCCTGGCTAATTTTGTGTGTGTGTGTGTGTGTGTTTTTAGTAGAGACAGGGTTTCACCGTGTTGGCCAGGCTGGTGTCGAACTCCTGACCTTGTGATTCACCCGCCTTAGCCTCCCAAAGGGCTGGGATTACAGGCGTGAGCCACTGCACTCAGATTCAAAAAGTTTTAAGCAGAGCTCAGAGGTCTTAACCACAGGCACACCTGGGGAGCATTTTTGAAACACTTTCCAGCTTCCTCAATAGGAACGGAAGCCAAACTCCGAATTGATGACTCCTTTGAGGAAGTCGAGAGCTGTATGGAAAGCCAGGAACAGGGGCAAGGGAGAGATGTGTCCCGAATGATCCTGTGCCAATTCTTTCTAGAATCCTTGATGTGATCTCAGCTGCCCTTTCTATACTTGACACAGTGATTGTGGCACCCACTGGTCTAGCTGTGGTCTACAAGGAACCCCCAAAGGGAAGGGCACAGTGAGCAGGGGCATCAGCCTGAATGACAAGGATTTGAGACGGCAGGTTGGATGCACGGAGAGGACTGGCCAAATGCCATGTGTCTGGACTTAGACTGCCTGGTTCACCCCTGACTTCACCCTTTTTGACTTCATGATCTGGTAGAAGTTGTATGAAAATGCGTTGCTCCTTTTCTAGTCTGTAAAATCATCATGAAATGTGCACTAATAACTGGGAGACTATGCAGATGAAATGAAACAAGCTGCATAGAGCACAGAGCTCAGAGGCTGGCCTTCAGGAAGCCCTCAGTAAGGGTTCGTGATGCCATGGTGTCTGTCATCATCCTCTTTATCCTCATTATCACCTTCATAATGTTTTTGTTGTTCTTAGGGAATAGTTTAGAGGGACTGATTCCCTGTTATCATGGGTGAGATGTCTATGAAAAGGAGAACCAGTGGGGGAGGAAAGCAAAATTTTGAATAAGATTTCTGAGACCCCCACCACAACCAAGAACAGAAACTCCACAGTCTGCTGAGCGGACAGTTTGCACATTGGTATCCTCACATCTGCACACCACATTCTCCTGTTTGTCCTGAGGATGAGGAAACAAACAAGGCTCCCGACCGTCCCTCAGCACTCACTTGAAGGGGTGGCCTGCCCCTCCACACCTGTGGGTATTTCTAGTCCGGTGGGATGAGAGACTGAGAAAAGAAATAAGACACAGAGACAAAGTATAGAGAAACAACAGTGGGCTCATGGGACCGGTGCTTAGCATACCAAGGACCTGCACCGGCACCACCTCTGAGTTCCCTCAGTTTTTATTGATTATCATTTTTATTATTTTAGCAAAAAGGAATGTAGTAGGAGGGCAGGGTGATAATAAGGAGAAGGTCAGCAACGAACATGTGAGCAATAGAATCTATGTCATAAGGAAGTTCAAGGGAAGGTACTATGACTGGACGTGTACGTAAGCCAGATTTATGTTTCTCTCTACCCAAACATCTCAGTGGAGTAAAGAATAACAAGGCAGCATTGCTGCAAACATGTCTTGCCTCCCCCTATAGGGCTGTTTTTCTCCCATCTCAGAATTGAACAAATATACAATCGGGCTTTATACTGAGACATTCAGTTCCCAGGGGCAGGCAGGAGACAGTGGCCTTCCTCTCTCTCAACTGCAAGAGGCTTTCCTCTTTGACTAATCCACCTCAGCACAGACCCTTTACGGGGGTCGGGCTGGGGGATGGTCCGGTCTTTCTCATCCCATGAGGCCACATTTCAGACTATCACATGGGGAGAAACCTTGGACAATACGCCGCTTTCAAGGGCAGAGGTCCCTGCGGCTTTCCACAGTGTATCGTGCCCCTGGTTTATTGAGACTAGAGAATGGCGATGACTTTTACCAAGTATACTCCTTGTAAACATTTTGTTAACAAGGCATGTCCTGCACAGCCCTACGTCCCTTAAACATTGATTTCATACAACACATGTTTTTGTGAGCTTCAGGTTGGGTCAAAGTGGTTGGTTCAAAGTGACTGGGGCAAAGCTACAGATGAACAACATCTCAGCAAAGCAATTGTTGAAAGTACAGGTCTTTTTCAAATGGAGTCTCTTATGTCTTTCCTTTCTACATAGACACAGTAAGAGTCTGATCGCTCTTTCTTTTGCCTACACTCACTGAACTGCCCTTCCCCTCTGCTGGGCCATGACCACGGAGAACAGATCCACCGTCCTCCCTGCGTGGTGCACGATGGAGGCTCAGACTCTGTCCTCAAGGCTGGCAAGAAGACAGGGTGAGACATGAGCCTCCTGATACAGGTAATGGGTGTGGAGCCTACAGGACCGGAACCGCACACTGCAGGGCTGAAGGCATAGACTGAGTACTTACTATTCTGTGGCCTGGGGGACTCAAGGCACAGAGTTCCTCATTAGCCAAAGTCGCCCAAGTTCCCCAAGCTCTAAGGACTTCCTCATCATCATACAAGAAGAAGAGAAAAGTGAGTGTCCATAGAAGCTTTGGGGCTCTTCCTCTAATCAAGAGAAAGCTGGTGTGTATTCTTCACTTCTTTCTTTTTAAAGATCCAACTGCTTTAATTGTCATCTTTATTATGGGACAATATACCACGTATAAATATTAAAAATTATAAATATACATTAGTTCATATAGAATGGCCAGTATAAACATTTACAATTTCCACTCTTTTTCAGTTTACAGTTTAATGACATTAAGTACGTTAACATTGTTTAGCAACCATCACCGCCATCATCTTCGGAACAGTTTTATCTTTCAAAATGGAAATTGCACCCATTCACCAAGCTCTCCACTACTCTCTCTCGCCCACCCCTGAGGGCCACCTTTCTAGTTTGCAACTCTATGAGTTTAAGTACTCTAGACACTTCATAGAAAAGTGGAATCATACAGTGTTTAATTTTTTTGTTTGGAGACAGAGTTTTTCTCTGTCACCCAGGCTGGAGTGGCAGTAGCATGATCTCGGCTCACTGCAACCTCCACATCGTGGGTTCAAGAGATTCTTGTGTCTCAGTCTCCCGAGTAGCTGGGATTACAGGCGTGCGCCACCATACCCAGATAATTTTTGTATTTTTAATAGAGACAAGCTTTCACCATATTGGCCAGGCTGGTCTCAAACTCCTGACCTGAAGTGATCCGCCTGGCTGAGCCTCCCAAAGTGCTGGGGTTACAGGTGTGAGCCACTGAGCCTGGGCATGTTTATCCTTTTGGGATTTATTTATTTCACTGACGATAATGTCTTCAAGGTTCATCCATGTTGCGGCCTGCTTCAGAAGTGCCTGTCTGGTTTCTTTTTGTTTTTTGTTTGTTCGTTTGACTTTGTTTTGTTTTGTGTTTCCATGGAGTCTCATTCTGTCGCACAGGCTGGAGTGCAGTAGCACAATCTGGGCTCACTGCAACCTCCGCCTCCCGGGTTCCAGCGATTCTTGTGCCTCAGCCCCCGGAGTAGCTGGGACTATAGGCACACACCACCACGCTCGTCTCATTTTTTGCATTTTCAGTAGAGACAGGGTTTCACCAAGATGGCCAGGCTGATCTTGAATTCCTGACCTCAGGTGATCCGCCCACCTCGGTCTTCCAAGATGCTGCGATTACGGGTGTCAGCCACCGAACCTGCCAGAGGTGCCTGCCTTTTTAAGGCTGAATAGTCTTCCACCGTATGAAAGAACTGCAATGTGCTTTTTCATTCATCTGTCCATGAAACCTTGGGTTACTTCCACATTTTGGCGGTTGTGAATAATGCTGCTATGAATATGGGTGTACAAAAATCTGTCTTCCACTCCTGGCTTCTAATTCTTTTTGGTAGGTACCCACAAATGCAACTGCGGGAACATCTGATCATTGTTTCTAATTTTTCCAGTACACGCCATACTATTTTCCCCATTCCTTCACGGTTTTACATTCCCTCCGATCACACGAGCATTCCTACTTCCCTCTAGTCTCACCAATGCTTGTTTATTTATCATATCCGTCCTAATGTGTGGTATGACATTCTTGGTTTGATTTGCACCTCCCTATGTTTAGTGATTTTGAACATCATTTTAGATGCTTCTTGGCCATTGCTATATCTTCTTTAGGAACACGTCTACTCGAGTCTTCTGACCATTGTTGATGGGATGCTTTGGGGTTCTTGTTGTTTAGTTCTAGCTGTTCTTTATATATGATGGATATCAGCCTCTTTTCAGATATACGCTTTGCAAATATTTTTCCTAATCCATGGGTTATCTTTTCACTCAGTTTGCAGTGTTTTTTGCTGCACAAAAGTGTCTGTCATTTAGATGTAATCCAAGGAATCTAATTTTCTTTTGTTGCCTATGCTTTTGGTGTCATATCCCAGAAAGCATTGCCCAATCTCATGTCATGAAAGTGTGGCCAATGTTTTCTTTTAGGCGTATGATACATTTAGCGCTTGGGGTTAGGTCTTTGATCCAGTTTGTGTTAATTTTTGCACCTGGTGTGACATAGAGTCCACCTTCTTTCTTCTGCATGTGGAAATCAAGTTTCTCCAACACCAATTCTTGAAAAGGCTGCTTTTCCACCAATGAACTTTCTTAGCACTCATGTTAAAAATCGTTTCAACATATAGGTGAGAAGTTATTTCTGGGCTCAAAAACAAACAAACAACAACAGACAACAGATAAGGATACAGCTTGGGCCGGGCGCGGTCGGTCGTTCACACCTGTAATCCCAGCACTTTGGGAGGCCGAGGTGGGCGGATCACCTGAGGTCAGGAGTTGAAGACCAGCCTGACCGAAAGGGAGAAACCCCCATCTCTAATAGAAATACAACATTAGCTGGGCGTGCTGGCGCATGCCTGTTATCCCAGCTACTCGGGAGGTGGAGGCAGGAGAATCGCTTGAACCCAGGAGGCAGACGTTGCGGTTAGCCAAGATTGCACCATGACACTCCAGCCTGGGCAACAAGAGCGAAACTCCATCTCAAAACAAAAAACAAAAAACCAGCATAATTTCAAGAGCAGAAAGAGAAGAGCTAAAAAACCAGCATAATGAGAAAGTTAGGAAGCTTCTTACCAAAGCATCAGGAAATATGCAAGAAATTCTTGTGAACTAAAATTTTCATACTGTACTATCAAACACTAGAACTCACTTATTCCATCTTTCTGTATTTTGGGACCCAATTATCCACTTCTCTTCATTCCCCACCCCACCCCTTTTCTTCCTAGCGTCTGCTAACCACCTTTATACTTTCCACCTTCCTGAGATTCCTTTTGTGTGTATGTGTGTGATGGAGTCTCTTTCTGTTGCCCAGATTGGAGTACACAGGCACAATCCGGGCTCACTGCAACCTCCGCCTCCCGAGTTCAAGCGCTTCTTGGGCCTCAGCCCTCCGAGTAGCTGTGACTACAGGCACGCGTCACCACGCCTGGCTAATTGTTTGTGTTTTCAGTAGAGACGGGGTTTCACCATGATGGCCAGGTGGGTCTCAAACTCCTGGCCTCAAGTGATCCGTGCGACTTGGCCTCCCACAGTGCTGGGATTACAGGCCTGAGCCACCACACCCGGCCAAGGTTTCCTTTTTTCTTCCTACATAGAAGTGAGGACATGAAATATTTGTCATTCTGTGCCTGGCTTATTTCATTTAATATACAGACCTACAATCTCATCCATTTTGTCTGCAGTGGAGAGGATTTTCTTCCTTTTTAGGCTGAATAATACTTCATTGGGTGTGTATACCACAGTTTCTTAATTGAAACAAATTTCTAAAGAGCAAATATTTTTAAAGTCTCGGAATATGAAACTTCAGGGATACTGTGCCTATTTTATTCTTTTCTATTTCCCATCTTATGTATATGCAAGTGTATAACAAAGCAGCAATCAATGTGTGTATAAATCTATAACTTCAACAAATGTAAAATGTAAATGCTAAGTGGTGGCTGGGCGTGGTCGCTCATGCCTGTAATCCCAGCACTTTGGGAGGCGGAAGCGGACGGATCACCTGAGGTCGGGAGTTCTAGACCAGCCTGACAAAAATGGAGAAACACTGTCTCTACTAACAACACACACACACACAAAAATTAGCCGGGCATGGTAGCGCATGCCTGTAATCCCAACTACTTGGAAGGCTGAGACAGGAGAATTGCTTGAATACGGGAGACAGAGGTTGCAGTGAGCCGAGACCATGCCATGGAACTCCAGCCTGGGCAACAAGAGTGAAACTCTGACTCAAAAAAAAAAAAAAAAAGGAAAAGAAAGAAATAGAAAATGCAAAATGGTAAGAAACAACAGCATAATAAACATTTGTATGGTGTTGATGGGCAATGCATTTGAAGATACTATTTGAAGAAATCATATTGCAATTAATTTCTGTTCTTAATCATTGGAGCTTGATGCCTCTAAAAACTTCATCATTGGAACCACCTCTGGTGCTTTAAAAGAAAAAAAAAATCCACATGCTCACACAGGTGCAAGGAAATCAGAATCTCAGGTATTGAGACCCAGGCCTCATCATTTGTAAGCTCCCCAGGTGATTTGATTCAAAGCCAAGATTGAGGAAGGGCGACATGGATCTTTACACATAACCTGCCTAAATAGATTCTCTAGAAGCAGTTTATAAAGAAATTCCACATGAACTGTGGAAGAGGATATGAATTTGATGTACAGTATGTCCTCACTTAACATCTTTGAAAGTCTCTTGGAAACTTCACCTTGAAGCAAAATTATGTATAGTGAAACCACTTATTTTTCATGAAGAGTATAACTACACAACTTTGAACAACCAATGGTGTTGGAGGACCTCCTGTACATTGTTTCCATAAACTCAGTTTTCAGGGAATTCCAAAATGAAGGGAGGACTTCGTGTATATAAAAAGATGGTTGTGATTCCACCTGGATGACCGGGTTATTGCTCAGAAGCTAAAAGAGGCCGCCTAGGTATAGAGGATTCTGTCATGAAGTTTCTGCTAAACAAAGGATCCCAGAATCCTCACCCGTTGCAGTTAAAGGCATAAAGAAGAAAGCAATATTGACAAAGGAAATGCGGAAAGGAATAAAAGCCATCAAGCCACAAAACTAATGTGACTAAGGGGCAGGATTTGCAGATGTAGGGATTTAATGTGGTTGCCCTTTCTCACCCACACAAGAAAAAGGAATGAACAGATCATGAGATTCGACTGTTCTGCTGCACAGCCTCTGCAGGACACTTTGTATATCCATCTTTCCTAGGCTGTAGATGAAAAGGTTCAGCATGGGGGTGACCACAGCATACATCACTGATGCCACCACACCATTCCTGGGGGGTGGTGACACAGCTGAAGTCAGGTACATGCCAATGCCTGTTCCATAAAATCAGCAAGCAACTGCCAGGTGAGAGCCACAGGTGGAGAAGCCTTTATACTTCCCATCTGATGATGACATCCTTAGAATGGAGGGGACAATTTTATAGTAAGACAAAAGGATCCCTGAAATGGGAAGAAAACCAAACATAGTACTATCGAAATATATGAATATGTTATTGATGACGCTGTCAGAACAAGCAAGGTTGAGAAGTTGAGAGGGGTCACAGACAAAATTAGTGATTTCCACATTCTTGGTGATGGTGAATAGTAACACAAACCAACTGTGCAGCTGGGAATCCAACGGGCTAAGGAAAAAGGACACCAAGACGAAGAAGACACAGAGGTGAGGATTCACAATGACTGGGTAGTGCAGAGGGCGACAGACGGCAGTCATAGGCCATCACAGTCAGGAGCATGTCTTCCATACATGCAAAAAGGACCAAGAAAGACATCCGTGTCAGGCAGCCCTCATAAGAGATGACTCTGCTATGCGACTGCATGTCCACAATCATCTTGGGAACGGTGGCCAAGGTGAAACCGATGTCAGCCCAGCACAGGTTGGAGAGGTAGAAGCACATGGGGCTGTGGAGGGGAGAGTCAGAGCTGACAGCCAGGATGCTGAGCAGGTTCCTCAGCACCGTGACCATATACATGGACAGGGACAGGGACAGCAAAGCGAGGATGGGCTGCAGTTCTGGATCCTCTGAGAGTCCCAGGAGGAGGAATTCTCAGACACCTGTGAGATTCCGTGGCTCTGTGTGACTTGGACACCTTGAGAAGTAAAGAGGATTGGAAAAATAAAAGATAAAAACCAGCCCTTAATGCTGGATGCAAGCAATTCACAAGGAACATTTTCACACTTGTGGACCATACACCGCCAGCAATGTTTCTCAGTTGTGACAATTCCAATAATATCAGAGTTATTACGTGATTTACTTTTTTGCTATACAAGTCTTTGTGTACATACTACTTTAGAGAAAATCCACTTAAGAATATTACAAGACCAAAAAGTCATATATAACAAATACGTGATCTCAGTAAAATATGGCCTACTCTTTTCAGAAAAAATACAATGCAATGAAAATGTCCTTCTCTCTTTAAGAAAAAGATCTCAGTCTAATTGAAAGAAATTAAGAAGCCGTGAAATACACTCTATTTTATTCTGACACCATGCTACAAATTCCTTTGAGGTAGAATATGTAAAAGGACGACACAATAGCTAGGACCCCATTATCTAAAAACGAAATCGAACCTTATAGTTCTTAATCGGAAGACCTTTTCACATGCCTGTTACTTTTCATATTTATTATCATCCTTAGGTTTTCTGACATCATTTCTTCATAAAAGTACATGCACACTCAAATATGGGAGCTGTGTTTCCAAATGAATTGAATATATAACTCTTGGCCCAGCACCATGGCTCACAACCGTAATCCCAGTAATTTGGTCAGCCGAGGCTGATGGATCACCTGAGGTCAGGAGATCCAGACCAACGTGGTCAACGTGGTGAAACCCCATCTCCAGTGAAAACAAAAAAAATTAGCCAGGCGTGGTGGTGGGTAACCCTAGCTACTTGGGAGGCTGAAGCAGGAGAATCCCTTAGAACCTGGAAGACAGAGATTGGGCACCCTGTGATAGGATTTTTCATGTCCTAGGGAGATACTGCTCCTGACAGCAGAGTGCATGTACACCCTGTGATATTATTTGTAATATCCTAGAAAGATATTGCTCCTAATATCACAGTGGCTCCACACCCTGTCATATTAATTGTAATATCCTACAGAGATAGTACTCCTAATAATACAGTGGGTGTACACCCTGTGATATTATTCATAATATATTACAGAGATACTACTCCTGATATCACAGTGAGTGTACACCATGTTTGTACACCCTGTGATCTTATTTGTAACAACTTAGAAAAATATTACAGCTAATATCTAAGTGGGTGTACACCTTTCGATGTTATTTGTGATCTACTAGGTAGATATTACTCCTAATATCACAGTGAGTGTACACCATGTGCGTACAGACTGTGAAATTATTCGTAATACCCTAGGAAGATATTACTCCTAATATCACAGTAGGTGTACACCCTGTGATATTATTTGTAATCACCTAGGGAGATACGATTCCTAATATTACAGTGCTTGTACACTCTGCGATGTTATTTGTAATGTCCTATGAAGATATTACTCCTAATATCAAAGTGGATGTACACCATGTGTGTACACTCTGTGATATAATTTGTGATATCCCAGAGAGATATTTCTAATATCACAGTGGGTGTACACTCTGTGATATTATTTGTACTATCCTAGAGAGATATTGCTCCCAGTATCACAGTGGGTGTACACCCTGTGATATTATTCATAATATCCTAGAGACATATTACCTCTAATATCACAGTTTCTGTACACCCTGTGGTATTATTCATCATAACCCAGGGAGATATTATCCCTAACATCACAGTGCGTGTACACCATGGGTGGACACCCTGTGATGTTATTGGTAATATGCTAGGGCAATATTACCCTTAATGTCACAGTGGGTGTACACCATGTGTGTATGCACTGCGATGTTCCTCGTAATATCCTAGGGAGAAATTACACCTTGTGTTACAGTGGGTGTACACCATGTGTTTCTATTCTGTGATGCTATTGGTAATATCTTAGAAAGTTATTAGTCCTAGTGCCACAGTGGGTGTATACCGTGTGTGTCCACTCTGTGATGTTATTCGTATTATCCTAGGGAGATAGTTCTCATAACATCACCGTGGGTGTACATCATGTATGTACTCCCTGTGGTCTTATTGGTTATGTCCTGGGTTGACAGTACTCCTAATATCACCGTGGGCGCACACCATGTGTGTACATTCTGTGATGGTATTCGTAATATCCTAGGGAGATATCACTCCTGATGTCATAGTGGGTGTACAGCCTTGTGATATTCTTGGTAGTATCCTTGGGATGTATTACCCCTGTTATCACAGTGGGTGTACATCCTGTGAAACTATTTGTAATATCCTAGGGAAATATCATTGTATACCCTGTGATATTGTTTGGGACATTTGAGGGAGCTATTTCTCTTAAAGTCAGAGTGGGTGTACACCCTGTAATATTCTTCCTAATATCACAGTGGGTGTACACCGTGATATTTTTTTCTAATATCCAGCGGGGGAGAGGATGATATTGCTTCCAATATCACAGAAGGTGTACACCCCCCTGTGATATTGTTCCTAATATCCAGGGAAGGAGAGGATGACATTACTAGCAATATCACTGGGGGTGTACCACCTCCCGCTGGGATATTGTTCTTAATATCCGGAGGTGGAGTGAAGGATGTTACTCCCAATATCACAAGGAGTGTACACTACCCCTGTTTGTAAACAACCCCTGTGATATTGTTCCAAATGGCCTGTGAAAGAGTAAATATGACTCCCATTATCGCGGGGGGTGTTCAGCCCTGATGATATTGTTTTCTAACATCCAGGGAAGGAGAGTATGCTATTACTCCCAATATCGCAGGGGTTGTACACCCTTTTGTGTTTTTGTGCCCAATATCCAGGAAAATAGAGGATGATAGTACTCCCAATATTGAAGTAATTGTACAAAACCCCTGTAATACTCTTCCTAATATCCAGAAAAGAAAAGAATGATATTACTCCCAACAGCGTAGGAAACGTATACCAGCGCTGTGGTATCTTTCCCAGTATCCAGGTGGGGAGAGGATCATATTACTTCCAATGTCGCAGGGTGTGTACACCCCCTCTGTGATCTCGTTGCTAAAATCCAGGTTTGGGGAGGACGACATTACTCCCAATATCGCAGGGGGAGTACACCTCCCCGTGACCTTGTTAGTCATTTCCTGGGTAGAGAGGATGATATTACTCCCAATATCGCAGGAGGTGTACACACCCCTGCGAAAATCTTCCTATATTCAGAGGGAGAGAGGATGATATTACTCCCAGTACCGCAGGGGGTTTACATAGCCCTGTGATACTCTTCCTAATATCCACAGGGAGAGAGGATGATATGACTCCCAATATCGCAAGGGATGTACACAACCCTGTGATATTGTTCCTAATATCCAGAGCGAAAGAGGATGATATGACTCTCAATATCGCAGGGGGTGTACACCCCTCCTGTCCTATTGTTGTGAATACCCTGGGAGGGAGAGGATAAGTTTACGTTGAATATTGCAGGGAATGTACACCCTCCCCCTCTGATACTCTTCCTAATGTCCAGGGGAAGAGAGGAAAATTTTACTCCCAATATCGCAGAGGCAGTACACCCCACCTGTGATGTTGTTCCCAATATGCAATGGGGGAGAGGATGATACTACTCTCAATATCGCAGGGCTGTTCACATCCCCAGTGACATTTTTCCTAATATCTAGGGGAGAGACAATTATATGACAGCAAAGGTCGCGGGGTCTGTACATCCCTTCCTGATATTGTTCCTAATATCCAGGGGGGAAGAGGATGATATCAAGTATGAAAGGGGGTGTACACCCCCACCCCTACGATATTGTTCTTAATAATCGTGAATGGAGACGGTGATATTACTCCAAATATCGCAGGGGTTGTTCACAACCCCCTGTTATATTGTTTCTGATATCCAGAGGGGAAGAAAATCATATTACTTCCAGTATTGCAGGTGGTGTATACCCCACCTGAAATATTGCACTGAATATCCAAAGAGGGAGATGATGGTATTAATAGCAATATCAAAGTGTGTGTACACTCCCCTTGTGATATGGTTTTTAATATCCAGTGGGCGGGAGGATGATATTATTCCCAACATCCCATAGGGTGTACACTACCCCTGTGATATTGTCCCTAACTTCCAGCGGGCAGAGGATCATATCACTCCCAATATCTCAGAAGTTGTACATCCTCCGTGATATTGTTCGTCATACCCAGGGAGGCGCAGGATGACATTCCATTGAATTTCGCAACAGGCGTATACGCACAGTGTGATATTGTTCCTAATATCCAAGAAGGGAGAGGATGATATTACTCCCAATAAAGCAGTGGGTGTACATCACCCCTGTGTTACTGTCTCTAATATCCGGGGGCGCTGGGGGCGTGGGGGAGAGGATAACATACCCTCCAATTTAGCAGGTGGTTTGATGCCCCTTGTGGTGTTGTTTTAAATATCCAGAGGTGAAGACAATAGTACTATTTTTAATAGTCCGATTCATCCGCTCCACCTTTCTAGAACTCTGAGGCCGGGAGGCGGCATGCAGTTTCCGCGTGATCCCCAATACCTTTGCCGTCTTCTGTACCAAGGCAGACAAAAACGCATGCCCATTATCTGAGCCGATCCTTAAGGGCAGTCGAAATCTAGGAATCAGACCTCAAAGAAGCACAGGGGTTACTTCACTAGCTTTCTCAGTTCGTGTTGGATAAGCCTCCACCCACCCAGAGTAGGTACGCCCAAGAACTAGTAAATACTTGTTACCTCCACACTTTGGCATCTCTGTGAAATCTACCTGGAGATCTTCAAAGGGGGCTTGTCCGTAAGCTCGTATGCCGGGCGGAACGGCTGGACCTTGCCTCGCATCATGCTGTCGGCAGGTAACACACCGCTGCCTCACCGTTTTGGCAAGGGCTGAGAAACGCAAGATGTAGAAATACCGGGCTAACAACTTTTCCAGTGACTCCTTACCTATATGGGTGGTTTCTTGCACAGCCAGTACAACTGCGGCTCCTGGCAGCTGTAGCACAGCTACTCTCCCGTCTGGTAACCGAATCCATCCTTCCTCCATCACTTGTCCTTCCCTCTACCTGGAGAAAGTCCTTTTCTTCTTTAGAATAAGTACGTCCAAGATCAGGTGCTTGAGGGAACACTGATGTCCAGAAGGGGGCAGATGCTGCTTTTGGAGCCTCTGAGTCAGCGCGGGAATACCCCAAACCCAGCAAGGTGGAAGCTCGCTGGTGTCCTCTGCAATGCATAACTGCCACCTTGTGGGGTTTCCATACTGCTTCTAATCATTGCAAGATTACTTGTTGATATTTTCTGTCTTTTCCCCCAGAGTTCAATAGGCCCTTTTCTTTCTATCACGCTCCATGCACTTGAAGGGTTAAAAAGGCATACCGAGAATCAGTGTAAATGTTTACAGTCTCACCCTCACTGAGTTCTAAGGCCTGAATTAAAGCAATGAGTTCAGCTTTCTGGGCTGAAGTGGCCTGGGGCAACGATGTGGTTTCAACAAGTGTCCAGGGTTCCCACTGCATACCCTGCACCTCTCTCTCCTTGGGGGTTGAAGAAGCTGCTCCCATCCACATCTAGTTCCCAGTCTACTGATGCCCAAGGCTGGTCCCGGAGGTCAGGTCTGCTAGAGTCAATTGAGTCCAACACTTCTACACAATCAGGCTCGACAGGGCTCTCTGATACCAGGAGCAAGGTGGCGGGGTGTAGGGTGTTACAAACTTCAATGGTTATACGGGGATTTTCACAGAGCAAAGTTTGGTACTTGGTGAGTCTAGCATTCGTTAGCCAATGATGTCCTTTAGTATTCATTAAAGTCACCACAGCACGGGAGGCCTTTATGTTCAGGTTTTGCCCAAGAGTCAGCTTATTTACTTTTTGTACTAGCAGGGCAGTTGCTGCCAAGGCCCTCAAACACAAGGGCCATCCTTTAGAGACCCCGTCTAGTTGTTTAGAGAGGTAGGCCACCGGCCTCTACCAGGGCCCCACAGTTTGGGTTCAAAGTCCGGCTGCCATCTTTTCTCTCTCTCTGACACATAGGATGTAAAAGGCTTTGTCAGATCGGGTAGCCCCAGGGCTGGGGCTGCCAGAAGTTTTTCCTTTAACTCATGAAAGACTTGCTGTTGTTGGGATCCCAATTCAAAAGGTTCCCTGTCCCCGCCCCCTTTGTGACCTCATACAAAGGCTTGGATAATACTGCAAAGTTTGGGATCCACAGTCTACAAAACCCCACAGCTCCTAAGAATTCTCTCACCTGCCTTCTACTCAGGCTCCGCTAGATTGCAAATGACCTGCTTTCTTTCTGATCCCAGGCTACGTTCCGACCCCTGTCGGATAGTAAATTGCAAGTAACGTACCTGCTGTTGGCAGATCTGAGCTTTCTTCTTGGACACCTTCGACCCACAGTCCTCCAGGTGCCGGTGTAGGGCATCTGTTCCCCTGGCACACCCGACTGCCGTGGGGTGTCCCAGCAGAAGGTCATCAACCTACTGAAGCAACACGCAGCCTAGGTCTCTGGTGGGAAACTTCTGGAGGTCTCGAGCCAACGCCTCCCCAAAGATGGTGGGGGAGTTCTTGAACCCTTGGGGAAGCCCGGTCCAAGTGTACTGAGTAGTGACACCTGACTCCGGATCTTCCCACTGAAAGGCAAACAACTTCTGCCTCTCAGGGGCTAATCTGATAGGAAAGAAAGCGTCTTTCAAGTCCAAGCAGGTGAACCAGCTCTCCTCAGCTGGCGGCAACCCCAACAATGCGGACGGGTTAGGTACTATTGGAAGTAAAGTCAGTGTAGCTTGATTAAGCAAGCGCAAATCCTGTCCCGGCCTGTAGTCCTTCGTCCATGGCTTGGGAACAGGCAGGAGGGGAGTGTTCCATGGAGACTGACAAGGAACAATAATTCCAAAAGTTCTTAGGTGCTTGAGAGGGACCTGGATACCTTGAAGAGCTTCTCTGGGGACCAGGTCCTGTTTTTGCCTAAGCGGCTGGGCCCCAGTCTTAACTGGCCAATCCCGGAGGGTTGTCTTCTGCCTGTACTCTTGGCCACCACTCAGCCAGAGCTGGTCTTCTCTCTTGGCCCGGCTCTGTTAAGAAAAGTCTTCATTCCTCCTCTCGGGGGACCATAAGGGTCATAATGACTCCCGTTCCGGGTAACTTTAGCAGCAAAGAGCCGTGCACTGTCAAAGAGATAGTGGCTCTCAGCTTGCTGAGCAAGTCCCTTCCCAAAAAGGTCAAGGGACAGTCAGGCATGTACCAAAACTGATGAATGACTTTAAGGCCTCCTACAGTACAAGTCCAAGGCAAGCAGAAAGCTTGCTTTGCTGAAACCCCCGTGGCTCCGATGACGTCAATAGTCTTTTTGGATAAGGGGGCGACCGGGGCAGTTACTAGCCAATGTTCAGCACCGCTATCTATAAGAAAGTCAATGTCCTTACCCCCGACTGTCATTCTGACCAGAGGCTCTTTGGGGACGCTTGAGCCCGGTCTCCCTCAGTCCAAGAACCCTCCTGCCAGGTTGAGCAGGGCCCCTTCCTCCTTGTCCGGGGCCTCCTGCTCTGAGTCACCTTGTTTTCTTTTGAGCTCAGGGCATTTGTTCTTCCACTGTCCTATTTCTTTACCATGAGCACACTGGTTACGCTGCAAACTCTGACAGCCAAGCTGAGTTTCTTTCCCAGGGCCCCCCTTCCCTTGCCTCTTTCGGGGGGCCCCTCTGATTGCTGCAGCTAACAAACAGGTCAGTGTTTTGCCAGGCCTGACCTCCAATCTCTTTGCCATTTTCCTTCGGGCTTACTGCATCCCTGTTTACAAACACCTGCTTAGCTCTTTCTCATCAATGTGATGTATTCATCCCTGCAAGTCCAGCCTGCTTCTGCAGTTTTCTTCTAACATCTTCCGCGCTTTGACGGACTAAAGCCATGTGAATCATGCGCTGATTTTCAGGGTTATCGGGATCAAGGGGAGTATACATACCATAAGCCTCACACAGTCTCTGGTAGAATTGTGTGCTGGACTTTCTTCTTTTCCCTGAATGACCTCAGAGACCTTGTTAATGTTTGTGGCCTTCGGAGCTCCCCTCTTGAATCCTTCCAAGAGAGCTTCCCTGTCTTGGTTTAGCCTTTGCATATCCTCTCTTTCATGTGGGTCCACCTGGGAGTGGGTTCCTGGTAACTGGGTCCTTCCACGCTCTTGGGGGTTTCAATAATCAGCTGGTGCATGTTCCTCTAGCCACTTAGTTGCTGCGTGGAGCCCTCTCCGCCTTTCGCCTTTCATCTCTCTTAAAGAGGAACATGAGCAACCGGTGGCGATCAGCCCAGGTGGGGTTGTGGGTCTGGATAACAGTTTGGAGCAAATCAATTAGGGCTTGCGGCTTTTCTCTCTATGACGGGGTATTGTTTTCCCAGTTGAGAAGGTCGGCAGAGGTGAAGGGCTGGTACATAAAAACACGCCTCTCCACCACGTGACCATCCTCCTCTATCACAGCATACCGCTGCTCTCTCAGGGGCATTTGGATCCCCGTTTTGGGTCGTAAACGAGCTGCCGAGGGAGGGGTGGAATGGCGCAATGTGACTTACCACAATTAATAATCTCAATTATTAATTGATACTAATAATTATCAATATTAATGACTGATCATATAATTCTTAAAATCAATACCGATAATAATGAAAATTCCTATTAAAGTGTTATACTCACGATAACAATAAATGATTAATATTAATGATTAATGATGCCTGGTATTAAAGAGTGATATTGATCTTATTCATTAGAAAACTGTCATATTAGCTCCTAATAATTAATATTAATATTAATAATCTGAATACTATTAGCAATGATTTCTTATATTAATATTTATATTGGTAATACATATTCATGTAAATAATAAATGAGGAAGAATTAATATGAATATTATCTCTAATACCTCAGTGGATGTACCCCCACCTGTGATATTGTTCCTAATGTCCAGGGAGGGAGAGAGCATGATATGACGTTGAATATCGCAGTAGGTGTACACCCACCCGATGATATTGATCCGAATATCATCTCCAGGGGATGGCATATGACGTTACTCCCAAGATAGCAGTGGGTGTGCATCCACCCGGTGATATTCCTCCTAATATTCCCGGAGGAAGAGAATGCTATTACTCCCAATATCTCAGGAAGTGTACACCCCTTCTGTGACATTGTTCCTAATATCCGGAGGGGGAGAGGGTGATATTACTCGCAATATCGCAGGCTGTGTACACCCATCCTCTGATATTGTTCCTAGCAGCCAGGAAGGGAGAGGACGATATGACTGCCCATACAGCAGGAGGTGTACACCCATCCTCGGATATTATTCCTAATATCCATGGAGAGGAGAAGCTGATATGACTCCCAAAATCGCAGGGGTCGTACATCCAGTCTGGGATATTGTTCTTAATATTCAAAGGTGGAGAGGTTGCCAAAACTCCCAATATCACAGAAAGTGTACAAACCCATGTACTATTGTTGCTATTATCCAGAAGAAGAGAAGATGATATCACCCCTCCATCGCAGGAGGTGTACACCCACTCTGTGATAGTTTTTCCAATGTGCAGGGCAGGGGAGGATAATATTCTTTTTAATAGCACAGGGTGTGTACAGCCCCACTGTGATATGGTCCTTAATATTCCAAGGCGGAGAGGATGATCTTACTCCCAATACCGCAGAAAGTGTACACAACCCCAGTGATATGGTTCCCATGATCCAAGAGAGAAGAGGATGATGTTACTTTCAATATCGCACGAGGTGAACACGCCCCCAGTGATATTGTTCCTAATTTCAACGTGGGAGGGATGATACTACACGGAATGCCCCTGGGGGTAAAAACACTCCTGTGATATTGTTCTTAATATCAAGGGGAAAGACGATGCTATTACTCCAAAGAGTGCAGAGAATGTGCATCCGTCTGTGACATAGTTGGTAATTTCCAGAGGCAGAGAAGATATTACTGACAATAAGGTGAACACGCTGTGTGACCACCGTGGATCGTCATATCCAGGGGGGGAGATGGGGGTGATATGACTCCCCGCATCGCGGGGGGCGCCCGCCCCCCTGTGATGTGGGTCCTCATATCCTGGGGGGAGAGGGGGGGTGATATGACTCCCCGCATCGCGGTGGGCGCCCGCCCCACTGCGATGTGGATCGTCATATCCGGAGGGGGGGGTAATATGACTTCCCGCATCGCGGGGGGCTCCCGCCCCCCTGCGACGTGAATCGTCATATCCAGAGGGGGGTGATATGACTCCCCGCATCGCGGGGGCCTCACCCCATTGCGATGGGGGTCCTAAGAACCAGGGAGAGATAGGGGCTGGCTCTTACTTCCCGTACCGCGGGGGGTGGGGGCCTCACGGCCCTGCGACGGGGCTCCTAAGAGCCAGGGAGGGAGAGGGGCTGGCTGTTACTCCCCGTATCGCAGGAGGTGTGTACAACCCCTGCGATATTGGGAATAATATCATCCTCTCCCCCTGAATATAAGAAACAATATCACAGGAGCGTGTACACCCCCTGCGATATTGGAAGTAACATCATTTTCTCCCGCTAGGGATATTCGGAACAATATCACAGTGGGTGTGTACAGCCCCTGCGCCATTGCCGCTAGTATCTCCCTCTCCCTCCCAGGATAGAAGGAAGAATGTCACAAGGGGTTGTATACCCAGTGCGATATTGGCTGTAATATCTTCCTCTCCCCCGCTGCCCTTTAGGAGCAATGTCACACAAGGGGTGTATACCCCTGCTATATTGGGAGTGATATCATCCTCTCCGTCCCTGGATATTAGGAACGATATCCCTAGGGAGTGGACACCTCCTTCAATATTCAGACTAATATCATCCTCTCGCCGCCTGGATGTTAGGATCAATATCACAGGGGTGGTTTGCATCCCCAGCGAAATTGGAAAAAATATCATCCTCTTCACCTTTGGATGTTAGGGACAGTATCACGGGGGAGGTCTCCACCCCCTGCGATATTGGGAGTCATATCATCCGCTCCCACCCAGGATATTAGGAACAAGATGACCGAAGGGATGTACACCCACTGCGCTATTTTCCATAATGTCATCCTCTACCCCCTGGCTATTAGGAGTAACATCATAGAGGGGTGTACACTTTCTGTGATATTGGGAGTCATATCCTCTCCCTTACGGATATCGGGAACAGTTTTATTAATTATTAATATTAATAAATAGAATAACAATTAATAGTAATCATCGATATTAATAACTACATTGGAGACAGTAAAACTTAATGCGGATTAAAAATATTAATGATTAATAATTAATAACCATATCACTATTAATAATAAAATAATGATATCGTAATTAGTCTTACTTAAATCCATCATAAGTGATGTTGGTAATAAGACAATGATTAATATTAATATTAATAACTAATATTTTTTAAAATGACATTAATAGTAAGAATTTAATCATGCATAATCATGTCTTTAAAATAATGATTAATGACTAATAACGTTATACTATTAATTAATATTACCATTGATAATCATTAATGAGACTGATGTTTAATAATTCATAATGTTATTACTCCTAATACCGCAGGGGGTGTACACCTACCTGTGATATTGTTCCTAATATCCAGGGATGGAGAGCATGATATTAGTTTTAATATAGCAGTAGGTGTACACTCACCCTGTGACACTGATCCTAACATCCAGCGGGTGGAGTATGACATGAATGCCAACATAGCAATGAATGTACAGCCACCCGGTGATATTGCTCCTAATATTCACGGAAGAAGCGTATGATATTACTCCCAATATCGCAGGGAGTGTACACCTCTTCTGTGATATTGTTCCTAATAACCCGAGGGGGAGAGGATGATAATAATTCCAGCATCGCAGGCTGTGTTCACCCACCCTGTGATATTGTTATTAATATCCTGAAAGGGAGGGGATGATATTACTCCCCATAATAGAGCAGGAGGTGTACACCCACCCTGTGATATTCTTCCTAATATTCAGAGGCCGAGAGGTTGCTATTACTCCCAATATCGCAGGCAGTGTACACTCCCTTGTGAGATGGTCCTTCATAATATTCCAAGGCGGAGGGGGTGATATGACTACTTGTATCGCAGAAAGTGTACACCCCCCAGGGATATTGTTCCCATGATCCTGGAGGGAAGAGGATGATATTACTTTAAATATCACAGAAGGTGGACACGCCTGCACTGATTCTGTCTCTAATTGCCACGTGGGAGAGGAGGATATGACACCCAATATCACAGGGAGTAGAAACACCTGTGTGGTACTGTTCTTAATATTCAGGGAGGAAGAGGATGATATTAATCCCAATACAGACGGGTGTACACCCGTCTGTGAAATAGTTCATAATTTCCAGAGGGAAGATGATATTACTCACAATATGGTAAACAGGCTGTGAGTCCACCGCGGATCCTAAAAACCAGCGGGGGAGAGGGGCTGGCTCTTACTCCCCGCATCGCGGGGGGTGCCTCACCCCCCTGCGATGGGGGTCCTTAGAGCCGGCGGGGAGAGGGGCTGTTCCCTACGTTGGGGCACTGAGTTCCCTGTTTTCTTTCAAGCTGCCATCGGGGACCACTCTCGGCTTCCACAGGCCCCCTTGTAGGTGGCACCATGTCCACTTGCCCTACTCCAAGCCTGCAGAAGAGCACCTCTCCGCCATGTCCCTTTCTTTTAAAAGACTTGCCTGACTGGTTCAGGTCCACTTAGGTAGCGTCCCATGTGATTAGCTCAAAAGTACTGTAGCCCATCACATTCACTCACAGGAGGGTATTAGCGGAGTGTGGACACCAGGCAGTGAGAATCTCTCAGGCCAGTTTAGTATTAAGTTGGTCAGCCAGGATTGGTGGCTCACGCCTGTAATCCCAGCACTTTGGGAGTCCAAGGCAGGCAGATCACCTGAGGCCAGGAGTTCGAGACCAGCCTGGCCAACATGATGAAACCCAGTCTCTACTAAAAATACAAAAATTAGCCAGGCGTGATGGTAGGTGCCTGTAATCTCAGCTACTTGGAAGCCTGAGGCAGGAGAATCGCTTGAACCTGGGAGGTGGAGGTTGCAGTGAACCGAGATCGTGCCATTGCACTTCAGCCTGGGCGATACAGCAAGTCTCAAAAATAAATAAATGCGAAGGCTGCTGAGCGCAGTGACTCATGCTTATAATCCAGGCACTTTAGGAGGCCAAGGCAGGAAGACTGTTTAAGGCCAGGAGTTTCAGCCTAGCATGGACAACACAGTGCAACTCTATCTCTAAGTAAAATAAAATAAAATAAGTAAAATAAGAATTCGGTTGGTTAAAAGAAACTCACTAGGTCCAGCCCACAATCAAGGGATGGAAATTACACAAAGTTGTGAAGAGTCAAGGGTGGGAGATCACTGGCAGCCCTTATAGAAGCTGCCTATCTCACATACCTGTTGGACAGCTTCTCTCTCCTAGCTGCGGATATTTGGAGCGGGTGTAGAATCCTGCTCTTTTTTATGTCTGTTGCCTTTTCTCGCGGTGATGTGTTTTCTGTGTGTTCTGTAATTTTGGATCGTAAGCTGAGCTTCAGAGGGGCTTTACGTGGGGAATCCTGGGTGGCCAGGTTTGAGGGAGCCACCTAGAGAGGTTTTCTCTTTGGCTTTTCCAGGGGCCCCAGGGTACCACTAAGCCAACGCAACTTTTTTTTTTTTGAGATGGAGTTTCACTCTTGTTGCCCAGGCAGGAGTGCTGTGGCGCAATCTCAGCTCACTGCAACCTCTGCCTCCCAGGTTCAAGCTATTCTCCTGCCTCAGCCTCCCGAGTAGCTGGGATTACAGGCACACGATGCGTGGCTAATTTTTTGTACTTTTAGTAGAGAGGGGGGTTTCACCATGTTGGCCAGGCTGGTCTCGAACTCCTGACCTCAGGTGATTCACCTGCCTCAGCCTCCCGAAGTGCCGGGATTACAGGCGTGAGCCACCACCCCTGCCCCAAAGCAACTTTTTAGTGCTAATTTCTCAACTCTGGCATTCCTAGACCACACAGGTGGCATGACTTCATTGTAGGAGTTCCACATTTATATAAGAGAGGCCTGAAAACGCAATGATCTCATGGGAAACTTGTTCACCACCTAAAGCTCAAATTTTCTCACCTTTCTCTGTTCCCCTGGGTGGAAATTTTTCTGTCCTTTTCTCTAAAGGTGTTGCATTTCTGTGGCCCCAACTTCATCATGCTTGACTGTAACACTGACCCCCTGCCTTGTAAGGGCTTCCAAGGCTCAACCCAGCCCTGCCCTCAGGCAGTTGCAGCACCAGCTCCTCTGTCCCCACCTTGGTTCTCACTTCCCTCTTCACTTCTGGCCTTAGGGGACTTAATTTATTTTCTGAAGAACTCAGCTATGTATTTATTTTATTTTATTTTATTTATATATTTTTTGAGATGGAGTTTCACTCTTTTGCCCAGGCTGGAGTGCAATGGCGTGATCTTGGCTTACTGCAACTTCTGCCTTCTGGGTTCCAGCGATTCTCCTGCTTCAGCCTCCTAAGTAGCTGAGATTACTAGCGCCTGCCACCACTCCTGGCTGATTTTTGTATTTTTAGTAGAGATGGGGTTTCACCATTGGACAGGCTGGTCTCGAACTCCTGGCCTCAGGTGATCCGCCCGCCTCAGCCTCCCAAAGTGCTGGAATTATAGGCGTGAGCCACCATGCCCGGCCTCAGCTCTATAGTTAAAAGGACATTTGTTTCTTACCCAGCATTTCTAGGTGTTTTGAAGAGGGAGATTTCTTAGGTTATCTAACCTGCTACTGAGAACTTAAAGATAGGAAAAATCTTGGACTGGAGATTCTTGGAATCACATAATTGAAAAATCCCAGCTGGGTGTGATGGCTCACGTCTGTAATCCCAGCACTTTGGGAGGCCAAGGCAGGTGGATCACCTGAGGTCAGGAGTTTGAGACCAGCTTGGCCAACATGGTGAAACTTCGTCTCTACTAAAAATACAAAAAAATTAGCCTGGCGAGGTGGTGGGCGCCTGTAATCCCCGCTACTCAGGAGGCTGAGGTAGGAGAATTGCTTGAACCCAGGAGATGGAGGTTGCAGTGAGCTGAGATCATGCCATTGCACTCCAGCTTGGGCAACTAGAGTGAAACTCCGTTGCAAAAAAAAAAAAAAGAAAAAAGAAAAGAAAAAGAAAAATCCCCACAGTGCAGATCGACAAAATCACAGAGTTGCTTTGGGAGTGAGGGTGGTAATCAGACACGGAGGCCATGACACAACCTGCTCGTCCACTCAGGGGTCCAGAACCTCCACCCAGTCACCTTATCCGGAGGTGATGGAGACAGGGGAGGTGCCACCTACGCCAGTGTCATCCCTTACAATGAGCTCTTCTTCTGCTCGAAAAGAGCCAGCCTGCTGAGCTTGCTGCCAGGGCCCGTCGCACTGCCTGCGCTGTGTTTCCCGTCGCACTGCCTGTGCTGCGTTTCCCGTCGCACAGCCTGTGATGTGTGTTTCCCGTCGCACGGCCTGTGATATGTGTTTTCCATCATGTGTGCACGTGTGTTGTCGTGTAGTGTCTGTCACAGGTGTTACCTATCACGTGTGTTTGCATGTTACATGTGTGTGGCCTATCAGGTGTACATATGTGTTGTCTGGCACATGTCAGCATCTGGGCATCCTCCGTGTGCCAGGAGCAGCCAGGTGGCCTGTGAGGCCTTCTCATGGGAAATGCCCAGATAGGAAGAGCACAGCCAGAAGCCAAGCCCCTGAGTGGCCACTCCCTGTGCCCAGATCACCTTCAAGCCTGCTCAACACAAGAGCCTCTGTTCCTTGGCACCATGGACATTAGAATTGACTCAGAACGTGGAAGAGCTGTAGGCCCACTAACCAGGCACCCGCTCCCCGTTCGCCCAGCATCCCAGGGGCCCACACCCTTCCAAATATCACCTTGCCCTCCATTCAGGGGTGAATCATCCGAGCGTCAGGTGGCCCAGCTCCGACTGGTTTTGCTGGAGCCTGCCTGGAGGATGTCGCCAGCCACCTCCAGAGAACACTCAGTCTACAGATGCCGAAGGGGAACTGGAAGCACACAGCGCTGGCCTTCACCCAGCTTACGGTGGCACCTCGGGACCGCTTCTGAGTCTGCTTGTCATTGAAGGTCAACGTGAGGCAGGCAGCTTTCCCTCCCAGATTTAGAAAATGTCAAGTCTCCCGCCGCACCCTTTTGTGTTTCTTACAGGCCCTGGGGAGCTTGCAGCTGCCACACTAAGGGCTCCAACATGTTACCTCACACACTCAACAGAGAAGGAACCTGTGGCTCAGATGGGAGACTCCCTTTCCAAGGCCACAGAGTCTGGCCCCAGGGCCCACTAGAAGCTTCAAGAACCAAACTCACATGAGGGCAGAGAGGAGAGATGGGGCCAGTTTAGGGCTGGGAGAATCCATAGAGCGATGCTGAGGCAGGCATGGAGCCTGGAGGTACAGACGAGTGTCTCGCCAAAGTCAGAGGTAGAGAGGCTGTGGGGAGTGAGGAATGGTGTGGGCCAGCCCCGGGCCTGCTGGGGTGCAGCTGGGGGCTCCATGGCCCTCCCACGGCCCCCACTTGTCCTCACCCAACCGTTCAGAGCTCTTCATGGCGGGGGTGTCCCTCTCCTCTGGCCACAAGAGGAGCGGGTGGAGGAAAGGCACCTTCAGGCCTTGTAGGGGGTCTGTCCCTCCACCAGCCTGTTTCTCGTGGGCATCGCAGCTGAGGCTGTAGCCGGGAAAGGGTAGTAACCGAGCGTACCTGGCCTCCAACCACCACTTCCAAGGCCCCTACTGGGCACAGGGTGACCCCACCGTGGCTCGGAAGTGGACCCTGTCCGACGCGGGGGTGGTCGCTGGAGGGCCGAGGATGCCTACACAGGCCCCTGGAGGGTGTGCCTCCGGAGTCTGTCGCGCCCTCGGGACCCATGGGGGACCAGCAACGCGGTCACACCCTCCTCTGTCTCTGCCAGCCTCTCCGCCGCTCCCTTCTCCTGGCTGGGGTTGGCAAAGGCAGGCAGCTATGGGGGGCGGGGCCTCAGGAGGGAGGACGGGTAGGTGGACGGGGCCTACGGACACCTCGCCCCGCCCCCAGTGGGGCTCCGCACTCCCCACACCCCGCGGTCCCCCTAGGTCAGGGCCTCCCACCACGGCGCCCAGAGGCCGGGCCAGCCGGGCGTGCACCCCAGGGGCGCTCCGTCCCCCGCGGCCTGGGACTCCCCAGTCAGGGCAGTACAAAATCTCTTTATTGCTCATTTTCTGTAAAAAATCGTGGCTCTCGGCGGACCCTGGGGATAGGAGGTGCAAAGCGCGCTCACACGTGGCCCAGGTCCGCGGCCGAGAGCTGGGGGGATCTGGAGCGGGGCCGGTTAGCAAGAAGACCCTGACCCTGCTCTGGGGCTGGGGCGCGTGCTAGGGGCCCGCGGGGTTTCAGCTGTATTTTCGAACCCCTGTGCTTGGCCGAGGGGTTCCCAAGGCTCCACTCCGCCTTGGAAGGGGCTGCGGAAGCCCAGAGGTGACCCAGGCTCTGGGAGGGGCGTCCCCAACGTGGGGGAGGGGAGATAGGGGCCTTTGAAGACAGCGCGGGACTCGGAGGGGGTCCCCCCGACCTAAGACTGGTAAACTGAGGCCGGCGAGGAGGGAGGCTGAGTCCGGGGACCAGGCGGCCCCTCACTGCTCCTCCGGCCCGTCGCCCCCCTGCGCCTGTTCATACGGGCAGGGCTGGTGGCCGAGTCCAGCGGGCTCGGGGCCAGGCCTGGGTCCCGCGGGCGGCGCCTCCTCCTCCGCGCCATCCCCAAGATCGCCCTCTGCGTCGCTCTCGTCTGAGTTGTCCTCCTCCAAGTAGCGGTAACCGCGCACCTTGTGCTGGGGCCGCGGGATGCGGGGCTGGCACGGGGCCACGCCCCGCCGCAGCTTCTGCTCCATCCGCAGATAGGAGACCGCGGTCGCCACCAGCGTCACCAGCAGCAACGCCAGCTTAGCCTGGGCGTAAGGAGAGGGATGCCAGGGACCCGCGGCCGCCTCGCCCCGCACCTTTCCCGCCTATGCCCCTCGCTGAGATAGGCCCTTCCCTCCTCCGGGAGCCTCCCGGGCCACGCGGCCCTCAACTTCTCCAGCCCCTCCACCCACGCTTCCTGGACCGCCTCCTGCAGGCTAGGCTCACATCCAGCACTGTCCCTTACAGTCGCCATGCCCCTGGCGACCTCAGTGTCCCACGCTGTAAGGAGACAATGCAAACCCATTTGTCTCATAGGGTGCATGTGCCAGTGTTGATAAAGTGCTGGCCACAGGCCCTGCCTTCCCAGGGCTCACCACACTGTGTCCCTGACACACCCGTGGGCTGTAGTGATGCTTTTCATGGGGTTTTGACTATAACCCGCAGTCAGGAATGATTTTACAACATAGCTCAGTACATACACACATATCTGTATGCATACTTCCGGCTATTTTCTTTTTTCGAGACAAGGTCGCTCCGTTTCCCCACCGCTCCCCCTCCCTCCCTCCCCCCACCCACTGCTGGAGCGCAGTGGCATGCTCACTTCAGCCTCAATCTTTGAGGCTCAAACCATCCTCCCACCTCAGTCTCCCAAGTAGCTGGAACTACAGGCATGCGCCACCACTCCCAGCTAATTTTTAAATTTTTTGTACCGACAGGGTCTCCTATGTTGCCCAGGCTGGTCTTGAACTCCTGGCCTCAAGCAATCCTCCTGCGTCAGCCTCCCAAAGTGTTGGGATTACAGGCATGAGCCACCATGCCCAGCCCACTCACTGCTTTTCTTTTTTCTTTTTTCTTTTTTTTTTTTTGGGGGGAGACAGAGTCTCGCTCTGTCCTCCAGGCTGAAGTGCAGTGGCGCAATCTTGGCTCACTGCAACCTCCATCTCTCAGGTTCAAGCCATTCTCGTGCCTCAGCCTCCAGAGTAGCTGGGATCACAGGGACGCACCACCATGCCCAGCTAATTTTTGTGTTTTTAGTAGAGACAGGGTTTCACAGCCTGTTACCCAGGCTGGTCTCGAACTCCAGACCTCAGGTGATACCCCTACCTCAGCGTCTCAAAATGCTGGGATTACAGGCATGAGCCACTGCTCCCGGCCCACTCCCTGCTATTTTTAGTTCTATTTTTATTTTTATTTTTATTTTTATTTGAGACGGAGTTTTGCTCTTGTTGCTTAGGCTGGATGGAGTGCCAAGGCCCCATCTCGGCTAACTGCAACCTCCGCCTCCCAGTTCAAGCGATTCTCCTGCATCAGCCTCCCGAGTAGCTGTGATTACAGGCGACTGCCACCACGCCCGGCTAATTTTTGTATTTTTAGTAGAGACGAGGTTTCACCATGTCGGTCAGGCTGGTCTCAAACTCCCTACCTCAGGCAATCCACTCGCCTCGGCCTCCCAAAGTGCTGGGATTACAGGCGTGAGCCACCGCGCCCGGCCATTAGTTCTATTTTTCAAAAATGTTTAGCAACTGGGACTTGCTAGACTGAGCCGCCATCTTTTGGGAGCAGAGCATGAGGAGCCTGCTCCCCTTCAGGCCATGAAGGGAGACAGACCCATCATCTGGAGAACAGGGTACCAAACAGCCCACAGGATGGCTGTGATGCACCCACAAATCCCCTCAGAGATGGGCAAACTGAGACTGGCTGGAGGTGGGCCAGTAAGTGGGTTGCTGAGTTGAGGGCCACCCAGTGGGCTGCAGGAATGGGGCTTGGCCCAGAGACTGGCTTGGGAAGGGGTGGCGTTTATGAAGCTGTGAAGCCAGGGCAGGGGCTAAGGAAGTACCTGTCACTGGGCATGGGGCCCCCAACCCTACCCAGTCTCACCTTCATGTGCAGGCTCCAGCCCAGGTACACGATGAAGATGGCCACAGCCTGCCACCAGTGGTAGATGGTGAAGAGGAAGTCCTGTCTCTCCTTGTCTTCGTACAAGATTCCCAGGAGTGCTGCATGCAGGCAGTACAGGGCAGGCAGGGGAGAGGTGTCACCTAGGGCCTGGGGCTGCCGAGCTACCATCTATGAACTTTACTAAGCCCTGTATGGGTCCCAGCCCCGGACCAGAGAGCGCCTAGAAAGTGCTGTGAGCCGGTCCTGGCCTGCCCCCTGGTGGAAACCCTAGTCACCACACTGCTCACACGCTAAGCAGAAGTAGGAGCAGGTGCGTCGGGCTGTGTGGATGCAGGTGGTCCCGCTCCGCACCACATGCGTGGCCTCAAAAGAAGAAAGCTCTGTGCTTAGTCATGTCCTGTCCCCAACCCCAGGTGTGCAGTGCCAAGCTTGCAGGCACTGTTTCTCCTCTTCAGCCGGGACTACAGAGATCAAACTGTTTGCACCTGCCAACTCTGCAAATCAAACCTGAAGCTAAGCATGGAGAGTGGGGCTTCCTTTCCAGTGAGTCCTCCCAGAGTGGGCAACAAGAGTAATGGATTGGGAGTCAGAAGATGCACACTCATTCTCAGGACTGTAATGTTGGCTCTGTGGGTGATTTGGGTACTTAACTCCCCAGAGCTGCTTTTCCCAATGGCGAGATGAGCTTATGCCTATTCTGTCCTGTGTTCTGAAGTTCTAAAGTGAGAAGGTGGGCATGGCACCTGCCAAATCATAGGGACTACTATTAACACCTTCACCAGGCACTCAGGACATGAACACTCCTGTCTTGGGGCCCTGCAGGGTGACTTTAACCCCACAGTGCTGCTATGAAGAGACAAGGATCCCCCGGGGTTGACCGGAGGAGATGGGATATGGAGCTGGGCAGAGGGCATGCCAGGACCAGACAGGGCACAACATGGGTCCAAGATACCCAGGTTGGACTCTGCCCAGAATTGGCTATCCTTGGGAAAAACAGCCAAGAAACTGTGGTGCAGTATGAGGCTCCAGCCCCTGCTACAGACAGAGACACCGAGCCAGCCTCTGCCCTGCCAGCAGCAGGCATGACCTCTGCCACTCCACACCCCCAAGGATGACGTTCAAAACTGTTCACGGCTTTGGCCCATCAGAACGGACACTGACATGGATGCCTCGCAGGACTGTGCCCATGTGTGCTAGCTGTGTGTCACTGCATGTGCCCATCTGTGGGCAGGGAGCATCCTGGAGCTGAACATGGGCCCACCCGCTGCCTTCTGCAAACAGGGCCCTGTTCCCCAGCAGCCCAGACCTGGGGCCTGGACTCTGGTACTGAGCAGAATGGGTTGGGGCTGCAGGCCTGCTCCTCTCTATACAAAGGCCTATGTCTGTATCTATGCCATGGATGTACAACAGGCTACTTGCTCCTACCACATGCTCCGTGAGGCAGAGACCAAAACATCTGCTCCAAGTGTCATGAAAACTATGCCAGGGTAAGCCCTGTCCCCTGGTATGAAAAGGGAGAATCCCTGATGTGTTTTTCAAACTGTCCCTAAGGGGTGTCCACAGAGCCCCACACCTGCCCCGTGTAGCCACGAGATTTCACACTGACACTCCAGTGTTGATGGGGCCCTGTGCCCGCCCTGGGGTATTAACGGAATGTCCATGGTGTGGAAACCCCATACCTGTCTCCAGGGTGTCCATGCCTTACCCATCTGTCCCCAATGTGTCCATGAGACTTCCCTTCCACTCCCAGAGTGTCTACAGGAAGCCTCACCTGCCTCTGCCATATCCACAGGACCCTGTGTGACCATGGGACCCCATATCTGTCCCTGGGATGTCTATGTCTAGCCAACCACCCACAGATAGCCATAAAGCCCCCTGCCCCGCCCCCCACCCCCCCCCCCCCCCCCAGTGCACACAGCTATACTCACTGCTGAGTCCAGTCTTGTTCAGGGAGCTGCCCACACCCCAAAGGGCAGCTGCCACATAGAGGATCCAGCTGTGTTGCAGGACCCGAGGCACAGGGGCCCAGAAAAAGAGGATGAAGGTGAGCAGCAGGTGCACCCCTGCTCCAGCCACCAGGGGCGCAGGGCGTGGCAGCCACAGGCCCAGCAGGCCCAGGAGTGAGGTGGCTGAGGCGCCCAGGCTGTAAGGCATGAGGAGGTAAGCCAGCCACTCCAGCCCCACCGAGCACACGCCATAGCCCTGCGGGGGGACAAGGGGTGAGTGTTGAAGTCCGGAACAGCCCAGACCCCAGTCTCAGCCCTCCTCGCATCGCGGGGAGTGCCTCACCCCCCTGCTATGGGGGTCCTAGGAGCCAGGGGGGGAAGAGGGGTTGGCTCTTACTCCCTGCATCGCGGGGGGTGCCTCACCCCCCTGCGATGGGGGTCCTACGATCCAGGGGGGGAAGAGGGGCTGGCTCTTACTCCCTGCATCGCGGGGGGTGCCTCACCCCCCTGCGATGGGGGTCCTACGAGCCAGGGGGGGAAGAGGGGTTAGCTCTTACTCCCCGCATCGCGGGGGGGGCCTCAACCCCCTGCTATGTGTGTCTCTTAATCCGATCAAGTAGATGCCTAAAATTAACCATCAGAATATTTATGCCTGATTCATGGCTGAAATTTCAGGATGAAAGCTATGAAATCTCTATTTGTGTTTGTATATCTGTTAATGTATGTTATGTATATGTGATATATTCTTAACTCCGGAGAACATTGCAAAATTCATTTATAAAGTCCTCTAAAAGTGCTCTATTCTAACTTGGCTTGGAAAAAAATAAGCATTTATAAATAAATATTCACCAAACTCCTAGAAATATAGGAACTGATCAAATGTTTTTTAAGTTAACAAGATTTGGAAAAAACTTAGTTAAATAAGATTAATATAATATTTTTGGTATAATAAAACAACTATATCTTCAAAGTTATCACTATTGAATATAAAACAAGCATAAATTCCCATTCTGCTTGAGTTCTAGTCAAATAAGCTAATATTACACTTACTAGAAACATAAAATCTTAAAGCTTATAGATTTGATTCTAATTAAGTTGTCACTCTTATGAAAAACATTTTTTTATGGTGAAAAGATACACATATATTTAGAGCTAGCCAGCTGGACTCAGTTTAGATGATCCCAATTTTGTTGCAACATCCAAAGCATCATAATCAGGAGAGAGTCGAACATATGCCTTTTTCTTTTTATCATGACAAATCAGGGTGGTGACCTTGGCCACATCACTGTCATAGAGCTTCTTCACAGCCAGTTTGATCTGGTGCTTGTTGGCTTTAACATCCACAATGAACACAAGTGTGTAGTTTTCTTCTGTCTTCTTCACGGCCGACTCAGTGGTCAGCGGAAACTTGATGATAGCATAGTGGTCAAGCTTGTTTCTCCTGGGGGTGTTCTTCCGAGGATATCTGGGCTGCCTCTGGAGTCGCAGTGTCTTGGGCCGCCTGAAGGTGGGTGACATGCGGATCTTCTTTTTGCATGTGGCTGTGGACACCTTTCAACACTGCCTTCTTGGCCTTTAAAGCCTTCGCTTTGGCTTTGGCTTTAGGAGGAGCAGGAGCTTCCTTCGCTTTCGGTGCCATCTTGTGAAAAGCAAAAAATCATTATTTCAAATATAATTTGTTTACAGTAAATCTGCCTAAGAATAGTCTCCAAAGTACTTTTGGTAATTTTTAACCGTAAAGTTAAGCAAAGTAAAAGATTTGCATTAAATATCTAGACCATTTATAAATAAGATACAATACTAAAACATTAATTACTGAACATAAATAATTCAAGTTTATATACTTTTGGCTTCCTATTTTTACAGAGAGACTAAAGATATTTTGGCCCGTTAATAAACATGTTTTTTTTCTGCCACACTGAGGAGTTGTATTATGAGGAAACACTTCCCTCTAGATGTTGGGAGATGGTATATTCATACATTTTCTAACCTACTATAGAATGCTAATATATTACAGTTTATAATTGTCTACTTCCTAGTTTTCTCTGGAAAATAAAAGATTACTAAGTATTAAAATTATAATCAATATATGTAAATAAAACTACTAGAATAACTAGAAACAACTCTATGCTAAGCATGCAAGAAAAGTGGGGCATGTTTCGCAAGTAAAGTAGGTTGTATTTTTTATAAGGAAAACCATACATAAGATACAAATAAAAAGAGATACCTAACCTTCCCTGTGTTATATTTGTATGGGTAAAATGTTATGTTTTCAGAAATTATATAAAATTCCTGGAAATTTGTCAATGTCCTCCTTATCCATGCTATGTGCCACTATAGAGTAATGAGTCATAATTCCAATTATTATTTTAAATGTTGTGCCAGGCGCAGTGGCTCATGCCTGTAATCCCAGCACTTTAGGAGGCTGAGGCAGGTGGATCACAAGGTCAGGAGATCCAGACCATCCTGGCTAACCCGGTGAATCTCCGTCTCTATTAAAAATACAAAAAATTAGCCGGGCGTGATGGCAGGCAACTGTAGTCCCACCTACTTGGGAGGCTGAGGCAGGAGAATGGCGTGAACCCGGGAGACAGAGCTTGCAGTAAGCCGAGATCGCACCACTGCACTCCAGCCTGGGCGACAGAGCGAGACTCTGTCTCTAAATAAATAAATAAATAAATATATGTTGTATGCCACAGAAAAAATCGAATATCCTTGTCTGTTGTGGTATAATGAACTCTCCTCAGATCTTTCATCACAGCCATTTCATACTTTTGGTCATTTAGATATTATTTCCCCCTGATGCTTTCCTGAAAGCTCCTGCAATCAGCTACAGGTCAGAATATTCGTCTCCAAGGCAGGACTCCCTCTGAGACTCACAGAAAAGACTATGACAGGTACTCTGGTTATAGGCTTCTGATGATATTGCTTAAATAACTTTAAGACCATACGCTTGACTCAGTTAAGGTCTCCAGAAGTCTGGTTGGGAAATTGATGGGTTCATGACACTGCTAACCCAAGATCCACAAGACTGGAATTGATTACATGGCACTGAGTGAACTGATGAAAATTGATTATAATTTTATAGCTTTTTGGAGTATTGCTGGTTCTTTAATATTCTAGTTTCTGGATTTAAGAAATCTCCTTCTCTTACTCTAACTGTAACTTGCAACAATTTAGTAGATTATACTTTTGTAAACAGAAATGAAGCATTTATCTTTTTTTCCCTGCCTGATTTTTCCAGAATTTTGAAATCCTTACTGAATACTCTCATTTACACGATGATATAGTTGTTAGCAAAAGTCCAATAAGAATCTATTCACCTTATAACAGGACATAATTGGAAATTTTGGTTATATTATCAAGGTTTTTACTGGAATATCATATTTAGGAAGTGTACCTAAGATCAGTTATGACAAGCAATTTTAAGGAAGTAAGGTTGACTTTTATGGAGACAATGCTTACAAAGCACTGTGGAAAACTTTGAGGAAAGTTCTTCCTCAAAGATTATAAAGTCACAACTATCCACTATTTTTATGTGTGTGTGTGTGTGTGTGTGTGTATGTATTCCAAATCACTTGTCCTAGCTTGCTCCAGCATGCCTGGACAGAACTAGACAAGCCCCAGCCCATAATACATGCAATTCCTTATTTGGAGATGCTTCCTTAACTATCCCTGGGCAACTTCCTTTTCTTTCTTTCTTCTATTCCCCTTACCTAATTAAGAAAGTTTTAAACTAACAGCCAATCGGGTAAAGTGTAAATTGTGAGGTCCTATTCCAGCCAATGGAAACTGGACACAGCAGAAGGGTAGATACATCAGGTTACAAGTAACTCTGTCTCCTTTGTTTGATGTGTTCTTGTGGCTGGACAGCTATTGAGTAGCACCCTTTCTGCAGAAAAGTAAAGCTCGCCTTGCTAAGAGATCATTTGTTCCCATGTTAATACTCTTTTTTTTTTTGGAACATCAAAAACTTCATTCCCAACAGCACTCTGAGAAAAGCCAGCCTGATACCTAGATTACAGGGTTCACAGCCTTATAGGTTAGTAAGGAAGATCATTTCATGGTAGGCCCAGGAATTTAGGGATATTTTGGGGCCTCAAGAAGAGAGGAATTCACACAAAGCTATAAGGACTGCAGCTGAAATTTGATAGTATGTCCTTGGCTTGGCTTTTAGCCTGAATAAGGGCTTTAAAAGTCAAATCTGAGATTCTGTATGAAAACTTCCAGCAAAGAAGCCTGAAAGCACCTACGTGGTCATCTCCTGTTCTTGCTGCACTTACGTAAATAATCAAGCAAAATCTAACAAAACTAGACTTATTTTTAAAACAAGAATAGTCTTACTTTGATTATGATAAAAAATGATGGTTACTACAGAGAGAAATTTAATGTTTCAATGGAAAAGTATAACATGGCCGGGCATGGTGGCACATGCCTATAATTACAGCATTTTGGGAGGCCAGGAGTTCAATATCAGCCTGGGCAACATGGTGAAACCTTGTCTCTACCAAAAATACAAAAATTAGATGGGCAGGATGGCGTGTGCCTGTAGTCCCAGGTAGTCAGGAAGCTGAGGAGGGAGGATCATTTGCACCCAGGAGGTAGAGGTTGCAGTGAGCTGAGATTGCACCTTTGCACTCCAGACTGGGTGACAGAGCCAGACCCTGTCTCAAAAAAAAATTTTTTAAAGGAAAACTATAGCCATTGTGGGTTATCACATTCTAGTCTTCTTTCTTGTTTCTTGACTATTTTTACCTCTTTGTGAACTGGATCCTGCCATCTGATAAATTTTGTCCCACAATGATACTTGGGGAACAAGAAGCCAAGTATTGTCTCTCCTACTAATGCATCTATTGTCAGTTAATTTTAAGGTCTCCAACCCTGGAACAAAGTTAGAAAAGGAAGGTTCTGCTCTCCAAAATGCATAACCAAATTGTGGTACATTCATGTGATGGAATACTATTTAGCCATAGAAAGGAACAAGCTATCAACTCACACAAAGACATGAGTGAATCTTGCATGCACATTGCTAAGTCGAAGAAGACAGTCTGAGGAAGATACACACAGTGTGACCTCATTTAATGAGACACTGGAGAAGGCAAACGACACAGATGGGAAGCCATTGGCTCCATGGGGTGGGGGTTTGAAGCATTCCATATGATACTTTAATAGTGGGATATCTGCCACAATGCATTTTTCAAAATATGCAGAATTTTATAGCCAAATGGTTAAAGCAAACTCTATTCAAATTAAATAAAATTACTCAGGATGTGGAGTATCCCAGGTCGGAATACATCATGTGAAAAAGAATTTATGCTACAAATTACCATGGTTTGGATGTGGTTTGTCCCCGCAAAAACTCATGTTGAAATTTGACCCCCACTGTGTCAGTGTGGGGTGGTGAGGCCTAATGGACGGTGTTTGGGTCATGGGGACGGATCCTTCATGAATAGGTTAATGTCCTCCATGGGGGTGAGTGAGTTCTGTTCTCACAGGAATAGATAATTCCTGCAGGACTAGGTAATTAAAAAGAGTCTGGCTTCCTTGGCTTCCCTCTTGCTTTCACTTTTGCTATGTGATCTCTGGTGCAACCCTTGCTCCCCTTCCACTTTCCACCATGAGCTGAAAAAGACTGAGGCCCCACCAGATGCAACTGCCCAATCTCAGGCATCCCAGCCACCAGTATTGTGAGCCAAATGAACCCTTTTTACTTATAAATTACGCAGCCTCAGGTATTCTGTTACAGAAGCACAAAATGGACTAAGACACAAATGTAGGTAAAAACTCACTGAAGGTGTAGGGAAAATGGTGTTGACTTAAGTCACTTTGAAAATGAATAGAATCTGTAGGCTGAAGGCAAATGAACTATACTTCATCATTGGATTCCATTTTATAAAGTTCTTTCCAACAGAAGCAATTGTGAACAATTGTAAAACCACGGTGTCTGTATCTGGAATAAAACAATGACTTACATAAGTCACAGATGGTGGGAACCAGGTTTCTCATTGTTGAAGTGGGAGGTTACAAATTAGCAAGGCGAGAAGGCTAGAATGATTCATGTGATAGTAGATCAGAGGTGGAGACATCAATGTAAACTTATGTTTAGTTTAATATAGATACACACAGTTCTACATAGAAAACTTTATAATTAGGTGTGTATAGGTAGGTTAGACACACACATATACTTCCTAGCATTGCCAATGAGGGACAAGATACAATGTGCTCATTCAGCAGCCAGATGCAAGTTTTCCTACCATTCTGAAAGGAATCAGGCTCTTTGAAGAAATGTCTGATACTAGAACTGGGGCAGTAAATATAGGAGCCAGGATAATCTGGAAGTATCAGAAAGTAAGTAAGTACTAAAAAAATTAAAATATATCAAAGAAAAATAAGAGCCAATAAAAACAGCTACTGATGGCCAACACAGGAATGAATTGTGCAACATAATACTGTAGTGTTGAATAATAACTAAAGCTTAAAGTAATTACCTAGGTGTCCGTATTTGTATACCTAGGTGAATAAGCAAATGGAGTTGCATAGGAATCTCCTTTGCAAAAGAATTCCAAATAATTGATGTAGACACTTAGCTATTAAGAAGGTGGAGCCAACTCCTCACTCCATAAGGAGTGAGGCTCTGCATAGTGACTTGCTCCAAAAGAACACATGCAGTAGGGACAAGGAGGAAAAATAACTTCATGGTGGAGAAACCTGACAAACAGTAGCTCTGCCAAACGATCCAAGTGAACATCAAAGGTGACAGTTCACCTTGAGAACATGAACAGACAATGGGGGACATTCTACAAAATGCCTGACCCATCCTCCTCAGTACTATCAAGGTCATCAGGAGATGGAAAGCCTGACACACTGTCACAGCCAGGAAGAGCCTACATGATGACTACATGTCATGCGGGATCCTGGATGGGATCCTGGGTCAGAGTAAGACAGAACTAAGGGAGTCCAAATGAAATATGAACTTTAGTTAATAATAGTCTATCAGTATTGGTTCATTAACTGTGACAAATTATGTAAGATATTAATAAGCCATGTGAGACACCCGATAGAAGATATTAATAAGAGAGGAAACTAGGTTGCGGCTACATGGAAAATCTCTGCTTTTTTTTTTTTTTTTGACAATTTCTGTGTAAGTAAAAAAGATGATGTAAAATAAAACTTTATATAAAACACTGTTTTTTAACACTTCCTTGTTTAATTATTTATACCATGAATTACTAGTAATTGACACTGTTAACTAGTCCTGTTTTTTTAAATAAGAGTATTTATGACACAAAAAGTAAAACCGTGCCGACTGGTATATAAATCAAATGTTCTTTACATGTTTTCTGTTACAGTAGTAACACATATCTGTAAACTTAATTATCACATGTTTTTCTTGTGCTGTGGTTGTGTCCTGAGTTCATTCTCTAAAATGCTGTTCACCTTAGACCAGGAAAAATATTAACCATACAGACTCTGTTTCAATTCATAGCTAAATATTTTCAAAAGAGTGACTTTGTAAAAGTATGTTCCAAAGGCAAATTGATTCATTGTGATGGGATCACTTATTCCAAAGACTTCCTGTCTTTATTTTTTTGCCATGCCTACCTTTTAGCCATAATAAAACAGGATCAAATATTGGCCACTGGGAAAAAATATTCAAAGAAAGAAAGAATATGAACAGAACTTATGACCATGATGATTCAATGTTTTACCACAATGCTTTCTAAAACAGAAGAGTGTAAAAGGATATTCAAAGTCAATTTCCTCAGCGAGGCTTTGCAGAAAATGAGGAAACTAGGGAAACAAAAATGGCAGGACATTCTACGGGTGATTTTAAATGTTGCTATATTTTATGGGAAAAAATACTTTACCTTTTAAAGAATCACAAAGAATTATTGGAAACTCAAACCCTGGAATGTTTGCAAATTTAGTTGAGCTTCTTTGTATTTATGTCTATATAGGCAGCCACAAAGTTGATGATTTTTTAAAAACCTGTGCCTTATTTGTGTAATAAAATACACAACGAATAATTAATGCTCATAGGAAAACCTTATGAAGGGAAAATAAATCTTGGGGACCCAAAATCACTAAGCTAAAGGGAAAAGTCAAGCTGGGAACTGCTTAGGGCAAACCCGCCTCCCATTCTATCCAAAGTCACCCATCTGCTCACCGAGATAAATGCATATCTGATTGCCTTATTTGGAGAGGGTAATCAGCAAAGCAAAAGAATGAAACCATTTGTCTTTTACCTACCTATGACTTGGAAGCCCCCTCTCTGGCCTTCTCACCTTTCTGGACTGAACCAATGTACATCTTACATGTATTGATTGATGTCTCATGTCTCCCTAAAGTGTATAAAACCAAGCTGTGCCCCGACCACCTTGGGCCCATGTTGTCAGGACCTCCTGAGGAGGCATCACGGGCGCACATCCTCAAGATTGGCAAAATAAACTTTCTAAAAAATCTGAGAGCTGTCTCAGATTTTCAGGGTTCACACATGTAATGTAGGATGTCAATGTTTATAAAACAGACATTATTCTATCTACTATTAGAAATATGCTGCCCATTAACCTTAGACTTTCTCAACAAAATAAAAAATGTTGATGAGGTACAAATAATATATCTAAGCTTAAATAGTGTTGCAAGTTTTAATATGCCTACTTTTCAATTTTTCAATACTATTTTTACTAATTTAACACTGTAAGAAAAGTGAATAATTAAAACATGAATAAAAGTGATTACGAGGGGTGCACATGTTTCCTCCAGCCTCTGCCTATCCCCAGCTTTCATCCCAACTGTCTTGATGGTGGCTCTAAGCATTTCTCCTTTCTCTATGCCAAGATCCCTCCCAGAAACAAACCCAAATCTTACTATATGTTATGGCACGCTATGATCATGAGCAGCGATGAGCAGCCGAAGCCTCAAGGAAGGGATGCTTTTGTAAAACAAGACTTGTAGAATATAACGTGTGAAAGTAAAGCCCATGGCAGAGCTCCCTCCTCAGCACACGGGGAGCAGACAGGAAGCTTTTGCCTCACCTTCCTCAATGGCCTGTAGCCACATCTCCCAGGTCAGTCTTAAGGACAACGAAACTCTGGTCTTCACTGTGGACACGCCACACTACCAGGTGCTCCAAAGCCATGGTGACCCATCCTCGGGTGGGTCCTGAGAACAAAGCTCTGGTTCTAATCTTACCCTAACCCTGTCCCAAGACTTTGAGCCTGAACCTAAATCCTGATCCCTAACCTGGTCCTTAATTCTGACACTTACTTTGACCCTGACTTTGATCTTGACCCTGACAATGACCCCACCTCTAACCATACTTCTGGCCCTGACTGTGACCCAGATCCTAATCCTATGCCTAACCCTATTATTATCTTTACAATCTATCTCTAATCTTACCCTCTAGTGCTAAATAGCTGTACCCAAAAGCACTTTTAAATTATTTAACTTCTTTTCTTGAATTCTCTATGGACATCCTAAAGGAAATGTCAGTATGTATTTTGCATTCCTTCTGAGTGGTATGGTTTCAGATATGAAGTTCTAATACTTTGCAAGACATAAAAAGTTTGGAGGGTAACAGCACTGGGTTGTTAGGGATGTATGTTGGCATTCATGATAGTCATTGGTGCTGTTCTCCAAATATTTTCAGCTCATTTTTTATGAAAGCATTCTGACTATTCCATCCCAGCTACTTAAATTTTCCCATGGCCACATGACTTTTTTTTTTTTTTTTTTTTTTTTTTGCCAATGGCGGTGAGAAGAAATAATATGTGATTTTTCAGGAGAAATCTCCAAGAAACAGAGTTCTATTCCGCATGCTTTTTTCTCTTTTCTATAGCAAATGGGGATCTTATTGATGGTCCCTCCTTCCGTCTGGATTCCTGTGTTAGGATGACACAGCACAGAGCTACCTCTCACCTGGCCAGTGATGAGATGTAAATAAATGAGGAAGAAGATTTTTGAACCACTGAAACTTGGAGGTTGTTTGTCACCACAGTTTAAGCTAGCCCCCACTGACTGATGCACAGCTGAAGAATGAGTCTGAGCTGGATCTGGACAAGACATGTGAAAAGTGCTCCAGGCTGAGTAAAATTCAAAGGTTGTCTCAAAGATAACAGTAAGCATGATATGTTATTGGGGTGGGTGTGGGATAAATAAGGTATATCAGCTGAGAATAATAAGAAACTCAACTTTAAAAGACGGTGCTGATTTGGACTGTGGAGAGATTCAAATGCCCTGCTTAGCATTTGAGATTGTGATGGATGAACAAACTAATTAAGAGCCCAAAATGAAAGCTTGGGATAAATATCTGAAGGTGTCTAATATCTCAATTTTTCATCCTAGAATGGGCAGAGTCCTTGACCCCATTCTAGGGAGACTTCCAAAAGAAAAAAGACCTGCATTTCTTCAGCAACCCACACTGAGAGACTTTCCTGCACTTTTGTGACCTGTGGTTTACACTCCTCACCTTTCATTCTGTCATCAGTGTTTTGGGGAAGCACCTTTAACTCTCTGTGATTTACAGGTTATTAAGTGGCCCTTACAATTCCCTCCAGAGATGGAAAAGACTAATGATGATGGTGTCTGAGCTCACAGCAGCAAGCAGGCCTGTGTGCTCAGCAGCTACATGGCTCATCTGCTAGGAGCTTACTAAATACGATGTTCTACAACATTGCTTAACACAAGGGGAGATGCTCCTGACTCAGAGTGTTTAATTGCTCACCTACTTCTTTTTCTGCCCTCTTGGGCTTCTGAAATGAAAAGAAGCCTGAGGTGATACAGTGAGTCAAAGGGGTGCCAGCTGCATCACAGCAAAATAGATTCCTAAAAAATCCCTGGCCTAAGATGACAGCTTTGGCTGGATAAGTTTGAAAGTGCTGAGAGTGGACATGGTAGAATGAAGGTGGTTGAAATGTTCATATTAAAGAACTTCCACCCAGATTGCAAGAAAAGAGAGAGGAATGGAGATGGCTGCATGAGCCCCTACAATAAAAGCAGATGTTTTGAGATCAGTTATATTTCTTCTGACAAAAATTAAAGACAGAAAACAAAGTTTAGCCTGAGGCTACAATTAATTGGGCAATAAGCCATAGGCACATATGGCATAGACAGATTTAAACATTTCTCCCTTATATTAATACAAATACTAAAATTATAAATACTTTGATTCCAAATAAAACAAATATTTAAAATTCTAATGAATAAACAGTGGGGTCTACAGTAGTATTTGAAGGAGATCTCACAAACAGGTTTGGTTTTTGAAGGTTAGAACTGGTGGTCTAGAGAATTCATTTCATTCCAAAGAAAGAAAGAGAAGAATTTCTTGGGTTCCTTCAGGAATGCATCTAGCTTTGCCTCATCTTTGTTTGAACTATGGATACGGCAGAAGAAAACATGAGGATTTCACAGATTTAAGGTGCAAAGAGTCACTGGGTTCTCTAAGAAGTCTGGGATTCTTCTGCTGGAAAAATAAGTTTGTTGAGAAAAAATTAGTTGGAGGAGGCTGTTATCGAAGTGAAGCAGAATTGTTTTTACTAATCTGCTTATTACCCACTCTGTAGTGTGGAAACAAATTATTCATGAACAAGGTTCTCTTACTGTTCCTAGAATGCAGTGGAAAGAGAACAGATTAGTTTTCCTCCCTCAGAACACAACCCCTAGAGACATCCTACCTCACATGAGATGTTGCCTAATTATTTTCAAAAGACAGTGAAAAATCATGGATGTAAATGTTTGCTGCAAAATAAATACATGCTAGAAACAGAAGCATCTGGGTCACATCTATATTAGAGCTACCTGTGTTCCCCTGTCACTGAGATTAAAACAAAAATGTCCAATACAATCATTCACAGCATGGGAGAGGGGAAGTTGAAGGATGGAAAGGCCAGGCATAAAAGGATTTCAGAATTTCCATCCATAAGGAAGTGGCTTTGTGCATTGTCTGTTACTGCGTGCAAGGTGAAATTTGAAGAATGAAAACGTGCAGTAACAAGGGCTCCTTTTTCCAACTCACTTCTACAGATACCAAGTTTCGGATATGTTGCATTTTAATTGAAAGGTTGATATAATTTTTTTTAAAGAACACTTGCGCTGTTTGAAATGACAAAGGCTGCTGTGACAAAAAAGCAGGGAAAGGGAATTTTTTTAAAAAAAGCAAACAACAACAACAAAAACCCCACAGAAAAGCAAACAACAAACAAACAAAAAACAGAGGAAGAAGTCAAACACCCTGGGCTGTGACTACTTCCAGGAAGGGGCTACAAGAGGCAGCTGGAAATTCTATTTGCTTTGCAACTGTGGGTTTTCCGGCCTGCTTCCTTTCTAAACTATATTACTCTGCTTTTGGTTCATGAAGTTATCCATTTCTGTTTTCTGGAAGAGCTATGTATTTTCTTTATCATCTATCTATCTACCTGCCTATCATCTATCTATTTACTATCTATCTTTTCTACCTTTCGCTATCAAGAGCTTGGGTCAAGCAGGATAGAATTCCAGTGTATGTTCACTCTACCATTTAAAACAAGAGCTCTTGTAGGCATTCTCCATCACACCATAAACCTGAGCTTTCTAAAACAGGGTGTGGCAAACTACAATGCATGGACTATGTCTGACACAGTCTGCGTTTGTAAGTAAAGTTGTAATGGGACACAGTCAATACATGTGTTATGTAATGTCTCTGGCTACTTTCATGGTATAATGGAAGAGCTGAGTCATTGAGAGAGAGACCATATGGCTTGGAAAATTTAAAATATTTAACATTTAGCCCTTTGCAGAAAATATTTGCTGACTCTTGTTTTAAAAGATCTCTGTGGCTGGGCACGGTGGCTCACGCCTGTAATCCCAGCACTTTGGGAGGCCAAGGCTACCGGATCTCGAGGCCAGGAGATCGAGACCATCCTGGCTAACCCAGTGAAACCCCGTCTCTACTAAAAATACAAAAAAATTAGCCAGGTGTGGTGGCGGGCGACTGTAGTCCCAGCTACTCCAGAGGCTGAGGCAGGAGAATGGTGTGAACCCGGGAGGAGGAGCTTGCAGTGAGCCGAGATCATGCCACTGCATTCCAGCCTGGGCGACAGAGGGAGACTCCATCTCAAAAAAAAAAAAAAAAAGATATCTGTTTAGAATGCTACCTATTGCCTTCTGGATAGAATCACAACTCTTTACCACAATCGACACAGCTTCAGCCCTGTTTCTATATCCAGCCTCATCTATTTCTGCTCCTCCTCCTTATTTTCCTTCTGGACGTGCTGATGGATTGTCAGCTTCCCAGATGTGTGAGAATCTCTCCTGCCTTCCTAATATTCTCATGCTCTCCCTCTGCCTCTCAAGAACTTCCTGCCCCATCTCTCATGACAAATCCCTTCTTCATTCTTTAAGATGAAGCCCCTTTGCTCCTTCCTTAAAGATGTCTGTCTGGCTTCATTTTGGGGGACGTGCTCCTTCTGCATCTCCCAGAGCCAGCCGATGTGTGTCAGCTACAACATTTCTTTGCATCTCTGTGTCATATATCACCAAATCTGCCTAAGCTTGAGTGAGTCACTGCATGACAATTTCAGACTCCACCAGCAATGTCCCCACTGACCACGAGGCTTAGACATTTGTCCAGTATGCTCGGGGTTGTGGGATGGTAGCAGTAACCAGCTGGTGAACATCATTTCTTACATCAGAATCAAATCTGTAGATCTCTGCCATTCATAAGTATTTGGAGTTTAAAATTAGCATAAAGATTTTCCTTAAAATAAGAACAAATGGCTTGAGTAGGCTTTTGGAATGTAGGATGTTTCCGTTGGTTCATTTCTGTGTTCAGTATTCCTCATGAATCTAAACACGACTCTGCTCTTAGTAGCTGTGTGACCCTGGGAAAGTCACTCAATCTCCCTCAGCTAAATTTTAAAGTGTGTGTAATGAGAAAAGAGTTGTGATTTGTATTTAGTGAATAATAACAAACAAAAGGCATTTAGCTTTCTGGAACCTGGTATGTAGTAGAACCTCATGGAAATACTAGCTCTGTTGATAAAACTAGACCAAAAGAAGGTTTCAAGGTCAACAACAGTATGAGGCAGTGAAGGACATAGAGGAGAAGCTGCTTCGGCAGCCTGTAGCTCCTGGAGGCCCATTTTGTCCATGATTTAGCAGGAATGCACTACCTTTCCATGAGGAGAAACTGCCCACAGAAACTAAGGCCATTCTTTGAAGACAAACATGTCTTATAGCCTTTACATTAAGTAATAGTGTAATATAAATAATAATTTATTATTAGTAATAATATGAAATTATTCACACTACCCTAACCCTAACCCCTAATCCTGACCCTAACCCTAACCCTAAACCCTAACCCTAACCCTAACTGTAACCCATAACCCTAACCCTAACCCTAACCCAGCCCTAACCCCTAGCCCTAACCCCTAACCCTAACCCCAACCCCTAACCCTAACCCTAACCCTAACTCTTAACCTGAACCCAAACTTGAACCCAAACCCTAAGCCTTACCCTAAGCCTAAGCCTAACCCTAAGCCTAACCCCTAACCCTAACCCAAACCCTAAACCTAACGCTCACCCTAACCCTAACCCTCACCCTCACCCTGACCCTCACCCTCGCCCTGACCCTCACCCTTACTCTGACCCTCACCCTCACCCTCACCCTAACCCTCACCCTCGACATTATGACATATTGCAGGAACCAAAATCCAGGTGATGTAACTCTTGTCTAGCCTCTGCCTACAGGGGGCGTTGTGACATATCTCTACACTGATCACCCAGGTGATGGAACTCTTGTCTAGGCTCTGCCTATGGGGGCACTGTGACAGATCTCTGCACTGATCACCCAAGTGATGTAACACTTGTCTACACTCTGCCTATGGTAGCTTTGTGACATATGTCTGCACTGATGACCCGGATGATGTAACTCTTGTCTAGTCTTTTCCTATGTGGGTTTTTTGACTTGTCTCTGCACTGATCACCCAGATGATGTAACTTTTGTCTATGCTCTGCTTACTCGGGAGATTGTGACATATCTCTGCAAAGATCACCCAGGTGATGTAACTCTCCTCTAGGCTCTGCCTACTGCGGGCATTGTTACATATCTCTGCACTGATCACCCAGGTGATGTAACTCTTGTGTTGGATCTGCCTATTGGGGCATTGCAACATATTTCTGCACTGATCACCCAGGTGATGTAACTCTTGTCTAGGCTCTGTCTACTGGGGGCATTGTGACATATTTCTGCACTGATCACCCAGGTAATAGGACTCTTGTCTAGGCTCTGCCTACAGGGGGCATAGTGACATATCCCCGTACTGATCATCCAGGTGATATAATTCTTGTGTGGGCTCTGCCTACAAGGGGCATTGTGAAATATCTCTGCACTGATCATCTAGGTGATGTAACTCTTGTCTACACTCTGCCTGCAGGGACATTGTGGGATATCTCTGCACTGATCAACCAGGTGATGTAACTCTTGTCTAGGCTCTGCTTACAGGGGGTATTGTGACATATCTCTGCACTGATCACCTAAGTGATGTAACACTTGTGCAGGCTCTGCCTACAGGGGCATTTCAATATATCTATCCAACTCTTGCCTGGTCTCTGCCTACTGGGGACATTGTGACATCTTTCTGCACTGATCTCCCAGGTGATGTAACTTTTGTCTAGGCTCTGGCTACACGGCATTGTGACATATCTCTGCACTGATCACCCAGGTGATGTAACTCTTGTCTAGGATCTGCCTACAGGGTGCTTTGTGACATATCCCTGCAATGATCACCCAGGTGATGTACCACTTGTCAAGGCTCTGCCTACAGGGGCATTGCAATGTATCTCTGCACTGATCACCTAGGTCATGTAACTCTTGTCTAGGCTCTGCCTACAGTGGCATTGTGACATATCTCTGCACTGATCACCCAGGTGATGTAACCCTTGTCTAGGATCTGCCTAAAGGGACTTTGTGACATAACTCTGCACTGATCATCCAGGTGATGGGGCTTTAGTCTAGGCTCTGACTAAGGGGGCATTGTGACGTATTTCTGCCCTGATCACCCAGGTGACAGACCCTTGTCTTGGATCTGCCTGTGGGGGAATTGTGACATATCCCTGCAATGATCACCCAGGTGATGTACCACTTGTCAAGGCTCTGCCTACAGGGGCATTGTGACATATCTCTGCACTGATCACCCAGGTGATGTAACTCTTGTCTAGGATCTGCCTAAAGGGACTTTGTGACATAACTCTGCACTGATCATCCAGGTGATGGGCCTTTTGTCTAGGCTCTGCCTAAGGGGGCATTGTGACGTATTTCTGCACTGATCACCTAGGTGACGGACTCTTGTCTTGGATCTGCCTATGGGGACATTGTGACATATCTCTGCACTGATCACCCAGGTGAAGTAACTGTTGTATAAGCTCTGCCTACAAGGGAATTGTGAGAGATCTCTCCACTGATCACCCAAGTGATGTAACTATTGTCTAGGCTTTGCCTACAGGGGGTTTTGTGACATACCTTTGCACTGATCATCCAGGTGATGTAACTCATCTAAGCCCTGCCTACAGGGGCTTTGTGACATATCTCTGCACTGATCACCTAGGTGAAGTAACACTTTTATAAGCACTGCCTAAAGGGAATTTTGACAAATCTCTGCACTGATCACCTAAGTGATATAACTCTTGTCTACCCTCTGCCTACAGGGGGCATTGTGAAATATCTCTGCACTGGTCACCCAGGTGATGTAACTCTTGTCTAGGATCTGCCTACAGGGGGCATTGTGAAATATCTCTGCACTGATCACCCAGGTGATGCAACTCTTGTCTAGGATCTGCCTACAGGGGGTATTGTGAAATATCTCTGCACTGATCAACTAGGTGATGTAATTCTTGTCTAGGCTCTGCCTACAGGGGCGTTTTGACATATCCCTGAACTGATGACAAAGGTGATGTAACTCTTGCCTAGGCTTTGCCTACAGGGGACATTGTGACAAATCTCTGCACTGATCATCCAGGTGATGCAACTCTTCTCTATGCTCTGCCTGCAGGGGGCATTGTGACATATCTCTGCACTGATCACCCGGGTGATGTAATTCTTTTCTAGTCTCTGCCTACAGAGGGCGTTGTGACATCACTCTGCACGGATCACCGGGATTATGTAACTCTTGTCTAGGCTCTGCCTATGGGGGCATTGTGACGTATCTCTGCACTGATCACCCAGGAGATGTGACTCTTGTCTAAGCTCTGCCTACAGGTGCATTGGGACATATCTCTGCACTGATCACTGAGGTGATGTAACACTTGTCTAGGCTTTGCCTACAGTGGGATTTATGATATATCTCTGCACTGATCACCCAGTTGATGTAACTCTTGTCTAGGCTCTGCTTACAGGGGGTGTTGTGAGATACCTCTGCACTGATCACCCAGGTGATGTAACTCTTGTCTAGGCTCCGCCTACAGAGGCATTTTAACATATCACTGCACTGATCACCGACATGATGTAACTTGTATAGGCTTCTCCGACAGGGGGCATTGAGACATATCTCTGCACTGATCACCGAGGTGATGCAACTCTTGTCTGGGATCTGCTTACAGGGGGCAGTGACATATCTGCCCTGATCACCCAGGTGACGTAACTCTTGTCTAAGCTCTGCCTACTGGAGACATTGTGACGTATCTCCGCACTGATCACCCAGGTGATGTTACTTTTGTCAAGGATATGGCTACAGGGACATTGTGACTTGTCACTGCACTGATCACACAGCTGATGTAACTCTTGTCTAGGCTTTGGCTACAGGGGGCTTGTGACACATCTCTGCACTGATCACCTGGGTGATGTAACTCTTTTCTAGTCTCTGCCTACAGAGGGCGTTGTGACATAACTCTGCACTGATCACCCAGGTGATGGGACTCTTGTCTAGGCTCTGCCTACAGGGGCATTGTGACATATCTCTGCAGTGATCACGCAGGTGATGTAACTCTTGTCTGTATCTGCCTACTGGCGGCATTGTGGCATATTTCTGCACTGATCACTCAGGTGATGGACTCTTGTCTTGGATCTGCCTATGGGGGCATAGTGACATATCTCTGCACTGATCACCCATGTGACGTAACGCTTGTCTAAGCTGCGCCTAAAGGGGAATTGTGACAGATATCTCCACTGATCACCCAGGTGATGTAACTATTTTCTGGGATTTGTCTACAGGGGGCTTTGTGACATATCTTTGCACTGATCACCCAGGAGATGTAACACTTGTCTAGGCTCTGCCTACAGGGGCTTTGTGACATATTTCTGCACTGATCACCCAGGTGATGTAACTCTTGTCTAGGCTCTGCCTACAGGGGCTTTGTGACATATTTCTGTACTGATCACCCAGGTGATGTAACTCTTGTCTAGGCTCCACCTACAGGGGGTATTGTGACATATCTCTGCGCTGATCACCCAGGTGATGTAATATTTATCTAGGCTCTGCCTACAGGGGCGTTTTGACATAGCTCTGCACTGTACACCTAGGTTATGTAACTCTTGTCCACTCTCTGCCTACAGGGGGCTTTGTGAAATATCTCTGCACTGATCACCCAGGTGATGTAAGTCTTGTCTAGGCTCTGCCTAAAGGGGGTATTGTGACATATCTCTGCACTGATCACCTAGGTGATGTAACTCTTTTCTAGGCTCTGCCTACAGGGCTGTTTTGACATATCTCTGAAGTGATCACCGAGGTGATGTAACTCTTGTCTAGGCTTTGCCTACAGGGGGCATTGTATCATATCTCTGCACTGATCACCCAGGTGATGCAACTCTTCTCTAGGCTCTGCCTACAGGGTGCATTGTGACATATCAGTGCACTGATCACGCAGGTGATGTAACTCTTCTCTAGGCTCTGCCTACAAGGTGCTTTGTGACATCATCCAGGTGATGTAACTTTTGCCTAGGCTCTGCCTAAGGGGGCATTGTGACACATCTCTGCACTGATCACTGAGGTGATGTGACCCCTGTCTAAGTTCTCCCTATGGGTGCATTGTGAGATATCTCTGCACTGATTCCCTAGATGATGTAACTCTTTTCTAGGCTTTGCCTAAAGGGGGATTTGCCACATATCTCTGTTCTGATCACCAAGGTGATGTAACCCTTTTCTAGGCTCTGCCTACAGGGGAATTGTGACATATCACTGCACTGATCACCCAGGTGATGTAACCCTTTTCTAGGCTCTGCCTACAGGGGAATTGTGACATATCACTGCACTGATCACCCAGGTGATGTAACTCTTCTCTAGGCTCTACTTTCAGGGGGCTTTGTGACATACCTCTGCACTGATCAACTAGGCGATGTAACTCTTTTCTAGGCTTTGCCCAGAGGGGAAAGCCTCTGGGCTTTCAGTTACATATCTCTGCACTGATCACCCAGGTAATGCAACTCTTGTCTACGCTTTGCTTACAGGGGCATCGTGACATATCACTACATTGATCACACAGGTGATGGGACTCTTGTCTACGCTCTGCCTACGGGGGTCTTTGTGACATATCTCTGCACTGATCACTCAGGTGATGGGACTCTTCCCTATACTCTGCCTAGAGGGGGATTTGTGACATATCTCTGCACTGATCACCCAGGTGTTGGAAGTCTTGTCTAGGCTCTGTCTATGGGGGCATTGTGTCAAATATCTGCACTGATCACCCAGGTGATGTAACTCTTGTCTAAGCTCTGTCTACATGGATTTTTGTGACATATCACTGCACTGATCACCTAGATGATGTAACTCTTGTCTAGGCTCTGCCCACAGGGGCATTTTGACGTATCACTGCACTGGTCACCCAGATGATGTATCTCTTGTCTAGGCTCTGCCTACAGGGGTATTGTGACATATCTCTGCACTGATCACCTAGGTGATGTAACTCTTGTCTACACTCTGAATACAGGGGCACTTAGACATATATCTGCACTGATCACCTAGGTGATGTAAGCCTTTTATGGGCTTTGCCAACAGGAGGCTCTGTGACATATCTATGCACTGATCTCTGAGGTGAAGCAACTCTTGTCTAGGCACTGCCTACAGGAGACATTGGTACATATCTCTGCACTGATCATCCAGGTGATGGACTCTTGTCTTAGATCTGCCTACATGGACATTGTGACACATCTCTGAACTGATCAACCAAGTGATGAAACTCTTGTCTAGGCTCTGCCGACAGGGGCTTTGTGACATATCTCTGCAGTGATCACCCTGGGGAGGGAACTCTTGTCTACGCTCTGCCTACAGGAGGCTTTATGACTTAACCCTGCAGCGATAACCTAGGTGATGTAACACTTGTCTAGGCACTGCCTACACGGGAAATCTCACATATCTCTACATTGATCACCTAGGTGATGTAACTCCTGTCTAGGTTCAGCATACAGAAGCATTTTGACATTTCTCTGCACAGATCACCCAGGTGATGTAACCCTTGTCTAAGCTCTGCCTACAGGGGCATTTTTACAGATCTCTTCACTGATCAGCCAGGTGGTGTAACTATTGTCTGGGCTTTGTCTATAGGGGGCTTTGTGATATACATTTCCACTGATCACACAGGTGATGAAACCCTTCTCTAGGTTCTGCTTACAGGGCCTTTGTGACATATCTCTGCACTGATCACCACAGGGAGGGAACTCTAGCCTACACTCCGCCTACAGGAGGATTTATGACTTATCCCTGCACTGATCACTAGGTGATGCAACACTTGTCTACGATCTGTGTACACGGGAATTTTCACATATCTCTACACTGATCACCGAAGTGATGTAAACCTTGTATAGGTTCAGCCTACTGGGGAGATCTGACATACCTCTGCACTGATCACCTAGGTGATGTAAATAATTTCCAGGCTTTTTCTACAGGAGACATTGTGACATATCTCTGCACTGACGCCAAAATGATATAAATCTTTTCTAGGCTCCGCAGGGAGGGGTCATTCTGACATATCTCTGAACAGATCATCCAGGTGATGTAACTCTTCTCCAGGCTTTGCCTACAGAGCGTCGGAAGGTGAAGGGAGACCCTCAGCCGCAATTTCACGCACAGACAAGGGCAGAGAGGCCAGCGGGCACACTTGCAACTCAGCCGGCCAACGTATTGGGCGCAGGTCTAGCCAGGAGGCAGGCAAAGACACCAAGAGGACATCCCTCCGCCCATCATTCTGCCCCTCTAGGTCTCCCGTTCCTCTCTCCATCTCTGCCCGCCTTCCCTCCCGCCTGGAACGGTCAGCGTCCCCGGTGTGCGCGGGGCCTGCGGTCGGCGTTCCGCCGGCGGGCGCTCCATGGTGGCAGCTGGGAGGCTGCAGGGGCACGGACGGGCGAGCGACGGTGGAGCGGAGGCGCGGAGGAGGCGAGCCGCGGGAGGGATGGCAGGCCCGGACGCTGCGCGGGCCCGGTGTTTGGCGGGACGGGGGTCTCCACCCAGCCCAGGGGAGGACGACGCATTTTCCGGGGGTGGGGGGTGGGGGTGGGGGTGGTCAGGCGTGGGTGGGGTGGTGGAAAGCCATGAGAGCTCTGCTCCGGCTGCTCCCACAGCCTAGGCGGCTGCCCGCAAACCCGCGCGTGCGCAGTAGGCGGCCCACCTGCTGCTACCTGGGCCGGCTCTGGGATCCCCGGGATGCCCAGGAAAGAATGGCAGTTCTCCGCTGTGTGGAGTCTCTCGCCGGGCCTAGACCTAGAAGGCAGGAATCCCAGGCGGGTCAGCCCGGCGGGGAAGACACGCCGCTCCATACCCAGCCAGGTGTTCCCCGCGAAAGAGAGGCCACCGCCCTGCCCCGACCCGACACGACCCGACCCCGTCCCAACCCCGCGTCCTAAAGCTCCTCCAGCAGAGCCCGGTATTCTTCCTCGCTGAGGGGTGCTTCCAGCGAGGCGGCCTCTTCCAAGGCCTCCAGCTCCCCCGGGGCCTCCGTTTCTAGGAAAGGTTGCGCCTGCTGCAGAAACTCCGGGCTCGCCAGGAGCTCATCCAGCAGCAGGCCGGAGGGGAGTGCAGACGAGCGCCCCGGCTCCTGGAGCGCCTGGGAGGGCGCCCGGATGCCTTGCATCTGCCCCTGCCGCGCGGAGGCCTCCGGGGGCGCGGGCTGGGGAGGTGGAGCTGCCCCCGCTTGGGGTTCCCACGCCGCCCCGGCGACCTGGGGACCCCGGCCCCAGCCCCACCACGGACTCCCCTGGGACGTGGGTGGCGCAAGCACACCTTGGCCCTGTGGCCCCGCTTGCGCGGGCCCAGGCTGTCCCACCGCGCAAGGGCCCGGCGGGCCGTGGCGCTGCGGGTCCCGGTCCTCCCGGCATTTGCCCGGCTGCGGCTGCGGAGGCCACCGAGGAGTCTGAGGGTGGGAGAGCGCCCCTTCCGGAGGAGTCGGGGCAGCGTAGGCAAAATCCCCGCGTGCCGGCGCGGCCTGGCTGGGCTGGAGCACGGGGACGGCCCTCGCTCCCTGGCTCACGAAAGCCCCCTGTGGGAGAGCCCCAGGCGCGCAGGGCACGTGGGGTGCGGGAAGCCCCGTTCCCCACGCCCCGGTGTGGGCGCAGGCGACCCACGAGGGAGCAGGGTGACACCCGCCGGGGGCCGCGTTGCACGGGCCGCCTGCGTGCGCGGGCGCCCTGCCACCCTGTCCCGGGTGCCTGGCCCTTCGATTCTGAAACCAGATCTGAATCCTGGACTCCGGGAGGCCCGTCTCTCTGGCCAGCTCTTCCCTGGCGGCGATGTCTGGAAAGCGATCCTTCTCAAAGGCTCGGAGGAGCAGGGCGGTCTGGGATCCGGTGACGGCGGTCCGCTTTCGCCTGCCTTCTTGCGGGCCGCGTCTCCCGGGCCAGGGCCGAGATTCCCGCCGGTGCTGCCTCAGCTGGCGTGACCTCTCATTCTGAAACCAAATCTGGACCCTGGGCTCCGGAATGCCGATAGCCTGGGCCAGCCGTTCTCTGGTGGCGATGCCCGGATACGGGTTCCGCTCAAAGCAGGCTCGCAGGGCCTCGCTTTGGCTCGGGGTCCAAACGAGTCTCCTTCGCCGTCCTCGTCCTCGGGCTTCCGCGGGGAGGGTGCTGTCCGAAGGTGTCGGGAGGGCCATCGCGGGGAGCCCCGGCCGGAATTTCACCGACGGACACGGGCGGAGAGAGGCCGGCGGGCTCCCGTGCACCTCAGCCGGACTGTGCACTGCGGCAGGTGCAGCCAGGAAGCCGGCCCAGACAGCCAGCCAGCGGCTCTTATAAAGGCCCACAGGCAGGCAGGCTCCACCCCTTCATGAATGGCGGTGAGCCCTGGGACAGCCCGCCCCCCCAGGAAGGGCCCCATGGCCTTGAGGTCAGGGGCGGGGGGGGGGGGGGGGGTGGGCGGTTGAGGGTGGGGCGGGGGAGGGCGTGGTGATGGTGGTGGTGGGGCCGGAGAGACGAAGCGGAAGGGGGAGAGGGGGAAGGGGTGAGGGGGGCGCGTTTCGGGGGCTGGCTCTCCGGACCTCTCCAGGAATCCCGCGGGAACTGGAAGCCGCTCTCTGGGCTCCCACGCGTCTTCAGCAGGGAGAAACCAGCCTGGAAGGGTGGAGGGGAGTGTGGAAATGAACCTCCGTGGGAGTCTTGAGTTTTCCAGGCCCTCTCTCCGTGAGGGAGGCAATGCCCGTGGGTGTCGCCGTTGCCGGGACAGTCTCACACACGCAGGCGCGTGGCTCTGGTTCATCTCCACGGAGAAGACCAGAGCGAGACCCCAGAGAGAAGATACATCCCCGGCGTGATGGCCTGACGATGGATTCCTGTGTCCGGCAACATGGGGAGGCTGCAGTGTGGCCGGTGTGGAAACTGGCAAGGAGAGCGAAGGCGCCACGCCGGTCTTCCACCCTTCCCTGGGATGTTTCTGGGTGCCCGCAGAGCTCCGGGAGCAAACAGTCAGCATGGCCAGCCTTCCGGGGGCCGGAGAGACGTGAGCAACAGGCCCCCTTGCAGAGGGCAAAGCAACGTGGAATCCAAAATCACGCCTCAGTCGTCCTGAGTGTGGCTCCTCCGTGGTCGGCGCTGTCGGCCTGGCGCTCCGTTGCAGGGCTCAGCCTGGGGATGTGCGGTCTGTGCACCAGGCGGTTGAAAACCCGACGGCAACCCGAGTCCCGGTCCTTTGTCTCTGAGGAAACCGCCCATTCCTTGGGCCACCGAATCGGGGCGAATGAGTGCCCCGCCGGCCGACGCGGCGGCGGCTGTGGGCCCAGCCCTCAGCCGGCGCCGGGCGCTTACCGTTTTCCCGGAGCGCGGGGGTCCCGTCGCTCCCGGAGGCCGAAGGCCGCTTTTCCTCTCTGCCTTCCTCCCTCTGTCCCTGGCTCCCTCCCGCCCGCCCCCTGTCCCTGCGTCGCTCTGTCTTTCCCTCCGTTCCTCACTGCCTCCCTCTCTCCCACCCTCCCTCCCTCCTAACGTCCCTCCGCCCATCCTTCCGCCCCTCTAGGTCTCCCGTTCCTCTCTCCATCTCTGCCCGCCTTCCCTCCCGCCTGGAACGGTCAGCGTCCCCGGTGTGCGCGGGGCCTGCGGTCGGCGTTCCGCCGGCGGGCGCTCCATGGTGGCAGCTGGGAGGCTGCAGGGGCACGGACGGGCGAGCGACGGTGGAGCGGAGGCGCAGAGGAGGCGAGCCGCGGGAGGGATGGCAGGCCCGGACGCTGCGCGGGCCCGGTGTTTGGCGGGACGGGGGTCTCCACCCAGCCCAGGGGAGGACGACGCATTTTCCGGGGGTGGGGGGTGGGGGTGGGGGTGGGGAGGGGGTGGTCAGGCGTGGGTGGGGTGGTGGAAAGCCATGAGAGCTCTGCCCGGGCTGCTCCCACAGCCTAGGCGGCTGCCCGCAAACCCGCGCGTGCGCAGTAGGCGGCCCACCTGCCGCTACCTGGGCCGGCTCTGGGATCCCCGGGATGCCCAGGAAAGAATGGCAGTTCTCCGCTGTGTGGAGTCTCTCGCCGGGCCTAGACCTAGAAGGCAGGAATCCCAGGCGGGTCAGCCCGGCGGGGAAGACACGCCGCTCCATACCCAGCCAGGTGTTCCCCGCGAAAGAGAGGCCACCGCCCTGCCCCGACCCGACCCGACCCGACCCCGTCCCAACCCCGCGTCCTAAAGCTCCTCCAGCAGAGCCCGGTATTCTTCCTCGCTGAGGGGTGCTTCCAGCGAGGCGGCCTCTTCCAAGGCCTCCAGCTCCCCCGGGGCCTCCGTTTCTAGGAAAGGTTGCGCCTGCTGCAGAAACTCCGGGCTCGCCAGGAGCTCATCCAGCAGCAGGCCGGAGGGGAGTGCAGACGAGCGCCCCGGCTCCTGGAGCGCCTGGGAGGGCGCCCGGATGCCTTGCATCTGCCCCTGCCGCGCGGAGGCCTCCGGGGGCGCGGGCTGGGGAGGTGGAGCTGCCCCCGCTTGGGGTTCCCACGCCGCCCCGGCGACCTGGGGACCCCGGCCCCAGCCCCACCACGGACTCCCCTGGGACGTGGGTGGCGCAAGCACACCTTGGCCCTGTGGCCCCGCTTGCGCGGGCCCAGGCTGTCCCACCGCGCAAGGGCCCGGCGGGCCGTGGCGCTGCGGGTCCCGGTCCTCCCGGCATTTGCCCGGCTGCGGCTGCGGAGGCCACCGAGGAGTCTGAGGGTGGGAGAGCGCCCCTTCCGGAGGAGCCGGGGCAGCGTAGGCAAAATCCCCGCGTGCCGGGGCAGGTTGGGAGATCCCCTCTGCCGGCGCGGCCTGGCTGGGCTGGAGCACGGGGACGGCCCTCGCTCCCTGGCTCACGAAAGCCCCCTGTGGGAGAGCCCCAGGCGCGCAGGGCACGTGGGGTGCGGGAAGCCCCGTTCCCCACGCCCCGGTGTGGGCGCAGGCGACCCACGAGGGAGCAGGGTGACACCCGCCGGGGGCCGCGTTGCACGGGCCGCCTGCGTGCGCGGGCGCCCTGCCACCCTGTCCCGGGTGCCTGGCCCTTCGATTCTGAAACCAGATCTGAATCCTGGACTCCGGGAGGCCCGTCTCTCTGGCCAGCTCTTCCCTGGCGGCGATGTCTGGAAAGCGATCCTTCTCAAAGGCTCGGAGGAGCAGGGCGGTCTGGGATCCGGTGACGGCGGTCCGCTTTCGCCTGCCTTCTTGCGGGCCGCGTCTCCCGGGCCAGGGCCGAGATTCCCGCCGGTGCTGCCTCAGCTGGCGTGACCTCTCATTCTGAAACCAAATCTGGACCCTGGGCTCCGGAATGCCGATAGCCTGGGCCAGCCGTTCTCTGGTGGCGATGCCCGGATACGGGTTCCGCTCAAAGCAGGCTCGCAGGGCCTCGCTTTGGCTCGGGGTCCAAACGAGTCTCCTTCGCCGTCCTCGTCCTCGGGCTTCCGCGGGGAGGGTGCTGTCCGAAGGTGTCGGGAGGGCCATCGCGGGGAGCCCCGGCCGGAATTTCACCGACGGACACGGGCGGAGAGAGGCCGGCGGGCTCCCGTGCACCTCAGCCGGACTGTGCACTGCGGCAGGTGCAGCCAGGAAGCCGGCCCAGACAGCCAGCCAGCGGCTCTTATAAAGGCCCACAGGCAGGCAGGCTCCACCCCTTCATGAATGGCGGTGAGCCCTGGGACAGCCCGCCCCCCCAGGAAGGGCCCCATGGCCTTGAGGTCAGGGGCGGGGGGGGGGGGGGGTGGGCGGTTGAGGGTGGGGCGGGGGAGGGCGTGGTGATGGTGGTGGTGGGGCCGGAGAGACGAAGCGGAAGGGGGAGAGGGGGAAGGGGTGAGGGGGGCGCGTTTCGGGGGCTGGCTCTCCGGACCTCTCCAGGAATCCCGCGGGAACTGGAAGCCGCTCTCTGGGCTCCCACGCGTCTTCAGCAGGGAGAAACCAGCCTGGAAGGGTGGAGGGGAGTGTGGAAATGAACCTCCGTGGGAGTCTTGAGTTTTCCAGGCCCTCTCTCCGTGAGGGAGGCAATGCCCGTGGGTGTCGCCGTTGCCGGGACAGTCTCACACACGCAGGCGCGTGGCTCTGGTTCATCTCCACGGAGAAGACCAGAGCGAGACCCCAGAGAGAAGATACATCCCCGGCGTGATGGCCTGACGATGGATTCCTGTGTCCGGCAACATGGGGAGGCTGCAGTGTGGCCGGTGTGGAAACTGGCAAGGAGAGCGAAGGCGCCACGCCGGTCTTCCACCCTTCCCTGGGATGTTTCTGGGTGCCCGCAGAGCTCCGGGAGCAAACAGTCAGCATGGCCAGCCTTCCGGGGGCCGGAGAGACGTGAGCAACAGGCCCCCTTGCAGAGGGCAAAGCAACGTGGAATCCAAAATCACGCCTCAGTCGTCCTGAGTGTGGCTCCTCCGTGGTCGGCGCTGTCGGCCTGGCGCTCCGTTGCAGGGCTCAGCCTGGGGATGTGCGGTCTGTGCACCAGGCGGTTGAAAACCCGACGGCAACCCGAGTCCCGGTCCTTTGTCTCTGAGGAAACCGCCCATTCCTTGGGCCACCGAATCGGGGCGAATGAGTGCCCCGCCGGCCGACGCGGCGGCGGCTGTGGGCCCAGCCCTCAGCCGGCGCCGGGCGCTTACCGTTTTCCCGGAGCGCGGGGGTCCCGTCGCTCCCGGAGGCCGAAGGCCGCTTTTCCTCTCTGCCTTCCTCCCTCTGTCCCTGGCTCCCTCCCGCCCGCCCCCTGTCCCTGCGTCGCTCTGTCTTTCCCTCCGTTCCTCACTGCCTCCCTCTCTCCCACCCTCCCTCCCTCCTAACGTCCCTCCGCCCATCCTTCCGCCCCTCTAGGTCTCCCGTTCCTCTCTCCATCTCTGCCCGCCTTCCCTCCCGCCTGGAACGGTCAGCGTCCCCGGTGTGCGCGGGGCCTGCGGTCGGCGTTCCGCCGGCGGGCGCTCCATGGTGGCAGCTGGGAGGCTGCAGGGGCACGGACGGGCGAGCGACGGTGGAGCGGAGGCGCAGAGGAGGCGAGCCGCGGGAGGGATGGCAGGCCCGGACGCTGCGCGGGCCCGGTGTTTGGCGGGACGGGGGTCTCCACCCAGCCCAGGGGAGGACGACGCATTTTCCGGGGGTGGGGGGTGGGGGTGGGGGTGGGGAGGGGGTGGTCAGGCGTGGGTGGGGTGGTGGAAAGCCATGAGAGCTCTGCCCGGGCTGCTCCCACAGCCTAGGCGGCTGCCCGCAAACCCGCGCGTGCGCAGTAGGCGGCCCACCTGCCGCTACCTGGGCCGGCTCTGGGATCCCCGGGATGCCCAGGAAAGAATGGCAGTTCTCCGCTGTGTGGAGTCTCTCGCCGGGCCTAGACCTAGAAGGCAGGAATCCCAGGCGGGTCAGCCCGGCGGGGAAGACACGCCGCTCCATACCCAGCCAGGTGTTCCCCGCGAAAGAGAGGCCACCGCCCTGCCCCGACCCGACCCGACCCGACCCCGTCCCAACCCCGCGTCCTAAAGCTCCTCCAGCAGAGCCCGGTATTCTTCCTCGCTGAGGGGTGCTTCCAGCGAGGCGGCCTCTTCCAAGGCCTCCAGCTCCCCCGGGGCCTCCGTTTCTAGGAAAGGTTGCGCCTGCTGCAGAAACTCCGGGCTCGCCAGGAGCTCATCCAGCAGCAGGCCGGAGGGGAGTGCAGACGAGCGCCCCGGCTCCTGGAGCGCCTGGGAGGGCGCCCGGATGCCTTGCATCTGCCCCTGCCGCGCGGAGGCCTCCGGGGGCGCGGGCTGGGGAGGTGGAGCTGCCCCCGCTTGGGGTTCCCACGCCGCCCCGGCGACCTGGGGACCCCGGCCCCAGCCCCACCACGGACTCCCCTGGGACGTGGGTGGCGCAAGCACACCTTGGCCCTGTGGCCCCGCTTGCGCGGGCCCAGGCTGTCCCACCGCGCAAGGGCCCGGCGGGCCGTGGCGCTGCGGGTCCCGGTCCTCCCGGCATTTGCCCGGCTGCGGCTGCGGAGGCCACCGAGGAGTCTGAGGGTGGGAGAGCGCCCCTTCCGGAGGAGTCGGGGCAGCGTAGGCAAAATCCCCGCGTGCCGGGGCAGGTTGGGAGATCCCCTCTGCCGGCGCGGCCTGGCTGGGCTGGAGCACGGGGACGGCCCTCGCTCCCTGGCTCACGAAAGCCCCCTGTGGGAGAGCCCCAGGCGCGCAGGGCACGTGGGGTGCGGGAAGCCCCGTTCCCCACGCCCCGGTGTGGGCGCAGGCGACCCACGAGGGAGCAGGGTGACACCCGCCGGGGGCCGCGTTGCACGGGCCGCCTGCGTGCGCGGGCGCCCTGCCACCCTGTCCCGGGTGCCTGGCCCTTCGATTCTGAAACCAGATCTGAATCCTGGACTCCGGGAGGCCCGTCTCTCTGGCCAGCTCTTCCCTGGCGGCGATGTCTGGAAAGCGATCCTTCTCAAAGGCTCGGAGGAGCAGGGCGGTCTGGGATCCGGTGACGGCGGTCCGCTTTCGCCTGCCTTCTTGCGGGCCGCGTCTCCCGGGCCAGGGCCGAGATTCCCGCCGGTGCTGCCTCAGCTGGCGTGACCTCTCATTCTGAAACCAAATCTGGACCCTGGGCTCCGGAATGCCGATAGCCTGGGCCAGCCGTTCTCTGGTGGCGATGCCCGGATACGGGTTCCGCTCAAAGCAGGCTCGCAGGGCCTCGCTTTGGCTCGGGGTCCAAACGAGTCTCCTTCGCCGTCCTCGTCCTCGGGCTTCCGCGGGGAGGGTGCTGTCCGAAGGTGTCGGGAGGGCCATCGCGGGGAGCCCCGGCCGGAATTTCACCGACGGACACGGGCGGAGAGAGGCCGGCGGGCTCCCGTGCACCTCAGCCGGACTGTGCACTGCGGCAGGTGCAGCCAGGAAGCCGGCCCAGACAGCCAGCCAGCGGCTCTTATAAAGGCCCACAGGCAGGCAGGCTCCACCCCTTCATGAATGGCGGTGAGCCCTGGGACAGCCCGCCCCCCCAGGAAGGGCCCCATGGCCTTGAGGTCAGGGGCGGGGGGGGGGGGGGGGGTGGGCGGTTGAGGGTGGGGCGGGGGAGGGCGTGGTGATGGTGGTGGTGGGGCCGGAGAGACGAAGCGGAAGGGGGAGAGGGGGAAGGGGTGAGGGGGGCGCGTTTCGGGGGCTGGCTCTCCGGACCTCTCCAGGAATCCCGCGGGAACTGGAAGCCGCTCTCTGGGCTCCCACGCGTCTTCAGCAGGGAGAAACCAGCCTGGAAGGGTGGAGGGGAGTGTGGAAATGAACCTCCGTGGGAGTCTTGAGTTTTCCAGGCCCTCTCTCCGTGAGGGAGGCAATGCCCGTGGGTGTCGCCGTTGCCGGGACAGTCTCACACACGCAGGCGCGTGGCTCTGGTTCATCTCCACGGAGAAGACCAGAGCGAGACCCCAGAGAGAAGATACATCCCCGGCGTGATGGCCTGACGATGGATTCCTGTGTCCGGCAACATGGGGAGGCTGCAGTGTGGCCGGTGTGGAAACTGGCAAGGAGAGCGAAGGCGCCACGCCGGTCTTCCACCCTTCCCTGGGATGTTTCTGGGTGCCCGCAGAGCTCCGGGAGCAAACAGTCAGCATGGCCAGCCTTCCGGGGGCCGGAGAGACGTGAGCAACAGGCCCCCTTGCAGAGGGCAAAGCAACGTGGAATCCAAAATCACGCCTCAGTCGTCCTGAGTGTGGCTCCTCCGTGGTCGGCGCTGTCGGCCTGGCGCTCCGTTGCAGGGCTCAGCCTGGGGATGTGCGGTCTGTGCACCAGGCGGTTGAAAACCCGACGGCAACCCGAGTCCCGGTCCTTTGTCTCTGAGGAAACCGCCCATTCCTTGGGCCACCGAATCGGGGCGAATGAGTGCCCCGCCGGCCGACGCGGCGGCGGCTGTGGGCCCAGCCCTCAGCCGGCGCCGGGCGCTTACCGTTTTCCCGGAGCGCGGGGGTCCCGTCGCTCCCGGAGGCCGAAGGCCGCTTTTCCTCTCTGCCTTCCTCCCTCTGTCCCTGGCTCCCTCCCGCCCGCCCCCTGTCCCTGCGTCGCTCTGTCTTTCCCTCCGTTCCTCACTGCCTCCCTCTCTCCCACCCTCCCTCCCTCCTAACGTCCCTCCGCCCATCCTTCCGCCCCTCTAGGTCTCCCGTTCCTCTCTCCATCTCTGCCCGCCTTCCCTCCCGCCTGGAACGGTCAGCGTCCCCGGTGTGCGCGGGGCCTGCGGTCGGCGTTCCGCCGGCGGGCGCTCCATGGTGGCAGCTGGGAGGCTGCAGGGGCACGGACGGGCGAGCGACGGTGGAGCGGAGGCGCAGAGGAGGCGAGCCGCGGGAGGGATGGCAGGCCCGGACGCTGCGCGGGCCCGGTGTTTGGCGGGACGGGGGTCTCCACCCAGCCCAGGGGAGGACGACGCATTTTCCGGGGGTGGGGGGTGGGGGTGGGGGTGGGGAGGGGGTGGTCAGGCGTGGGTGGGGTGGTGGAAAGCCATGAGAGCTCTGCCCGGGCTGCTCCCACAGCCTAGGCGGCTGCCCGCAAACCCGCGCGTGCGCAGTAGGCGGCCCACCTGCCGCTACCTGGGCCGGCTCTGGGATCCCCGGGATGCCCAGGAAAGAATGGCAGTTCTCCGCTGTGTGGAGTCTCTCGCCGGGCCTAGACCTAGAAGGCAGGAATCCCAGGCGGGTCAGCCCGGCGGGGAAGACACGCCGCTCCATACCCAGCCAGGTGTTCCCCGCGAAAGAGAGGCCACCGCCCTGCCCCGACCCGACCCGACCCGACCCCGTCCCAACCCCGCGTCCTAAAGCTCCTCCAGCAGAGCCCGGTATTCTTCCTCGCTGAGGGGTGCTTCCAGCGAGGCGGCCTCTTCCAAGGCCTCCAGCTCCCCCGGGGCCTCCGTTTCTAGGAAAGGTTGCGCCTGCTGCAGAAACTCCGGGCTCGCCAGGAGCTCATCCAGCAGCAGGCCGGAGGGGAGTGCAGACGAGCGCCCCGGCTCCTGGAGCGCCTGGGAGGGCGCCCGGATGCCTTGCATCTGCCCCTGCCGCGCGGAGGCCTCCGGGGGCGCGGGCTGGGGAGGTGGAGCTGCCCCCGCTTGGGGTTCCCACGCCGCCCCGGCGACCTGGGGACCCCGGCCCCAGCCCCACCACGGACTCCCCTGGGACGTGGGTGGCGCAAGCACACCTTGGCCCTGTGGCCCCGCTTGCGCGGGCCCAGGCTGTCCCACCGCGCAAGGGCCCGGCGGGCCGTGGCGCTGCGGGTCCCGGTCCTCCCGGCATTTGCCCGGCTGCGGCTGCGGAGGCCACCGAGGAGTCTGAGGGTGGGAGAGCGCCCCTTCCGGAGGAGCCGGGGCAGCGTAGGCAAAATCCCCGCGTGCCGGGGCAGGTTGGGAGATCCCCTCTGCCGGCGCGGCCTGGCTGGGCTGGAGCACGGGGACGGCCCTCGCTCCCTGGCTCACGAAAGCCCCCTGTGGGAGAGCCCCAGGCGCGCAGGGCACGTGGGGTGCGGGAAGCCCCGTTCCCCACGCCCCGGTGTGGGCGCAGGCGACCCACGAGGGAGCAGGGTGACACCCGCCGGGGGCCGCGTTGCACGGGCCGCCTGCGTGCGCGGGCGCCCTGCCACCCTGTCCCGGGTGCCTGGCCCTTCGATTCTGAAACCAGATCTGAATCCTGGACTCCGGGAGGCCCGTCTCTCTGGCCAGCTCTTCCCTGGCGGCGATGTCTGGAAAGCGATCCTTCTCAAAGGCTCGGAGGAGCAGGGCGGTCTGGGATCCGGTGACGGCGGTCCGCTTTCGCCTGCCTTCTTGCGGGCCGCGTCTCCCGGGCCAGGGCCGAGATTCCCGCCGGTGCTGCCTCAGCTGGCGTGACCTCTCATTCTGAAACCAAATCTGGACCCTGGGCTCCGGAATGCCGATAGCCTGGGCCAGCCGTTCTCTGGTGGCGATGCCCGGATACGGGTTCCGCTCAAAGCAGGCTCGCAGGGCCTCGCTTTGGCTCGGGGTCCAAACGAGTCTCCTTCGCCGTCCTCGTCCTCGGGCTTCCGCGGGGAGGGTGCTGTCCGAAGGTGTCGGGAGGGCCATCGCGGGGAGCCCCGGCCGGAATTTCACCGACGGACACGGGCGGAGAGAGGCCGGCGGGCTCCCGTGCACCTCAGCCGGACTGTGCACTGCGGCAGGTGCAGCCAGGAAGCCGGCCCAGACAGCCAGCCAGCGGCTCTTATAAAGGCCCACAGGCAGGCAGGCTCCACCCCTTCATGAATGGCGGTGAGCCCTGGGACAGCCCGCCCCCCCAGGAAGGGCCCCATGGCCTTGAGGTCAGGGGCGGGGGGGGGGGGGGGTGGGCGGTTGAGGGTGGGGCGGGGGAGGGCGTGGTGATGGTGGTGGTGGGGCCGGAGAGACGAAGCGGAAGGGGGAGAGGGGGAAGGGGTGAGGGGGGCGCGTTTCGGGGGCTGGCTCTCCGGACCTCTCCAGGAATCCCGCGGGAACTGGAAGCCGCTCTCTGGGCTCCCACGCGTCTTCAGCAGGGAGAAACCAGCCTGGAAGGGTGGAGGGGAGTGTGGAAATGAACCTCCGTGGGAGTCTTGAGTTTTCCAGGCCCTCTCTCCGTGAGGGAGGCAATGCCCGTGGGTGTCGCCGTTGCCGGGACAGTCTCACACACGCAGGCGCGTGGCTCTGGTTCATCTCCACGGAGAAGACCAGAGCGAGACCCCAGAGAGAAGATACATCCCCGGCGTGATGGCCTGACGATGGATTCCTGTGTCCGGCAACATGGGGAGGCTGCAGTGTGGCCGGTGTGGAAACTGGCAAGGAGAGCGAAGGCGCCACGCCGGTCTTCCACCCTTCCCTGGGATGTTTCTGGGTGCCCGCAGAGCTCCGGGAGCAAACAGTCAGCATGGCCAGCCTTCCGGGGGCCGGAGAGACGTGAGCAACAGGCCCCCTTGCAGAGGGCAAAGCAACGTGGAATCCAAAATCACGCCTCAGTCGTCCTGAGTGTGGCTCCTCCGTGGTCGGCGCTGTCGGCCTGGCGCTCCGTTGCAGGGCTCAGCCTGGGGATGTGCGGTCTGTGCACCAGGCGGTTGAAAACCCGACGGCAACCCGAGTCCCGGTCCTTTGTCTCTGAGGAAACCGCCCATTCCTTGGGCCACCGAATCGGGGCGAATGAGTGCCCCGCCGGCCGACGCGGCGGCGGCTGTGGGCCCAGCCCTCAGCCGGCGCCGGGCGCTTACCGTTTTCCCGGAGCGCGGGGGTCCCGTCGCTCCCGGAGGCCGAAGGCCGCTTTTCCTCTCTGCCTTCCTCCCTCTGTCCCTGGCTCCCTCCCGCCCGCCCCCTGTCCCTGCGTCGCTCTGTCTTTCCCTCCGTTCCTCACTGCCTCCCTCTCTCCCACCCTCCCTCCCTCCTAACGTCCCTCCGCCCATCCTTCCGCCCCTCTAGGTCTCCCGTTCCTCTCTCCATCTCTGCCCGCCTTCCCTCCCGCCTGGAACGGTCAGCGTCCCCGGTGTGCGCGGGGCCTGCGGTCGGCGTTCCGCCGGCGGGCGCTCCATGGTGGCAGCTGGGAGGCTGCAGGGGCACGGACGGGCGAGCGACGGTGGAGCGGAGGCGCAGAGGAGGCGAGCCGCGGGAGGGATGGCAGGCCCGGACGCTGCGCGGGCCCGGTGTTTGGCGGGACGGGGGTCTCCACCCAGCCCAGGGGAGGACGACGCATTTTCCGGGGGTGGGGGGTGGGGGTGGGGGTGGGGAGGGGGTGGTCAGGCGTGGGTGGGGTGGTGGAAAGCCATGAGAGCTCTGCCCGGGCTGCTCCCACAGCCTAGGCGGCTGCCCGCAAACCCGCGCGTGCGCAGTAGGCGGCCCACCTGCCGCTACCTGGGCCGGCTCTGGGATCCCCGGGATGCCCAGGAAAGAATGGCAGTTCTCCGCTGTGTGGAGTCTCTCGCCGGGCCTAGACCTAGAAGGCAGGAATCCCAGGCGGGTCAGCCCGGCGGGGAAGACACGCCGCTCCATACCCAGCCAGGTGTTCCCCGCGAAAGAGAGGCCACCGCCCTGCCCCGACCCGACCCGACCCGACCCCGTCCCAACCCCGCGTCCTAAAGCTCCTCCAGCAGAGCCCGGTATTCTTCCTCGCTGAGGGGTGCTTCCAGCGAGGCGGCCTCTTCCAAGGCCTCCAGCTCCCCCGGGGCCTCCGTTTCTAGGAAAGGTTGCGCCTGCTGCAGAAACTCCGGGCTCGCCAGGAGCTCATCCAGCAGCAGGCCGGAGGGGAGTGCAGACGAGCGCCCCGGCTCCTGGAGCGCCTGGGAGGGCGCCCGGATGCCTTGCATCTGCCCCTGCCGCGCGGAGGCCTCCGGGGGCGCGGGCTGGGGAGGTGGAGCTGCCCCCGCTTGGGGTTCCCACGCCGCCCCGGCGACCTGGGGACCCCGGCCCCAGCCCCACCACGGACTCCCCTGGGACGTGGGTGGCGCAAGCACACCTTGGCCCTGTGGCCCCGCTTGCGCGGGCCCAGGCTGTCCCACCGCGCAAGGGCCCGGCGGGCCGTGGCGCTGCGGGTCCCGGTCCTCCCGGCATTTGCCCGGCTGCGGCTGCGGAGGCCACCGAGGAGTCTGAGGGTGGGAGAGCGCCCCTTCCGGAGGAGCCGGGGCAGCGTAGGCAAAATCCCCGCGTGCCGGGGCAGGTTGGGAGATCCCCTCTGCCGGCGCGGCCTGGCTGGGCTGGAGCACGGGGACGGCCCTCGCTCCCTGGCTCACGAAAGCCCCCTGTGGGAGAGCCCCAGGCGCGCAGGGCACGTGGGGTGCGGGAAGCCCCGTTCCCCACGCCCCGGTGTGGGCGCAGGCGACCCACGAGGGAGCAGGGTGACACCCGCCGGGGGCCGCGTTGCACGGGCCGCCTGCGTGCGCGGGCGCCCTGCCACCCTGTCCCGGGTGCCTGGCCCTTCGATTCTGAAACCAGATCTGAATCCTGGACTCCGGGAGGCCCGTCTCTCTGGCCAGCTCTTCCCTGGCGGCGATGTCTGGAAAGCGATCCTTCTCAAAGGCTCGGAGGAGCAGGGCGGTCTGGGATCCGGTGACGGCGGTCCGCTTTCGCCTGCCTTCTTGCGGGCCGCGTCTCCCGGGCCAGGGCCGAGATTCCCGCCGGTGCTGCCTCAGCTGGCGTGACCTCTCATTCTGAAACCAAATCTGGACCCTGGGCTCCGGAATGCCGATAGCCTGGGCCAGCCGTTCTCTGGTGGCGATGCCCGGATACGGGTTCCGCTCAAAGCAGGCTCGCAGGGCCTCGCTTTGGCTCGGGGTCCAAACGAGTCTCCTTCGCCGTCCTCGTCCTCGGGCTTCCGCGGGGAGGGTGCTGTCCGAAGGTGTCGGGAGGGCCATCGCGGGGAGCCCCGGCCGGAATTTCACCGACGGACACGGGCGGAGAGAGGCCGGCGGGCTCCCGTGCACCTCAGCCGGACTGTGCACTGCGGCAGGTGCAGCCAGGAAGCCGGCCCAGACAGCCAGCCAGCGGCTCTTATAAAGGCCCACAGGCAGGCAGGCTCCACCCCTTCATGAATGGCGGTGAGCCCTGGGACAGCCCGCCCCCCCAGGAAGGGCCCCATGGCCTTGAGGTCAGGGGCGGGGGGGGGGGGGGTGGGCGGTTGAGGGTGGGGCGGGGGAGGGCGTGGTGATGGTGGTGGTGGGGCCGGAGAGACGAAGCGGAAGGGGGAGAGGGGGAAGGGGTGAGGGGGGCGCGTTTCGGGGGCTGGCTCTCCGGACCTCTCCAGGAATCCCGCGGGAACTGGAAGCCGCTCTCTGGGCTCCCACGCGTCTTCAGCAGGGAGAAACCAGCCTGGAAGGGTGGAGGGGAGTGTGGAAATGAACCTCCGTGGGAGTCTTGAGTTTTCCAGGCCCTCTCTCCGTGAGGGAGGCAATGCCCGTGGGTGTCGCCGTTGCCGGGACAGTCTCACACACGCAGGCGCGTGGCTCTGGTTCATCTCCACGGAGAAGACCAGAGCGAGACCCCAGAGAGAAGATACATCCCCGGCGTGATGGCCTGACGATGGATTCCTGTGTCCGGCAACATGGGGAGGCTGCAGTGTGGCCGGTGTGGAAACTGGCAAGGAGAGCGAAGGCGCCACGCCGGTCTTCCACCCTTCCCTGGGATGTTTCTGGGTGCCCGCAGAGCTCCGGGAGCAAACAGTCAGCATGGCCAGCCTTCCGGGGGCCGGAGAGACGTGAGCAACAGGCCCCCTTGCAGAGGGCAAAGCAACGTGGAATCCAAAATCACGCCTCAGTCGTCCTGAGTGTGGCTCCTCCGTGGTCGGCGCTGTCGGCCTGGCGCTCCGTTGCAGGGCTCAGCCTGGGGATGTGCGGTCTGTGCACCAGGCGGTTGAAAACCCGACGGCAACCCGAGTCCCGGTCCTTTGTCTCTGAGGAAACCGCCCATTCCTTGGGCCACCGAATCGGGGCGAATGAGTGCCCCGCCGGCCGACGCGGCGGCGGCTGTGGGCCCAGCCCTCAGCCGGCGCCGGGCGCTTACCGTTTTCCCGGAGCGCGGGGGTCCCGTCGCTCCCGGAGGCCGAAGGCCGCTTTTCCTCTCTGCCTTCCTCCCTCTGTCCCTGGCTCCCTCCCGCCCGCCCCCTGTCCCTGCGTCGCTCTGTCTTTCCCTCCGTTCCTCACTGCCTCCCTCTCTCCCACCCTCCCTCCCTCCTAACGTCCCTCCGCCCATCCTTCCGCCCCTCTAGGTCTCCCGTTCCTCTCTCCATCTCTGCCCGCCTTCCCTCCCGCCTGGAACGGTCAGCGTCCCCGGTGTGCGCGGGGCCTGCGGTCGGCGTTCCGCCGGCGGGCGCTCCATGGTGGCAGCTGGGAGGCTGCAGGGGCACGGACGGGCGAGCGACGGTGGAGCGGAGGCGCAGAGGAGGCGAGCCGCGGGAGGGATGGCAGGCCCGGACGCTGCGCGGGCCCGGTGTTTGGCGGGACGGGGGTCTCCACCCAGCCCAGGGGAGGACGACGCATTTTCCGGGGGTGGGGGGTGGGGGTGGGGGTGGGGAGGGGGTGGTCAGGCGTGGGTGGGGTGGTGGAAAGCCATGAGAGCTCTGCCCGGGCTGCTCCCACAGCCTAGGCGGCTGCCCGCAAACCCGCGCGTGCGCAGTAGGCGGCCCACCTGCCGCTACCTGGGCCGGCTCTGGGATCCCCGGGATGCCCAGGAAAGAATGGCAGTTCTCCGCTGTGTGGAGTCTCTCGCCGGGCCTAGACCTAGAAGGCAGGAATCCCAGGCGGGTCAGCCCGGCGGGGAAGACACGCCGCTCCATACCCAGCCAGGTGTTCCCCGCGAAAGAGAGGCCACCGCCCTGCCCCGACCCGACCCGACCCGACCCCGTCCCAACCCCGCGTCCTAAAGCTCCTCCAGCAGAGCCCGGTATTCTTCCTCGCTGAGGGGTGCTTCCAGCGAGGCGGCCTCTTCCAAGGCCTCCAGCTCCCCCGGGGCCTCCGTTTCTAGGAAAGGTTGCGCCTGCTGCAGAAACTCCGGGCTCGCCAGGAGCTCATCCAGCAGCAGGCCGGAGGGGAGTGCAGACGAGCGCCCCGGCTCCTGGAGCGCCTGGGAGGGCGCCCGGATGCCTTGCATCTGCCCCTGCCGCGCGGAGGCCTCCGGGGGCGCGGGCTGGGGAGGTGGAGCTGCCCCCGCTTGGGGTTCCCACGCCGCCCCGGCGACCTGGGGACCCCGGCCCCAGCCCCACCACGGACTCCCCTGGGACGTGGGTGGCGCAAGCACACCTTGGCCCTGTGGCCCCGCTTGCGCGGGCCCAGGCTGTCCCACCGCGCAAGGGCCCGGCGGGCCGTGGCGCTGCGGGTCCCGGTCCTCCCGGCATTTGCCCGGCTGCGGCTGCGGAGGCCACCGAGGAGTCTGAGGGTGGGAGAGCGCCCCTTCCGGAGGAGCCGGGGCAGCGTAGGCAAAATCCCCGCGTGCCGGGGCAGGTTGGGAGATCCCCTCTGCCGGCGGGGCCTGGCTGGGCTGGAGCACGGGGACGGCCCTCGCTCCCTGGCTCACGAAAGCCCCCTGTGGGAGAGCCCCAGGCGCGCAGGGCACGTGGGGTGCGGGAAGCCCCGTTCCCCACGCCCCGGTGTGGGCGCAGGCGACCCACGAGGGAGCAGGGTGACACCCGCCGGGGGCCGCGTTGCACGGGCCGCCTGCGTGCGCGGGCGCCCTGCCACCCTGTCCCGGGTGCCTGGCCCTTCGATTCTGAAACCAGATCTGAATCCTGGACTCCGGGAGGCCCGTCTCTCTGGCCAGCTCTTCCCTGGCGGCGATGTCTGGAAAGCGATCCTTCTCAAAGGCTCGGAGGAGCAGGGCGGTCTGGGATCCGGTGACGGCGGTCCGCTTTCGCCTGCCTTCTTGCGGGCCGCGTCTCCCGGGCCAGGGCCGAGATTCCCGCCGGTGCTGCCTCAGCTGGCGTGACCTCTCATTCTGAAACCAAATCTGGACCCTGGGCTCCGGAATGCCGATAGCCTGGGCCAGCCGTTCTCTGGTGGCGATGCCCGGATACGGGTTCCGCTCAAAGCAGGCTCGCAGGGCCTCGCTTTGGCTCGGGGTCCAAACGAGTCTCCTTCGCCGTCCTCGTCCTCGGGCTTCCGCGGGGAGGGTGCTGTCCGAAGGTGTCGGGAGGGCCATCGCGGGGAGCCCCGGCCGGAATTTCACCGACGGACACGGGCGGAGAGAGGCCGGCGGGCTCCCGTGCACCTCAGCCGGACTGTGCACTGCGGCAGGTGCAGCCAGGAAGCCGGCCCAGACAGCCAGCCAGCGGCTCTTATAAAGGCCCACAGGCAGGCAGGCTCCACCCCTTCATGAATGGCGGTGAGCCCTGGGACAGCCCGCCCCCCCAGGAAGGGCCCCATGGCCTTGAGGTCAGGGGCGGGGGGGGGGGGGGGGTGGGCGGTTGAGGGTGGGGCGGGGGAGGGCGTGGTGATGGTGGTGGTGGGGCCGGAGAGACGAAGCGGAAGGGGGAGAGGGGGAAGGGGTGAGGGGGGCGCGTTTCGGGGGCTGGCTCTCCGGACCTCTCCAGGAATCCCGCGGGAACTGGAAGCCGCTCTCTGGGCTCCCACGCGTCTTCAGCAGGGAGAAACCAGCCTGGAAGGGTGGAGGGGAGTGTGGAAATGAACCTCCGTGGGAGTCTTGAGTTTTCCAGGCCCTCTCTCCGTGAGGGAGGCAATGCCCGTGGGTGTCGCCGTTGCCGGGACAGTCTCACACACGCAGGCGCGTGGCTCTGGTTCATCTCCACGGAGAAGACCAGAGCGAGACCCCAGAGAGAAGATACATCCCCGGCGTGATGGCCTGACGATGGATTCCTGTGTCCGGCAACATGGGGAGGCTGCAGTGTGGCCGGTGTGGAAACTGGCAAGGAGAGCGAAGGCGCCACGCCGGTCTTCCACCCTTCCCTGGGATGTTTCTGGGTGCCCGCAGAGCTCCGGGAGCAAACAGTCAGCATGGCCAGCCTTCCGGGGGCCGGAGAGACGTGAGCAACAGGCCCCCTTGCAGAGGGCAAAGCAACGTGGAATCCAAAATCACGCCTCAGTCGTCCTGAGTGTGGCTCCTCCGTGGTCGGCGCTGTCGGCCTGGCGCTCCGTTGCAGGGCTCAGCCCGGGGATGTGCGGTCTGTGCACCAGGCGGTTGAAAACCCGACGGCAACCCGAGTCCCGGTCCTTTGTCTCTGAGGAAACCGCCCATTCCTTGGGCCACCGAATCGGGGCGAATGAGTGCCCCGCCGGCCGACGCGGCGGCGGCTGTGGGCCCAGCCCTCAGCCGGCGCCGGGCGCTTACCGTTTTCCCGGAGCGCGGGGGTCCCGTCGCTCCCGGAGGCCGAAGGCCGCTTTTCCTCTCTGCCTTCCTCCCTCTGTCCCTGGCTCCCTCCCGCCCGCCCCCTGTCCCTGCGTCGCTCTGTCTTTCCCTCCGTTCCTCACTGCCTCCCTCTCTCCCACCCTCCCTCCCTCCTAACGTCCCTCCGCCCATCCTTCCGCCCCTCTAGGTCTCCCGTTCCTCTCTCCATCTCTGCCCGCCTTCCCTCCCGCCTGGAACGGTCAGCGTCCCCGGTGTGCGCGGGGCCTGCGGTCGGCGTTCCGCCGGCGGGCGCTCCATGGTGGCAGCTGGGAGGCTGCAGGGGCACGGACGGGCGAGCGACGGTGGAGCGGAGGCGCAGAGGAGGCGAGCCGCGGGAGGGATGGCAGGCCCGGACGCTGCGCGGGCCCGGTGTTTGGCGGGACGGGGGTCTCCACCCAGCCCAGGGGAGGACGACGCATTTTCCGGGGGTGGGGGGTGGGGGTGGGGGTGGGGAGGGGGTGGTCAGGCGTGGGTGGGGTGGTGGAAAGCCATGAGAGCTCTGCCCGGGCTGCTCCCACAGCCTAGGCGGCTGCCCGCAAACCCGCGCGTGCGCAGTAGGCGGCCCACCTGCCGCTACCTGGGCCGGCTCTGGGATCCCCGGGATGCCCAGGAAAGAATGGCAGTTCTCCGCTGTGTGGAGTCTCTCGCCGGGCCTAGACCTAGAAGGCAGGAATCCCAGGCGGGTCAGCCCGGCGGGGAAGACACGCCGCTCCATACCCAGCCAGGTGTTCCCCGCGAAAGAGAGGCCACCGCCCTGCCCCGACCCGACCCGACCCGACCCCGTCCCAACCCCGCGTCCTAAAGCTCCTCCAGCAGAGCCCGGTATTCTTCCTCGCTGAGGGGTGCTTCCAGCGAGGCGGCCTCTTCCAAGGCCTCCAGCTCCCCCGGGGCCTCCGTTTCTAGGAAAGGTTGCGCCTGCTGCAGAAACTCCGGGCTCGCCAGGAGCTCATCCAGCAGCAGGCCGGAGGGGAGTGCAGACGAGCGCCCCGGCTCCTGGAGCGCCTGGGAGGGCGCCCGGATGCCTTGCATCTGCCCCTGCCGCGCGGAGGCCTCCGGGGGCGCGGGCTGGGGAGGTGGAGCTGCCCCCGCTTGGGGTTCCCACGCCGCCCCGGCGACCTGGGGACCCCGGCCCCAGCCCCACCACGGACTCCCCTGGGACGTGGGTGGCGCAAGCACACCTTGGCCCTGTGGCCCCGCTTGCGCGGGCCCAGGCTGTCCCACCGCGCAAGGGCCCGGCGGGCCGTGGCGCTGCGGGTCCCGGTCCTCCCGGCATTTGCCCGGCTGCGGCTGCGGAGGCCACCGAGGAGTCTGAGGGTGGGAGAGCGCCCCTTCCGGAGGAGCCGGGGCAGCGTAGGCAAAATCCCCGCGTGCCGGGGCAGGTTGGGAGATCCCCTCTGCCGGCGCGGCCTGGCTGGGCTGGAGCACGGGGACGGCCCTCGCTCCCTGGCTCACGAAAGCCCCCTGTGGGAGAGCCCCAGGCGCGCAGGGCACGTGGGGTGCGGGAAGCCCCGTTCCCCACGCCCCGGTGTGGGCGCAGGCGACCCACGAGGGAGCAGGGTGACACCCGCCGGGGGCCGCGTTGCACGGGCCGCCTGCGTGCGCGGGCGCCCTGCCACCCTGTCCCGGGTGCCTGGCCCTTCGATTCTGAAACCAGATCTGAATCCTGGACTCCGGGAGGCCCGTCTCTCTGGCCAGCTCTTCCCTGGCGGCGATGTCTGGAAAGCGATCCTTCTCAAAGGCTCGGAGGAGCAGGGCGGTCTGGGATCCGGTGACGGCGGTCCGCTTTCGCCTGCCTTCTTGCGGGCCGCGTCTCCCGGGCCAGGGCCGAGATTCCCGCCGGTGCTGCCTCAGCTGGCGTGACCTCTCATTCTGAAACCAAATCTGGACCCTGGGCTCCGGAATGCCGATAGCCTGGGCCAGCCGTTCTCTGGTGGCGATGCCCGGATACGGGTTCCGCTCAAAGCAGGCTCGCAGGGCCTCGCTTTGGCTCGGGGTCCAAACGAGTCTCCTTCGCCGTCCTCGTCCTCGGGCTTCCGCGGGGAGGGTGCTGTCCGAAGGTGTCGGGAGGGCCATCGCGGGGAGCCCCGGCCGGAATTTCACCGACGGACACGGGCGGAGAGAGGCCGGCGGGCTCCCGTGCACCTCAGCCGGACTGTGCACTGCGGCAGGTGCAGCCAGGAAGCCGGCCCAGACAGCCAGCCAGCGGCTCTTATAAAGGCCCACAGGCAGGCAGGCTCCACCCCTTCATGAATGGCGGTGAGCCCTGGGACAGCCCGCCCCCCCAGGAAGGGCCCCATGGCCTTGAGGTCAGGGGCGGGGGGGGGGGGGGGTGGGCGGTTGAGGGTGGGGCGGGGGAGGGCGTGGTGATGGTGGTGGTGGGGCCGGAGAGACGAAGCGGAAGGGGGAGAGGGGGAAGGGGTGAGGGGGGCGCGTTTCGGGGGCTGGCTCTCCGGACCTCTCCAGGAATCCCGCGGGAACTGGAAGCCGCTCTCTGGGCTCCCACGCGTCTTCAGCAGGGAGAAACCAGCCTGGAAGGGTGGAGGGGAGTGTGGAAATGAACCTCCGTGGGAGTCTTGAGTTTTCCAGGCCCTCTCTCCGTGAGGGAGGCAATGCCCGTGGGTGTCGCCGTTGCCGGGACAGTCTCACACACGCAGGCGCGTGGCTCTGGTTCATCTCCACGGAGAAGACCAGAGCGAGACCCCAGAGAGAAGATACATCCCCGGCGTGATGGCCTGACGATGGATTCCTGTGTCCGGCAACATGGGGAGGCTGCAGTGTGGCCGGTGTGGAAACTGGCAAGGAGAGCGAAGGCGCCACGCCGGTCTTCCACCCTTCCCTGGGATGTTTCTGGGTGCCCGCAGAGCTCCGGGAGCAAACAGTCAGCATGGCCAGCCTTCCGGGGGCCGGAGAGACGTGAGCAACAGGCCCCCTTGCAGAGGGCAAAGCAACGTGGAATCCAAAATCACGCCTCAGTCGTCCTGAGTGTGGCTCCTCCGTGGTCGGCGCTGTCGGCCTGGCGCTCCGTTGCAGGGCTCAGCCTGGGGATGTGCGGTCTGTGCACCAGGCGGTTGAAAACCCGACGGCAACCCGAGTCCCGGTCCTTTGTCTCTGAGGAAACCGCCCATTCCTTGGGCCACCGAATCGGGGCGAATGAGTGCCCCGCCGGCCGACGCGGCGGCGGCTGTGGGCCCAGCCCTCAGCCGGCGCCGGGCGCTTACCGTTTTCCCGGAGCGCGGGGGTCCCGTCGCTCCCGGAGGCCGAAGGCCGCTTTTCCTCTCTGCCTTCCTCCCTCTGTCCCTGGCTCCCTCCCGCCCGCCCCCTGTCCCTGCGTCGCTCTGTCTTTCCCTCCGTTCCTCACTGCCTCCCTCTCTCCCACCCTCCCTCCCTCCTAACGTCCCTCCGCCCATCCTTCCGCCCCTCTAGGTCTCCCGTTCCTCTCTCCATCTCTGCCCGCCTTCCCTCCCGCCTGGAACGGTCAGCGTCCCCGGTGTGCGCGGGGCCTGCGGTCGGCGTTCCGCCGGCGGGCGCTCCATGGTGGCAGCTGGGAGGCTGCAGGGGCACGGACGGGCGAGCGACGGTGGAGCGGAGGCGCAGAGGAGGCGAGCCGCGGGAGGGATGGCAGGCCCGGACGCTGCGCGGGCCCGGTGTTTGGCGGGACGGGGGTCTCCACCCAGCCCAGGGGAGGACGACGCATTTTCCGGGGGTGGGGGGTGGGGGTGGGGGTGGGGAGGGGGTGGTCAGGCGTGGGTGGGGTGGTGGAAAGCCATGAGAGCTCTGCCCGGGCTGCTCCCACAGCCTAGGCGGCTGCCCGCAAACCCGCGCGTGCGCAGTAGGCGGCCCACCTGCCGCTACCTGGGCCGGCTCTGGGATCCCCGGGATGCCCAGGAAAGAATGGCAGTTCTCCGCTGTGTGGAGTCTCTCGCCGGGCCTAGACCTAGAAGGCAGGAATCCCAGGCGGGTCAGCCCGGCGGGGAAGACACGCCGCTCCATACCCAGCCAGGTGTTCCCCGCGAAAGAGAGGCCACCGCCCTGCCCCGACCCGACCCGACCCGACCCCGTCCCAACCCCGCGTCCTAAAGCTCCTCCAGCAGAGCCCGGTATTCTTCCTCGCTGAGGGGTGCTTCCAGCGAGGCGGCCTCTTCCAAGGCCTCCAGCTCCCCCGGGGCCTCCGTTTCTAGGAAAGGTTGCGCCTGCTGCAGAAACTCCGGGCTCGCCAGGAGCTCATCCAGCAGCAGGCCGGAGGGGAGTGCAGACGAGCGCCCCGGCTCCTGGAGCGCCTGGGAGGGCGCCCGGATGCCTTGCATCTGCCCCTGCCGCGCGGAGGCCTCCGGGGGCGCGGGCTGGGGAGGTGGAGCTGCCCCCGCTTGGGGTTCCCACGCCGCCCCGGCGACCTGGGGACCCCGGCCCCAGCCCCACCACGGACTCCCCTGGGACGTGGGTGGCGCAAGCACACCTTGGCCCTGTGGCCCCGCTTGCGCGGGCCCAGGCTGTCCCACCGCGCAAGGGCCCGGCGGGCCGTGGCGCTGCGGGTCCCGGTCCTCCCGGCATTTGCCCGGCTGCGGCTGCGGAGGCCACCGAGGAGTCTGAGGGTGGGAGAGCGCCCCTTCCGGAGGAGCCGGGGCAGCGTAGGCAAAATCCCCGCGTGCCGGGGCAGGTTGGGAGATCCCCTCTGCCGGCGGGGCCTGGCTGGGCTGGAGCACGGGGACGGCCCTCGCTCCCTGGCTCACGAAAGCCCCCTGTGGGAGAGCCCCAGGCGCGCAGGGCACGTGGGGTGCGGGAAGCCCCGTTCCCCACGCCCCGGTGTGGGCGCAGGCGACCCACGAGGGAGCAGGGTGACACCCGCCGGGGGCCGCGTTGCACGGGCCGCCTGCGTGCGCGGGCGCCCTGCCACCCTGTCCCGGGTGCCTGGCCCTTCGATTCTGAAACCAGATCTGAATCCTGGACTCCGGGAGGCCCGTCTCTCTGGCCAGCTCTTCCCTGGCGGCGATGTCTGGAAAGCGATCCTTCTCAAAGGCTCGGAGGAGCAGGGCGGTCTGGGATCCGGTGACGGCGGTCCGCTTTCGCCTGCCTTCTTGCGGGCCGCGTCTCCCGGGCCAGGGCCGAGATTCCCGCCGGTGCTGCCTCAGCTGGCGTGACCTCTCATTCTGAAACCAAATCTGGACCCTGGGCTCCGGAATGCCGATAGCCTGGGCCAGCCGTTCTCTGGTGGCGATGCCCGGATACGGGTTCCGCTCAAAGCAGGCTCGCAGGGCCTCGCTTTGGCTCGGGGTCCAAACGAGTCTCCTTCGCCGTCCTCGTCCTCGGGCTTCCGCGGGGAGGGTGCTGTCCGAAGGTGTCGGGAGGGCCATCGCGGGGAGCCCCGGCCGGAATTTCACCGACGGACACGGGCGGAGAGAGGCCGGCGGGCTCCCGTGCACCTCAGCCGGACTGTGCACTGCGGCAGGTGCAGCCAGGAAGCCGGCCCAGACAGCCAGCCAGCGGCTCTTATAAAGGCCCACAGGCAGGCAGGCTCCACCCCTTCATGAATGGCGGTGAGCCCTGGGACAGCCCGCCCCCCCAGGAAGGGCCCCATGGCCTTGAGGTCAGGGGCGGGGGGGGGGGGGGGGTGGGCGGTTGAGGGTGGGGCGGGGGAGGGCGTGGTGATGGTGGTGGTGGGGCCGGAGAGACGAAGCGGAAGGGGGAGAGGGGGAAGGGGTGAGGGGGGCGCGTTTCGGGGGCTGGCTCTCCGGACCTCTCCAGGAATCCCGCGGGAACTGGAAGCCGCTCTCTGGGCTCCCACGCGTCTTCAGCAGGGAGAAACCAGCCTGGAAGGGTGGAGGGGAGTGTGGAAATGAACCTCCGTGGGAGTCTTGAGTTTTCCAGGCCCTCTCTCCGTGAGGGAGGCAATGCCCGTGGGTGTCGCCGTTGCCGGGACAGTCTCACACACGCAGGCGCGTGGCTCTGGTTCATCTCCACGGAGAAGACCAGAGCGAGACCCCAGAGAGAAGATACATCCCCGGCGTGATGGCCTGACGATGGATTCCTGTGTCCGGCAACATGGGGAGGCTGCAGTGTGGCCGGTGTGGAAACTGGCAAGGAGAGCGAAGGCGCCACGCCGGTCTTCCACCCTTCCCTGGGATGTTTCTGGGTGCCCGCAGAGCTCCGGGAGCAAACAGTCAGCATGGCCAGCCTTCCGGGGGCCGGAGAGACGTGAGCAACAGGCCCCCTTGCAGAGGGCAAAGCAACGTGGAATCCAAAATCACGCCTCAGTCGTCCTGAGTGTGGCTCCTCCGTGGTCGGCGCTGTCGGCCTGGCGCTCCGTTGCAGGGCTCAGCCTGGGGATGTGCGGTCTGTGCACCAGGCGGTTGAAAACCCGACGGCAACCCGAGTCCCGGTCCTTTGTCTCTGAGGAAACCGCCCATTCCTTGGGCCACCGAATCGGGGCGAATGAGTGCCCCGCCGGCCGACGCGGCGGCGGCTGTGGGCCCAGCCCTCAGCCGGCGCCGGGCGCTTACCGTTTTCCCGGAGCGCGGGGGTCCCGTCGCTCCCGGAGGCCGAAGGCCGCTTTTCCTCTCTGCCTTCCTCCCTCTGTCCCTGGCTCCCTCCCGCCCGCCCCCTGTCCCTGCGTCGCTCTGTCTTTCCCTCCGTTCCTCACTGCCTCCCTCTCTCCCACCCTCCCTCCCTCCTAACGTCCCTCCGCCCATCCTTCCGCCCCTCTAGGTCTCCCGTTCCTCTCTCCATCTCTGCCCGCCTTCCCTCCCGCCTGGAACGGTCAGCGTCCCCGGTGTGCGCGGGGCCTGCGGTCGGCGTTCCGCCGGCGGGCGCTCCATGGTGGCAGCTGGGAGGCTGCAGGGGCACGGACGGGCGAGCGACGGTGGAGCGGAGGCGCAGAGGAGGCGAGCCGCGGGAGGGATGGCAGGCCCGGACGCTGCGCGGGCCCGGTGTTTGGCGGGACGGGGGTCTCCACCCAGCCCAGGGGAGGACGACGCATTTTCCGGGGGTGGGGGGTGGGGGTGGGGGTGGGGAGGGGGTGGTCAGGCGTGGGTGGGGTGGTGGAAAGCCATGAGAGCTCTGCCCGGGCTGCTCCCACAGCCTAGGCGGCTGCCCGCAAACCCGCGCGTGCGCAGTAGGCGGCCCACCTGCCGCTACCTGGGCCGGCTCTGGGATCCCCGGGATGCCCAGGAAAGAATGGCAGTTCTCCGCTGTGTGGAGTCTCTCGCCGGGCCTAGACCTAGAAGGCAGGAATCCCAGGCGGGTCAGCCCGGCGGGGAAGACACGCCGCTCCATACCCAGCCAGGTGTTCCCCGCGAAAGAGAGGCCACCGCCCTGCCCCGACCCGACCCGACCCGACCCCGTCCCAACCCCGCGTCCTAAAGCTCCTCCAGCAGAGCCCGGTATTCTTCCTCGCTGAGGGGTGCTTCCAGCGAGGCGGCCTCTTCCAAGGCCTCCAGCTCCCCCGGGGCCTCCGTTTCTAGGAAAGGTTGCGCCTGCTGCAGAAACTCCGGGCTCGCCAGGAGCTCATCCAGCAGCAGGCCGGAGGGGAGTGCAGACGAGCGCCCCGGCTCCTGGAGCGCCTGGGAGGGCGCCCGGATGCCTTGCATCTGCCCCTGCCGCGCGGAGGCCTCCGGGGGCGCGGGCTGGGGAGGTGGAGCTGCCCCCGCTTGGGGTTCCCACGCCGCCCCGGCGACCTGGGGACCCCGGCCCCAGCCCCACCACGGACTCCCCTGGGACGTGGGTGGCGCAAGCACACCTTGGCCCTGTGGCCCCGCTTGCGCGGGCCCAGGCTGTCCCACCGCGCAAGGGCCCGGCGGGCCGTGGCGCTGCGGGTCCCGGTCCTCCCGGCATTTGCCCGGCTGCGGCTGCGGAGGCCACCGAGGAGTCTGAGGGTGGGAGAGCGCCCCTTCCGGAGGAGCCGGGGCAGCGTAGGCAAAATCCCCGCGTGCCGGGGCAGGTTGGGAGATCCCCTCTGCCGGCGGGGCCTGGCTGGGCTGGAGCACGGGGACGGCCCTCGCTCCCTGGCTCACGAAAGCCCCCTGTGGGAGAGCCCCAGGCGCGCAGGGCACGTGGGGTGCGGGAAGCCCCGTTCCCCACGCCCCGGTGTGGGCGCAGGCGACCCACGAGGGAGCAGGGTGACACCCGCCGGGGGCCGCGTTGCACGGGCCGCCTGCGTGCGCGGGCGCCCTGCCACCCTGTCCCGGGTGCCTGGCCCTTCGATTCTGAAACCAGATCTGAATCCTGGACTCCGGGAGGCCCGTCTCTCTGGCCAGCTCTTCCCTGGCGGCGATGTCTGGAAAGCGATCCTTCTCAAAGGCTCGGAGGAGCAGGGCGGTCTGGGATCCGGTGACGGCGGTCCGCTTTCGCCTGCCTTCTTGCGGGCCGCGTCTCCCGGGCCAGGGCCGAGATTCCCGCCGGTGCTGCCTCAGCTGGCGTGACCTCTCATTCTGAAACCAAATCTGGACCCTGGGCTCCGGAATGCCGATAGCCTGGGCCAGCCGTTCTCTGGTGGCGATGCCCGGATACGGGTTCCGCTCAAAGCAGGCTCGCAGGGCCTCGCTTTGGCTCGGGGTCCAAACGAGTCTCCTTCGCCGTCCTCGTCCTCGGGCTTCCGCGGGGAGGGTGCTGTCCGAAGGTGTCGGGAGGGCCATCGCGGGGAGCCCCGGCCGGAATTTCACCGACGGACACGGGCGGAGAGAGGCCGGCGGGCTCCCGTGCACCTCAGCCGGACTGTGCACTGCGGCAGGTGCAGCCAGGAAGCCGGCCCAGACAGCCAGCCAGCGGCTCTTATAAAGGCCCACAGGCAGGCAGGCTCCACCCCTTCATGAATGGCGGTGAGCCCTGGGACAGCCCGCCCCCCCAGGAAGGGCCCCATGGCCTTGAGGTCAGGGGCGGGGGGGGGGGGGGGGTGGGCGGTTGAGGGTGGGGCGGGGGAGGGCGTGGTGATGGTGGTGGTGGGGCCGGAGAGACGAAGCGGAAGGGGGAGAGGGGGAAGGGGTGAGGGGGGCGCGTTTCGGGGGCTGGCTCTCCGGACCTCTCCAGGAATCCCGCGGGAACTGGAAGCCGCTCTCTGGGCTCCCACGCGTCTTCAGCAGGGAGAAACCAGCCTGGAAGGGTGGAGGGGAGTGTGGAAATGAACCTCCGTGGGAGTCTTGAGTTTTCCAGGCCCTCTCTCCGTGAGGGAGGCAATGCCCGTGGGTGTCGCCGTTGCCGGGACAGTCTCACACACGCAGGCGCGTGGCTCTGGTTCATCTCCACGGAGAAGACCAGAGCGAGACCCCAGAGAGAAGATACATCCCCGGCGTGATGGCCTGACGATGGATTCCTGTGTCCGGCAACATGGGGAGGCTGCAGTGTGGCCGGTGTGGAAACTGGCAAGGAGAGCGAAGGCGCCACGCCGGTCTTCCACCCTTCCCTGGGATGTTTCTGGGTGCCCGCAGAGCTCCGGGAGCAAACAGTCAGCATGGCCAGCCTTCCGGGGGCCGGAGAGACGTGAGCAACAGGCCCCCTTGCAGAGGGCAAAGCAACGTGGAATCCAAAATCACGCCTCAGTCGTCCTGAGTGTGGCTCCTCCGTGGTCGGCGCTGTCGGCCTGGCGCTCCGTTGCAGGGCTCAGCCTGGGGATGTGCGGTCTGTGCACCAGGCGGTTGAAAACCCGACGGCAACCCGAGTCCCGGTCCTTTGTCTCTGAGGAAACCGCCCATTCCTTGGGCCACCGAATCGGGGCGAATGAGTGCCCCGCCGGCCGACGCGGCGGCGGCTGTGGGCCCAGCCCTCAGCCGGCGCCGGGCGCTTACCGTTTTCCCGGAGCGCGGGGGTCCCGTCGCTCCCGGAGGCCGAAGGCCGCTTTTCCTCTCTGCCTTCCTCCCTCTGTCCCTGGCTCCCTCCCGCCCGCCCCCTGTCCCTGCGTCGCTCTGTCTTTCCCTCCGTTCCTCACTGCCTCCCTCTCTCCCACCCTCCCTCCCTCCTAACGTCCCTCCGCCCATCCTTCCGCCCCTCTAGGTCTCCCGTTCCTCTCTCCATCTCTGCCCGCCTTCCCTCCCGCCTGGAACGGTCAGCGTCCCCGGTGTGCGCGGGGCCTGCGGTCGGCGTTCCGCCGGCGGGCGCTCCATGGTGGCAGCTGGGAGGCTGCAGGGGCACGGACGGGCGAGCGACGGTGGAGCGGAGGCGCAGAGGAGGCGAGCCGCGGGAGGGATGGCAGGCCCGGACGCTGCGCGGGCCCGGTGTTTGGCGGGACGGGGGTCTCCACCCAGCCCAGGGGAGGACGACGCATTTTCCGGGGGTGGGGGGTGGGGGTGGGGGTGGGGAGGGGGTGGTCAGGCGTGGGTGGGGTGGTGGAAAGCCATGAGAGCTCTGCCCGGGCTGCTCCCACAGCCTAGGCGGCTGCCCGCAAACCCGCGCGTGCGCAGTAGGCGGCCCACCTGCCGCTACCTGGGCCGGCTCTGGGATCCCCGGGATGCCCAGGAAAGAATGGCAGTTCTCCGCTGTGTGGAGTCTCTCGCCGGGCCTAGACCTAGAAGGCAGGAATCCCAGGCGGGTCAGCCCGGCGGGGAAGACACGCCGCTCCATACCCAGCCAGGTGTTCCCCGCGAAAGAGAGGCCACCGCCCTGCCCCGACCCGACCCGACCCGACCCCGTCCCAACCCCGCGTCCTAAAGCTCCTCCAGCAGAGCCCGGTATTCTTCCTCGCTGAGGGGTGCTTCCAGCGAGGCGGCCTCTTCCAAGGCCTCCAGCTCCCCCGGGGCCTCCGTTTCTAGGAAAGGTTGCGCCTGCTGCAGAAACTCCGGGCTCGCCAGGAGCTCATCCAGCAGCAGGCCGGAGGGGAGTGCAGACGAGCGCCCCGGCTCCTGGAGCGCCTGGGAGGGCGCCCGGATGCCTTGCATCTGCCCCTGCCGCGCGGAGGCCTCCGGGGGCGCGGGCTGGGGAGGTGGAGCTGCCCCCGCTTGGGGTTCCCACGCCGCCCCGGCGACCTGGGGACCCCGGCCCCAGCCCCACCACGGACTCCCCTGGGACGTGGGTGGCGCAAGCACACCTTGGCCCTGTGGCCCCGCTTGCGCGGGCCCAGGCTGTCCCACCGCGCAAGGGCCCGGCGGGCCGTGGCGCTGCGGGTCCCGGTCCTCCCGGCATTTGCCCGGCTGCGGCTGCGGAGGCCACCGAGGAGTCTGAGGGTGGGAGAGCGCCCCTTCCGGAGGAGCCGGGGCAGCGTAGGCAAAATCCCCGCGTGCCGGGGCAGGTTGGGAGATCCCCTCTGCCGGCGCGGCCTGGCTGGGCTGGAGCACGGGGACGGCCCTCGCTCCCTGGCTCACGAAAGCCCCCTGTGGGAGAGCCCCAGGCGCGCAGGGCACGTGGGGTGCGGGAAGCCCCGTTCCCCACGCCCCGGTGTGGGCGCAGGCGACCCACGAGGGAGCAGGGTGACACCCGCCGGGGACCGCGTTGCACGGGCCGCCTGCGTGCGCGGGCGCCCTGCCACCCTGTCCCGGGTGCCTGGCCCTTCGATTCTGAAACCAGATCTGAATCCTGGACTCCGGGAGGCCCGTCTCTCTGGCCAGCTCTTCCCTGGCGGCGATGTCTGGAAAGCGATCCTTCTCAAAGGCTCGGAGGAGCAGGGCGGTCTGGGATCCGGTGACGGCGGTCCGCTTTCGCCTGCCTTCTTGCGGGCCGCGTCTCCCGGGCCAGGGCCGAGATTCCCGCCGGTGCTGCCTCAGCTGGCGTGACCTCTCATTCTGAAACCAAATCTGGACCCTGGGCTCCGGAATGCCGATAGCCTGGGCCAGCCGTTCTCTGGTGGCGATGCCCGGATACGGGTTCCGCTCAAAGCAGGCTCGCAGGGCCTCGCTTTGGCTCGGGGTCCAAACGAGTCTCCTTCGCCGTCCTCGTCCTCGGGCTTCCGCGGGGAGGGTGCTGTCCGAAGGTGTCGGGAGGGCCATCGCGGGGAGCCCCGGCCGGAATTTCACCGACGGACACGGGCGGAGAGAGGCCGGCGGGCTCCCGTGCACCTCAGCCGGACTGTGCACTGCGGCAGGTGCAGCCAGGAAGCCGGCCCAGACAGCCAGCCAGCGGCTCTTATAAAGGCCCACAGGCAGGCAGGCTCCACCCCTTCATGAATGGCGGTGAGCCCTGGGACAGCCCGCCCCCCCAGGAAGGGCCCCATGGCCTTGAGGTCAGGGGCGGGGGGGGGGGGGGGTGGGCGGTTGAGGGTGGGGCGGGGGAGGGCGTGGTGATGGTGGTGGTGGGGCCGGAGAGACGAAGCGGAAGGGGGAGAGGGGGAAGGGGTGAGGGGGGCGCGTTTCGGGGGCTGGCTCTCCGGACCTCTCCAGGAATCCCGCGGGAACTGGAAGCCGCTCTCTGGGCTCCCACGCGTCTTCAGCAGGGAGAAACCAGCCTGGAAGGGTGGAGGGGAGTGTGGAAATGAACCTCCGTGGGAGTCTTGAGTTTTCCAGGCCCTCTCTCCGTGAGGGAGGCAATGCCCGTGGGTGTCGCCGTTGCCGGGACAGTCTCACACACGCAGGCGCGTGGCTCTGGTTCATCTCCACGGAGAAGACCAGAGCGAGACCCCAGAGAGAAGATACATCCCCGGCGTGATGGCCTGACGATGGATTCCTGTGTCCGGCAACATGGGGAGGCTGCAGTGTGGCCGGTGTGGAAACTGGCAAGGAGAGCGAAGGCGCCACGCCGGTCTTCCACCCTTCCCTGGGATGTTTCTGGGTGCCCGCAGAGCTCCGGGAGCAAACAGTCAGCATGGCCAGCCTTCCGGGGGCCGGAGAGACGTGAGCAACAGGCCCCCTTGCAGAGGGCAAAGCAACGTGGAATCCAAAATCACGCCTCAGTCGTCCTGAGTGTGGCTCCTCCGTGGTCGGCGCTGTCGGCCTGGCGCTCCGTTGCAGGGCTCAGCCTGGGGATGTGCGGTCTGTGCACCAGGCGGTTGAAAACCCGACGGCAACCCGAGTCCCGGTCCTTTGTCTCTGAGGAAACCGCCCATTCCTTGGGCCACCGAATCGGGGCGAATGAGTGCCCCGCCGGCCGACGCGGCGGCGGCTGTGGGCCCAGCCCTCAGCCGGCGCCGGGCGCTTACCGTTTTCCCGGAGCGCGGGGGTCCCGTCGCTCCCGGAGGCCGAAGGCCGCTTTTCCTCTCTGCCTTCCTCCCTCTGTCCCTGGCTCCCTCCCGCCCGCCCCCTGTCCCTGCGTCGCTCTGTCTTTCCCTCCGTTCCTCACTGCCTCCCTCTCTCCCACCCTCCCTCCCTCCTAACGTCCCTCCGCCCATCCTTCCGCCCCTCTAGGTCTCCCGTTCCTCTCTCCATCTCTGCCCGCCTTCCCTCCCGCCTGGAACGGTCAGCGTCCCCGGTGTGCGCGGGGCCTGCGGTCGGCGTTCCGCCGGCGGGCGCTCCATGGTGGCAGCTGGGAGGCTGCAGGGGCACGGACGGGCGAGCGACGGTGGAGCGGAGGCGCAGAGGAGGCGAGCCGCGGGAGGGATGGCAGGCCCGGACGCTGCGCGGGCCCGGTGTTTGGCGGGACGGGGGTCTCCACCCAGCCCAGGGGAGGACGACGCATTTTCCGGGGGTGGGGGGTGGGGGTGGGGGTGGGGAGGGGGTGGTCAGGCGTGGGTGGGGTGGTGGAAAGCCATGAGAGCTCTGCCCGGGCTGCTCCCACAGCCTAGGCGGCTGCCCGCAAACCCGCGCGTGCGCAGTAGGCGGCCCACCTGCCGCTACCTGGGCCGGCTCTGGGATCCCCGGGATGCCCAGGAAAGAATGGCAGTTCTCCGCTGTGTGGAGTCTCTCGCCGGGCCTAGACCTAGAAGGCAGGAATCCCAGGCGGGTCAGCCCGGCGGGGAAGACACGCCGCTCCATACCCAGCCAGGTGTTCCCCGCGAAAGAGAGGCCACCGCCCTGCCCCGACCCGACCCGACCCGACCCCGTCCCAACCCCGCGTCCTAAAGCTCCTCCAGCAGAGCCCGGTATTCTTCCTCGCTGAGGGGTGCTTCCAGCGAGGCGGCCTCTTCCAAGGCCTCCAGCTCCCCCGGGGCCTCCGTTTCTAGGAAAGGTTGCGCCTGCTGCAGAAACTCCGGGCTCGCCAGGAGCTCATCCAGCAGCAGGCCGGAGGGGAGTGCAGACGAGCGCCCCGGCTCCTGGAGCGCCTGGGAGGGCGCCCGGATGCCTTGCATCTGCCCCTGCCGCGCGGAGGCCTCCGGGGGCGCGGGCTGGGGAGGTGGAGCTGCCCCCGCTTGGGGTTCCCACGCCGCCCCGGCGACCTGGGGACCCCGGCCCCAGCCCCACCACGGACTCCCCTGGGACGTGGGTGGCGCAAGCACACCTTGGCCCTGTGGCCCCGCTTGCGCGGGCCCAGGCTGTCCCACCGCGCAAGGGCCCGGCGGGCCGTGGCGCTGCGGGTCCCGGTCCTCCCGGCATTTGCCCGGCTGCGGCTGCGGAGGCCACCGAGGAGTCTGAGGGTGGGAGAGCGCCCCTTCCGGAGGAGCCGGGGCAGCGTAGGCAAAATCCCCGCGTGCCGGGGCAGGTTGGGAGATCCCCTCTGCCGGCGCGGCCTGGCTGGGCTGGAGCACGGGGACGGCCCTCGCTCCCTGGCTCACGAAAGCCCCCTGTGGGAGAGCCCCAGGCGCGCAGGGCACGTGGGGTGCGGGAAGCCCCGTTCCCCACGCCCCGGTGTGGGCGCAGGCGACCCACGAGGGAGCAGGGTGACACCCGCCGGGGGCCGCGTTGCACGGGCCGCCTGCGTGCGCGGGCGCCCTGCCACCCTGTCCCGGGTGCCTGGCCCTTCGATTCTGAAACCAGATCTGAATCCTGGACTCCGGGAGGCCCGTCTCTCTGGCCAGCTCTTCCCTGGCGGCGATGTCTGGAAAGCGATCCTTCTCAAAGGCTCGGAGGAGCAGGGCGGTCTGGGATCCGGTGACGGCGGTCCGCTTTCGCCTGCCTTCTTGCGGGCCGCGTCTCCCGGGCCAGGGCCGAGATTCCCGCCGGTGCTGCCTCAGCTGGCGTGACCTCTCATTCTGAAACCAAATCTGGACCCTGGGCTCCGGAATGCCGATAGCCTGGGCCAGCCGTTCTCTGGTGGCGATGCCCGGATACGGGTTCCGCTCAAAGCAGGCTCGCAGGGCCTCGCTTTGGCTCGGGGTCCAAACGAGTCTCCTTCGCCGTCCTCGTCCTCGGGCTTCCGCGGGGAGGGTGCTGTCCGAAGGTGTCGGGAGGGCCATCGCGGGGAGCCCCGGCCGGAATTTCACCGACGGACACGGGCGGAGAGAGGCCGGCGGGCTCCCGTGCACCTCAGCCGGACTGTGCACTGCGGCAGGTGCAGCCAGGAAGCCGGCCCAGACAGCCAGCCAGCGGCTCTTATAAAGGCCCACAGGCAGGCAGGCTCCACCCCTTCATGAATGGCGGTGAGCCCTGGGACAGCCCGCCCCCCCAGGAAGGGCCCCATGGCCTTGAGGTCAGGGGCGGGGGGGGGGGGGGGGGTGGGCGGTTGAGGGTGGGGCGGGGGAGGGCGTGGTGATGGTGGTGGTGGGGCCGGAGAGACGAAGCGGAAGGGGGAGAGGGGGAAGGGGTGAGGGGGGCGCGTTTCGGGGGCTGGCTCTCCGGACCTCTCCAGGAATCCCGCGGGAACTGGAAGCCGCTCTCTGGGCTCCCACGCGTCTTCAGCAGGGAGAAACCAGCCTGGAAGGGTGGAGGGGAGTGTGGAAATGAACCTCCGTGGGAGTCTTGAGTTTTCCAGGCCCTCTCTCCGTGAGGGAGGCAATGCCCGTGGGTGTCGCCGTTGCCGGGACAGTCTCACACACGCAGGCGCGTGGCTCTGGTTCATCTCCACGGAGAAGACCAGAGCGAGACCCCAGAGAGAAGATACATCCCCGGCGTGATGGCCTGACGATGGATTCCTGTGTCCGGCAACATGGGGAGGCTGCAGTGTGGCCGGTGTGGAAACTGGCAAGGAGAGCGAAGGCGCCACGCCGGTCTTCCACCCTTCCCTGGGATGTTTCTGGGTGCCCGCAGAGCTCCGGGAGCAAACAGTCAGCATGGCCAGCCTTCCGGGGGCCGGAGAGACGTGAGCAACAGGCCCCCTTGCAGAGGGCAAAGCAACGTGGAATCCAAAATCACGCCTCAGTCGTCCTGAGTGTGGCTCCTCCGTGGTCGGCGCTGTCGGCCTGGCGCTCCGTTGCAGGGCTCAGCCCGGGGATGTGCGGTCTGTGCACCAGGCGGTTGAAAACCCGACGGCAACCCGAGTCCCGGTCCTTTGTCTCTGAGGAAACCGCCCATTCCTTGGGCCACCGAATCGGGGCGAATGAGTGCCCCGCCGGCCGACGCGGCGGCGGCTGTGGGCCCAGCCCTCAGCCGGCGCCGGGCGCTTACCGTTTTCCCGGAGCGCGGGGGTCCCGTCGCTCCCGGAGGCCGAAGGCCGCTTTTCCTCTCTGCCTTCCTCCCTCTGTCCCTGGCTCCCTCCCGCCCGCCCCCTGTCCCTGCGTCGCTCTGTCTTTCCCTCCGTTCCTCACTGCCTCCCTCTCTCCCACCCTCCCTCCCTCCTAACGTCCCTCCGCCCATCCTTCCGCCCCTCTAGGTCTCCCGTTCCTCTCTCCATCTCTGCCCGCCTTCCCTCCCGCCTGGAACGGTCAGCGTCCCCGGTGTGCGCGGGGCCTGCGGTCGGCGTTCCGCCGGCGGGCGCTCCATGGTGGCAGCTGGGAGGCTGCAGGGGCACGGACGGGCGAGCGACGGTGGAGCGGAGGCGCAGAGGAGGCGAGCCGCGGGAGGGATGGCAGGCCCGGACGCTGCGCGGGCCCGGTGTTTGGCGGGACGGGGGTCTCCACCCAGCCCAGGGGAGGACGACGCATTTTCCGGGGGTGGGGGGTGGGGGTGGGGGTGGGGAGGGGGTGGTCAGGCGTGGGTGGGGTGGTGGAAAGCCATGAGAGCTCTGCCCGGGCTGCTCCCACAGCCTAGGCGGCTGCCCGCAAACCCGCGCGTGCGCAGTAGGCGGCCCACCTGCCGCTACCTGGGCCGGCTCTGGGATCCCCGGGATGCCCAGGAAAGAATGGCAGTTCTCCGCTGTGTGGAGTCTCTCGCCGGGCCTAGACCTAGAAGGCAGGAATCCCAGGCGGGTCAGCCCGGCGGGGAAGACACGCCGCTCCATACCCAGCCAGGTGTTCCCCGCGAAAGAGAGGCCACCGCCCTGCCCCGACCCGACCCGACCCGACCCCGTCCCAACCCCGCGTCCTAAAGCTCCTCCAGCAGAGCCCGGTATTCTTCCTCGCTGAGGGGTGCTTCCAGCGAGGCGGCCTCTTCCAAGGCCTCCAGCTCCCCCGGGGCCTCCGTTTCTAGGAAAGGTTGCGCCTGCTGCAGAAACTCCGGGCTCGCCAGGAGCTCATCCAGCAGCAGGCCGGAGGGGAGTGCAGACGAGCGCCCCGGCTCCTGGAGCGCCTGGGAGGGCGCCCGGATGCCTTGCATCTGCCCCTGCCGCGCGGAGGCCTCCGGGGGCGCGGGCTGGGGAGGTGGAGCTGCCCCCGCTTGGGGTTCCCACGCCGCCCCGGCGACCTGGGGACCCCGGCCCCAGCCCCACCACGGACTCCCCTGGGACGTGGGTGGCGCAAGCACACCTTGGCCCTGTGGCCCCGCTTGCGCGGGCCCAGGCTGTCCCACCGCGCAAGGGCCCGGCGGGCCGTGGCGCTGCGGGTCCCGGTCCTCCCGGCATTTGCCCGGCTGCGGCTGCGGAGGCCACCGAGGAGTCTGAGGGTGGGAGAGCGCCCCTTCCGGAGGAGCCGGGGCAGCGTAGGCAAAATCCCCGCGTGCCGGGGCAGGTTGGGAGATCCCCTCTGCCGGCGCGGCCTGGCTGGGCTGGAGCACGGGGACGGCCCTCGCTCCCTGGCTCACGAAAGCCCCCTGTGGGAGAGCCCCAGGCGCGCAGGGCACGTGGGGTGCGGGAAGCCCCGTTCCCCACGCCCCGGTGTGGGCGCAGGCGACCCACGAGGGAGCAGGGTGACACCCGCCGGGGGCCGCGTTGCACGGGCCGCCTGCGTGCGCGGGCGCCCTGCCACCCTGTCCCGGGTGCCTGGCCCTTCGATTCTGAAACCAGATCTGAATCCTGGACTCCGGGAGGCCCGTCTCTCTGGCCAGCTCTTCCCTGGCGGCGATGTCTGGAAAGCGATCCTTCTCAAAGGCTCGGAGGAGCAGGGCGGTCTGGGATCCGGTGACGGCGGTCCGCTTTCGCCTGCCTTCTTGCGGGCCGCGTCTCCCGGGCCAGGGCCGAGATTCCCGCCGGTGCTGCCTCAGCTGGCGTGACCTCTCATTCTGAAACCAAATCTGGACCCTGGGCTCCGGAATGCCGATAGCCTGGGCCAGCCGTTCTCTGGTGGCGATGCCCGGATACGGGTTCCGCTCAAAGCAGGCTCGCAGGGCCTCGCTTTGGCTCGGGGTCCAAACGAGTCTCCTTCGCCGTCCTCGTCCTCGGGCTTCCGCGGGGAGGGTGCTGTCCGAAGGTGTCGGGAGGGCCATCGCGGGGAGCCCCGGCCGGAATTTCACCGACGGACACGGGCGGAGAGAGGCCGGCGGGCTCCCGTGCACCTCAGCCGGACTGTGCACTGCGGCAGGTGCAGCCAGGAAGCCGGCCCAGACAGCCAGCCAGCGGCTCTTATAAAGGCCCACAGGCAGGCAGGCTCCACCCCTTCATGAATGGCGGTGAGCCCTGGGACAGCCCGCCCCCCCAGGAAGGGCCCCATGGCCTTGAGGTCAGGGGCGGGGGGGGGGGGGGTGGGCGGTTGAGGGTGGGGCGGGGGAGGGCGTGGTGATGGTGGTGGTGGGGCCGGAGAGACGAAGCGGAAGGGGGAGAGGGGGAAGGGGTGAGGGGGGCGCGTTTCGGGGGCTGGCTCTCCGGACCTCTCCAGGAATCCCGCGGGAACTGGAAGCCGCTCTCTGGGCTCCCACGCGTCTTCAGCAGGGAGAAACCAGCCTGGAAGGGTGGAGGGGAGTGTGGAAATGAACCTCCGTGGGAGTCTTGAGTTTTCCAGGCCCTCTCTCCGTGAGGGAGGCAATGCCCGTGGGTGTCGCCGTTGCCGGGACAGTCTCACACACGCAGGCGCGTGGCTCTGGTTCATCTCCACGGAGAAGACCAGAGCGAGACCCCAGAGAGAAGATACATCCCCGGCGTGATGGCCTGACGATGGATTCCTGTGTCCGGCAACATGGGGAGGCTGCAGTGTGGCCGGTGTGGAAACTGGCAAGGAGAGCGAAGGCGCCACGCCGGTCTTCCACCCTTCCCTGGGATGTTTCTGGGTGCCCGCAGAGCTCCGGGAGCAAACAGTCAGCATGGCCAGCCTTCCGGGGGCCGGAGAGACGTGAGCAACAGGCCCCCTTGCAGAGGGCAAAGCAACGTGGAATCCAAAATCACGCCTCAGTCGTCCTGAGTGTGGCTCCTCCGTGGTCGGCGCTGTCGGCCTGGCGCTCCGTTGCAGGGCTCAGCCTGGGGATGTGCGGTCTGTGCACCAGGCGGTTGAAAACCCGACGGCAACCCGAGTCCCGGTCCTTTGTCTCTGAGGAAACCGCCCATTCCTTGGGCCACCGAATCGGGGCGAATGAGTGCCCCGCCGGCCGACGCGGCGGCGGCTGTGGGCCCAGCCCTCAGCCGGCGCCGGGCGCTTACCGTTTTCCCGGAGCGCGGGGGTCCCGTCGCTCCCGGAGGCCGAAGGCCGCTTTTCCTCTCTGCCTTCCTCCCTCTGTCCCTGGCTCCCTCCCGCCCGCCCCCTGTCCCTGCGTCGCTCTGTCTTTCCCTCCGTTCCTCACTGCCTCCCTCTCTCCCACCCTCCCTCCCTCCTAACGTCCCTCCGCCCATCCTTCCGCCCCTCTAGGTCTCCCGTTCCTCTCTCCATCTCTGCCCGCCTTCCCTCCCGCCTGGAACGGTCAGCGTCCCCGGTGTGCGCGGGGCCTGCGGTCGGCGTTCCGCCGGCGGGCGCTCCATGGTGGCAGCTGGGAGGCTGCAGGGGCACGGACGGGCGAGCGACGGTGGAGCGGAGGCGCAGAGGAGGCGAGCCGCGGGAGGGATGGCAGGCCCGGACGCTGCGCGGGCCCGGTGTTTGGCGGGACGGGGGTCTCCACCCAGCCCAGGGGAGGACGACGCATTTTCCGGGGGTGGGGGGTGGGGGTGGGGGTGGGGAGGGGGTGGTCAGGCGTGGGTGGGGTGGTGGAAAGCCATGAGAGCTCTGCCCGGGCTGCTCCCACAGCCTAGGCGGCTGCCCGCAAACCCGCGCGTGCGCAGTAGGCGGCCCACCTGCCGCTACCTGGGCCGGCTCTGGGATCCCCGGGATGCCCAGGAAAGAATGGCAGTTCTCCGCTGTGTGGAGTCTCTCGCCGGGCCTAGACCTAGAAGGCAGGAATCCCAGGCGGGTCAGCCCGGCGGGGAAGACACGCCGCTCCATACCCAGCCAGGTGTTCCCCGCGAAAGAGAGGCCACCGCCCTGCCCCGACCCGACCCGACCCGACCCCGTCCCAACCCCGCGTCCTAAAGCTCCTCCAGCAGAGCCCGGTATTCTTCCTCGCTGAGGGGTGCTTCCAGCGAGGCGGCCTCTTCCAAGGCCTCCAGCTCCCCCGGGGCCTCCGTTTCTAGGAAAGGTTGCGCCTGCTGCAGAAACTCCGGGCTCGCCAGGAGCTCATCCAGCAGCAGGCCGGAGGGGAGTGCAGACGAGCGCCCCGGCTCCTGGAGCGCCTGGGAGGGCGCCCGGATGCCTTGCATCTGCCCCTGCCGCGCGGAGGCCTCCGGGGGCGCGGGCTGGGGAGGTGGAGCTGCCCCCGCTTGGGGTTCCCACGCCGCCCCGGCGACCTGGGGACCCCGGCCCCAGCCCCACCACGGACTCCCCTGGGACGTGGGTGGCGCAAGCACACCTTGGCCCTGTGGCCCCGCTTGCGCGGGCCCAGGCTGTCCCACCGCGCAAGGGCCCGGCGGGCCGTGGCGCTGCGGGTCCCGGTCCTCCCGGCATTTGCCCGGCTGCGGCTGCGGAGGCCACCGAGGAGTCTGAGGGTGGGAGAGCGCCCCTTCCGGAGGAGCCGGGGCAGCGTAGGCAAAATCCCCGCGTGCCGGGGCAGGTTGGGAGATCCCCTCTGCCGGCGCGGCCTGGCTGGGCTGGAGCACGGGGACGGCCCTCGCTCCCTGGCTCACGAAAGCCCCCTGTGGGAGAGCCCCAGGCGCGCAGGGCACGTGGGGTGCGGGAAGCCCCGTTCCCCACGCCCCGGTGTGGGCGCAGGCGACCCACGAGGGAGCAGGGTGACACCCGCCGGGGGCCGCGTTGCACGGGCCGCCTGCGTGCGCGGGCGCCCTGCCACCCTGTCCCGGGTGCCTGGCCCTTCGATTCTGAAACCAGATCTGAATCCTGGACTCCGGGAGGCCCGTCTCTCTGGCCAGCTCTTCCCTGGCGGCGATGTCTGGAAAGCGATCCTTCTCAAAGGCTCGGAGGAGCAGGGCGGTCTGGGATCCGGTGACGGCGGTCCGCTTTCGCCTGCCTTCTTGCGGGCCGCGTCTCCCGGGCCAGGGCCGAGATTCCCGCCGGTGCTGCCTCAGCTGGCGTGACCTCTCATTCTGAAACCAAATCTGGACCCTGGGCTCCGGAATGCCGATAGCCTGGGCCAGCCGTTCTCTGGTGGCGATGCCCGGATACGGGTTCCGCTCAAAGCAGGCTCGCAGGGCCTCGCTTTGGCTCGGGGTCCAAACGAGTCTCCTTCGCCGTCCTCGTCCTCGGGCTTCCGCGGGGAGGGTGCTGTCCGAAGGTGTCGGGAGGGCCATCGCGGGGAGCCCCGGCCGGAATTTCACCGACGGACACGGGCGGAGAGAGGCCGGCGGGCTCCCGTGCACCTCAGCCGGACTGTGCACTGCGGCAGGTGCAGCCAGGAAGCCGGCCCAGACAGCCAGCCAGCGGCTCTTATAAAGGCCCACAGGCAGGCAGGCTCCACCCCTTCATGAATGGCGGTGAGCCCTGGGACAGCCCGCCCCCCCAGGAAGGGCCCCATGGCCTTGAGGTCAGGGGCGGGGGGGGGGGGGGGGGGGTGGGCGGTTGAGGGTGGGGCGGGGGAGGGCGTGGTGATGGTGGTGGTGGGGCCGGAGAGACGAAGCGGAAGGGGGAGAGGGGGAAGGGGTGAGGGGGGCGCGTTTCGGGGGCTGGCTCTCCGGACCTCTCCAGGAATCCCGCGGGAACTGGAAGCCGCTCTCTGGGCTCCCACGCGTCTTCAGCAGGGAGAAACCAGCCTGGAAGGGTGGAGGGGAGTGTGGAAATGAACCTCCGTGGGAGTCTTGAGTTTTCCAGGCCCTCTCTCCGTGAGGGAGGCAATGCCCGTGGGTGTCGCCGTTGCCGGGACAGTCTCACACACGCAGGCGCGTGGCTCTGGTTCATCTCCACGGAGAAGACCAGAGCGAGACCCCAGAGAGAAGATACATCCCCGGCGTGATGGCCTGACGATGGATTCCTGTGTCCGGCAACATGGGGAGGCTGCAGTGTGGCCGGTGTGGAAACTGGCAAGGAGAGCGAAGGCGCCACGCCGGTCTTCCACCCTTCCCTGGGATGTTTCTGGGTGCCCGCAGAGCTCCGGGAGCAAACAGTCAGCATGGCCAGCCTTCCGGGGGCCGGAGAGACGTGAGCAACAGGCCCCCTTGCAGAGGGCAAAGCAACGTGGAATCCAAAATCACGCCTCAGTCGTCCTGAGTGTGGCTCCTCCGTGGTCGGCGCTGTCGGCCTGGCGCTCCGTTGCAGGGCTCAGCCTGGGGATGTGCGGTCTGTGCACCAGGCGGTTGAAAACCCGACGGCAACCCGAGTCCCGGTCCTTTGTCTCTGAGGAAACCGCCCATTCCTTGGGCCACCGAATCGGGGCGAATGAGTGCCCCGCCGGCCGACGCGGCGGCGGCTGTGGGCCCAGCCCTCAGCCGGCGCCGGGCGCTTACCGTTTTCCCGGAGCGCGGGGGTCCCGTCGCTCCCGGAGGCCGAAGGCCGCTTTTCCTCTCTGCCTTCCTCCCTCTGTCCCTGGCTCCCTCCCGCCCGCCCCCTGTCCCTGCGTCGCTCTGTCTTTCCCTCCGTTCCTCACTGCCTCCCTCTCTCCCACCCTCCCTCCCTCCTAACGTCCCTCCGCCCATCCTTCCGCCCCTCTAGGTCTCCCGTTCCTCTCTCCATCTCTGCCCGCCTTCCCTCCCGCCTGGAACGGTCAGCGTCCCCGGTGTGCGCGGGGCCTGCGGTCGGCGTTCCGCCGGCGGGCGCTCCATGGTGGCAGCTGGGAGGCTGCAGGGGCACGGACGGGCGAGCGACGGTGGAGCGGAGGCGCAGAGGAGGCGAGCCGCGGGAGGGATGGCAGGCCCGGACGCTGCGCGGGCCCGGTGTTTGGCGGGACGGGGGTCTCCACCCAGCCCAGGGGAGGACGACGCATTTTCCGGGGGTGGGGGGTGGGGGTGGGGGTGGGGAGGGGGTGGTCAGGCGTGGGTGGGGTGGTGGAAAGCCATGAGAGCTCTGCCCGGGCTGCTCCCACAGCCTAGGCGGCTGCCCGCAAACCCGCGCGTGCGCAGTAGGCGGCCCACCTGCCGCTACCTGGGCCGGCTCTGGGATCCCCGGGATGCCCAGGAAAGAATGGCAGTTCTCCGCTGTGTGGAGTCTCTCGCCGGGCCTAGACCTAGAAGGCAGGAATCCCAGGCGGGTCAGCCCGGCGGGGAAGACACGCCGCTCCATACCCAGCCAGGTGTTCCCCGCGAAAGAGAGGCCACCGCCCTGCCCCGACCCGACCCGACCCGACCCCGTCCCAACCCCGCGTCCTAAAGCTCCTCCAGCAGAGCCCGGTATTCTTCCTCGCTGAGGGGTGCTTCCAGCGAGGCGGCCTCTTCCAAGGCCTCCAGCTCCCCCGGGGCCTCCGTTTCTAGGAAAGGTTGCGCCTGCTGCAGAAACTCCGGGCTCGCCAGGAGCTCATCCAGCAGCAGGCCGGAGGGGAGTGCAGACGAGCGCCCCGGCTCCTGGAGCGCCTGGGAGGGCGCCCGGATGCCTTGCATCTGCCCCTGCCGCGCGGAGGCCTCCGGGGGCGCGGGCTGGGGAGGTGGAGCTGCCCCCGCTTGGGGTTCCCACGCCGCCCCGGCGACCTGGGGACCCCGGCCCCAGCCCCACCACGGACTCCCCTGGGACGTGGGTGGCGCAAGCACACCTTGGCCCTGTGGCCCCGCTTGCGCGGGCCCAGGCTGTCCCACCGCGCAAGGGCCCGGCGGGCCGTGGCGCTGCGGGTCCCGGTCCTCCCGGCATTTGCCCGGCTGCGGCTGCGGAGGCCACCGAGGAGTCTGAGGGTGGGAGAGCGCCCCTTCCGGAGGAGCCGGGGCAGCGTAGGCAAAATCCCCGCGTGCCGGGGCAGGTTGGGAGATCCCCTCTGCCGGCGGGGCCTGGCTGGGCTGGAGCACGGGGACGGCCCTCGCTCCCTGGCTCACGAAAGCCCCCTGTGGGAGAGCCCCAGGCGCGCAGGGCACGTGGGGTGCGGGAAGCCCCGTTCCCCACGCCCCGGTGTGGGCGCAGGCGACCCACGAGGGAGCAGGGTGACACCCGCCGGGGGCCGCGTTGCACGGGCCGCCTGCGTGCGCGGGCGCCCTGCCACCCTGTCCCGGGTGCCTGGCCCTTCGATTCTGAAACCAGATCTGAATCCTGGACTCCGGGAGGCCCGTCTCTCTGGCCAGCTCTTCCCTGGCGGCGATGTCTGGAAAGCGATCCTTCTCAAAGGCTCGGAGGAGCAGGGCGGTCTGGGATCCGGTGACGGCGGTCCGCTTTCGCCTGCCTTCTTGCGGGCCGCGTCTCCCGGGCCAGGGCCGAGATTCCCGCCGGTGCTGCCTCAGCTGGCGTGACCTCTCATTCTGAAACCAAATCTGGACCCTGGGCTCCGGAATGCCGATAGCCTGGGCCAGCCGTTCTCTGGTGGCGATGCCCGGATACGGGTTCCGCTCAAAGCAGGCTCGCAGGGCCTCGCTTTGGCTCGGGGTCCAAACGAGTCTCCTTCGCCGTCCTCGTCCTCGGGCTTCCGCGGGGAGGGTGCTGTCCGAAGGTGTCGGGAGGGCCATCGCGGGGAGCCCCGGCCGGAATTTCACCGACGGACACGGGCGGAGAGAGGCCGGCGGGCTCCCGTGCACCTCAGCCGGACTGTGCACTGCGGCAGGTGCAGCCAGGAAGCCGGCCCAGACAGCCAGCCAGCGGCTCTTATAAAGGCCCACAGGCAGGCAGGCTCCACCCCTTCATGAATGGCGGTGAGCCCTGGGACAGCCCGCCCCCCCAGGAAGGGCCCCATGGCCTTGAGGTCAGGGGCGGGGGGGGGGGGGGGGTGGGCGGTTGAGGGTGGGGCGGGGGAGGGCGTGGTGATGGTGGTGGTGGGGCCGGAGAGACGAAGCGGAAGGGGGAGAGGGGGAAGGGGTGAGGGGGGCGCGTTTCGGGGGCTGGCTCTCCGGACCTCTCCAGGAATCCCGCGGGAACTGGAAGCCGCTCTCTGGGCTCCCACGCGTCTTCAGCAGGGAGAAACCAGCCTGGAAGGGTGGAGGGGAGTGTGGAAATGAACCTCCGTGGGAGTCTTGAGTTTTCCAGGCCCTCTCTCCGTGAGGGAGGCAATGCCCGTGGGTGTCGCCGTTGCCGGGACAGTCTCACACACGCAGGCGCGTGGCTCTGGTTCATCTCCACGGAGAAGACCAGAGCGAGACCCCAGAGAGAAGATACATCCCCGGCGTGATGGCCTGACGATGGATTCCTGTGTCCGGCAACATGGGGAGGCTGCAGTGTGGCCGGTGTGGAAACTGGCAAGGAGAGCGAAGGCGCCACGCCGGTCTTCCACCCTTCCCTGGGATGTTTCTGGGTGCCCGCAGAGCTCCGGGAGCAAACAGTCAGCATGGCCAGCCTTCCGGGGGCCGGAGAGACGTGAGCAACAGGCCCCCTTGCAGAGGGCAAAGCAACGTGGAATCCAAAATCACGCCTCAGTCGTCCTGAGTGTGGCTCCTCCGTGGTCGGCGCTGTCGGCCTGGCGCTCCGTTGCAGGGCTCAGCCTGGGGATGTGCGGTCTGTGCACCAGGCGGTTGAAAACCCGACGGCAACCCGAGTCCCGGTCCTTTGTCTCTGAGGAAACCGCCCATTCCTTGGGCCACCGAATCGGGGCGAATGAGTGCCCCGCCGGCCGACGCGGCGGCGGCTGTGGGCCCAGCCCTCAGCCGGCGCCGGGCGCTTACCGTTTTCCCGGAGCGCGGGGGTCCCGTCGCTCCCGGAGGCCGAAGGCCGCTTTTCCTCTCTGCCTTCCTCCCTCTGTCCCTGGCTCCCTCCCGCCCGCCCCCTGTCCCTGCGTCGCTCTGTCTTTCCCTCCGTTCCTCACTGCCTCCCTCTCTCCCACCCTCCCTCCCTCCTAACGTCCCTCCGCCCATCCTTCCGCCCCTCTAGGTCTCCCGTTCCTCTCTCCATCTCTGCCCGCCTTCCCTCCCGCCTGGAACGGTCAGCGTCCCCGGTGTGCGCGGGGCCTGCGGTCGGCGTTCCGCCGGCGGGCGCTCCATGGTGGCAGCTGGGAGGCTGCAGGGGCACGGACGGGCGAGCGACGGTGGAGCGGAGGCGCAGAGGAGGCGAGCCGCGGGAGGGATGGCAGGCCCGGACGCTGCGCGGGCCCGGTGTTTGGCGGGACGGGGGTCTCCACCCAGCCCAGGGGAGGACGACGCATTTTCCGGGGGTGGGGGGTGGGGGTGGGGGTGGGGAGGGGGTGGTCAGGCGTGGGTGGGGTGGTGGAAAGCCATGAGAGCTCTGCCCGGGCTGCTCCCACAGCCTAGGCGGCTGCCCGCAAACCCGCGCGTGCGCAGTAGGCGGCCCACCTGCCGCTACCTGGGCCGGCTCTGGGATCCCCGGGATGCCCAGGAAAGAATGGCAGTTCTCCGCTGTGTGGAGTCTCTCGCCGGGCCTAGACCTAGAAGGCAGGAATCCCAGGCGGGTCAGCCCGGCGGGGAAGACACGCCGCTCCATACCCAGCCAGGTGTTCCCCGCGAAAGAGAGGCCACCGCCCTGCCCCGACCCGACCCGACCCGACCCCGTCCCAACCCCGCGTCCTAAAGCTCCTCCAGCAGAGCCCGGTATTCTTCCTCGCTGAGGGGTGCTTCCAGCGAGGCGGCCTCTTCCAAGGCCTCCAGCTCCCCCGGGGCCTCCGTTTCTAGGAAAGGTTGCGCCTGCTGCAGAAACTCCGGGCTCGCCAGGAGCTCATCCAGCAGCAGGCCGGAGGGGAGTGCAGACGAGCGCCCCGGCTCCTGGAGCGCCTGGGAGGGCGCCCGGATGCCTTGCATCTGCCCCTGCCGCGCGGAGGCCTCCGGGGGCGCGGGCTGGGGAGGTGGAGCTGCCCCCGCTTGGGGTTCCCACGCCGCCCCGGCGACCTGGGGACCCCGGCCCCAGCCCCACCACGGACTCCCCTGGGACGTGGGTGGCGCAAGCACACCTTGGCCCTGTGGCCCCGCTTGCGCGGGCCCAGGCTGTCCCACCGCGCAAGGGCCCGGCGGGCCGTGGCGCTGCGGGTCCCGGTCCTCCCGGCATTTGCCCGGCTGCGGCTGCGGAGGCCACCGAGGAGTCTGAGGGTGGGAGAGCGCCCCTTCCGGAGGAGCCGGGGCAGCGTAGGCAAAATCCCCGCGTGCCGGGGCAGGTTGGGAGATCCCCTCTGCCGGCGCGGCCTGGCTGGGCTGGAGCACGGGGACGGCCCTCGCTCCCTGGCTCACGAAAGCCCCCTGTGGGAGAGCCCCAGGCGCGCAGGGCACGTGGGGTGCGGGAAGCCCCGTTCCCCACGCCCCGGTGTGGGCGCAGGCGACCCACGAGGGAGCAGGGTGACACCCGCCGGGGGCCGCGTTGCACGGGCCGCCTGCGTGCGCGGGCGCCCTGCCACCCTGTCCCGGGTGCCTGGCCCTTCGATTCTGAAACCAGATCTGAATCCTGGACTCCGGGAGGCCCGTCTCTCTGGCCAGCTCTTCCCTGGCGGCGATGTCTGGAAAGCGATCCTTCTCAAAGGCTCGGAGGAGCAGGGCGGTCTGGGATCCGGTGACGGCGGTCCGCTTTCGCCTGCCTTCTTGCGGGCCGCGTCTCCCGGGCCAGGGCCGAGATTCCCGCCGGTGCTGCCTCAGCTGGCGTGACCTCTCATTCTGAAACCAAATCTGGACCCTGGGCTCCGGAATGCCGATAGCCTGGGCCAGCCGTTCTCTGGTGGCGATGCCCGGATACGGGTTCCGCTCAAAGCAGGCTCGCAGGGCCTCGCTTTGGCTCGGGGTCCAAACGAGTCTCCTTCGCCGTCCTCGTCCTCGGGCTTCCGCGGGGAGGGTGCTGTCCGAAGGTGTCGGGAGGGCCATCGCGGGGAGCCCCGGCCGGAATTTCACCGACGGACACGGGCGGAGAGAGGCCGGCGGGCTCCCGTGCACCTCAGCCGGACTGTGCACTGCGGCAGGTGCAGCCAGGAAGCCGGCCCAGACAGCCAGCCAGCGGCTCTTATAAAGGCCCACAGGCAGGCAGGCTCCACCCCTTCATGAATGGCGGTGAGCCCTGGGACAGCCCGCCCCCCCAGGAAGGGCCCCATGGCCTTGAGGTCAGGGGCGGGGGGGGGGGGGTGGGCGGTTGAGGGTGGGGCGGGGGAGGGCGTGGTGATGGTGGTGGTGGGGCCGGAGAGACGAAGCGGAAGGGGGAGAGGGGGAAGGGGTGAGGGGGGCGCGTTTCGGGGGCTGGCTCTCCGGACCTCTCCAGGAATCCCGCGGGAACTGGAAGCCGCTCTCTGGGCTCCCACGCGTCTTCAGCAGGGAGAAACCAGCCTGGAAGGGTGGAGGGGAGTGTGGAAATGAACCTCCGTGGGAGTCTTGAGTTTTCCAGGCCCTCTCTCCGTGAGGGAGGCAATGCCCGTGGGTGTCGCCGTTGCCGGGACAGTCTCACACACGCAGGCGCGTGGCTCTGGTTCATCTCCACGGAGAAGACCAGAGCGAGACCCCAGAGAGAAGATACATCCCCGGCGTGATGGCCTGACGATGGATTCCTGTGTCCGGCAACATGGGGAGGCTGCAGTGTGGCCGGTGTGGAAACTGGCAAGGAGAGCGAAGGCGCCACGCCGGTCTTCCACCCTTCCCTGGGATGTTTCTGGGTGCCCGCAGAGCTCCGGGAGCAAACAGTCAGCATGGCCAGCCTTCCGGGGGCCGGAGAGACGTGAGCAACAGGCCCCCTTGCAGAGGGCAAAGCAACGTGGAATCCAAAATCACGCCTCAGTCGTCCTGAGTGTGGCTCCTCCGTGGTCGGCGCTGTCGGCCTGGCGCTCCGTTGCAGGGCTCAGCCTGGGGATGTGCGGTCTGTGCACCAGGCGGTTGAAAACCCGACGGCAACCCGAGTCCCGGTCCTTTGTCTCTGAGGAAACCGCCCATTCCTTGGGCCACCGAATCGGGGCGAATGAGTGCCCCGCCGGCCGACGCGGCGGCGGCTGTGGGCCCAGCCCTCAGCCGGCGCCGGGCGCTTACCGTTTTCCCGGAGCGCGGGGGTCCCGTCGCTCCCGGAGGCCGAAGGCCGCTTTTCCTCTCTGCCTTCCTCCCTCTGTCCCTGGCTCCCTCCCGCCCGCCCCCTGTCCCTGCGTCGCTCTGTCTTTCCCTCCGTTCCTCACTGCCTCCCTCTCTCCCACCCTCCCTCCCTCCTAACGTCCCTCCGCCCATCCTTCCGCCCCTCTAGGTCTCCCGTTCCTCTCTCCATCTCTGCCCGCCTTCCCTCCCGCCTGGAACGGTCAGCGTCCCCGGTGTGCGCGGGGCCTGCGGTCGGCGTTCCGCCGGCGGGCGCTCCATGGTGGCAGCTGGGAGGCTGCAGGGGCACGGACGGGCGAGCGACGGTGGAGCGGAGGCGCAGAGGAGGCGAGCCGCGGGAGGGATGGCAGGCCCGGACGCTGCGCGGGCCCGGTGTTTGGCGGGACGGGGGTCTCCACCCAGCCCAGGGGAGGACGACGCATTTTCCGGGGGTGGGGGGTGGGGGTGGGGGTGGGGAGGGGGTGGTCAGGCGTGGGTGGGGTGGTGGAAAGCCATGAGAGCTCTGCCCGGGCTGCTCCCACAGCCTAGGCGGCTGCCCGCAAACCCGCGCGTGCGCAGTAGGCGGCCCACCTGCCGCTACCTGGGCCGGCTCTGGGATCCCCGGGATGCCCAGGAAAGAATGGCAGTTCTCCGCTGTGTGGAGTCTCTCGCCGGGCCTAGACCTAGAAGGCAGGAATCCCAGGCGGGTCAGCCCGGCGGGGAAGACACGCCGCTCCATACCCAGCCAGGTGTTCCCCGCGAAAGAGAGGCCACCGCCCTGCCCCGACCCGACCCGACCCGACCCCGTCCCAACCCCGCGTCCTAAAGCTCCTCCAGCAGAGCCCGGTATTCTTCCTCGCTGAGGGGTGCTTCCAGCGAGGCGGCCTCTTCCAAGGCCTCCAGCTCCCCCGGGGCCTCCGTTTCTAGGAAAGGTTGCGCCTGCTGCAGAAACTCCGGGCTCGCCAGGAGCTCATCCAGCAGCAGGCCGGAGGGGAGTGCAGACGAGCGCCCCGGCTCCTGGAGCGCCTGGGAGGGCGCCCGGATGCCTTGCATCTGCCCCTGCCGCGCGGAGGCCTCCGGGGGCGCGGGCTGGGGAGGTGGAGCTGCCCCCGCTTGGGGTTCCCACGCCGCCCCGGCGACCTGGGGACCCCGGCCCCAGCCCCACCACGGACTCCCCTGGGACGTGGGTGGCGCAAGCACACCTTGGCCCTGTGGCCCCGCTTGCGCGGGCCCAGGCTGTCCCACCGCGCAAGGGCCCGGCGGGCCGTGGCGCTGCGGGTCCCGGTCCTCCCGGCATTTGCCCGGCTGCGGCTGCGGAGGCCACCGAGGAGTCTGAGGGTGGGAGAGCGCCCCTTCCGGAGGAGCCGGGGCAGCGTAGGCAAAATCCCCGCGTGCCGGGGCAGGTTGGGAGATCCCCTCTGCCGGCGGGGCCTGGCTGGGCTGGAGCACGGGGACGGCCCTCGCTCCCTGGCTCACGAAAGCCCCCTGTGGGAGAGCCCCAGGCGCGCAGGGCACGTGGGGTGCGGGAAGCCCCGTTCCCCACGCCCCGGTGTGGGCGCAGGCGACCCACGAGGGAGCAGGGTGACACCCGCCGGGGGCCGCGTTGCACGGGCCGCCTGCGTGCGCGGGCGCCCTGCCACCCTGTCCCGGGTGCCTGGCCCTTCGATTCTGAAACCAGATCTGAATCCTGGACTCCGGGAGGCCCGTCTCTCTGGCCAGCTCTTCCCTGGCGGCGATGTCTGGAAAGCGATCCTTCTCAAAGGCTCGGAGGAGCAGGGCGGTCTGGGATCCGGTGACGGCGGTCCGCTTTCGCCTGCCTTCTTGCGGGCCGCGTCTCCCGGGCCAGGGCCGAGATTCCCGCCGGTGCTGCCTCAGCTGGCGTGACCTCTCATTCTGAAACCAAATCTGGACCCTGGGCTCCGGAATGCCGATAGCCTGGGCCAGCCGTTCTCTGGTGGCGATGCCCGGATACGGGTTCCGCTCAAAGCAGGCTCGCAGGGCCTCGCTTTGGCTCGGGGTCCAAACGAGTCTCCTTCGCCGTCCTCGTCCTCGGGCTTCCGCGGGGAGGGTGCTGTCCGAAGGTGTCGGGAGGGCCATCGCGGGGAGCCCCGGCCGGAATTTCACCGACGGACACGGGCGGAGAGAGGCCGGCGGGCTCCCGTGCACCTCAGCCGGACTGTGCACTGCGGCAGGTGCAGCCAGGAAGCCGGCCCAGACAGCCAGCCAGCGGCTCTTATAAAGGCCCACAGGCAGGCAGGCTCCACCCCTTCATGAATGGCGGTGAGCCCTGGGACAGCCCGCCCCCCCAGGAAGGGCCCCATGGCCTTGAGGTCAGGGGCGGGGGGGGGGGGGTGGGCGGTTGAGGGTGGGGCGGGGGAGGGCGTGGTGATGGTGGTGGTGGGGCCGGAGAGACGAAGCGGAAGGGGGAGAGGGGGAAGGGGTGAGGGGGGCGCGTTTCGGGGGCTGGCTCTCCGGACCTCTCCAGGAATCCCGCGGGAACTGGAAGCCGCTCTCTGGGCTCCCACGCGTCTTCAGCAGGGAGAAACCAGCCTGGAAGGGTGGAGGGGAGTGTGGAAATGAACCTCCGTGGGAGTCTTGAGTTTTCCAGGCCCTCTCTCCGTGAGGGAGGCAATGCCCGTGGGTGTCGCCGTTGCCGGGACAGTCTCACACACGCAGGCGCGTGGCTCTGGTTCATCTCCACGGAGAAGACCAGAGCGAGACCCCAGAGAGAAGATACATCCCCGGCGTGATGGCCTGACGATGGATTCCTGTGTCCGGCAACATGGGGAGGCTGCAGTGTGGCCGGTGTGGAAACTGGCAAGGAGAGCGAAGGCGCCACGCCGGTCTTCCACCCTTCCCTGGGATGTTTCTGGGTGCCCGCAGAGCTCCGGGAGCAAACAGTCAGCATGGCCAGCCTTCCGGGGGCCGGAGAGACGTGAGCAACAGGCCCCCTTGCAGAGGGCAAAGCAACGTGGAATCCAAAATCACGCCTCAGTCGTCCTGAGTGTGGCTCCTCCGTGGTCGGCGCTGTCGGCCTGGCGCTCCGTTGCAGGGCTCAGCCTGGGGATGTGCGGTCTGTGCACCAGGCGGTTGAAAACCCGACGGCAACCCGAGTCCCGGTCCTTTGTCTCTGAGGAAACCGCCCATTCCTTGGGCCACCGAATCGGGGCGAATGAGTGCCCCGCCGGCCGACGCGGCGGCGGCTGTGGGCCCAGCCCTCAGCCGGCGCCGGGCGCTTACCGTTTTCCCGGAGCGCGGGGGTCCCGTCGCTCCCGGAGGCCGAAGGCCGCTTTTCCTCTCTGCCTTCCTCCCTCTGTCCCTGGCTCCCTCCCGCCCGCCCCCTGTCCCTGCGTCGCTCTGTCTTTCCCTCCGTTCCTCACTGCCTCCCTCTCTCCCACCCTCCCTCCCTCCTAACGTCCCTCCGCCCATCCTTCCGCCCCTCTAGGTCTCCCGTTCCTCTCTCCATCTCTGCCCGCCTTCCCTCCCGCCTGGAACGGTCAGCGTCCCCGGTGTGCGCGGGGCCTGCGGTCGGCGTTCCGCCGGCGGGCGCTCCATGGTGGCAGCTGGGAGGCTGCAGGGGCACGGACGGGCGAGCGACGGTGGAGCGGAGGCGCAGAGGAGGCGAGCCGCGGGAGGGATGGCAGGCCCGGACGCTGCGCGGGCCCGGTGTTTGGCGGGACGGGGGTCTCCACCCAGCCCAGGGGAGGACGACGCATTTTCCGGGGGTGGGGGGTGGGGGTGGGGGTGGGGAGGGGGTGGTCAGGCGTGGGTGGGGTGGTGGAAAGCCATGAGAGCTCTGCCCGGGCTGCTCCCACAGCCTAGGCGGCTGCCCGCAAACCCGCGCGTGCGCAGTAGGCGGCCCACCTGCCGCTACCTGGGCCGGCTCTGGGATCCCCGGGATGCCCAGGAAAGAATGGCAGTTCTCCGCTGTGTGGAGTCTCTCGCCGGGCCTAGACCTAGAAGGCAGGAATCCCAGGCGGGTCAGCCCGGCGGGGAAGACACGCCGCTCCATACCCAGCCAGGTGTTCCCCGCGAAAGAGAGGCCACCGCCCTGCCCCGACCCGACCCGACCCGACCCCGTCCCAACCCCGCGTCCTAAAGCTCCTCCAGCAGAGCCCGGTATTCTTCCTCGCTGAGGGGTGCTTCCAGCGAGGCGGCCTCTTCCAAGGCCTCCAGCTCCCCCGGGGCCTCCGTTTCTAGGAAAGGTTGCGCCTGCTGCAGAAACTCCGGGCTCGCCAGGAGCTCATCCAGCAGCAGGCCGGAGGGGAGTGCAGACGAGCGCCCCGGCTCCTGGAGCGCCTGGGAGGGCGCCCGGATGCCTTGCATCTGCCCCTGCCGCGCGGAGGCCTCCGGGGGCGCGGGCTGGGGAGGTGGAGCTGCCCCCGCTTGGGGTTCCCACGCCGCCCCGGCGACCTGGGGACCCCGGCCCCAGCCCCACCACGGACTCCCCTGGGACGTGGGTGGCGCAAGCACACCTTGGCCCTGTGGCCCCGCTTGCGCGGGCCCAGGCTGTCCCACCGCGCAAGGGCCCGGCGGGCCGTGGCGCTGCGGGTCCCGGTCCTCCCGGCATTTGCCCGGCTGCGGCTGCGGAGGCCACCGAGGAGTCTGAGGGTGGGAGAGCGCCCCTTCCGGAGGAGCCGGGGCAGCGTAGGCAAAATCCCCGCGTGCCGGGGCAGGTTGGGAGATCCCCTCTGCCGGCGCGGCCTGGCTGGGCTGGAGCACGGGGACGGCCCTCGCTCCCTGGCTCACGAAAGCCCCCTGTGGGAGAGCCCCAGGCGCGCAGGGCACGTGGGGTGCGGGAAGCCCCGTTCCCCACGCCCCGGTGTGGGCGCAGGCGACCCACGAGGGAGCAGGGTGACACCCGCCGGGGGCCGCGTTGCACGGGCCGCCTGCGTGCGCGGGCGCCCTGCCACCCTGTCCCGGGTGCCTGGCCCTTCGATTCTGAAACCAGATCTGAATCCTGGACTCCGGGAGGCCCGTCTCTCTGGCCAGCTCTTCCCTGGCGGCGATGTCTGGAAAGCGATCCTTCTCAAAGGCTCGGAGGAGCAGGGCGGTCTGGGATCCGGTGACGGCGGTCCGCTTTCGCCTGCCTTCTTGCGGGCCGCGTCTCCCGGGCCAGGGCCGAGATTCCCGCCGGTGCTGCCTCAGCTGGCGTGACCTCTCATTCTGAAACCAAATCTGGACCCTGGGCTCCGGAATGCCGATAGCCTGGGCCAGCCGTTCTCTGGTGGCGATGCCCGGATACGGGTTCCGCTCAAAGCAGGCTCGCAGGGCCTCGCTTTGGCTCGGGGTCCAAACGAGTCTCCTTCGCCGTCCTCGTCCTCGGGCTTCCGCGGGGAGGGTGCTGTCCGAAGGTGTCGGGAGGGCCATCGCGGGGAGCCCCGGCCGGAATTTCACCGACGGACACGGGCGGAGAGAGGCCGGCGGGCTCCCGTGCACCTCAGCCGGACTGTGCACTGCGGCAGGTGCAGCCAGGAAGCCGGCCCAGACAGCCAGCCAGCGGCTCTTATAAAGGCCCACAGGCAGGCAGGCTCCACCCCTTCATGAATGGCGGTGAGCCCTGGGACAGCCCGCCCCCCCAGGAAGGGCCCCATGGCCTTGAGGTCAGGGGCGGGGGGGGGGGGGGGGTGGGCGGTTGAGGGTGGGGCGGGGGAGGGCGTGGTGATGGTGGTGGTGGGGCCGGAGAGACGAAGCGGAAGGGGGAGAGGGGGAAGGGGTGAGGGGGGCGCGTTTCGGGGGCTGGCTCTCCGGACCTCTCCAGGAATCCCGCGGGAACTGGAAGCCGCTCTCTGGGCTCCCACGCGTCTTCAGCAGGGAGAAACCAGCCTGGAAGGGTGGAGGGGAGTGTGGAAATGAACCTCCGTGGGAGTCTTGAGTTTTCCAGGCCCTCTCTCCGTGAGGGAGGCAATGCCCGTGGGTGTCGCCGTTGCCGGGACAGTCTCACACACGCAGGCGCGTGGCTCTGGTTCATCTCCACGGAGAAGACCAGAGCGAGACCCCAGAGAGAAGATACATCCCCGGCGTGATGGCCTGACGATGGATTCCTGTGTCCGGCAACATGGGGAGGCTGCAGTGTGGCCGGTGTGGAAACTGGCAAGGAGAGCGAAGGCGCCACGCCGGTCTTCCACCCTTCCCTGGGATGTTTCTGGGTGCCCGCAGAGCTCCGGGAGCAAACAGTCAGCATGGCCAGCCTTCCGGGGGCCGGAGAGACGTGAGCAACAGGCCCCCTTGCAGAGGGCAAAGCAACGTGGAATCCAAAATCACGCCTCAGTCGTCCTGAGTGTGGCTCCTCCGTGGTCGGCGCTGTCGGCCTGGCGCTCCGTTGCAGGGCTCAGCCTGGGGATGTGCGGTCTGTGCACCAGGCGGTTGAAAACCCGACGGCAACCCGAGTCCCGGTCCTTTGTCTCTGAGGAAACCGCCCATTCCTTGGGCCACCGAATCGGGGCGAATGAGTGCCCCGCCGGCCGACGCGGCGGCGGCTGTGGGCCCAGCCCTCAGCCGGCGCCGGGCGCTTACCGTTTTCCCGGAGCGCGGGGGTCCCGTCGCTCCCGGAGGCCGAAGGCCGCTTTTCCTCTCTGCCTTCCTCCCTCTGTCCCTGGCTCCCTCCCGCCCGCCCCCTGTCCCTGCGTCGCTCTGTCTTTCCCTCCGTTCCTCACTGCCTCCCTCTCTCCCACCCTCCCTCCCTCCTAACGTCCCTCCGCCCATCCTTCCGCCCCTCTAGGTCTCCCGTTCCTCTCTCCATCTCTGCCCGCCTTCCCTCCCGCCTGGAACGGTCAGCGTCCCCGGTGTGCGCGGGGCCTGCGGTCGGCGTTCCGCCGGCGGGCGCTCCATGGTGGCAGCTGGGAGGCTGCAGGGGCACGGACGGGCGAGCGACGGTGGAGCGGAGGCGCAGAGGAGGCGAGCCGCGGGAGGGATGGCAGGCCCGGACGCTGCGCGGGCCCGGTGTTTGGCGGGACGGGGGTCTCCACCCAGCCCAGGGGAGGACGACGCATTTTCCGGGGGTGGGGGGTGGGGGTGGGGGTGGGGAGGGGGTGGTCAGGCGTGGGTGGGGTGGTGGAAAGCCATGAGAGCTCTGCCCGGGCTGCTCCCACAGCCTAGGCGGCTGCCCGCAAACCCGCGCGTGCGCAGTAGGCGGCCCACCTGCCGCTACCTGGGCCGGCTCTGGGATCCCCGGGATGCCCAGGAAAGAATGGCAGTTCTCCGCTGTGTGGAGTCTCTCGCCGGGCCTAGACCTAGAAGGCAGGAATCCCAGGCGGGTCAGCCCGGCGGGGAAGACACGCCGCTCCATACCCAGCCAGGTGTTCCCCGCGAAAGAGAGGCCACCGCCCTGCCCCGACCCGACCCGACCCGACCCCGTCCCAACCCCGCGTCCTAAAGCTCCTCCAGCAGAGCCCGGTATTCTTCCTCGCTGAGGGGTGCTTCCAGCGAGGCGGCCTCTTCCAAGGCCTCCAGCTCCCCCGGGGCCTCCGTTTCTAGGAAAGGTTGCGCCTGCTGCAGAAACTCCGGGCTCGCCAGGAGCTCATCCAGCAGCAGGCCGGAGGGGAGTGCAGACGAGCGCCCCGGCTCCTGGAGCGCCTGGGAGGGCGCCCGGATGCCTTGCATCTGCCCCTGCCGCGCGGAGGCCTCCGGGGGCGCGGGCTGGGGAGGTGGAGCTGCCCCCGCTTGGGGTTCCCACGCCGCCCCGGCGACCTGGGGACCCCGGCCCCAGCCCCACCACGGACTCCCCTGGGACGTGGGTGGCGCAAGCACACCTTGGCCCTGTGGCCCCGCTTGCGCGGGCCCAGGCTGTCCCACCGCGCAAGGGCCCGGCGGGCCGTGGCGCTGCGGGTCCCGGTCCTCCCGGCATTTGCCCGGCTGCGGCTGCGGAGGCCACCGAGGAGTCTGAGGGTGGGAGAGCGCCCCTTCCGGAGGAGCCGGGGCAGCGTAGGCAAAATCCCCGCGTGCCGGGGCAGGTTGGGAGATCCCCTCTGCCGGCGCGGCCTGGCTGGGCTGGAGCACGGGGACGGCCCTCGCTCCCTGGCTCACGAAAGCCCCCTGTGGGAGAGCCCCAGGCGCGCAGGGCACGTGGGGTGCGGGAAGCCCCGTTCCCCACGCCCCGGTGTGGGCGCAGGCGACCCACGAGGGAGCAGGGTGACACCCGCCGGGGGCCGCGTTGCACGGGCCGCCTGCGTGCGCGGGCGCCCTGCCACCCTGTCCCGGGTGCCTGGCCCTTCGATTCTGAAACCAGATCTGAATCCTGGACTCCGGGAGGCCCGTCTCTCTGGCCAGCTCTTCCCTGGCGGCGATGTCTGGAAAGCGATCCTTCTCAAAGGCTCGGAGGAGCAGGGCGGTCTGGGATCCGGTGACGGCGGTCCGCTTTCGCCTGCCTTCTTGCGGGCCGCGTCTCCCGGGCCAGGGCCGAGATTCCCGCCGGTGCTGCCTCAGCTGGCGTGACCTCTCATTCTGAAACCAAATCTGGACCCTGGGCTCCGGAATGCCGATAGCCTGGGCCAGCCGTTCTCTGGTGGCGATGCCCGGATACGGGTTCCGCTCAAAGCAGGCTCGCAGGGCCTCGCTTTGGCTCGGGGTCCAAACGAGTCTCCTTCGCCGTCCTCGTCCTCGGGCTTCCGCGGGGAGGGTGCTGTCCGAAGGTGTCGGGAGGGCCATCGCGGGGAGCCCCGGCCGGAATTTCACCGACGGACACGGGCGGAGAGAGGCCGGCGGGCTCCCGTGCACCTCAGCCGGACTGTGCACTGCGGCAGGTGCAGCCAGGAAGCCGGCCCAGACAGCCAGCCAGCGGCTCTTATAAAGGCCCACAGGCAGGCAGGCTCCACCCCTTCATGAATGGCGGTGAGCCCTGGGACAGCCCGCCCCCCCAGGAAGGGCCCCATGGCCTTGAGGTCAGGGGCGGGGGGGGGGGGGGTGGGCGGTTGAGGGTGGGGCGGGGGAGGGCGTGGTGATGGTGGTGGTGGGGCCGGAGAGACGAAGCGGAAGGGGGAGAGGGGGAAGGGGTGAGGGGGGCGCGTTTCGGGGGCTGGCTCTCCGGACCTCTCCAGGAATCCCGCGGGAACTGGAAGCCGCTCTCTGGGCTCCCACGCGTCTTCAGCAGGGAGAAACCAGCCTGGAAGGGTGGAGGGGAGTGTGGAAATGAACCTCCGTGGGAGTCTTGAGTTTTCCAGGCCCTCTCTCCGTGAGGGAGGCAATGCCCGTGGGTGTCGCCGTTGCCGGGACAGTCTCACACACGCAGGCGCGTGGCTCTGGTTCATCTCCACGGAGAAGACCAGAGCGAGACCCCAGAGAGAAGATACATCCCCGGCGTGGTGGCCTGACGATGGATTCCTGTGTCCGGCAACATGGGGAGGCTGCAGTGTGGCCGGTGTGGAAACTGGCAAGGAGAGCGAAGGCGCCACGCCGGTCTTCCACCCTTCCCTGGGATGTTTCTGGGTGCCCGCAGAGCTCCGGGAGCAAACAGTCAGCATGGCCAGCCTTCCGGGGGCCGGAGAGACGTGAGCAACAGGCCCCCTTGCAGAGGGCAAAGCAACGTGGAATCCAAAATCACGCCTCAGTCGTCCTGAGTGTGGCTCCTCCGTGGTCGGCGCTGTCGGCCTGGCGCTCCGTTGCAGGGCTCAGCCTGGGGATGTGCGGTCTGTGCACCAGGCGGTTGAAAACCCGACGGCAACCCGAGTCCCGGTCCTTTGTCTCTGAGGAAACCGCCCATTCCTTGGGCCACCGAATCGGGGCGAATGAGTGCCCCGCCGGCCGACGCGGCGGCGGCTGTGGGCCCAGCCCTCAGCCGGCGCCGGGCGCTTACCGTTTTCCCGGAGCGCGGGGGTCCCGTCGCTCCCGGAGGCCGAAGGCCGCTTTTCCTCTCTGCCTTCCTCCCTCTGTCCCTGGCTCCCTCCCGCCCGCCCCCTGTCCCTGCGTCGCTCTGTCTTTCCCTCCGTTCCTCACTGCCTCCCTCTCTCCCACCCTCCCTCCCTCCTAACGTCCCTCCGCCCATCCTTCCGCCCCTCTAGGTCTCCCGTTCCTCTCTCCATCTCTGCCCGCCTTCCCTCCCGCCTGGAACGGTCAGCGTCCCCGGTGTGCGCGGGGCCTGCGGTCGGCGTTCCGCCGGCGGGCGCTCCATGGTGGCAGCTGGGAGGCTGCAGGGGCACGGACGGGCGAGCGACGGTGGAGCGGAGGCGCAGAGGAGGCGAGCCGCGGGAGGGATGGCAGGCCCGGACGCTGCGCGGGCCCGGTGTTTGGCGGGACGGGGGTCTCCACCCAGCCCAGGGGAGGACGACGCATTTTCCGGGGGTGGGGGGTGGGGGTGGGGGTGGGGAGGGGGTGGTCAGGCGTGGGTGGGGTGGTGGAAAGCCATGAGAGCTCTGCCCGGGCTGCTCCCACAGCCTAGGCGGCTGCCCGCAAACCCGCGCGTGCGCAGTAGGCGGCCCACCTGCCGCTACCTGGGCCGGCTCTGGGATCCCCGGGATGCCCAGGAAAGAATGGCAGTTCTCCGCTGTGTGGAGTCTCTCGCCGGGCCTAGACCTAGAAGGCAGGAATCCCAGGCGGGTCAGCCCGGCGGGGAAGACACGCCGCTCCATACCCAGCCAGGTGTTCCCCGCGAAAGAGAGGCCACCGCCCTGCCCCGACCCGACCCGACCCGACCCCGTCCCAACCCCGCGTCCTAAAGCTCCTCCAGCAGAGCCCGGTATTCTTCCTCGCTGAGGGGTGCTTCCAGCGAGGCGGCCTCTTCCAAGGCCTCCAGCTCCCCCGGGGCCTCCGTTTCTAGGAAAGGTTGCGCCTGCTGCAGAAACTCCGGGCTCGCCAGGAGCTCATCCAGCAGCAGGCCGGAGGGGAGTGCAGACGAGCGCCCCGGCTCCTGGAGCGCCTGGGAGGGCGCCCGGATGCCTTGCATCTGCCCCTGCCGCGCGGAGGCCTCCGGGGGCGCGGGCTGGGGAGGTGGAGCTGCCCCCGCTTGGGGTTCCCACGCCGCCCCGGCGACCTGGGGACCCCGGCCCCAGCCCCACCACGGACTCCCCTGGGACGTGGGTGGCGCAAGCACACCTTGGCCCTGTGGCCCCGCTTGCGCGGGCCCAGGCTGTCCCACCGCGCAAGGGCCCGGCGGGCCGTGGCGCTGCGGGTCCCGGTCCTCCCGGCATTTGCCCGGCTGCGGCTGCGGAGGCCACCGAGGAGTCTGAGGGTGGGAGAGCGCCCCTTCCGGAGGAGCCGGGGCAGCGTAGGCAAAATCCCCGCGTGCCGGGGCAGGTTGGGAGATCCCCTCTGCCGGCGGGGCCTGGCTGGGCTGGAGCACGGGGACGGCCCTCGCTCCCTGGCTCACGAAAGCCCCCTGTGGGAGAGCCCCAGGCGCGCAGGGCACGTGGGGTGCGGGAAGCCCCGTTCCCCACGCCCCGGTGTGGGCGCAGGCGACCCACGAGGGAGCAGGGTGACACCCGCCGGGGGCCGCGTTGCACGGGCCGCCTGCGTGCGCGGGCGCCCTGCCACCCTGTCCCGGGTGCCTGGCCCTTCGATTCTGAAACCAGATCTGAATCCTGGACTCCGGGAGGCCCGTCTCTCTGGCCAGCTCTTCCCTGGCGGCGATGTCTGGAAAGCGATCCTTCTCAAAGGCTCGGAGGAGCAGGGCGGTCTGGGATCCGGTGACGGCGGTCCGCTTTCGCCTGCCTTCTTGCGGGCCGCGTCTCCCGGGCCAGGGCCGAGATTCCCGCCGGTGCTGCCTCAGCTGGCGTGACCTCTCATTCTGAAACCAAATCTGGACCCTGGGCTCCGGAATGCCGATAGCCTGGGCCAGCCGTTCTCTGGTGGCGATGCCCGGATACGGGTTCCGCTCAAAGCAGGCTCGCAGGGCCTCGCTTTGGCTCGGGGTCCAAACGAGTCTCCTTCGCCGTCCTCGTCCTCGGGCTTCCGCGGGGAGGGTGCTGTCCGAAGGTGTCGGGAGGGCCATCGCGGGGAGCCCCGGCCGGAATTTCACCGACGGACACGGGCGGAGAGAGGCCGGCGGGCTCCCGTGCACCTCAGCCGGACTGTGCACTGCGGCAGGTGCAGCCAGGAAGCCGGCCCAGACAGCCAGCCAGCGGCTCTTATAAAGGCCCACAGGCAGGCAGGCTCCACCCCTTCATGAATGGCGGTGAGCCCTGGGACAGCCCGCCCCCCCAGGAAGGGCCCCATGGCCTTGAGGTCAGGGGCGGGGGGGGGGGGGGGTGGGCGGTTGAGGGTGGGGCGGGGGAGGGCGTGGTGATGGTGGTGGTGGGGCCGGAGAGACGAAGCGGAAGGGGGAGAGGGGGAAGGGGTGAGGGGGGCGCGTTTCGGGGGCTGGCTCTCCGGACCTCTCCAGGAATCCCGCGGGAACTGGAAGCCGCTCTCTGGGCTCCCACGCGTCTTCAGCAGGGAGAAACCAGCCTGGAAGGGTGGAGGGGAGTGTGGAAATGAACCTCCGTGGGAGTCTTGAGTTTTCCAGGCCCTCTCTCCGTGAGGGAGGCAATGCCCGTGGGTGTCGCCGTTGCCGGGACAGTCTCACACACGCAGGCGCGTGGCTCTGGTTCATCTCCACGGAGAAGACCAGAGCGAGACCCCAGAGAGAAGATACATCCCCGGCGTGATGGCCTGACGATGGATTCCTGTGTCCGGCAACATGGGGAGGCTGCAGTGTGGCCGGTGTGGAAACTGGCAAGGAGAGCGAAGGCGCCACGCCGGTCTTCCACCCTTCCCTGGGATGTTTCTGGGTGCCCGCAGAGCTCCGGGAGCAAACAGTCAGCATGGCCAGCCTTCCGGGGGCCGGAGAGACGTGAGCAACAGGCCCCCTTGCAGAGGGCAAAGCAACGTGGAATCCAAAATCACGCCTCAGTCGTCCTGAGTGTGGCTCCTCCGTGGTCGGCGCTGTCGGCCTGGCGCTCCGTTGCAGGGCTCAGCCTGGGGATGTGCGGTCTGTGCACCAGGCGGTTGAAAACCCGACGGCAACCCGAGTCCCGGTCCTTTGTCTCTGAGGAAACCGCCCATTCCTTGGGCCACCGAATCGGGGCGAATGAGTGCCCCGCCGGCCGACGCGGCGGCGGCTGTGGGCCCAGCCCTCAGCCGGCGCCGGGCGCTTACCGTTTTCCCGGAGCGCGGGGGTCCCGTCGCTCCCGGAGGCCGAAGGCCGCTTTTCCTCTCTGCCTTCCTCCCTCTGTCCCTGGCTCCCTCCCGCCCGCCCCCTGTCCCTGCGTCGCTCTGTCTTTCCCTCCGTTCCTCACTGCCTCCCTCTCTCCCACCCTCCCTCCCTCCTAACGTCCCTCCGCCCATCCTTCCGCCCCTCTAGGTCTCCCGTTCCTCTCTCCATCTCTGCCCGCCTTCCCTCCCGCCTGGAACGGTCAGCGTCCCCGGTGTGCGCGGGGCCTGCGGTCGGCGTTCCGCCGGCGGGCGCTCCATGGTGGCAGCTGGGAGGCTGCAGGGGCACGGACGGGCGAGCGACGGTGGAGCGGAGGCGCAGAGGAGGCGAGCCGCGGGAGGGATGGCAGGCCCGGACGCTGCGCGGGCCCGGTGTTTGGCGGGACGGGGGTCTCCACCCAGCCCAGGGGAGGACGACGCATTTTCCGGGGGTGGGGGGTGGGGGTGGGGGTGGGGAGGGGGTGGTCAGGCGTGGGTGGGGTGGTGGAAAGCCATGAGAGCTCTGCCCGGGCTGCTCCCACAGCCTAGGCGGCTGCCCGCAAACCCGCGCGTGCGCAGTAGGCGGCCCACCTGCCGCTACCTGGGCCGGCTCTGGGATCCCCGGGATGCCCAGGAAAGAATGGCAGTTCTCCGCTGTGTGGAGTCTCTCGCCGGGCCTAGACCTAGAAGGCAGGAATCCCAGGCGGGTCAGCCCGGCGGGGAAGACACGCCGCTCCATACCCAGCCAGGTGTTCCCCGCGAAAGAGAGGCCACCGCCCTGCCCCGACCCGACCCGACCCGACCCCGTCCCAACCCCGCGTCCTAAAGCTCCTCCAGCAGAGCCCGGTATTCTTCCTCGCTGAGGGGTGCTTCCAGCGAGGCGGCCTCTTCCAAGGCCTCCAGCTCCCCCGGGGCCTCCGTTTCTAGGAAAGGTTGCGCCTGCTGCAGAAACTCCGGGCTCGCCAGGAGCTCATCCAGCAGCAGGCCGGAGGGGAGTGCAGACGAGCGCCCCGGCTCCTGGAGCGCCTGGGAGGGCGCCCGGATGCCTTGCATCTGCCCCTGCCGCGCGGAGGCCTCCGGGGGCGCGGGCTGGGGAGGTGGAGCTGCCCCCGCTTGGGGTTCCCACGCCGCCCCGGCGACCTGGGGACCCCGGCCCCAGCCCCACCACGGACTCCCCTGGGACGTGGGTGGCGCAAGCACACCTTGGCCCTGTGGCCCCGCTTGCGCGGGCCCAGGCTGTCCCACCGCGCAAGGGCCCGGCGGGCCGTGGCGCTGCGGGTCCCGGTCCTCCCGGCATTTGCCCGGCTGCGGCTGCGGAGGCCACCGAGGAGTCTGAGGGTGGGAGAGCGCCCCTTCCGGAGGAGCCGGGGCAGCGTAGGCAAAATCCCCGCGTGCCGGGGCAGGTTGGGAGATCCCCTCTGCCGGCGCGGCCTGGCTGGGCTGGAGCACGGGGACGGCCCTCGCTCCCTGGCTCACGAAAGCCCCCTGTGGGAGAGCCCCAGGCGCGCAGGGCACGTGGGGTGCGGGAAGCCCCGTTCCCCACGCCCCGGTGTGGGCGCAGGCGACCCACGAGGGAGCAGGGTGACACCCGCCGGGGGCCGCGTTGCACGGGCCGCCTGCGTGCGCGGGCGCCCTGCCACCCTGTCCCGGGTGCCTGGCCCTTCGATTCTGAAACCAGATCTGAATCCTGGACTCCGGGAGGCCCGTCTCTCTGGCCAGCTCTTCCCTGGCGGCGATGTCTGGAAAGCGATCCTTCTCAAAGGCTCGGAGGAGCAGGGCGGTCTGGGATCCGGTGACGGCGGTCCGCTTTCGCCTGCCTTCTTGCGGGCCGCGTCTCCCGGGCCAGGGCCGAGATTCCCGCCAGTGCTGCCTCAGCTGGCGTGACCTCTCATTCTGAAACCAAATCTGGACCCTGGGCTCCGGAATGCCGATAGCCTGGGCCAGCCGTTCTCTGGTGGCGATGCCCGGATACGGGTTCCGCTCAAAGCAGGCTCGCAGGGCCTCGCTTTGGCTCGGGGTCCAAACGAGTCTCCTTCGCCGTCCTCGTCCTCGGGCTTCCGCGGGGAGGGTGCTGTCCGAAGGTGTCGGGAGGGCCATCGCGGGGAGCCCCGGCCGGAATTTCACCGACGGACACGGGCGGAGAGAGGCCGGCGGGCTCCCGTGCACCTCAGCCGGACTGTGCACTGCGGCAGGTGCAGCCAGGAAGCCGGCCCAGACAGCCAGCCAGCGGCTCTTATAAAGGCCCACAGGCAGGCAGGCTCCACCCCTTCATGAATGGCGGTGAGCCCTGGGACAGCCCGCCCCCCCAGGAAGGGCCCCATGGCCTTGAGGTCAGGGGCGGGGGGGGGGGGGGGTGGGCGGTTGAGGGTGGGGCGGGGGAGGGCGTGGTGATGGTGGTGGTGGGGCCGGAGAGACGAAGCGGAAGGGGGAGAGGGGGAAGGGGTGAGGGGGGCGCGTTTCGGGGGCTGGCTCTCCGGACCTCTCCAGGAATCCCGCGGGAACTGGAAGCCGCTCTCTGGGCTCCCACGCGTCTTCAGCAGGGAGAAACCAGCCTGGAAGGGTGGAGGGGAGTGTGGAAATGAACCTCCGTGGGAGTCTTGAGTTTTCCAGGCCCTCTCTCCGTGAGGGAGGCAATGCCCGTGGGTGTCGCCGTTGCCGGGACAGTCTCACACACGCAGGCGCGTGGCTCTGGTTCATCTCCACGGAGAAGACCAGAGCGAGACCCCAGAGAGAAGATACATCCCCGGCGTGATGGCCTGACGATGGATTCCTGTGTCCGGCAACATGGGGAGGCTGCAGTGTGGCCGGTGTGGAAACTGGCAAGGAGAGCGAAGGCGCCACGCCGGTCTTCCACCCTTCCCTGGGATGTTTCTGGGTGCCCGCAGAGCTCCGGGAGCAAACAGTCAGCATGGCCAGCCTTCCGGGGGCCGGAGAGACGTGAGCAACAGGCCCCCTTGCAGAGGGCAAAGCAACGTGGAATCCAAAATCACGCCTCAGTCGTCCTGAGTGTGGCTCCTCCGTGGTCGGCGCTGTCGGCCTGGCGCTCCGTTGCAGGGCTCAGCCTGGGGATGTGCGGTCTGTGCACCAGGCGGTTGAAAACCCGACGGCAACCCGAGTCCCGGTCCTTTGTCTCTGAGGAAACCGCCCATTCCTTGGGCCACCGAATCGGGGCGAATGAGTGCCCCGCCGGCCGACGCGGCGGCGGCTGTGGGCCCAGCCCTCAGCCGGCGCCGGGCGCTTACCGTTTTCCCGGAGCGCGGGGGTCCCGTCGCTCCCGGAGGCCGAAGGCCGCTTTTCCTCTCTGCCTTCCTCCCTCTGTCCCTGGCTCCCTCCCGCCCGCCCCCTGTCCCTGCGTCGCTCTGTCTTTCCCTCCGTTCCTCACTGCCTCCCTCTCTCCCACCCTCCCTCCCTCCTAACGTCCCTCCGCCCATCCTTCCGCCCCTCTAGGTCTCCCGTTCCTCTCTCCATCTCTGCCCGCCTTCCCTCCCGCCTGGAACGGTCAGCGTCCCCGGTGTGCGCGGGGCCTGCGGTCGGCGTTCCGCCGGCGGGCGCTCCATGGTGGCAGCTGGGAGGCTGCAGGGGCACGGACGGGCGAGCGACGGTGGAGCGGAGGCGCAGAGGAGGCGAGCCGCGGGAGGGATGGCAGGCCCGGACGCTGCGCGGGCCCGGTGTTTGGCGGGACGGGGGTCTCCACCCAGCCCAGGGGAGGACGACGCATTTTCCGGGGGTGGGGGGTGGGGGTGGGGGTGGGGAGGGGGTGGTCAGGCGTGGGTGGGGTGGTGGAAAGCCATGAGAGCTCTGCCCGGGCTGCTCCCACAGCCTAGGCGGCTGCCCGCAAACCCGCGCGTGCGCAGTAGGCGGCCCACCTGCCGCTACCTGGGCCGGCTCTGGGATCCCCGGGATGCCCAGGAAAGAATGGCAGTTCTCCGCTGTGTGGAGTCTCTCGCCGGGCCTAGACCTAGAAGGCAGGAATCCCAGGCGGGTCAGCCCGGCGGGGAAGACACGCCGCTCCATACCCAGCCAGGTGTTCCCCGCGAAAGAGAGGCCACCGCCCTGCCCCGACCCGACCCGACCCGACCCCGTCCCAACCCCGCGTCCTAAAGCTCCTCCAGCAGAGCCCGGTATTCTTCCTCGCTGAGGGGTGCTTCCAGCGAGGCGGCCTCTTCCAAGGCCTCCAGCTCCCCCGGGGCCTCCGTTTCTAGGAAAGGTTGCGCCTGCTGCAGAAACTCCGGGCTCGCCAGGAGCTCATCCAGCAGCAGGCCGGAGGGGAGTGCAGACGAGCGCCCCGGCTCCTGGAGCGCCTGGGAGGGCGCCCGGATGCCTTGCATCTGCCCCTGCCGCGCGGAGGCCTCCGGGGGCGCGGGCTGGGGAGGTGGAGCTGCCCCCGCTTGGGGTTCCCACGCCGCCCCGGCGACCTGGGGACCCCGGCCCCAGCCCCACCACGGACTCCCCTGGGACGTGGGTGGCGCAAGCACACCTTGGCCCTGTGGCCCCGCTTGCGCGGGCCCAGGCTGTCCCACCGCGCAAGGGCCCGGCGGGCCGTGGCGCTGCGGGTCCCGGTCCTCCCGGCATTTGCCCGGCTGCGGCTGCGGAGGCCACCGAGGAGTCTGAGGGTGGGAGAGCGCCCCTTCCGGAGGAGCCGGGGCAGCGTAGGCAAAATCCCCGCGTGCCGGGGCAGGTTGGGAGATCCCCTCTGCCGGCGCGGCCTGGCTGGGCTGGAGCACGGGGACGGCCCTCGCTCCCTGGCTCACGAAAGCCCCCTGTGGGAGAGCCCCAGGCGCGCAGGGCACGTGGGGTGCGGGAAGCCCCGTTCCCCACGCCCCGGTGTGGGCGCAGGCGACCCACGAGGGAGCAGGGTGACACCCGCCGGGGGCCGCGTTGCACGGGCCGCCTGCGTGCGCGGGCGCCCTGCCACCCTGTCCCGGGTGCCTGGCCCTTCGATTCTGAAACCAGATCTGAATCCTGGACTCCGGGAGGCCCGTCTCTCTGGCCAGCTCTTCCCTGGCGGCGATGTCTGGAAAGCGATCCTTCTCAAAGGCTCGGAGGAGCAGGGCGGTCTGGGATCCGGTGACGGCGGTCCGCTTTCGCCTGCCTTCTTGCGGGCCGCGTCTCCCGGGCCAGGGCCGAGATTCCCGCCGGTGCTGCCTCAGCTGGCGTGACCTCTCATTCTGAAACCAAATCTGGACCCTGGGCTCCGGAATGCCGATAGCCTGGGCCAGCCGTTCTCTGGTGGCGATGCCCGGATACGGGTTCCGCTCAAAGCAGGCTCGCAGGGCCTCGCTTTGGCTCGGGGTCCAAACGAGTCTCCTTCGCCGTCCTCGTCCTCGGGCTTCCGCGGGGAGGGTGCTGTCCGAAGGTGTCGGGAGGGCCATCGCGGGGAGCCCCGGCCGGAATTTCACCGACGGACACGGGCGGAGAGAGGCCGGCGGGCTCCCGTGCACCTCAGCCGGACTGTGCACTGCGGCAGGTGCAGCCAGGAAGCCGGCCCAGACAGCCAGCCAGCGGCTCTTATAAAGGCCCACAGGCAGGCAGGCTCCACCCCTTCATGAATGGCGGTGAGCCCTGGGACAGCCCGCCCCCCCAGGAAGGGCCCCATGGCCTTGAGGTCAGGGGCGGGGGGGGGGGGGGGGTGGGCGGTTGAGGGTGGGGCGGGGGAGGGCGTGGTGATGGTGGTGGTGGGGCCGGAGAGACGAAGCGGAAGGGGGAGAGGGGGAAGGGGTGAGGGGGGCGCGTTTCGGGGGCTGGCTCTCCGGACCTCTCCAGGAATCCCGCGGGAACTGGAAGCCGCTCTCTGGGCTCCCACGCGTCTTCAGCAGGGAGAAACCAGCCTGGAAGGGTGGAGGGGAGTGTGGAAATGAACCTCCGTGGGAGTCTTGAGTTTTCCAGGCCCTCTCTCCGTGAGGGAGGCAATGCCCGTGGGTGTCGCCGTTGCCGGGACAGTCTCACACACGCAGGCGCGTGGCTCTGGTTCATCTCCACGGAGAAGACCAGAGCGAGACCCCAGAGAGAAGATACATCCCCGGCGTGATGGCCTGACGATGGATTCCTGTGTCCGGCAACATGGGGAGGCTGCAGTGTGGCCGGTGTGGAAACTGGCAAGGAGAGCGAAGGCGCCACGCCGGTCTTCCACCCTTCCCTGGGATGTTTCTGGGTGCCCGCAGAGCTCCGGGAGCAAACAGTCAGCATGGCCAGCCTTCCGGGGGCCGGAGAGACGTGAGCAACAGGCCCCCTTGCAGAGGGCAAAGCAACGTGGAATCCAAAATCACGCCTCAGTCGTCCTGAGTGTGGCTCCTCCGTGGTCGGCGCTGTCGGCCTGGCGCTCCGTTGCAGGGCTCAGCCCGGGGATGTGCGGTCTGTGCACCAGGCGGTTGAAAACCCGACGGCAACCCGAGTCCCGGTCCTTTGTCTCTGAGGAAACCGCCCATTCCTTGGGCCACCGAATCGGGGCGAATGAGTGCCCCGCCGGCCGACGCGGCGGCGGCTGTGGGCCCAGCCCTCAGCCGGCGCCGGGCGCTTACCGTTTTCCCGGAGCGCGGGGGTCCCGTCGCTCCCGGAGGCCGAAGGCCGCTTTTCCTCTCTGCCTTCCTCCCTCTGTCCCTGGCTCCCTCCCGCCCGCCCCCTGTCCCTGCGTCGCTCTGTCTTTCCCTCCGTTCCTCACTGCCTCCCTCTCTCCCACCCTCCCTCCCTCCTAACGTCCCTCCGCCCATCCTTCCGCCCCTCTAGGTCTCCCGTTCCTCTCTCCATCTCTGCCCGCCTTCCCTCCCGCCTGGAACGGTCAGCGTCCCCGGTGTGCGCGGGGCCTGCGGTCGGCGTTCCGCCGGCGGGCGCTCCATGGTGGCAGCTGGGAGGCTGCAGGGGCACGGACGGGCGAGCGACGGTGGAGCGGAGGCGCAGAGGAGGCGAGCCGCGGGAGGGATGGCAGGCCCGGACGCTGCGCGGGCCCGGTGTTTGGCGGGACGGGGGTCTCCACCCAGCCCAGGGGAGGACGACGCATTTTCCGGGGGTGGGGGGTGGGGGTGGGGGTGGGGAGGGGGTGGTCAGGCGTGGGTGGGGTGGTGGAAAGCCATGAGAGCTCTGCCCGGGCTGCTCCCACAGCCTAGGCGGCTGCCCGCAAACCCGCGCGTGCGCAGTAGGCGGCCCACCTGCCGCTACCTGGGCCGGCTCTGGGATCCCCGGGATGCCCAGGAAAGAATGGCAGTTCTCCGCTGTGTGGAGTCTCTCGCCGGGCCTAGACCTAGAAGGCAGGAATCCCAGGCGGGTCAGCCCGGCGGGGAAGACACGCCGCTCCATACCCAGCCAGGTGTTCCCCGCGAAAGAGAGGCCACCGCCCTGCCCCGACCCGACCCGACCCGACCCCGTCCCAACCCCGCGTCCTAAAGCTCCTCCAGCAGAGCCCGGTATTCTTCCTCGCTGAGGGGTGCTTCCAGCGAGGCGGCCTCTTCCAAGGCCTCCAGCTCCCCCGGGGCCTCCGTTTCTAGGAAAGGTTGCGCCTGCTGCAGAAACTCCGGGCTCGCCAGGAGCTCATCCAGCAGCAGGCCGGAGGGGAGTGCAGACGAGCGCCCCGGCTCCTGGAGCGCCTGGGAGGGCGCCCGGATGCCTTGCATCTGCCCCTGCCGCGCGGAGGCCTCCGGGGGCGCGGGCTGGGGAGGTGGAGCTGCCCCCGCTTGGGGTTCCCACGCCGCCCCGGCGACCTGGGGACCCCGGCCCCAGCCCCACCACGGACTCCCCTGGGACGTGGGTGGCGCAAGCACACCTTGGCCCTGTGGCCCCGCTTGCGCGGGCCCAGGCTGTCCCACCGCGCAAGGGCCCGGCGGGCCGTGGCGCTGCGGGTCCCGGTCCTCCCGGCATTTGCCCGGCTGCGGCTGCGGAGGCCACCGAGGAGTCTGAGGGTGGGAGAGCGCCCCTTCCGGAGGAGCCGGGGCAGCGTAGGCAAAATCCCCGCGTGCCGGGGCAGGTTGGGAGATCCCCTCTGCCGGCGCGGCCTGGCTGGGCTGGAGCACGGGGACGGCCCTCGCTCCCTGGCTCACGAAAGCCCCCTGTGGGAGAGCCCCAGGCGCGCAGGGCACGTGGGGTGCGGGAAGCCCCGTTCCCCACGCCCCGGTGTGGGCGCAGGCGACCCACGAGGGAGCAGGGTGACACCCGCCGGGGGCCGCGTTGCACGGGCCGCCTGCGTGCGCGGGCGCCCTGCCACCCTGTCCCGGGTGCCTGGCCCTTCGATTCTGAAACCAGATCTGAATCCTGGACTCCGGGAGGCCCGTCTCTCTGGCCAGCTCTTCCCTGGCGGCGATGTCTGGAAAGCGATCCTTCTCAAAGGCTCGGAGGAGCAGGGCGGTCTGGGATCCGGTGACGGCGGTCCGCTTTCGCCTGCCTTCTTGCGGGCCGCGTCTCCCGGGCCAGGGCCGAGATTCCCGCCGGTGCTGCCTCAGCTGGCGTGACCTCTCATTCTGAAACCAAATCTGGACCCTGGGCTCCGGAATGCCGATAGCCTGGGCCAGCCGTTCTCTGGTGGCGATGCCCGGATACGGGTTCCGCTCAAAGCAGGCTCGCAGGGCCTCGCTTTGGCTCGGGGTCCAAACGAGTCTCCTTCGCCGTCCTCGTCCTCGGGCTTCCGCGGGGAGGGTGCTGTCCGAAGGTGTCGGGAGGGCCATCGCGGGGAGCCCCGGCCGGAATTTCACCGACGGACACGGGCGGAGAGAGGCCGGCGGGCTCCCGTGCACCTCAGCCGGACTGTGCACTGCGGCAGGTGCAGCCAGGAAGCCGGCCCAGACAGCCAGCCAGCGGCTCTTATAAAGGCCCACAGGCAGGCAGGCTCCACCCCTTCATGAATGGCGGTGAGCCCTGGGACAGCCCGCCCCCCCAGGAAGGGCCCCATGGCCTTGAGGTCAGGGGCGGGGGGGGGGGGGGGGTGGGCGGTTGAGGGTGGGGCGGGGGAGGGCGTGGTGATGGTGGTGGTGGGGCCGGAGAGACGAAGCGGAAGGGGGAGAGGGGGAAGGGGTGAGGGGGGCGCGTTTCGGGGGCTGGCTCTCCGGACCTCTCCAGGAATCCCGCGGGAACTGGAAGCCGCTCTCTGGGCTCCCACGCGTCTTCAGCAGGGAGAAACCAGCCTGGAAGGGTGGAGGGGAGTGTGGAAATGAACCTCCGTGGGAGTCTTGAGTTTTCCAGGCCCTCTCTCCGTGAGGGAGGCAATGCCCGTGGGTGTCGCCGTTGCCGGGACAGTCTCACACACGCAGGCGCGTGGCTCTGGTTCATCTCCACGGAGAAGACCAGAGCGAGACCCCAGAGAGAAGATACATCCCCGGCGTGATGGCCTGACGATGGATTCCTGTGTCCGGCAACATGGGGAGGCTGCAGTGTGGCCGGTGTGGAAACTGGCAAGGAGAGCGAAGGCGCCACGCCGGTCTTCCACCCTTCCCTGGGATGTTTCTGGGTGCCCGCAGAGCTCCGGGAGCAAACAGTCAGCATGGCCAGCCTTCCGGGGGCCGGAGAGACGTGAGCAACAGGCCCCCTTGCAGAGGGCAAAGCAACGTGGAATCCAAAATCACGCCTCAGTCGTCCTGAGTGTGGCTCCTCCGTGGTCGGCGCTGTCGGCCTGGCGCTCCGTTGCAGGGCTCAGCCCGGGGATGTGCGGTCTGTGCACCAGGCGGTTGAAAACCCGACGGCAACCCGAGTCCCGGTCCTTTGTCTCTGAGGAAACCGCCCATTCCTTGGGCCACCGAATCGGGGCGAATGAGTGCCCCGCCGGCCGACGCGGCGGCGGCTGTGGGCCCAGCCCTCAGCCGGCGCCGGGCGCTTACCGTTTTCCCGGAGCGCGGGGGTCCCGTCGCTCCCGGAGGCCGAAGGCCGCTTTTCCTCTCTGCCTTCCTCCCTCTGTCCCTGGCTCCCTCCCGCCCGCCCCCTGTCCCTGCGTCGCTCTGTCTTTCCCTCCGTTCCTCACTGCCTCCCTCTCTCCCACCCTCCCTCCCTCCTAACGTCCCTCCGCCCATCCTTCCGCCCCTCTAGGTCTCCCGTTCCTCTCTCCATCTCTGCCCGCCTTCCCTCCCGCCTGGAACGGTCAGCGTCCCCGGTGTGCGCGGGGCCTGCGGTCGGCGTTCCGCCGGCGGGCGCTCCATGGTGGCAGCTGGGAGGCTGCAGGGGCACGGACGGGCGAGCGACGGTGGAGCGGAGGCGCAGAGGAGGCGAGCCGCGGGAGGGATGGCAGGCCCGGACGCTGCGCGGGCCCGGTGTTTGGCGGGACGGGGGTCTCCACCCAGCCCAGGGGAGGACGACGCATTTTCCGGGGGTGGGGGGTGGGGGTGGGGGTGGGGAGGGGGTGGTCAGGCGTGGGTGGGGTGGTGGAAAGCCATGAGAGCTCTGCCCGGGCTGCTCCCACAGCCTAGGCGGCTGCCCGCAAACCCGCGCGTGCGCAGTAGGCGGCCCACCTGCCGCTACCTGGGCCGGCTCTGGGATCCCCGGGATGCCCAGGAAAGAATGGCAGTTCTCCGCTGTGTGGAGTCTCTCGCCGGGCCTAGACCTAGAAGGCAGGAATCCCAGGCGGGTCAGCCCGGCGGGGAAGACACGCCGCTCCATACCCAGCCAGGTGTTCCCCGCGAAAGAGAGGCCACCGCCCTGCCCCGACCCGACCCGACCCGACCCCGTCCCAACCCCGCGTCCTAAAGCTCCTCCAGCAGAGCCCGGTATTCTTCCTCGCTGAGGGGTGCTTCCAGCGAGGCGGCCTCTTCCAAGGCCTCCAGCTCCCCCGGGGCCTCCGTTTCTAGGAAAGGTTGCGCCTGCTGCAGAAACTCCGGGCTCGCCAGGAGCTCATCCAGCAGCAGGCCGGAGGGGAGTGCAGACGAGCGCCCCGGCTCCTGGAGCGCCTGGGAGGGCGCCCGGATGCCTTGCATCTGCCCCTGCCGCGCGGAGGCCTCCGGGGGCGCGGGCTGGGGAGGTGGAGCTGCCCCCGCTTGGGGTTCCCACGCCGCCCCGGCGACCTGGGGACCCCGGCCCCAGCCCCACCACGGACTCCCCTGGGACGTGGGTGGCGCAAGCACACCTTGGCCCTGTGGCCCCGCTTGCGCGGGCCCAGGCTGTCCCACCGCGCAAGGGCCCGGCGGGCCGTGGCGCTGCGGGTCCCGGTCCTCCCGGCATTTGCCCGGCTGCGGCTGCGGAGGCCACCGAGGAGTCTGAGGGTGGGAGAGCGCCCCTTCCGGAGGAGCCGGGGCAGCGTAGGCAAAATCCCCGCGTGCCGGGGCAGGTTGGGAGATCCCCTCTGCCGGCGCGGCCTGGCTGGGCTGGAGCACGGGGACGGCCCTCGCTCCCTGGCTCACGAAAGCCCCCTGTGGGAGAGCCCCAGGCGCGCAGGGCACGTGGGGTGCGGGAAGCCCCGTTCCCCACGCCCCGGTGTGGGCGCAGGCGACCCACGAGGGAGCAGGGTGACACCCGCCGGGGGCCGCGTTGCACGGGCCGCCTGCGTGCGCGGGCGCCCTGCCACCCTGTCCCGGGTGCCTGGCCCTTCGATTCTGAAACCAGATCTGAATCCTGGACTCCGGGAGGCCCGTCTCTCTGGCCAGCTCTTCCCTGGCGGCGATGTCTGGAAAGCGATCCTTCTCAAAGGCTCGGAGGAGCAGGGCGGTCTGGGATCCGGTGACGGCGGTCCGCTTTCGCCTGCCTTCTTGCGGGCCGCGTCTCCCGGGCCAGGGCCGAGATTCCCGCCGGTGCTGCCTCAGCTGGCGTGACCTCTCATTCTGAAACCAAATCTGGACCCTGGGCTCCGGAATGCCGATAGCCTGGGCCAGCCGTTCTCTGGTGGCGATGCCCGGATACGGGTTCCGCTCAAAGCAGGCTCGCAGGGCCTCGCTTTGGCTCGGGGTCCAAACGAGTCTCCTTCGCCGTCCTCGTCCTCGGGCTTCCGCGGGGAGGGTGCTGTCCGAAGGTGTCGGGAGGGCCATCGCGGGGAGCCCCGGCCGGAATTTCACCGACGGACACGGGCGGAGAGAGGCCGGCGGGCTCCCGTGCACCTCAGCCGGACTGTGCACTGCGGCAGGTGCAGCCAGGAAGCCGGCCCAGACAGCCAGCCAGCGGCTCTTATAAAGGCCCACAGGCAGGCAGGCTCCACCCCTTCATGAATGGCGGTGAGCCCTGGGACAGCCCGCCCCCCCAGGAAGGGCCCCATGGCCTTGAGGTCAGGGGCGGGGGGGGGGGGGGGGGTGGGCGGTTGAGGGTGGGGCGGGGGAGGGCGTGGTGATGGTGGTGGTGGGGCCGGAGAGACGAAGCGGAAGGGGGAGAGGGGGAAGGGGTGAGGGGGGCGCGTTTCGGGGGCTGGCTCTCCGGACCTCTCCAGGAATCCCGCGGGAACTGGAAGCCGCTCTCTGGGCTCCCACGCGTCTTCAGCAGGGAGAAACCAGCCTGGAAGGGTGGAGGGGAGTGTGGAAATGAACCTCCGTGGGAGTCTTGAGTTTTCCAGGCCCTCTCTCCGTGAGGGAGGCAATGCCCGTGGGTGTCGCCGTTGCCGGGACAGTCTCACACACGCAGGCGCGTGGCTCTGGTTCATCTCCACGGAGAAGACCAGAGCGAGACCCCAGAGAGAAGATACATCCCCGGCGTGATGGCCTGACGATGGATTCCTGTGTCCGGCAACATGGGGAGGCTGCAGTGTGGCCGGTGTGGAAACTGGCAAGGAGAGCGAAGGCGCCACGCCGGTCTTCCACCCTTCCCTGGGATGTTTCTGGGTGCCCGCAGAGCTCCGGGAGCAAACAGTCAGCATGGCCAGCCTTCCGGGGGCCGGAGAGACGTGAGCAACAGGCCCCCTTGCAGAGGGCAAAGCAACGTGGAATCCAAAATCACGCCTCAGTCGTCCTGAGTGTGGCTCCTCCGTGGTCGGCGCTGTCGGCCTGGCGCTCCGTTGCAGGGCTCAGCCCGGGGATGTGCGGTCTGTGCACCAGGCGGTTGAAAACCCGACGGCAACCCGAGTCCCGGTCCTTTGTCTCTGAGGAAACCGCCCATTCCTTGGGCCACCGAATCGGGGCGAATGAGTGCCCCGCCGGCCGACGCGGCGGCGGCTGTGGGCCCAGCCCTCAGCCGGCGCCGGGCGCTTACCGTTTTCCCGGAGCGCGGGGGTCCCGTCGCTCCCGGAGGCCGAAGGCCGCTTTTCCTCTCTGCCTTCCTCCCTCTGTCCCTGGCTCCCTCCCGCCCGCCCCCTGTCCCTGCGTCGCTCTGTCTTTCCCTCCGTTCCTCACTGCCTCCCTCTCTCCCACCCTCCCTCCCTCCTAACGTCCCTCCGCCCATCCTTCCGCCCCTCTAGGTCTCCCGTTCCTCTCTCCATCTCTGCCCGCCTTCCCTCCCGCCTGGAACGGTCAGCGTCCCCGGTGTGCGCGGGGCCTGCGGTCGGCGTTCCGCCGGCGGGCGCTCCATGGTGGCAGCTGGGAGGCTGCAGGGGCACGGACCGGCGAGCGACGGTGGAGCGGAGGCGCAGAGGAGGCGAGCCGCGGGAGGGATGGCAGGCCCGGACGCTGCGCGGGCCCGGTGTTTGGCGGGACGGGGGTCTCCACCCAGCCCAGGGGAGGACGACGCATTTTCCGGGGGTGGGGGGTGGGGGTGGGGGTGGGGAGGGGGTGGTCAGGCGTGGGTGGGGTGGTGGAAAGCCATGAGAGCTCTGCCCGGGCTGCTCCCACAGCCTAGGCGGCTGCCCGCAAACCCGCGCGTGCGCAGTAGGCGGCCCACCTGCCGCTACCTGGGCCGGCTCTGGGATCCCCGGGATGCCCAGGAAAGAATGGCAGTTCTCCGCTGTGTGGAGTCTCTCGCCGGGCCTAGACCTAGAAGGCAGGAATCCCAGGCGGGTCAGCCCGGCGGGGAAGACACGCCGCTCCATACCCAGCCAGGTGTTCCCCGCGAAAGAGAGGCCACCGCCCTGCCCCGACCCGACCCGACCCGACCCCGTCCCAACCCCGCGTCCTAAAGCTCCTCCAGCAGAGCCCGGTATTCTTCCTCGCTGAGGGGTGCTTCCAGCGAGGCGGCCTCTTCCAAGGCCTCCAGCTCCCCCGGGGCCTCCGTTTCTAGGAAAGGTTGCGCCTGCTGCAGAAACTCCGGGCTCGCCAGGAGCTCATCCAGCAGCAGGCCGGAGGGGAGTGCAGACGAGCGCCCCGGCTCCTGGAGCGCCTGGGAGGGCGCCCGGATGCCTTGCATCTGCCCCTGCCGCGCGGAGGCCTCCGGGGGCGCGGGCTGGGGAGGTGGAGCTGCCCCCGCTTGGGGTTCCCACGCCGCCCCGGCGACCTGGGGACCCCGGCCCCAGCCCCACCACGGACTCCCCTGGGACGTGGGTGGCGCAAGCACACCTTGGCCCTGTGGCCCCGCTTGCGCGGGCCCAGGCTGTCCCACCGCGCAAGGGCCCGGCGGGCCGTGGCGCTGCGGGTCCCGGTCCTCCCGGCATTTGCCCGGCTGCGGCTGCGGAGGCCACCGAGGAGTCTGAGGGTGGGAGAGCGCCCCTTCCGGAGGAGCCGGGGCAGCGTAGGCAAAATCCCCGCGTGCCGGGGCAGGTTGGGAGATCCCCTCTGCCGGCGCGGCCTGGCTGGGCTGGAGCACGGGGACGGCCCTCGCTCCCTGGCTCACGAAAGCCCCCTGTGGGAGAGCCCCAGGCGCGCAGGGCACGTGGGGTGCGGGAAGCCCCGTTCCCCACGCCCCGGTGTGGGCGCAGGCGACCCACGAGGGAGCAGGGTGACACCCGCCGGGGGCCGCGTTGCACGGGCCGCCTGCGTGCGCGGGCGCCCTGCCACCCTGTCCCGGGTGCCTGGCCCTTCGATTCTGAAACCAGATCTGAATCCTGGACTCCGGGAGGCCCGTCTCTCTGGCCAGCTCTTCCCTGGCGGCGATGTCTGGAAAGCGATCCTTCTCAAAGGCTCGGAGGAGCAGGGCGGTCTGGGATCCGGTGACGGCGGTCCGCTTTCGCCTGCCTTCTTGCGGGCCGCGTCTCCCGGGCCAGGGCCGAGATTCCCGCCGGTGCTGCCTCAGCTGGCGTGACCTCTCATTCTGAAACCAAATCTGGACCCTGGGCTCCGGAATGCCGATAGCCTGGGCCAGCCGTTCTCTGGTGGCGATGCCCGGATACGGGTTCCGCTCAAAGCAGGCTCGCAGGGCCTCGCTTTGGCTCGGGGTCCAAACGAGTCTCCTTCGCCGTCCTCGTCCTCGGGCTTCCGCGGGGAGGGTGCTGTCCGAAGGTGTCGGGAGGGCCATCGCGGGGAGCCCCGGCCGGAATTTCACCGACGGACACGGGCGGAGAGAGGCCGGCGGGCTCCCGTGCACCTCAGCCGGACTGTGCACTGCGGCAGGTGCAGCCAGGAAGCCGGCCCAGACAGCCAGCCAGCGGCTCTTATAAAGGCCCACAGGCAGGCAGGCTCCACCCCTTCATGAATGGCGGTGAGCCCTGGGACAGCCCGCCCCCCCAGGAAGGGCCCCATGGCCTTGAGGTCAGGGGCGGGGGGGGGGGGGGGTGGGCGGTTGAGGGTGGGGCGGGGGAGGGCGTGGTGATGGTGGTGGTGGGGCCGGAGAGACGAAGCGGAAGGGGGAGAGGGGGAAGGGGTGAGGGGGGCGCGTTTCGGGGGCTGGCTCTCCGGACCTCTCCAGGAATCCCGCGGGAACTGGAAGCCGCTCTCTGGGCTCCCACGCGTCTTCAGCAGGGAGAAACCAGCCTGGAAGGGTGGAGGGGAGTGTGGAAATGAACCTCCGTGGGAGTCTTGAGTTTTCCAGGCCCTCTCTCCGTGAGGGAGGCAATGCCCGTGGGTGTCGCCGTTGCCGGGACAGTCTCACACACGCAGGCGCGTGGCTCTGGTTCATCTCCACGGAGAAGACCAGAGCGAGACCCCAGAGAGAAGATACATCCCCGGCGTGATGGCCTGACGATGGATTCCTGTGTCCGGCAACATGGGGAGGCTGCAGTGTGGCCGGTGTGGAAACTGGCAAGGAGAGCGAAGGCGCCACGCCGGTCTTCCACCCTTCCCTGGGATGTTTCTGGGTGCCCGCAGAGCTCCGGGAGCAAACAGTCAGCATGGCCAGCCTTCCGGGGGCCGGAGAGACGTGAGCAACAGGCCCCCTTGCAGAGGGCAAAGCAACGTGGAATCCAAAATCACGCCTCAGTCGTCCTGAGTGTGGCTCCTCCGTGGTCGGCGCTGTCGGCCTGGCGCTCCGTTGCAGGGCTCAGCCTGGGGATGTGCGGTCTGTGCACCAGGCGGTTGAAAACCCGACGGCAACCCGAGTCCCGGTCCTTTGTCTCTGAGGAAACCGCCCATTCCTTGGGCCACCGAATCGGGGCGAATGAGTGCCCCGCCGGCCGACGCGGCGGCGGCTGTGGGCCCAGCCCTCAGCCGGCGCCGGGCGCTTACCGTTTTCCCGGAGCGCGGGGGTCCCGTCGCTCCCGGAGGCCGAAGGCCGCTTTTCCTCTCTGCCTTCCTCCCTCTGTCCCTGGCTCCCTCCCGCCCGCCCCCTGTCCCTGCGTCGCTCTGTCTTTCCCTCCGTTCCTCACTGCCTCCCTCTCTCCCACCCTCCCTCCCTCCTAACGTCCCTCCGCCCATCCTTCCGCCCCTCTAGGTCTCCCGTTCCTCTCTCCATCTCTGCCCGCCTTCCCTCCCGCCTGGAACGGTCAGCGTCCCCGGTGTGCGCGGGGCCTGCGGTCGGCGTTCCGCCGGCGGGCGCTCCATGGTGGCAGCTGGGAGGCTGCAGGGGCACGGACGGGCGAGCGACGGTGGAGCGGAGGCGCAGAGGAGGCGAGCCGCGGGAGGGATGGCAGGCCCGGACGCTGCGCGGGCCCGGTGTTTGGCGGGACGGGGGTCTCCACCCAGCCCAGGGGAGGACGACGCATTTTCCGGGGGTGGGGGGTGGGGGTGGGGGTGGGGAGGGGGTGGTCAGGCGTGGGTGGGGTGGTGGAAAGCCATGAGAGCTCTGCCCGGGCTGCTCCCACAGCCTAGGCGGCTGCCCGCAAACCCGCGCGTGCGCAGTAGGCGGCCCACCTGCCGCTACCTGGGCCGGCTCTGGGATCCCCGGGATGCCCAGGAAAGAATGGCAGTTCTCCGCTGTGTGGAGTCTCTCGCCGGGCCTAGACCTAGAAGGCAGGAATCCCAGGCGGGTCAGCCCGGCGGGGAAGACACGCCGCTCCATACCCAGCCAGGTGTTCCCCGCGAAAGAGAGGCCACCGCCCTGCCCCGACCCGACCCGACCCGACCCCGTCCCAACCCCGCGTCCTAAAGCTCCTCCAGCAGAGCCCGGTATTCTTCCTCGCTGAGGGGTGCTTCCAGCGAGGCGGCCTCTTCCAAGGCCTCCAGCTCCCCCGGGGCCTCCGTTTCTAGGAAAGGTTGCGCCTGCTGCAGAAACTCCGGGCTCGCCAGGAGCTCATCCAGCAGCAGGCCGGAGGGGAGTGCAGACGAGCGCCCCGGCTCCTGGAGCGCCTGGGAGGGCGCCCGGATGCCTTGCATCTGCCCCTGCCGCGCGGAGGCCTCCGGGGGCGCGGGCTGGGGAGGTGGAGCTGCCCCCGCTTGGGGTTCCCACGCCGCCCCGGCGACCTGGGGACCCCGGCCCCAGCCCCACCACGGACTCCCCTGGGACGTGGGTGGCGCAAGCACACCTTGGCCCTGTGGCCCCGCTTGCGCGGGCCCAGGCTGTCCCACCGCGCAAGGGCCCGGCGGGCCGTGGCGCTGCGGGTCCCGGTCCTCCCGGCATTTGCCCGGCTGCGGCTGCGGAGGCCACCGAGGAGTCTGAGGGTGGGAGAGCGCCCCTTCCGGAGGAGTCGGGGCAGCGTAGGCAAAATCCCCGCGTGCCGGGGCAGGTTGGGAGATCCCCTCTGCCGGCGCGGCCTGGCTGGGCTGGAGCACGGGGACGGCCCTCGCTCCCTGGCTCACGAAAGCCCCCTGTGGGAGAGCCCCAGGCGCGCAGGGCACGTGGGGTGCGGGAAGCCCCGTTCCCCACGCCCCGGTGTGGGCGCAGGCGACCCACGAGGGAGCAGGGTGACACCCGCCGGGGGCCGCGTTGCACGGGCCGCCTGCGTGCGCGGGCGCCCTGCCACCCTGTCCCGGGTGCCTGGCCCTTCGATTCTGAAACCAGATCTGAATCCTGGACTCCGGGAGGCCCGTCTCTCTGGCCAGCTCTTCCCTGGCGGCGATGTCTGGAAAGCGATCCTTCTCAAAGGCTCGGAGGAGCAGGGCGGTCTGGGATCCGGTGACGGCGGTCCGCTTTCGCCTGCCTTCTTGCGGGCCGCGTCTCCCGGGCCAGGGCCGAGATTCCCGCCGGTGCTGCCTCAGCTGGCGTGACCTCTCATTCTGAAACCAAATCTGGACCCTGGGCTCCGGAATGCCGATAGCCTGGGCCAGCCGTTCTCTGGTGGCGATGCCCGGATACGGGTTCCGCTCAAAGCAGGCTCGCAGGGCCTCGCTTTGGCTCGGGGTCCAAACGAGTCTCCTTCGCCGTCCTCGTCCTCGGGCTTCCGCGGGGAGGGTGCTGTCCGAAGGTGTCGGGAGGGCCATCGCGGGGAGCCCCGGCCGGAATTTCACCGACGGACACGGGCGGAGAGAGGCCGGCGGGCTCCCGTGCACCTCAGCCGGACTGTGCACTGCGGCAGGTGCAGCCAGGAAGCCGGCCCAGACAGCCAGCCAGCGGCTCTTATAAAGGCCCACAGGCAGGCAGGCTCCACCCCTTCATGAATGGCGGTGAGCCCTGGGACAGCCCGCCCCCCCAGGAAGGGCCCCATGGCCTTGAGGTCAGGGGCGGGGGGGGGGGGGGGGGGTGGGCGGTTGAGGGTGGGGCGGGGGAGGGCGTGGTGATGGTGGTGGTGGGGCCGGAGAGACGAAGCGGAAGGGGGAGAGGGGGAAGGGGTGAGGGGGGCGCGTTTCGGGGGCTGGCTCTCCGGACCTCTCCAGGAATCCCGCGGGAACTGGAAGCCGCTCTCTGGGCTCCCACGCGTCTTCAGCAGGGAGAAACCAGCCTGGAAGGGTGGAGGGGAGTGTGGAAATGAACCTCCGTGGGAGTCTTGAGTTTTCCAGGCCCTCTCTCCGTGAGGGAGGCAATGCCCGTGGGTGTCGCCGTTGCCGGGACAGTCTCACACACGCAGGCGCGTGGCTCTGGTTCATCTCCACGGAGAAGACCAGAGCGAGACCCCAGAGAGAAGATACATCCCCGGCGTGATGGCCTGACGATGGATTCCTGTGTCCGGCAACATGGGGAGGCTGCAGTGTGGCCGGTGTGGAAACTGGCAAGGAGAGCGAAGGCGCCACGCCGGTCTTCCACCCTTCCCTGGGATGTTTCTGGGTGCCCGCAGAGCTCCGGGAGCAAACAGTCAGCATGGCCAGCCTTCCGGGGGCCGGAGAGACGTGAGCAACAGGCCCCCTTGCAGAGGGCAAAGCAACGTGGAATCCAAAATCACGCCTCAGTCGTCCTGAGTGTGGCTCCTCCGTGGTCGGCGCTGTCGGCCTGGCGCTCCGTTGCAGGGCTCAGCCTGGGGATGTGCGGTCTGTGCACCAGGCGGTTGAAAACCCGACGGCAACCCGAGTCCCGGTCCTTTGTCTCTGAGGAAACCGCCCATTCCTTGGGCCACCGAATCGGGGCGAATGAGTGCCCCGCCGGCCGACGCGGCGGCGGCTGTGGGCCCAGCCCTCAGCCGGCGCCGGGCGCTTACCGTTTTCCCGGAGCGCGGGGGTCCCGTCGCTCCCGGAGGCCGAAGGCCGCTTTTCCTCTCTGCCTTCCTCCCTCTGTCCCTGGCTCCCTCCCGCCCGCCCCCTGTCCCTGCGTCGCTCTGTCTTTCCCTCCGTTCCTCACTGCCTCCCTCTCTCCCACCCTCCCTCCCTCCTAACGTCCCTCCGCCCATCCTTCCGCCCCTCTAGGTCTCCCGTTCCTCTCTCCATCTCTGCCCGCCTTCCCTCCCGCCTGGAACGGTCAGCGTCCCCGGTGTGCGCGGGGCCTGCGGTCGGCGTTCCGCCGGCGGGCGCTCCATGGTGGCAGCTGGGAGGCTGCAGGGGCACGGACGGGCGAGCGACGGTGGAGCGGAGGCGCAGAGGAGGCGAGCCGCGGGAGGGATGGCAGGCCCGGACGCTGCGCGGGCCCGGTGTTTGGCGGGACGGGGGTCTCCACCCAGCCCAGGGGAGGACGACGCATTTTCCGGGGGTGGGGGGTGGGGGTGGGGGTGGGGAGGGGGTGGTCAGGCGTGGGTGGGGTGGTGGAAAGCCATGAGAGCTCTGCCCGGGCTGCTCCCACAGCCTAGGCGGCTGCCCGCAAACCCGCGCGTGCGCAGTAGGCGGCCCACCTGCCGCTACCTGGGCCGGCTCTGGGATCCCCGGGATGCCCAGGAAAGAATGGCAGTTCTCCGCTGTGTGGAGTCTCTCGCCGGGCCTAGACCTAGAAGGCAGGAATCCCAGGCGGGTCAGCCCGGCGGGGAAGACACGCCGCTCCATACCCAGCCAGGTGTTCCCCGCGAAAGAGAGGCCACCGCCCTGCCCCGACCCGACCCGACCCGACCCCGTCCCAACCCCGCGTCCTAAAGCTCCTCCAGCAGAGCCCGGTATTCTTCCTCGCTGAGGGGTGCTTCCAGCGAGGCGGCCTCTTCCAAGGCCTCCAGCTCCCCCGGGGCCTCCGTTTCTAGGAAAGGTTGCGCCTGCTGCAGAAACTCCGGGCTCGCCAGGAGCTCATCCAGCAGCAGGCCGGAGGGGAGTGCAGACGAGCGCCCCGGCTCCTGGAGCGCCTGGGAGGGCGCCCGGATGCCTTGCATCTGCCCCTGCCGCGCGGAGGCCTCCGGGGGCGCGGGCTGGGGAGGTGGAGCTGCCCCCGCTTGGGGTTCCCACGCCGCCCCGGCGACCTGGGGACCCCGGCCCCAGCCCCACCACGGACTCCCCTGGGACGTGGGTGGCGCAAGCACACCTTGGCCCTGTGGCCCCGCTTGCGCGGGCCCAGGCTGTCCCACCGCGCAAGGGCCCGGCGGGCCGTGGCGCTGCGGGTCCCGGTCCTCCCGGCATTTGCCCGGCTGCGGCTGCGGAGGCCACCGAGGAGTCTGAGGGTGGGAGAGCGCCCCTTCCGGAGGAGCCGGGGCAGCGTAGGCAAAATCCCCGCGTGCCGGGGCAGGTTGGGAGATCCCCTCTGCCGGCGCGGCCTGGCTGGGCTGGAGCACGGGGACGGCCCTCGCTCCCTGGCTCACGAAAGCCCCCTGTGGGAGAGCCCCAGGCGCGCAGGGCACGTGGGGTGCGGGAAGCCCCGTTCCCCACGCCCCGGTGTGGGCGCAGGCGACCCACGAGGGAGCAGGGTGACACCCGCCGGGGGCCGCGTTGCACGGGCCGCCTGCGTGCGCGGGCGCCCTGCCACCCTGTCCCGGGTGCCTGGCCCTTCGATTCTGAAACCAGATCTGAATCCTGGACTCCGGGAGGCCCGTCTCTCTGGCCAGCTCTTCCCTGGCGGCGATGTCTGGAAAGCGATCCTTCTCAAAGGCTCGGAGGAGCAGGGCGGTCTGGGATCCGGTGACGGCGGTCCGCTTTCGCCTGCCTTCTTGCGGGCCGCGTCTCCCGGGCCAGGGCCGAGATTCCCGCCGGTGCTGCCTCAGCTGGCGTGACCTCTCATTCTGAAACCAAATCTGGACCCTGGGCTCCGGAATGCCGATAGCCTGGGCCAGCCGTTCTCTGGTGGCGATGCCCGGATACGGGTTCCGCTCAAAGCAGGCTCGCAGGGCCTCGCTTTGGCTCGGGGTCCAAACGAGTCTCCTTCGCCGTCCTCGTCCTCGGGCTTCCGCGGGGAGGGTGCTGTCCGAAGGTGTCGGGAGGGCCATCGCGGGGAGCCCCGGCCGGAATTTCACCGACGGACACGGGCGGAGAGAGGCCGGCGGGCTCCCGTGCACCTCAGCCGGACTGTGCACTGCGGCAGGTGCAGCCAGGAAGCCGGCCCAGACAGCCAGCCAGCGGCTCTTATAAAGGCCCACAGGCAGGCAGGCTCCACCCCTTCATGAATGGCGGTGAGCCCTGGGACAGCCCGCCCCCCCAGGAAGGGCCCCATGGCCTTGAGGTCAGGGGCGGGGGGGGGGGGGGGGGGTGGGCGGTTGAGGGTGGGGCGGGGGAGGGCGTGGTGATGGTGGTGGTGGGGCCGGAGAGACGAAGCGGAAGGGGGAGAGGGGGAAGGGGTGAGGGGGGCGCGTTTCGGGGGCTGGCTCTCCGGACCTCTCCAGGAATCCCGCGGGAACTGGAAGCCGCTCTCTGGGCTCCCACGCGTCTTCAGCAGGGAGAAACCAGCCTGGAAGGGTGGAGGGGAGTGTGGAAATGAACCTCCGTGGGAGTCTTGAGTTTTCCAGGCCCTCTCTCCGTGAGGGAGGCAATGCCCGTGGGTGTCGCCGTTGCCGGGACAGTCTCACACACGCAGGCGCGTGGCTCTGGTTCATCTCCACGGAGAAGACCAGAGCGAGACCCCAGAGAGAAGATACATCCCCGGCGTGATGGCCTGACGATGGATTCCTGTGTCCGGCAACATGGGGAGGCTGCAGTGTGGCCGGTGTGGAAACTGGCAAGGAGAGCGAAGGCGCCACGCCGGTCTTCCACCCTTCCCTGGGATGTTTCTGGGTGCCCGCAGAGCTCCGGGAGCAAACAGTCAGCATGGCCAGCCTTCCGGGGGCCGGAGAGACGTGAGCAACAGGCCCCCTTGCAGAGGGCAAAGCAACGTGGAATCCAAAATCACGCCTCAGTCGTCCTGAGTGTGGCTCCTCCGTGGTCGGCGCTGTCGGCCTGGCGCTCCGTTGCAGGGCTCAGCCTGGGGATGTGCGGTCTGTGCACCAGGCGGTTGAAAACCCGACGGCAACCCGAGTCCCGGTCCTTTGTCTCTGAGGAAACCGCCCATTCCTTGGGCCACCGAATCGGGGCGAATGAGTGCCCCGCCGGCCGACGCGGCGGCGGCTGTGGGCCCAGCCCTCAGCCGGCGCCGGGCGCTTACCGTTTTCCCGGAGCGCGGGGGTCCCGTCGCTCCCGGAGGCCGAAGGCCGCTTTTCCTCTCTGCCTTCCTCCCTCTGTCCCTGGCTCCCTCCCGCCCGCCCCCTGTCCCTGCGTCGCTCTGTCTTTCCCTCCGTTCCTCACTGCCTCCCTCTCTCCCACCCTCCCTCCCTCCTAACGTCCCTCCGCCCATCCTTCCGCCCCTCTAGGTCTCCCGTTCCTCTCTCCATCTCTGCCCGCCTTCCCTCCCGCCTGGAACGGTCAGCGTCCCCGGTGTGCGCGGGGCCTGCGGTCGGCGTTCCGCCGGCGGGCGCTCCATGGTGGCAGCTGGGAGGCTGCAGGGGCACGGACGGGCGAGCGACGGTGGAGCGGAGGCGCAGAGGAGGCGAGCCGCGGGAGGGATGGCAGGCCCGGACGCTGCGCGGGCCCGGTGTTTGGCGGGACGGGGGTCTCCACCCAGCCCAGGGGAGGACGACGCATTTTCCGGGGGTGGGGGGTGGGGGTGGGGGTGGGGAGGGGGTGGTCAGGCGTGGGTGGGGTGGTGGAAAGCCATGAGAGCTCTGCCCGGGCTGCTCCCACAGCCTAGGCGGCTGCCCGCAAACCCGCGCGTGCGCAGTAGGCGGCCCACCTGCCGCTACCTGGGCCGGCTCTGGGATCCCCGGGATGCCCAGGAAAGAATGGCAGTTCTCCGCTGTGTGGAGTCTCTCGCCGGGCCTAGACCTAGAAGGCAGGAATCCCAGGCGGGTCAGCCCGGCGGGGAAGACACGCCGCTCCATACCCAGCCAGGTGTTCCCCGCGAAAGAGAGGCCACCGCCCTGCCCCGACCCGACCCGACCCGACCCCGTCCCAACCCCGCGTCCTAAAGCTCCTCCAGCAGAGCCCGGTATTCTTCCTCGCTGAGGGGTGCTTCCAGCGAGGCGGCCTCTTCCAAGGCCTCCAGCTCCCCCGGGGCCTCCGTTTCTAGGAAAGGTTGCGCCTGCTGCAGAAACTCCGGGCTCGCCAGGAGCTCATCCAGCAGCAGGCCGGAGGGGAGTGCAGACGAGCGCCCCGGCTCCTGGAGCGCCTGGGAGGGCGCCCGGATGCCTTGCATCTGCCCCTGCCGCGCGGAGGCCTCCGGGGGCGCGGGCTGGGGAGGTGGAGCTGCCCCCGCTTGGGGTTCCCACGCCGCCCCGGCGACCTGGGGACCCCGGCCCCAGCCCCACCACGGACTCCCCTGGGACGTGGGTGGCGCAAGCACACCTTGGCCCTGTGGCCCCGCTTGCGCGGGCCCAGGCTGTCCCACCGCGCAAGGGCCCGGCGGGCCGTGGCGCTGCGGGTCCCGGTCCTCCCGGCATTTGCCCGGCTGCGGCTGCGGAGGCCACCGAGGAGTCTGAGGGTGGGAGAGCGCCCCTTCCGGAGGAGCCGGGGCAGCGTAGGCAAAATCCCCGCGTGCCGGGGCAGGTTGGGAGATCCCCTCTGCCGGCGCGGCCTGGCTGGGCTGGAGCACGGGGACGGCCCTCGCTCCCTGGCTCACGAAAGCCCCCTGTGGGAGAGCCCCAGGCGCGCAGGGCACGTGGGGTGCGGGAAGCCCCGTTCCCCACGCCCCGGTGTGGGCGCAGGCGACCCACGAGGGAGCAGGGTGACACCCGCCGGGGGCCGCGTTGCACGGGCCGCCTGCGTGCGCGGGCGCCCTGCCACCCTGTCCCGGGTGCCTGGCCCTTCGATTCTGAAACCAGATCTGAATCCTGGACTCCGGGAGGCCCGTCTCTCTGGCCAGCTCTTCCCTGGCGGCGATGTCTGGAAAGCGATCCTTCTCAAAGGCTCGGAGGAGCAGGGCGGTCTGGGATCCGGTGACGGCGGTCCGCTTTCGCCTGCCTTCTTGCGGGCCGCGTCTCCCGGGCCAGGGCCGAGATTCCCGCCGGTGCTGCCTCAGCTGGCGTGACCTCTCATTCTGAAACCAAATCTGGACCCTGGGCTCCGGAATGCCGATAGCCTGGGCCAGCCGTTCTCTGGTGGCGATGCCCGGATACGGGTTCCGCTCAAAGCAGGCTCGCAGGGCCTCGCTTTGGCTCGGGGTCCAAACGAGTCTCCTTCGCCGTCCTCGTCCTCGGGCTTCCGCGGGGAGGGTGCTGTCCGAAGGTGTCGGGAGGGCCATCGCGGGGAGCCCCGGCCGGAATTTCACCGACGGACACGGGCGGAGAGAGGCCGGCGGGCTCCCGTGCACCTCAGCCGGACTGTGCACTGCGGCAGGTGCAGCCAGGAAGCCGGCCCAGACAGCCAGCCAGCGGCTCTTATAAAGGCCCACAGGCAGGCAGGCTCCACCCCTTCATGAATGGCGGTGAGCCCTGGGACAGCCCGCCCCCCCAGGAAGGGCCCCATGGCCTTGAGGTCAGGGGCGGGGGGGGGGGGGGGTGGGCGGTTGAGGGTGGGGCGGGGGAGGGCGTGGTGATGGTGGTGGTGGGGCCGGAGAGACGAAGCGGAAGGGGGAGAGGGGGAAGGGGTGAGGGGGGCGCGTTTCGGGGGCTGGCTCTCCGGACCTCTCCAGGAATCCCGCGGGAACTGGAAGCCGCTCTCTGGGCTCCCACGCGTCTTCAGCAGGGAGAAACCAGCCTGGAAGGGTGGAGGGGAGTGTGGAAATGAACCTCCGTGGGAGTCTTGAGTTTTCCAGGCCCTCTCTCCGTGAGGGAGGCAATGCCCGTGGGTGTCGCCGTTGCCGGGACAGTCTCACACACGCAGGCGCGTGGCTCTGGTTCATCTCCACGGAGAAGACCAGAGCGAGACCCCAGAGAGAAGATACATCCCCGGCGTGATGGCCTGACGATGGATTCCTGTGTCCGGCAACATGGGGAGGCTGCAGTGTGGCCGGTGTGGAAACTGGCAAGGAGAGCGAAGGCGCCACGCCGGTCTTCCACCCTTCCCTGGGATGTTTCTGGGTGCCCGCAGAGCTCCGGGAGCAAACAGTCAGCATGGCCAGCCTTCCGGGGGCCGGAGAGACGTGAGCAACAGGCCCCCTTGCAGAGGGCAAAGCAACGTGGAATCCAAAATCACGCCTCAGTCGTCCTGAGTGTGGCTCCTCCGTGGTCGGCGCTGTCGGCCTGGCGCTCCGTTGCAGGGCTCAGCCTGGGGATGTGCGGTCTGTGCACCAGGCGGTTGAAAACCCGACGGCAACCCGAGTCCCGGTCCTTTGTCTCTGAGGAAACCGCCCATTCCTTGGGCCACCGAATCGGGGCGAATGAGTGCCCCGCCGGCCGACGCGGCGGCGGCTGTGGGCCCAGCCCTCAGCCGGCGCCGGGCGCTTACCGTTTTCCCGGAGCGCGGGGGTCCCGTCGCTCCCGGAGGCCGAAGGCCGCTTTTCCTCTCTGCCTTCCTCCCTCTGTCCCTGGCTCCCTCCCGCCCGCCCCCTGTCCCTGCGTCGCTCTGTCTTTCCCTCCGTTCCTCACTGCCTCCCTCTCTCCCACCCTCCCTCCCTCCTAACGTCCCTCCGCCCATCCTTCCGCCCCTCTAGGTCTCCCGTTCCTCTCTCCATCTCTGCCCGCCTTCCCTCCCGCCTGGAACGGTCAGCGTCCCCGGTGTGCGCGGGGCCTGCGGTCGGCGTTCCGCCGGCGGGCGCTCCATGGTGGCAGCTGGGAGGCTGCAGGGGCACGGACGGGCGAGCGACGGTGGAGCGGAGGCGCAGAGGAGGCGAGCCGCGGGAGGGATGGCAGGCCCGGACGCTGCGCGGGCCCGGTGTTTGGCGGGACGGGGGTCTCCACCCAGCCCAGGGGAGGACGACGCATTTTCCGGGGGTGGGGGGTGGGGGTGGGGGTGGGGAGGGGGTGGTCAGGCGTGGGTGGGGTGGTGGAAAGCCATGAGAGCTCTGCCCGGGCTGCTCCCACAGCCTAGGCGGCTGCCCGCAAACCCGCGCGTGCGCAGTAGGCGGCCCACCTGCCGCTACCTGGGCCGGCTCTGGGATCCCCGGGATGCCCAGGAAAGAATGGCAGTTCTCCGCTGTGTGGAGTCTCTCGCCGGGCCTAGACCTAGAAGGCAGGAATCCCAGGCGGGTCAGCCCGGCGGGGAAGACACGCCGCTCCATACCCAGCCAGGTGTTCCCCGCGAAAGAGAGGCCACCGCCCTGCCCCGACCCGACCCGACCCGACCCCGTCCCAACCCCGCGTCCTAAAGCTCCTCCAGCAGAGCCCGGTATTCTTCCTCGCTGAGGGGTGCTTCCAGCGAGGCGGCCTCTTCCAAGGCCTCCAGCTCCCCCGGGGCCTCCGTTTCTAGGAAAGGTTGCGCCTGCTGCAGAAACTCCGGGCTCGCCAGGAGCTCATCCAGCAGCAGGCCGGAGGGGAGTGCAGACGAGCGCCCCGGCTCCTGGAGCGCCTGGGAGGGCGCCCGGATGCCTTGCATCTGCCCCTGCCGCGCGGAGGCCTCCGGGGGCGCGGGCTGGGGAGGTGGAGCTGCCCCCGCTTGGGGTTCCCACGCCGCCCCGGCGACCTGGGGACCCCGGCCCCAGCCCCACCACGGACTCCCCTGGGACGTGGGTGGCGCAAGCACACCTTGGCCCTGTGGCCCCGCTTGCGCGGGCCCAGGCTGTCCCACCGCGCAAGGGCCCGGCGGGCCGTGGCGCTGCGGGTCCCGGTCCTCCCGGCATTTGCCCGGCTGCGGCTGCGGAGGCCACCGAGGAGTCTGAGGGTGGGAGAGCGCCCCTTCCGGAGGAGCCGGGGCAGCGTAGGCAAAATCCCCGCGTGCCGGGGCAGGTTGGGAGATCCCCTCTGCCGGCGGGGCCTGGCTGGGCTGGAGCACGGGGACGGCCCTCGCTCCCTGGCTCACGAAAGCCCCCTGTGGGAGAGCCCCAGGCGCGCAGGGCACGTGGGGTGCGGGAAGCCCCGTTCCCCACGCCCCGGTGTGGGCGCAGGCGACCCACGAGGGAGCAGGGTGACACCCGCCGGGGGCCGCGTTGCACGGGCCGCCTGCGTGCGCGGGCGCCCTGCCACCCTGTCCCGGGTGCCTGGCCCTTCGATTCTGAAACCAGATCTGAATCCTGGACTCCGGGAGGCCCGTCTCTCTGGCCAGCTCTTCCCTGGCGGCGATGTCTGGAAAGCGATCCTTCTCAAAGGCTCGGAGGAGCAGGGCGGTCTGGGATCCGGTGACGGCGGTCCGCTTTCGCCTGCCTTCTTGCGGGCCGCGTCTCCCGGGCCAGGGCCGAGATTCCCGCCGGTGCTGCCTCAGCTGGCGTGACCTCTCATTCTGAAACCAAATCTGGACCCTGGGCTCCGGAATGCCGATAGCCTGGGCCAGCCGTTCTCTGGTGGCGATGCCCGGATACGGGTTCCGCTCAAAGCAGGCTCGCAGGGCCTCGCTTTGGCTCGGGGTCCAAACGAGTCTCCTTCGCCGTCCTCGTCCTCGGGCTTCCGCGGGGAGGGTGCTGTCCGAAGGTGTCGGGAGGGCCATCGCGGGGAGCCCCGGCCGGAATTTCACCGACGGACACGGGCGGAGAGAGGCCGGCGGGCTCCCGTGCACCTCAGCCGGACTGTGCACTGCGGCAGGTGCAGCCAGGAAGCCGGCCCAGACAGCCAGCCAGCGGCTCTTATAAAGGCCCACAGGCAGGCAGGCTCCACCCCTTCATGAATGGCGGTGAGCCCTGGGACAGCCCGCCCCCCCAGGAAGGGCCCCATGGCCTTGAGGTCAGGGGCGGGGGGGGGGGGGGGGTGGGCGGTTGAGGGTGGGGCGGGGGAGGGCGTGGTGATGGTGGTGGTGGGGCCGGAGAGACGAAGCGGAAGGGGGAGAGGGGGAAGGGGTGAGGGGGGCGCGTTTCGGGGGCTGGCTCTCCGGACCTCTCCAGGAATCCCGCGGGAACTGGAAGCCGCTCTCTGGGCTCCCACGCGTCTTCAGCAGGGAGAAACCAGCCTGGAAGGGTGGAGGGGAGTGTGGAAATGAACCTCCGTGGGAGTCTTGAGTTTTCCAGGCCCTCTCTCCGTGAGGGAGGCAATGCCCGTGGGTGTCGCCGTTGCCGGGACAGTCTCACACACGCAGGCGCGTGGCTCTGGTTCATCTCCACGGAGAAGACCAGAGCGAGACCCCAGAGAGAAGATACATCCCCGGCGTGATGGCCTGACGATGGATTCCTGTGTCCGGCAACATGGGGAGGCTGCAGTGTGGCCGGTGTGGAAACTGGCAAGGAGAGCGAAGGCGCCACGCCGGTCTTCCACCCTTCCCTGGGATGTTTCTGGGTGCCCGCAGAGCTCCGGGAGCAAACAGTCAGCATGGCCAGCCTTCCGGGGGCCGGAGAGACGTGAGCAACAGGCCCCCTTGCAGAGGGCAAAGCAACGTGGAATCCAAAATCACGCCTCAGTCGTCCTGAGTGTGGCTCCTCCGTGGTCGGCGCTGTCGGCCTGGCGCTCCGTTGCAGGGCTCAGCCCGGGGATGTGCGGTCTGTGCACCAGGCGGTTGAAAACCCGACGGCAACCCGAGTCCCGGTCCTTTGTCTCTGAGGAAACCGCCCATTCCTTGGGCCACCGAATCGGGGCGAATGAGTGCCCCGCCGGCCGACGCGGCGGCGGCTGTGGGCCCAGCCCTCAGCCGGCGCCGGGCGCTTACCGTTTTCCCGGAGCGCGGGGGTCCCGTCGCTCCCGGAGGCCGAAGGCCGCTTTTCCTCTCTGCCTTCCTCCCTCTGTCCCTGGCTCCCTCCCGCCCGCCCCCTGTCCCTGCGTCGCTCTGTCTTTCCCTCCGTTCCTCACTGCCTCCCTCTCTCCCACCCTCCCTCCCTCCTAACGTCCCTCCGCCCATCCTTCCGCCCCTCTAGGTCTCCCGTTCCTCTCTCCATCTCTGCCCGCCTTCCCTCCCGCCTGGAACGGTCAGCGTCCCCGGTGTGCGCGGGGCCTGCGGTCGGCGTTCCGCCGGCGGGCGCTCCATGGTGGCAGCTGGGAGGCTGCAGGGGCACGGACGGGCGAGCGACGGTGGAGCGGAGGCGCAGAGGAGGCGAGCCGCGGGAGGGATGGCAGGCCCGGACGCTGCGCGGGCCCGGTGTTTGGCGGGACGGGGGTCTCCACCCAGCCCAGGGGAGGACGACGCATTTTCCGGGGGTGGGGGGTGGGGGTGGGGGTGGGGAGGGGGTGGTCAGGCGTGGGTGGGGTGGTGGAAAGCCATGAGAGCTCTGCCCGGGCTGCTCCCACAGCCTAGGCGGCTGCCCGCAAACCCGCGCGTGCGCAGTAGGCGGCCCACCTGCCGCTACCTGGGCCGGCTCTGGGATCCCCGGGATGCCCAGGAAAGAATGGCAGTTCTCCGCTGTGTGGAGTCTCTCGCCGGGCCTAGACCTAGAAGGCAGGAATCCCAGGCGGGTCAGCCCGGCGGGGAAGACACGCCGCTCCATACCCAGCCAGGTGTTCCCCGCGAAAGAGAGGCCACCGCCCTGCCCCGACCCGACCCGACCCGACCCCGTCCCAACCCCGCGTCCTAAAGCTCCTCCAGCAGAGCCCGGTATTCTTCCTCGCTGAGGGGTGCTTCCAGCGAGGCGGCCTCTTCCAAGGCCTCCAGCTCCCCCGGGGCCTCCGTTTCTAGGAAAGGTTGCGCCTGCTGCAGAAACTCCGGGCTCGCCAGGAGCTCATCCAGCAGCAGGCCGGAGGGGAGTGCAGACGAGCGCCCCGGCTCCTGGAGCGCCTGGGAGGGCGCCCGGATGCCTTGCATCTGCCCCTGCCGCGCGGAGGCCTCCGGGGGCGCGGGCTGGGGAGGTGGAGCTGCCCCCGCTTGGGGTTCCCACGCCGCCCCGGCGACCTGGGGACCCCGGCCCCAGCCCCACCACGGACTCCCCTGGGACGTGGGTGGCGCAAGCACACCTTGGCCCTGTGGCCCCGCTTGCGCGGGCCCAGGCTGTCCCACCGCGCAAGGGCCCGGCGGGCCGTGGCGCTGCGGGTCCCGGTCCTCCCGGCATTTGCCCGGCTGCGGCTGCGGAGGCCACCGAGGAGTCTGAGGGTGGGAGAGCGCCCCTTCCGGAGGAGCCGGGGCAGCGTAGGCAAAATCCCCGCGTGCCGGGGCAGGTTGGGAGATCCCCTCTGCCGGCGCGGCCTGGCTGGGCTGGAGCACGGGGACGGCCCTCGCTCCCTGGCTCACGAAAGCCCCCTGTGGGAGAGCCCCAGGCGCGCAGGGCACGTGGGGTGCGGGAAGCCCCGTTCCCCACGCCCCGGTGTGGGCGCAGGCGACCCACGAGGGAGCAGGGTGACACCCGCCGGGGGCCGCGTTGCACGGGCCGCCTGCGTGCGCGGGCGCCCTGCCACCCTGTCCCGGGTGCCTGGCCCTTCGATTCTGAAACCAGATCTGAATCCTGGACTCCGGGAGGCCCGTCTCTCTGGCCAGCTCTTCCCTGGCGGCGATGTCTGGAAAGCGATCCTTCTCAAAGGCTCGGAGGAGCAGGGCGGTCTGGGATCCGGTGACGGCGGTCCGCTTTCGCCTGCCTTCTTGCGGGCCGCGTCTCCCGGGCCAGGGCCGAGATTCCCGCCGGTGCTGCCTCAGCTGGCGTGACCTCTCATTCTGAAACCAAATCTGGACCCTGGGCTCCGGAATGCCGATAGCCTGGGCCAGCCGTTCTCTGGTGGCGATGCCCGGATACGGGTTCCGCTCAAAGCAGGCTCGCAGGGCCTCGCTTTGGCTCGGGGTCCAAACGAGTCTCCTTCGCCGTCCTCGTCCTCGGGCTTCCGCGGGGAGGGTGCTGTCCGAAGGTGTCGGGAGGGCCATCGCGGGGAGCCCCGGCCGGAATTTCACCGACGGACACGGGCGGAGAGAGGCCGGCGGGCTCCCGTGCACCTCAGCCGGACTGTGCACTGCGGCAGGTGCAGCCAGGAAGCCGGCCCAGACAGCCAGCCAGCGGCTCTTATAAAGGCCCACAGGCAGGCAGGCTCCACCCCTTCATGAATGGCGGTGAGCCCTGGGACAGCCCGCCCCCCCAGGAAGGGCCCCATGGCCTTGAGGTCAGGGGCGGGGGGGGGGGGGGGTGGGCGGTTGAGGGTGGGGCGGGGGAGGGCGTGGTGATGGTGGTGGTGGGGCCGGAGAGACGAAGCGGAAGGGGGAGAGGGGGAAGGGGTGAGGGGGGCGCGTTTCGGGGGCTGGCTCTCCGGACCTCTCCAGGAATCCCGCGGGAACTGGAAGCCGCTCTCTGGGCTCCCACGCGTCTTCAGCAGGGAGAAACCAGCCTGGAAGGGTGGAGGGGAGTGTGGAAATGAACCTCCGTGGGAGTCTTGAGTTTTCCAGGCCCTCTCTCCGTGAGGGAGGCAATGCCCGTGGGTGTCGCCGTTGCCGGGACAGTCTCACACACGCAGGCGCGTGGCTCTGGTTCATCTCCACGGAGAAGACCAGAGCGAGACCCCAGAGAGAAGATACATCCCCGGCGTGATGGCCTGACGATGGATTCCTGTGTCCGGCAACATGGGGAGGCTGCAGTGTGGCCGGTGTGGAAACTGGCAAGGAGAGCGAAGGCGCCACGCCGGTCTTCCACCCTTCCCTGGGATGTTTCTGGGTGCCCGCAGAGCTCCGGGAGCAAACAGTCAGCATGGCCAGCCTTCCGGGGGCCGGAGAGACGTGAGCAACAGGCCCCCTTGCAGAGGGCAAAGCAACGTGGAATCCAAAATCACGCCTCAGTCGTCCTGAGTGTGGCTCCTCCGTGGTCGGCGCTGTCGGCCTGGCGCTCCGTTGCAGGGCTCAGCCTGGGGATGTGCGGTCTGTGCACCAGGCGGTTGAAAACCCGACGGCAACCCGAGTCCCGGTCCTTTGTCTCTGAGGAAACCGCCCATTCCTTGGGCCACCGAATCGGGGCGAATGAGTGCCCCGCCGGCCGACGCGGCGGCGGCTGTGGGCCCAGCCCTCAGCCGGCGCCGGGCGCTTACCGTTTTCCCGGAGCGCGGGGGTCCCGTCGCTCCCGGAGGCCGAAGGCCGCTTTTCCTCTCTGCCTTCCTCCCTCTGTCCCTGGCTCCCTCCCGCCCGCCCCCTGTCCCTGCGTCGCTCTGTCTTTCCCTCCGTTCCTCACTGCCTCCCTCTCTCCCACCCTCCCTCCCTCCTAACGTCCCTCCGCCCATCCTTCCGCCCCTCTAGGTCTCCCGTTCCTCTCTCCATCTCTGCCCGCCTTCCCTCCCGCCTGGAACGGTCAGCGTCCCCGGTGTGCGCGGGGCCTGCGGTCGGCGTTCCGCCGGCGGGCGCTCCATGGTGGCAGCTGGGAGGCTGCAGGGGCACGGACGGGCGAGCGACGGTGGAGCGGAGGCGCAGAGGAGGCGAGCCGCGGGAGGGATGGCAGGCCCGGACGCTGCGCGGGCCCGGTGTTTGGCGGGACGGGGGTCTCCACCCAGCCCAGGGGAGGACGACGCATTTTCCGGGGGTGGGGGGTGGGGGTGGGGGTGGGGAGGGGGTGGTCAGGCGTGGGTGGGGTGGTGGAAAGCCATGAGAGCTCTGCCCGGGCTGCTCCCACAGCCTAGGCGGCTGCCCGCAAACCCGCGCGTGCGCAGTAGGCGGCCCACCTGCCGCTACCTGGGCCGGCTCTGGGATCCCCGGGATGCCCAGGAAAGAATGGCAGTTCTCCGCTGTGTGGAGTCTCTCGCCGGGCCTAGACCTAGAAGGCAGGAATCCCAGGCGGGTCAGCCCGGCGGGGAAGACACGCCGCTCCATACCCAGCCAGGTGTTCCCCGCGAAAGAGAGGCCACCGCCCTGCCCCGACCCGACCCGACCCGACCCCGTCCCAACCCCGCGTCCTAAAGCTCCTCCAGCAGAGCCCGGTATTCTTCCTCGCTGAGGGGTGCTTCCAGCGAGGCGGCCTCTTCCAAGGCCTCCAGCTCCCCCGGGGCCTCCGTTTCTAGGAAAGGTTGCGCCTGCTGCAGAAACTCCGGGCTCGCCAGGAGCTCATCCAGCAGCAGGCCGGAGGGGAGTGCAGACGAGCGCCCCGGCTCCTGGAGCGCCTGGGAGGGCGCCCGGATGCCTTGCATCTGCCCCTGCCGCGCGGAGGCCTCCGGGGGCGCGGGCTGGGGAGGTGGAGCTGCCCCCGCTTGGGGTTCCCACGCCGCCCCGGCGACCTGGGGACCCCGGCCCCAGCCCCACCACGGACTCCCCTGGGACGTGGGTGGCGCAAGCACACCTTGGCCCTGTGGCCCCGCTTGCGCGGGCCCAGGCTGTCCCACCGCGCAAGGGCCCGGCGGGCCGTGGCGCTGCGGGTCCCGGTCCTCCCGGCATTTGCCCGGCTGCGGCTGCGGAGGCCACCGAGGAGTCTGAGGGTGGGAGAGCGCCCCTTCCGGAGGAGCCGGGGCAGCGTAGGCAAAATCCCCGCGTGCCGGGGCAGGTTGGGAGATCCCCTCTGCCGGCGGGGCCTGGCTGGGCTGGAGCACGGGGACGGCCCTCGCTCCCTGGCTCACGAAAGCCCCCTGTGGGAGAGCCCCAGGCGCGCAGGGCACGTGGGGTGCGGGAAGCCCCGTTCCCCACGCCCCGGTGTGGGCGCAGGCGACCCACGAGGGAGCAGGGTGACACCCGCCGGGGGCCGCGTTGCACGGGCCGCCTGCGTGCGCGGGCGCCCTGCCACCCTGTCCCGGGTGCCTGGCCCTTCGATTCTGAAACCAGATCTGAATCCTGGACTCCGGGAGGCCCGTCTCTCTGGCCAGCTCTTCCCTGGCGGCGATGTCTGGAAAGCGATCCTTCTCAAAGGCTCGGAGGAGCAGGGCGGTCTGGGATCCGGTGACGGCGGTCCGCTTTCGCCTGCCTTCTTGCGGGCCGCGTCTCCCGGGCCAGGGCCGAGATTCCCGCCGGTGCTGCCTCAGCTGGCGTGACCTCTCATTCTGAAACCAAATCTGGACCCTGGGCTCCGGAATGCCGATAGCCTGGGCCAGCCGTTCTCTGGTGGCGATGCCCGGATACGGGTTCCGCTCAAAGCAGGCTCGCAGGGCCTCGCTTTGGCTCGGGGTCCAAACGAGTCTCCTTCGCCGTCCTCGTCCTCGGGCTTCCGCGGGGAGGGTGCTGTCCGAAGGTGTCGGGAGGGCCATCGCGGGGAGCCCCGGCCGGAATTTCACCGACGGACACGGGCGGAGAGAGGCCGGCGGGCTCCCGTGCACCTCAGCCGGACTGTGCACTGCGGCAGGTGCAGCCAGGAAGCCGGCCCAGACAGCCAGCCAGCGGCTCTTATAAAGGCCCACAGGCAGGCAGGCTCCACCCCTTCATGAATGGCGGTGAGCCCTGGGACAGCCCGCCCCCCCAGGAAGGGCCCCATGGCCTTGAGGTCAGGGGCGGGGGGGGGGGGGGGGTGGGCGGTTGAGGGTGGGGCGGGGGAGGGCGTGGTGATGGTGGTGGTGGGGCCGGAGAGACGAAGCGGAAGGGGGAGAGGGGGAAGGGGTGAGGGGGGCGCGTTTCGGGGGCTGGCTCTCCGGACCTCTCCAGGAATCCCGCGGGAACTGGAAGCCGCTCTCTGGGCTCCCACGCGTCTTCAGCAGGGAGAAACCAGCCTGGAAGGGTGGAGGGGAGTGTGGAAATGAACCTCCGTGGGAGTCTTGAGTTTTCCAGGCCCTCTCTCCGTGAGGGAGGCAATGCCCGTGGGTGTCGCCGTTGCCGGGACAGTCTCACACACGCAGGCGCGTGGCTCTGGTTCATCTCCACGGAGAAGACCAGAGCGAGACCCCAGAGAGAAGATACATCCCCGGCGTGATGGCCTGACGATGGATTCCTGTGTCCGGCAACATGGGGAGGCTGCAGTGTGGCCGGTGTGGAAACTGGCAAGGAGAGCGAAGGCGCCACGCCGGTCTTCCACCCTTCCCTGGGATGTTTCTGGGTGCCCGCAGAGCTCCGGGAGCAAACAGTCAGCATGGCCAGCCTTCCGGGGGCCGGAGAGACGTGAGCAACAGGCCCCCTTGCAGAGGGCAAAGCAACGTGGAATCCAAAATCACGCCTCAGTCGTCCTGAGTGTGGCTCCTCCGTGGTCGGCGCTGTCGGCCTGGCGCTCCGTTGCAGGGCTCAGCCTGGGGATGTGCGGTCTGTGCACCAGGCGGTTGAAAACCCGACGGCAACCCGAGTCCCGGTCCTTTGTCTCTGAGGAAACCGCCCATTCCTTGGGCCACCGAATCGGGGCGAATGAGTGCCCCGCCGGCCGACGCGGCGGCGGCTGTGGGCCCAGCCCTCAGCCGGCGCCGGGCGCTTACCGTTTTCCCGGAGCGCGGGGGTCCCGTCGCTCCCGGAGGCCGAAGGCCGCTTTTCCTCTCTGCCTTCCTCCCTCTGTCCCTGGCTCCCTCCCGCCCGCCCCCTGTCCCTGCGTCGCTCTGTCTTTCCCTCCGTTCCTCACTGCCTCCCTCTCTCCCACCCTCCCTCCCTCCTAACGTCCCTCCGCCCATCCTTCCGCCCCTCTAGGTCTCCCGTTCCTCTCTCCATCTCTGCCCGCCTTCCCTCCCGCCTGGAACGGTCAGCGTCCCCGGTGTGCGCGGGGCCTGCGGTCGGCGTTCCGCCGGCGGGCGCTCCATGGTGGCAGCTGGGAGGCTGCAGGGGCACGGACGGGCGAGCGACGGTGGAGCGGAGGCGCAGAGGAGGCGAGCCGCGGGAGGGATGGCAGGCCCGGACGCTGCGCGGGCCCGGTGTTTGGCGGGACGGGGGTCTCCACCCAGCCCAGGGGAGGACGACGCATTTTCCGGGGGTGGGGGGTGGGGGTGGGGGTGGGGAGGGGGTGGTCAGGCGTGGGTGGGGTGGTGGAAAGCCATGAGAGCTCTGCCCGGGCTGCTCCCACAGCCTAGGCGGCTGCCCGCAAACCCGCGCGTGCGCAGTAGGCGGCCCACCTGCCGCTACCTGGGCCGGCTCTGGGATCCCCGGGATGCCCAGGAAAGAATGGCAGTTCTCCGCTGTGTGGAGTCTCTCGCCGGGCCTAGACCTAGAAGGCAGGAATCCCAGGCGGGTCAGCCCGGCGGGGAAGACACGCCGCTCCATACCCAGCCAGGTGTTCCCCGCGAAAGAGAGGCCACCGCCCTGCCCCGACCCGACCCGACCCGACCCCGTCCCAACCCCGCGTCCTAAAGCTCCTCCAGCAGAGCCCGGTATTCTTCCTCGCTGAGGGGTGCTTCCAGCGAGGCGGCCTCTTCCAAGGCCTCCAGCTCCCCCGGGGCCTCCGTTTCTAGGAAAGGTTGCGCCTGCTGCAGAAACTCCGGGCTCGCCAGGAGCTCATCCAGCAGCAGGCCGGAGGGGAGTGCAGACGAGCGCCCCGGCTCCTGGAGCGCCTGGGAGGGCGCCCGGATGCCTTGCATCTGCCCCTGCCGCGCGGAGGCCTCCGGGGGCGCGGGCTGGGGAGGTGGAGCTGCCCCCGCTTGGGGTTCCCACGCCGCCCCGGCGACCTGGGGACCCCGGCCCCAGCCCCACCACGGACTCCCCTGGGACGTGGGTGGCGCAAGCACACCTTGGCCCTGTGGCCCCGCTTGCGCGGGCCCAGGCTGTCCCACCGCGCAAGGGCCCGGCGGGCCGTGGCGCTGCGGGTCCCGGTCCTCCCGGCATTTGCCCGGCTGCGGCTGCGGAGGCCACCGAGGAGTCTGAGGGTGGGAGAGCGCCCCTTCCGGAGGAGCCGGGGCAGCGTAGGCAAAATCCCCGCGTGCCGGGGCAGGTTGGGAGATCCCCTCTGCCGGCGGGGCCTGGCTGGGCTGGAGCACGGGGACGGCCCTCGCTCCCTGGCTCACGAAAGCCCCCTGTGGGAGAGCCCCAGGCGCGCAGGGCACGTGGGGTGCGGGAAGCCCCGTTCCCCACGCCCCGGTGTGGGCGCAGGCGACCCACGAGGGAGCAGGGTGACACCCGCCGGGGGCCGCGTTGCACGGGCCGCCTGCGTGCGCGGGCGCCCTGCCACCCTGTCCCGGGTGCCTGGCCCTTCGATTCTGAAACCAGATCTGAATCCTGGACTCCGGGAGGCCCGTCTCTCTGGCCAGCTCTTCCCTGGCGGCGATGTCTGGAAAGCGATCCTTCTCAAAGGCTCGGAGGAGCAGGGCGGTCTGGGATCCGGTGACGGCGGTCCGCTTTCGCCTGCCTTCTTGCGGGCCGCGTCTCCCGGGCCAGGGCCGAGATTCCCGCCGGTGCTGCCTCAGCTGGCGTGACCTCTCATTCTGAAACCAAATCTGGACCCTGGGCTCCGGAATGCCGATAGCCTGGGCCAGCCGTTCTCTGGTGGCGATGCCCGGATACGGGTTCCGCTCAAAGCAGGCTCGCAGGGCCTCGCTTTGGCTCGGGGTCCAAACGAGTCTCCTTCGCCGTCCTCGTCCTCGGGCTTCCGCGGGGAGGGTGCTGTCCGAAGGTGTCGGGAGGGCCATCGCGGGGAGCCCCGGCCGGAATTTCACCGACGGACACGGGCGGAGAGAGGCCGGCGGGCTCCCGTGCACCTCAGCCGGACTGTGCACTGCGGCAGGTGCAGCCAGGAAGCCGGCCCAGACAGCCAGCCAGCGGCTCTTATAAAGGCCCACAGGCAGGCAGGCTCCACCCCTTCATGAATGGCGGTGAGCCCTGGGACAGCCCGCCCCCCCAGGAAGGGCCCCATGGCCTTGAGGTCAGGGGCGGGGGGGGGGGGGGGGTGGGCGGTTGAGGGTGGGGCGGGGGAGGGCGTGGTGATGGTGGTGGTGGGGCCGGAGAGACGAAGCGGAAGGGGGAGAGGGGGAAGGGGTGAGGGGGGCGCGTTTCGGGGGCTGGCTCTCCGGACCTCTCCAGGAATCCCGCGGGAACTGGAAGCCGCTCTCTGGGCTCCCACGCGTCTTCAGCAGGGAGAAACCAGCCTGGAAGGGTGGAGGGGAGTGTGGAAATGAACCTCCGTGGGAGTCTTGAGTTTTCCAGGCCCTCTCTCCGTGAGGGAGGCAATGCCCGTGGGTGTCGCCGTTGCCGGGACAGTCTCACACACGCAGGCGCGTGGCTCTGGTTCATCTCCACGGAGAAGACCAGAGCGAGACCCCAGAGAGAAGATACATCCCCGGCGTGATGGCCTGACGATGGATTCCTGTGTCCGGCAACATGGGGAGGCTGCAGTGTGGCCGGTGTGGAAACTGGCAAGGAGAGCGAAGGCGCCACGCCGGTCTTCCACCCTTCCCTGGGATGTTTCTGGGTGCCCGCAGAGCTCCGGGAGCAAACAGTCAGCATGGCCAGCCTTCCGGGGGCCGGAGAGACGTGAGCAACAGGCCCCCTTGCAGAGGGCAAAGCAACGTGGAATCCAAAATCACGCCTCAGTCGTCCTGAGTGTGGCTCCTCCGTGGTCGGCGCTGTCGGCCTGGCGCTCCGTTGCAGGGCTCAGCCTGGGGATGTGCGGTCTGTGCACCAGGCGGTTGAAAACCCGACGGCAACCCGAGTCCCGGTCCTTTGTCTCTGAGGAAACCGCCCATTCCTTGGGCCACCGAATCGGGGCGAATGAGTGCCCCGCCGGCCGACGCGGCGGCGGCTGTGGGCCCAGCCCTCAGCCGGCGCCGGGCGCTTACCGTTTTCCCGGAGCGCGGGGGTCCCGTCGCTCCCGGAGGCCGAAGGCCGCTTTTCCTCTCTGCCTTCCTCCCTCTGTCCCTGGCTCCCTCCCGCCCGCCCCCTGTCCCTGCGTCGCTCTGTCTTTCCCTCCGTTCCTCACTGCCTCCCTCTCTCCCACCCTCCCTCCCTCCTAACGTCCCTCCGCCCATCCTTCCGCCCCTCTAGGTCTCCCGTTCCTCTCTCCATCTCTGCCCGCCTTCCCTCCCGCCTGGAACGGTCAGCGTCCCCGGTGTGCGCGGGGCCTGCGGTCGGCGTTCCGCCGGCGGGCGCTCCATGGTGGCAGCTGGGAGGCTGCAGGGGCACGGACGGGCGAGCGACGGTGGAGCGGAGGCGCAGAGGAGGCGAGCCGCGGGAGGGATGGCAGGCCCGGACGCTGCGCGGGCCCGGTGTTTGGCGGGACGGGGGTCTCCACCCAGCCCAGGGGAGGACGACGCATTTTCCGGGGGTGGGGGGTGGGGGTGGGGGTGGGGAGGGGGTGGTCAGGCGTGGGTGGGGTGGTGGAAAGCCATGAGAGCTCTGCCCGGGCTGCTCCCACAGCCTAGGCGGCTGCCCGCAAACCCGCGCGTGCGCAGTAGGCGGCCCACCTGCCGCTACCTGGGCCGGCTCTGGGATCCCCGGGATGCCCAGGAAAGAATGGCAGTTCTCCGCTGTGTGGAGTCTCTCGCCGGGCCTAGACCTAGAAGGCAGGAATCCCAGGCGGGTCAGCCCGGCGGGGAAGACACGCCGCTCCATACCCAGCCAGGTGTTCCCCGCGAAAGAGAGGCCACCGCCCTGCCCCGACCCGACCCGACCCGACCCCGTCCCAACCCCGCGTCCTAAAGCTCCTCCAGCAGAGCCCGGTATTCTTCCTCGCTGAGGGGTGCTTCCAGCGAGGCGGCCTCTTCCAAGGCCTCCAGCTCCCCCGGGGCCTCCGTTTCTAGGAAAGGTTGCGCCTGCTGCAGAAACTCCGGGCTCGCCAGGAGCTCATCCAGCAGCAGGCCGGAGGGGAGTGCAGACGAGCGCCCCGGCTCCTGGAGCGCCTGGGAGGGCGCCCGGATGCCTTGCATCTGCCCCTGCCGCGCGGAGGCCTCCGGGGGCGCGGGCTGGGGAGGTGGAGCTGCCCCCGCTTGGGGTTCCCACGCCGCCCCGGCGACCTGGGGACCCCGGCCCCAGCCCCACCACGGACTCCCCTGGGACGTGGGTGGCGCAAGCACACCTTGGCCCTGTGGCCCCGCTTGCGCGGGCCCAGGCTGTCCCACCGCGCAAGGGCCCGGCGGGCCGTGGCGCTGCGGGTCCCGGTCCTCCCGGCATTTGCCCGGCTGCGGCTGCGGAGGCCACCGAGGAGTCTGAGGGTGGGAGAGCGCCCCTTCCGGAGGAGCCGGGGCAGCGTAGGCAAAATCCCCGCGTGCCGGGGCAGGTTGGGAGATCCCCTCTGCCGGCGCGGCCTGGCTGGGCTGGAGCACGGGGACGGCCCTCGCTCCCTGGCTCACGAAAGCCCCCTGTGGGAGAGCCCCAGGCGCGCAGGGCACGTGGGGTGCGGGAAGCCCCGTTCCCCACGCCCCGGTGTGGGCGCAGGCGACCCACGAGGGAGCAGGGTGACACCCGCCGGGGACCGCGTTGCACGGGCCGCCTGCGTGCGCGGGCGCCCTGCCACCCTGTCCCGGGTGCCTGGCCCTTCGATTCTGAAACCAGATCTGAATCCTGGACTCCGGGAGGCCCGTCTCTCTGGCCAGCTCTTCCCTGGCGGCGATGTCTGGAAAGCGATCCTTCTCAAAGGCTCGGAGGAGCAGGGCGGTCTGGGATCCGGTGACGGCGGTCCGCTTTCGCCTGCCTTCTTGCGGGCCGCGTCTCCCGGGCCAGGGCCGAGATTCCCGCCGGTGCTGCCTCAGCTGGCGTGACCTCTCATTCTGAAACCAAATCTGGACCCTGGGCTCCGGAATGCCGATAGCCTGGGCCAGCCGTTCTCTGGTGGCGATGCCCGGATACGGGTTCCGCTCAAAGCAGGCTCGCAGGGCCTCGCTTTGGCTCGGGGTCCAAACGAGTCTCCTTCGCCGTCCTCGTCCTCGGGCTTCCGCGGGGAGGGTGCTGTCCGAAGGTGTCGGGAGGGCCATCGCGGGGAGCCCCGGCCGGAATTTCACCGACGGACACGGGCGGAGAGAGGCCGGCGGGCTCCCGTGCACCTCAGCCGGACTGTGCACTGCGGCAGGTGCAGCCAGGAAGCCGGCCCAGACAGCCAGCCAGCGGCTCTTATAAAGGCCCACAGGCAGGCAGGCTCCACCCCTTCATGAATGGCGGTGAGCCCTGGGACAGCCCGCCCCCCCAGGAAGGGCCCCATGGCCTTGAGGTCAGGGGCGGGGGGGGGGGGGGGTGGGCGGTTGAGGGTGGGGCGGGGGAGGGCGTGGTGATGGTGGTGGTGGGGCCGGAGAGACGAAGCGGAAGGGGGAGAGGGGGAAGGGGTGAGGGGGGCGCGTTTCGGGGGCTGGCTCTCCGGACCTCTCCAGGAATCCCGCGGGAACTGGAAGCCGCTCTCTGGGCTCCCACGCGTCTTCAGCAGGGAGAAACCAGCCTGGAAGGGTGGAGGGGAGTGTGGAAATGAACCTCCGTGGGAGTCTTGAGTTTTCCAGGCCCTCTCTCCGTGAGGGAGGCAATGCCCGTGGGTGTCGCCGTTGCCGGGACAGTCTCACACACGCAGGCGCGTGGCTCTGGTTCATCTCCACGGAGAAGACCAGAGCGAGACCCCAGAGAGAAGATACATCCCCGGCGTGATGGCCTGACGATGGATTCCTGTGTCCGGCAACATGGGGAGGCTGCAGTGTGGCCGGTGTGGAAACTGGCAAGGAGAGCGAAGGCGCCACGCCGGTCTTCCACCCTTCCCTGGGATGTTTCTGGGTGCCCGCAGAGCTCCGGGAGCAAACAGTCAGCATGGCCAGCCTTCCGGGGGCCGGAGAGACGTGAGCAACAGGCCCCCTTGCAGAGGGCAAAGCAACGTGGAATCCAAAATCACGCCTCAGTCGTCCTGAGTGTGGCTCCTCCGTGGTCGGCGCTGTCGGCCTGGCGCTCCGTTGCAGGGCTCAGCCTGGGGATGTGCGGTCTGTGCACCAGGCGGTTGAAAACCCGACGGCAACCCGAGTCCCGGTCCTTTGTCTCTGAGGAAACCGCCCATTCCTTGGGCCACCGAATCGGGGCGAATGAGTGCCCCGCCGGCCGACGCGGCGGCGGCTGTGGGCCCAGCCCTCAGCCGGCGCCGGGCGCTTACCGTTTTCCCGGAGCGCGGGGGTCCCGTCGCTCCCGGAGGCCGAAGGCCGCTTTTCCTCTCTGCCTTCCTCCCTCTGTCCCTGGCTCCCTCCCGCCCGCCCCCTGTCCCTGCGTCGCTCTGTCTTTCCCTCCGTTCCTCACTGCCTCCCTCTCTCCCACCCTCCCTCCCTCCTAACGTCCCTCCGCCCATCCTTCCGCCCCTCTAGGTCTCCCGTTCCTCTCTCCATCTCTGCCCGCCTTCCCTCCCGCCTGGAACGGTCAGCGTCCCCGGTGTGCGCGGGGCCTGCGGTCGGCGTTCCGCCGGCGGGCGCTCCATGGTGGCAGCTGGGAGGCTGCAGGGGCACGGACGGGCGAGCGACGGTGGAGCGGAGGCGCAGAGGAGGCGAGCCGCGGGAGGGATGGCAGGCCCGGACGCTGCGCGGGCCCGGTGTTTGGCGGGACGGGGGTCTCCACCCAGCCCAGGGGAGGACGACGCATTTTCCGGGGGTGGGGGGTGGGGGTGGGGGTGGGGAGGGGGTGGTCAGGCGTGGGTGGGGTGGTGGAAAGCCATGAGAGCTCTGCCCGGGCTGCTCCCACAGCCTAGGCGGCTGCCCGCAAACCCGCGCGTGCGCAGTAGGCGGCCCACCTGCCGCTACCTGGGCCGGCTCTGGGATCCCCGGGATGCCCAGGAAAGAATGGCAGTTCTCCGCTGTGTGGAGTCTCTCGCCGGGCCTAGACCTAGAAGGCAGGAATCCCAGGCGGGTCAGCCCGGCGGGGAAGACACGCCGCTCCATACCCAGCCAGGTGTTCCCCGCGAAAGAGAGGCCACCGCCCTGCCCCGACCCGACCCGACCCGACCCCGTCCCAACCCCGCGTCCTAAAGCTCCTCCAGCAGAGCCCGGTATTCTTCCTCGCTGAGGGGTGCTTCCAGCGAGGCGGCCTCTTCCAAGGCCTCCAGCTCCCCCGGGGCCTCCGTTTCTAGGAAAGGTTGCGCCTGCTGCAGAAACTCCGGGCTCGCCAGGAGCTCATCCAGCAGCAGGCCGGAGGGGAGTGCAGACGAGCGCCCCGGCTCCTGGAGCGCCTGGGAGGGCGCCCGGATGCCTTGCATCTGCCCCTGCCGCGCGGAGGCCTCCGGGGGCGCGGGCTGGGGAGGTGGAGCTGCCCCCGCTTGGGGTTCCCACGCCGCCCCGGCGACCTGGGGACCCCGGCCCCAGCCCCACCACGGACTCCCCTGGGACGTGGGTGGCGCAAGCACACCTTGGCCCTGTGGCCCCGCTTGCGCGGGCCCAGGCTGTCCCACCGCGCAAGGGCCCGGCGGGCCGTGGCGCTGCGGGTCCCGGTCCTCCCGGCATTTGCCCGGCTGCGGCTGCGGAGGCCACCGAGGAGTCTGAGGGTGGGAGAGCGCCCCTTCCGGAGGAGCCGGGGCAGCGTAGGCAAAATCCCCGCGTGCCGGGGCAGGTTGGGAGATCCCCTCTGCCGGCGCGGCCTGGCTGGGCTGGAGCACGGGGACGGCCCTCGCTCCCTGGCTCACGAAAGCCCCCTGTGGGAGAGCCCCAGGCGCGCAGGGCACGTGGGGTGCGGGAAGCCCCGTTCCCCACGCCCCGGTGTGGGCGCAGGCGACCCACGAGGGAGCAGGGTGACACCCGCCGGGGGCCGCGTTGCACGGGCCGCCTGCGTGCGCGGGCGCCCTGCCACCCTGTCCCGGGTGCCTGGCCCTTCGATTCTGAAACCAGATCTGAATCCTGGACTCCGGGAGGCCCGTCTCTCTGGCCAGCTCTTCCCTGGCGGCGATGTCTGGAAAGCGATCCTTCTCAAAGGCTCGGAGGAGCAGGGCGGTCTGGGATCCGGTGACGGCGGTCCGCTTTCGCCTGCCTTCTTGCGGGCCGCGTCTCCCGGGCCAGGGCCGAGATTCCCGCCGGTGCTGCCTCAGCTGGCGTGACCTCTCATTCTGAAACCAAATCTGGACCCTGGGCTCCGGAATGCCGATAGCCTGGGCCAGCCGTTCTCTGGTGGCGATGCCCGGATACGGGTTCCGCTCAAAGCAGGCTCGCAGGGCCTCGCTTTGGCTCGGGGTCCAAACGAGTCTCCTTCGCCGTCCTCGTCCTCGGGCTTCCGCGGGGAGGGTGCTGTCCGAAGGTGTCGGGAGGGCCATCGCGGGGAGCCCCGGCCGGAATTTCACCGACGGACACGGGCGGAGAGAGGCCGGCGGGCTCCCGTGCACCTCAGCCGGACTGTGCACTGCGGCAGGTGCAGCCAGGAAGCCGGCCCAGACAGCCAGCCAGCGGCTCTTATAAAGGCCCACAGGCAGGCAGGCTCCACCCCTTCATGAATGGCGGTGAGCCCTGGGACAGCCCGCCCCCCCAGGAAGGGCCCCATGGCCTTGAGGTCAGGGGCGGGGGGGGGGGGGGGGGTGGGCGGTTGAGGGTGGGGCGGGGGAGGGCGTGGTGATGGTGGTGGTGGGGCCGGAGAGACGAAGCGGAAGGGGGAGAGGGGGAAGGGGTGAGGGGGGCGCGTTTCGGGGGCTGGCTCTCCGGACCTCTCCAGGAATCCCGCGGGAACTGGAAGCCGCTCTCTGGGCTCCCACGCGTCTTCAGCAGGGAGAAACCAGCCTGGAAGGGTGGAGGGGAGTGTGGAAATGAACCTCCGTGGGAGTCTTGAGTTTTCCAGGCCCTCTCTCCGTGAGGGAGGCAATGCCCGTGGGTGTCGCCGTTGCCGGGACAGTCTCACACACGCAGGCGCGTGGCTCTGGTTCATCTCCACGGAGAAGACCAGAGCGAGACCCCAGAGAGAAGATACATCCCCGGCGTGATGGCCTGACGATGGATTCCTGTGTCCGGCAACATGGGGAGGCTGCAGTGTGGCCGGTGTGGAAACTGGCAAGGAGAGCGAAGGCGCCACGCCGGTCTTCCACCCTTCCCTGGGATGTTTCTGGGTGCCCGCAGAGCTCCGGGAGCAAACAGTCAGCATGGCCAGCCTTCCGGGGGCCGGAGAGACGTGAGCAACAGGCCCCCTTGCAGAGGGCAAAGCAACGTGGAATCCAAAATCACGCCTCAGTCGTCCTGAGTGTGGCTCCTCCGTGGTCGGCGCTGTCGGCCTGGCGCTCCGTTGCAGGGCTCAGCCCGGGGATGTGCGGTCTGTGCACCAGGCGGTTGAAAACCCGACGGCAACCCGAGTCCCGGTCCTTTGTCTCTGAGGAAACCGCCCATTCCTTGGGCCACCGAATCGGGGCGAATGAGTGCCCCGCCGGCCGACGCGGCGGCGGCTGTGGGCCCAGCCCTCAGCCGGCGCCGGGCGCTTACCGTTTTCCCGGAGCGCGGGGGTCCCGTCGCTCCCGGAGGCCGAAGGCCGCTTTTCCTCTCTGCCTTCCTCCCTCTGTCCCTGGCTCCCTCCCGCCCGCCCCCTGTCCCTGCGTCGCTCTGTCTTTCCCTCCGTTCCTCACTGCCTCCCTCTCTCCCACCCTCCCTCCCTCCTAACGTCCCTCCGCCCATCCTTCCGCCCCTCTAGGTCTCCCGTTCCTCTCTCCATCTCTGCCCGCCTTCCCTCCCGCCTGGAACGGTCAGCGTCCCCGGTGTGCGCGGGGCCTGCGGTCGGCGTTCCGCCGGCGGGCGCTCCATGGTGGCAGCTGGGAGGCTGCAGGGGCACGGACGGGCGAGCGACGGTGGAGCGGAGGCGCAGAGGAGGCGAGCCGCGGGAGGGATGGCAGGCCCGGACGCTGCGCGGGCCCGGTGTTTGGCGGGACGGGGGTCTCCACCCAGCCCAGGGGAGGACGACGCATTTTCCGGGGGTGGGGGGTGGGGGTGGGGGTGGGGAGGGGGTGGTCAGGCGTGGGTGGGGTGGTGGAAAGCCATGAGAGCTCTGCCCGGGCTGCTCCCACAGCCTAGGCGGCTGCCCGCAAACCCGCGCGTGCGCAGTAGGCGGCCCACCTGCCGCTACCTGGGCCGGCTCTGGGATCCCCGGGATGCCCAGGAAAGAATGGCAGTTCTCCGCTGTGTGGAGTCTCTCGCCGGGCCTAGACCTAGAAGGCAGGAATCCCAGGCGGGTCAGCCCGGCGGGGAAGACACGCCGCTCCATACCCAGCCAGGTGTTCCCCGCGAAAGAGAGGCCACCGCCCTGCCCCGACCCGACCCGACCCGACCCCGTCCCAACCCCGCGTCCTAAAGCTCCTCCAGCAGAGCCCGGTATTCTTCCTCGCTGAGGGGTGCTTCCAGCGAGGCGGCCTCTTCCAAGGCCTCCAGCTCCCCCGGGGCCTCCGTTTCTAGGAAAGGTTGCGCCTGCTGCAGAAACTCCGGGCTCGCCAGGAGCTCATCCAGCAGCAGGCCGGAGGGGAGTGCAGACGAGCGCCCCGGCTCCTGGAGCGCCTGGGAGGGCGCCCGGATGCCTTGCATCTGCCCCTGCCGCGCGGAGGCCTCCGGGGGCGCGGGCTGGGGAGGTGGAGCTGCCCCCGCTTGGGGTTCCCACGCCGCCCCGGCGACCTGGGGACCCCGGCCCCAGCCCCACCACGGACTCCCCTGGGACGTGGGTGGCGCAAGCACACCTTGGCCCTGTGGCCCCGCTTGCGCGGGCCCAGGCTGTCCCACCGCGCAAGGGCCCGGCGGGCCGTGGCGCTGCGGGTCCCGGTCCTCCCGGCATTTGCCCGGCTGCGGCTGCGGAGGCCACCGAGGAGTCTGAGGGTGGGAGAGCGCCCCTTCCGGAGGAGCCGGGGCAGCGTAGGCAAAATCCCCGCGTGCCGGGGCAGGTTGGGAGATCCCCTCTGCCGGCGCGGCCTGGCTGGGCTGGAGCACGGGGACGGCCCTCGCTCCCTGGCTCACGAAAGCCCCCTGTGGGAGAGCCCCAGGCGCGCAGGGCACGTGGGGTGCGGGAAGCCCCGTTCCCCACGCCCCGGTGTGGGCGCAGGCGACCCACGAGGGAGCAGGGTGACACCCGCCGGGGGCCGCGTTGCACGGGCCGCCTGCGTGCGCGGGCGCCCTGCCACCCTGTCCCGGGTGCCTGGCCCTTCGATTCTGAAACCAGATCTGAATCCTGGACTCCGGGAGGCCCGTCTCTCTGGCCAGCTCTTCCCTGGCGGCGATGTCTGGAAAGCGATCCTTCTCAAAGGCTCGGAGGAGCAGGGCGGTCTGGGATCCGGTGACGGCGGTCCGCTTTCGCCTGCCTTCTTGCGGGCCGCGTCTCCCGGGCCAGGGCCGAGATTCCCGCCGGTGCTGCCTCAGCTGGCGTGACCTCTCATTCTGAAACCAAATCTGGACCCTGGGCTCCGGAATGCCGATAGCCTGGGCCAGCCGTTCTCTGGTGGCGATGCCCGGATACGGGTTCCGCTCAAAGCAGGCTCGCAGGGCCTCGCTTTGGCTCGGGGTCCAAACGAGTCTCCTTCGCCGTCCTCGTCCTCGGGCTTCCGCGGGGAGGGTGCTGTCCGAAGGTGTCGGGAGGGCCATCGCGGGGAGCCCCGGCCGGAATTTCACCGACGGACACGGGCGGAGAGAGGCCGGCGGGCTCCCGTGCACCTCAGCCGGACTGTGCACTGCGGCAGGTGCAGCCAGGAAGCCGGCCCAGACAGCCAGCCAGCGGCTCTTATAAAGGCCCACAGGCAGGCAGGCTCCACCCCTTCATGAATGGCGGTGAGCCCTGGGACAGCCCGCCCCCCCAGGAAGGGCCCCATGGCCTTGAGGTCAGGGGCGGGGGGGGGGGGGGTGGGCGGTTGAGGGTGGGGCGGGGGAGGGCGTGGTGATGGTGGTGGTGGGGCCGGAGAGACGAAGCGGAAGGGGGAGAGGGGGAAGGGGTGAGGGGGGCGCGTTTCGGGGGCTGGCTCTCCGGACCTCTCCAGGAATCCCGCGGGAACTGGAAGCCGCTCTCTGGGCTCCCACGCGTCTTCAGCAGGGAGAAACCAGCCTGGAAGGGTGGAGGGGAGTGTGGAAATGAACCTCCGTGGGAGTCTTGAGTTTTCCAGGCCCTCTCTCCGTGAGGGAGGCAATGCCCGTGGGTGTCGCCGTTGCCGGGACAGTCTCACACACGCAGGCGCGTGGCTCTGGTTCATCTCCACGGAGAAGACCAGAGCGAGACCCCAGAGAGAAGATACATCCCCGGCGTGATGGCCTGACGATGGATTCCTGTGTCCGGCAACATGGGGAGGCTGCAGTGTGGCCGGTGTGGAAACTGGCAAGGAGAGCGAAGGCGCCACGCCGGTCTTCCACCCTTCCCTGGGATGTTTCTGGGTGCCCGCAGAGCTCCGGGAGCAAACAGTCAGCATGGCCAGCCTTCCGGGGGCCGGAGAGACGTGAGCAACAGGCCCCCTTGCAGAGGGCAAAGCAACGTGGAATCCAAAATCACGCCTCAGTCGTCCTGAGTGTGGCTCCTCCGTGGTCGGCGCTGTCGGCCTGGCGCTCCGTTGCAGGGCTCAGCCTGGGGATGTGCGGTCTGTGCACCAGGCGGTTGAAAACCCGACGGCAACCCGAGTCCCGGTCCTTTGTCTCTGAGGAAACCGCCCATTCCTTGGGCCACCGAATCGGGGCGAATGAGTGCCCCGCCGGCCGACGCGGCGGCGGCTGTGGGCCCAGCCCTCAGCCGGCGCCGGGCGCTTACCGTTTTCCCGGAGCGCGGGGGTCCCGTCGCTCCCGGAGGCCGAAGGCCGCTTTTCCTCTCTGCCTTCCTCCCTCTGTCCCTGGCTCCCTCCCGCCCGCCCCCTGTCCCTGCGTCGCTCTGTCTTTCCCTCCGTTCCTCACTGCCTCCCTCTCTCCCACCCTCCCTCCCTCCTAACGTCCCTCCGCCCATCCTTCCGCCCCTCTAGGTCTCCCGTTCCTCTCTCCATCTCTGCCCGCCTTCCCTCCCGCCTGGAACGGTCAGCGTCCCCGGTGTGCGCGGGGCCTGCGGTCGGCGTTCCGCCGGCGGGCGCTCCATGGTGGCAGCTGGGAGGCTGCAGGGGCACGGACGGGCGAGCGACGGTGGAGCGGAGGCGCAGAGGAGGCGAGCCGCGGGAGGGATGGCAGGCCCGGACGCTGCGCGGGCCCGGTGTTTGGCGGGACGGGGGTCTCCACCCAGCCCAGGGGAGGACGACGCATTTTCCGGGGGTGGGGGGTGGGGGTGGGGGTGGGGAGGGGGTGGTCAGGCGTGGGTGGGGTGGTGGAAAGCCATGAGAGCTCTGCCCGGGCTGCTCCCACAGCCTAGGCGGCTGCCCGCAAACCCGCGCGTGCGCAGTAGGCGGCCCACCTGCCGCTACCTGGGCCGGCTCTGGGATCCCCGGGATGCCCAGGAAAGAATGGCAGTTCTCCGCTGTGTGGAGTCTCTCGCCGGGCCTAGACCTAGAAGGCAGGAATCCCAGGCGGGTCAGCCCGGCGGGGAAGACACGCCGCTCCATACCCAGCCAGGTGTTCCCCGCGAAAGAGAGGCCACCGCCCTGCCCCGACCCGACCCGACCCGACCCCGTCCCAACCCCGCGTCCTAAAGCTCCTCCAGCAGAGCCCGGTATTCTTCCTCGCTGAGGGGTGCTTCCAGCGAGGCGGCCTCTTCCAAGGCCTCCAGCTCCCCCGGGGCCTCCGTTTCTAGGAAAGGTTGCGCCTGCTGCAGAAACTCCGGGCTCGCCAGGAGCTCATCCAGCAGCAGGCCGGAGGGGAGTGCAGACGAGCGCCCCGGCTCCTGGAGCGCCTGGGAGGGCGCCCGGATGCCTTGCATCTGCCCCTGCCGCGCGGAGGCCTCCGGGGGCGCGGGCTGGGGAGGTGGAGCTGCCCCCGCTTGGGGTTCCCACGCCGCCCCGGCGACCTGGGGACCCCGGCCCCAGCCCCACCACGGACTCCCCTGGGACGTGGGTGGCGCAAGCACACCTTGGCCCTGTGGCCCCGCTTGCGCGGGCCCAGGCTGTCCCACCGCGCAAGGGCCCGGCGGGCCGTGGCGCTGCGGGTCCCGGTCCTCCCGGCATTTGCCCGGCTGCGGCTGCGGAGGCCACCGAGGAGTCTGAGGGTGGGAGAGCGCCCCTTCCGGAGGAGCCGGGGCAGCGTAGGCAAAATCCCCGCGTGCCGGGGCAGGTTGGGAGATCCCCTCTGCCGGCGCGGCCTGGCTGGGCTGGAGCACGGGGACGGCCCTCGCTCCCTGGCTCACGAAAGCCCCCTGTGGGAGAGCCCCAGGCGCGCAGGGCACGTGGGGTGCGGGAAGCCCCGTTCCCCACGCCCCGGTGTGGGCGCAGGCGACCCACGAGGGAGCAGGGTGACACCCGCCGGGGGCCGCGTTGCACGGGCCGCCTGCGTGCGCGGGCGCCCTGCCACCCTGTCCCGGGTGCCTGGCCCTTCGATTCTGAAACCAGATCTGAATCCTGGACTCCGGGAGGCCCGTCTCTCTGGCCAGCTCTTCCCTGGCGGCGATGTCTGGAAAGCGATCCTTCTCAAAGGCTCGGAGGAGCAGGGCGGTCTGGGATCCGGTGACGGCGGTCCGCTTTCGCCTGCCTTCTTGCGGGCCGCGTCTCCCGGGCCAGGGCCGAGATTCCCGCCGGTGCTGCCTCAGCTGGCGTGACCTCTCATTCTGAAACCAAATCTGGACCCTGGGCTCCGGAATGCCGATAGCCTGGGCCAGCCGTTCTCTGGTGGCGATGCCCGGATACGGGTTCCGCTCAAAGCAGGCTCGCAGGGCCTCGCTTTGGCTCGGGGTCCAAACGAGTCTCCTTCGCCGTCCTCGTCCTCGGGCTTCCGCGGGGAGGGTGCTGTCCGAAGGTGTCGGGAGGGCCATCGCGGGGAGCCCCGGCCGGAATTTCACCGACGGACACGGGCGGAGAGAGGCCGGCGGGCTCCCGTGCACCTCAGCCGGACTGTGCACTGCGGCAGGTGCAGCCAGGAAGCCGGCCCAGACAGCCAGCCAGCGGCTCTTATAAAGGCCCACAGGCAGGCAGGCTCCACCCCTTCATGAATGGCGGTGAGCCCTGGGACAGCCCGCCCCCCCAGGAAGGGCCCCATGGCCTTGAGGTCAGGGGCGGGGGGGGGGGGGGGGGGGTGGGCGGTTGAGGGTGGGGCGGGGGAGGGCGTGGTGATGGTGGTGGTGGGGCCGGAGAGACGAAGCGGAAGGGGGAGAGGGGGAAGGGGTGAGGGGGGCGCGTTTCGGGGGCTGGCTCTCCGGACCTCTCCAGGAATCCCGCGGGAACTGGAAGCCGCTCTCTGGGCTCCCACGCGTCTTCAGCAGGGAGAAACCAGCCTGGAAGGGTGGAGGGGAGTGTGGAAATGAACCTCCGTGGGAGTCTTGAGTTTTCCAGGCCCTCTCTCCGTGAGGGAGGCAATGCCCGTGGGTGTCGCCGTTGCCGGGACAGTCTCACACACGCAGGCGCGTGGCTCTGGTTCATCTCCACGGAGAAGACCAGAGCGAGACCCCAGAGAGAAGATACATCCCCGGCGTGATGGCCTGACGATGGATTCCTGTGTCCGGCAACATGGGGAGGCTGCAGTGTGGCCGGTGTGGAAACTGGCAAGGAGAGCGAAGGCGCCACGCCGGTCTTCCACCCTTCCCTGGGATGTTTCTGGGTGCCCGCAGAGCTCCGGGAGCAAACAGTCAGCATGGCCAGCCTTCCGGGGGCCGGAGAGACGTGAGCAACAGGCCCCCTTGCAGAGGGCAAAGCAACGTGGAATCCAAAATCACGCCTCAGTCGTCCTGAGTGTGGCTCCTCCGTGGTCGGCGCTGTCGGCCTGGCGCTCCGTTGCAGGGCTCAGCCTGGGGATGTGCGGTCTGTGCACCAGGCGGTTGAAAACCCGACGGCAACCCGAGTCCCGGTCCTTTGTCTCTGAGGAAACCGCCCATTCCTTGGGCCACCGAATCGGGGCGAATGAGTGCCCCGCCGGCCGACGCGGCGGCGGCTGTGGGCCCAGCCCTCAGCCGGCGCCGGGCGCTTACCGTTTTCCCGGAGCGCGGGGGTCCCGTCGCTCCCGGAGGCCGAAGGCCGCTTTTCCTCTCTGCCTTCCTCCCTCTGTCCCTGGCTCCCTCCCGCCCGCCCCCTGTCCCTGCGTCGCTCTGTCTTTCCCTCCGTTCCTCACTGCCTCCCTCTCTCCCACCCTCCCTCCCTCCTAACGTCCCTCCGCCCATCCTTCCGCCCCTCTAGGTCTCCCGTTCCTCTCTCCATCTCTGCCCGCCTTCCCTCCCGCCTGGAACGGTCAGCGTCCCCGGTGTGCGCGGGGCCTGCGGTCGGCGTTCCGCCGGCGGGCGCTCCATGGTGGCAGCTGGGAGGCTGCAGGGGCACGGACGGGCGAGCGACGGTGGAGCGGAGGCGCAGAGGAGGCGAGCCGCGGGAGGGATGGCAGGCCCGGACGCTGCGCGGGCCCGGTGTTTGGCGGGACGGGGGTCTCCACCCAGCCCAGGGGAGGACGACGCATTTTCCGGGGGTGGGGGGTGGGGGTGGGGGTGGGGAGGGGGTGGTCAGGCGTGGGTGGGGTGGTGGAAAGCCATGAGAGCTCTGCCCGGGCTGCTCCCACAGCCTAGGCGGCTGCCCGCAAACCCGCGCGTGCGCAGTAGGCGGCCCACCTGCCGCTACCTGGGCCGGCTCTGGGATCCCCGGGATGCCCAGGAAAGAATGGCAGTTCTCCGCTGTGTGGAGTCTCTCGCCGGGCCTAGACCTAGAAGGCAGGAATCCCAGGCGGGTCAGCCCGGCGGGGAAGACACGCCGCTCCATACCCAGCCAGGTGTTCCCCGCGAAAGAGAGGCCACCGCCCTGCCCCGACCCGACCCGACCCGACCCCGTCCCAACCCCGCGTCCTAAAGCTCCTCCAGCAGAGCCCGGTATTCTTCCTCGCTGAGGGGTGCTTCCAGCGAGGCGGCCTCTTCCAAGGCCTCCAGCTCCCCCGGGGCCTCCGTTTCTAGGAAAGGTTGCGCCTGCTGCAGAAACTCCGGGCTCGCCAGGAGCTCATCCAGCAGCAGGCCGGAGGGGAGTGCAGACGAGCGCCCCGGCTCCTGGAGCGCCTGGGAGGGCGCCCGGATGCCTTGCATCTGCCCCTGCCGCGCGGAGGCCTCCGGGGGCGCGGGCTGGGGAGGTGGAGCTGCCCCCGCTTGGGGTTCCCACGCCGCCCCGGCGACCTGGGGACCCCGGCCCCAGCCCCACCACGGACTCCCCTGGGACGTGGGTGGCGCAAGCACACCTTGGCCCTGTGGCCCCGCTTGCGCGGGCCCAGGCTGTCCCACCGCGCAAGGGCCCGGCGGGCCGTGGCGCTGCGGGTCCCGGTCCTCCCGGCATTTGCCCGGCTGCGGCTGCGGAGGCCACCGAGGAGTCTGAGGGTGGGAGAGCGCCCCTTCCGGAGGAGCCGGGGCAGCGTAGGCAAAATCCCCGCGTGCCGGGGCAGGTTGGGAGATCCCCTCTGCCGGCGGGGCCTGGCTGGGCTGGAGCACGGGGACGGCCCTCGCTCCCTGGCTCACGAAAGCCCCCTGTGGGAGAGCCCCAGGCGCGCAGGGCACGTGGGGTGCGGGAAGCCCCGTTCCCCACGCCCCGGTGTGGGCGCAGGCGACCCACGAGGGAGCAGGGTGACACCCGCCGGGGGCCGCGTTGCACGGGCCGCCTGCGTGCGCGGGCGCCCTGCCACCCTGTCCCGGGTGCCTGGCCCTTCGATTCTGAAACCAGATCTGAATCCTGGACTCCGGGAGGCCCGTCTCTCTGGCCAGCTCTTCCCTGGCGGCGATGTCTGGAAAGCGATCCTTCTCAAAGGCTCGGAGGAGCAGGGCGGTCTGGGATCCGGTGACGGCGGTCCGCTTTCGCCTGCCTTCTTGCGGGCCGCGTCTCCCGGGCCAGGGCCGAGATTCCCGCCGGTGCTGCCTCAGCTGGCGTGACCTCTCATTCTGAAACCAAATCTGGACCCTGGGCTCCGGAATGCCGATAGCCTGGGCCAGCCGTTCTCTGGTGGCGATGCCCGGATACGGGTTCCGCTCAAAGCAGGCTCGCAGGGCCTCGCTTTGGCTCGGGGTCCAAACGAGTCTCCTTCGCCGTCCTCGTCCTCGGGCTTCCGCGGGGAGGGTGCTGTCCGAAGGTGTCGGGAGGGCCATCGCGGGGAGCCCCGGCCGGAATTTCACCGACGGACACGGGCGGAGAGAGGCCGGCGGGCTCCCGTGCACCTCAGCCGGACTGTGCACTGCGGCAGGTGCAGCCAGGAAGCCGGCCCAGACAGCCAGCCAGCGGCTCTTATAAAGGCCCACAGGCAGGCAGGCTCCACCCCTTCATGAATGGCGGTGAGCCCTGGGACAGCCCGCCCCCCCAGGAAGGGCCCCATGGCCTTGAGGTCAGGGGCGGGGGGGGGGGGGGGGGGGGGGCGGTTGAGGGTGGGGCGGGGGAGGGCGTGGTGATGGTGGTGGTGGGGCCGGAGAGACGAAGCGGAAGGGGGAGAGGGGGAAGGGGTGAGGGGGGCGCGTTTCGGGGGCTGGCTCTCCGGACCTCTCCAGGAATCCCGCGGGAACTGGAAGCCGCTCTCTGGGCTCCCACGCGTCTTCAGCAGGGAGAAACCAGCCTGGAAGGGTGGAGGGGAGTGTGGAAATGAACCTCCGTGGGAGTCTTGAGTTTTCCAGGCCCTCTCTCCGTGAGGGAGGCAATGCCCGTGGGTGTCGCCGTTGCCGGGACAGTCTCACACACGCAGGCGCGTGGCTCTGGTTCATCTCCACGGAGAAGACCAGAGCGAGACCCCAGAGAGAAGATACATCCCCGGCGTGATGGCCTGACGATGGATTCCTGTGTCCGGCAACATGGGGAGGCTGCAGTGTGGCCGGTGTGGAAACTGGCAAGGAGAGCGAAGGCGCCACGCCGGTCTTCCACCCTTCCCTGGGATGTTTCTGGGTGCCCGCAGAGCTCCGGGAGCAAACAGTCAGCATGGCCAGCCTTCCGGGGGCCGGAGAGACGTGAGCAACAGGCCCCCTTGCAGAGGGCAAAGCAACGTGGAATCCAAAATCACGCCTCAGTCGTCCTGAGTGTGGCTCCTCCGTGGTCGGCGCTGTCGGCCTGGCGCTCCGTTGCAGGGCTCAGCCTGGGGATGTGCGGTCTGTGCACCAGGCGGTTGAAAACCCGACGGCAACCCGAGTCCCGGTCCTTTGTCTCTGAGGAAACCGCCCATTCCTTGGGCCACCGAATCGGGGCGAATGAGTGCCCCGCCGGCCGACGCGGCGGCGGCTGTGGGCCCAGCCCTCAGCCGGCGCCGGGCGCTTACCGTTTTCCCGGAGCGCGGGGGTCCCGTCGCTCCCGGAGGCCGAAGGCCGCTTTTCCTCTCTGCCTTCCTCCCTCTGTCCCTGGCTCCCTCCCGCCCGCCCCCTGTCCCTGCGTCGCTCTGTCTTTCCCTCCGTTCCTCACTGCCTCCCTCTCTCCCACCCTCCCTCCCTCCTAACGTCCCTCCGCCCATCCTTCCGCCCCTCTAGGTCTCCCGTTCCTCTCTCCATCTCTGCCCGCCTTCCCTCCCGCCTGGAACGGTCAGCGTCCCCGGTGTGCGCGGGGCCTGCGGTCGGCGTTCCGCCGGCGGGCGCTCCATGGTGGCAGCTGGGAGGCTGCAGGGGCACGGACGGGCGAGCGACGGTGGAGCGGAGGCGCAGAGGAGGCGAGCCGCGGGAGGGATGGCAGGCCCGGACGCTGCGCGGGCCCGGTGTTTGGCGGGACGGGGGTCTCCACCCAGCCCAGGGGAGGACGACGCATTTTCCGGGGGTGGGGGGTGGGGGTGGGGGTGGGGAGGGGGTGGTCAGGCGTGGGTGGGGTGGTGGAAAGCCATGAGAGCTCTGCCCGGGCTGCTCCCACAGCCTAGGCGGCTGCCCGCAAACCCGCGCGTGCGCAGTAGGCGGCCCACCTGCCGCTACCTGGGCCGGCTCTGGGATCCCCGGGATGCCCAGGAAAGAATGGCAGTTCTCCGCTGTGTGGAGTCTCTCGCCGGGCCTAGACCTAGAAGGCAGGAATCCCAGGCGGGTCAGCCCGGCGGGGAAGACACGCCGCTCCATACCCAGCCAGGTGTTCCCCGCGAAAGAGAGGCCACCGCCCTGCCCCGACCCGACCCGACCCGACCCCGTCCCAACCCCGCGTCCTAAAGCTCCTCCAGCAGAGCCCGGTATTCTTCCTCGCTGAGGGGTGCTTCCAGCGAGGCGGCCTCTTCCAAGGCCTCCAGCTCCCCCGGGGCCTCCGTTTCTAGGAAAGGTTGCGCCTGCTGCAGAAACTCCGGGCTCGCCAGGAGCTCATCCAGCAGCAGGCCGGAGGGGAGTGCAGACGAGCGCCCCGGCTCCTGGAGCGCCTGGGAGGGCGCCCGGATGCCTTGCATCTGCCCCTGCCGCGCGGAGGCCTCCGGGGGCGCGGGCTGGGGAGGTGGAGCTGCCCCCGCTTGGGGTTCCCACGCCGCCCCGGCGACCTGGGGACCCCGGCCCCAGCCCCACCACGGACTCCCCTGGGACGTGGGTGGCGCAAGCACACCTTGGCCCTGTGGCCCCGCTTGCGCGGGCCCAGGCTGTCCCACCGCGCAAGGGCCCGGCGGGCCGTGGCGCTGCGGGTCCCGGTCCTCCCGGCATTTGCCCGGCTGCGGCTGCGGAGGCCACCGAGGAGTCTGAGGGTGGGAGAGCGCCCCTTCCGGAGGAGCCGGGGCAGCGTAGGCAAAATCCCCGCGTGCCGGGGCAGGTTGGGAGATCCCCTCTGCCGGCGCGGCCTGGCTGGGCTGGAGCACGGGGACGGCCCTCGCTCCCTGGCTCACGAAAGCCCCCTGTGGGAGAGCCCCAGGCGCGCAGGGCACGTGGGGTGCGGGAAGCCCCGTTCCCCACGCCCCGGTGTGGGCGCAGGCGACCCACGAGGGAGCAGGGTGACACCCGCCGGGGGCCGCGTTGCACGGGCCGCCTGCGTGCGCGGGCGCCCTGCCACCCTGTCCCGGGTGCCTGGCCCTTCGATTCTGAAACCAGATCTGAATCCTGGACTCCGGGAGGCCCGTCTCTCTGGCCAGCTCTTCCCTGGCGGCGATGTCTGGAAAGCGATCCTTCTCAAAGGCTCGGAGGAGCAGGGCGGTCTGGGATCCGGTGACGGCGGTCCGCTTTCGCCTGCCTTCTTGCGGGCCGCGTCTCCCGGGCCAGGGCCGAGATTCCCGCCGGTGCTGCCTCAGCTGGCGTGACCTCTCATTCTGAAACCAAATCTGGACCCTGGGCTCCGGAATGCCGATAGCCTGGGCCAGCCGTTCTCTGGTGGCGATGCCCGGATACGGGTTCCGCTCAAAGCAGGCTCGCAGGGCCTCGCTTTGGCTCGGGGTCCAAACGAGTCTCCTTCGCCGTCCTCGTCCTCGGGCTTCCGCGGGGAGGGTGCTGTCCGAAGGTGTCGGGAGGGCCATCGCGGGGAGCCCCGGCCGGAATTTCACCGACGGACACGGGCGGAGAGAGGCCGGCGGGCTCCCGTGCACCTCAGCCGGACTGTGCACTGCGGCAGGTGCAGCCAGGAAGCCGGCCCAGACAGCCAGCCAGCGGCTCTTATAAAGGCCCACAGGCAGGCAGGCTCCACCCCTTCATGAATGGCGGTGAGCCCTGGGACAGCCCGCCCCCCCAGGAAGGGCCCCATGGCCTTGAGGTCAGGGGCGGGGGGGGGGGGGGTGGGCGGTTGAGGGTGGGGCGGGGGAGGGCGTGGTGATGGTGGTGGTGGGGCCGGAGAGACGAAGCGGAAGGGGGAGAGGGGGAAGGGGTGAGGGGGGCGCGTTTCGGGGGCTGGCTCTCCGGACCTCTCCAGGAATCCCGCGGGAACTGGAAGCCGCTCTCTGGGCTCCCACGCGTCTTCAGCAGGGAGAAACCAGCCTGGAAGGGTGGAGGGGAGTGTGGAAATGAACCTCCGTGGGAGTCTTGAGTTTTCCAGGCCCTCTCTCCGTGAGGGAGGCAATGCCCGTGGGTGTCGCCGTTGCCGGGACAGTCTCACACACGCAGGCGCGTGGCTCTGGTTCATCTCCACGGAGAAGACCAGAGCGAGACCCCAGAGAGAAGATACATCCCCGGCGTGATGGCCTGACGATGGATTCCTGTGTCCGGCAACATGGGGAGGCTGCAGTGTGGCCGGTGTGGAAACTGGCAAGGAGAGCGAAGGCGCCACGCCGGTCTTCCACCCTTCCCTGGGATGTTTCTGGGTGCCCGCAGAGCTCCGGGAGCAAACAGTCAGCATGGCCAGCCTTCCGGGGGCCGGAGAGACGTGAGCAACAGGCCCCCTTGCAGAGGGCAAAGCAACGTGGAATCCAAAATCACGCCTCAGTCGTCCTGAGTGTGGCTCCTCCGTGGTCGGCGCTGTCGGCCTGGCGCTCCGTTGCAGGGCTCAGCCTGGGGATGTGCGGTCTGTGCACCAGGCGGTTGAAAACCCGACGGCAACCCGAGTCCCGGTCCTTTGTCTCTGAGGAAACCGCCCATTCCTTGGGCCACCGAATCGGGGCGAATGAGTGCCCCGCCGGCCGACGCGGCGGCGGCTGTGGGCCCAGCCCTCAGCCGGCGCCGGGCGCTTACCGTTTTCCCGGAGCGCGGGGGTCCCGTCGCTCCCGGAGGCCGAAGGCCGCTTTTCCTCTCTGCCTTCCTCCCTCTGTCCCTGGCTCCCTCCCGCCCGCCCCCTGTCCCTGCGTCGCTCTGTCTTTCCCTCCGTTCCTCACTGCCTCCCTCTCTCCCACCCTCCCTCCCTCCTAACGTCCCTCCGCCCATCCTTCCGCCCCTCTAGGTCTCCCGTTCCTCTCTCCATCTCTGCCCGCCTTCCCTCCCGCCTGGAACGGTCAGCGTCCCCGGTGTGCGCGGGGCCTGCGGTCGGCGTTCCGCCGGCGGGCGCTCCATGGTGGCAGCTGGGAGGCTGCAGGGGCACGGACGGGCGAGCGACGGTGGAGCGGAGGCGCAGAGGAGGCGAGCCGCGGGAGGGATGGCAGGCCCGGACGCTGCGCGGGCCCGGTGTTTGGCGGGACGGGGGTCTCCACCCAGCCCAGGGGAGGACGACGCATTTTCCGGGGGTGGGGGGTGGGGGTGGGGGTGGGGAGGGGGTGGTCAGGCGTGGGTGGGGTGGTGGAAAGCCATGAGAGCTCTGCCCGGGCTGCTCCCACAGCCTAGGCGGCTGCCCGCAAACCCGCGCGTGCGCAGTAGGCGGCCCACCTGCCGCTACCTGGGCCGGCTCTGGGATCCCCGGGATGCCCAGGAAAGAATGGCAGTTCTCCGCTGTGTGGAGTCTCTCGCCGGGCCTAGACCTAGAAGGCAGGAATCCCAGGCGGGTCAGCCCGGCGGGGAAGACACGCCGCTCCATACCCAGCCAGGTGTTCCCCGCGAAAGAGAGGCCACCGCCCTGCCCCGACCCGACCCGACCCGACCCCGTCCCAACCCCGCGTCCTAAAGCTCCTCCAGCAGAGCCCGGTATTCTTCCTCGCTGAGGGGTGCTTCCAGCGAGGCGGCCTCTTCCAAGGCCTCCAGCTCCCCCGGGGCCTCCGTTTCTAGGAAAGGTTGCGCCTGCTGCAGAAACTCCGGGCTCGCCAGGAGCTCATCCAGCAGCAGGCCGGAGGGGAGTGCAGACGAGCGCCCCGGCTCCTGGAGCGCCTGGGAGGGCGCCCGGATGCCTTGCATCTGCCCCTGCCGCGCGGAGGCCTCCGGGGGCGCGGGCTGGGGAGGTGGAGCTGCCCCCGCTTGGGGTTCCCACGCCGCCCCGGCGACCTGGGGACCCCGGCCCCAGCCCCACCACGGACTCCCCTGGGACGTGGGTGGCGCAAGCACACCTTGGCCCTGTGGCCCCGCTTGCGCGGGCCCAGGCTGTCCCACCGCGCAAGGGCCCGGCGGGCCGTGGCGCTGCGGGTCCCGGTCCTCCCGGCATTTGCCCGGCTGCGGCTGCGGAGGCCACCGAGGAGTCTGAGGGTGGGAGAGCGCCCCTTCCGGAGGAGCCGGGGCAGCGTAGGCAAAATCCCCGCGTGCCGGGGCAGGTTGGGAGATCCCCTCTGCCGGCGGGGCCTGGCTGGGCTGGAGCACGGGGACGGCCCTCGCTCCCTGGCTCACGAAAGCCCCCTGTGGGAGAGCCCCAGGCGCGCAGGGCACGTGGGGTGCGGGAAGCCCCGTTCCCCACGCCCCGGTGTGGGCGCAGGCGACCCACGAGGGAGCAGGGTGACACCCGCCGGGGGCCGCGTTGCACGGGCCGCCTGCGTGCGCGGGCGCCCTGCCACCCTGTCCCGGGTGCCTGGCCCTTCGATTCTGAAACCAGATCTGAATCCTGGACTCCGGGAGGCCCGTCTCTCTGGCCAGCTCTTCCCTGGCGGCGATGTCTGGAAAGCGATCCTTCTCAAAGGCTCGGAGGAGCAGGGCGGTCTGGGATCCGGTGACGGCGGTCCGCTTTCGCCTGCCTTCTTGCGGGCCGCGTCTCCCGGGCCAGGGCCGAGATTCCCGCCGGTGCTGCCTCAGCTGGCGTGACCTCTCATTCTGAAACCAAATCTGGACCCTGGGCTCCGGAATGCCGATAGCCTGGGCCAGCCGTTCTCTGGTGGCGATGCCCGGATACGGGTTCCGCTCAAAGCAGGCTCGCAGGGCCTCGCTTTGGCTCGGGGTCCAAACGAGTCTCCTTCGCCGTCCTCGTCCTCGGGCTTCCGCGGGGAGGGTGCTGTCCGAAGGTGTCGGGAGGGCCATCGCGGGGAGCCCCGGCCGGAATTTCACCGACGGACACGGGCGGAGAGAGGCCGGCGGGCTCCCGTGCACCTCAGCCGGACTGTGCACTGCGGCAGGTGCAGCCAGGAAGCCGGCCCAGACAGCCAGCCAGCGGCTCTTATAAAGGCCCACAGGCAGGCAGGCTCCACCCCTTCATGAATGGCGGTGAGCCCTGGGACAGCCCGCCCCCCCAGGAAGGGCCCCATGGCCTTGAGGTCAGGGGCGGGGGGGGGGGGGGTGGGCGGTTGAGGGTGGGGCGGGGGAGGGCGTGGTGATGGTGGTGGTGGGGCCGGAGAGACGAAGCGGAAGGGGGAGAGGGGGAAGGGGTGAGGGGGGCGCGTTTCGGGGGCTGGCTCTCCGGACCTCTCCAGGAATCCCGCGGGAACTGGAAGCCGCTCTCTGGGCTCCCACGCGTCTTCAGCAGGGAGAAACCAGCCTGGAAGGGTGGAGGGGAGTGTGGAAATGAACCTCCGTGGGAGTCTTGAGTTTTCCAGGCCCTCTCTCCGTGAGGGAGGCAATGCCCGTGGGTGTCGCCGTTGCCGGGACAGTCTCACACACGCAGGCGCGTGGCTCTGGTTCATCTCCACGGAGAAGACCAGAGCGAGACCCCAGAGAGAAGATACATCCCCGGCGTGATGGCCTGACGATGGATTCCTGTGTCCGGCAACATGGGGAGGCTGCAGTGTGGCCGGTGTGGAAACTGGCAAGGAGAGCGAAGGCGCCACGCCGGTCTTCCACCCTTCCCTGGGATGTTTCTGGGTGCCCGCAGAGCTCCGGGAGCAAACAGTCAGCATGGCCAGCCTTCCGGGGGCCGGAGAGACGTGAGCAACAGGCCCCCTTGCAGAGGGCAAAGCAACGTGGAATCCAAAATCACGCCTCAGTCGTCCTGAGTGTGGCTCCTCCGTGGTCGGCGCTGTCGGCCTGGCGCTCCGTTGCAGGGCTCAGCCTGGGGATGTGCGGTCTGTGCACCAGGCGGTTGAAAACCCGACGGCAACCCGAGTCCCGGTCCTTTGTCTCTGAGGAAACCGCCCATTCCTTGGGCCACCGAATCGGGGCGAATGAGTGCCCCGCCGGCCGACGCGGCGGCGGCTGTGGGCCCAGCCCTCAGCCGGCGCCGGGCGCTTACCGTTTTCCCGGAGCGCGGGGGTCCCGTCGCTCCCGGAGGCCGAAGGCCGCTTTTCCTCTCTGCCTTCCTCCCTCTGTCCCTGGCTCCCTCCCGCCCGCCCCCTGTCCCTGCGTCGCTCTGTCTTTCCCTCCGTTCCTCACTGCCTCCCTCTCTCCCACCCTCCCTCCCTCCTAACGTCCCTCCGCCCATCCTTCCGCCCCTCTAGGTCTCCCGTTCCTCTCTCCATCTCTGCCCGCCTTCCCTCCCGCCTGGAACGGTCAGCGTCCCCGGTGTGCGCGGGGCCTGCGGTCGGCGTTCCGCCGGCGGGCGCTCCATGGTGGCAGCTGGGAGGCTGCAGGGGCACGGACGGGCGAGCGACGGTGGAGCGGAGGCGCAGAGGAGGCGAGCCGCGGGAGGGATGGCAGGCCCGGACGCTGCGCGGGCCCGGTGTTTGGCGGGACGGGGGTCTCCACCCAGCCCAGGGGAGGACGACGCATTTTCCGGGGGTGGGGGGTGGGGGTGGGGGTGGGGAGGGGGTGGTCAGGCGTGGGTGGGGTGGTGGAAAGCCATGAGAGCTCTGCCCGGGCTGCTCCCACAGCCTAGGCGGCTGCCCGCAAACCCGCGCGTGCGCAGTAGGCGGCCCACCTGCCGCTACCTGGGCCGGCTCTGGGATCCCCGGGATGCCCAGGAAAGAATGGCAGTTCTCCGCTGTGTGGAGTCTCTCGCCGGGCCTAGACCTAGAAGGCAGGAATCCCAGGCGGGTCAGCCCGGCGGGGAAGACACGCCGCTCCATACCCAGCCAGGTGTTCCCCGCGAAAGAGAGGCCACCGCCCTGCCCCGACCCGACCCGACCCGACCCCGTCCCAACCCCGCGTCCTAAAGCTCCTCCAGCAGAGCCCGGTATTCTTCCTCGCTGAGGGGTGCTTCCAGCGAGGCGGCCTCTTCCAAGGCCTCCAGCTCCCCCGGGGCCTCCGTTTCTAGGAAAGGTTGCGCCTGCTGCAGAAACTCCGGGCTCGCCAGGAGCTCATCCAGCAGCAGGCCGGAGGGGAGTGCAGACGAGCGCCCCGGCTCCTGGAGCGCCTGGGAGGGCGCCCGGATGCCTTGCATCTGCCCCTGCCGCGCGGAGGCCTCCGGGGGCGCGGGCTGGGGAGGTGGAGCTGCCCCCGCTTGGGGTTCCCACGCCGCCCCGGCGACCTGGGGACCCCGGCCCCAGCCCCACCACGGACTCCCCTGGGACGTGGGTGGCGCAAGCACACCTTGGCCCTGTGGCCCCGCTTGCGCGGGCCCAGGCTGTCCCACCGCGCAAGGGCCCGGCGGGCCGTGGCGCTGCGGGTCCCGGTCCTCCCGGCATTTGCCCGGCTGCGGCTGCGGAGGCCACCGAGGAGTCTGAGGGTGGGAGAGCGCCCCTTCCGGAGGAGCCGGGGCAGCGTAGGCAAAATCCCCGCGTGCCGGGGCAGGTTGGGAGATCCCCTCTGCCGGCGGGGCCTGGCTGGGCTGGAGCACGGGGACGGCCCTCGCTCCCTGGCTCACGAAAGCCCCCTGTGGGAGAGCCCCAGGCGCGCAGGGCACGTGGGGTGCGGGAAGCCCCGTTCCCCACGCCCCGGTGTGGGCGCAGGCGACCCACGAGGGAGCAGGGTGACACCCGCCGGGGGCCGCGTTGCACGGGCCGCCTGCGTGCGCGGGCGCCCTGCCACCCTGTCCCGGGTGCCTGGCCCTTCGATTCTGAAACCAGATCTGAATCCTGGACTCCGGGAGGCCCGTCTCTCTGGCCAGCTCTTCCCTGGCGGCGATGTCTGGAAAGCGATCCTTCTCAAAGGCTCGGAGGAGCAGGGCGGTCTGGGATCCGGTGACGGCGGTCCGCTTTCGCCTGCCTTCTTGCGGGCCGCGTCTCCCGGGCCAGGGCCGAGATTCCCGCCGGTGCTGCCTCAGCTGGCGTGACCTCTCATTCTGAAACCAAATCTGGACCCTGGGCTCCGGAATGCCGATAGCCTGGGCCAGCCGTTCTCTGGTGGCGATGCCCGGATACGGGTTCCGCTCAAAGCAGGCTCGCAGGGCCTCGCTTTGGCTCGGGGTCCAAACGAGTCTCCTTCGCCGTCCTCGTCCTCGGGCTTCCGCGGGGAGGGTGCTGTCCGAAGGTGTCGGGAGGGCCATCGCGGGGAGCCCCGGCCGGAATTTCACCGACGGACACGGGCGGAGAGAGGCCGGCGGGCTCCCGTGCACCTCAGCCGGACTGTGCACTGCGGCAGGTGCAGCCAGGAAGCCGGCCCAGACAGCCAGCCAGCGGCTCTTATAAAGGCCCACAGGCAGGCAGGCTCCACCCCTTCATGAATGGCGGTGAGCCCTGGGACAGCCCGCCCCCCCAGGAAGGGCCCCATGGCCTTGAGGTCAGGGGCGGGGGGGGGGGGGGTGGGCGGTTGAGGGTGGGGCGGGGGAGGGCGTGGTGATGGTGGTGGTGGGGCCGGAGAGACGAAGCGGAAGGGGGAGAGGGGGAAGGGGTGAGGGGGGCGCGTTTCGGGGGCTGGCTCTCCGGACCTCTCCAGGAATCCCGCGGGAACTGGAAGCCGCTCTCTGGGCTCCCACGCGTCTTCAGCAGGGAGAAACCAGCCTGGAAGGGTGGAGGGGAGTGTGGAAATGAACCTCCGTGGGAGTCTTGAGTTTTCCAGGCCCTCTCTCCGTGAGGGAGGCAATGCCCGTGGGTGTCGCCGTTGCCGGGACAGTCTCACACACGCAGGCGCGTGGCTCTGGTTCATCTCCACGGAGAAGACCAGAGCGAGACCCCAGAGAGAAGATACATCCCCGGCGTGATGGCCTGACGATGGATTCCTGTGTCCGGCAACATGGGGAGGCTGCAGTGTGGCCGGTGTGGAAACTGGCAAGGAGAGCGAAGGCGCCACGCCGGTCTTCCACCCTTCCCTGGGATGTTTCTGGGTGCCCGCAGAGCTCCGGGAGCAAACAGTCAGCATGGCCAGCCTTCCGGGGGCCGGAGAGACGTGAGCAACAGGCCCCCTTGCAGAGGGCAAAGCAACGTGGAATCCAAAATCACGCCTCAGTCGTCCTGAGTGTGGCTCCTCCGTGGTCGGCGCTGTCGGCCTGGCGCTCCGTTGCAGGGCTCAGCCTGGGGATGTGCGGTCTGTGCACCAGGCGGTTGAAAACCCGACGGCAACCCGAGTCCCGGTCCTTTGTCTCTGAGGAAACCGCCCATTCCTTGGGCCACCGAATCGGGGCGAATGAGTGCCCCGCCGGCCGACGCGGCGGCGGCTGTGGGCCCAGCCCTCAGCCGGCGCCGGGCGCTTACCGTTTTCCCGGAGCGCGGGGGTCCCGTCGCTCCCGGAGGCCGAAGGCCGCTTTTCCTCTCTGCCTTCCTCCCTCTGTCCCTGGCTCCCTCCCGCCCGCCCCCTGTCCCTGCGTCGCTCTGTCTTTCCCTCCGTTCCTCACTGCCTCCCTCTCTCCCACCCTCCCTCCCTCCTAACGTCCCTCCGCCCATCCTTCCGCCCCTCTAGGTCTCCCGTTCCTCTCTCCATCTCTGCCCGCCTTCCCTCCCGCCTGGAACGGTCAGCGTCCCCGGTGTGCGCGGGGCCTGCGGTCGGCGTTCCGCCGGCGGGCGCTCCATGGTGGCAGCTGGGAGGCTGCAGGGGCACGGACGGGCGAGCGACGGTGGAGCGGAGGCGCAGAGGAGGCGAGCCGCGGGAGGGATGGCAGGCCCGGACGCTGCGCGGGCCCGGTGTTTGGCGGGACGGGGGTCTCCACCCAGCCCAGGGGAGGACGACGCATTTTCCGGGGGTGGGGGGTGGGGGTGGGGGTGGGGAGGGGGTGGTCAGGCGTGGGTGGGGTGGTGGAAAGCCATGAGAGCTCTGCCCGGGCTGCTCCCACAGCCTAGGCGGCTGCCCGCAAACCCGCGCGTGCGCAGTAGGCGGCCCACCTGCCGCTACCTGGGCCGGCTCTGGGATCCCCGGGATGCCCAGGAAAGAATGGCAGTTCTCCGCTGTGTGGAGTCTCTCGCCGGGCCTAGACCTAGAAGGCAGGAATCCCAGGCGGGTCAGCCCGGCGGGGAAGACACGCCGCTCCATACCCAGCCAGGTGTTCCCCGCGAAAGAGAGGCCACCGCCCTGCCCCGACCCGACCCGACCCGACCCCGTCCCAACCCCGCGTCCTAAAGCTCCTCCAGCAGAGCCCGGTATTCTTCCTCGCTGAGGGGTGCTTCCAGCGAGGCGGCCTCTTCCAAGGCCTCCAGCTCCCCCGGGGCCTCCGTTTCTAGGAAAGGTTGCGCCTGCTGCAGAAACTCCGGGCTCGCCAGGAGCTCATCCAGCAGCAGGCCGGAGGGGAGTGCAGACGAGCGCCCCGGCTCCTGGAGCGCCTGGGAGGGCGCCCGGATGCCTTGCATCTGCCCCTGCCGCGCGGAGGCCTCCGGGGGCGCGGGCTGGGGAGGTGGAGCTGCCCCCGCTTGGGGTTCCCACGCCGCCCCGGCGACCTGGGGACCCCGGCCCCAGCCCCACCACGGACTCCCCTGGGACGTGGGTGGCGCAAGCACACCTTGGCCCTGTGGCCCCGCTTGCGCGGGCCCAGGCTGTCCCACCGCGCAAGGGCCCGGCGGGCCGTGGCGCTGCGGGTCCCGGTCCTCCCGGCATTTGCCCGGCTGCGGCTGCGGAGGCCACCGAGGAGTCTGAGGGTGGGAGAGCGCCCCTTCCGGAGGAGCCGGGGCAGCGTAGGCAAAATCCCCGCGTGCCGGGGCAGGTTGGGAGATCCCCTCTGCCGGCGCGGCCTGGCTGGGCTGGAGCACGGGGACGGCCCTCGCTCCCTGGCTCACGAAAGCCCCCTGTGGGAGAGCCCCAGGCGCGCAGGGCACGTGGGGTGCGGGAAGCCCCGTTCCCCACGCCCCGGTGTGGGCGCAGGCGACCCACGAGGGAGCAGGGTGACACCCGCCGGGGGCCGCGTTGCACGGGCCGCCTGCGTGCGCGGGCGCCCTGCCACCCTGTCCCGGGTGCCTGGCCCTTCGATTCTGAAACCAGATCTGAATCCTGGACTCCGGGAGGCCCGTCTCTCTGGCCAGCTCTTCCCTGGCGGCGATGTCTGGAAAGCGATCCTTCTCAAAGGCTCGGAGGAGCAGGGCGGTCTGGGATCCGGTGACGGCGGTCCGCTTTCGCCTGCCTTCTTGCGGGCCGCGTCTCCCGGGCCAGGGCCGAGATTCCCGCCGGTGCTGCCTCAGCTGGCGTGACCTCTCATTCTGAAACCAAATCTGGACCCTGGGCTCCGGAATGCCGATAGCCTGGGCCAGCCGTTCTCTGGTGGCGATGCCCGGATACGGGTTCCGCTCAAAGCAGGCTCGCAGGGCCTCGCTTTGGCTCGGGGTCCAAACGAGTCTCCTTCGCCGTCCTCGTCCTCGGGCTTCCGCGGGGAGGGTGCTGTCCGAAGGTGTCGGGAGGGCCATCGCGGGGAGCCCCGGCCGGAATTTCACCGACGGACACGGGCGGAGAGAGGCCGGCGGGCTCCCGTGCACCTCAGCCGGACTGTGCACTGCGGCAGGTGCAGCCAGGAAGCCGGCCCAGACAGCCAGCCAGCGGCTCTTATAAAGGCCCACAGGCAGGCAGGCTCCACCCCTTCATGAATGGCGGTGAGCCCTGGGACAGCCCGCCCCCCCAGGAAGGGCCCCATGGCCTTGAGGTCAGGGGCGGGGGGGGGGGGGGGGTGGGCGGTTGAGGGTGGGGCGGGGGAGGGCGTGGTGATGGTGGTGGTGGGGCCGGAGAGACGAAGCGGAAGGGGGAGAGGGGGAAGGGGTGAGGGGGGCGCGTTTCGGGGGCTGGCTCTCCGGACCTCTCCAGGAATCCCGCGGGAACTGGAAGCCGCTCTCTGGGCTCCCACGCGTCTTCAGCAGGGAGAAACCAGCCTGGAAGGGTGGAGGGGAGTGTGGAAATGAACCTCCGTGGGAGTCTTGAGTTTTCCAGGCCCTCTCTCCGTGAGGGAGGCAATGCCCGTGGGTGTCGCCGTTGCCGGGACAGTCTCACACACGCAGGCGCGTGGCTCTGGTTCATCTCCACGGAGAAGACCAGAGCGAGACCCCAGAGAGAAGATACATCCCCGGCGTGATGGCCTGACGATGGATTCCTGTGTCCGGCAACATGGGGAGGCTGCAGTGTGGCCGGTGTGGAAACTGGCAAGGAGAGCGAAGGCGCCACGCCGGTCTTCCACCCTTCCCTGGGATGTTTCTGGGTGCCCGCAGAGCTCCGGGAGCAAACAGTCAGCATGGCCAGCCTTCCGGGGGCCGGAGAGACGTGAGCAACAGGCCCCCTTGCAGAGGGCAAAGCAACGTGGAATCCAAAATCACGCCTCAGTCGTCCTGAGTGTGGCTCCTCCGTGGTCGGCGCTGTCGGCCTGGCGCTCCGTTGCAGGGCTCAGCCTGGGGATGTGCGGTCTGTGCACCAGGCGGTTGAAAACCCGACGGCAACCCGAGTCCCGGTCCTTTGTCTCTGAGGAAACCGCCCATTCCTTGGGCCACCGAATCGGGGCGAATGAGTGCCCCGCCGGCCGACGCGGCGGCGGCTGTGGGCCCAGCCCTCAGCCGGCGCCGGGCGCTTACCGTTTTCCCGGAGCGCGGGGGTCCCGTCGCTCCCGGAGGCCGAAGGCCGCTTTTCCTCTCTGCCTTCCTCCCTCTGTCCCTGGCTCCCTCCCGCCCGCCCCCTGTCCCTGCGTCGCTCTGTCTTTCCCTCCGTTCCTCACTGCCTCCCTCTCTCCCACCCTCCCTCCCTCCTAACGTCCCTCCGCCCATCCTTCCGCCCCTCTAGGTCTCCCGTTCCTCTCTCCATCTCTGCCCGCCTTCCCTCCCGCCTGGAACGGTCAGCGTCCCCGGTGTGCGCGGGGCCTGCGGTCGGCGTTCCGCCGGCGGGCGCTCCATGGTGGCAGCTGGGAGGCTGCAGGGGCACGGACGGGCGAGCGACGGTGGAGCGGAGGCGCAGAGGAGGCGAGCCGCGGGAGGGATGGCAGGCCCGGACGCTGCGCGGGCCCGGTGTTTGGCGGGACGGGGGTCTCCACCCAGCCCAGGGGAGGACGACGCATTTTCCGGGGGTGGGGGGTGGGGGTGGGGGTGGGGAGGGGGTGGTCAGGCGTGGGTGGGGTGGTGGAAAGCCATGAGAGCTCTGCCCGGGCTGCTCCCACAGCCTAGGCGGCTGCCCGCAAACCCGCGCGTGCGCAGTAGGCGGCCCACCTGCCGCTACCTGGGCCGGCTCTGGGATCCCCGGGATGCCCAGGAAAGAATGGCAGTTCTCCGCTGTGTGGAGTCTCTCGCCGGGCCTAGACCTAGAAGGCAGGAATCCCAGGCGGGTCAGCCCGGCGGGGAAGACACGCCGCTCCATACCCAGCCAGGTGTTCCCCGCGAAAGAGAGGCCACCGCCCTGCCCCGACCCGACCCGACCCGACCCCGTCCCAACCCCGCGTCCTAAAGCTCCTCCAGCAGAGCCCGGTATTCTTCCTCGCTGAGGGGTGCTTCCAGCGAGGCGGCCTCTTCCAAGGCCTCCAGCTCCCCCGGGGCCTCCGTTTCTAGGAAAGGTTGCGCCTGCTGCAGAAACTCCGGGCTCGCCAGGAGCTCATCCAGCAGCAGGCCGGAGGGGAGTGCAGACGAGCGCCCCGGCTCCTGGAGCGCCTGGGAGGGCGCCCGGATGCCTTGCATCTGCCCCTGCCGCGCGGAGGCCTCCGGGGGCGCGGGCTGGGGAGGTGGAGCTGCCCCCGCTTGGGGTTCCCACGCCGCCCCGGCGACCTGGGGACCCCGGCCCCAGCCCCACCACGGACTCCCCTGGGACGTGGGTGGCGCAAGCACACCTTGGCCCTGTGGCCCCGCTTGCGCGGGCCCAGGCTGTCCCACCGCGCAAGGGCCCGGCGGGCCGTGGCGCTGCGGGTCCCGGTCCTCCCGGCATTTGCCCGGCTGCGGCTGCGGAGGCCACCGAGGAGTCTGAGGGTGGGAGAGCGCCCCTTCCGGAGGAGCCGGGGCAGCGTAGGCAAAATCCCCGCGTGCCGGGGCAGGTTGGGAGATCCCCTCTGCCGGCGCGGCCTGGCTGGGCTGGAGCACGGGGACGGCCCTCGCTCCCTGGCTCACGAAAGCCCCCTGTGGGAGAGCCCCAGGCGCGCAGGGCACGTGGGGTGCGGGAAGCCCCGTTCCCCACGCCCCGGTGTGGGCGCAGGCGACCCACGAGGGAGCAGGGTGACACCCGCCGGGGGCCGCGTTGCACGGGCCGCCTGCGTGCGCGGGCGCCCTGCCACCCTGTCCCGGGTGCCTGGCCCTTCGATTCTGAAACCAGATCTGAATCCTGGACTCCGGGAGGCCCGTCTCTCTGGCCAGCTCTTCCCTGGCGGCGATGTCTGGAAAGCGATCCTTCTCAAAGGCTCGGAGGAGCAGGGCGGTCTGGGATCCGGTGACGGCGGTCCGCTTTCGCCTGCCTTCTTGCGGGCCGCGTCTCCCGGGCCAGGGCCGAGATTCCCGCCGGTGCTGCCTCAGCTGGCGTGACCTCTCATTCTGAAACCAAATCTGGACCCTGGGCTCCGGAATGCCGATAGCCTGGGCCAGCCGTTCTCTGGTGGCGATGCCCGGATACGGGTTCCGCTCAAAGCAGGCTCGCAGGGCCTCGCTTTGGCTCGGGGTCCAAACGAGTCTCCTTCGCCGTCCTCGTCCTCGGGCTTCCGCGGGGAGGGTGCTGTCCGAAGGTGTCGGGAGGGCCATCGCGGGGAGCCCCGGCCGGAATTTCACCGACGGACACGGGCGGAGAGAGGCCGGCGGGCTCCCGTGCACCTCAGCCGGACTGTGCACTGCGGCAGGTGCAGCCAGGAAGCCGGCCCAGACAGCCAGCCAGCGGCTCTTATAAAGGCCCACAGGCAGGCAGGCTCCACCCCTTCATGAATGGCGGTGAGCCCTGGGACAGCCCGCCCCCCCAGGAAGGGCCCCATGGCCTTGAGGTCAGGGGCGGGGGGGGGGGGGTGGGCGGTTGAGGGTGGGGCGGGGGAGGGCGTGGTGATGGTGGTGGTGGGGCCGGAGAGACGAAGCGGAAGGGGGAGAGGGGGAAGGGGTGAGGGGGGCGCGTTTCGGGGGCTGGCTCTCCGGACCTCTCCAGGAATCCCGCGGGAACTGGAAGCCGCTCTCTGGGCTCCCACGCGTCTTCAGCAGGGAGAAACCAGCCTGGAAGGGTGGAGGGGAGTGTGGAAATGAACCTCCGTGGGAGTCTTGAGTTTTCCAGGCCCTCTCTCCGTGAGGGAGGCAATGCCCGTGGGTGTCGCCGTTGCCGGGACAGTCTCACACACGCAGGCGCGTGGCTCTGGTTCATCTCCACGGAGAAGACCAGAGCGAGACCCCAGAGAGAAGATACATCCCCGGCGTGATGGCCTGACGATGGATTCCTGTGTCCGGCAACATGGGGAGGCTGCAGTGTGGCCGGTGTGGAAACTGGCAAGGAGAGCGAAGGCGCCACGCCGGTCTTCCACCCTTCCCTGGGATGTTTCTGGGTGCCCGCAGAGCTCCGGGAGCAAACAGTCAGCATGGCCAGCCTTCCGGGGGCCGGAGAGACGTGAGCAACAGGCCCCCTTGCAGAGGGCAAAGCAACGTGGAATCCAAAATCACGCCTCAGTCGTCCTGAGTGTGGCTCCTCCGTGGTCGGCGCTGTCGGCCTGGCGCTCCGTTGCAGGGCTCAGCCTGGGGATGTGCGGTCTGTGCACCAGGCGGTTGAAAACCCGACGGCAACCCGAGTCCCGGTCCTTTGTCTCTGAGGAAACCGCCCATTCCTTGGGCCACCGAATCGGGGCGAATGAGTGCCCCGCCGGCCGACGCGGCGGCGGCTGTGGGCCCAGCCCTCAGCCGGCGCCGGGCGCTTACCGTTTTCCCGGAGCGCGGGGGTCCCGTCGCTCCCGGAGGCCGAAGGCCGCTTTTCCTCTCTGCCTTCCTCCCTCTGTCCCTGGCTCCCTCCCGCCCGCCCCCTGTCCCTGCGTCGCTCTGTCTTTCCCTCCGTTCCTCACTGCCTCCCTCTCTCCCACCCTCCCTCCCTCCTAACGTCCCTCCGCCCATCCTTCCGCCCCTCTAGGTCTCCCGTTCCTCTCTCCATCTCTGCCCGCCTTCCCTCCCGCCTGGAACGGTCAGCGTCCCCGGTGTGCGCGGGGCCTGCGGTCGGCGTTCCGCCGGCGGGCGCTCCATGGTGGCAGCTGGGAGGCTGCAGGGGCACGGACGGGCGAGCGACGGTGGAGCGGAGGCGCAGAGGAGGCGAGCCGCGGGAGGGATGGCAGGCCCGGACGCTGCGCGGGCCCGGTGTTTGGCGGGACGGGGGTCTCCACCCAGCCCAGGGGAGGACGACGCATTTTCCGGGGGTGGGGGGTGGGGGTGGGGGTGGGGAGGGGGTGGTCAGGCGTGGGTGGGGTGGTGGAAAGCCATGAGAGCTCTGCCCGGGCTGCTCCCACAGCCTAGGCGGCTGCCCGCAAACCCGCGCGTGCGCAGTAGGCGGCCCACCTGCCGCTACCTGGGCCGGCTCTGGGATCCCCGGGATGCCCAGGAAAGAATGGCAGTTCTCCGCTGTGTGGAGTCTCTCGCCGGGCCTAGACCTAGAAGGCAGGAATCCCAGGCGGGTCAGCCCGGCGGGGAAGACACGCCGCTCCATACCCAGCCAGGTGTTCCCCGCGAAAGAGAGGCCACCGCCCTGCCCCGACCCGACCCGACCCGACCCCGTCCCAACCCCGCGTCCTAAAGCTCCTCCAGCAGAGCCCGGTATTCTTCCTCGCTGAGGGGTGCTTCCAGCGAGGCGGCCTCTTCCAAGGCCTCCAGCTCCCCCGGGGCCTCCGTTTCTAGGAAAGGTTGCGCCTGCTGCAGAAACTCCGGGCTCGCCAGGAGCTCATCCAGCAGCAGGCCGGAGGGGAGTGCAGACGAGCGCCCCGGCTCCTGGAGCGCCTGGGAGGGCGCCCGGATGCCTTGCATCTGCCCCTGCCGCGCGGAGGCCTCCGGGGGCGCGGGCTGGGGAGGTGGAGCTGCCCCCGCTTGGGGTTCCCACGCCGCCCCGGCGACCTGGGGACCCCGGCCCCAGCCCCACCACGGACTCCCCTGGGACGTGGGTGGCGCAAGCACACCTTGGCCCTGTGGCCCCGCTTGCGCGGGCCCAGGCTGTCCCACCGCGCAAGGGCCCGGCGGGCCGTGGCGCTGCGGGTCCCGGTCCTCCCGGCATTTGCCCGGCTGCGGCTGCGGAGGCCACCGAGGAGTCTGAGGGTGGGAGAGCGCCCCTTCCGGAGGAGCCGGGGCAGCGTAGGCAAAATCCCCGCGTGCCGGGGCAGGTTGGGAGATCCCCTCTGCCGGCGGGGCCTGGCTGGGCTGGAGCACGGGGACGGCCCTCGCTCCCTGGCTCACGAAAGCCCCCTGTGGGAGAGCCCCAGGCGCGCAGGGCACGTGGGGTGCGGGAAGCCCCGTTCCCCACGCCCCGGTGTGGGCGCAGGCGACCCACGAGGGAGCAGGGTGACACCCGCCGGGGGCCGCGTTGCACGGGCCGCCTGCGTGCGCGGGCGCCCTGCCACCCTGTCCCGGGTGCCTGGCCCTTCGATTCTGAAACCAGATCTGAATCCTGGACTCCGGGAGGCCCGTCTCTCTGGCCAGCTCTTCCCTGGCGGCGATGTCTGGAAAGCGATCCTTCTCAAAGGCTCGGAGGAGCAGGGCGGTCTGGGATCCGGTGACGGCGGTCCGCTTTCGCCTGCCTTCTTGCGGGCCGCGTCTCCCGGGCCAGGGCCGAGATTCCCGCCGGTGCTGCCTCAGCTGGCGTGACCTCTCATTCTGAAACCAAATCTGGACCCTGGGCTCCGGAATGCCGATAGCCTGGGCCAGCCGTTCTCTGGTGGCGATGCCCGGATACGGGTTCCGCTCAAAGCAGGCTCGCAGGGCCTCGCTTTGGCTCGGGGTCCAAACGAGTCTCCTTCGCCGTCCTCGTCCTCGGGCTTCCGCGGGGAGGGTGCTGTCCGAAGGTGTCGGGAGGGCCATCGCGGGGAGCCCCGGCCGGAATTTCACCGACGGACACGGGCGGAGAGAGGCCGGCGGGCTCCCGTGCACCTCAGCCGGACTGTGCACTGCGGCAGGTGCAGCCAGGAAGCCGGCCCAGACAGCCAGCCAGCGGCTCTTATAAAGGCCCACAGGCAGGCAGGCTCCACCCCTTCATGAATGGCGGTGAGCCCTGGGACAGCCCGCCCCCCCAGGAAGGGCCCCATGGCCTTGAGGTCAGGGGCGGGGGGGGGGGGGTGGGCGGTTGAGGGTGGGGCGGGGGAGGGCGTGGTGATGGTGGTGGTGGGGCCGGAGAGACGAAGCGGAAGGGGGAGAGGGGGAAGGGGTGAGGGGGGCGCGTTTCGGGGGCTGGCTCTCCGGACCTCTCCAGGAATCCCGCGGGAACTGGAAGCCGCTCTCTGGGCTCCCACGCGTCTTCAGCAGGGAGAAACCAGCCTGGAAGGGTGGAGGGGAGTGTGGAAATGAACCTCCGTGGGAGTCTTGAGTTTTCCAGGCCCTCTCTCCGTGAGGGAGGCAATGCCCGTGGGTGTCGCCGTTGCCGGGACAGTCTCACACACGCAGGCGCGTGGCTCTGGTTCATCTCCACGGAGAAGACCAGAGCGAGACCCCAGAGAGAAGATACATCCCCGGCGTGATGGCCTGACGATGGATTCCTGTGTCCGGCAACATGGGGAGGCTGCAGTGTGGCCGGTGTGGAAACTGGCAAGGAGAGCGAAGGCGCCACGCCGGTCTTCCACCCTTCCCTGGGATGTTTCTGGGTGCCCGCAGAGCTCCGGGAGCAAACAGTCAGCATGGCCAGCCTTCCGGGGGCCGGAGAGACGTGAGCAACAGGCCCCCTTGCAGAGGGCAAAGCAACGTGGAATCCAAAATCACGCCTCAGTCGTCCTGAGTGTGGCTCCTCCGTGGTCGGCGCTGTCGGCCTGGCGCTCCGTTGCAGGGCTCAGCCTGGGGATGTGCGGTCTGTGCACCAGGCGGTTGAAAACCCGACGGCAACCCGAGTCCCGGTCCTTTGTCTCTGAGGAAACCGCCCATTCCTTGGGCCACCGAATCGGGGCGAATGAGTGCCCCGCCGGCCGACGCGGCGGCGGCTGTGGGCCCAGCCCTCAGCCGGCGCCGGGCGCTTACCGTTTTCCCGGAGCGCGGGGGTCCCGTCGCTCCCGGAGGCCGAAGGCCGCTTTTCCTCTCTGCCTTCCTCCCTCTGTCCCTGGCTCCCTCCCGCCCGCCCCCTGTCCCTGCGTCGCTCTGTCTTTCCCTCCGTTCCTCACTGCCTCCCTCTCTCCCACCCTCCCTCCCTCCTAACGTCCCTCCGCCCATCCTTCCGCCCCTCTAGGTCTCCCGTTCCTCTCTCCATCTCTGCCCGCCTTCCCTCCCGCCTGGAACGGTCAGCGTCCCCGGTGTGCGCGGGGCCTGCGGTCGGCGTTCCGCCGGCGGGCGCTCCATGGTGGCAGCTGGGAGGCTGCAGGGGCACGGACGGGCGAGCGACGGTGGAGCGGAGGCGCAGAGGAGGCGAGCCGCGGGAGGGATGGCAGGCCCGGACGCTGCGCGGGCCCGGTGTTTGGCGGGACGGGGGTCTCCACCCAGCCCAGGGGAGGACGACGCATTTTCCGGGGGTGGGGGGTGGGGGTGGGGGTGGGGAGGGGGTGGTCAGGCGTGGGTGGGGTGGTGGAAAGCCATGAGAGCTCTGCCCGGGCTGCTCCCACAGCCTAGGCGGCTGCCCGCAAACCCGCGCGTGCGCAGTAGGCGGCCCACCTGCCGCTACCTGGGCCGGCTCTGGGATCCCCGGGATGCCCAGGAAAGAATGGCAGTTCTCCGCTGTGTGGAGTCTCTCGCCGGGCCTAGACCTAGAAGGCAGGAATCCCAGGCGGGTCAGCCCGGCGGGGAAGACACGCCGCTCCATACCCAGCCAGGTGTTCCCCGCGAAAGAGAGGCCACCGCCCTGCCCCGACCCGACCCGACCCGACCCCGTCCCAACCCCGCGTCCTAAAGCTCCTCCAGCAGAGCCCGGTATTCTTCCTCGCTGAGGGGTGCTTCCAGCGAGGCGGCCTCTTCCAAGGCCTCCAGCTCCCCCGGGGCCTCCGTTTCTAGGAAAGGTTGCGCCTGCTGCAGAAACTCCGGGCTCGCCAGGAGCTCATCCAGCAGCAGGCCGGAGGGGAGTGCAGACGAGCGCCCCGGCTCCTGGAGCGCCTGGGAGGGCGCCCGGATGCCTTGCATCTGCCCCTGCCGCGCGGAGGCCTCCGGGGGCGCGGGCTGGGGAGGTGGAGCTGCCCCCGCTTGGGGTTCCCACGCCGCCCCGGCGACCTGGGGACCCCGGCCCCAGCCCCACCACGGACTCCCCTGGGACGTGGGTGGCGCAAGCACACCTTGGCCCTGTGGCCCCGCTTGCGCGGGCCCAGGCTGTCCCACCGCGCAAGGGCCCGGCGGGCCGTGGCGCTGCGGGTCCCGGTCCTCCCGGCATTTGCCCGGCTGCGGCTGCGGAGGCCACCGAGGAGTCTGAGGGTGGGAGAGCGCCCCTTCCGGAGGAGCCGGGGCAGCGTAGGCAAAATCCCCGCGTGCCGGGGCAGGTTGGGAGATCCCCTCTGCCGGCGCGGCCTGGCTGGGCTGGAGCACGGGGACGGCCCTCGCTCCCTGGCTCACGAAAGCCCCCTGTGGGAGAGCCCCAGGCGCGCAGGGCACGTGGGGTGCGGGAAGCCCCGTTCCCCACGCCCCGGTGTGGGCGCAGGCGACCCACGAGGGAGCAGGGTGACACCCGCCGGGGGCCGCGTTGCACGGGCCGCCTGCGTGCGCGGGCGCCCTGCCACCCTGTCCCGGGTGCCTGGCCCTTCGATTCTGAAACCAGATCTGAATCCTGGACTCCGGGAGGCCCGTCTCTCTGGCCAGCTCTTCCCTGGCGGCGATGTCTGGAAAGCGATCCTTCTCAAAGGCTCGGAGGAGCAGGGCGGTCTGGGATCCGGTGACGGCGGTCCGCTTTCGCCTGCCTTCTTGCGGGCCGCGTCTCCCGGGCCAGGGCCGAGATTCCCGCCGGTGCTGCCTCAGCTGGCGTGACCTCTCATTCTGAAACCAAATCTGGACCCTGGGCTCCGGAATGCCGATAGCCTGGGCCAGCCGTTCTCTGGTGGCGATGCCCGGATACGGGTTCCGCTCAAAGCAGGCTCGCAGGGCCTCGCTTTGGCTCGGGGTCCAAACGAGTCTCCTTCGCCGTCCTCGTCCTCGGGCTTCCGCGGGGAGGGTGCTGTCCGAAGGTGTCGGGAGGGCCATCGCGGGGAGCCCCGGCCGGAATTTCACCGACGGACACGGGCGGAGAGAGGCCGGCGGGCTCCCGTGCACCTCAGCCGGACTGTGCACTGCGGCAGGTGCAGCCAGGAAGCCGGCCCAGACAGCCAGCCAGCGGCTCTTATAAAGGCCCACAGGCAGGCAGGCTCCACCCCTTCATGAATGGCGGTGAGCCCTGGGACAGCCCGCCCCCCCAGGAAGGGCCCCATGGCCTTGAGGTCAGGGGCGGGGGGGGGGGGGGGGTGGGCGGTTGAGGGTGGGGCGGGGGAGGGCGTGGTGATGGTGGTGGTGGGGCCGGAGAGACGAAGCGGAAGGGGGAGAGGGGGAAGGGGTGAGGGGGGCGCGTTTCGGGGGCTGGCTCTCCGGACCTCTCCAGGAATCCCGCGGGAACTGGAAGCCGCTCTCTGGGCTCCCACGCGTCTTCAGCAGGGAGAAACCAGCCTGGAAGGGTGGAGGGGAGTGTGGAAATGAACCTCCGTGGGAGTCTTGAGTTTTCCAGGCCCTCTCTCCGTGAGGGAGGCAATGCCCGTGGGTGTCGCCGTTGCCGGGACAGTCTCACACACGCAGGCGCGTGGCTCTGGTTCATCTCCACGGAGAAGACCAGAGCGAGACCCCAGAGAGAAGATACATCCCCGGCGTGATGGCCTGACGATGGATTCCTGTGTCCGGCAACATGGGGAGGCTGCAGTGTGGCCGGTGTGGAAACTGGCAAGGAGAGCGAAGGCGCCACGCCGGTCTTCCACCCTTCCCTGGGATGTTTCTGGGTGCCCGCAGAGCTCCGGGAGCAAACAGTCAGCATGGCCAGCCTTCCGGGGGCCGGAGAGACGTGAGCAACAGGCCCCCTTGCAGAGGGCAAAGCAACGTGGAATCCAAAATCACGCCTCAGTCGTCCTGAGTGTGGCTCCTCCGTGGTCGGCGCTGTCGGCCTGGCGCTCCGTTGCAGGGCTCAGCCTGGGGATGTGCGGTCTGTGCACCAGGCGGTTGAAAACCCGACGGCAACCCGAGTCCCGGTCCTTTGTCTCTGAGGAAACCGCCCATTCCTTGGGCCACCGAATCGGGGCGAATGAGTGCCCCGCCGGCCGACGCGGCGGCGGCTGTGGGCCCAGCCCTCAGCCGGCGCCGGGCGCTTACCGTTTTCCCGGAGCGCGGGGGTCCCGTCGCTCCCGGAGGCCGAAGGCCGCTTTTCCTCTCTGCCTTCCTCCCTCTGTCCCTGGCTCCCTCCCGCCCGCCCCCTGTCCCTGCGTCGCTCTGTCTTTCCCTCCGTTCCTCACTGCCTCCCTCTCTCCCACCCTCCCTCCCTCCTAACGTCCCTCCGCCCATCCTTCCGCCCCTCTAGGTCTCCCGTTCCTCTCTCCATCTCTGCCCGCCTTCCCTCCCGCCTGGAACGGTCAGCGTCCCCGGTGTGCGCGGGGCCTGCGGTCGGCGTTCCGCCGGCGGGCGCTCCATGGTGGCAGCTGGGAGGCTGCAGGGGCACGGACGGGCGAGCGACGGTGGAGCGGAGGCGCAGAGGAGGCGAGCCGCGGGAGGGATGGCAGGCCCGGACGCTGCGCGGGCCCGGTGTTTGGCGGGACGGGGGTCTCCACCCAGCCCAGGGGAGGACGACGCATTTTCCGGGGGTGGGGGGTGGGGGTGGGGGTGGGGAGGGGGTGGTCAGGCGTGGGTGGGGTGGTGGAAAGCCATGAGAGCTCTGCCCGGGCTGCTCCCACAGCCTAGGCGGCTGCCCGCAAACCCGCGCGTGCGCAGTAGGCGGCCCACCTGCCGCTACCTGGGCCGGCTCTGGGATCCCCGGGATGCCCAGGAAAGAATGGCAGTTCTCCGCTGTGTGGAGTCTCTCGCCGGGCCTAGACCTAGAAGGCAGGAATCCCAGGCGGGTCAGCCCGGCGGGGAAGACACGCCGCTCCATACCCAGCCAGGTGTTCCCCGCGAAAGAGAGGCCACCGCCCTGCCCCGACCCGACCCGACCCGACCCCGTCCCAACCCCGCGTCCTAAAGCTCCTCCAGCAGAGCCCGGTATTCTTCCTCGCTGAGGGGTGCTTCCAGCGAGGCGGCCTCTTCCAAGGCCTCCAGCTCCCCCGGGGCCTCCGTTTCTAGGAAAGGTTGCGCCTGCTGCAGAAACTCCGGGCTCGCCAGGAGCTCATCCAGCAGCAGGCCGGAGGGGAGTGCAGACGAGCGCCCCGGCTCCTGGAGCGCCTGGGAGGGCGCCCGGATGCCTTGCATCTGCCCCTGCCGCGCGGAGGCCTCCGGGGGCGCGGGCTGGGGAGGTGGAGCTGCCCCCGCTTGGGGTTCCCACGCCGCCCCGGCGACCTGGGGACCCCGGCCCCAGCCCCACCACGGACTCCCCTGGGACGTGGGTGGCGCAAGCACACCTTGGCCCTGTGGCCCCGCTTGCGCGGGCCCAGGCTGTCCCACCGCGCAAGGGCCCGGCGGGCCGTGGCGCTGCGGGTCCCGGTCCTCCCGGCATTTGCCCGGCTGCGGCTGCGGAGGCCACCGAGGAGTCTGAGGGTGGGAGAGCGCCCCTTCCGGAGGAGCCGGGGCAGCGTAGGCAAAATCCCCGCGTGCCGGGGCAGGTTGGGAGATCCCCTCTGCCGGCGCGGCCTGGCTGGGCTGGAGCACGGGGACGGCCCTCGCTCCCTGGCTCACGAAAGCCCCCTGTGGGAGAGCCCCAGGCGCGCAGGGCACGTGGGGTGCGGGAAGCCCCGTTCCCCACGCCCCGGTGTGGGCGCAGGCGACCCACGAGGGAGCAGGGTGACACCCGCCGGGGGCCGCGTTGCACGGGCCGCCTGCGTGCGCGGGCGCCCTGCCACCCTGTCCCGGGTGCCTGGCCCTTCGATTCTGAAACCAGATCTGAATCCTGGACTCCGGGAGGCCCGTCTCTCTGGCCAGCTCTTCCCTGGCGGCGATGTCTGGAAAGCGATCCTTCTCAAAGGCTCGGAGGAGCAGGGCGGTCTGGGATCCGGTGACGGCGGTCCGCTTTCGCCTGCCTTCTTGCGGGCCGCGTCTCCCGGGCCAGGGCCGAGATTCCCGCCGGTGCTGCCTCAGCTGGCGTGACCTCTCATTCTGAAACCAAATCTGGACCCTGGGCTCCGGAATGCCGATAGCCTGGGCCAGCCGTTCTCTGGTGGCGATGCCCGGATACGGGTTCCGCTCAAAGCAGGCTCGCAGGGCCTCGCTTTGGCTCGGGGTCCAAACGAGTCTCCTTCGCCGTCCTCGTCCTCGGGCTTCCGCGGGGAGGGTGCTGTCCGAAGGTGTCGGGAGGGCCATCGCGGGGAGCCCCGGCCGGAATTTCACCGACGGACACGGGCGGAGAGAGGCCGGCGGGCTCCCGTGCACCTCAGCCGGACTGTGCACTGCGGCAGGTGCAGCCAGGAAGCCGGCCCAGACAGCCAGCCAGCGGCTCTTATAAAGGCCCACAGGCAGGCAGGCTCCACCCCTTCATGAATGGCGGTGAGCCCTGGGACAGCCCGCCCCCCCAGGAAGGGCCCCATGGCCTTGAGGTCAGGGGCGGGGGGGGGGGGGGTGGGCGGTTGAGGGTGGGGCGGGGGAGGGCGTGGTGATGGTGGTGGTGGGGCCGGAGAGACGAAGCGGAAGGGGGAGAGGGGGAAGGGGTGAGGGGGGCGCGTTTCGGGGGCTGGCTCTCCGGACCTCTCCAGGAATCCCGCGGGAACTGGAAGCCGCTCTCTGGGCTCCCACGCGTCTTCAGCAGGGAGAAACCAGCCTGGAAGGGTGGAGGGGAGTGTGGAAATGAACCTCCGTGGGAGTCTTGAGTTTTCCAGGCCCTCTCTCCGTGAGGGAGGCAATGCCCGTGGGTGTCGCCGTTGCCGGGACAGTCTCACACACGCAGGCGCGTGGCTCTGGTTCATCTCCACGGAGAAGACCAGAGCGAGACCCCAGAGAGAAGATACATCCCCGGCGTGGTGGCCTGACGATGGATTCCTGTGTCCGGCAACATGGGGAGGCTGCAGTGTGGCCGGTGTGGAAACTGGCAAGGAGAGCGAAGGCGCCACGCCGGTCTTCCACCCTTCCCTGGGATGTTTCTGGGTGCCCGCAGAGCTCCGGGAGCAAACAGTCAGCATGGCCAGCCTTCCGGGGGCCGGAGAGACGTGAGCAACAGGCCCCCTTGCAGAGGGCAAAGCAACGTGGAATCCAAAATCACGCCTCAGTCGTCCTGAGTGTGGCTCCTCCGTGGTCGGCGCTGTCGGCCTGGCGCTCCGTTGCAGGGCTCAGCCTGGGGATGTGCGGTCTGTGCACCAGGCGGTTGAAAACCCGACGGCAACCCGAGTCCCGGTCCTTTGTCTCTGAGGAAACCGCCCATTCCTTGGGCCACCGAATCGGGGCGAATGAGTGCCCCGCCGGCCGACGCGGCGGCGGCTGTGGGCCCAGCCCTCAGCCGGCGCCGGGCGCTTACCGTTTTCCCGGAGCGCGGGGGTCCCGTCGCTCCCGGAGGCCGAAGGCCGCTTTTCCTCTCTGCCTTCCTCCCTCTGTCCCTGGCTCCCTCCCGCCCGCCCCCTGTCCCTGCGTCGCTCTGTCTTTCCCTCCGTTCCTCACTGCCTCCCTCTCTCCCACCCTCCCTCCCTCCTAACGTCCCTCCGCCCATCCTTCCGCCCCTCTAGGTCTCCCGTTCCTCTCTCCATCTCTGCCCGCCTTCCCTCCCGCCTGGAACGGTCAGCGTCCCCGGTGTGCGCGGGGCCTGCGGTCGGCGTTCCGCCGGCGGGCGCTCCATGGTGGCAGCTGGGAGGCTGCAGGGGCACGGACGGGCGAGCGACGGTGGAGCGGAGGCGCAGAGGAGGCGAGCCGCGGGAGGGATGGCAGGCCCGGACGCTGCGCGGGCCCGGTGTTTGGCGGGACGGGGGTCTCCACCCAGCCCAGGGGAGGACGACGCATTTTCCGGGGGTGGGGGGTGGGGGTGGGGGTGGGGAGGGGGTGGTCAGGCGTGGGTGGGGTGGTGGAAAGCCATGAGAGCTCTGCCCGGGCTGCTCCCACAGCCTAGGCGGCTGCCCGCAAACCCGCGCGTGCGCAGTAGGCGGCCCACCTGCCGCTACCTGGGCCGGCTCTGGGATCCCCGGGATGCCCAGGAAAGAATGGCAGTTCTCCGCTGTGTGGAGTCTCTCGCCGGGCCTAGACCTAGAAGGCAGGAATCCCAGGCGGGTCAGCCCGGCGGGGAAGACACGCCGCTCCATACCCAGCCAGGTGTTCCCCGCGAAAGAGAGGCCACCGCCCTGCCCCGACCCGACCCGACCCGACCCCGTCCCAACCCCGCGTCCTAAAGCTCCTCCAGCAGAGCCCGGTATTCTTCCTCGCTGAGGGGTGCTTCCAGCGAGGCGGCCTCTTCCAAGGCCTCCAGCTCCCCCGGGGCCTCCGTTTCTAGGAAAGGTTGCGCCTGCTGCAGAAACTCCGGGCTCGCCAGGAGCTCATCCAGCAGCAGGCCGGAGGGGAGTGCAGACGAGCGCCCCGGCTCCTGGAGCGCCTGGGAGGGCGCCCGGATGCCTTGCATCTGCCCCTGCCGCGCGGAGGCCTCCGGGGGCGCGGGCTGGGGAGGTGGAGCTGCCCCCGCTTGGGGTTCCCACGCCGCCCCGGCGACCTGGGGACCCCGGCCCCAGCCCCACCACGGACTCCCCTGGGACGTGGGTGGCGCAAGCACACCTTGGCCCTGTGGCCCCGCTTGCGCGGGCCCAGGCTGTCCCACCGCGCAAGGGCCCGGCGGGCCGTGGCGCTGCGGGTCCCGGTCCTCCCGGCATTTGCCCGGCTGCGGCTGCGGAGGCCACCGAGGAGTCTGAGGGTGGGAGAGCGCCCCTTCCGGAGGAGCCGGGGCAGCGTAGGCAAAATCCCCGCGTGCCGGGGCAGGTTGGGAGATCCCCTCTGCCGGCGGGGCCTGGCTGGGCTGGAGCACGGGGACGGCCCTCGCTCCCTGGCTCACGAAAGCCCCCTGTGGGAGAGCCCCAGGCGCGCAGGGCACGTGGGGTGCGGGAAGCCCCGTTCCCCACGCCCCGGTGTGGGCGCAGGCGACCCACGAGGGAGCAGGGTGACACCCGCCGGGGGCCGCGTTGCACGGGCCGCCTGCGTGCGCGGGCGCCCTGCCACCCTGTCCCGGGTGCCTGGCCCTTCGATTCTGAAACCAGATCTGAATCCTGGACTCCGGGAGGCCCGTCTCTCTGGCCAGCTCTTCCCTGGCGGCGATGTCTGGAAAGCGATCCTTCTCAAAGGCTCGGAGGAGCAGGGCGGTCTGGGATCCGGTGACGGCGGTCCGCTTTCGCCTGCCTTCTTGCGGGCCGCGTCTCCCGGGCCAGGGCCGAGATTCCCGCCGGTGCTGCCTCAGCTGGCGTGACCTCTCATTCTGAAACCAAATCTGGACCCTGGGCTCCGGAATGCCGATAGCCTGGGCCAGCCGTTCTCTGGTGGCGATGCCCGGATACGGGTTCCGCTCAAAGCAGGCTCGCAGGGCCTCGCTTTGGCTCGGGGTCCAAACGAGTCTCCTTCGCCGTCCTCGTCCTCGGGCTTCCGCGGGGAGGGTGCTGTCCGAAGGTGTCGGGAGGGCCATCGCGGGGAGCCCCGGCCGGAATTTCACCGACGGACACGGGCGGAGAGAGGCCGGCGGGCTCCCGTGCACCTCAGCCGGACTGTGCACTGCGGCAGGTGCAGCCAGGAAGCCGGCCCAGACAGCCAGCCAGCGGCTCTTATAAAGGCCCACAGGCAGGCAGGCTCCACCCCTTCATGAATGGCGGTGAGCCCTGGGACAGCCCGCCCCCCCAGGAAGGGCCCCATGGCCTTGAGGTCAGGGGCGGGGGGGGGGGGGGGTGGGCGGTTGAGGGTGGGGCGGGGGAGGGCGTGGTGATGGTGGTGGTGGGGCCGGAGAGACGAAGCGGAAGGGGGAGAGGGGGAAGGGGTGAGGGGGGCGCGTTTCGGGGGCTGGCTCTCCGGACCTCTCCAGGAATCCCGCGGGAACTGGAAGCCGCTCTCTGGGCTCCCACGCGTCTTCAGCAGGGAGAAACCAGCCTGGAAGGGTGGAGGGGAGTGTGGAAATGAACCTCCGTGGGAGTCTTGAGTTTTCCAGGCCCTCTCTCCGTGAGGGAGGCAATGCCCGTGGGTGTCGCCGTTGCCGGGACAGTCTCACACACGCAGGCGCGTGGCTCTGGTTCATCTCCACGGAGAAGACCAGAGCGAGACCCCAGAGAGAAGATACATCCCCGGCGTGATGGCCTGACGATGGATTCCTGTGTCCGGCAACATGGGGAGGCTGCAGTGTGGCCGGTGTGGAAACTGGCAAGGAGAGCGAAGGCGCCACGCCGGTCTTCCACCCTTCCCTGGGATGTTTCTGGGTGCCCGCAGAGCTCCGGGAGCAAACAGTCAGCATGGCCAGCCTTCCGGGGGCCGGAGAGACGTGAGCAACAGGCCCCCTTGCAGAGGGCAAAGCAACGTGGAATCCAAAATCACGCCTCAGTCGTCCTGAGTGTGGCTCCTCCGTGGTCGGCGCTGTCGGCCTGGCGCTCCGTTGCAGGGCTCAGCCTGGGGATGTGCGGTCTGTGCACCAGGCGGTTGAAAACCCGACGGCAACCCGAGTCCCGGTCCTTTGTCTCTGAGGAAACCGCCCATTCCTTGGGCCACCGAATCGGGGCGAATGAGTGCCCCGCCGGCCGACGCGGCGGCGGCTGTGGGCCCAGCCCTCAGCCGGCGCCGGGCGCTTACCGTTTTCCCGGAGCGCGGGGGTCCCGTCGCTCCCGGAGGCCGAAGGCCGCTTTTCCTCTCTGCCTTCCTCCCTCTGTCCCTGGCTCCCTCCCGCCCGCCCCCTGTCCCTGCGTCGCTCTGTCTTTCCCTCCGTTCCTCACTGCCTCCCTCTCTCCCACCCTCCCTCCCTCCTAACGTCCCTCCGCCCATCCTTCCGCCCCTCTAGGTCTCCCGTTCCTCTCTCCATCTCTGCCCGCCTTCCCTCCCGCCTGGAACGGTCAGCGTCCCCGGTGTGCGCGGGGCCTGCGGTCGGCGTTCCGCCGGCGGGCGCTCCATGGTGGCAGCTGGGAGGCTGCAGGGGCACGGACGGGCGAGCGACGGTGGAGCGGAGGCGCAGAGGAGGCGAGCCGCGGGAGGGATGGCAGGCCCGGACGCTGCGCGGGCCCGGTGTTTGGCGGGACGGGGGTCTCCACCCAGCCCAGGGGAGGACGACGCATTTTCCGGGGGTGGGGGGTGGGGGTGGGGGTGGGGAGGGGGTGGTCAGGCGTGGGTGGGGTGGTGGAAAGCCATGAGAGCTCTGCCCGGGCTGCTCCCACAGCCTAGGCGGCTGCCCGCAAACCCGCGCGTGCGCAGTAGGCGGCCCACCTGCCGCTACCTGGGCCGGCTCTGGGATCCCCGGGATGCCCAGGAAAGAATGGCAGTTCTCCGCTGTGTGGAGTCTCTCGCCGGGCCTAGACCTAGAAGGCAGGAATCCCAGGCGGGTCAGCCCGGCGGGGAAGACACGCCGCTCCATACCCAGCCAGGTGTTCCCCGCGAAAGAGAGGCCACCGCCCTGCCCCGACCCGACCCGACCCGACCCCGTCCCAACCCCGCGTCCTAAAGCTCCTCCAGCAGAGCCCGGTATTCTTCCTCGCTGAGGGGTGCTTCCAGCGAGGCGGCCTCTTCCAAGGCCTCCAGCTCCCCCGGGGCCTCCGTTTCTAGGAAAGGTTGCGCCTGCTGCAGAAACTCCGGGCTCGCCAGGAGCTCATCCAGCAGCAGGCCGGAGGGGAGTGCAGACGAGCGCCCCGGCTCCTGGAGCGCCTGGGAGGGCGCCCGGATGCCTTGCATCTGCCCCTGCCGCGCGGAGGCCTCCGGGGGCGCGGGCTGGGGAGGTGGAGCTGCCCCCGCTTGGGGTTCCCACGCCGCCCCGGCGACCTGGGGACCCCGGCCCCAGCCCCACCACGGACTCCCCTGGGACGTGGGTGGCGCAAGCACACCTTGGCCCTGTGGCCCCGCTTGCGCGGGCCCAGGCTGTCCCACCGCGCAAGGGCCCGGCGGGCCGTGGCGCTGCGGGTCCCGGTCCTCCCGGCATTTGCCCGGCTGCGGCTGCGGAGGCCACCGAGGAGTCTGAGGGTGGGAGAGCGCCCCTTCCGGAGGAGCCGGGGCAGCGTAGGCAAAATCCCCGCGTGCCGGGGCAGGTTGGGAGATCCCCTCTGCCGGCGCGGCCTGGCTGGGCTGGAGCACGGGGACGGCCCTCGCTCCCTGGCTCACGAAAGCCCCCTGTGGGAGAGCCCCAGGCGCGCAGGGCACGTGGGGTGCGGGAAGCCCCGTTCCCCACGCCCCGGTGTGGGCGCAGGCGACCCACGAGGGAGCAGGGTGACACCCGCCGGGGGCCGCGTTGCACGGGCCGCCTGCGTGCGCGGGCGCCCTGCCACCCTGTCCCGGGTGCCTGGCCCTTCGATTCTGAAACCAGATCTGAATCCTGGACTCCGGGAGGCCCGTCTCTCTGGCCAGCTCTTCCCTGGCGGCGATGTCTGGAAAGCGATCCTTCTCAAAGGCTCGGAGGAGCAGGGCGGTCTGGGATCCGGTGACGGCGGTCCGCTTTCGCCTGCCTTCTTGCGGGCCGCGTCTCCCGGGCCAGGGCCGAGATTCCCGCCAGTGCTGCCTCAGCTGGCGTGACCTCTCATTCTGAAACCAAATCTGGACCCTGGGCTCCGGAATGCCGATAGCCTGGGCCAGCCGTTCTCTGGTGGCGATGCCCGGATACGGGTTCCGCTCAAAGCAGGCTCGCAGGGCCTCGCTTTGGCTCGGGGTCCAAACGAGTCTCCTTCGCCGTCCTCGTCCTCGGGCTTCCGCGGGGAGGGTGCTGTCCGAAGGTGTCGGGAGGGCCATCGCGGGGAGCCCCGGCCGGAATTTCACCGACGGACACGGGCGGAGAGAGGCCGGCGGGCTCCCGTGCACCTCAGCCGGACTGTGCACTGCGGCAGGTGCAGCCAGGAAGCCGGCCCAGACAGCCAGCCAGCGGCTCTTATAAAGGCCCACAGGCAGGCAGGCTCCACCCCTTCATGAATGGCGGTGAGCCCTGGGACAGCCCGCCCCCCCAGGAAGGGCCCCATGGCCTTGAGGTCAGGGGCGGGGGGGGGGGGGGGTGGGCGGTTGAGGGTGGGGCGGGGGAGGGCGTGGTGATGGTGGTGGTGGGGCCGGAGAGACGAAGCGGAAGGGGGAGAGGGGGAAGGGGTGAGGGGGGCGCGTTTCGGGGGCTGGCTCTCCGGACCTCTCCAGGAATCCCGCGGGAACTGGAAGCCGCTCTCTGGGCTCCCACGCGTCTTCAGCAGGGAGAAACCAGCCTGGAAGGGTGGAGGGGAGTGTGGAAATGAACCTCCGTGGGAGTCTTGAGTTTTCCAGGCCCTCTCTCCGTGAGGGAGGCAATGCCCGTGGGTGTCGCCGTTGCCGGGACAGTCTCACACACGCAGGCGCGTGGCTCTGGTTCATCTCCACGGAGAAGACCAGAGCGAGACCCCAGAGAGAAGATACATCCCCGGCGTGATGGCCTGACGATGGATTCCTGTGTCCGGCAACATGGGGAGGCTGCAGTGTGGCCGGTGTGGAAACTGGCAAGGAGAGCGAAGGCGCCACGCCGGTCTTCCACCCTTCCCTGGGATGTTTCTGGGTGCCCGCAGAGCTCCGGGAGCAAACAGTCAGCATGGCCAGCCTTCCGGGGGCCGGAGAGACGTGAGCAACAGGCCCCCTTGCAGAGGGCAAAGCAACGTGGAATCCAAAATCACGCCTCAGTCGTCCTGAGTGTGGCTCCTCCGTGGTCGGCGCTGTCGGCCTGGCGCTCCGTTGCAGGGCTCAGCCTGGGGATGTGCGGTCTGTGCACCAGGCGGTTGAAAACCCGACGGCAACCCGAGTCCCGGTCCTTTGTCTCTGAGGAAACCGCCCATTCCTTGGGCCACCGAATCGGGGCGAATGAGTGCCCCGCCGGCCGACGCGGCGGCGGCTGTGGGCCCAGCCCTCAGCCGGCGCCGGGCGCTTACCGTTTTCCCGGAGCGCGGGGGTCCCGTCGCTCCCGGAGGCCGAAGGCCGCTTTTCCTCTCTGCCTTCCTCCCTCTGTCCCTGGCTCCCTCCCGCCCGCCCCCTGTCCCTGCGTCGCTCTGTCTTTCCCTCCGTTCCTCACTGCCTCCCTCTCTCCCACCCTCCCTCCCTCCTAACGTCCCTCCGCCCATCCTTCCGCCCCTCTAGGTCTCCCGTTCCTCTCTCCATCTCTGCCCGCCTTCCCTCCCGCCTGGAACGGTCAGCGTCCCCGGTGTGCGCGGGGCCTGCGGTCGGCGTTCCGCCGGCGGGCGCTCCATGGTGGCAGCTGGGAGGCTGCAGGGGCACGGACGGGCGAGCGACGGTGGAGCGGAGGCGCAGAGGAGGCGAGCCGCGGGAGGGATGGCAGGCCCGGACGCTGCGCGGGCCCGGTGTTTGGCGGGACGGGGGTCTCCACCCAGCCCAGGGGAGGACGACGCATTTTCCGGGGGTGGGGGGTGGGGGTGGGGGTGGGGAGGGGGTGGTCAGGCGTGGGTGGGGTGGTGGAAAGCCATGAGAGCTCTGCCCGGGCTGCTCCCACAGCCTAGGCGGCTGCCCGCAAACCCGCGCGTGCGCAGTAGGCGGCCCACCTGCCGCTACCTGGGCCGGCTCTGGGATCCCCGGGATGCCCAGGAAAGAATGGCAGTTCTCCGCTGTGTGGAGTCTCTCGCCGGGCCTAGACCTAGAAGGCAGGAATCCCAGGCGGGTCAGCCCGGCGGGGAAGACACGCCGCTCCATACCCAGCCAGGTGTTCCCCGCGAAAGAGAGGCCACCGCCCTGCCCCGACCCGACCCGACCCGACCCCGTCCCAACCCCGCGTCCTAAAGCTCCTCCAGCAGAGCCCGGTATTCTTCCTCGCTGAGGGGTGCTTCCAGCGAGGCGGCCTCTTCCAAGGCCTCCAGCTCCCCCGGGGCCTCCGTTTCTAGGAAAGGTTGCGCCTGCTGCAGAAACTCCGGGCTCGCCAGGAGCTCATCCAGCAGCAGGCCGGAGGGGAGTGCAGACGAGCGCCCCGGCTCCTGGAGCGCCTGGGAGGGCGCCCGGATGCCTTGCATCTGCCCCTGCCGCGCGGAGGCCTCCGGGGGCGCGGGCTGGGGAGGTGGAGCTGCCCCCGCTTGGGGTTCCCACGCCGCCCCGGCGACCTGGGGACCCCGGCCCCAGCCCCACCACGGACTCCCCTGGGACGTGGGTGGCGCAAGCACACCTTGGCCCTGTGGCCCCGCTTGCGCGGGCCCAGGCTGTCCCACCGCGCAAGGGCCCGGCGGGCCGTGGCGCTGCGGGTCCCGGTCCTCCCGGCATTTGCCCGGCTGCGGCTGCGGAGGCCACCGAGGAGTCTGAGGGTGGGAGAGCGCCCCTTCCGGAGGAGCCGGGGCAGCGTAGGCAAAATCCCCGCGTGCCGGGGCAGGTTGGGAGATCCCCTCTGCCGGCGCGGCCTGGCTGGGCTGGAGCACGGGGACGGCCCTCGCTCCCTGGCTCACGAAAGCCCCCTGTGGGAGAGCCCCAGGCGCGCAGGGCACGTGGGGTGCGGGAAGCCCCGTTCCCCACGCCCCGGTGTGGGCGCAGGCGACCCACGAGGGAGCAGGGTGACACCCGCCGGGGGCCGCGTTGCACGGGCCGCCTGCGTGCGCGGGCGCCCTGCCACCCTGTCCCGGGTGCCTGGCCCTTCGATTCTGAAACCAGATCTGAATCCTGGACTCCGGGAGGCCCGTCTCTCTGGCCAGCTCTTCCCTGGCGGCGATGTCTGGAAAGCGATCCTTCTCAAAGGCTCGGAGGAGCAGGGCGGTCTGGGATCCGGTGACGGCGGTCCGCTTTCGCCTGCCTTCTTGCGGGCCGCGTCTCCCGGGCCAGGGCCGAGATTCCCGCCGGTGCTGCCTCAGCTGGCGTGACCTCTCATTCTGAAACCAAATCTGGACCCTGGGCTCCGGAATGCCGATAGCCTGGGCCAGCCGTTCTCTGGTGGCGATGCCCGGATACGGGTTCCGCTCAAAGCAGGCTCGCAGGGCCTCGCTTTGGCTCGGGGTCCAAACGAGTCTCCTTCGCCGTCCTCGTCCTCGGGCTTCCGCGGGGAGGGTGCTGTCCGAAGGTGTCGGGAGGGCCATCGCGGGGAGCCCCGGCCGGAATTTCACCGACGGACACGGGCGGAGAGAGGCCGGCGGGCTCCCGTGCACCTCAGCCGGACTGTGCACTGCGGCAGGTGCAGCCAGGAAGCCGGCCCAGACAGCCAGCCAGCGGCTCTTATAAAGGCCCACAGGCAGGCAGGCTCCACCCCTTCATGAATGGCGGTGAGCCCTGGGACAGCCCGCCCCCCCAGGAAGGGCCCCATGGCCTTGAGGTCAGGGGCGGGGGGGGGGGGGGGGTGGGCGGTTGAGGGTGGGGCGGGGGAGGGCGTGGTGATGGTGGTGGTGGGGCCGGAGAGACGAAGCGGAAGGGGGAGAGGGGGAAGGGGTGAGGGGGGCGCGTTTCGGGGGCTGGCTCTCCGGACCTCTCCAGGAATCCCGCGGGAACTGGAAGCCGCTCTCTGGGCTCCCACGCGTCTTCAGCAGGGAGAAACCAGCCTGGAAGGGTGGAGGGGAGTGTGGAAATGAACCTCCGTGGGAGTCTTGAGTTTTCCAGGCCCTCTCTCCGTGAGGGAGGCAATGCCCGTGGGTGTCGCCGTTGCCGGGACAGTCTCACACACGCAGGCGCGTGGCTCTGGTTCATCTCCACGGAGAAGACCAGAGCGAGACCCCAGAGAGAAGATACATCCCCGGCGTGATGGCCTGACGATGGATTCCTGTGTCCGGCAACATGGGGAGGCTGCAGTGTGGCCGGTGTGGAAACTGGCAAGGAGAGCGAAGGCGCCACGCCGGTCTTCCACCCTTCCCTGGGATGTTTCTGGGTGCCCGCAGAGCTCCGGGAGCAAACAGTCAGCATGGCCAGCCTTCCGGGGGCCGGAGAGACGTGAGCAACAGGCCCCCTTGCAGAGGGCAAAGCAACGTGGAATCCAAAATCACGCCTCAGTCGTCCTGAGTGTGGCTCCTCCGTGGTCGGCGCTGTCGGCCTGGCGCTCCGTTGCAGGGCTCAGCCCGGGGATGTGCGGTCTGTGCACCAGGCGGTTGAAAACCCGACGGCAACCCGAGTCCCGGTCCTTTGTCTCTGAGGAAACCGCCCATTCCTTGGGCCACCGAATCGGGGCGAATGAGTGCCCCGCCGGCCGACGCGGCGGCGGCTGTGGGCCCAGCCCTCAGCCGGCGCCGGGCGCTTACCGTTTTCCCGGAGCGCGGGGGTCCCGTCGCTCCCGGAGGCCGAAGGCCGCTTTTCCTCTCTGCCTTCCTCCCTCTGTCCCTGGCTCCCTCCCGCCCGCCCCCTGTCCCTGCGTCGCTCTGTCTTTCCCTCCGTTCCTCACTGCCTCCCTCTCTCCCACCCTCCCTCCCTCCTAACGTCCCTCCGCCCATCCTTCCGCCCCTCTAGGTCTCCCGTTCCTCTCTCCATCTCTGCCCGCCTTCCCTCCCGCCTGGAACGGTCAGCGTCCCCGGTGTGCGCGGGGCCTGCGGTCGGCGTTCCGCCGGCGGGCGCTCCATGGTGGCAGCTGGGAGGCTGCAGGGGCACGGACGGGCGAGCGACGGTGGAGCGGAGGCGCAGAGGAGGCGAGCCGCGGGAGGGATGGCAGGCCCGGACGCTGCGCGGGCCCGGTGTTTGGCGGGACGGGGGTCTCCACCCAGCCCAGGGGAGGACGACGCATTTTCCGGGGGTGGGGGGTGGGGGTGGGGGTGGGGAGGGGGTGGTCAGGCGTGGGTGGGGTGGTGGAAAGCCATGAGAGCTCTGCCCGGGCTGCTCCCACAGCCTAGGCGGCTGCCCGCAAACCCGCGCGTGCGCAGTAGGCGGCCCACCTGCCGCTACCTGGGCCGGCTCTGGGATCCCCGGGATGCCCAGGAAAGAATGGCAGTTCTCCGCTGTGTGGAGTCTCTCGCCGGGCCTAGACCTAGAAGGCAGGAATCCCAGGCGGGTCAGCCCGGCGGGGAAGACACGCCGCTCCATACCCAGCCAGGTGTTCCCCGCGAAAGAGAGGCCACCGCCCTGCCCCGACCCGACCCGACCCGACCCCGTCCCAACCCCGCGTCCTAAAGCTCCTCCAGCAGAGCCCGGTATTCTTCCTCGCTGAGGGGTGCTTCCAGCGAGGCGGCCTCTTCCAAGGCCTCCAGCTCCCCCGGGGCCTCCGTTTCTAGGAAAGGTTGCGCCTGCTGCAGAAACTCCGGGCTCGCCAGGAGCTCATCCAGCAGCAGGCCGGAGGGGAGTGCAGACGAGCGCCCCGGCTCCTGGAGCGCCTGGGAGGGCGCCCGGATGCCTTGCATCTGCCCCTGCCGCGCGGAGGCCTCCGGGGGCGCGGGCTGGGGAGGTGGAGCTGCCCCCGCTTGGGGTTCCCACGCCGCCCCGGCGACCTGGGGACCCCGGCCCCAGCCCCACCACGGACTCCCCTGGGACGTGGGTGGCGCAAGCACACCTTGGCCCTGTGGCCCCGCTTGCGCGGGCCCAGGCTGTCCCACCGCGCAAGGGCCCGGCGGGCCGTGGCGCTGCGGGTCCCGGTCCTCCCGGCATTTGCCCGGCTGCGGCTGCGGAGGCCACCGAGGAGTCTGAGGGTGGGAGAGCGCCCCTTCCGGAGGAGCCGGGGCAGCGTAGGCAAAATCCCCGCGTGCCGGGGCAGGTTGGGAGATCCCCTCTGCCGGCGCGGCCTGGCTGGGCTGGAGCACGGGGACGGCCCTCGCTCCCTGGCTCACGAAAGCCCCCTGTGGGAGAGCCCCAGGCGCGCAGGGCACGTGGGGTGCGGGAAGCCCCGTTCCCCACGCCCCGGTGTGGGCGCAGGCGACCCACGAGGGAGCAGGGTGACACCCGCCGGGGGCCGCGTTGCACGGGCCGCCTGCGTGCGCGGGCGCCCTGCCACCCTGTCCCGGGTGCCTGGCCCTTCGATTCTGAAACCAGATCTGAATCCTGGACTCCGGGAGGCCCGTCTCTCTGGCCAGCTCTTCCCTGGCGGCGATGTCTGGAAAGCGATCCTTCTCAAAGGCTCGGAGGAGCAGGGCGGTCTGGGATCCGGTGACGGCGGTCCGCTTTCGCCTGCCTTCTTGCGGGCCGCGTCTCCCGGGCCAGGGCCGAGATTCCCGCCGGTGCTGCCTCAGCTGGCGTGACCTCTCATTCTGAAACCAAATCTGGACCCTGGGCTCCGGAATGCCGATAGCCTGGGCCAGCCGTTCTCTGGTGGCGATGCCCGGATACGGGTTCCGCTCAAAGCAGGCTCGCAGGGCCTCGCTTTGGCTCGGGGTCCAAACGAGTCTCCTTCGCCGTCCTCGTCCTCGGGCTTCCGCGGGGAGGGTGCTGTCCGAAGGTGTCGGGAGGGCCATCGCGGGGAGCCCCGGCCGGAATTTCACCGACGGACACGGGCGGAGAGAGGCCGGCGGGCTCCCGTGCACCTCAGCCGGACTGTGCACTGCGGCAGGTGCAGCCAGGAAGCCGGCCCAGACAGCCAGCCAGCGGCTCTTATAAAGGCCCACAGGCAGGCAGGCTCCACCCCTTCATGAATGGCGGTGAGCCCTGGGACAGCCCGCCCCCCCAGGAAGGGCCCCATGGCCTTGAGGTCAGGGGCGGGGGGGGGGGGGGGGTGGGCGGTTGAGGGTGGGGCGGGGGAGGGCGTGGTGATGGTGGTGGTGGGGCCGGAGAGACGAAGCGGAAGGGGGAGAGGGGGAAGGGGTGAGGGGGGCGCGTTTCGGGGGCTGGCTCTCCGGACCTCTCCAGGAATCCCGCGGGAACTGGAAGCCGCTCTCTGGGCTCCCACGCGTCTTCAGCAGGGAGAAACCAGCCTGGAAGGGTGGAGGGGAGTGTGGAAATGAACCTCCGTGGGAGTCTTGAGTTTTCCAGGCCCTCTCTCCGTGAGGGAGGCAATGCCCGTGGGTGTCGCCGTTGCCGGGACAGTCTCACACACGCAGGCGCGTGGCTCTGGTTCATCTCCACGGAGAAGACCAGAGCGAGACCCCAGAGAGAAGATACATCCCCGGCGTGATGGCCTGACGATGGATTCCTGTGTCCGGCAACATGGGGAGGCTGCAGTGTGGCCGGTGTGGAAACTGGCAAGGAGAGCGAAGGCGCCACGCCGGTCTTCCACCCTTCCCTGGGATGTTTCTGGGTGCCCGCAGAGCTCCGGGAGCAAACAGTCAGCATGGCCAGCCTTCCGGGGGCCGGAGAGACGTGAGCAACAGGCCCCCTTGCAGAGGGCAAAGCAACGTGGAATCCAAAATCACGCCTCAGTCGTCCTGAGTGTGGCTCCTCCGTGGTCGGCGCTGTCGGCCTGGCGCTCCGTTGCAGGGCTCAGCCCGGGGATGTGCGGTCTGTGCACCAGGCGGTTGAAAACCCGACGGCAACCCGAGTCCCGGTCCTTTGTCTCTGAGGAAACCGCCCATTCCTTGGGCCACCGAATCGGGGCGAATGAGTGCCCCGCCGGCCGACGCGGCGGCGGCTGTGGGCCCAGCCCTCAGCCGGCGCCGGGCGCTTACCGTTTTCCCGGAGCGCGGGGGTCCCGTCGCTCCCGGAGGCCGAAGGCCGCTTTTCCTCTCTGCCTTCCTCCCTCTGTCCCTGGCTCCCTCCCGCCCGCCCCCTGTCCCTGCGTCGCTCTGTCTTTCCCTCCGTTCCTCACTGCCTCCCTCTCTCCCACCCTCCCTCCCTCCTAACGTCCCTCCGCCCATCCTTCCGCCCCTCTAGGTCTCCCGTTCCTCTCTCCATCTCTGCCCGCCTTCCCTCCCGCCTGGAACGGTCAGCGTCCCCGGTGTGCGCGGGGCCTGCGGTCGGCGTTCCGCCGGCGGGCGCTCCATGGTGGCAGCTGGGAGGCTGCAGGGGCACGGACGGGCGAGCGACGGTGGAGCGGAGGCGCAGAGGAGGCGAGCCGCGGGAGGGATGGCAGGCCCGGACGCTGCGCGGGCCCGGTGTTTGGCGGGACGGGGGTCTCCACCCAGCCCAGGGGAGGACGACGCATTTTCCGGGGGTGGGGGGTGGGGGTGGGGGTGGGGAGGGGGTGGTCAGGCGTGGGTGGGGTGGTGGAAAGCCATGAGAGCTCTGCCCGGGCTGCTCCCACAGCCTAGGCGGCTGCCCGCAAACCCGCGCGTGCGCAGTAGGCGGCCCACCTGCCGCTACCTGGGCCGGCTCTGGGATCCCCGGGATGCCCAGGAAAGAATGGCAGTTCTCCGCTGTGTGGAGTCTCTCGCCGGGCCTAGACCTAGAAGGCAGGAATCCCAGGCGGGTCAGCCCGGCGGGGAAGACACGCCGCTCCATACCCAGCCAGGTGTTCCCCGCGAAAGAGAGGCCACCGCCCTGCCCCGACCCGACCCGACCCGACCCCGTCCCAACCCCGCGTCCTAAAGCTCCTCCAGCAGAGCCCGGTATTCTTCCTCGCTGAGGGGTGCTTCCAGCGAGGCGGCCTCTTCCAAGGCCTCCAGCTCCCCCGGGGCCTCCGTTTCTAGGAAAGGTTGCGCCTGCTGCAGAAACTCCGGGCTCGCCAGGAGCTCATCCAGCAGCAGGCCGGAGGGGAGTGCAGACGAGCGCCCCGGCTCCTGGAGCGCCTGGGAGGGCGCCCGGATGCCTTGCATCTGCCCCTGCCGCGCGGAGGCCTCCGGGGGCGCGGGCTGGGGAGGTGGAGCTGCCCCCGCTTGGGGTTCCCACGCCGCCCCGGCGACCTGGGGACCCCGGCCCCAGCCCCACCACGGACTCCCCTGGGACGTGGGTGGCGCAAGCACACCTTGGCCCTGTGGCCCCGCTTGCGCGGGCCCAGGCTGTCCCACCGCGCAAGGGCCCGGCGGGCCGTGGCGCTGCGGGTCCCGGTCCTCCCGGCATTTGCCCGGCTGCGGCTGCGGAGGCCACCGAGGAGTCTGAGGGTGGGAGAGCGCCCCTTCCGGAGGAGCCGGGGCAGCGTAGGCAAAATCCCCGCGTGCCGGGGCAGGTTGGGAGATCCCCTCTGCCGGCGCGGCCTGGCTGGGCTGGAGCACGGGGACGGCCCTCGCTCCCTGGCTCACGAAAGCCCCCTGTGGGAGAGCCCCAGGCGCGCAGGGCACGTGGGGTGCGGGAAGCCCCGTTCCCCACGCCCCGGTGTGGGCGCAGGCGACCCACGAGGGAGCAGGGTGACACCCGCCGGGGGCCGCGTTGCACGGGCCGCCTGCGTGCGCGGGCGCCCTGCCACCCTGTCCCGGGTGCCTGGCCCTTCGATTCTGAAACCAGATCTGAATCCTGGACTCCGGGAGGCCCGTCTCTCTGGCCAGCTCTTCCCTGGCGGCGATGTCTGGAAAGCGATCCTTCTCAAAGGCTCGGAGGAGCAGGGCGGTCTGGGATCCGGTGACGGCGGTCCGCTTTCGCCTGCCTTCTTGCGGGCCGCGTCTCCCGGGCCAGGGCCGAGATTCCCGCCGGTGCTGCCTCAGCTGGCGTGACCTCTCATTCTGAAACCAAATCTGGACCCTGGGCTCCGGAATGCCGATAGCCTGGGCCAGCCGTTCTCTGGTGGCGATGCCCGGATACGGGTTCCGCTCAAAGCAGGCTCGCAGGGCCTCGCTTTGGCTCGGGGTCCAAACGAGTCTCCTTCGCCGTCCTCGTCCTCGGGCTTCCGCGGGGAGGGTGCTGTCCGAAGGTGTCGGGAGGGCCATCGCGGGGAGCCCCGGCCGGAATTTCACCGACGGACACGGGCGGAGAGAGGCCGGCGGGCTCCCGTGCACCTCAGCCGGACTGTGCACTGCGGCAGGTGCAGCCAGGAAGCCGGCCCAGACAGCCAGCCAGCGGCTCTTATAAAGGCCCACAGGCAGGCAGGCTCCACCCCTTCATGAATGGCGGTGAGCCCTGGGACAGCCCGCCCCCCCAGGAAGGGCCCCATGGCCTTGAGGTCAGGGGCGGGGGGGGGGGGGGGGGTGGGCGGTTGAGGGTGGGGCGGGGGAGGGCGTGGTGATGGTGGTGGTGGGGCCGGAGAGACGAAGCGGAAGGGGGAGAGGGGGAAGGGGTGAGGGGGGCGCGTTTCGGGGGCTGGCTCTCCGGACCTCTCCAGGAATCCCGCGGGAACTGGAAGCCGCTCTCTGGGCTCCCACGCGTCTTCAGCAGGGAGAAACCAGCCTGGAAGGGTGGAGGGGAGTGTGGAAATGAACCTCCGTGGGAGTCTTGAGTTTTCCAGGCCCTCTCTCCGTGAGGGAGGCAATGCCCGTGGGTGTCGCCGTTGCCGGGACAGTCTCACACACGCAGGCGCGTGGCTCTGGTTCATCTCCACGGAGAAGACCAGAGCGAGACCCCAGAGAGAAGATACATCCCCGGCGTGATGGCCTGACGATGGATTCCTGTGTCCGGCAACATGGGGAGGCTGCAGTGTGGCCGGTGTGGAAACTGGCAAGGAGAGCGAAGGCGCCACGCCGGTCTTCCACCCTTCCCTGGGATGTTTCTGGGTGCCCGCAGAGCTCCGGGAGCAAACAGTCAGCATGGCCAGCCTTCCGGGGGCCGGAGAGACGTGAGCAACAGGCCCCCTTGCAGAGGGCAAAGCAACGTGGAATCCAAAATCACGCCTCAGTCGTCCTGAGTGTGGCTCCTCCGTGGTCGGCGCTGTCGGCCTGGCGCTCCGTTGCAGGGCTCAGCCCGGGGATGTGCGGTCTGTGCACCAGGCGGTTGAAAACCCGACGGCAACCCGAGTCCCGGTCCTTTGTCTCTGAGGAAACCGCCCATTCCTTGGGCCACCGAATCGGGGCGAATGAGTGCCCCGCCGGCCGACGCGGCGGCGGCTGTGGGCCCAGCCCTCAGCCGGCGCCGGGCGCTTACCGTTTTCCCGGAGCGCGGGGGTCCCGTCGCTCCCGGAGGCCGAAGGCCGCTTTTCCTCTCTGCCTTCCTCCCTCTGTCCCTGGCTCCCTCCCGCCCGCCCCCTGTCCCTGCGTCGCTCTGTCTTTCCCTCCGTTCCTCACTGCCTCCCTCTCTCCCACCCTCCCTCCCTCCTAACGTCCCTCCGCCCATCCTTCCGCCCCTCTAGGTCTCCCGTTCCTCTCTCCATCTCTGCCCGCCTTCCCTCCCGCCTGGAACGGTCAGCGTCCCCGGTGTGCGCGGGGCCTGCGGTCGGCGTTCCGCCGGCGGGCGCTCCATGGTGGCAGCTGGGAGGCTGCAGGGGCACGGACCGGCGAGCGACGGTGGAGCGGAGGCGCAGAGGAGGCGAGCCGCGGGAGGGATGGCAGGCCCGGACGCTGCGCGGGCCCGGTGTTTGGCGGGACGGGGGTCTCCACCCAGCCCAGGGGAGGACGACGCATTTTCCGGGGGTGGGGGGTGGGGGTGGGGGTGGGGAGGGGGTGGTCAGGCGTGGGTGGGGTGGTGGAAAGCCATGAGAGCTCTGCCCGGGCTGCTCCCACAGCCTAGGCGGCTGCCCGCAAACCCGCGCGTGCGCAGTAGGCGGCCCACCTGCCGCTACCTGGGCCGGCTCTGGGATCCCCGGGATGCCCAGGAAAGAATGGCAGTTCTCCGCTGTGTGGAGTCTCTCGCCGGGCCTAGACCTAGAAGGCAGGAATCCCAGGCGGGTCAGCCCGGCGGGGAAGACACGCCGCTCCATACCCAGCCAGGTGTTCCCCGCGAAAGAGAGGCCACCGCCCTGCCCCGACCCGACCCGACCCGACCCCGTCCCAACCCCGCGTCCTAAAGCTCCTCCAGCAGAGCCCGGTATTCTTCCTCGCTGAGGGGTGCTTCCAGCGAGGCGGCCTCTTCCAAGGCCTCCAGCTCCCCCGGGGCCTCCGTTTCTAGGAAAGGTTGCGCCTGCTGCAGAAACTCCGGGCTCGCCAGGAGCTCATCCAGCAGCAGGCCGGAGGGGAGTGCAGACGAGCGCCCCGGCTCCTGGAGCGCCTGGGAGGGCGCCCGGATGCCTTGCATCTGCCCCTGCCGCGCGGAGGCCTCCGGGGGCGCGGGCTGGGGAGGTGGAGCTGCCCCCGCTTGGGGTTCCCACGCCGCCCCGGCGACCTGGGGACCCCGGCCCCAGCCCCACCACGGACTCCCCTGGGACGTGGGTGGCGCAAGCACACCTTGGCCCTGTGGCCCCGCTTGCGCGGGCCCAGGCTGTCCCACCGCGCAAGGGCCCGGCGGGCCGTGGCGCTGCGGGTCCCGGTCCTCCCGGCATTTGCCCGGCTGCGGCTGCGGAGGCCACCGAGGAGTCTGAGGGTGGGAGAGCGCCCCTTCCGGAGGAGCCGGGGCAGCGTAGGCAAAATCCCCGCGTGCCGGGGCAGGTTGGGAGATCCCCTCTGCCGGCGCGGCCTGGCTGGGCTGGAGCACGGGGACGGCCCTCGCTCCCTGGCTCACGAAAGCCCCCTGTGGGAGAGCCCCAGGCGCGCAGGGCACGTGGGGTGCGGGAAGCCCCGTTCCCCACGCCCCGGTGTGGGCGCAGGCGACCCACGAGGGAGCAGGGTGACACCCGCCGGGGGCCGCGTTGCACGGGCCGCCTGCGTGCGCGGGCGCCCTGCCACCCTGTCCCGGGTGCCTGGCCCTTCGATTCTGAAACCAGATCTGAATCCTGGACTCCGGGAGGCCCGTCTCTCTGGCCAGCTCTTCCCTGGCGGCGATGTCTGGAAAGCGATCCTTCTCAAAGGCTCGGAGGAGCAGGGCGGTCTGGGATCCGGTGACGGCGGTCCGCTTTCGCCTGCCTTCTTGCGGGCCGCGTCTCCCGGGCCAGGGCCGAGATTCCCGCCGGTGCTGCCTCAGCTGGCGTGACCTCTCATTCTGAAACCAAATCTGGACCCTGGGCTCCGGAATGCCGATAGCCTGGGCCAGCCGTTCTCTGGTGGCGATGCCCGGATACGGGTTCCGCTCAAAGCAGGCTCGCAGGGCCTCGCTTTGGCTCGGGGTCCAAACGAGTCTCCTTCGCCGTCCTCGTCCTCGGGCTTCCGCGGGGAGGGTGCTGTCCGAAGGTGTCGGGAGGGCCATCGCGGGGAGCCCCGGCCGGAATTTCACCGACGGACACGGGCGGAGAGAGGCCGGCGGGCTCCCGTGCACCTCAGCCGGACTGTGCACTGCGGCAGGTGCAGCCAGGAAGCCGGCCCAGACAGCCAGCCAGCGGCTCTTATAAAGGCCCACAGGCAGGCAGGCTCCACCCCTTCATGAATGGCGGTGAGCCCTGGGACAGCCCGCCCCCCCAGGAAGGGCCCCATGGCCTTGAGGTCAGGGGCGGGGGGGGGGGGGGGTGGGCGGTTGAGGGTGGGGCGGGGGAGGGCGTGGTGATGGTGGTGGTGGGGCCGGAGAGACGAAGCGGAAGGGGGAGAGGGGGAAGGGGTGAGGGGGGCGCGTTTCGGGGGCTGGCTCTCCGGACCTCTCCAGGAATCCCGCGGGAACTGGAAGCCGCTCTCTGGGCTCCCACGCGTCTTCAGCAGGGAGAAACCAGCCTGGAAGGGTGGAGGGGAGTGTGGAAATGAACCTCCGTGGGAGTCTTGAGTTTTCCAGGCCCTCTCTCCGTGAGGGAGGCAATGCCCGTGGGTGTCGCCGTTGCCGGGACAGTCTCACACACGCAGGCGCGTGGCTCTGGTTCATCTCCACGGAGAAGACCAGAGCGAGACCCCAGAGAGAAGATACATCCCCGGCGTGATGGCCTGACGATGGATTCCTGTGTCCGGCAACATGGGGAGGCTGCAGTGTGGCCGGTGTGGAAACTGGCAAGGAGAGCGAAGGCGCCACGCCGGTCTTCCACCCTTCCCTGGGATGTTTCTGGGTGCCCGCAGAGCTCCGGGAGCAAACAGTCAGCATGGCCAGCCTTCCGGGGGCCGGAGAGACGTGAGCAACAGGCCCCCTTGCAGAGGGCAAAGCAACGTGGAATCCAAAATCACGCCTCAGTCGTCCTGAGTGTGGCTCCTCCGTGGTCGGCGCTGTCGGCCTGGCGCTCCGTTGCAGGGCTCAGCCTGGGGATGTGCGGTCTGTGCACCAGGCGGTTGAAAACCCGACGGCAACCCGAGTCCCGGTCCTTTGTCTCTGAGGAAACCGCCCATTCCTTGGGCCACCGAATCGGGGCGAATGAGTGCCCCGCCGGCCGACGCGGCGGCGGCTGTGGGCCCAGCCCTCAGCCGGCGCCGGGCGCTTACCGTTTTCCCGGAGCGCGGGGGTCCCGTCGCTCCCGGAGGCCGAAGGCCGCTTTTCCTCTCTGCCTTCCTCCCTCTGTCCCTGGCTCCCTCCCGCCCGCCCCCTGTCCCTGCGTCGCTCTGTCTTTCCCTCCGTTCCTCACTGCCTCCCTCTCTCCCACCCTCCCTCCCTCCTAACGTCCCTCCGCCCATCCTTCCGCCCCTCTAGGTCTCCCGTTCCTCTCTCCATCTCTGCCCGCCTTCCCTCCCGCCTGGAACGGTCAGCGTCCCCGGTGTGCGCGGGGCCTGCGGTCGGCGTTCCGCCGGCGGGCGCTCCATGGTGGCAGCTGGGAGGCTGCAGGGGCACGGACGGGCGAGCGACGGTGGAGCGGAGGCGCAGAGGAGGCGAGCCGCGGGAGGGATGGCAGGCCCGGACGCTGCGCGGGCCCGGTGTTTGGCGGGACGGGGGTCTCCACCCAGCCCAGGGGAGGACGACGCATTTTCCGGGGGTGGGGGGTGGGGGTGGGGGTGGGGAGGGGGTGGTCAGGCGTGGGTGGGGTGGTGGAAAGCCATGAGAGCTCTGCCCGGGCTGCTCCCACAGCCTAGGCGGCTGCCCGCAAACCCGCGCGTGCGCAGTAGGCGGCCCACCTGCCGCTACCTGGGCCGGCTCTGGGATCCCCGGGATGCCCAGGAAAGAATGGCAGTTCTCCGCTGTGTGGAGTCTCTCGCCGGGCCTAGACCTAGAAGGCAGGAATCCCAGGCGGGTCAGCCCGGCGGGGAAGACACGCCGCTCCATACCCAGCCAGGTGTTCCCCGCGAAAGAGAGGCCACCGCCCTGCCCCGACCCGACCCGACCCGACCCCGTCCCAACCCCGCGTCCTAAAGCTCCTCCAGCAGAGCCCGGTATTCTTCCTCGCTGAGGGGTGCTTCCAGCGAGGCGGCCTCTTCCAAGGCCTCCAGCTCCCCCGGGGCCTCCGTTTCTAGGAAAGGTTGCGCCTGCTGCAGAAACTCCGGGCTCGCCAGGAGCTCATCCAGCAGCAGGCCGGAGGGGAGTGCAGACGAGCGCCCCGGCTCCTGGAGCGCCTGGGAGGGCGCCCGGATGCCTTGCATCTGCCCCTGCCGCGCGGAGGCCTCCGGGGGCGCGGGCTGGGGAGGTGGAGCTGCCCCCGCTTGGGGTTCCCACGCCGCCCCGGCGACCTGGGGACCCCGGCCCCAGCCCCACCACGGACTCCCCTGGGACGTGGGTGGCGCAAGCACACCTTGGCCCTGTGGCCCCGCTTGCGCGGGCCCAGGCTGTCCCACCGCGCAAGGGCCCGGCGGGCCGTGGCGCTGCGGGTCCCGGTCCTCCCGGCATTTGCCCGGCTGCGGCTGCGGAGGCCACCGAGGAGTCTGAGGGTGGGAGAGCGCCCCTTCCGGAGGAGTCGGGGCAGCGTAGGCAAAATCCCCGCGTGCCGGGGCAGGTTGGGAGATCCCCTCTGCCGGCGCGGCCTGGCTGGGCTGGAGCACGGGGACGGCCCTCGCTCCCTGGCTCACGAAAGCCCCCTGTGGGAGAGCCCCAGGCGCGCAGGGCACGTGGGGTGCGGGAAGCCCCGTTCCCCACGCCCCGGTGTGGGCGCAGGCGACCCACGAGGGAGCAGGGTGACACCCGCCGGGGGCCGCGTTGCACGGGCCGCCTGCGTGCGCGGGCGCCCTGCCACCCTGTCCCGGGTGCCTGGCCCTTCGATTCTGAAACCAGATCTGAATCCTGGACTCCGGGAGGCCCGTCTCTCTGGCCAGCTCTTCCCTGGCGGCGATGTCTGGAAAGCGATCCTTCTCAAAGGCTCGGAGGAGCAGGGCGGTCTGGGATCCGGTGACGGCGGTCCGCTTTCGCCTGCCTTCTTGCGGGCCGCGTCTCCCGGGCCAGGGCCGAGATTCCCGCCGGTGCTGCCTCAGCTGGCGTGACCTCTCATTCTGAAACCAAATCTGGACCCTGGGCTCCGGAATGCCGATAGCCTGGGCCAGCCGTTCTCTGGTGGCGATGCCCGGATACGGGTTCCGCTCAAAGCAGGCTCGCAGGGCCTCGCTTTGGCTCGGGGTCCAAACGAGTCTCCTTCGCCGTCCTCGTCCTCGGGCTTCCGCGGGGAGGGTGCTGTCCGAAGGTGTCGGGAGGGCCATCGCGGGGAGCCCCGGCCGGAATTTCACCGACGGACACGGGCGGAGAGAGGCCGGCGGGCTCCCGTGCACCTCAGCCGGACTGTGCACTGCGGCAGGTGCAGCCAGGAAGCCGGCCCAGACAGCCAGCCAGCGGCTCTTATAAAGGCCCACAGGCAGGCAGGCTCCACCCCTTCATGAATGGCGGTGAGCCCTGGGACAGCCCGCCCCCCCAGGAAGGGCCCCATGGCCTTGAGGTCAGGGGCGGGGGGGGGGGGGGGGGTGGGCGGTTGAGGGTGGGGCGGGGGAGGGCGTGGTGATGGTGGTGGTGGGGCCGGAGAGACGAAGCGGAAGGGGGAGAGGGGGAAGGGGTGAGGGGGGCGCGTTTCGGGGGCTGGCTCTCCGGACCTCTCCAGGAATCCCGCGGGAACTGGAAGCCGCTCTCTGGGCTCCCACGCGTCTTCAGCAGGGAGAAACCAGCCTGGAAGGGTGGAGGGGAGTGTGGAAATGAACCTCCGTGGGAGTCTTGAGTTTTCCAGGCCCTCTCTCCGTGAGGGAGGCAATGCCCGTGGGTGTCGCCGTTGCCGGGACAGTCTCACACACGCAGGCGCGTGGCTCTGGTTCATCTCCACGGAGAAGACCAGAGCGAGACCCCAGAGAGAAGATACATCCCCGGCGTGATGGCCTGACGATGGATTCCTGTGTCCGGCAACATGGGGAGGCTGCAGTGTGGCCGGTGTGGAAACTGGCAAGGAGAGCGAAGGCGCCACGCCGGTCTTCCACCCTTCCCTGGGATGTTTCTGGGTGCCCGCAGAGCTCCGGGAGCAAACAGTCAGCATGGCCAGCCTTCCGGGGGCCGGAGAGACGTGAGCAACAGGCCCCCTTGCAGAGGGCAAAGCAACGTGGAATCCAAAATCACGCCTCAGTCGTCCTGAGTGTGGCTCCTCCGTGGTCGGCGCTGTCGGCCTGGCGCTCCGTTGCAGGGCTCAGCCTGGGGATGTGCGGTCTGTGCACCAGGCGGTTGAAAACCCGACGGCAACCCGAGTCCCGGTCCTTTGTCTCTGAGGAAACCGCCCATTCCTTGGGCCACCGAATCGGGGCGAATGAGTGCCCCGCCGGCCGACGCGGCGGCGGCTGTGGGCCCAGCCCTCAGCCGGCGCCGGGCGCTTACCGTTTTCCCGGAGCGCGGGGGTCCCGTCGCTCCCGGAGGCCGAAGGCCGCTTTTCCTCTCTGCCTTCCTCCCTCTGTCCCTGGCTCCCTCCCGCCCGCCCCCTGTCCCTGCGTCGCTCTGTCTTTCCCTCCGTTCCTCACTGCCTCCCTCTCTCCCACCCTCCCTCCCTCCTAACGTCCCTCCGCCCATCCTTCCGCCCCTCTAGGTCTCCCGTTCCTCTCTCCATCTCTGCCCGCCTTCCCTCCCGCCTGGAACGGTCAGCGTCCCCGGTGTGCGCGGGGCCTGCGGTCGGCGTTCCGCCGGCGGGCGCTCCATGGTGGCAGCTGGGAGGCTGCAGGGGCACGGACGGGCGAGCGACGGTGGAGCGGAGGCGCAGAGGAGGCGAGCCGCGGGAGGGATGGCAGGCCCGGACGCTGCGCGGGCCCGGTGTTTGGCGGGACGGGGGTCTCCACCCAGCCCAGGGGAGGACGACGCATTTTCCGGGGGTGGGGGGTGGGGGTGGGGGTGGGGAGGGGGTGGTCAGGCGTGGGTGGGGTGGTGGAAAGCCATGAGAGCTCTGCCCGGGCTGCTCCCACAGCCTAGGCGGCTGCCCGCAAACCCGCGCGTGCGCAGTAGGCGGCCCACCTGCCGCTACCTGGGCCGGCTCTGGGATCCCCGGGATGCCCAGGAAAGAATGGCAGTTCTCCGCTGTGTGGAGTCTCTCGCCGGGCCTAGACCTAGAAGGCAGGAATCCCAGGCGGGTCAGCCCGGCGGGGAAGACACGCCGCTCCATACCCAGCCAGGTGTTCCCCGCGAAAGAGAGGCCACCGCCCTGCCCCGACCCGACCCGACCCGACCCCGTCCCAACCCCGCGTCCTAAAGCTCCTCCAGCAGAGCCCGGTATTCTTCCTCGCTGAGGGGTGCTTCCAGCGAGGCGGCCTCTTCCAAGGCCTCCAGCTCCCCCGGGGCCTCCGTTTCTAGGAAAGGTTGCGCCTGCTGCAGAAACTCCGGGCTCGCCAGGAGCTCATCCAGCAGCAGGCCGGAGGGGAGTGCAGACGAGCGCCCCGGCTCCTGGAGCGCCTGGGAGGGCGCCCGGATGCCTTGCATCTGCCCCTGCCGCGCGGAGGCCTCCGGGGGCGCGGGCTGGGGAGGTGGAGCTGCCCCCGCTTGGGGTTCCCACGCCGCCCCGGCGACCTGGGGACCCCGGCCCCAGCCCCACCACGGACTCCCCTGGGACGTGGGTGGCGCAAGCACACCTTGGCCCTGTGGCCCCGCTTGCGCGGGCCCAGGCTGTCCCACCGCGCAAGGGCCCGGCGGGCCGTGGCGCTGCGGGTCCCGGTCCTCCCGGCATTTGCCCGGCTGCGGCTGCGGAGGCCACCGAGGAGTCTGAGGGTGGGAGAGCGCCCCTTCCGGAGGAGCCGGGGCAGCGTAGGCAAAATCCCCGCGTGCCGGGGCAGGTTGGGAGATCCCCTCTGCCGGCGCGGCCTGGCTGGGCTGGAGCACGGGGACGGCCCTCGCTCCCTGGCTCACGAAAGCCCCCTGTGGGAGAGCCCCAGGCGCGCAGGGCACGTGGGGTGCGGGAAGCCCCGTTCCCCACGCCCCGGTGTGGGCGCAGGCGACCCACGAGGGAGCAGGGTGACACCCGCCGGGGGCCGCGTTGCACGGGCCGCCTGCGTGCGCGGGCGCCCTGCCACCCTGTCCCGGGTGCCTGGCCCTTCGATTCTGAAACCAGATCTGAATCCTGGACTCCGGGAGGCCCGTCTCTCTGGCCAGCTCTTCCCTGGCGGCGATGTCTGGAAAGCGATCCTTCTCAAAGGCTCGGAGGAGCAGGGCGGTCTGGGATCCGGTGACGGCGGTCCGCTTTCGCCTGCCTTCTTGCGGGCCGCGTCTCCCGGGCCAGGGCCGAGATTCCCGCCGGTGCTGCCTCAGCTGGCGTGACCTCTCATTCTGAAACCAAATCTGGACCCTGGGCTCCGGAATGCCGATAGCCTGGGCCAGCCGTTCTCTGGTGGCGATGCCCGGATACGGGTTCCGCTCAAAGCAGGCTCGCAGGGCCTCGCTTTGGCTCGGGGTCCAAACGAGTCTCCTTCGCCGTCCTCGTCCTCGGGCTTCCGCGGGGAGGGTGCTGTCCGAAGGTGTCGGGAGGGCCATCGCGGGGAGCCCCGGCCGGAATTTCACCGACGGACACGGGCGGAGAGAGGCCGGCGGGCTCCCGTGCACCTCAGCCGGACTGTGCACTGCGGCAGGTGCAGCCAGGAAGCCGGCCCAGACAGCCAGCCAGCGGCTCTTATAAAGGCCCACAGGCAGGCAGGCTCCACCCCTTCATGAATGGCGGTGAGCCCTGGGACAGCCCGCCCCCCCAGGAAGGGCCCCATGGCCTTGAGGTCAGGGGCGGGGGGGGGGGGGGGGGGTGGGCGGTTGAGGGTGGGGCGGGGGAGGGCGTGGTGATGGTGGTGGTGGGGCCGGAGAGACGAAGCGGAAGGGGGAGAGGGGGAAGGGGTGAGGGGGGCGCGTTTCGGGGGCTGGCTCTCCGGACCTCTCCAGGAATCCCGCGGGAACTGGAAGCCGCTCTCTGGGCTCCCACGCGTCTTCAGCAGGGAGAAACCAGCCTGGAAGGGTGGAGGGGAGTGTGGAAATGAACCTCCGTGGGAGTCTTGAGTTTTCCAGGCCCTCTCTCCGTGAGGGAGGCAATGCCCGTGGGTGTCGCCGTTGCCGGGACAGTCTCACACACGCAGGCGCGTGGCTCTGGTTCATCTCCACGGAGAAGACCAGAGCGAGACCCCAGAGAGAAGATACATCCCCGGCGTGATGGCCTGACGATGGATTCCTGTGTCCGGCAACATGGGGAGGCTGCAGTGTGGCCGGTGTGGAAACTGGCAAGGAGAGCGAAGGCGCCACGCCGGTCTTCCACCCTTCCCTGGGATGTTTCTGGGTGCCCGCAGAGCTCCGGGAGCAAACAGTCAGCATGGCCAGCCTTCCGGGGGCCGGAGAGACGTGAGCAACAGGCCCCCTTGCAGAGGGCAAAGCAACGTGGAATCCAAAATCACGCCTCAGTCGTCCTGAGTGTGGCTCCTCCGTGGTCGGCGCTGTCGGCCTGGCGCTCCGTTGCAGGGCTCAGCCTGGGGATGTGCGGTCTGTGCACCAGGCGGTTGAAAACCCGACGGCAACCCGAGTCCCGGTCCTTTGTCTCTGAGGAAACCGCCCATTCCTTGGGCCACCGAATCGGGGCGAATGAGTGCCCCGCCGGCCGACGCGGCGGCGGCTGTGGGCCCAGCCCTCAGCCGGCGCCGGGCGCTTACCGTTTTCCCGGAGCGCGGGGGTCCCGTCGCTCCCGGAGGCCGAAGGCCGCTTTTCCTCTCTGCCTTCCTCCCTCTGTCCCTGGCTCCCTCCCGCCCGCCCCCTGTCCCTGCGTCGCTCTGTCTTTCCCTCCGTTCCTCACTGCCTCCCTCTCTCCCACCCTCCCTCCCTCCTAACGTCCCTCCGCCCATCCTTCCGCCCCTCTAGGTCTCCCGTTCCTCTCTCCATCTCTGCCCGCCTTCCCTCCCGCCTGGAACGGTCAGCGTCCCCGGTGTGCGCGGGGCCTGCGGTCGGCGTTCCGCCGGCGGGCGCTCCATGGTGGCAGCTGGGAGGCTGCAGGGGCACGGACGGGCGAGCGACGGTGGAGCGGAGGCGCAGAGGAGGCGAGCCGCGGGAGGGATGGCAGGCCCGGACGCTGCGCGGGCCCGGTGTTTGGCGGGACGGGGGTCTCCACCCAGCCCAGGGGAGGACGACGCATTTTCCGGGGGTGGGGGGTGGGGGTGGGGGTGGGGAGGGGGTGGTCAGGCGTGGGTGGGGTGGTGGAAAGCCATGAGAGCTCTGCCCGGGCTGCTCCCACAGCCTAGGCGGCTGCCCGCAAACCCGCGCGTGCGCAGTAGGCGGCCCACCTGCCGCTACCTGGGCCGGCTCTGGGATCCCCGGGATGCCCAGGAAAGAATGGCAGTTCTCCGCTGTGTGGAGTCTCTCGCCGGGCCTAGACCTAGAAGGCAGGAATCCCAGGCGGGTCAGCCCGGCGGGGAAGACACGCCGCTCCATACCCAGCCAGGTGTTCCCCGCGAAAGAGAGGCCACCGCCCTGCCCCGACCCGACCCGACCCGACCCCGTCCCAACCCCGCGTCCTAAAGCTCCTCCAGCAGAGCCCGGTATTCTTCCTCGCTGAGGGGTGCTTCCAGCGAGGCGGCCTCTTCCAAGGCCTCCAGCTCCCCCGGGGCCTCCGTTTCTAGGAAAGGTTGCGCCTGCTGCAGAAACTCCGGGCTCGCCAGGAGCTCATCCAGCAGCAGGCCGGAGGGGAGTGCAGACGAGCGCCCCGGCTCCTGGAGCGCCTGGGAGGGCGCCCGGATGCCTTGCATCTGCCCCTGCCGCGCGGAGGCCTCCGGGGGCGCGGGCTGGGGAGGTGGAGCTGCCCCCGCTTGGGGTTCCCACGCCGCCCCGGCGACCTGGGGACCCCGGCCCCAGCCCCACCACGGACTCCCCTGGGACGTGGGTGGCGCAAGCACACCTTGGCCCTGTGGCCCCGCTTGCGCGGGCCCAGGCTGTCCCACCGCGCAAGGGCCCGGCGGGCCGTGGCGCTGCGGGTCCCGGTCCTCCCGGCATTTGCCCGGCTGCGGCTGCGGAGGCCACCGAGGAGTCTGAGGGTGGGAGAGCGCCCCTTCCGGAGGAGCCGGGGCAGCGTAGGCAAAATCCCCGCGTGCCGGGGCAGGTTGGGAGATCCCCTCTGCCGGCGCGGCCTGGCTGGGCTGGAGCACGGGGACGGCCCTCGCTCCCTGGCTCACGAAAGCCCCCTGTGGGAGAGCCCCAGGCGCGCAGGGCACGTGGGGTGCGGGAAGCCCCGTTCCCCACGCCCCGGTGTGGGCGCAGGCGACCCACGAGGGAGCAGGGTGACACCCGCCGGGGGCCGCGTTGCACGGGCCGCCTGCGTGCGCGGGCGCCCTGCCACCCTGTCCCGGGTGCCTGGCCCTTCGATTCTGAAACCAGATCTGAATCCTGGACTCCGGGAGGCCCGTCTCTCTGGCCAGCTCTTCCCTGGCGGCGATGTCTGGAAAGCGATCCTTCTCAAAGGCTCGGAGGAGCAGGGCGGTCTGGGATCCGGTGACGGCGGTCCGCTTTCGCCTGCCTTCTTGCGGGCCGCGTCTCCCGGGCCAGGGCCGAGATTCCCGCCGGTGCTGCCTCAGCTGGCGTGACCTCTCATTCTGAAACCAAATCTGGACCCTGGGCTCCGGAATGCCGATAGCCTGGGCCAGCCGTTCTCTGGTGGCGATGCCCGGATACGGGTTCCGCTCAAAGCAGGCTCGCAGGGCCTCGCTTTGGCTCGGGGTCCAAACGAGTCTCCTTCGCCGTCCTCGTCCTCGGGCTTCCGCGGGGAGGGTGCTGTCCGAAGGTGTCGGGAGGGCCATCGCGGGGAGCCCCGGCCGGAATTTCACCGACGGACACGGGCGGAGAGAGGCCGGCGGGCTCCCGTGCACCTCAGCCGGACTGTGCACTGCGGCAGGTGCAGCCAGGAAGCCGGCCCAGACAGCCAGCCAGCGGCTCTTATAAAGGCCCACAGGCAGGCAGGCTCCACCCCTTCATGAATGGCGGTGAGCCCTGGGACAGCCCGCCCCCCCAGGAAGGGCCCCATGGCCTTGAGGTCAGGGGCGGGGGGGGGGGGGGGTGGGCGGTTGAGGGTGGGGCGGGGGAGGGCGTGGTGATGGTGGTGGTGGGGCCGGAGAGACGAAGCGGAAGGGGGAGAGGGGGAAGGGGTGAGGGGGGCGCGTTTCGGGGGCTGGCTCTCCGGACCTCTCCAGGAATCCCGCGGGAACTGGAAGCCGCTCTCTGGGCTCCCACGCGTCTTCAGCAGGGAGAAACCAGCCTGGAAGGGTGGAGGGGAGTGTGGAAATGAACCTCCGTGGGAGTCTTGAGTTTTCCAGGCCCTCTCTCCGTGAGGGAGGCAATGCCCGTGGGTGTCGCCGTTGCCGGGACAGTCTCACACACGCAGGCGCGTGGCTCTGGTTCATCTCCACGGAGAAGACCAGAGCGAGACCCCAGAGAGAAGATACATCCCCGGCGTGATGGCCTGACGATGGATTCCTGTGTCCGGCAACATGGGGAGGCTGCAGTGTGGCCGGTGTGGAAACTGGCAAGGAGAGCGAAGGCGCCACGCCGGTCTTCCACCCTTCCCTGGGATGTTTCTGGGTGCCCGCAGAGCTCCGGGAGCAAACAGTCAGCATGGCCAGCCTTCCGGGGGCCGGAGAGACGTGAGCAACAGGCCCCCTTGCAGAGGGCAAAGCAACGTGGAATCCAAAATCACGCCTCAGTCGTCCTGAGTGTGGCTCCTCCGTGGTCGGCGCTGTCGGCCTGGCGCTCCGTTGCAGGGCTCAGCCTGGGGATGTGCGGTCTGTGCACCAGGCGGTTGAAAACCCGACGGCAACCCGAGTCCCGGTCCTTTGTCTCTGAGGAAACCGCCCATTCCTTGGGCCACCGAATCGGGGCGAATGAGTGCCCCGCCGGCCGACGCGGCGGCGGCTGTGGGCCCAGCCCTCAGCCGGCGCCGGGCGCTTACCGTTTTCCCGGAGCGCGGGGGTCCCGTCGCTCCCGGAGGCCGAAGGCCGCTTTTCCTCTCTGCCTTCCTCCCTCTGTCCCTGGCTCCCTCCCGCCCGCCCCCTGTCCCTGCGTCGCTCTGTCTTTCCCTCCGTTCCTCACTGCCTCCCTCTCTCCCACCCTCCCTCCCTCCTAACGTCCCTCCGCCCATCCTTCCGCCCCTCTAGGTCTCCCGTTCCTCTCTCCATCTCTGCCCGCCTTCCCTCCCGCCTGGAACGGTCAGCGTCCCCGGTGTGCGCGGGGCCTGCGGTCGGCGTTCCGCCGGCGGGCGCTCCATGGTGGCAGCTGGGAGGCTGCAGGGGCACGGACGGGCGAGCGACGGTGGAGCGGAGGCGCAGAGGAGGCGAGCCGCGGGAGGGATGGCAGGCCCGGACGCTGCGCGGGCCCGGTGTTTGGCGGGACGGGGGTCTCCACCCAGCCCAGGGGAGGACGACGCATTTTCCGGGGGTGGGGGGTGGGGGTGGGGGTGGGGAGGGGGTGGTCAGGCGTGGGTGGGGTGGTGGAAAGCCATGAGAGCTCTGCCCGGGCTGCTCCCACAGCCTAGGCGGCTGCCCGCAAACCCGCGCGTGCGCAGTAGGCGGCCCACCTGCCGCTACCTGGGCCGGCTCTGGGATCCCCGGGATGCCCAGGAAAGAATGGCAGTTCTCCGCTGTGTGGAGTCTCTCGCCGGGCCTAGACCTAGAAGGCAGGAATCCCAGGCGGGTCAGCCCGGCGGGGAAGACACGCCGCTCCATACCCAGCCAGGTGTTCCCCGCGAAAGAGAGGCCACCGCCCTGCCCCGACCCGACCCGACCCGACCCCGTCCCAACCCCGCGTCCTAAAGCTCCTCCAGCAGAGCCCGGTATTCTTCCTCGCTGAGGGGTGCTTCCAGCGAGGCGGCCTCTTCCAAGGCCTCCAGCTCCCCCGGGGCCTCCGTTTCTAGGAAAGGTTGCGCCTGCTGCAGAAACTCCGGGCTCGCCAGGAGCTCATCCAGCAGCAGGCCGGAGGGGAGTGCAGACGAGCGCCCCGGCTCCTGGAGCGCCTGGGAGGGCGCCCGGATGCCTTGCATCTGCCCCTGCCGCGCGGAGGCCTCCGGGGGCGCGGGCTGGGGAGGTGGAGCTGCCCCCGCTTGGGGTTCCCACGCCGCCCCGGCGACCTGGGGACCCCGGCCCCAGCCCCACCACGGACTCCCCTGGGACGTGGGTGGCGCAAGCACACCTTGGCCCTGTGGCCCCGCTTGCGCGGGCCCAGGCTGTCCCACCGCGCAAGGGCCCGGCGGGCCGTGGCGCTGCGGGTCCCGGTCCTCCCGGCATTTGCCCGGCTGCGGCTGCGGAGGCCACCGAGGAGTCTGAGGGTGGGAGAGCGCCCCTTCCGGAGGAGCCGGGGCAGCGTAGGCAAAATCCCCGCGTGCCGGGGCAGGTTGGGAGATCCCCTCTGCCGGCGGGGCCTGGCTGGGCTGGAGCACGGGGACGGCCCTCGCTCCCTGGCTCACGAAAGCCCCCTGTGGGAGAGCCCCAGGCGCGCAGGGCACGTGGGGTGCGGGAAGCCCCGTTCCCCACGCCCCGGTGTGGGCGCAGGCGACCCACGAGGGAGCAGGGTGACACCCGCCGGGGGCCGCGTTGCACGGGCCGCCTGCGTGCGCGGGCGCCCTGCCACCCTGTCCCGGGTGCCTGGCCCTTCGATTCTGAAACCAGATCTGAATCCTGGACTCCGGGAGGCCCGTCTCTCTGGCCAGCTCTTCCCTGGCGGCGATGTCTGGAAAGCGATCCTTCTCAAAGGCTCGGAGGAGCAGGGCGGTCTGGGATCCGGTGACGGCGGTCCGCTTTCGCCTGCCTTCTTGCGGGCCGCGTCTCCCGGGCCAGGGCCGAGATTCCCGCCGGTGCTGCCTCAGCTGGCGTGACCTCTCATTCTGAAACCAAATCTGGACCCTGGGCTCCGGAATGCCGATAGCCTGGGCCAGCCGTTCTCTGGTGGCGATGCCCGGATACGGGTTCCGCTCAAAGCAGGCTCGCAGGGCCTCGCTTTGGCTCGGGGTCCAAACGAGTCTCCTTCGCCGTCCTCGTCCTCGGGCTTCCGCGGGGAGGGTGCTGTCCGAAGGTGTCGGGAGGGCCATCGCGGGGAGCCCCGGCCGGAATTTCACCGACGGACACGGGCGGAGAGAGGCCGGCGGGCTCCCGTGCACCTCAGCCGGACTGTGCACTGCGGCAGGTGCAGCCAGGAAGCCGGCCCAGACAGCCAGCCAGCGGCTCTTATAAAGGCCCACAGGCAGGCAGGCTCCACCCCTTCATGAATGGCGGTGAGCCCTGGGACAGCCCGCCCCCCCAGGAAGGGCCCCATGGCCTTGAGGTCAGGGGCGGGGGGGGGGGGGGGGTGGGCGGTTGAGGGTGGGGCGGGGGAGGGCGTGGTGATGGTGGTGGTGGGGCCGGAGAGACGAAGCGGAAGGGGGAGAGGGGGAAGGGGTGAGGGGGGCGCGTTTCGGGGGCTGGCTCTCCGGACCTCTCCAGGAATCCCGCGGGAACTGGAAGCCGCTCTCTGGGCTCCCACGCGTCTTCAGCAGGGAGAAACCAGCCTGGAAGGGTGGAGGGGAGTGTGGAAATGAACCTCCGTGGGAGTCTTGAGTTTTCCAGGCCCTCTCTCCGTGAGGGAGGCAATGCCCGTGGGTGTCGCCGTTGCCGGGACAGTCTCACACACGCAGGCGCGTGGCTCTGGTTCATCTCCACGGAGAAGACCAGAGCGAGACCCCAGAGAGAAGATACATCCCCGGCGTGATGGCCTGACGATGGATTCCTGTGTCCGGCAACATGGGGAGGCTGCAGTGTGGCCGGTGTGGAAACTGGCAAGGAGAGCGAAGGCGCCACGCCGGTCTTCCACCCTTCCCTGGGATGTTTCTGGGTGCCCGCAGAGCTCCGGGAGCAAACAGTCAGCATGGCCAGCCTTCCGGGGGCCGGAGAGACGTGAGCAACAGGCCCCCTTGCAGAGGGCAAAGCAACGTGGAATCCAAAATCACGCCTCAGTCGTCCTGAGTGTGGCTCCTCCGTGGTCGGCGCTGTCGGCCTGGCGCTCCGTTGCAGGGCTCAGCCCGGGGATGTGCGGTCTGTGCACCAGGCGGTTGAAAACCCGACGGCAACCCGAGTCCCGGTCCTTTGTCTCTGAGGAAACCGCCCATTCCTTGGGCCACCGAATCGGGGCGAATGAGTGCCCCGCCGGCCGACGCGGCGGCGGCTGTGGGCCCAGCCCTCAGCCGGCGCCGGGCGCTTACCGTTTTCCCGGAGCGCGGGGGTCCCGTCGCTCCCGGAGGCCGAAGGCCGCTTTTCCTCTCTGCCTTCCTCCCTCTGTCCCTGGCTCCCTCCCGCCCGCCCCCTGTCCCTGCGTCGCTCTGTCTTTCCCTCCGTTCCTCACTGCCTCCCTCTCTCCCACCCTCCCTCCCTCCTAACGTCCCTCCGCCCATCCTTCCGCCCCTCTAGGTCTCCCGTTCCTCTCTCCATCTCTGCCCGCCTTCCCTCCCGCCTGGAACGGTCAGCGTCCCCGGTGTGCGCGGGGCCTGCGGTCGGCGTTCCGCCGGCGGGCGCTCCATGGTGGCAGCTGGGAGGCTGCAGGGGCACGGACGGGCGAGCGACGGTGGAGCGGAGGCGCAGAGGAGGCGAGCCGCGGGAGGGATGGCAGGCCCGGACGCTGCGCGGGCCCGGTGTTTGGCGGGACGGGGGTCTCCACCCAGCCCAGGGGAGGACGACGCATTTTCCGGGGGTGGGGGGTGGGGGTGGGGGTGGGGAGGGGGTGGTCAGGCGTGGGTGGGGTGGTGGAAAGCCATGAGAGCTCTGCCCGGGCTGCTCCCACAGCCTAGGCGGCTGCCCGCAAACCCGCGCGTGCGCAGTAGGCGGCCCACCTGCCGCTACCTGGGCCGGCTCTGGGATCCCCGGGATGCCCAGGAAAGAATGGCAGTTCTCCGCTGTGTGGAGTCTCTCGCCGGGCCTAGACCTAGAAGGCAGGAATCCCAGGCGGGTCAGCCCGGCGGGGAAGACACGCCGCTCCATACCCAGCCAGGTGTTCCCCGCGAAAGAGAGGCCACCGCCCTGCCCCGACCCGACCCGACCCGACCCCGTCCCAACCCCGCGTCCTAAAGCTCCTCCAGCAGAGCCCGGTATTCTTCCTCGCTGAGGGGTGCTTCCAGCGAGGCGGCCTCTTCCAAGGCCTCCAGCTCCCCCGGGGCCTCCGTTTCTAGGAAAGGTTGCGCCTGCTGCAGAAACTCCGGGCTCGCCAGGAGCTCATCCAGCAGCAGGCCGGAGGGGAGTGCAGACGAGCGCCCCGGCTCCTGGAGCGCCTGGGAGGGCGCCCGGATGCCTTGCATCTGCCCCTGCCGCGCGGAGGCCTCCGGGGGCGCGGGCTGGGGAGGTGGAGCTGCCCCCGCTTGGGGTTCCCACGCCGCCCCGGCGACCTGGGGACCCCGGCCCCAGCCCCACCACGGACTCCCCTGGGACGTGGGTGGCGCAAGCACACCTTGGCCCTGTGGCCCCGCTTGCGCGGGCCCAGGCTGTCCCACCGCGCAAGGGCCCGGCGGGCCGTGGCGCTGCGGGTCCCGGTCCTCCCGGCATTTGCCCGGCTGCGGCTGCGGAGGCCACCGAGGAGTCTGAGGGTGGGAGAGCGCCCCTTCCGGAGGAGCCGGGGCAGCGTAGGCAAAATCCCCGCGTGCCGGGGCAGGTTGGGAGATCCCCTCTGCCGGCGCGGCCTGGCTGGGCTGGAGCACGGGGACGGCCCTCGCTCCCTGGCTCACGAAAGCCCCCTGTGGGAGAGCCCCAGGCGCGCAGGGCACGTGGGGTGCGGGAAGCCCCGTTCCCCACGCCCCGGTGTGGGCGCAGGCGACCCACGAGGGAGCAGGGTGACACCCGCCGGGGGCCGCGTTGCACGGGCCGCCTGCGTGCGCGGGCGCCCTGCCACCCTGTCCCGGGTGCCTGGCCCTTCGATTCTGAAACCAGATCTGAATCCTGGACTCCGGGAGGCCCGTCTCTCTGGCCAGCTCTTCCCTGGCGGCGATGTCTGGAAAGCGATCCTTCTCAAAGGCTCGGAGGAGCAGGGCGGTCTGGGATCCGGTGACGGCGGTCCGCTTTCGCCTGCCTTCTTGCGGGCCGCGTCTCCCGGGCCAGGGCCGAGATTCCCGCCGGTGCTGCCTCAGCTGGCGTGACCTCTCATTCTGAAACCAAATCTGGACCCTGGGCTCCGGAATGCCGATAGCCTGGGCCAGCCGTTCTCTGGTGGCGATGCCCGGATACGGGTTCCGCTCAAAGCAGGCTCGCAGGGCCTCGCTTTGGCTCGGGGTCCAAACGAGTCTCCTTCGCCGTCCTCGTCCTCGGGCTTCCGCGGGGAGGGTGCTGTCCGAAGGTGTCGGGAGGGCCATCGCGGGGAGCCCCGGCCGGAATTTCACCGACGGACACGGGCGGAGAGAGGCCGGCGGGCTCCCGTGCACCTCAGCCGGACTGTGCACTGCGGCAGGTGCAGCCAGGAAGCCGGCCCAGACAGCCAGCCAGCGGCTCTTATAAAGGCCCACAGGCAGGCAGGCTCCACCCCTTCATGAATGGCGGTGAGCCCTGGGACAGCCCGCCCCCCCAGGAAGGGCCCCATGGCCTTGAGGTCAGGGGCGGGGGGGGGGGGGGGTGGGCGGTTGAGGGTGGGGCGGGGGAGGGCGTGGTGATGGTGGTGGTGGGGCCGGAGAGACGAAGCGGAAGGGGGAGAGGGGGAAGGGGTGAGGGGGGCGCGTTTCGGGGGCTGGCTCTCCGGACCTCTCCAGGAATCCCGCGGGAACTGGAAGCCGCTCTCTGGGCTCCCACGCGTCTTCAGCAGGGAGAAACCAGCCTGGAAGGGTGGAGGGGAGTGTGGAAATGAACCTCCGTGGGAGTCTTGAGTTTTCCAGGCCCTCTCTCCGTGAGGGAGGCAATGCCCGTGGGTGTCGCCGTTGCCGGGACAGTCTCACACACGCAGGCGCGTGGCTCTGGTTCATCTCCACGGAGAAGACCAGAGCGAGACCCCAGAGAGAAGATACATCCCCGGCGTGATGGCCTGACGATGGATTCCTGTGTCCGGCAACATGGGGAGGCTGCAGTGTGGCCGGTGTGGAAACTGGCAAGGAGAGCGAAGGCGCCACGCCGGTCTTCCACCCTTCCCTGGGATGTTTCTGGGTGCCCGCAGAGCTCCGGGAGCAAACAGTCAGCATGGCCAGCCTTCCGGGGGCCGGAGAGACGTGAGCAACAGGCCCCCTTGCAGAGGGCAAAGCAACGTGGAATCCAAAATCACGCCTCAGTCGTCCTGAGTGTGGCTCCTCCGTGGTCGGCGCTGTCGGCCTGGCGCTCCGTTGCAGGGCTCAGCCTGGGGATGTGCGGTCTGTGCACCAGGCGGTTGAAAACCCGACGGCAACCCGAGTCCCGGTCCTTTGTCTCTGAGGAAACCGCCCATTCCTTGGGCCACCGAATCGGGGCGAATGAGTGCCCCGCCGGCCGACGCGGCGGCGGCTGTGGGCCCAGCCCTCAGCCGGCGCCGGGCGCTTACCGTTTTCCCGGAGCGCGGGGGTCCCGTCGCTCCCGGAGGCCGAAGGCCGCTTTTCCTCTCTGCCTTCCTCCCTCTGTCCCTGGCTCCCTCCCGCCCGCCCCCTGTCCCTGCGTCGCTCTGTCTTTCCCTCCGTTCCTCACTGCCTCCCTCTCTCCCACCCTCCCTCCCTCCTAACGTCCCTCCGCCCATCCTTCCGCCCCTCTAGGTCTCCCGTTCCTCTCTCCATCTCTGCCCGCCTTCCCTCCCGCCTGGAACGGTCAGCGTCCCCGGTGTGCGCGGGGCCTGCGGTCGGCGTTCCGCCGGCGGGCGCTCCATGGTGGCAGCTGGGAGGCTGCAGGGGCACGGACGGGCGAGCGACGGTGGAGCGGAGGCGCAGAGGAGGCGAGCCGCGGGAGGGATGGCAGGCCCGGACGCTGCGCGGGCCCGGTGTTTGGCGGGACGGGGGTCTCCACCCAGCCCAGGGGAGGACGACGCATTTTCCGGGGGTGGGGGGTGGGGGTGGGGGTGGGGAGGGGGTGGTCAGGCGTGGGTGGGGTGGTGGAAAGCCATGAGAGCTCTGCCCGGGCTGCTCCCACAGCCTAGGCGGCTGCCCGCAAACCCGCGCGTGCGCAGTAGGCGGCCCACCTGCCGCTACCTGGGCCGGCTCTGGGATCCCCGGGATGCCCAGGAAAGAATGGCAGTTCTCCGCTGTGTGGAGTCTCTCGCCGGGCCTAGACCTAGAAGGCAGGAATCCCAGGCGGGTCAGCCCGGCGGGGAAGACACGCCGCTCCATACCCAGCCAGGTGTTCCCCGCGAAAGAGAGGCCACCGCCCTGCCCCGACCCGACCCGACCCGACCCCGTCCCAACCCCGCGTCCTAAAGCTCCTCCAGCAGAGCCCGGTATTCTTCCTCGCTGAGGGGTGCTTCCAGCGAGGCGGCCTCTTCCAAGGCCTCCAGCTCCCCCGGGGCCTCCGTTTCTAGGAAAGGTTGCGCCTGCTGCAGAAACTCCGGGCTCGCCAGGAGCTCATCCAGCAGCAGGCCGGAGGGGAGTGCAGACGAGCGCCCCGGCTCCTGGAGCGCCTGGGAGGGCGCCCGGATGCCTTGCATCTGCCCCTGCCGCGCGGAGGCCTCCGGGGGCGCGGGCTGGGGAGGTGGAGCTGCCCCCGCTTGGGGTTCCCACGCCGCCCCGGCGACCTGGGGACCCCGGCCCCAGCCCCACCACGGACTCCCCTGGGACGTGGGTGGCGCAAGCACACCTTGGCCCTGTGGCCCCGCTTGCGCGGGCCCAGGCTGTCCCACCGCGCAAGGGCCCGGCGGGCCGTGGCGCTGCGGGTCCCGGTCCTCCCGGCATTTGCCCGGCTGCGGCTGCGGAGGCCACCGAGGAGTCTGAGGGTGGGAGAGCGCCCCTTCCGGAGGAGCCGGGGCAGCGTAGGCAAAATCCCCGCGTGCCGGGGCAGGTTGGGAGATCCCCTCTGCCGGCGGGGCCTGGCTGGGCTGGAGCACGGGGACGGCCCTCGCTCCCTGGCTCACGAAAGCCCCCTGTGGGAGAGCCCCAGGCGCGCAGGGCACGTGGGGTGCGGGAAGCCCCGTTCCCCACGCCCCGGTGTGGGCGCAGGCGACCCACGAGGGAGCAGGGTGACACCCGCCGGGGGCCGCGTTGCACGGGCCGCCTGCGTGCGCGGGCGCCCTGCCACCCTGTCCCGGGTGCCTGGCCCTTCGATTCTGAAACCAGATCTGAATCCTGGACTCCGGGAGGCCCGTCTCTCTGGCCAGCTCTTCCCTGGCGGCGATGTCTGGAAAGCGATCCTTCTCAAAGGCTCGGAGGAGCAGGGCGGTCTGGGATCCGGTGACGGCGGTCCGCTTTCGCCTGCCTTCTTGCGGGCCGCGTCTCCCGGGCCAGGGCCGAGATTCCCGCCGGTGCTGCCTCAGCTGGCGTGACCTCTCATTCTGAAACCAAATCTGGACCCTGGGCTCCGGAATGCCGATAGCCTGGGCCAGCCGTTCTCTGGTGGCGATGCCCGGATACGGGTTCCGCTCAAAGCAGGCTCGCAGGGCCTCGCTTTGGCTCGGGGTCCAAACGAGTCTCCTTCGCCGTCCTCGTCCTCGGGCTTCCGCGGGGAGGGTGCTGTCCGAAGGTGTCGGGAGGGCCATCGCGGGGAGCCCCGGCCGGAATTTCACCGACGGACACGGGCGGAGAGAGGCCGGCGGGCTCCCGTGCACCTCAGCCGGACTGTGCACTGCGGCAGGTGCAGCCAGGAAGCCGGCCCAGACAGCCAGCCAGCGGCTCTTATAAAGGCCCACAGGCAGGCAGGCTCCACCCCTTCATGAATGGCGGTGAGCCCTGGGACAGCCCGCCCCCCCAGGAAGGGCCCCATGGCCTTGAGGTCAGGGGCGGGGGGGGGGGGGGGGTGGGCGGTTGAGGGTGGGGCGGGGGAGGGCGTGGTGATGGTGGTGGTGGGGCCGGAGAGACGAAGCGGAAGGGGGAGAGGGGGAAGGGGTGAGGGGGGCGCGTTTCGGGGGCTGGCTCTCCGGACCTCTCCAGGAATCCCGCGGGAACTGGAAGCCGCTCTCTGGGCTCCCACGCGTCTTCAGCAGGGAGAAACCAGCCTGGAAGGGTGGAGGGGAGTGTGGAAATGAACCTCCGTGGGAGTCTTGAGTTTTCCAGGCCCTCTCTCCGTGAGGGAGGCAATGCCCGTGGGTGTCGCCGTTGCCGGGACAGTCTCACACACGCAGGCGCGTGGCTCTGGTTCATCTCCACGGAGAAGACCAGAGCGAGACCCCAGAGAGAAGATACATCCCCGGCGTGATGGCCTGACGATGGATTCCTGTGTCCGGCAACATGGGGAGGCTGCAGTGTGGCCGGTGTGGAAACTGGCAAGGAGAGCGAAGGCGCCACGCCGGTCTTCCACCCTTCCCTGGGATGTTTCTGGGTGCCCGCAGAGCTCCGGGAGCAAACAGTCAGCATGGCCAGCCTTCCGGGGGCCGGAGAGACGTGAGCAACAGGCCCCCTTGCAGAGGGCAAAGCAACGTGGAATCCAAAATCACGCCTCAGTCGTCCTGAGTGTGGCTCCTCCGTGGTCGGCGCTGTCGGCCTGGCGCTCCGTTGCAGGGCTCAGCCTGGGGATGTGCGGTCTGTGCACCAGGCGGTTGAAAACCCGACGGCAACCCGAGTCCCGGTCCTTTGTCTCTGAGGAAACCGCCCATTCCTTGGGCCACCGAATCGGGGCGAATGAGTGCCCCGCCGGCCGACGCGGCGGCGGCTGTGGGCCCAGCCCTCAGCCGGCGCCGGGCGCTTACCGTTTTCCCGGAGCGCGGGGGTCCCGTCGCTCCCGGAGGCCGAAGGCCGCTTTTCCTCTCTGCCTTCCTCCCTCTGTCCCTGGCTCCCTCCCGCCCGCCCCCTGTCCCTGCGTCGCTCTGTCTTTCCCTCCGTTCCTCACTGCCTCCCTCTCTCCCACCCTCCCTCCCTCCTAACGTCCCTCCGCCCATCCTTCCGCCCCTCTAGGTCTCCCGTTCCTCTCTCCATCTCTGCCCGCCTTCCCTCCCGCCTGGAACGGTCAGCGTCCCCGGTGTGCGCGGGGCCTGCGGTCGGCGTTCCGCCGGCGGGCGCTCCATGGTGGCAGCTGGGAGGCTGCAGGGGCACGGACGGGCGAGCGACGGTGGAGCGGAGGCGCAGAGGAGGCGAGCCGCGGGAGGGATGGCAGGCCCGGACGCTGCGCGGGCCCGGTGTTTGGCGGGACGGGGGTCTCCACCCAGCCCAGGGGAGGACGACGCATTTTCCGGGGGTGGGGGGTGGGGGTGGGGGTGGGGAGGGGGTGGTCAGGCGTGGGTGGGGTGGTGGAAAGCCATGAGAGCTCTGCCCGGGCTGCTCCCACAGCCTAGGCGGCTGCCCGCAAACCCGCGCGTGCGCAGTAGGCGGCCCACCTGCCGCTACCTGGGCCGGCTCTGGGATCCCCGGGATGCCCAGGAAAGAATGGCAGTTCTCCGCTGTGTGGAGTCTCTCGCCGGGCCTAGACCTAGAAGGCAGGAATCCCAGGCGGGTCAGCCCGGCGGGGAAGACACGCCGCTCCATACCCAGCCAGGTGTTCCCCGCGAAAGAGAGGCCACCGCCCTGCCCCGACCCGACCCGACCCGACCCCGTCCCAACCCCGCGTCCTAAAGCTCCTCCAGCAGAGCCCGGTATTCTTCCTCGCTGAGGGGTGCTTCCAGCGAGGCGGCCTCTTCCAAGGCCTCCAGCTCCCCCGGGGCCTCCGTTTCTAGGAAAGGTTGCGCCTGCTGCAGAAACTCCGGGCTCGCCAGGAGCTCATCCAGCAGCAGGCCGGAGGGGAGTGCAGACGAGCGCCCCGGCTCCTGGAGCGCCTGGGAGGGCGCCCGGATGCCTTGCATCTGCCCCTGCCGCGCGGAGGCCTCCGGGGGCGCGGGCTGGGGAGGTGGAGCTGCCCCCGCTTGGGGTTCCCACGCCGCCCCGGCGACCTGGGGACCCCGGCCCCAGCCCCACCACGGACTCCCCTGGGACGTGGGTGGCGCAAGCACACCTTGGCCCTGTGGCCCCGCTTGCGCGGGCCCAGGCTGTCCCACCGCGCAAGGGCCCGGCGGGCCGTGGCGCTGCGGGTCCCGGTCCTCCCGGCATTTGCCCGGCTGCGGCTGCGGAGGCCACCGAGGAGTCTGAGGGTGGGAGAGCGCCCCTTCCGGAGGAGCCGGGGCAGCGTAGGCAAAATCCCCGCGTGCCGGGGCAGGTTGGGAGATCCCCTCTGCCGGCGGGGCCTGGCTGGGCTGGAGCACGGGGACGGCCCTCGCTCCCTGGCTCACGAAAGCCCCCTGTGGGAGAGCCCCAGGCGCGCAGGGCACGTGGGGTGCGGGAAGCCCCGTTCCCCACGCCCCGGTGTGGGCGCAGGCGACCCACGAGGGAGCAGGGTGACACCCGCCGGGGGCCGCGTTGCACGGGCCGCCTGCGTGCGCGGGCGCCCTGCCACCCTGTCCCGGGTGCCTGGCCCTTCGATTCTGAAACCAGATCTGAATCCTGGACTCCGGGAGGCCCGTCTCTCTGGCCAGCTCTTCCCTGGCGGCGATGTCTGGAAAGCGATCCTTCTCAAAGGCTCGGAGGAGCAGGGCGGTCTGGGATCCGGTGACGGCGGTCCGCTTTCGCCTGCCTTCTTGCGGGCCGCGTCTCCCGGGCCAGGGCCGAGATTCCCGCCGGTGCTGCCTCAGCTGGCGTGACCTCTCATTCTGAAACCAAATCTGGACCCTGGGCTCCGGAATGCCGATAGCCTGGGCCAGCCGTTCTCTGGTGGCGATGCCCGGATACGGGTTCCGCTCAAAGCAGGCTCGCAGGGCCTCGCTTTGGCTCGGGGTCCAAACGAGTCTCCTTCGCCGTCCTCGTCCTCGGGCTTCCGCGGGGAGGGTGCTGTCCGAAGGTGTCGGGAGGGCCATCGCGGGGAGCCCCGGCCGGAATTTCACCGACGGACACGGGCGGAGAGAGGCCGGCGGGCTCCCGTGCACCTCAGCCGGACTGTGCACTGCGGCAGGTGCAGCCAGGAAGCCGGCCCAGACAGCCAGCCAGCGGCTCTTATAAAGGCCCACAGGCAGGCAGGCTCCACCCCTTCATGAATGGCGGTGAGCCCTGGGACAGCCCGCCCCCCCAGGAAGGGCCCCATGGCCTTGAGGTCAGGGGCGGGGGGGGGGGGGGGGTGGGCGGTTGAGGGTGGGGCGGGGGAGGGCGTGGTGATGGTGGTGGTGGGGCCGGAGAGACGAAGCGGAAGGGGGAGAGGGGGAAGGGGTGAGGGGGGCGCGTTTCGGGGGCTGGCTCTCCGGACCTCTCCAGGAATCCCGCGGGAACTGGAAGCCGCTCTCTGGGCTCCCACGCGTCTTCAGCAGGGAGAAACCAGCCTGGAAGGGTGGAGGGGAGTGTGGAAATGAACCTCCGTGGGAGTCTTGAGTTTTCCAGGCCCTCTCTCCGTGAGGGAGGCAATGCCCGTGGGTGTCGCCGTTGCCGGGACAGTCTCACACACGCAGGCGCGTGGCTCTGGTTCATCTCCACGGAGAAGACCAGAGCGAGACCCCAGAGAGAAGATACATCCCCGGCGTGATGGCCTGACGATGGATTCCTGTGTCCGGCAACATGGGGAGGCTGCAGTGTGGCCGGTGTGGAAACTGGCAAGGAGAGCGAAGGCGCCACGCCGGTCTTCCACCCTTCCCTGGGATGTTTCTGGGTGCCCGCAGAGCTCCGGGAGCAAACAGTCAGCATGGCCAGCCTTCCGGGGGCCGGAGAGACGTGAGCAACAGGCCCCCTTGCAGAGGGCAAAGCAACGTGGAATCCAAAATCACGCCTCAGTCGTCCTGAGTGTGGCTCCTCCGTGGTCGGCGCTGTCGGCCTGGCGCTCCGTTGCAGGGCTCAGCCTGGGGATGTGCGGTCTGTGCACCAGGCGGTTGAAAACCCGACGGCAACCCGAGTCCCGGTCCTTTGTCTCTGAGGAAACCGCCCATTCCTTGGGCCACCGAATCGGGGCGAATGAGTGCCCCGCCGGCCGACGCGGCGGCGGCTGTGGGCCCAGCCCTCAGCCGGCGCCGGGCGCTTACCGTTTTCCCGGAGCGCGGGGGTCCCGTCGCTCCCGGAGGCCGAAGGCCGCTTTTCCTCTCTGCCTTCCTCCCTCTGTCCCTGGCTCCCTCCCGCCCGCCCCCTGTCCCTGCGTCGCTCTGTCTTTCCCTCCGTTCCTCACTGCCTCCCTCTCTCCCACCCTCCCTCCCTCCTAACGTCCCTCCGCCCATCCTTCCGCCCCTCTAGGTCTCCCGTTCCTCTCTCCATCTCTGCCCGCCTTCCCTCCCGCCTGGAACGGTCAGCGTCCCCGGTGTGCGCGGGGCCTGCGGTCGGCGTTCCGCCGGCGGGCGCTCCATGGTGGCAGCTGGGAGGCTGCAGGGGCACGGACGGGCGAGCGACGGTGGAGCGGAGGCGCAGAGGAGGCGAGCCGCGGGAGGGATGGCAGGCCCGGACGCTGCGCGGGCCCGGTGTTTGGCGGGACGGGGGTCTCCACCCAGCCCAGGGGAGGACGACGCATTTTCCGGGGGTGGGGGGTGGGGGTGGGGGTGGGGAGGGGGTGGTCAGGCGTGGGTGGGGTGGTGGAAAGCCATGAGAGCTCTGCCCGGGCTGCTCCCACAGCCTAGGCGGCTGCCCGCAAACCCGCGCGTGCGCAGTAGGCGGCCCACCTGCCGCTACCTGGGCCGGCTCTGGGATCCCCGGGATGCCCAGGAAAGAATGGCAGTTCTCCGCTGTGTGGAGTCTCTCGCCGGGCCTAGACCTAGAAGGCAGGAATCCCAGGCGGGTCAGCCCGGCGGGGAAGACACGCCGCTCCATACCCAGCCAGGTGTTCCCCGCGAAAGAGAGGCCACCGCCCTGCCCCGACCCGACCCGACCCGACCCCGTCCCAACCCCGCGTCCTAAAGCTCCTCCAGCAGAGCCCGGTATTCTTCCTCGCTGAGGGGTGCTTCCAGCGAGGCGGCCTCTTCCAAGGCCTCCAGCTCCCCCGGGGCCTCCGTTTCTAGGAAAGGTTGCGCCTGCTGCAGAAACTCCGGGCTCGCCAGGAGCTCATCCAGCAGCAGGCCGGAGGGGAGTGCAGACGAGCGCCCCGGCTCCTGGAGCGCCTGGGAGGGCGCCCGGATGCCTTGCATCTGCCCCTGCCGCGCGGAGGCCTCCGGGGGCGCGGGCTGGGGAGGTGGAGCTGCCCCCGCTTGGGGTTCCCACGCCGCCCCGGCGACCTGGGGACCCCGGCCCCAGCCCCACCACGGACTCCCCTGGGACGTGGGTGGCGCAAGCACACCTTGGCCCTGTGGCCCCGCTTGCGCGGGCCCAGGCTGTCCCACCGCGCAAGGGCCCGGCGGGCCGTGGCGCTGCGGGTCCCGGTCCTCCCGGCATTTGCCCGGCTGCGGCTGCGGAGGCCACCGAGGAGTCTGAGGGTGGGAGAGCGCCCCTTCCGGAGGAGCCGGGGCAGCGTAGGCAAAATCCCCGCGTGCCGGGGCAGGTTGGGAGATCCCCTCTGCCGGCGCGGCCTGGCTGGGCTGGAGCACGGGGACGGCCCTCGCTCCCTGGCTCACGAAAGCCCCCTGTGGGAGAGCCCCAGGCGCGCAGGGCACGTGGGGTGCGGGAAGCCCCGTTCCCCACGCCCCGGTGTGGGCGCAGGCGACCCACGAGGGAGCAGGGTGACACCCGCCGGGGACCGCGTTGCACGGGCCGCCTGCGTGCGCGGGCGCCCTGCCACCCTGTCCCGGGTGCCTGGCCCTTCGATTCTGAAACCAGATCTGAATCCTGGACTCCGGGAGGCCCGTCTCTCTGGCCAGCTCTTCCCTGGCGGCGATGTCTGGAAAGCGATCCTTCTCAAAGGCTCGGAGGAGCAGGGCGGTCTGGGATCCGGTGACGGCGGTCCGCTTTCGCCTGCCTTCTTGCGGGCCGCGTCTCCCGGGCCAGGGCCGAGATTCCCGCCGGTGCTGCCTCAGCTGGCGTGACCTCTCATTCTGAAACCAAATCTGGACCCTGGGCTCCGGAATGCCGATAGCCTGGGCCAGCCGTTCTCTGGTGGCGATGCCCGGATACGGGTTCCGCTCAAAGCAGGCTCGCAGGGCCTCGCTTTGGCTCGGGGTCCAAACGAGTCTCCTTCGCCGTCCTCGTCCTCGGGCTTCCGCGGGGAGGGTGCTGTCCGAAGGTGTCGGGAGGGCCATCGCGGGGAGCCCCGGCCGGAATTTCACCGACGGACACGGGCGGAGAGAGGCCGGCGGGCTCCCGTGCACCTCAGCCGGACTGTGCACTGCGGCAGGTGCAGCCAGGAAGCCGGCCCAGACAGCCAGCCAGCGGCTCTTATAAAGGCCCACAGGCAGGCAGGCTCCACCCCTTCATGAATGGCGGTGAGCCCTGGGACAGCCCGCCCCCCCAGGAAGGGCCCCATGGCCTTGAGGTCAGGGGCGGGGGGGGGGGGGGGTGGGCGGTTGAGGGTGGGGCGGGGGAGGGCGTGGTGATGGTGGTGGTGGGGCCGGAGAGACGAAGCGGAAGGGGGAGAGGGGGAAGGGGTGAGGGGGGCGCGTTTCGGGGGCTGGCTCTCCGGACCTCTCCAGGAATCCCGCGGGAACTGGAAGCCGCTCTCTGGGCTCCCACGCGTCTTCAGCAGGGAGAAACCAGCCTGGAAGGGTGGAGGGGAGTGTGGAAATGAACCTCCGTGGGAGTCTTGAGTTTTCCAGGCCCTCTCTCCGTGAGGGAGGCAATGCCCGTGGGTGTCGCCGTTGCCGGGACAGTCTCACACACGCAGGCGCGTGGCTCTGGTTCATCTCCACGGAGAAGACCAGAGCGAGACCCCAGAGAGAAGATACATCCCCGGCGTGATGGCCTGACGATGGATTCCTGTGTCCGGCAACATGGGGAGGCTGCAGTGTGGCCGGTGTGGAAACTGGCAAGGAGAGCGAAGGCGCCACGCCGGTCTTCCACCCTTCCCTGGGATGTTTCTGGGTGCCCGCAGAGCTCCGGGAGCAAACAGTCAGCATGGCCAGCCTTCCGGGGGCCGGAGAGACGTGAGCAACAGGCCCCCTTGCAGAGGGCAAAGCAACGTGGAATCCAAAATCACGCCTCAGTCGTCCTGAGTGTGGCTCCTCCGTGGTCGGCGCTGTCGGCCTGGCGCTCCGTTGCAGGGCTCAGCCTGGGGATGTGCGGTCTGTGCACCAGGCGGTTGAAAACCCGACGGCAACCCGAGTCCCGGTCCTTTGTCTCTGAGGAAACCGCCCATTCCTTGGGCCACCGAATCGGGGCGAATGAGTGCCCCGCCGGCCGACGCGGCGGCGGCTGTGGGCCCAGCCCTCAGCCGGCGCCGGGCGCTTACCGTTTTCCCGGAGCGCGGGGGTCCCGTCGCTCCCGGAGGCCGAAGGCCGCTTTTCCTCTCTGCCTTCCTCCCTCTGTCCCTGGCTCCCTCCCGCCCGCCCCCTGTCCCTGCGTCGCTCTGTCTTTCCCTCCGTTCCTCACTGCCTCCCTCTCTCCCACCCTCCCTCCCTCCTAACGTCCCTCCGCCCATCCTTCCGCCCCTCTAGGTCTCCCGTTCCTCTCTCCATCTCTGCCCGCCTTCCCTCCCGCCTGGAACGGTCAGCGTCCCCGGTGTGCGCGGGGCCTGCGGTCGGCGTTCCGCCGGCGGGCGCTCCATGGTGGCAGCTGGGAGGCTGCAGGGGCACGGACGGGCGAGCGACGGTGGAGCGGAGGCGCAGAGGAGGCGAGCCGCGGGAGGGATGGCAGGCCCGGACGCTGCGCGGGCCCGGTGTTTGGCGGGACGGGGGTCTCCACCCAGCCCAGGGGAGGACGACGCATTTTCCGGGGGTGGGGGGTGGGGGTGGGGGTGGGGAGGGGGTGGTCAGGCGTGGGTGGGGTGGTGGAAAGCCATGAGAGCTCTGCCCGGGCTGCTCCCACAGCCTAGGCGGCTGCCCGCAAACCCGCGCGTGCGCAGTAGGCGGCCCACCTGCCGCTACCTGGGCCGGCTCTGGGATCCCCGGGATGCCCAGGAAAGAATGGCAGTTCTCCGCTGTGTGGAGTCTCTCGCCGGGCCTAGACCTAGAAGGCAGGAATCCCAGGCGGGTCAGCCCGGCGGGGAAGACACGCCGCTCCATACCCAGCCAGGTGTTCCCCGCGAAAGAGAGGCCACCGCCCTGCCCCGACCCGACCCGACCCGACCCCGTCCCAACCCCGCGTCCTAAAGCTCCTCCAGCAGAGCCCGGTATTCTTCCTCGCTGAGGGGTGCTTCCAGCGAGGCGGCCTCTTCCAAGGCCTCCAGCTCCCCCGGGGCCTCCGTTTCTAGGAAAGGTTGCGCCTGCTGCAGAAACTCCGGGCTCGCCAGGAGCTCATCCAGCAGCAGGCCGGAGGGGAGTGCAGACGAGCGCCCCGGCTCCTGGAGCGCCTGGGAGGGCGCCCGGATGCCTTGCATCTGCCCCTGCCGCGCGGAGGCCTCCGGGGGCGCGGGCTGGGGAGGTGGAGCTGCCCCCGCTTGGGGTTCCCACGCCGCCCCGGCGACCTGGGGACCCCGGCCCCAGCCCCACCACGGACTCCCCTGGGACGTGGGTGGCGCAAGCACACCTTGGCCCTGTGGCCCCGCTTGCGCGGGCCCAGGCTGTCCCACCGCGCAAGGGCCCGGCGGGCCGTGGCGCTGCGGGTCCCGGTCCTCCCGGCATTTGCCCGGCTGCGGCTGCGGAGGCCACCGAGGAGTCTGAGGGTGGGAGAGCGCCCCTTCCGGAGGAGCCGGGGCAGCGTAGGCAAAATCCCCGCGTGCCGGGGCAGGTTGGGAGATCCCCTCTGCCGGCGCGGCCTGGCTGGGCTGGAGCACGGGGACGGCCCTCGCTCCCTGGCTCACGAAAGCCCCCTGTGGGAGAGCCCCAGGCGCGCAGGGCACGTGGGGTGCGGGAAGCCCCGTTCCCCACGCCCCGGTGTGGGCGCAGGCGACCCACGAGGGAGCAGGGTGACACCCGCCGGGGGCCGCGTTGCACGGGCCGCCTGCGTGCGCGGGCGCCCTGCCACCCTGTCCCGGGTGCCTGGCCCTTCGATTCTGAAACCAGATCTGAATCCTGGACTCCGGGAGGCCCGTCTCTCTGGCCAGCTCTTCCCTGGCGGCGATGTCTGGAAAGCGATCCTTCTCAAAGGCTCGGAGGAGCAGGGCGGTCTGGGATCCGGTGACGGCGGTCCGCTTTCGCCTGCCTTCTTGCGGGCCGCGTCTCCCGGGCCAGGGCCGAGATTCCCGCCGGTGCTGCCTCAGCTGGCGTGACCTCTCATTCTGAAACCAAATCTGGACCCTGGGCTCCGGAATGCCGATAGCCTGGGCCAGCCGTTCTCTGGTGGCGATGCCCGGATACGGGTTCCGCTCAAAGCAGGCTCGCAGGGCCTCGCTTTGGCTCGGGGTCCAAACGAGTCTCCTTCGCCGTCCTCGTCCTCGGGCTTCCGCGGGGAGGGTGCTGTCCGAAGGTGTCGGGAGGGCCATCGCGGGGAGCCCCGGCCGGAATTTCACCGACGGACACGGGCGGAGAGAGGCCGGCGGGCTCCCGTGCACCTCAGCCGGACTGTGCACTGCGGCAGGTGCAGCCAGGAAGCCGGCCCAGACAGCCAGCCAGCGGCTCTTATAAAGGCCCACAGGCAGGCAGGCTCCACCCCTTCATGAATGGCGGTGAGCCCTGGGACAGCCCGCCCCCCCAGGAAGGGCCCCATGGCCTTGAGGTCAGGGGCGGGGGGGGGGGGGGGGGTGGGCGGTTGAGGGTGGGGCGGGGGAGGGCGTGGTGATGGTGGTGGTGGGGCCGGAGAGACGAAGCGGAAGGGGGAGAGGGGGAAGGGGTGAGGGGGGCGCGTTTCGGGGGCTGGCTCTCCGGACCTCTCCAGGAATCCCGCGGGAACTGGAAGCCGCTCTCTGGGCTCCCACGCGTCTTCAGCAGGGAGAAACCAGCCTGGAAGGGTGGAGGGGAGTGTGGAAATGAACCTCCGTGGGAGTCTTGAGTTTTCCAGGCCCTCTCTCCGTGAGGGAGGCAATGCCCGTGGGTGTCGCCGTTGCCGGGACAGTCTCACACACGCAGGCGCGTGGCTCTGGTTCATCTCCACGGAGAAGACCAGAGCGAGACCCCAGAGAGAAGATACATCCCCGGCGTGATGGCCTGACGATGGATTCCTGTGTCCGGCAACATGGGGAGGCTGCAGTGTGGCCGGTGTGGAAACTGGCAAGGAGAGCGAAGGCGCCACGCCGGTCTTCCACCCTTCCCTGGGATGTTTCTGGGTGCCCGCAGAGCTCCGGGAGCAAACAGTCAGCATGGCCAGCCTTCCGGGGGCCGGAGAGACGTGAGCAACAGGCCCCCTTGCAGAGGGCAAAGCAACGTGGAATCCAAAATCACGCCTCAGTCGTCCTGAGTGTGGCTCCTCCGTGGTCGGCGCTGTCGGCCTGGCGCTCCGTTGCAGGGCTCAGCCCGGGGATGTGCGGTCTGTGCACCAGGCGGTTGAAAACCCGACGGCAACCCGAGTCCCGGTCCTTTGTCTCTGAGGAAACCGCCCATTCCTTGGGCCACCGAATCGGGGCGAATGAGTGCCCCGCCGGCCGACGCGGCGGCGGCTGTGGGCCCAGCCCTCAGCCGGCGCCGGGCGCTTACCGTTTTCCCGGAGCGCGGGGGTCCCGTCGCTCCCGGAGGCCGAAGGCCGCTTTTCCTCTCTGCCTTCCTCCCTCTGTCCCTGGCTCCCTCCCGCCCGCCCCCTGTCCCTGCGTCGCTCTGTCTTTCCCTCCGTTCCTCACTGCCTCCCTCTCTCCCACCCTCCCTCCCTCCTAACGTCCCTCCGCCCATCCTTCCGCCCCTCTAGGTCTCCCGTTCCTCTCTCCATCTCTGCCCGCCTTCCCTCCCGCCTGGAACGGTCAGCGTCCCCGGTGTGCGCGGGGCCTGCGGTCGGCGTTCCGCCGGCGGGCGCTCCATGGTGGCAGCTGGGAGGCTGCAGGGGCACGGACGGGCGAGCGACGGTGGAGCGGAGGCGCAGAGGAGGCGAGCCGCGGGAGGGATGGCAGGCCCGGACGCTGCGCGGGCCCGGTGTTTGGCGGGACGGGGGTCTCCACCCAGCCCAGGGGAGGACGACGCATTTTCCGGGGGTGGGGGGTGGGGGTGGGGGTGGGGAGGGGGTGGTCAGGCGTGGGTGGGGTGGTGGAAAGCCATGAGAGCTCTGCCCGGGCTGCTCCCACAGCCTAGGCGGCTGCCCGCAAACCCGCGCGTGCGCAGTAGGCGGCCCACCTGCCGCTACCTGGGCCGGCTCTGGGATCCCCGGGATGCCCAGGAAAGAATGGCAGTTCTCCGCTGTGTGGAGTCTCTCGCCGGGCCTAGACCTAGAAGGCAGGAATCCCAGGCGGGTCAGCCCGGCGGGGAAGACACGCCGCTCCATACCCAGCCAGGTGTTCCCCGCGAAAGAGAGGCCACCGCCCTGCCCCGACCCGACCCGACCCGACCCCGTCCCAACCCCGCGTCCTAAAGCTCCTCCAGCAGAGCCCGGTATTCTTCCTCGCTGAGGGGTGCTTCCAGCGAGGCGGCCTCTTCCAAGGCCTCCAGCTCCCCCGGGGCCTCCGTTTCTAGGAAAGGTTGCGCCTGCTGCAGAAACTCCGGGCTCGCCAGGAGCTCATCCAGCAGCAGGCCGGAGGGGAGTGCAGACGAGCGCCCCGGCTCCTGGAGCGCCTGGGAGGGCGCCCGGATGCCTTGCATCTGCCCCTGCCGCGCGGAGGCCTCCGGGGGCGCGGGCTGGGGAGGTGGAGCTGCCCCCGCTTGGGGTTCCCACGCCGCCCCGGCGACCTGGGGACCCCGGCCCCAGCCCCACCACGGACTCCCCTGGGACGTGGGTGGCGCAAGCACACCTTGGCCCTGTGGCCCCGCTTGCGCGGGCCCAGGCTGTCCCACCGCGCAAGGGCCCGGCGGGCCGTGGCGCTGCGGGTCCCGGTCCTCCCGGCATTTGCCCGGCTGCGGCTGCGGAGGCCACCGAGGAGTCTGAGGGTGGGAGAGCGCCCCTTCCGGAGGAGCCGGGGCAGCGTAGGCAAAATCCCCGCGTGCCGGGGCAGGTTGGGAGATCCCCTCTGCCGGCGCGGCCTGGCTGGGCTGGAGCACGGGGACGGCCCTCGCTCCCTGGCTCACGAAAGCCCCCTGTGGGAGAGCCCCAGGCGCGCAGGGCACGTGGGGTGCGGGAAGCCCCGTTCCCCACGCCCCGGTGTGGGCGCAGGCGACCCACGAGGGAGCAGGGTGACACCCGCCGGGGGCCGCGTTGCACGGGCCGCCTGCGTGCGCGGGCGCCCTGCCACCCTGTCCCGGGTGCCTGGCCCTTCGATTCTGAAACCAGATCTGAATCCTGGACTCCGGGAGGCCCGTCTCTCTGGCCAGCTCTTCCCTGGCGGCGATGTCTGGAAAGCGATCCTTCTCAAAGGCTCGGAGGAGCAGGGCGGTCTGGGATCCGGTGACGGCGGTCCGCTTTCGCCTGCCTTCTTGCGGGCCGCGTCTCCCGGGCCAGGGCCGAGATTCCCGCCGGTGCTGCCTCAGCTGGCGTGACCTCTCATTCTGAAACCAAATCTGGACCCTGGGCTCCGGAATGCCGATAGCCTGGGCCAGCCGTTCTCTGGTGGCGATGCCCGGATACGGGTTCCGCTCAAAGCAGGCTCGCAGGGCCTCGCTTTGGCTCGGGGTCCAAACGAGTCTCCTTCGCCGTCCTCGTCCTCGGGCTTCCGCGGGGAGGGTGCTGTCCGAAGGTGTCGGGAGGGCCATCGCGGGGAGCCCCGGCCGGAATTTCACCGACGGACACGGGCGGAGAGAGGCCGGCGGGCTCCCGTGCACCTCAGCCGGACTGTGCACTGCGGCAGGTGCAGCCAGGAAGCCGGCCCAGACAGCCAGCCAGCGGCTCTTATAAAGGCCCACAGGCAGGCAGGCTCCACCCCTTCATGAATGGCGGTGAGCCCTGGGACAGCCCGCCCCCCCAGGAAGGGCCCCATGGCCTTGAGGTCAGGGGCGGGGGGGGGGGGGGTGGGCGGTTGAGGGTGGGGCGGGGGAGGGCGTGGTGATGGTGGTGGTGGGGCCGGAGAGACGAAGCGGAAGGGGGAGAGGGGGAAGGGGTGAGGGGGGCGCGTTTCGGGGGCTGGCTCTCCGGACCTCTCCAGGAATCCCGCGGGAACTGGAAGCCGCTCTCTGGGCTCCCACGCGTCTTCAGCAGGGAGAAACCAGCCTGGAAGGGTGGAGGGGAGTGTGGAAATGAACCTCCGTGGGAGTCTTGAGTTTTCCAGGCCCTCTCTCCGTGAGGGAGGCAATGCCCGTGGGTGTCGCCGTTGCCGGGACAGTCTCACACACGCAGGCGCGTGGCTCTGGTTCATCTCCACGGAGAAGACCAGAGCGAGACCCCAGAGAGAAGATACATCCCCGGCGTGATGGCCTGACGATGGATTCCTGTGTCCGGCAACATGGGGAGGCTGCAGTGTGGCCGGTGTGGAAACTGGCAAGGAGAGCGAAGGCGCCACGCCGGTCTTCCACCCTTCCCTGGGATGTTTCTGGGTGCCCGCAGAGCTCCGGGAGCAAACAGTCAGCATGGCCAGCCTTCCGGGGGCCGGAGAGACGTGAGCAACAGGCCCCCTTGCAGAGGGCAAAGCAACGTGGAATCCAAAATCACGCCTCAGTCGTCCTGAGTGTGGCTCCTCCGTGGTCGGCGCTGTCGGCCTGGCGCTCCGTTGCAGGGCTCAGCCTGGGGATGTGCGGTCTGTGCACCAGGCGGTTGAAAACCCGACGGCAACCCGAGTCCCGGTCCTTTGTCTCTGAGGAAACCGCCCATTCCTTGGGCCACCGAATCGGGGCGAATGAGTGCCCCGCCGGCCGACGCGGCGGCGGCTGTGGGCCCAGCCCTCAGCCGGCGCCGGGCGCTTACCGTTTTCCCGGAGCGCGGGGGTCCCGTCGCTCCCGGAGGCCGAAGGCCGCTTTTCCTCTCTGCCTTCCTCCCTCTGTCCCTGGCTCCCTCCCGCCCGCCCCCTGTCCCTGCGTCGCTCTGTCTTTCCCTCCGTTCCTCACTGCCTCCCTCTCTCCCACCCTCCCTCCCTCCTAACGTCCCTCCGCCCATCCTTCCGCCCCTCTAGGTCTCCCGTTCCTCTCTCCATCTCTGCCCGCCTTCCCTCCCGCCTGGAACGGTCAGCGTCCCCGGTGTGCGCGGGGCCTGCGGTCGGCGTTCCGCCGGCGGGCGCTCCATGGTGGCAGCTGGGAGGCTGCAGGGGCACGGACGGGCGAGCGACGGTGGAGCGGAGGCGCAGAGGAGGCGAGCCGCGGGAGGGATGGCAGGCCCGGACGCTGCGCGGGCCCGGTGTTTGGCGGGACGGGGGTCTCCACCCAGCCCAGGGGAGGACGACGCATTTTCCGGGGGTGGGGGGTGGGGGTGGGGGTGGGGAGGGGGTGGTCAGGCGTGGGTGGGGTGGTGGAAAGCCATGAGAGCTCTGCCCGGGCTGCTCCCACAGCCTAGGCGGCTGCCCGCAAACCCGCGCGTGCGCAGTAGGCGGCCCACCTGCCGCTACCTGGGCCGGCTCTGGGATCCCCGGGATGCCCAGGAAAGAATGGCAGTTCTCCGCTGTGTGGAGTCTCTCGCCGGGCCTAGACCTAGAAGGCAGGAATCCCAGGCGGGTCAGCCCGGCGGGGAAGACACGCCGCTCCATACCCAGCCAGGTGTTCCCCGCGAAAGAGAGGCCACCGCCCTGCCCCGACCCGACCCGACCCGACCCCGTCCCAACCCCGCGTCCTAAAGCTCCTCCAGCAGAGCCCGGTATTCTTCCTCGCTGAGGGGTGCTTCCAGCGAGGCGGCCTCTTCCAAGGCCTCCAGCTCCCCCGGGGCCTCCGTTTCTAGGAAAGGTTGCGCCTGCTGCAGAAACTCCGGGCTCGCCAGGAGCTCATCCAGCAGCAGGCCGGAGGGGAGTGCAGACGAGCGCCCCGGCTCCTGGAGCGCCTGGGAGGGCGCCCGGATGCCTTGCATCTGCCCCTGCCGCGCGGAGGCCTCCGGGGGCGCGGGCTGGGGAGGTGGAGCTGCCCCCGCTTGGGGTTCCCACGCCGCCCCGGCGACCTGGGGACCCCGGCCCCAGCCCCACCACGGACTCCCCTGGGACGTGGGTGGCGCAAGCACACCTTGGCCCTGTGGCCCCGCTTGCGCGGGCCCAGGCTGTCCCACCGCGCAAGGGCCCGGCGGGCCGTGGCGCTGCGGGTCCCGGTCCTCCCGGCATTTGCCCGGCTGCGGCTGCGGAGGCCACCGAGGAGTCTGAGGGTGGGAGAGCGCCCCTTCCGGAGGAGCCGGGGCAGCGTAGGCAAAATCCCCGCGTGCCGGGGCAGGTTGGGAGATCCCCTCTGCCGGCGCGGCCTGGCTGGGCTGGAGCACGGGGACGGCCCTCGCTCCCTGGCTCACGAAAGCCCCCTGTGGGAGAGCCCCAGGCGCGCAGGGCACGTGGGGTGCGGGAAGCCCCGTTCCCCACGCCCCGGTGTGGGCGCAGGCGACCCACGAGGGAGCAGGGTGACACCCGCCGGGGGCCGCGTTGCACGGGCCGCCTGCGTGCGCGGGCGCCCTGCCACCCTGTCCCGGGTGCCTGGCCCTTCGATTCTGAAACCAGATCTGAATCCTGGACTCCGGGAGGCCCGTCTCTCTGGCCAGCTCTTCCCTGGCGGCGATGTCTGGAAAGCGATCCTTCTCAAAGGCTCGGAGGAGCAGGGCGGTCTGGGATCCGGTGACGGCGGTCCGCTTTCGCCTGCCTTCTTGCGGGCCGCGTCTCCCGGGCCAGGGCCGAGATTCCCGCCGGTGCTGCCTCAGCTGGCGTGACCTCTCATTCTGAAACCAAATCTGGACCCTGGGCTCCGGAATGCCGATAGCCTGGGCCAGCCGTTCTCTGGTGGCGATGCCCGGATACGGGTTCCGCTCAAAGCAGGCTCGCAGGGCCTCGCTTTGGCTCGGGGTCCAAACGAGTCTCCTTCGCCGTCCTCGTCCTCGGGCTTCCGCGGGGAGGGTGCTGTCCGAAGGTGTCGGGAGGGCCATCGCGGGGAGCCCCGGCCGGAATTTCACCGACGGACACGGGCGGAGAGAGGCCGGCGGGCTCCCGTGCACCTCAGCCGGACTGTGCACTGCGGCAGGTGCAGCCAGGAAGCCGGCCCAGACAGCCAGCCAGCGGCTCTTATAAAGGCCCACAGGCAGGCAGGCTCCACCCCTTCATGAATGGCGGTGAGCCCTGGGACAGCCCGCCCCCCCAGGAAGGGCCCCATGGCCTTGAGGTCAGGGGCGGGGGGGGGGGGGGGGGGGTGGGCGGTTGAGGGTGGGGCGGGGGAGGGCGTGGTGATGGTGGTGGTGGGGCCGGAGAGACGAAGCGGAAGGGGGAGAGGGGGAAGGGGTGAGGGGGGCGCGTTTCGGGGGCTGGCTCTCCGGACCTCTCCAGGAATCCCGCGGGAACTGGAAGCCGCTCTCTGGGCTCCCACGCGTCTTCAGCAGGGAGAAACCAGCCTGGAAGGGTGGAGGGGAGTGTGGAAATGAACCTCCGTGGGAGTCTTGAGTTTTCCAGGCCCTCTCTCCGTGAGGGAGGCAATGCCCGTGGGTGTCGCCGTTGCCGGGACAGTCTCACACACGCAGGCGCGTGGCTCTGGTTCATCTCCACGGAGAAGACCAGAGCGAGACCCCAGAGAGAAGATACATCCCCGGCGTGATGGCCTGACGATGGATTCCTGTGTCCGGCAACATGGGGAGGCTGCAGTGTGGCCGGTGTGGAAACTGGCAAGGAGAGCGAAGGCGCCACGCCGGTCTTCCACCCTTCCCTGGGATGTTTCTGGGTGCCCGCAGAGCTCCGGGAGCAAACAGTCAGCATGGCCAGCCTTCCGGGGGCCGGAGAGACGTGAGCAACAGGCCCCCTTGCAGAGGGCAAAGCAACGTGGAATCCAAAATCACGCCTCAGTCGTCCTGAGTGTGGCTCCTCCGTGGTCGGCGCTGTCGGCCTGGCGCTCCGTTGCAGGGCTCAGCCTGGGGATGTGCGGTCTGTGCACCAGGCGGTTGAAAACCCGACGGCAACCCGAGTCCCGGTCCTTTGTCTCTGAGGAAACCGCCCATTCCTTGGGCCACCGAATCGGGGCGAATGAGTGCCCCGCCGGCCGACGCGGCGGCGGCTGTGGGCCCAGCCCTCAGCCGGCGCCGGGCGCTTACCGTTTTCCCGGAGCGCGGGGGTCCCGTCGCTCCCGGAGGCCGAAGGCCGCTTTTCCTCTCTGCCTTCCTCCCTCTGTCCCTGGCTCCCTCCCGCCCGCCCCCTGTCCCTGCGTCGCTCTGTCTTTCCCTCCGTTCCTCACTGCCTCCCTCTCTCCCACCCTCCCTCCCTCCTAACGTCCCTCCGCCCATCCTTCCGCCCCTCTAGGTCTCCCGTTCCTCTCTCCATCTCTGCCCGCCTTCCCTCCCGCCTGGAACGGTCAGCGTCCCCGGTGTGCGCGGGGCCTGCGGTCGGCGTTCCGCCGGCGGGCGCTCCATGGTGGCAGCTGGGAGGCTGCAGGGGCACGGACGGGCGAGCGACGGTGGAGCGGAGGCGCAGAGGAGGCGAGCCGCGGGAGGGATGGCAGGCCCGGACGCTGCGCGGGCCCGGTGTTTGGCGGGACGGGGGTCTCCACCCAGCCCAGGGGAGGACGACGCATTTTCCGGGGGTGGGGGGTGGGGGTGGGGGTGGGGAGGGGGTGGTCAGGCGTGGGTGGGGTGGTGGAAAGCCATGAGAGCTCTGCCCGGGCTGCTCCCACAGCCTAGGCGGCTGCCCGCAAACCCGCGCGTGCGCAGTAGGCGGCCCACCTGCCGCTACCTGGGCCGGCTCTGGGATCCCCGGGATGCCCAGGAAAGAATGGCAGTTCTCCGCTGTGTGGAGTCTCTCGCCGGGCCTAGACCTAGAAGGCAGGAATCCCAGGCGGGTCAGCCCGGCGGGGAAGACACGCCGCTCCATACCCAGCCAGGTGTTCCCCGCGAAAGAGAGGCCACCGCCCTGCCCCGACCCGACCCGACCCGACCCCGTCCCAACCCCGCGTCCTAAAGCTCCTCCAGCAGAGCCCGGTATTCTTCCTCGCTGAGGGGTGCTTCCAGCGAGGCGGCCTCTTCCAAGGCCTCCAGCTCCCCCGGGGCCTCCGTTTCTAGGAAAGGTTGCGCCTGCTGCAGAAACTCCGGGCTCGCCAGGAGCTCATCCAGCAGCAGGCCGGAGGGGAGTGCAGACGAGCGCCCCGGCTCCTGGAGCGCCTGGGAGGGCGCCCGGATGCCTTGCATCTGCCCCTGCCGCGCGGAGGCCTCCGGGGGCGCGGGCTGGGGAGGTGGAGCTGCCCCCGCTTGGGGTTCCCACGCCGCCCCGGCGACCTGGGGACCCCGGCCCCAGCCCCACCACGGACTCCCCTGGGACGTGGGTGGCGCAAGCACACCTTGGCCCTGTGGCCCCGCTTGCGCGGGCCCAGGCTGTCCCACCGCGCAAGGGCCCGGCGGGCCGTGGCGCTGCGGGTCCCGGTCCTCCCGGCATTTGCCCGGCTGCGGCTGCGGAGGCCACCGAGGAGTCTGAGGGTGGGAGAGCGCCCCTTCCGGAGGAGCCGGGGCAGCGTAGGCAAAATCCCCGCGTGCCGGGGCAGGTTGGGAGATCCCCTCTGCCGGCGGGGCCTGGCTGGGCTGGAGCACGGGGACGGCCCTCGCTCCCTGGCTCACGAAAGCCCCCTGTGGGAGAGCCCCAGGCGCGCAGGGCACGTGGGGTGCGGGAAGCCCCGTTCCCCACGCCCCGGTGTGGGCGCAGGCGACCCACGAGGGAGCAGGGTGACACCCGCCGGGGGCCGCGTTGCACGGGCCGCCTGCGTGCGCGGGCGCCCTGCCACCCTGTCCCGGGTGCCTGGCCCTTCGATTCTGAAACCAGATCTGAATCCTGGACTCCGGGAGGCCCGTCTCTCTGGCCAGCTCTTCCCTGGCGGCGATGTCTGGAAAGCGATCCTTCTCAAAGGCTCGGAGGAGCAGGGCGGTCTGGGATCCGGTGACGGCGGTCCGCTTTCGCCTGCCTTCTTGCGGGCCGCGTCTCCCGGGCCAGGGCCGAGATTCCCGCCGGTGCTGCCTCAGCTGGCGTGACCTCTCATTCTGAAACCAAATCTGGACCCTGGGCTCCGGAATGCCGATAGCCTGGGCCAGCCGTTCTCTGGTGGCGATGCCCGGATACGGGTTCCGCTCAAAGCAGGCTCGCAGGGCCTCGCTTTGGCTCGGGGTCCAAACGAGTCTCCTTCGCCGTCCTCGTCCTCGGGCTTCCGCGGGGAGGGTGCTGTCCGAAGGTGTCGGGAGGGCCATCGCGGGGAGCCCCGGCCGGAATTTCACCGACGGACACGGGCGGAGAGAGGCCGGCGGGCTCCCGTGCACCTCAGCCGGACTGTGCACTGCGGCAGGTGCAGCCAGGAAGCCGGCCCAGACAGCCAGCCAGCGGCTCTTATAAAGGCCCACAGGCAGGCAGGCTCCACCCCTTCATGAATGGCGGTGAGCCCTGGGACAGCCCGCCCCCCCAGGAAGGGCCCCATGGCCTTGAGGTCAGGGGCGGGGGGGGGGGGGGGGGGGGGGCGGTTGAGGGTGGGGCGGGGGAGGGCGTGGTGATGGTGGTGGTGGGGCCGGAGAGACGAAGCGGAAGGGGGAGAGGGGGAAGGGGTGAGGGGGGCGCGTTTCGGGGGCTGGCTCTCCGGACCTCTCCAGGAATCCCGCGGGAACTGGAAGCCGCTCTCTGGGCTCCCACGCGTCTTCAGCAGGGAGAAACCAGCCTGGAAGGGTGGAGGGGAGTGTGGAAATGAACCTCCGTGGGAGTCTTGAGTTTTCCAGGCCCTCTCTCCGTGAGGGAGGCAATGCCCGTGGGTGTCGCCGTTGCCGGGACAGTCTCACACACGCAGGCGCGTGGCTCTGGTTCATCTCCACGGAGAAGACCAGAGCGAGACCCCAGAGAGAAGATACATCCCCGGCGTGATGGCCTGACGATGGATTCCTGTGTCCGGCAACATGGGGAGGCTGCAGTGTGGCCGGTGTGGAAACTGGCAAGGAGAGCGAAGGCGCCACGCCGGTCTTCCACCCTTCCCTGGGATGTTTCTGGGTGCCCGCAGAGCTCCGGGAGCAAACAGTCAGCATGGCCAGCCTTCCGGGGGCCGGAGAGACGTGAGCAACAGGCCCCCTTGCAGAGGGCAAAGCAACGTGGAATCCAAAATCACGCCTCAGTCGTCCTGAGTGTGGCTCCTCCGTGGTCGGCGCTGTCGGCCTGGCGCTCCGTTGCAGGGCTCAGCCTGGGGATGTGCGGTCTGTGCACCAGGCGGTTGAAAACCCGACGGCAACCCGAGTCCCGGTCCTTTGTCTCTGAGGAAACCGCCCATTCCTTGGGCCACCGAATCGGGGCGAATGAGTGCCCCGCCGGCCGACGCGGCGGCGGCTGTGGGCCCAGCCCTCAGCCGGCGCCGGGCGCTTACCGTTTTCCCGGAGCGCGGGGGTCCCGTCGCTCCCGGAGGCCGAAGGCCGCTTTTCCTCTCTGCCTTCCTCCCTCTGTCCCTGGCTCCCTCCCGCCCGCCCCCTGTCCCTGCGTCGCTCTGTCTTTCCCTCCGTTCCTCACTGCCTCCCTCTCTCCCACCCTCCCTCCCTCCTAACGTCCCTCCGCCCATCCTTCCGCCCCTCTAGGTCTCCCGTTCCTCTCTCCATCTCTGCCCGCCTTCCCTCCCGCCTGGAACGGTCAGCGTCCCCGGTGTGCGCGGGGCCTGCGGTCGGCGTTCCGCCGGCGGGCGCTCCATGGTGGCAGCTGGGAGGCTGCAGGGGCACGGACGGGCGAGCGACGGTGGAGCGGAGGCGCAGAGGAGGCGAGCCGCGGGAGGGATGGCAGGCCCGGACGCTGCGCGGGCCCGGTGTTTGGCGGGACGGGGGTCTCCACCCAGCCCAGGGGAGGACGACGCATTTTCCGGGGGTGGGGGGTGGGGGTGGGGGTGGGGAGGGGGTGGTCAGGCGTGGGTGGGGTGGTGGAAAGCCATGAGAGCTCTGCCCGGGCTGCTCCCACAGCCTAGGCGGCTGCCCGCAAACCCGCGCGTGCGCAGTAGGCGGCCCACCTGCCGCTACCTGGGCCGGCTCTGGGATCCCCGGGATGCCCAGGAAAGAATGGCAGTTCTCCGCTGTGTGGAGTCTCTCGCCGGGCCTAGACCTAGAAGGCAGGAATCCCAGGCGGGTCAGCCCGGCGGGGAAGACACGCCGCTCCATACCCAGCCAGGTGTTCCCCGCGAAAGAGAGGCCACCGCCCTGCCCCGACCCGACCCGACCCGACCCCGTCCCAACCCCGCGTCCTAAAGCTCCTCCAGCAGAGCCCGGTATTCTTCCTCGCTGAGGGGTGCTTCCAGCGAGGCGGCCTCTTCCAAGGCCTCCAGCTCCCCCGGGGCCTCCGTTTCTAGGAAAGGTTGCGCCTGCTGCAGAAACTCCGGGCTCGCCAGGAGCTCATCCAGCAGCAGGCCGGAGGGGAGTGCAGACGAGCGCCCCGGCTCCTGGAGCGCCTGGGAGGGCGCCCGGATGCCTTGCATCTGCCCCTGCCGCGCGGAGGCCTCCGGGGGCGCGGGCTGGGGAGGTGGAGCTGCCCCCGCTTGGGGTTCCCACGCCGCCCCGGCGACCTGGGGACCCCGGCCCCAGCCCCACCACGGACTCCCCTGGGACGTGGGTGGCGCAAGCACACCTTGGCCCTGTGGCCCCGCTTGCGCGGGCCCAGGCTGTCCCACCGCGCAAGGGCCCGGCGGGCCGTGGCGCTGCGGGTCCCGGTCCTCCCGGCATTTGCCCGGCTGCGGCTGCGGAGGCCACCGAGGAGTCTGAGGGTGGGAGAGCGCCCCTTCCGGAGGAGCCGGGGCAGCGTAGGCAAAATCCCCGCGTGCCGGGGCAGGTTGGGAGATCCCCTCTGCCGGCGCGGCCTGGCTGGGCTGGAGCACGGGGACGGCCCTCGCTCCCTGGCTCACGAAAGCCCCCTGTGGGAGAGCCCCAGGCGCGCAGGGCACGTGGGGTGCGGGAAGCCCCGTTCCCCACGCCCCGGTGTGGGCGCAGGCGACCCACGAGGGAGCAGGGTGACACCCGCCGGGGGCCGCGTTGCACGGGCCGCCTGCGTGCGCGGGCGCCCTGCCACCCTGTCCCGGGTGCCTGGCCCTTCGATTCTGAAACCAGATCTGAATCCTGGACTCCGGGAGGCCCGTCTCTCTGGCCAGCTCTTCCCTGGCGGCGATGTCTGGAAAGCGATCCTTCTCAAAGGCTCGGAGGAGCAGGGCGGTCTGGGATCCGGTGACGGCGGTCCGCTTTCGCCTGCCTTCTTGCGGGCCGCGTCTCCCGGGCCAGGGCCGAGATTCCCGCCGGTGCTGCCTCAGCTGGCGTGACCTCTCATTCTGAAACCAAATCTGGACCCTGGGCTCCGGAATGCCGATAGCCTGGGCCAGCCGTTCTCTGGTGGCGATGCCCGGATACGGGTTCCGCTCAAAGCAGGCTCGCAGGGCCTCGCTTTGGCTCGGGGTCCAAACGAGTCTCCTTCGCCGTCCTCGTCCTCGGGCTTCCGCGGGGAGGGTGCTGTCCGAAGGTGTCGGGAGGGCCATCGCGGGGAGCCCCGGCCGGAATTTCACCGACGGACACGGGCGGAGAGAGGCCGGCGGGCTCCCGTGCACCTCAGCCGGACTGTGCACTGCGGCAGGTGCAGCCAGGAAGCCGGCCCAGACAGCCAGCCAGCGGCTCTTATAAAGGCCCACAGGCAGGCAGGCTCCACCCCTTCATGAATGGCGGTGAGCCCTGGGACAGCCCGCCCCCCCAGGAAGGGCCCCATGGCCTTGAGGTCAGGGGCGGGGGGGGGGGGGGTGGGCGGTTGAGGGTGGGGCGGGGGAGGGCGTGGTGATGGTGGTGGTGGGGCCGGAGAGACGAAGCGGAAGGGGGAGAGGGGGAAGGGGTGAGGGGGGCGCGTTTCGGGGGCTGGCTCTCCGGACCTCTCCAGGAATCCCGCGGGAACTGGAAGCCGCTCTCTGGGCTCCCACGCGTCTTCAGCAGGGAGAAACCAGCCTGGAAGGGTGGAGGGGAGTGTGGAAATGAACCTCCGTGGGAGTCTTGAGTTTTCCAGGCCCTCTCTCCGTGAGGGAGGCAATGCCCGTGGGTGTCGCCGTTGCCGGGACAGTCTCACACACGCAGGCGCGTGGCTCTGGTTCATCTCCACGGAGAAGACCAGAGCGAGACCCCAGAGAGAAGATACATCCCCGGCGTGATGGCCTGACGATGGATTCCTGTGTCCGGCAACATGGGGAGGCTGCAGTGTGGCCGGTGTGGAAACTGGCAAGGAGAGCGAAGGCGCCACGCCGGTCTTCCACCCTTCCCTGGGATGTTTCTGGGTGCCCGCAGAGCTCCGGGAGCAAACAGTCAGCATGGCCAGCCTTCCGGGGGCCGGAGAGACGTGAGCAACAGGCCCCCTTGCAGAGGGCAAAGCAACGTGGAATCCAAAATCACGCCTCAGTCGTCCTGAGTGTGGCTCCTCCGTGGTCGGCGCTGTCGGCCTGGCGCTCCGTTGCAGGGCTCAGCCTGGGGATGTGCGGTCTGTGCACCAGGCGGTTGAAAACCCGACGGCAACCCGAGTCCCGGTCCTTTGTCTCTGAGGAAACCGCCCATTCCTTGGGCCACCGAATCGGGGCGAATGAGTGCCCCGCCGGCCGACGCGGCGGCGGCTGTGGGCCCAGCCCTCAGCCGGCGCCGGGCGCTTACCGTTTTCCCGGAGCGCGGGGGTCCCGTCGCTCCCGGAGGCCGAAGGCCGCTTTTCCTCTCTGCCTTCCTCCCTCTGTCCCTGGCTCCCTCCCGCCCGCCCCCTGTCCCTGCGTCGCTCTGTCTTTCCCTCCGTTCCTCACTGCCTCCCTCTCTCCCACCCTCCCTCCCTCCTAACGTCCCTCCGCCCATCCTTCCGCCCCTCTAGGTCTCCCGTTCCTCTCTCCATCTCTGCCCGCCTTCCCTCCCGCCTGGAACGGTCAGCGTCCCCGGTGTGCGCGGGGCCTGCGGTCGGCGTTCCGCCGGCGGGCGCTCCATGGTGGCAGCTGGGAGGCTGCAGGGGCACGGACGGGCGAGCGACGGTGGAGCGGAGGCGCAGAGGAGGCGAGCCGCGGGAGGGATGGCAGGCCCGGACGCTGCGCGGGCCCGGTGTTTGGCGGGACGGGGGTCTCCACCCAGCCCAGGGGAGGACGACGCATTTTCCGGGGGTGGGGGGTGGGGGTGGGGGTGGGGAGGGGGTGGTCAGGCGTGGGTGGGGTGGTGGAAAGCCATGAGAGCTCTGCCCGGGCTGCTCCCACAGCCTAGGCGGCTGCCCGCAAACCCGCGCGTGCGCAGTAGGCGGCCCACCTGCCGCTACCTGGGCCGGCTCTGGGATCCCCGGGATGCCCAGGAAAGAATGGCAGTTCTCCGCTGTGTGGAGTCTCTCGCCGGGCCTAGACCTAGAAGGCAGGAATCCCAGGCGGGTCAGCCCGGCGGGGAAGACACGCCGCTCCATACCCAGCCAGGTGTTCCCCGCGAAAGAGAGGCCACCGCCCTGCCCCGACCCGACCCGACCCGACCCCGTCCCAACCCCGCGTCCTAAAGCTCCTCCAGCAGAGCCCGGTATTCTTCCTCGCTGAGGGGTGCTTCCAGCGAGGCGGCCTCTTCCAAGGCCTCCAGCTCCCCCGGGGCCTCCGTTTCTAGGAAAGGTTGCGCCTGCTGCAGAAACTCCGGGCTCGCCAGGAGCTCATCCAGCAGCAGGCCGGAGGGGAGTGCAGACGAGCGCCCCGGCTCCTGGAGCGCCTGGGAGGGCGCCCGGATGCCTTGCATCTGCCCCTGCCGCGCGGAGGCCTCCGGGGGCGCGGGCTGGGGAGGTGGAGCTGCCCCCGCTTGGGGTTCCCACGCCGCCCCGGCGACCTGGGGACCCCGGCCCCAGCCCCACCACGGACTCCCCTGGGACGTGGGTGGCGCAAGCACACCTTGGCCCTGTGGCCCCGCTTGCGCGGGCCCAGGCTGTCCCACCGCGCAAGGGCCCGGCGGGCCGTGGCGCTGCGGGTCCCGGTCCTCCCGGCATTTGCCCGGCTGCGGCTGCGGAGGCCACCGAGGAGTCTGAGGGTGGGAGAGCGCCCCTTCCGGAGGAGCCGGGGCAGCGTAGGCAAAATCCCCGCGTGCCGGGGCAGGTTGGGAGATCCCCTCTGCCGGCGGGGCCTGGCTGGGCTGGAGCACGGGGACGGCCCTCGCTCCCTGGCTCACGAAAGCCCCCTGTGGGAGAGCCCCAGGCGCGCAGGGCACGTGGGGTGCGGGAAGCCCCGTTCCCCACGCCCCGGTGTGGGCGCAGGCGACCCACGAGGGAGCAGGGTGACACCCGCCGGGGGCCGCGTTGCACGGGCCGCCTGCGTGCGCGGGCGCCCTGCCACCCTGTCCCGGGTGCCTGGCCCTTCGATTCTGAAACCAGATCTGAATCCTGGACTCCGGGAGGCCCGTCTCTCTGGCCAGCTCTTCCCTGGCGGCGATGTCTGGAAAGCGATCCTTCTCAAAGGCTCGGAGGAGCAGGGCGGTCTGGGATCCGGTGACGGCGGTCCGCTTTCGCCTGCCTTCTTGCGGGCCGCGTCTCCCGGGCCAGGGCCGAGATTCCCGCCGGTGCTGCCTCAGCTGGCGTGACCTCTCATTCTGAAACCAAATCTGGACCCTGGGCTCCGGAATGCCGATAGCCTGGGCCAGCCGTTCTCTGGTGGCGATGCCCGGATACGGGTTCCGCTCAAAGCAGGCTCGCAGGGCCTCGCTTTGGCTCGGGGTCCAAACGAGTCTCCTTCGCCGTCCTCGTCCTCGGGCTTCCGCGGGGAGGGTGCTGTCCGAAGGTGTCGGGAGGGCCATCGCGGGGAGCCCCGGCCGGAATTTCACCGACGGACACGGGCGGAGAGAGGCCGGCGGGCTCCCGTGCACCTCAGCCGGACTGTGCACTGCGGCAGGTGCAGCCAGGAAGCCGGCCCAGACAGCCAGCCAGCGGCTCTTATAAAGGCCCACAGGCAGGCAGGCTCCACCCCTTCATGAATGGCGGTGAGCCCTGGGACAGCCCGCCCCCCCAGGAAGGGCCCCATGGCCTTGAGGTCAGGGGCGGGGGGGGGGGGGGTGGGCGGTTGAGGGTGGGGCGGGGGAGGGCGTGGTGATGGTGGTGGTGGGGCCGGAGAGACGAAGCGGAAGGGGGAGAGGGGGAAGGGGTGAGGGGGGCGCGTTTCGGGGGCTGGCTCTCCGGACCTCTCCAGGAATCCCGCGGGAACTGGAAGCCGCTCTCTGGGCTCCCACGCGTCTTCAGCAGGGAGAAACCAGCCTGGAAGGGTGGAGGGGAGTGTGGAAATGAACCTCCGTGGGAGTCTTGAGTTTTCCAGGCCCTCTCTCCGTGAGGGAGGCAATGCCCGTGGGTGTCGCCGTTGCCGGGACAGTCTCACACACGCAGGCGCGTGGCTCTGGTTCATCTCCACGGAGAAGACCAGAGCGAGACCCCAGAGAGAAGATACATCCCCGGCGTGATGGCCTGACGATGGATTCCTGTGTCCGGCAACATGGGGAGGCTGCAGTGTGGCCGGTGTGGAAACTGGCAAGGAGAGCGAAGGCGCCACGCCGGTCTTCCACCCTTCCCTGGGATGTTTCTGGGTGCCCGCAGAGCTCCGGGAGCAAACAGTCAGCATGGCCAGCCTTCCGGGGGCCGGAGAGACGTGAGCAACAGGCCCCCTTGCAGAGGGCAAAGCAACGTGGAATCCAAAATCACGCCTCAGTCGTCCTGAGTGTGGCTCCTCCGTGGTCGGCGCTGTCGGCCTGGCGCTCCGTTGCAGGGCTCAGCCTGGGGATGTGCGGTCTGTGCACCAGGCGGTTGAAAACCCGACGGCAACCCGAGTCCCGGTCCTTTGTCTCTGAGGAAACCGCCCATTCCTTGGGCCACCGAATCGGGGCGAATGAGTGCCCCGCCGGCCGACGCGGCGGCGGCTGTGGGCCCAGCCCTCAGCCGGCGCCGGGCGCTTACCGTTTTCCCGGAGCGCGGGGGTCCCGTCGCTCCCGGAGGCCGAAGGCCGCTTTTCCTCTCTGCCTTCCTCCCTCTGTCCCTGGCTCCCTCCCGCCCGCCCCCTGTCCCTGCGTCGCTCTGTCTTTCCCTCCGTTCCTCACTGCCTCCCTCTCTCCCACCCTCCCTCCCTCCTAACGTCCCTCCGCCCATCCTTCCGCCCCTCTAGGTCTCCCGTTCCTCTCTCCATCTCTGCCCGCCTTCCCTCCCGCCTGGAACGGTCAGCGTCCCCGGTGTGCGCGGGGCCTGCGGTCGGCGTTCCGCCGGCGGGCGCTCCATGGTGGCAGCTGGGAGGCTGCAGGGGCACGGACGGGCGAGCGACGGTGGAGCGGAGGCGCAGAGGAGGCGAGCCGCGGGAGGGATGGCAGGCCCGGACGCTGCGCGGGCCCGGTGTTTGGCGGGACGGGGGTCTCCACCCAGCCCAGGGGAGGACGACGCATTTTCCGGGGGTGGGGGGTGGGGGTGGGGGTGGGGAGGGGGTGGTCAGGCGTGGGTGGGGTGGTGGAAAGCCATGAGAGCTCTGCCCGGGCTGCTCCCACAGCCTAGGCGGCTGCCCGCAAACCCGCGCGTGCGCAGTAGGCGGCCCACCTGCCGCTACCTGGGCCGGCTCTGGGATCCCCGGGATGCCCAGGAAAGAATGGCAGTTCTCCGCTGTGTGGAGTCTCTCGCCGGGCCTAGACCTAGAAGGCAGGAATCCCAGGCGGGTCAGCCCGGCGGGGAAGACACGCCGCTCCATACCCAGCCAGGTGTTCCCCGCGAAAGAGAGGCCACCGCCCTGCCCCGACCCGACCCGACCCGACCCCGTCCCAACCCCGCGTCCTAAAGCTCCTCCAGCAGAGCCCGGTATTCTTCCTCGCTGAGGGGTGCTTCCAGCGAGGCGGCCTCTTCCAAGGCCTCCAGCTCCCCCGGGGCCTCCGTTTCTAGGAAAGGTTGCGCCTGCTGCAGAAACTCCGGGCTCGCCAGGAGCTCATCCAGCAGCAGGCCGGAGGGGAGTGCAGACGAGCGCCCCGGCTCCTGGAGCGCCTGGGAGGGCGCCCGGATGCCTTGCATCTGCCCCTGCCGCGCGGAGGCCTCCGGGGGCGCGGGCTGGGGAGGTGGAGCTGCCCCCGCTTGGGGTTCCCACGCCGCCCCGGCGACCTGGGGACCCCGGCCCCAGCCCCACCACGGACTCCCCTGGGACGTGGGTGGCGCAAGCACACCTTGGCCCTGTGGCCCCGCTTGCGCGGGCCCAGGCTGTCCCACCGCGCAAGGGCCCGGCGGGCCGTGGCGCTGCGGGTCCCGGTCCTCCCGGCATTTGCCCGGCTGCGGCTGCGGAGGCCACCGAGGAGTCTGAGGGTGGGAGAGCGCCCCTTCCGGAGGAGCCGGGGCAGCGTAGGCAAAATCCCCGCGTGCCGGGGCAGGTTGGGAGATCCCCTCTGCCGGCGGGGCCTGGCTGGGCTGGAGCACGGGGACGGCCCTCGCTCCCTGGCTCACGAAAGCCCCCTGTGGGAGAGCCCCAGGCGCGCAGGGCACGTGGGGTGCGGGAAGCCCCGTTCCCCACGCCCCGGTGTGGGCGCAGGCGACCCACGAGGGAGCAGGGTGACACCCGCCGGGGGCCGCGTTGCACGGGCCGCCTGCGTGCGCGGGCGCCCTGCCACCCTGTCCCGGGTGCCTGGCCCTTCGATTCTGAAACCAGATCTGAATCCTGGACTCCGGGAGGCCCGTCTCTCTGGCCAGCTCTTCCCTGGCGGCGATGTCTGGAAAGCGATCCTTCTCAAAGGCTCGGAGGAGCAGGGCGGTCTGGGATCCGGTGACGGCGGTCCGCTTTCGCCTGCCTTCTTGCGGGCCGCGTCTCCCGGGCCAGGGCCGAGATTCCCGCCGGTGCTGCCTCAGCTGGCGTGACCTCTCATTCTGAAACCAAATCTGGACCCTGGGCTCCGGAATGCCGATAGCCTGGGCCAGCCGTTCTCTGGTGGCGATGCCCGGATACGGGTTCCGCTCAAAGCAGGCTCGCAGGGCCTCGCTTTGGCTCGGGGTCCAAACGAGTCTCCTTCGCCGTCCTCGTCCTCGGGCTTCCGCGGGGAGGGTGCTGTCCGAAGGTGTCGGGAGGGCCATCGCGGGGAGCCCCGGCCGGAATTTCACCGACGGACACGGGCGGAGAGAGGCCGGCGGGCTCCCGTGCACCTCAGCCGGACTGTGCACTGCGGCAGGTGCAGCCAGGAAGCCGGCCCAGACAGCCAGCCAGCGGCTCTTATAAAGGCCCACAGGCAGGCAGGCTCCACCCCTTCATGAATGGCGGTGAGCCCTGGGACAGCCCGCCCCCCCAGGAAGGGCCCCATGGCCTTGAGGTCAGGGGCGGGGGGGGGGGGGGTGGGCGGTTGAGGGTGGGGCGGGGGAGGGCGTGGTGATGGTGGTGGTGGGGCCGGAGAGACGAAGCGGAAGGGGGAGAGGGGGAAGGGGTGAGGGGGGCGCGTTTCGGGGGCTGGCTCTCCGGACCTCTCCAGGAATCCCGCGGGAACTGGAAGCCGCTCTCTGGGCTCCCACGCGTCTTCAGCAGGGAGAAACCAGCCTGGAAGGGTGGAGGGGAGTGTGGAAATGAACCTCCGTGGGAGTCTTGAGTTTTCCAGGCCCTCTCTCCGTGAGGGAGGCAATGCCCGTGGGTGTCGCCGTTGCCGGGACAGTCTCACACACGCAGGCGCGTGGCTCTGGTTCATCTCCACGGAGAAGACCAGAGCGAGACCCCAGAGAGAAGATACATCCCCGGCGTGATGGCCTGACGATGGATTCCTGTGTCCGGCAACATGGGGAGGCTGCAGTGTGGCCGGTGTGGAAACTGGCAAGGAGAGCGAAGGCGCCACGCCGGTCTTCCACCCTTCCCTGGGATGTTTCTGGGTGCCCGCAGAGCTCCGGGAGCAAACAGTCAGCATGGCCAGCCTTCCGGGGGCCGGAGAGACGTGAGCAACAGGCCCCCTTGCAGAGGGCAAAGCAACGTGGAATCCAAAATCACGCCTCAGTCGTCCTGAGTGTGGCTCCTCCGTGGTCGGCGCTGTCGGCCTGGCGCTCCGTTGCAGGGCTCAGCCTGGGGATGTGCGGTCTGTGCACCAGGCGGTTGAAAACCCGACGGCAACCCGAGTCCCGGTCCTTTGTCTCTGAGGAAACCGCCCATTCCTTGGGCCACCGAATCGGGGCGAATGAGTGCCCCGCCGGCCGACGCGGCGGCGGCTGTGGGCCCAGCCCTCAGCCGGCGCCGGGCGCTTACCGTTTTCCCGGAGCGCGGGGGTCCCGTCGCTCCCGGAGGCCGAAGGCCGCTTTTCCTCTCTGCCTTCCTCCCTCTGTCCCTGGCTCCCTCCCGCCCGCCCCCTGTCCCTGCGTCGCTCTGTCTTTCCCTCCGTTCCTCACTGCCTCCCTCTCTCCCACCCTCCCTCCCTCCTAACGTCCCTCCGCCCATCCTTCCGCCCCTCTAGGTCTCCCGTTCCTCTCTCCATCTCTGCCCGCCTTCCCTCCCGCCTGGAACGGTCAGCGTCCCCGGTGTGCGCGGGGCCTGCGGTCGGCGTTCCGCCGGCGGGCGCTCCATGGTGGCAGCTGGGAGGCTGCAGGGGCACGGACGGGCGAGCGACGGTGGAGCGGAGGCGCAGAGGAGGCGAGCCGCGGGAGGGATGGCAGGCCCGGACGCTGCGCGGGCCCGGTGTTTGGCGGGACGGGGGTCTCCACCCAGCCCAGGGGAGGACGACGCATTTTCCGGGGGTGGGGGGTGGGGGTGGGGGTGGGGAGGGGGTGGTCAGGCGTGGGTGGGGTGGTGGAAAGCCATGAGAGCTCTGCCCGGGCTGCTCCCACAGCCTAGGCGGCTGCCCGCAAACCCGCGCGTGCGCAGTAGGCGGCCCACCTGCCGCTACCTGGGCCGGCTCTGGGATCCCCGGGATGCCCAGGAAAGAATGGCAGTTCTCCGCTGTGTGGAGTCTCTCGCCGGGCCTAGACCTAGAAGGCAGGAATCCCAGGCGGGTCAGCCCGGCGGGGAAGACACGCCGCTCCATACCCAGCCAGGTGTTCCCCGCGAAAGAGAGGCCACCGCCCTGCCCCGACCCGACCCGACCCGACCCCGTCCCAACCCCGCGTCCTAAAGCTCCTCCAGCAGAGCCCGGTATTCTTCCTCGCTGAGGGGTGCTTCCAGCGAGGCGGCCTCTTCCAAGGCCTCCAGCTCCCCCGGGGCCTCCGTTTCTAGGAAAGGTTGCGCCTGCTGCAGAAACTCCGGGCTCGCCAGGAGCTCATCCAGCAGCAGGCCGGAGGGGAGTGCAGACGAGCGCCCCGGCTCCTGGAGCGCCTGGGAGGGCGCCCGGATGCCTTGCATCTGCCCCTGCCGCGCGGAGGCCTCCGGGGGCGCGGGCTGGGGAGGTGGAGCTGCCCCCGCTTGGGGTTCCCACGCCGCCCCGGCGACCTGGGGACCCCGGCCCCAGCCCCACCACGGACTCCCCTGGGACGTGGGTGGCGCAAGCACACCTTGGCCCTGTGGCCCCGCTTGCGCGGGCCCAGGCTGTCCCACCGCGCAAGGGCCCGGCGGGCCGTGGCGCTGCGGGTCCCGGTCCTCCCGGCATTTGCCCGGCTGCGGCTGCGGAGGCCACCGAGGAGTCTGAGGGTGGGAGAGCGCCCCTTCCGGAGGAGCCGGGGCAGCGTAGGCAAAATCCCCGCGTGCCGGGGCAGGTTGGGAGATCCCCTCTGCCGGCGCGGCCTGGCTGGGCTGGAGCACGGGGACGGCCCTCGCTCCCTGGCTCACGAAAGCCCCCTGTGGGAGAGCCCCAGGCGCGCAGGGCACGTGGGGTGCGGGAAGCCCCGTTCCCCACGCCCCGGTGTGGGCGCAGGCGACCCACGAGGGAGCAGGGTGACACCCGCCGGGGGCCGCGTTGCACGGGCCGCCTGCGTGCGCGGGCGCCCTGCCACCCTGTCCCGGGTGCCTGGCCCTTCGATTCTGAAACCAGATCTGAATCCTGGACTCCGGGAGGCCCGTCTCTCTGGCCAGCTCTTCCCTGGCGGCGATGTCTGGAAAGCGATCCTTCTCAAAGGCTCGGAGGAGCAGGGCGGTCTGGGATCCGGTGACGGCGGTCCGCTTTCGCCTGCCTTCTTGCGGGCCGCGTCTCCCGGGCCAGGGCCGAGATTCCCGCCGGTGCTGCCTCAGCTGGCGTGACCTCTCATTCTGAAACCAAATCTGGACCCTGGGCTCCGGAATGCCGATAGCCTGGGCCAGCCGTTCTCTGGTGGCGATGCCCGGATACGGGTTCCGCTCAAAGCAGGCTCGCAGGGCCTCGCTTTGGCTCGGGGTCCAAACGAGTCTCCTTCGCCGTCCTCGTCCTCGGGCTTCCGCGGGGAGGGTGCTGTCCGAAGGTGTCGGGAGGGCCATCGCGGGGAGCCCCGGCCGGAATTTCACCGACGGACACGGGCGGAGAGAGGCCGGCGGGCTCCCGTGCACCTCAGCCGGACTGTGCACTGCGGCAGGTGCAGCCAGGAAGCCGGCCCAGACAGCCAGCCAGCGGCTCTTATAAAGGCCCACAGGCAGGCAGGCTCCACCCCTTCATGAATGGCGGTGAGCCCTGGGACAGCCCGCCCCCCCAGGAAGGGCCCCATGGCCTTGAGGTCAGGGGCGGGGGGGGGGGGGGGTGGGCGGTTGAGGGTGGGGCGGGGGAGGGCGTGGTGATGGTGGTGGTGGGGCCGGAGAGACGAAGCGGAAGGGGGAGAGGGGGAAGGGGTGAGGGGGGCGCGTTTCGGGGGCTGGCTCTCCGGACCTCTCCAGGAATCCCGCGGGAACTGGAAGCCGCTCTCTGGGCTCCCACGCGTCTTCAGCAGGGAGAAACCAGCCTGGAAGGGTGGAGGGGAGTGTGGAAATGAACCTCCGTGGGAGTCTTGAGTTTTCCAGGCCCTCTCTCCGTGAGGGAGGCAATGCCCGTGGGTGTCGCCGTTGCCGGGACAGTCTCACACACGCAGGCGCGTGGCTCTGGTTCATCTCCACGGAGAAGACCAGAGCGAGACCCCAGAGAGAAGATACATCCCCGGCGTGATGGCCTGACGATGGATTCCTGTGTCCGGCAACATGGGGAGGCTGCAGTGTGGCCGGTGTGGAAACTGGCAAGGAGAGCGAAGGCGCCACGCCGGTCTTCCACCCTTCCCTGGGATGTTTCTGGGTGCCCGCAGAGCTCCGGGAGCAAACAGTCAGCATGGCCAGCCTTCCGGGGGCCGGAGAGACGTGAGCAACAGGCCCCCTTGCAGAGGGCAAAGCAACGTGGAATCCAAAATCACGCCTCAGTCGTCCTGAGTGTGGCTCCTCCGTGGTCGGCGCTGTCGGCCTGGCGCTCCGTTGCAGGGCTCAGCCTGGGGATGTGCGGTCTGTGCACCAGGCGGTTGAAAACCCGACGGCAACCCGAGTCCCGGTCCTTTGTCTCTGAGGAAACCGCCCATTCCTTGGGCCACCGAATCGGGGCGAATGAGTGCCCCGCCGGCCGACGCGGCGGCGGCTGTGGGCCCAGCCCTCAGCCGGCGCCGGGCGCTTACCGTTTTCCCGGAGCGCGGGGGTCCCGTCGCTCCCGGAGGCCGAAGGCCGCTTTTCCTCTCTGCCTTCCTCCCTCTGTCCCTGGCTCCCTCCCGCCCGCCCCCTGTCCCTGCGTCGCTCTGTCTTTCCCTCCGTTCCTCACTGCCTCCCTCTCTCCCACCCTCCCTCCCTCCTAACGTCCCTCCGCCCATCCTTCCGCCCCTCTAGGTCTCCCGTTCCTCTCTCCATCTCTGCCCGCCTTCCCTCCCGCCTGGAACGGTCAGCGTCCCCGGTGTGCGCGGGGCCTGCGGTCGGCGTTCCGCCGGCGGGCGCTCCATGGTGGCAGCTGGGAGGCTGCAGGGGCACGGACGGGCGAGCGACGGTGGAGCGGAGGCGCAGAGGAGGCGAGCCGCGGGAGGGATGGCAGGCCCGGACGCTGCGCGGGCCCGGTGTTTGGCGGGACGGGGGTCTCCACCCAGCCCAGGGGAGGACGACGCATTTTCCGGGGGTGGGGGGTGGGGGTGGGGGTGGGGAGGGGGTGGTCAGGCGTGGGTGGGGTGGTGGAAAGCCATGAGAGCTCTGCCCGGGCTGCTCCCACAGCCTAGGCGGCTGCCCGCAAACCCGCGCGTGCGCAGTAGGCGGCCCACCTGCCGCTACCTGGGCCGGCTCTGGGATCCCCGGGATGCCCAGGAAAGAATGGCAGTTCTCCGCTGTGTGGAGTCTCTCGCCGGGCCTAGACCTAGAAGGCAGGAATCCCAGGCGGGTCAGCCCGGCGGGGAAGACACGCCGCTCCATACCCAGCCAGGTGTTCCCCGCGAAAGAGAGGCCACCGCCCTGCCCCGACCCGACCCGACCCGACCCCGTCCCAACCCCGCGTCCTAAAGCTCCTCCAGCAGAGCCCGGTATTCTTCCTCGCTGAGGGGTGCTTCCAGCGAGGCGGCCTCTTCCAAGGCCTCCAGCTCCCCCGGGGCCTCCGTTTCTAGGAAAGGTTGCGCCTGCTGCAGAAACTCCGGGCTCGCCAGGAGCTCATCCAGCAGCAGGCCGGAGGGGAGTGCAGACGAGCGCCCCGGCTCCTGGAGCGCCTGGGAGGGCGCCCGGATGCCTTGCATCTGCCCCTGCCGCGCGGAGGCCTCCGGGGGCGCGGGCTGGGGAGGTGGAGCTGCCCCCGCTTGGGGTTCCCACGCCGCCCCGGCGACCTGGGGACCCCGGCCCCAGCCCCACCACGGACTCCCCTGGGACGTGGGTGGCGCAAGCACACCTTGGCCCTGTGGCCCCGCTTGCGCGGGCCCAGGCTGTCCCACCGCGCAAGGGCCCGGCGGGCCGTGGCGCTGCGGGTCCCGGTCCTCCCGGCATTTGCCCGGCTGCGGCTGCGGAGGCCACCGAGGAGTCTGAGGGTGGGAGAGCGCCCCTTCCGGAGGAGCCGGGGCAGCGTAGGCAAAATCCCCGCGTGCCGGGGCAGGTTGGGAGATCCCCTCTGCCGGCGCGGCCTGGCTGGGCTGGAGCACGGGGACGGCCCTCGCTCCCTGGCTCACGAAAGCCCCCTGTGGGAGAGCCCCAGGCGCGCAGGGCACGTGGGGTGCGGGAAGCCCCGTTCCCCACGCCCCGGTGTGGGCGCAGGCGACCCACGAGGGAGCAGGGTGACACCCGCCGGGGGCCGCGTTGCACGGGCCGCCTGCGTGCGCGGGCGCCCTGCCACCCTGTCCCGGGTGCCTGGCCCTTCGATTCTGAAACCAGATCTGAATCCTGGACTCCGGGAGGCCCGTCTCTCTGGCCAGCTCTTCCCTGGCGGCGATGTCTGGAAAGCGATCCTTCTCAAAGGCTCGGAGGAGCAGGGCGGTCTGGGATCCGGTGACGGCGGTCCGCTTTCGCCTGCCTTCTTGCGGGCCGCGTCTCCCGGGCCAGGGCCGAGATTCCCGCCGGTGCTGCCTCAGCTGGCGTGACCTCTCATTCTGAAACCAAATCTGGACCCTGGGCTCCGGAATGCCGATAGCCTGGGCCAGCCGTTCTCTGGTGGCGATGCCCGGATACGGGTTCCGCTCAAAGCAGGCTCGCAGGGCCTCGCTTTGGCTCGGGGTCCAAACGAGTCTCCTTCGCCGTCCTCGTCCTCGGGCTTCCGCGGGGAGGGTGCTGTCCGAAGGTGTCGGGAGGGCCATCGCGGGGAGCCCCGGCCGGAATTTCACCGACGGACACGGGCGGAGAGAGGCCGGCGGGCTCCCGTGCACCTCAGCCGGACTGTGCACTGCGGCAGGTGCAGCCAGGAAGCCGGCCCAGACAGCCAGCCAGCGGCTCTTATAAAGGCCCACAGGCAGGCAGGCTCCACCCCTTCATGAATGGCGGTGAGCCCTGGGACAGCCCGCCCCCCCAGGAAGGGCCCCATGGCCTTGAGGTCAGGGGCGGGGGGGGGGGGGGGTGGGCGGTTGAGGGTGGGGCGGGGGAGGGCGTGGTGATGGTGGTGGTGGGGCCGGAGAGACGAAGCGGAAGGGGGAGAGGGGGAAGGGGTGAGGGGGGCGCGTTTCGGGGGCTGGCTCTCCGGACCTCTCCAGGAATCCCGCGGGAACTGGAAGCCGCTCTCTGGGCTCCCACGCGTCTTCAGCAGGGAGAAACCAGCCTGGAAGGGTGGAGGGGAGTGTGGAAATGAACCTCCGTGGGAGTCTTGAGTTTTCCAGGCCCTCTCTCCGTGAGGGAGGCAATGCCCGTGGGTGTCGCCGTTGCCGGGACAGTCTCACACACGCAGGCGCGTGGCTCTGGTTCATCTCCACGGAGAAGACCAGAGCGAGACCCCAGAGAGAAGATACATCCCCGGCGTGATGGCCTGACGATGGATTCCTGTGTCCGGCAACATGGGGAGGCTGCAGTGTGGCCGGTGTGGAAACTGGCAAGGAGAGCGAAGGCGCCACGCCGGTCTTCCACCCTTCCCTGGGATGTTTCTGGGTGCCCGCAGAGCTCCGGGAGCAAACAGTCAGCATGGCCAGCCTTCCGGGGGCCGGAGAGACGTGAGCAACAGGCCCCCTTGCAGAGGGCAAAGCAACGTGGAATCCAAAATCACGCCTCAGTCGTCCTGAGTGTGGCTCCTCCGTGGTCGGCGCTGTCGGCCTGGCGCTCCGTTGCAGGGCTCAGCCTGGGGATGTGCGGTCTGTGCACCAGGCGGTTGAAAACCCGACGGCAACCCGAGTCCCGGTCCTTTGTCTCTGAGGAAACCGCCCATTCCTTGGGCCACCGAATCGGGGCGAATGAGTGCCCCGCCGGCCGACGCGGCGGCGGCTGTGGGCCCAGCCCTCAGCCGGCGCCGGGCGCTTACCGTTTTCCCGGAGCGCGGGGGTCCCGTCGCTCCCGGAGGCCGAAGGCCGCTTTTCCTCTCTGCCTTCCTCCCTCTGTCCCTGGCTCCCTCCCGCCCGCCCCCTGTCCCTGCGTCGCTCTGTCTTTCCCTCCGTTCCTCACTGCCTCCCTCTCTCCCACCCTCCCTCCCTCCTAACGTCCCTCCGCCCATCCTTCCGCCCCTCTAGGTCTCCCGTTCCTCTCTCCATCTCTGCCCGCCTTCCCTCCCGCCTGGAACGGTCAGCGTCCCCGGTGTGCGCGGGGCCTGCGGTCGGCGTTCCGCCGGCGGGCGCTCCATGGTGGCAGCTGGGAGGCTGCAGGGGCACGGACGGGCGAGCGACGGTGGAGCGGAGGCGCAGAGGAGGCGAGCCGCGGGAGGGATGGCAGGCCCGGACGCTGCGCGGGCCCGGTGTTTGGCGGGACGGGGGTCTCCACCCAGCCCAGGGGAGGACGACGCATTTTCCGGGGGTGGGGGGTGGGGGTGGGGGTGGGGAGGGGGTGGTCAGGCGTGGGTGGGGTGGTGGAAAGCCATGAGAGCTCTGCCCGGGCTGCTCCCACAGCCTAGGCGGCTGCCCGCAAACCCGCGCGTGCGCAGTAGGCGGCCCACCTGCCGCTACCTGGGCCGGCTCTGGGATCCCCGGGATGCCCAGGAAAGAATGGCAGTTCTCCGCTGTGTGGAGTCTCTCGCCGGGCCTAGACCTAGAAGGCAGGAATCCCAGGCGGGTCAGCCCGGCGGGGAAGACACGCCGCTCCATACCCAGCCAGGTGTTCCCCGCGAAAGAGAGGCCACCGCCCTGCCCCGACCCGACCCGACCCGACCCCGTCCCAACCCCGCGTCCTAAAGCTCCTCCAGCAGAGCCCGGTATTCTTCCTCGCTGAGGGGTGCTTCCAGCGAGGCGGCCTCTTCCAAGGCCTCCAGCTCCCCCGGGGCCTCCGTTTCTAGGAAAGGTTGCGCCTGCTGCAGAAACTCCGGGCTCGCCAGGAGCTCATCCAGCAGCAGGCCGGAGGGGAGTGCAGACGAGCGCCCCGGCTCCTGGAGCGCCTGGGAGGGCGCCCGGATGCCTTGCATCTGCCCCTGCCGCGCGGAGGCCTCCGGGGGCGCGGGCTGGGGAGGTGGAGCTGCCCCCGCTTGGGGTTCCCACGCCGCCCCGGCGACCTGGGGACCCCGGCCCCAGCCCCACCACGGACTCCCCTGGGACGTGGGTGGCGCAAGCACACCTTGGCCCTGTGGCCCCGCTTGCGCGGGCCCAGGCTGTCCCACCGCGCAAGGGCCCGGCGGGCCGTGGCGCTGCGGGTCCCGGTCCTCCCGGCATTTGCCCGGCTGCGGCTGCGGAGGCCACCGAGGAGTCTGAGGGTGGGAGAGCGCCCCTTCCGGAGGAGCCGGGGCAGCGTAGGCAAAATCCCCGCGTGCCGGGGCAGGTTGGGAGATCCCCTCTGCCGGCGGGGCCTGGCTGGGCTGGAGCACGGGGACGGCCCTCGCTCCCTGGCTCACGAAAGCCCCCTGTGGGAGAGCCCCAGGCGCGCAGGGCACGTGGGGTGCGGGAAGCCCCGTTCCCCACGCCCCGGTGTGGGCGCAGGCGACCCACGAGGGAGCAGGGTGACACCCGCCGGGGGCCGCGTTGCACGGGCCGCCTGCGTGCGCGGGCGCCCTGCCACCCTGTCCCGGGTGCCTGGCCCTTCGATTCTGAAACCAGATCTGAATCCTGGACTCCGGGAGGCCCGTCTCTCTGGCCAGCTCTTCCCTGGCGGCGATGTCTGGAAAGCGATCCTTCTCAAAGGCTCGGAGGAGCAGGGCGGTCTGGGATCCGGTGACGGCGGTCCGCTTTCGCCTGCCTTCTTGCGGGCCGCGTCTCCCGGGCCAGGGCCGAGATTCCCGCCGGTGCTGCCTCAGCTGGCGTGACCTCTCATTCTGAAACCAAATCTGGACCCTGGGCTCCGGAATGCCGATAGCCTGGGCCAGCCGTTCTCTGGTGGCGATGCCCGGATACGGGTTCCGCTCAAAGCAGGCTCGCAGGGCCTCGCTTTGGCTCGGGGTCCAAACGAGTCTCCTTCGCCGTCCTCGTCCTCGGGCTTCCGCGGGGAGGGTGCTGTCCGAAGGTGTCGGGAGGGCCATCGCGGGGAGCCCCGGCCGGAATTTCACCGACGGACACGGGCGGAGAGAGGCCGGCGGGCTCCCGTGCACCTCAGCCGGACTGTGCACTGCGGCAGGTGCAGCCAGGAAGCCGGCCCAGACAGCCAGCCAGCGGCTCTTATAAAGGCCCACAGGCAGGCAGGCTCCACCCCTTCATGAATGGCGGTGAGCCCTGGGACAGCCCGCCCCCCCAGGAAGGGCCCCATGGCCTTGAGGTCAGGGGCGGGGGGGGGGGGGGGTGGGCGGTTGAGGGTGGGGCGGGGGAGGGCGTGGTGATGGTGGTGGTGGGGCCGGAGAGACGAAGCGGAAGGGGGAGAGGGGGAAGGGGTGAGGGGGGCGCGTTTCGGGGGCTGGCTCTCCGGACCTCTCCAGGAATCCCGCGGGAACTGGAAGCCGCTCTCTGGGCTCCCACGCGTCTTCAGCAGGGAGAAACCAGCCTGGAAGGGTGGAGGGGAGTGTGGAAATGAACCTCCGTGGGAGTCTTGAGTTTTCCAGGCCCTCTCTCCGTGAGGGAGGCAATGCCCGTGGGTGTCGCCGTTGCCGGGACAGTCTCACACACGCAGGCGCGTGGCTCTGGTTCATCTCCACGGAGAAGACCAGAGCGAGACCCCAGAGAGAAGATACATCCCCGGCGTGATGGCCTGACGATGGATTCCTGTGTCCGGCAACATGGGGAGGCTGCAGTGTGGCCGGTGTGGAAACTGGCAAGGAGAGCGAAGGCGCCACGCCGGTCTTCCACCCTTCCCTGGGATGTTTCTGGGTGCCCGCAGAGCTCCGGGAGCAAACAGTCAGCATGGCCAGCCTTCCGGGGGCCGGAGAGACGTGAGCAACAGGCCCCCTTGCAGAGGGCAAAGCAACGTGGAATCCAAAATCACGCCTCAGTCGTCCTGAGTGTGGCTCCTCCGTGGTCGGCGCTGTCGGCCTGGCGCTCCGTTGCAGGGCTCAGCCTGGGGATGTGCGGTCTGTGCACCAGGCGGTTGAAAACCCGACGGCAACCCGAGTCCCGGTCCTTTGTCTCTGAGGAAACCGCCCATTCCTTGGGCCACCGAATCGGGGCGAATGAGTGCCCCGCCGGCCGACGCGGCGGCGGCTGTGGGCCCAGCCCTCAGCCGGCGCCGGGCGCTTACCGTTTTCCCGGAGCGCGGGGGTCCCGTCGCTCCCGGAGGCCGAAGGCCGCTTTTCCTCTCTGCCTTCCTCCCTCTGTCCCTGGCTCCCTCCCGCCCGCCCCCTGTCCCTGCGTCGCTCTGTCTTTCCCTCCGTTCCTCACTGCCTCCCTCTCTCCCACCCTCCCTCCCTCCTAACGTCCCTCCGCCCATCCTTCCGCCCCTCTAGGTCTCCCGTTCCTCTCTCCATCTCTGCCCGCCTTCCCTCCCGCCTGGAACGGTCAGCGTCCCCGGTGTGCGCGGGGCCTGCGGTCGGCGTTCCGCCGGCGGGCGCTCCATGGTGGCAGCTGGGAGGCTGCAGGGGCACGGACGGGCGAGCGACGGTGGAGCGGAGGCGCAGAGGAGGCGAGCCGCGGGAGGGATGGCAGGCCCGGACGCTGCGCGGGCCCGGTGTTTGGCGGGACGGGGGTCTCCACCCAGCCCAGGGGAGGACGACGCATTTTCCGGGGGTGGGGGGTGGGGGTGGGGGTGGGGAGGGGGTGGTCAGGCGTGGGTGGGGTGGTGGAAAGCCATGAGAGCTCTGCCCGGGCTGCTCCCACAGCCTAGGCGGCTGCCCGCAAACCCGCGCGTGCGCAGTAGGCGGCCCACCTGCCGCTACCTGGGCCGGCTCTGGGATCCCCGGGATGCCCAGGAAAGAATGGCAGTTCTCCGCTGTGTGGAGTCTCTCGCCGGGCCTAGACCTAGAAGGCAGGAATCCCAGGCGGGTCAGCCCGGCGGGGAAGACACGCCGCTCCATACCCAGCCAGGTGTTCCCCGCGAAAGAGAGGCCACCGCCCTGCCCCGACCCGACCCGACCCGACCCCGTCCCAACCCCGCGTCCTAAAGCTCCTCCAGCAGAGCCCGGTATTCTTCCTCGCTGAGGGGTGCTTCCAGCGAGGCGGCCTCTTCCAAGGCCTCCAGCTCCCCCGGGGCCTCCGTTTCTAGGAAAGGTTGCGCCTGCTGCAGAAACTCCGGGCTCGCCAGGAGCTCATCCAGCAGCAGGCCGGAGGGGAGTGCAGACGAGCGCCCCGGCTCCTGGAGCGCCTGGGAGGGCGCCCGGATGCCTTGCATCTGCCCCTGCCGCGCGGAGGCCTCCGGGGGCGCGGGCTGGGGAGGTGGAGCTGCCCCCGCTTGGGGTTCCCACGCCGCCCCGGCGACCTGGGGACCCCGGCCCCAGCCCCACCACGGACTCCCCTGGGACGTGGGTGGCGCAAGCACACCTTGGCCCTGTGGCCCCGCTTGCGCGGGCCCAGGCTGTCCCACCGCGCAAGGGCCCGGCGGGCCGTGGCGCTGCGGGTCCCGGTCCTCCCGGCATTTGCCCGGCTGCGGCTGCGGAGGCCACCGAGGAGTCTGAGGGTGGGAGAGCGCCCCTTCCGGAGGAGCCGGGGCAGCGTAGGCAAAATCCCCGCGTGCCGGGGCAGGTTGGGAGATCCCCTCTGCCGGCGGGGCCTGGCTGGGCTGGAGCACGGGGACGGCCCTCGCTCCCTGGCTCACGAAAGCCCCCTGTGGGAGAGCCCCAGGCGCGCAGGGCACGTGGGGTGCGGGAAGCCCCGTTCCCCACGCCCCGGTGTGGGCGCAGGCGACCCACGAGGGAGCAGGGTGACACCCGCCGGGGGCCGCGTTGCACGGGCCGCCTGCGTGCGCGGGCGCCCTGCCACCCTGTCCCGGGTGCCTGGCCCTTCGATTCTGAAACCAGATCTGAATCCTGGACTCCGGGAGGCCCGTCTCTCTGGCCAGCTCTTCCCTGGCGGCGATGTCTGGAAAGCGATCCTTCTCAAAGGCTCGGAGGAGCAGGGCGGTCTGGGATCCGGTGACGGCGGTCCGCTTTCGCCTGCCTTCTTGCGGGCCGCGTCTCCCGGGCCAGGGCCGAGATTCCCGCCGGTGCTGCCTCAGCTGGCGTGACCTCTCATTCTGAAACCAAATCTGGACCCTGGGCTCCGGAATGCCGATAGCCTGGGCCAGCCGTTCTCTGGTGGCGATGCCCGGATACGGGTTCCGCTCAAAGCAGGCTCGCAGGGCCTCGCTTTGGCTCGGGGTCCAAACGAGTCTCCTTCGCCGTCCTCGTCCTCGGGCTTCCGCGGGGAGGGTGCTGTCCGAAGGTGTCGGGAGGGCCATCGCGGGGAGCCCCGGCCGGAATTTCACCGACGGACACGGGCGGAGAGAGGCCGGCGGGCTCCCGTGCACCTCAGCCGGACTGTGCACTGCGGCAGGTGCAGCCAGGAAGCCGGCCCAGACAGCCAGCCAGCGGCTCTTATAAAGGCCCACAGGCAGGCAGGCTCCACCCCTTCATGAATGGCGGTGAGCCCTGGGACAGCCCGCCCCCCCAGGAAGGGCCCCATGGCCTTGAGGTCAGGGGCGGGGGGGGGGGGGGGGTGGGCGGTTGAGGGTGGGGCGGGGGAGGGCGTGGTGATGGTGGTGGTGGGGCCGGAGAGACGAAGCGGAAGGGGGAGAGGGGGAAGGGGTGAGGGGGGCGCGTTTCGGGGGCTGGCTCTCCGGACCTCTCCAGGAATCCCGCGGGAACTGGAAGCCGCTCTCTGGGCTCCCACGCGTCTTCAGCAGGGAGAAACCAGCCTGGAAGGGTGGAGGGGAGTGTGGAAATGAACCTCCGTGGGAGTCTTGAGTTTTCCAGGCCCTCTCTCCGTGAGGGAGGCAATGCCCGTGGGTGTCGCCGTTGCCGGGACAGTCTCACACACGCAGGCGCGTGGCTCTGGTTCATCTCCACGGAGAAGACCAGAGCGAGACCCCAGAGAGAAGATACATCCCCGGCGTGATGGCCTGACGATGGATTCCTGTGTCCGGCAACATGGGGAGGCTGCAGTGTGGCCGGTGTGGAAACTGGCAAGGAGAGCGAAGGCGCCACGCCGGTCTTCCACCCTTCCCTGGGATGTTTCTGGGTGCCCGCAGAGCTCCGGGAGCAAACAGTCAGCATGGCCAGCCTTCCGGGGGCCGGAGAGACGTGAGCAACAGGCCCCCTTGCAGAGGGCAAAGCAACGTGGAATCCAAAATCACGCCTCAGTCGTCCTGAGTGTGGCTCCTCCGTGGTCGGCGCTGTCGGCCTGGCGCTCCGTTGCAGGGCTCAGCCTGGGGATGTGCGGTCTGTGCACCAGGCGGTTGAAAACCCGACGGCAACCCGAGTCCCGGTCCTTTGTCTCTGAGGAAACCGCCCATTCCTTGGGCCACCGAATCGGGGCGAATGAGTGCCCCGCCGGCCGACGCGGCGGCGGCTGTGGGCCCAGCCCTCAGCCGGCGCCGGGCGCTTACCGTTTTCCCGGAGCGCGGGGGTCCCGTCGCTCCCGGAGGCCGAAGGCCGCTTTTCCTCTCTGCCTTCCTCCCTCTGTCCCTGGCTCCCTCCCGCCCGCCCCCTGTCCCTGCGTCGCTCTGTCTTTCCCTCCGTTCCTCACTGCCTCCCTCTCTCCCACCCTCCCTCCCTCCTAACGTCCCTCCGCCCATCCTTCCGCCCCTCTAGGTCTCCCGTTCCTCTCTCCATCTCTGCCCGCCTTCCCTCCCGCCTGGAACGGTCAGCGTCCCCGGTGTGCGCGGGGCCTGCGGTCGGCGTTCCGCCGGCGGGCGCTCCATGGTGGCAGCTGGGAGGCTGCAGGGGCACGGACGGGCGAGCGACGGTGGAGCGGAGGCGCAGAGGAGGCGAGCCGCGGGAGGGATGGCAGGCCCGGACGCTGCGCGGGCCCGGTGTTTGGCGGGACGGGGGTCTCCACCCAGCCCAGGGGAGGACGACGCATTTTCCGGGGGTGGGGGGTGGGGGTGGGGGTGGGGAGGGGGTGGTCAGGCGTGGGTGGGGTGGTGGAAAGCCATGAGAGCTCTGCCCGGGCTGCTCCCACAGCCTAGGCGGCTGCCCGCAAACCCGCGCGTGCGCAGTAGGCGGCCCACCTGCCGCTACCTGGGCCGGCTCTGGGATCCCCGGGATGCCCAGGAAAGAATGGCAGTTCTCCGCTGTGTGGAGTCTCTCGCCGGGCCTAGACCTAGAAGGCAGGAATCCCAGGCGGGTCAGCCCGGCGGGGAAGACACGCCGCTCCATACCCAGCCAGGTGTTCCCCGCGAAAGAGAGGCCACCGCCCTGCCCCGACCCGACCCGACCCGACCCCGTCCCAACCCCGCGTCCTAAAGCTCCTCCAGCAGAGCCCGGTATTCTTCCTCGCTGAGGGGTGCTTCCAGCGAGGCGGCCTCTTCCAAGGCCTCCAGCTCCCCCGGGGCCTCCGTTTCTAGGAAAGGTTGCGCCTGCTGCAGAAACTCCGGGCTCGCCAGGAGCTCATCCAGCAGCAGGCCGGAGGGGAGTGCAGACGAGCGCCCCGGCTCCTGGAGCGCCTGGGAGGGCGCCCGGATGCCTTGCATCTGCCCCTGCCGCGCGGAGGCCTCCGGGGGCGCGGGCTGGGGAGGTGGAGCTGCCCCCGCTTGGGGTTCCCACGCCGCCCCGGCGACCTGGGGACCCCGGCCCCAGCCCCACCACGGACTCCCCTGGGACGTGGGTGGCGCAAGCACACCTTGGCCCTGTGGCCCCGCTTGCGCGGGCCCAGGCTGTCCCACCGCGCAAGGGCCCGGCGGGCCGTGGCGCTGCGGGTCCCGGTCCTCCCGGCATTTGCCCGGCTGCGGCTGCGGAGGCCACCGAGGAGTCTGAGGGTGGGAGAGCGCCCCTTCCGGAGGAGCCGGGGCAGCGTAGGCAAAATCCCCGCGTGCCGGGGCAGGTTGGGAGATCCCCTCTGCCGGCGCGGCCTGGCTGGGCTGGAGCACGGGGACGGCCCTCGCTCCCTGGCTCACGAAAGCCCCCTGTGGGAGAGCCCCAGGCGCGCAGGGCACGTGGGGTGCGGGAAGCCCCGTTCCCCACGCCCCGGTGTGGGCGCAGGCGACCCACGAGGGAGCAGGGTGACACCCGCCGGGGGCCGCGTTGCACGGGCCGCCTGCGTGCGCGGGCGCCCTGCCACCCTGTCCCGGGTGCCTGGCCCTTCGATTCTGAAACCAGATCTGAATCCTGGACTCCGGGAGGCCCGTCTCTCTGGCCAGCTCTTCCCTGGCGGCGATGTCTGGAAAGCGATCCTTCTCAAAGGCTCGGAGGAGCAGGGCGGTCTGGGATCCGGTGACGGCGGTCCGCTTTCGCCTGCCTTCTTGCGGGCCGCGTCTCCCGGGCCAGGGCCGAGATTCCCGCCGGTGCTGCCTCAGCTGGCGTGACCTCTCATTCTGAAACCAAATCTGGACCCTGGGCTCCGGAATGCCGATAGCCTGGGCCAGCCGTTCTCTGGTGGCGATGCCCGGATACGGGTTCCGCTCAAAGCAGGCTCGCAGGGCCTCGCTTTGGCTCGGGGTCCAAACGAGTCTCCTTCGCCGTCCTCGTCCTCGGGCTTCCGCGGGGAGGGTGCTGTCCGAAGGTGTCGGGAGGGCCATCGCGGGGAGCCCCGGCCGGAATTTCACCGACGGACACGGGCGGAGAGAGGCCGGCGGGCTCCCGTGCACCTCAGCCGGACTGTGCACTGCGGCAGGTGCAGCCAGGAAGCCGGCCCAGACAGCCAGCCAGCGGCTCTTATAAAGGCCCACAGGCAGGCAGGCTCCACCCCTTCATGAATGGCGGTGAGCCCTGGGACAGCCCGCCCCCCCAGGAAGGGCCCCATGGCCTTGAGGTCAGGGGCGGGGGGGGGGGGGGTGGGCGGTTGAGGGTGGGGCGGGGGAGGGCGTGGTGATGGTGGTGGTGGGGCCGGAGAGACGAAGCGGAAGGGGGAGAGGGGGAAGGGGTGAGGGGGGCGCGTTTCGGGGGCTGGCTCTCCGGACCTCTCCAGGAATCCCGCGGGAACTGGAAGCCGCTCTCTGGGCTCCCACGCGTCTTCAGCAGGGAGAAACCAGCCTGGAAGGGTGGAGGGGAGTGTGGAAATGAACCTCCGTGGGAGTCTTGAGTTTTCCAGGCCCTCTCTCCGTGAGGGAGGCAATGCCCGTGGGTGTCGCCGTTGCCGGGACAGTCTCACACACGCAGGCGCGTGGCTCTGGTTCATCTCCACGGAGAAGACCAGAGCGAGACCCCAGAGAGAAGATACATCCCCGGCGTGATGGCCTGACGATGGATTCCTGTGTCCGGCAACATGGGGAGGCTGCAGTGTGGCCGGTGTGGAAACTGGCAAGGAGAGCGAAGGCGCCACGCCGGTCTTCCACCCTTCCCTGGGATGTTTCTGGGTGCCCGCAGAGCTCCGGGAGCAAACAGTCAGCATGGCCAGCCTTCCGGGGGCCGGAGAGACGTGAGCAACAGGCCCCCTTGCAGAGGGCAAAGCAACGTGGAATCCAAAATCACGCCTCAGTCGTCCTGAGTGTGGCTCCTCCGTGGTCGGCGCTGTCGGCCTGGCGCTCCGTTGCAGGGCTCAGCCTGGGGATGTGCGGTCTGTGCACCAGGCGGTTGAAAACCCGACGGCAACCCGAGTCCCGGTCCTTTGTCTCTGAGGAAACCGCCCATTCCTTGGGCCACCGAATCGGGGCGAATGAGTGCCCCGCCGGCCGACGCGGCGGCGGCTGTGGGCCCAGCCCTCAGCCGGCGCCGGGCGCTTACCGTTTTCCCGGAGCGCGGGGGTCCCGTCGCTCCCGGAGGCCGAAGGCCGCTTTTCCTCTCTGCCTTCCTCCCTCTGTCCCTGGCTCCCTCCCGCCCGCCCCCTGTCCCTGCGTCGCTCTGTCTTTCCCTCCGTTCCTCACTGCCTCCCTCTCTCCCACCCTCCCTCCCTCCTAACGTCCCTCCGCCCATCCTTCCGCCCCTCTAGGTCTCCCGTTCCTCTCTCCATCTCTGCCCGCCTTCCCTCCCGCCTGGAACGGTCAGCGTCCCCGGTGTGCGCGGGGCCTGCGGTCGGCGTTCCGCCGGCGGGCGCTCCATGGTGGCAGCTGGGAGGCTGCAGGGGCACGGACGGGCGAGCGACGGTGGAGCGGAGGCGCAGAGGAGGCGAGCCGCGGGAGGGATGGCAGGCCCGGACGCTGCGCGGGCCCGGTGTTTGGCGGGACGGGGGTCTCCACCCAGCCCAGGGGAGGACGACGCATTTTCCGGGGGTGGGGGGTGGGGGTGGGGGTGGGGAGGGGGTGGTCAGGCGTGGGTGGGGTGGTGGAAAGCCATGAGAGCTCTGCCCGGGCTGCTCCCACAGCCTAGGCGGCTGCCCGCAAACCCGCGCGTGCGCAGTAGGCGGCCCACCTGCCGCTACCTGGGCCGGCTCTGGGATCCCCGGGATGCCCAGGAAAGAATGGCAGTTCTCCGCTGTGTGGAGTCTCTCGCCGGGCCTAGACCTAGAAGGCAGGAATCCCAGGCGGGTCAGCCCGGCGGGGAAGACACGCCGCTCCATACCCAGCCAGGTGTTCCCCGCGAAAGAGAGGCCACCGCCCTGCCCCGACCCGACCCGACCCGACCCCGTCCCAACCCCGCGTCCTAAAGCTCCTCCAGCAGAGCCCGGTATTCTTCCTCGCTGAGGGGTGCTTCCAGCGAGGCGGCCTCTTCCAAGGCCTCCAGCTCCCCCGGGGCCTCCGTTTCTAGGAAAGGTTGCGCCTGCTGCAGAAACTCCGGGCTCGCCAGGAGCTCATCCAGCAGCAGGCCGGAGGGGAGTGCAGACGAGCGCCCCGGCTCCTGGAGCGCCTGGGAGGGCGCCCGGATGCCTTGCATCTGCCCCTGCCGCGCGGAGGCCTCCGGGGGCGCGGGCTGGGGAGGTGGAGCTGCCCCCGCTTGGGGTTCCCACGCCGCCCCGGCGACCTGGGGACCCCGGCCCCAGCCCCACCACGGACTCCCCTGGGACGTGGGTGGCGCAAGCACACCTTGGCCCTGTGGCCCCGCTTGCGCGGGCCCAGGCTGTCCCACCGCGCAAGGGCCCGGCGGGCCGTGGCGCTGCGGGTCCCGGTCCTCCCGGCATTTGCCCGGCTGCGGCTGCGGAGGCCACCGAGGAGTCTGAGGGTGGGAGAGCGCCCCTTCCGGAGGAGCCGGGGCAGCGTAGGCAAAATCCCCGCGTGCCGGGGCAGGTTGGGAGATCCCCTCTGCCGGCGGGGCCTGGCTGGGCTGGAGCACGGGGACGGCCCTCGCTCCCTGGCTCACGAAAGCCCCCTGTGGGAGAGCCCCAGGCGCGCAGGGCACGTGGGGTGCGGGAAGCCCCGTTCCCCACGCCCCGGTGTGGGCGCAGGCGACCCACGAGGGAGCAGGGTGACACCCGCCGGGGGCCGCGTTGCACGGGCCGCCTGCGTGCGCGGGCGCCCTGCCACCCTGTCCCGGGTGCCTGGCCCTTCGATTCTGAAACCAGATCTGAATCCTGGACTCCGGGAGGCCCGTCTCTCTGGCCAGCTCTTCCCTGGCGGCGATGTCTGGAAAGCGATCCTTCTCAAAGGCTCGGAGGAGCAGGGCGGTCTGGGATCCGGTGACGGCGGTCCGCTTTCGCCTGCCTTCTTGCGGGCCGCGTCTCCCGGGCCAGGGCCGAGATTCCCGCCGGTGCTGCCTCAGCTGGCGTGACCTCTCATTCTGAAACCAAATCTGGACCCTGGGCTCCGGAATGCCGATAGCCTGGGCCAGCCGTTCTCTGGTGGCGATGCCCGGATACGGGTTCCGCTCAAAGCAGGCTCGCAGGGCCTCGCTTTGGCTCGGGGTCCAAACGAGTCTCCTTCGCCGTCCTCGTCCTCGGGCTTCCGCGGGGAGGGTGCTGTCCGAAGGTGTCGGGAGGGCCATCGCGGGGAGCCCCGGCCGGAATTTCACCGACGGACACGGGCGGAGAGAGGCCGGCGGGCTCCCGTGCACCTCAGCCGGACTGTGCACTGCGGCAGGTGCAGCCAGGAAGCCGGCCCAGACAGCCAGCCAGCGGCTCTTATAAAGGCCCACAGGCAGGCAGGCTCCACCCCTTCATGAATGGCGGTGAGCCCTGGGACAGCCCGCCCCCCCAGGAAGGGCCCCATGGCCTTGAGGTCAGGGGCGGGGGGGGGGGGGGGGGTGGGCGGTTGAGGGTGGGGCGGGGGAGGGCGTGGTGATGGTGGTGGTGGGGCCGGAGAGACGAAGCGGAAGGGGGAGAGGGGGAAGGGGTGAGGGGGGCGCGTTTCGGGGGCTGGCTCTCCGGACCTCTCCAGGAATCCCGCGGGAACTGGAAGCCGCTCTCTGGGCTCCCACGCGTCTTCAGCAGGGAGAAACCAGCCTGGAAGGGTGGAGGGGAGTGTGGAAATGAACCTCCGTGGGAGTCTTGAGTTTTCCAGGCCCTCTCTCCGTGAGGGAGGCAATGCCCGTGGGTGTCGCCGTTGCCGGGACAGTCTCACACACGCAGGCGCGTGGCTCTGGTTCATCTCCACGGAGAAGACCAGAGCGAGACCCCAGAGAGAAGATACATCCCCGGCGTGATGGCCTGACGATGGATTCCTGTGTCCGGCAACATGGGGAGGCTGCAGTGTGGCCGGTGTGGAAACTGGCAAGGAGAGCGAAGGCGCCACGCCGGTCTTCCACCCTTCCCTGGGATGTTTCTGGGTGCCCGCAGAGCTCCGGGAGCAAACAGTCAGCATGGCCAGCCTTCCGGGGGCCGGAGAGACGTGAGCAACAGGCCCCCTTGCAGAGGGCAAAGCAACGTGGAATCCAAAATCACGCCTCAGTCGTCCTGAGTGTGGCTCCTCCGTGGTCGGCGCTGTCGGCCTGGCGCTCCGTTGCAGGGCTCAGCCTGGGGATGTGCGGTCTGTGCACCAGGCGGTTGAAAACCCGACGGCAACCCGAGTCCCGGTCCTTTGTCTCTGAGGAAACCGCCCATTCCTTGGGCCACCGAATCGGGGCGAATGAGTGCCCCGCCGGCCGACGCGGCGGCGGCTGTGGGCCCAGCCCTCAGCCGGCGCCGGGCGCTTACCGTTTTCCCGGAGCGCGGGGGTCCCGTCGCTCCCGGAGGCCGAAGGCCGCTTTTCCTCTCTGCCTTCCTCCCTCTGTCCCTGGCTCCCTCCCGCCCGCCCCCTGTCCCTGCGTCGCTCTGTCTTTCCCTCCGTTCCTCACTGCCTCCCTCTCTCCCACCCTCCCTCCCTCCTAACGTCCCTCCGCCCATCCTTCCGCCCCTCTAGGTCTCCCGTTCCTCTCTCCATCTCTGCCCGCCTTCCCTCCCGCCTGGAACGGTCAGCGTCCCCGGTGTGCGCGGGGCCTGCGGTCGGCGTTCCGCCGGCGGGCGCTCCATGGTGGCAGCTGGGAGGCTGCAGGGGCACGGACGGGCGAGCGACGGTGGAGCGGAGGCGCAGAGGAGGCGAGCCGCGGGAGGGATGGCAGGCCCGGACGCTGCGCGGGCCCGGTGTTTGGCGGGACGGGGGTCTCCACCCAGCCCAGGGGAGGACGACGCATTTTCCGGGGGTGGGGGGTGGGGGTGGGGGTGGGGAGGGGGTGGTCAGGCGTGGGTGGGGTGGTGGAAAGCCATGAGAGCTCTGCCCGGGCTGCTCCCACAGCCTAGGCGGCTGCCCGCAAACCCGCGCGTGCGCAGTAGGCGGCCCACCTGCCGCTACCTGGGCCGGCTCTGGGATCCCCGGGATGCCCAGGAAAGAATGGCAGTTCTCCGCTGTGTGGAGTCTCTCGCCGGGCCTAGACCTAGAAGGCAGGAATCCCAGGCGGGTCAGCCCGGCGGGGAAGACACGCCGCTCCATACCCAGCCAGGTGTTCCCCGCGAAAGAGAGGCCACCGCCCTGCCCCGACCCGACCCGACCCGACCCCGTCCCAACCCCGCGTCCTAAAGCTCCTCCAGCAGAGCCCGGTATTCTTCCTCGCTGAGGGGTGCTTCCAGCGAGGCGGCCTCTTCCAAGGCCTCCAGCTCCCCCGGGGCCTCCGTTTCTAGGAAAGGTTGCGCCTGCTGCAGAAACTCCGGGCTCGCCAGGAGCTCATCCAGCAGCAGGCCGGAGGGGAGTGCAGACGAGCGCCCCGGCTCCTGGAGCGCCTGGGAGGGCGCCCGGATGCCTTGCATCTGCCCCTGCCGCGCGGAGGCCTCCGGGGGCGCGGGCTGGGGAGGTGGAGCTGCCCCCGCTTGGGGTTCCCACGCCGCCCCGGCGACCTGGGGACCCCGGCCCCAGCCCCACCACGGACTCCCCTGGGACGTGGGTGGCGCAAGCACACCTTGGCCCTGTGGCCCCGCTTGCGCGGGCCCAGGCTGTCCCACCGCGCAAGGGCCCGGCGGGCCGTGGCGCTGCGGGTCCCGGTCCTCCCGGCATTTGCCCGGCTGCGGCTGCGGAGGCCACCGAGGAGTCTGAGGGTGGGAGAGCGCCCCTTCCGGAGGAGCCGGGGCAGCGTAGGCAAAATCCCCGCGTGCCGGGGCAGGTTGGGAGATCCCCTCTGCCGGCGCGGCCTGGCTGGGCTGGAGCACGGGGACGGCCCTCGCTCCCTGGCTCACGAAAGCCCCCTGTGGGAGAGCCCCAGGCGCGCAGGGCACGTGGGGTGCGGGAAGCCCCGTTCCCCACGCCCCGGTGTGGGCGCAGGCGACCCACGAGGGAGCAGGGTGACACCCGCCGGGGGCCGCGTTGCACGGGCCGCCTGCGTGCGCGGGCGCCCTGCCACCCTGTCCCGGGTGCCTGGCCCTTCGATTCTGAAACCAGATCTGAATCCTGGACTCCGGGAGGCCCGTCTCTCTGGCCAGCTCTTCCCTGGCGGCGATGTCTGGAAAGCGATCCTTCTCAAAGGCTCGGAGGAGCAGGGCGGTCTGGGATCCGGTGACGGCGGTCCGCTTTCGCCTGCCTTCTTGCGGGCCGCGTCTCCCGGGCCAGGGCCGAGATTCCCGCCGGTGCTGCCTCAGCTGGCGTGACCTCTCATTCTGAAACCAAATCTGGACCCTGGGCTCCGGAATGCCGATAGCCTGGGCCAGCCGTTCTCTGGTGGCGATGCCCGGATACGGGTTCCGCTCAAAGCAGGCTCGCAGGGCCTCGCTTTGGCTCGGGGTCCAAACGAGTCTCCTTCGCCGTCCTCGTCCTCGGGCTTCCGCGGGGAGGGTGCTGTCCGAAGGTGTCGGGAGGGCCATCGCGGGGAGCCCCGGCCGGAATTTCACCGACGGACACGGGCGGAGAGAGGCCGGCGGGCTCCCGTGCACCTCAGCCGGACTGTGCACTGCGGCAGGTGCAGCCAGGAAGCCGGCCCAGACAGCCAGCCAGCGGCTCTTATAAAGGCCCACAGGCAGGCAGGCTCCACCCCTTCATGAATGGCGGTGAGCCCTGGGACAGCCCGCCCCCCCAGGAAGGGCCCCATGGCCTTGAGGTCAGGGGCGGGGGGGGGGGGGGTGGGCGGTTGAGGGTGGGGCGGGGGAGGGCGTGGTGATGGTGGTGGTGGGGCCGGAGAGACGAAGCGGAAGGGGGAGAGGGGGAAGGGGTGAGGGGGGCGCGTTTCGGGGGCTGGCTCTCCGGACCTCTCCAGGAATCCCGCGGGAACTGGAAGCCGCTCTCTGGGCTCCCACGCGTCTTCAGCAGGGAGAAACCAGCCTGGAAGGGTGGAGGGGAGTGTGGAAATGAACCTCCGTGGGAGTCTTGAGTTTTCCAGGCCCTCTCTCCGTGAGGGAGGCAATGCCCGTGGGTGTCGCCGTTGCCGGGACAGTCTCACACACGCAGGCGCGTGGCTCTGGTTCATCTCCACGGAGAAGACCAGAGCGAGACCCCAGAGAGAAGATACATCCCCGGCGTGATGGCCTGACGATGGATTCCTGTGTCCGGCAACATGGGGAGGCTGCAGTGTGGCCGGTGTGGAAACTGGCAAGGAGAGCGAAGGCGCCACGCCGGTCTTCCACCCTTCCCTGGGATGTTTCTGGGTGCCCGCAGAGCTCCGGGAGCAAACAGTCAGCATGGCCAGCCTTCCGGGGGCCGGAGAGACGTGAGCAACAGGCCCCCTTGCAGAGGGCAAAGCAACGTGGAATCCAAAATCACGCCTCAGTCGTCCTGAGTGTGGCTCCTCCGTGGTCGGCGCTGTCGGCCTGGCGCTCCGTTGCAGGGCTCAGCCTGGGGATGTGCGGTCTGTGCACCAGGCGGTTGAAAACCCGACGGCAACCCGAGTCCCGGTCCTTTGTCTCTGAGGAAACCGCCCATTCCTTGGGCCACCGAATCGGGGCGAATGAGTGCCCCGCCGGCCGACGCGGCGGCGGCTGTGGGCCCAGCCCTCAGCCGGCGCCGGGCGCTTACCGTTTTCCCGGAGCGCGGGGGTCCCGTCGCTCCCGGAGGCCGAAGGCCGCTTTTCCTCTCTGCCTTCCTCCCTCTGTCCCTGGCTCCCTCCCGCCCGCCCCCTGTCCCTGCGTCGCTCTGTCTTTCCCTCCGTTCCTCACTGCCTCCCTCTCTCCCACCCTCCCTCCCTCCTAACGTCCCTCCGCCCATCCTTCCGCCCCTCTAGGTCTCCCGTTCCTCTCTCCATCTCTGCCCGCCTTCCCTCCCGCCTGGAACGGTCAGCGTCCCCGGTGTGCGCGGGGCCTGCGGTCGGCGTTCCGCCGGCGGGCGCTCCATGGTGGCAGCTGGGAGGCTGCAGGGGCACGGACGGGCGAGCGACGGTGGAGCGGAGGCGCAGAGGAGGCGAGCCGCGGGAGGGATGGCAGGCCCGGACGCTGCGCGGGCCCGGTGTTTGGCGGGACGGGGGTCTCCACCCAGCCCAGGGGAGGACGACGCATTTTCCGGGGGTGGGGGGTGGGGGTGGGGGTGGGGAGGGGGTGGTCAGGCGTGGGTGGGGTGGTGGAAAGCCATGAGAGCTCTGCCCGGGCTGCTCCCACAGCCTAGGCGGCTGCCCGCAAACCCGCGCGTGCGCAGTAGGCGGCCCACCTGCCGCTACCTGGGCCGGCTCTGGGATCCCCGGGATGCCCAGGAAAGAATGGCAGTTCTCCGCTGTGTGGAGTCTCTCGCCGGGCCTAGACCTAGAAGGCAGGAATCCCAGGCGGGTCAGCCCGGCGGGGAAGACACGCCGCTCCATACCCAGCCAGGTGTTCCCCGCGAAAGAGAGGCCACCGCCCTGCCCCGACCCGACCCGACCCGACCCCGTCCCAACCCCGCGTCCTAAAGCTCCTCCAGCAGAGCCCGGTATTCTTCCTCGCTGAGGGGTGCTTCCAGCGAGGCGGCCTCTTCCAAGGCCTCCAGCTCCCCCGGGGCCTCCGTTTCTAGGAAAGGTTGCGCCTGCTGCAGAAACTCCGGGCTCGCCAGGAGCTCATCCAGCAGCAGGCCGGAGGGGAGTGCAGACGAGCGCCCCGGCTCCTGGAGCGCCTGGGAGGGCGCCCGGATGCCTTGCATCTGCCCCTGCCGCGCGGAGGCCTCCGGGGGCGCGGGCTGGGGAGGTGGAGCTGCCCCCGCTTGGGGTTCCCACGCCGCCCCGGCGACCTGGGGACCCCGGCCCCAGCCCCACCACGGACTCCCCTGGGACGTGGGTGGCGCAAGCACACCTTGGCCCTGTGGCCCCGCTTGCGCGGGCCCAGGCTGTCCCACCGCGCAAGGGCCCGGCGGGCCGTGGCGCTGCGGGTCCCGGTCCTCCCGGCATTTGCCCGGCTGCGGCTGCGGAGGCCACCGAGGAGTCTGAGGGTGGGAGAGCGCCCCTTCCGGAGGAGCCGGGGCAGCGTAGGCAAAATCCCCGCGTGCCGGGGCAGGTTGGGAGATCCCCTCTGCCGGCGCGGCCTGGCTGGGCTGGAGCACGGGGACGGCCCTCGCTCCCTGGCTCACGAAAGCCCCCTGTGGGAGAGCCCCAGGCGCGCAGGGCACGTGGGGTGCGGGAAGCCCCGTTCCCCACGCCCCGGTGTGGGCGCAGGCGACCCACGAGGGAGCAGGGTGACACCCGCCGGGGGCCGCGTTGCACGGGCCGCCTGCGTGCGCGGGCGCCCTGCCACCCTGTCCCGGGTGCCTGGCCCTTCGATTCTGAAACCAGATCTGAATCCTGGACTCCGGGAGGCCCGTCTCTCTGGCCAGCTCTTCCCTGGCGGCGATGTCTGGAAAGCGATCCTTCTCAAAGGCTCGGAGGAGCAGGGCGGTCTGGGATCCGGTGACGGCGGTCCGCTTTCGCCTGCCTTCTTGCGGGCCGCGTCTCCCGGGCCAGGGCCGAGATTCCCGCCGGTGCTGCCTCAGCTGGCGTGACCTCTCATTCTGAAACCAAATCTGGACCCTGGGCTCCGGAATGCCGATAGCCTGGGCCAGCCGTTCTCTGGTGGCGATGCCCGGATACGGGTTCCGCTCAAAGCAGGCTCGCAGGGCCTCGCTTTGGCTCGGGGTCCAAACGAGTCTCCTTCGCCGTCCTCGTCCTCGGGCTTCCGCGGGGAGGGTGCTGTCCGAAGGTGTCGGGAGGGCCATCGCGGGGAGCCCCGGCCGGAATTTCACCGACGGACACGGGCGGAGAGAGGCCGGCGGGCTCCCGTGCACCTCAGCCGGACTGTGCACTGCGGCAGGTGCAGCCAGGAAGCCGGCCCAGACAGCCAGCCAGCGGCTCTTATAAAGGCCCACAGGCAGGCAGGCTCCACCCCTTCATGAATGGCGGTGAGCCCTGGGACAGCCCGCCCCCCCAGGAAGGGCCCCATGGCCTTGAGGTCAGGGGCGGGGGGGGGGGGGGGGGTGGGCGGTTGAGGGTGGGGCGGGGGAGGGCGTGGTGATGGTGGTGGTGGGGCCGGAGAGACGAAGCGGAAGGGGGAGAGGGGGAAGGGGTGAGGGGGGCGCGTTTCGGGGGCTGGCTCTCCGGACCTCTCCAGGAATCCCGCGGGAACTGGAAGCCGCTCTCTGGGCTCCCACGCGTCTTCAGCAGGGAGAAACCAGCCTGGAAGGGTGGAGGGGAGTGTGGAAATGAACCTCCGTGGGAGTCTTGAGTTTTCCAGGCCCTCTCTCCGTGAGGGAGGCAATGCCCGTGGGTGTCGCCGTTGCCGGGACAGTCTCACACACGCAGGCGCGTGGCTCTGGTTCATCTCCACGGAGAAGACCAGAGCGAGACCCCAGAGAGAAGATACATCCCCGGCGTGATGGCCTGACGATGGATTCCTGTGTCCGGCAACATGGGGAGGCTGCAGTGTGGCCGGTGTGGAAACTGGCAAGGAGAGCGAAGGCGCCACGCCGGTCTTCCACCCTTCCCTGGGATGTTTCTGGGTGCCCGCAGAGCTCCGGGAGCAAACAGTCAGCATGGCCAGCCTTCCGGGGGCCGGAGAGACGTGAGCAACAGGCCCCCTTGCAGAGGGCAAAGCAACGTGGAATCCAAAATCACGCCTCAGTCGTCCTGAGTGTGGCTCCTCCGTGGTCGGCGCTGTCGGCCTGGCGCTCCGTTGCAGGGCTCAGCCCGGGGATGTGCGGTCTGTGCACCAGGCGGTTGAAAACCCGACGGCAACCCGAGTCCCGGTCCTTTGTCTCTGAGGAAACCGCCCATTCCTTGGGCCACCGAATCGGGGCGAATGAGTGCCCCGCCGGCCGACGCGGCGGCGGCTGTGGGCCCAGCCCTCAGCCGGCGCCGGGCGCTTACCGTTTTCCCGGAGCGCGGGGGTCCCGTCGCTCCCGGAGGCCGAAGGCCGCTTTTCCTCTCTGCCTTCCTCCCTCTGTCCCTGGCTCCCTCCCGCCCGCCCCCTGTCCCTGCGTCGCTCTGTCTTTCCCTCCGTTCCTCACTGCCTCCCTCTCTCCCACCCTCCCTCCCTCCTAACGTCCCTCCGCCCATCCTTCCGCCCCTCTAGGTCTCCCGTTCCTCTCTCCATCTCTGCCCGCCTTCCCTCCCGCCTGGAACGGTCAGCGTCCCCGGTGTGCGCGGGGCCTGCGGTCGGCGTTCCGCCGGCGGGCGCTCCATGGTGGCAGCTGGGAGGCTGCAGGGGCACGGACGGGCGAGCGACGGTGGAGCGGAGGCGCAGAGGAGGCGAGCCGCGGGAGGGATGGCAGGCCCGGACGCTGCGCGGGCCCGGTGTTTGGCGGGACGGGGGTCTCCACCCAGCCCAGGGGAGGACGACGCATTTTCCGGGGGTGGGGGGTGGGGGTGGGGGTGGGGAGGGGGTGGTCAGGCGTGGGTGGGGTGGTGGAAAGCCATGAGAGCTCTGCCCGGGCTGCTCCCACAGCCTAGGCGGCTGCCCGCAAACCCGCGCGTGCGCAGTAGGCGGCCCACCTGCCGCTACCTGGGCCGGCTCTGGGATCCCCGGGATGCCCAGGAAAGAATGGCAGTTCTCCGCTGTGTGGAGTCTCTCGCCGGGCCTAGACCTAGAAGGCAGGAATCCCAGGCGGGTCAGCCCGGCGGGGAAGACACGCCGCTCCATACCCAGCCAGGTGTTCCCCGCGAAAGAGAGGCCACCGCCCTGCCCCGACCCGACCCGACCCGACCCCGTCCCAACCCCGCGTCCTAAAGCTCCTCCAGCAGAGCCCGGTATTCTTCCTCGCTGAGGGGTGCTTCCAGCGAGGCGGCCTCTTCCAAGGCCTCCAGCTCCCCCGGGGCCTCCGTTTCTAGGAAAGGTTGCGCCTGCTGCAGAAACTCCGGGCTCGCCAGGAGCTCATCCAGCAGCAGGCCGGAGGGGAGTGCAGACGAGCGCCCCGGCTCCTGGAGCGCCTGGGAGGGCGCCCGGATGCCTTGCATCTGCCCCTGCCGCGCGGAGGCCTCCGGGGGCGCGGGCTGGGGAGGTGGAGCTGCCCCCGCTTGGGGTTCCCACGCCGCCCCGGCGACCTGGGGACCCCGGCCCCAGCCCCACCACGGACTCCCCTGGGACGTGGGTGGCGCAAGCACACCTTGGCCCTGTGGCCCCGCTTGCGCGGGCCCAGGCTGTCCCACCGCGCAAGGGCCCGGCGGGCCGTGGCGCTGCGGGTCCCGGTCCTCCCGGCATTTGCCCGGCTGCGGCTGCGGAGGCCACCGAGGAGTCTGAGGGTGGGAGAGCGCCCCTTCCGGAGGAGCCGGGGCAGCGTAGGCAAAATCCCCGCGTGCCGGGGCAGGTTGGGAGATCCCCTCTGCCGGCGCGGCCTGGCTGGGCTGGAGCACGGGGACGGCCCTCGCTCCCTGGCTCACGAAAGCCCCCTGTGGGAGAGCCCCAGGCGCGCAGGGCACGTGGGGTGCGGGAAGCCCCGTTCCCCACGCCCCGGTGTGGGCGCAGGCGACCCACGAGGGAGCAGGGTGACACCCGCCGGGGGCCGCGTTGCACGGGCCGCCTGCGTGCGCGGGCGCCCTGCCACCCTGTCCCGGGTGCCTGGCCCTTCGATTCTGAAACCAGATCTGAATCCTGGACTCCGGGAGGCCCGTCTCTCTGGCCAGCTCTTCCCTGGCGGCGATGTCTGGAAAGCGATCCTTCTCAAAGGCTCGGAGGAGCAGGGCGGTCTGGGATCCGGTGACGGCGGTCCGCTTTCGCCTGCCTTCTTGCGGGCCGCGTCTCCCGGGCCAGGGCCGAGATTCCCGCCGGTGCTGCCTCAGCTGGCGTGACCTCTCATTCTGAAACCAAATCTGGACCCTGGGCTCCGGAATGCCGATAGCCTGGGCCAGCCGTTCTCTGGTGGCGATGCCCGGATACGGGTTCCGCTCAAAGCAGGCTCGCAGGGCCTCGCTTTGGCTCGGGGTCCAAACGAGTCTCCTTCGCCGTCCTCGTCCTCGGGCTTCCGCGGGGAGGGTGCTGTCCGAAGGTGTCGGGAGGGCCATCGCGGGGAGCCCCGGCCGGAATTTCACCGACGGACACGGGCGGAGAGAGGCCGGCGGGCTCCCGTGCACCTCAGCCGGACTGTGCACTGCGGCAGGTGCAGCCAGGAAGCCGGCCCAGACAGCCAGCCAGCGGCTCTTATAAAGGCCCACAGGCAGGCAGGCTCCACCCCTTCATGAATGGCGGTGAGCCCTGGGACAGCCCGCCCCCCCAGGAAGGGCCCCATGGCCTTGAGGTCAGGGGCGGGGGGGGGGGGGGGGTGGGCGGTTGAGGGTGGGGCGGGGGAGGGCGTGGTGATGGTGGTGGTGGGGCCGGAGAGACGAAGCGGAAGGGGGAGAGGGGGAAGGGGTGAGGGGGGCGCGTTTCGGGGGCTGGCTCTCCGGACCTCTCCAGGAATCCCGCGGGAACTGGAAGCCGCTCTCTGGGCTCCCACGCGTCTTCAGCAGGGAGAAACCAGCCTGGAAGGGTGGAGGGGAGTGTGGAAATGAACCTCCGTGGGAGTCTTGAGTTTTCCAGGCCCTCTCTCCGTGAGGGAGGCAATGCCCGTGGGTGTCGCCGTTGCCGGGACAGTCTCACACACGCAGGCGCGTGGCTCTGGTTCATCTCCACGGAGAAGACCAGAGCGAGACCCCAGAGAGAAGATACATCCCCGGCGTGATGGCCTGACGATGGATTCCTGTGTCCGGCAACATGGGGAGGCTGCAGTGTGGCCGGTGTGGAAACTGGCAAGGAGAGCGAAGGCGCCACGCCGGTCTTCCACCCTTCCCTGGGATGTTTCTGGGTGCCCGCAGAGCTCCGGGAGCAAACAGTCAGCATGGCCAGCCTTCCGGGGGCCGGAGAGACGTGAGCAACAGGCCCCCTTGCAGAGGGCAAAGCAACGTGGAATCCAAAATCACGCCTCAGTCGTCCTGAGTGTGGCTCCTCCGTGGTCGGCGCTGTCGGCCTGGCGCTCCGTTGCAGGGCTCAGCCCGGGGATGTGCGGTCTGTGCACCAGGCGGTTGAAAACCCGACGGCAACCCGAGTCCCGGTCCTTTGTCTCTGAGGAAACCGCCCATTCCTTGGGCCACCGAATCGGGGCGAATGAGTGCCCCGCCGGCCGACGCGGCGGCGGCTGTGGGCCCAGCCCTCAGCCGGCGCCGGGCGCTTACCGTTTTCCCGGAGCGCGGGGGTCCCGTCGCTCCCGGAGGCCGAAGGCCGCTTTTCCTCTCTGCCTTCCTCCCTCTGTCCCTGGCTCCCTCCCGCCCGCCCCCTGTCCCTGCGTCGCTCTGTCTTTCCCTCCGTTCCTCACTGCCTCCCTCTCTCCCACCCTCCCTCCCTCCTAACGTCCCTCCGCCCATCCTTCCGCCCCTCTAGGTCTCCCGTTCCTCTCTCCATCTCTGCCCGCCTTCCCTCCCGCCTGGAACGGTCAGCGTCCCCGGTGTGCGCGGGGCCTGCGGTCGGCGTTCCGCCGGCGGGCGCTCCATGGTGGCAGCTGGGAGGCTGCAGGGGCACGGACGGGCGAGCGACGGTGGAGCGGAGGCGCAGAGGAGGCGAGCCGCGGGAGGGATGGCAGGCCCGGACGCTGCGCGGGCCCGGTGTTTGGCGGGACGGGGGTCTCCACCCAGCCCAGGGGAGGACGACGCATTTTCCGGGGGTGGGGGGTGGGGGTGGGGGTGGGGAGGGGGTGGTCAGGCGTGGGTGGGGTGGTGGAAAGCCATGAGAGCTCTGCCCGGGCTGCTCCCACAGCCTAGGCGGCTGCCCGCAAACCCGCGCGTGCGCAGTAGGCGGCCCACCTGCCGCTACCTGGGCCGGCTCTGGGATCCCCGGGATGCCCAGGAAAGAATGGCAGTTCTCCGCTGTGTGGAGTCTCTCGCCGGGCCTAGACCTAGAAGGCAGGAATCCCAGGCGGGTCAGCCCGGCGGGGAAGACACGCCGCTCCATACCCAGCCAGGTGTTCCCCGCGAAAGAGAGGCCACCGCCCTGCCCCGACCCGACCCGACCCGACCCCGTCCCAACCCCGCGTCCTAAAGCTCCTCCAGCAGAGCCCGGTATTCTTCCTCGCTGAGGGGTGCTTCCAGCGAGGCGGCCTCTTCCAAGGCCTCCAGCTCCCCCGGGGCCTCCGTTTCTAGGAAAGGTTGCGCCTGCTGCAGAAACTCCGGGCTCGCCAGGAGCTCATCCAGCAGCAGGCCGGAGGGGAGTGCAGACGAGCGCCCCGGCTCCTGGAGCGCCTGGGAGGGCGCCCGGATGCCTTGCATCTGCCCCTGCCGCGCGGAGGCCTCCGGGGGCGCGGGCTGGGGAGGTGGAGCTGCCCCCGCTTGGGGTTCCCACGCCGCCCCGGCGACCTGGGGACCCCGGCCCCAGCCCCACCACGGACTCCCCTGGGACGTGGGTGGCGCAAGCACACCTTGGCCCTGTGGCCCCGCTTGCGCGGGCCCAGGCTGTCCCACCGCGCAAGGGCCCGGCGGGCCGTGGCGCTGCGGGTCCCGGTCCTCCCGGCATTTGCCCGGCTGCGGCTGCGGAGGCCACCGAGGAGTCTGAGGGTGGGAGAGCGCCCCTTCCGGAGGAGCCGGGGCAGCGTAGGCAAAATCCCCGCGTGCCGGGGCAGGTTGGGAGATCCCCTCTGCCGGCGCGGCCTGGCTGGGCTGGAGCACGGGGACGGCCCTCGCTCCCTGGCTCACGAAAGCCCCCTGTGGGAGAGCCCCAGGCGCGCAGGGCACGTGGGGTGCGGGAAGCCCCGTTCCCCACGCCCCGGTGTGGGCGCAGGCGACCCACGAGGGAGCAGGGTGACACCCGCCGGGGGCCGCGTTGCACGGGCCGCCTGCGTGCGCGGGCGCCCTGCCACCCTGTCCCGGGTGCCTGGCCCTTCGATTCTGAAACCAGATCTGAATCCTGGACTCCGGGAGGCCCGTCTCTCTGGCCAGCTCTTCCCTGGCGGCGATGTCTGGAAAGCGATCCTTCTCAAAGGCTCGGAGGAGCAGGGCGGTCTGGGATCCGGTGACGGCGGTCCGCTTTCGCCTGCCTTCTTGCGGGCCGCGTCTCCCGGGCCAGGGCCGAGATTCCCGCCGGTGCTGCCTCAGCTGGCGTGACCTCTCATTCTGAAACCAAATCTGGACCCTGGGCTCCGGAATGCCGATAGCCTGGGCCAGCCGTTCTCTGGTGGCGATGCCCGGATACGGGTTCCGCTCAAAGCAGGCTCGCAGGGCCTCGCTTTGGCTCGGGGTCCAAACGAGTCTCCTTCGCCGTCCTCGTCCTCGGGCTTCCGCGGGGAGGGTGCTGTCCGAAGGTGTCGGGAGGGCCATCGCGGGGAGCCCCGGCCGGAATTTCACCGACGGACACGGGCGGAGAGAGGCCGGCGGGCTCCCGTGCACCTCAGCCGGACTGTGCACTGCGGCAGGTGCAGCCAGGAAGCCGGCCCAGACAGCCAGCCAGCGGCTCTTATAAAGGCCCACAGGCAGGCAGGCTCCACCCCTTCATGAATGGCGGTGAGCCCTGGGACAGCCCGCCCCCCCAGGAAGGGCCCCATGGCCTTGAGGTCAGGGGCGGGGGGGGGGGGGGGGTGGGCGGTTGAGGGTGGGGCGGGGGAGGGCGTGGTGATGGTGGTGGTGGGGCCGGAGAGACGAAGCGGAAGGGGGAGAGGGGGAAGGGGTGAGGGGGGCGCGTTTCGGGGGCTGGCTCTCCGGACCTCTCCAGGAATCCCGCGGGAACTGGAAGCCGCTCTCTGGGCTCCCACGCGTCTTCAGCAGGGAGAAACCAGCCTGGAAGGGTGGAGGGGAGTGTGGAAATGAACCTCCGTGGGAGTCTTGAGTTTTCCAGGCCCTCTCTCCGTGAGGGAGGCAATGCCCGTGGGTGTCGCCGTTGCCGGGACAGTCTCACACACGCAGGCGCGTGGCTCTGGTTCATCTCCACGGAGAAGACCAGAGCGAGACCCCAGAGAGAAGATACATCCCCGGCGTGATGGCCTGACGATGGATTCCTGTGTCCGGCAACATGGGGAGGCTGCAGTGTGGCCGGTGTGGAAACTGGCAAGGAGAGCGAAGGCGCCACGCCGGTCTTCCACCCTTCCCTGGGATGTTTCTGGGTGCCCGCAGAGCTCCGGGAGCAAACAGTCAGCATGGCCAGCCTTCCGGGGGCCGGAGAGACGTGAGCAACAGGCCCCCTTGCAGAGGGCAAAGCAACGTGGAATCCAAAATCACGCCTCAGTCGTCCTGAGTGTGGCTCCTCCGTGGTCGGCGCTGTCGGCCTGGCGCTCCGTTGCAGGGCTCAGCCCGGGGATGTGCGGTCTGTGCACCAGGCGGTTGAAAACCCGACGGCAACCCGAGTCCCGGTCCTTTGTCTCTGAGGAAACCGCCCATTCCTTGGGCCACCGAATCGGGGCGAATGAGTGCCCCGCCGGCCGACGCGGCGGCGGCTGTGGGCCCAGCCCTCAGCCGGCGCCGGGCGCTTACCGTTTTCCCGGAGCGCGGGGGTCCCGTCGCTCCCGGAGGCCGAAGGCCGCTTTTCCTCTCTGCCTTCCTCCCTCTGTCCCTGGCTCCCTCCCGCCCGCCCCCTGTCCCTGCGTCGCTCTGTCTTTCCCTCCGTTCCTCACTGCCTCCCTCTCTCCCACCCTCCCTCCCTCCTAACGTCCCTCCGCCCATCCTTCCGCCCCTCTAGGTCTCCCGTTCCTCTCTCCATCTCTGCCCGCCTTCCCTCCCGCCTGGAACGGTCAGCGTCCCCGGTGTGCGCGGGGCCTGCGGTCGGCGTTCCGCCGGCGGGCGCTCCATGGTGGCAGCTGGGAGGCTGCAGGGGCACGGACCGGCGAGCGACGGTGGAGCGGAGGCGCAGAGGAGGCGAGCCGCGGGAGGGATGGCAGGCCCGGACGCTGCGCGGGCCCGGTGTTTGGCGGGACGGGGGTCTCCACCCAGCCCAGGGGAGGACGACGCATTTTCCGGGGGTGGGGGGTGGGGGTGGGGGTGGGGAGGGGGTGGTCAGGCGTGGGTGGGGTGGTGGAAAGCCATGAGAGCTCTGCCCGGGCTGCTCCCACAGCCTAGGCGGCTGCCCGCAAACCCGCGCGTGCGCAGTAGGCGGCCCACCTGCCGCTACCTGGGCCGGCTCTGGGATCCCCGGGATGCCCAGGAAAGAATGGCAGTTCTCCGCTGTGTGGAGTCTCTCGCCGGGCCTAGACCTAGAAGGCAGGAATCCCAGGCGGGTCAGCCCGGCGGGGAAGACACGCCGCTCCATACCCAGCCAGGTGTTCCCCGCGAAAGAGAGGCCACCGCCCTGCCCCGACCCGACCCGACCCGACCCCGTCCCAACCCCGCGTCCTAAAGCTCCTCCAGCAGAGCCCGGTATTCTTCCTCGCTGAGGGGTGCTTCCAGCGAGGCGGCCTCTTCCAAGGCCTCCAGCTCCCCCGGGGCCTCCGTTTCTAGGAAAGGTTGCGCCTGCTGCAGAAACTCCGGGCTCGCCAGGAGCTCATCCAGCAGCAGGCCGGAGGGGAGTGCAGACGAGCGCCCCGGCTCCTGGAGCGCCTGGGAGGGCGCCCGGATGCCTTGCATCTGCCCCTGCCGCGCGGAGGCCTCCGGGGGCGCGGGCTGGGGAGGTGGAGCTGCCCCCGCTTGGGGTTCCCACGCCGCCCCGGCGACCTGGGGACCCCGGCCCCAGCCCCACCACGGACTCCCCTGGGACGTGGGTGGCGCAAGCACACCTTGGCCCTGTGGCCCCGCTTGCGCGGGCCCAGGCTGTCCCACCGCGCAAGGGCCCGGCGGGCCGTGGCGCTGCGGGTCCCGGTCCTCCCGGCATTTGCCCGGCTGCGGCTGCGGAGGCCACCGAGGAGTCTGAGGGTGGGAGAGCGCCCCTTCCGGAGGAGCCGGGGCAGCGTAGGCAAAATCCCCGCGTGCCGGGGCAGGTTGGGAGATCCCCTCTGCCGGCGCGGCCTGGCTGGGCTGGAGCACGGGGACGGCCCTCGCTCCCTGGCTCACGAAAGCCCCCTGTGGGAGAGCCCCAGGCGCGCAGGGCACGTGGGGTGCGGGAAGCCCCGTTCCCCACGCCCCGGTGTGGGCGCAGGCGACCCACGAGGGAGCAGGGTGACACCCGCCGGGGGCCGCGTTGCACGGGCCGCCTGCGTGCGCGGGCGCCCTGCCACCCTGTCCCGGGTGCCTGGCCCTTCGATTCTGAAACCAGATCTGAATCCTGGACTCCGGGAGGCCCGTCTCTCTGGCCAGCTCTTCCCTGGCGGCGATGTCTGGAAAGCGATCCTTCTCAAAGGCTCGGAGGAGCAGGGCGGTCTGGGATCCGGTGACGGCGGTCCGCTTTCGCCTGCCTTCTTGCGGGCCGCGTCTCCCGGGCCAGGGCCGAGATTCCCGCCGGTGCTGCCTCAGCTGGCGTGACCTCTCATTCTGAAACCAAATCTGGACCCTGGGCTCCGGAATGCCGATAGCCTGGGCCAGCCGTTCTCTGGTGGCGATGCCCGGATACGGGTTCCGCTCAAAGCAGGCTCGCAGGGCCTCGCTTTGGCTCGGGGTCCAAACGAGTCTCCTTCGCCGTCCTCGTCCTCGGGCTTCCGCGGGGAGGGTGCTGTCCGAAGGTGTCGGGAGGGCCATCGCGGGGAGCCCCGGCCGGAATTTCACCGACGGACACGGGCGGAGAGAGGCCGGCGGGCTCCCGTGCACCTCAGCCGGACTGTGCACTGCGGCAGGTGCAGCCAGGAAGCCGGCCCAGACAGCCAGCCAGCGGCTCTTATAAAGGCCCACAGGCAGGCAGGCTCCACCCCTTCATGAATGGCGGTGAGCCCTGGGACAGCCCGCCCCCCCAGGAAGGGCCCCATGGCCTTGAGGTCAGGGGCGGGGGGGGGGGGGGGTGGGCGGTTGAGGGTGGGGCGGGGGAGGGCGTGGTGATGGTGGTGGTGGGGCCGGAGAGACGAAGCGGAAGGGGGAGAGGGGGAAGGGGTGAGGGGGGCGCGTTTCGGGGGCTGGCTCTCCGGACCTCTCCAGGAATCCCGCGGGAACTGGAAGCCGCTCTCTGGGCTCCCACGCGTCTTCAGCAGGGAGAAACCAGCCTGGAAGGGTGGAGGGGAGTGTGGAAATGAACCTCCGTGGGAGTCTTGAGTTTTCCAGGCCCTCTCTCCGTGAGGGAGGCAATGCCCGTGGGTGTCGCCGTTGCCGGGACAGTCTCACACACGCAGGCGCGTGGCTCTGGTTCATCTCCACGGAGAAGACCAGAGCGAGACCCCAGAGAGAAGATACATCCCCGGCGTGATGGCCTGACGATGGATTCCTGTGTCCGGCAACATGGGGAGGCTGCAGTGTGGCCGGTGTGGAAACTGGCAAGGAGAGCGAAGGCGCCACGCCGGTCTTCCACCCTTCCCTGGGATGTTTCTGGGTGCCCGCAGAGCTCCGGGAGCAAACAGTCAGCATGGCCAGCCTTCCGGGGGCCGGAGAGACGTGAGCAACAGGCCCCCTTGCAGAGGGCAAAGCAACGTGGAATCCAAAATCACGCCTCAGTCGTCCTGAGTGTGGCTCCTCCGTGGTCGGCGCTGTCGGCCTGGCGCTCCGTTGCAGGGCTCAGCCTGGGGATGTGCGGTCTGTGCACCAGGCGGTTGAAAACCCGACGGCAACCCGAGTCCCGGTCCTTTGTCTCTGAGGAAACCGCCCATTCCTTGGGCCACCGAATCGGGGCGAATGAGTGCCCCGCCGGCCGACGCGGCGGCGGCTGTGGGCCCAGCCCTCAGCCGGCGCCGGGCGCTTACCGTTTTCCCGGAGCGCGGGGGTCCCGTCGCTCCCGGAGGCCGAAGGCCGCTTTTCCTCTCTGCCTTCCTCCCTCTGTCCCTGGCTCCCTCCCGCCCGCCCCCTGTCCCTGCGTCGCTCTGTCTTTCCCTCCGTTCCTCACTGCCTCCCTCTCTCCCACCCTCCCTCCCTCCTAACGTCCCTCCGCCCATCCTTCCGCCCCTCTAGGTCTCCCGTTCCTCTCTCCATCTCTGCCCGCCTTCCCTCCCGCCTGGAACGGTCAGCGTCCCCGGTGTGCGCGGGGCCTGCGGTCGGCGTTCCGCCGGCGGGCGCTCCATGGTGGCAGCTGGGAGGCTGCAGGGGCACGGACGGGCGAGCGACGGTGGAGCGGAGGCGCAGAGGAGGCGAGCCGCGGGAGGGATGGCAGGCCCGGACGCTGCGCGGGCCCGGTGTTTGGCGGGACGGGGGTCTCCACCCAGCCCAGGGGAGGACGACGCATTTTCCGGGGGTGGGGGGTGGGGGTGGGGGTGGGGAGGGGGTGGTCAGGCGTGGGTGGGGTGGTGGAAAGCCATGAGAGCTCTGCCCGGGCTGCTCCCACAGCCTAGGCGGCTGCCCGCAAACCCGCGCGTGCGCAGTAGGCGGCCCACCTGCCGCTACCTGGGCCGGCTCTGGGATCCCCGGGATGCCCAGGAAAGAATGGCAGTTCTCCGCTGTGTGGAGTCTCTCGCCGGGCCTAGACCTAGAAGGCAGGAATCCCAGGCGGGTCAGCCCGGCGGGGAAGACACGCCGCTCCATACCCAGCCAGGTGTTCCCCGCGAAAGAGAGGCCACCGCCCTGCCCCGACCCGACCCGACCCGACCCCGTCCCAACCCCGCGTCCTAAAGCTCCTCCAGCAGAGCCCGGTATTCTTCCTCGCTGAGGGGTGCTTCCAGCGAGGCGGCCTCTTCCAAGGCCTCCAGCTCCCCCGGGGCCTCCGTTTCTAGGAAAGGTTGCGCCTGCTGCAGAAACTCCGGGCTCGCCAGGAGCTCATCCAGCAGCAGGCCGGAGGGGAGTGCAGACGAGCGCCCCGGCTCCTGGAGCGCCTGGGAGGGCGCCCGGATGCCTTGCATCTGCCCCTGCCGCGCGGAGGCCTCCGGGGGCGCGGGCTGGGGAGGTGGAGCTGCCCCCGCTTGGGGTTCCCACGCCGCCCCGGCGACCTGGGGACCCCGGCCCCAGCCCCACCACGGACTCCCCTGGGACGTGGGTGGCGCAAGCACACCTTGGCCCTGTGGCCCCGCTTGCGCGGGCCCAGGCTGTCCCACCGCGCAAGGGCCCGGCGGGCCGTGGCGCTGCGGGTCCCGGTCCTCCCGGCATTTGCCCGGCTGCGGCTGCGGAGGCCACCGAGGAGTCTGAGGGTGGGAGAGCGCCCCTTCCGGAGGAGCCGGGGCAGCGTAGGCAAAATCCCCGCGTGCCGGGGCAGGTTGGGAGATCCCCTCTGCCGGCGCGGCCTGGCTGGGCTGGAGCACGGGGACGGCCCTCGCTCCCTGGCTCACGAAAGCCCCCTGTGGGAGAGCCCCAGGCGCGCAGGGCACGTGGGGTGCGGGAAGCCCCGTTCCCCACGCCCCGGTGTGGGCGCAGGCGACCCACGAGGGAGCAGGGTGACACCCGCCGGGGGCCGCGTTGCACGGGCCGCCTGCGTGCGCGGGCGCCCTGCCACCCTGTCCCGGGTGCCTGGCCCTTCGATTCTGAAACCAGATCTGAATCCTGGACTCCGGGAGGCCCGTCTCTCTGGCCAGCTCTTCCCTGGCGGCGATGTCTGGAAAGCGATCCTTCTCAAAGGCTCGGAGGAGCAGGGCGGTCTGGGATCCGGTGACGGCGGTCCGCTTTCGCCTGCCTTCTTGCGGGCCGCGTCTCCCGGGCCAGGGCCGAGATTCCCGCCGGTGCTGCCTCAGCTGGCGTGACCTCTCATTCTGAAACCAAATCTGGACCCTGGGCTCCGGAATGCCGATAGCCTGGGCCAGCCGTTCTCTGGTGGCGATGCCCGGATACGGGTTCCGCTCAAAGCAGGCTCGCAGGGCCTCGCTTTGGCTCGGGGTCCAAACGAGTCTCCTTCGCCGTCCTCGTCCTCGGGCTTCCGCGGGGAGGGTGCTGTCCGAAGGTGTCGGGAGGGCCATCGCGGGGAGCCCCGGCCGGAATTTCACCGACGGACACGGGCGGAGAGAGGCCGGCGGGCTCCCGTGCACCTCAGCCGGACTGTGCACTGCGGCAGGTGCAGCCAGGAAGCCGGCCCAGACAGCCAGCCAGCGGCTCTTATAAAGGCCCACAGGCAGGCAGGCTCCACCCCTTCATGAATGGCGGTGAGCCCTGGGACAGCCCGCCCCCCCAGGAAGGGCCCCATGGCCTTGAGGTCAGGGGCGGGGGGGGGGGGGGGGTGGGCGGTTGAGGGTGGGGCGGGGGAGGGCGTGGTGATGGTGGTGGTGGGGCCGGAGAGACGAAGCGGAAGGGGGAGAGGGGGAAGGGGTGAGGGGGGCGCGTTTCGGGGGCTGGCTCTCCGGACCTCTCCAGGAATCCCGCGGGAACTGGAAGCCGCTCTCTGGGCTCCCACGCGTCTTCAGCAGGGAGAAACCAGCCTGGAAGGGTGGAGGGGAGTGTGGAAATGAACCTCCGTGGGAGTCTTGAGTTTTCCAGGCCCTCTCTCCGTGAGGGAGGCAATGCCCGTGGGTGTCGCCGTTGCCGGGACAGTCTCACACACGCAGGCGCGTGGCTCTGGTTCATCTCCACGGAGAAGACCAGAGCGAGACCCCAGAGAGAAGATACATCCCCGGCGTGATGGCCTGACGATGGATTCCTGTGTCCGGCAACATGGGGAGGCTGCAGTGTGGCCGGTGTGGAAACTGGCAAGGAGAGCGAAGGCGCCACGCCGGTCTTCCACCCTTCCCTGGGATGTTTCTGGGTGCCCGCAGAGCTCCGGGAGCAAACAGTCAGCATGGCCAGCCTTCCGGGGGCCGGAGAGACGTGAGCAACAGGCCCCCTTGCAGAGGGCAAAGCAACGTGGAATCCAAAATCACGCCTCAGTCGTCCTGAGTGTGGCTCCTCCGTGGTCGGCGCTGTCGGCCTGGCGCTCCGTTGCAGGGCTCAGCCTGGGGATGTGCGGTCTGTGCACCAGGCGGTTGAAAACCCGACGGCAACCCGAGTCCCGGTCCTTTGTCTCTGAGGAAACCGCCCATTCCTTGGGCCACCGAATCGGGGCGAATGAGTGCCCCGCCGGCCGACGCGGCGGCGGCTGTGGGCCCAGCCCTCAGCCGGCGCCGGGCGCTTACCGTTTTCCCGGAGCGCGGGGGTCCCGTCGCTCCCGGAGGCCGAAGGCCGCTTTTCCTCTCTGCCTTCCTCCCTCTGTCCCTGGCTCCCTCCCGCCCGCCCCCTGTCCCTGCGTCGCTCTGTCTTTCCCTCCGTTCCTCACTGCCTCCCTCTCTCCCACCCTCCCTCCCTCCTAACGTCCCTCCGCCCATCCTTCCGCCCCTCTAGGTCTCCCGTTCCTCTCTCCATCTCTGCCCGCCTTCCCTCCCGCCTGGAACGGTCAGCGTCCCCGGTGTGCGCGGGGCCTGCGGTCGGCGTTCCGCCGGCGGGCGCTCCATGGTGGCAGCTGGGAGGCTGCAGGGGCACGGACGGGCGAGCGACGGTGGAGCGGAGGCGCAGAGGAGGCGAGCCGCGGGAGGGATGGCAGGCCCGGACGCTGCGCGGGCCCGGTGTTTGGCGGGACGGGGGTCTCCACCCAGCCCAGGGGAGGACGACGCATTTTCCGGGGGTGGGGGGTGGGGGTGGGGGTGGGGAGGGGGTGGTCAGGCGTGGGTGGGGTGGTGGAAAGCCATGAGAGCTCTGCCCGGGCTGCTCCCACAGCCTAGGCGGCTGCCCGCAAACCCGCGCGTGCGCAGTAGGCGGCCCACCTGCCGCTACCTGGGCCGGCTCTGGGATCCCCGGGATGCCCAGGAAAGAATGGCAGTTCTCCGCTGTGTGGAGTCTCTCGCCGGGCCTAGACCTAGAAGGCAGGAATCCCAGGCGGGTCAGCCCGGCGGGGAAGACACGCCGCTCCATACCCAGCCAGGTGTTCCCCGCGAAAGAGAGGCCACCGCCCTGCCCCGACCCGACCCGACCCGACCCCGTCCCAACCCCGCGTCCTAAAGCTCCTCCAGCAGAGCCCGGTATTCTTCCTCGCTGAGGGGTGCTTCCAGCGAGGCGGCCTCTTCCAAGGCCTCCAGCTCCCCCGGGGCCTCCGTTTCTAGGAAAGGTTGCGCCTGCTGCAGAAACTCCGGGCTCGCCAGGAGCTCATCCAGCAGCAGGCCGGAGGGGAGTGCAGACGAGCGCCCCGGCTCCTGGAGCGCCTGGGAGGGCGCCCGGATGCCTTGCATCTGCCCCTGCCGCGCGGAGGCCTCCGGGGGCGCGGGCTGGGGAGGTGGAGCTGCCCCCGCTTGGGGTTCCCACGCCGCCCCGGCGACCTGGGGACCCCGGCCCCAGCCCCACCACGGACTCCCCTGGGACGTGGGTGGCGCAAGCACACCTTGGCCCTGTGGCCCCGCTTGCGCGGGCCCAGGCTGTCCCACCGCGCAAGGGCCCGGCGGGCCGTGGCGCTGCGGGTCCCGGTCCTCCCGGCATTTGCCCGGCTGCGGCTGCGGAGGCCACCGAGGAGTCTGAGGGTGGGAGAGCGCCCCTTCCGGAGGAGCCGGGGCAGCGTAGGCAAAATCCCCGCGTGCCGGGGCAGGTTGGGAGATCCCCTCTGCCGGCGGGGCCTGGCTGGGCTGGAGCACGGGGACGGCCCTCGCTCCCTGGCTCACGAAAGCCCCCTGTGGGAGAGCCCCAGGCGCGCAGGGCACGTGGGGTGCGGGAAGCCCCGTTCCCCACGCCCCGGTGTGGGCGCAGGCGACCCACGAGGGAGCAGGGTGACACCCGCCGGGGGCCGCGTTGCACGGGCCGCCTGCGTGCGCGGGCGCCCTGCCACCCTGTCCCGGGTGCCTGGCCCTTCGATTCTGAAACCAGATCTGAATCCTGGACTCCGGGAGGCCCGTCTCTCTGGCCAGCTCTTCCCTGGCGGCGATGTCTGGAAAGCGATCCTTCTCAAAGGCTCGGAGGAGCAGGGCGGTCTGGGATCCGGTGACGGCGGTCCGCTTTCGCCTGCCTTCTTGCGGGCCGCGTCTCCCGGGCCAGGGCCGAGATTCCCGCCGGTGCTGCCTCAGCTGGCGTGACCTCTCATTCTGAAACCAAATCTGGACCCTGGGCTCCGGAATGCCGATAGCCTGGGCCAGCCGTTCTCTGGTGGCGATGCCCGGATACGGGTTCCGCTCAAAGCAGGCTCGCAGGGCCTCGCTTTGGCTCGGGGTCCAAACGAGTCTCCTTCGCCGTCCTCGTCCTCGGGCTTCCGCGGGGAGGGTGCTGTCCGAAGGTGTCGGGAGGGCCATCGCGGGGAGCCCCGGCCGGAATTTCACCGACGGACACGGGCGGAGAGAGGCCGGCGGGCTCCCGTGCACCTCAGCCGGACTGTGCACTGCGGCAGGTGCAGCCAGGAAGCCGGCCCAGACAGCCAGCCAGCGGCTCTTATAAAGGCCCACAGGCAGGCAGGCTCCACCCCTTCATGAATGGCGGTGAGCCCTGGGACAGCCCGCCCCCCCAGGAAGGGCCCCATGGCCTTGAGGTCAGGGGCGGGGGGGGGGGGGGGGGTGGGCGGTTGAGGGTGGGGCGGGGGAGGGCGTGGTGATGGTGGTGGTGGGGCCGGAGAGACGAAGCGGAAGGGGGAGAGGGGGAAGGGGTGAGGGGGGCGCGTTTCGGGGGCTGGCTCTCCGGACCTCTCCAGGAATCCCGCGGGAACTGGAAGCCGCTCTCTGGGCTCCCACGCGTCTTCAGCAGGGAGAAACCAGCCTGGAAGGGTGGAGGGGAGTGTGGAAATGAACCTCCGTGGGAGTCTTGAGTTTTCCAGGCCCTCTCTCCGTGAGGGAGGCAATGCCCGTGGGTGTCGCCGTTGCCGGGACAGTCTCACACACGCAGGCGCGTGGCTCTGGTTCATCTCCACGGAGAAGACCAGAGCGAGACCCCAGAGAGAAGATACATCCCCGGCGTGATGGCCTGACGATGGATTCCTGTGTCCGGCAACATGGGGAGGCTGCAGTGTGGCCGGTGTGGAAACTGGCAAGGAGAGCGAAGGCGCCACGCCGGTCTTCCACCCTTCCCTGGGATGTTTCTGGGTGCCCGCAGAGCTCCGGGAGCAAACAGTCAGCATGGCCAGCCTTCCGGGGGCCGGAGAGACGTGAGCAACAGGCCCCCTTGCAGAGGGCAAAGCAACGTGGAATCCAAAATCACGCCTCAGTCGTCCTGAGTGTGGCTCCTCCGTGGTCGGCGCTGTCGGCCTGGCGCTCCGTTGCAGGGCTCAGCCCGGGGATGTGCGGTCTGTGCACCAGGCGGTTGAAAACCCGACGGCAACCCGAGTCCCGGTCCTTTGTCTCTGAGGAAACCGCCCATTCCTTGGGCCACCGAATCGGGGCGAATGAGTGCCCCGCCGGCCGACGCGGCGGCGGCTGTGGGCCCAGCCCTCAGCCGGCGCCGGGCGCTTACCGTTTTCCCGGAGCGCGGGGGTCCCGTCGCTCCCGGAGGCCGAAGGCCGCTTTTCCTCTCTGCCTTCCTCCCTCTGTCCCTGGCTCCCTCCCGCCCGCCCCCTGTCCCTGCGTCGCTCTGTCTTTCCCTCCGTTCCTCACTGCCTCCCTCTCTCCCACCCTCCCTCCCTCCTAACGTCCCTCCGCCCATCCTTCCGCCCCTCTAGGTCTCCCGTTCCTCTCTCCATCTCTGCCCGCCTTCCCTCCCGCCTGGAACGGTCAGCGTCCCCGGTGTGCGCGGGGCCTGCGGTCGGCGTTCCGCCGGCGGGCGCTCCATGGTGGCAGCTGGGAGGCTGCAGGGGCACGGACGGGCGAGCGACGGTGGAGCGGAGGCGCAGAGGAGGCGAGCCGCGGGAGGGATGGCAGGCCCGGACGCTGCGCGGGCCCGGTGTTTGGCGGGACGGGGGTCTCCACCCAGCCCAGGGGAGGACGACGCATTTTCCGGGGGTGGGGGGTGGGGGTGGGGGTGGGGAGGGGGTGGTCAGGCGTGGGTGGGGTGGTGGAAAGCCATGAGAGCTCTGCCCGGGCTGCTCCCACAGCCTAGGCGGCTGCCCGCAAACCCGCGCGTGCGCAGTAGGCGGCCCACCTGCCGCTACCTGGGCCGGCTCTGGGATCCCCGGGATGCCCAGGAAAGAATGGCAGTTCTCCGCTGTGTGGAGTCTCTCGCCGGGCCTAGACCTAGAAGGCAGGAATCCCAGGCGGGTCAGCCCGGCGGGGAAGACACGCCGCTCCATACCCAGCCAGGTGTTCCCCGCGAAAGAGAGGCCACCGCCCTGCCCCGACCCGACCCGACCCGACCCCGTCCCAACCCCGCGTCCTAAAGCTCCTCCAGCAGAGCCCGGTATTCTTCCTCGCTGAGGGGTGCTTCCAGCGAGGCGGCCTCTTCCAAGGCCTCCAGCTCCCCCGGGGCCTCCGTTTCTAGGAAAGGTTGCGCCTGCTGCAGAAACTCCGGGCTCGCCAGGAGCTCATCCAGCAGCAGGCCGGAGGGGAGTGCAGACGAGCGCCCCGGCTCCTGGAGCGCCTGGGAGGGCGCCCGGATGCCTTGCATCTGCCCCTGCCGCGCGGAGGCCTCCGGGGGCGCGGGCTGGGGAGGTGGAGCTGCCCCCGCTTGGGGTTCCCACGCCGCCCCGGCGACCTGGGGACCCCGGCCCCAGCCCCACCACGGACTCCCCTGGGACGTGGGTGGCGCAAGCACACCTTGGCCCTGTGGCCCCGCTTGCGCGGGCCCAGGCTGTCCCACCGCGCAAGGGCCCGGCGGGCCGTGGCGCTGCGGGTCCCGGTCCTCCCGGCATTTGCCCGGCTGCGGCTGCGGAGGCCACCGAGGAGTCTGAGGGTGGGAGAGCGCCCCTTCCGGAGGAGCCGGGGCAGCGTAGGCAAAATCCCCGCGTGCCGGGGCAGGTTGGGAGATCCCCTCTGCCGGCGCGGCCTGGCTGGGCTGGAGCACGGGGACGGCCCTCGCTCCCTGGCTCACGAAAGCCCCCTGTGGGAGAGCCCCAGGCGCGCAGGGCACGTGGGGTGCGGGAAGCCCCGTTCCCCACGCCCCGGTGTGGGCGCAGGCGACCCACGAGGGAGCAGGGTGACACCCGCCGGGGGCCGCGTTGCACGGGCCGCCTGCGTGCGCGGGCGCCCTGCCACCCTGTCCCGGGTGCCTGGCCCTTCGATTCTGAAACCAGATCTGAATCCTGGACTCCGGGAGGCCCGTCTCTCTGGCCAGCTCTTCCCTGGCGGCGATGTCTGGAAAGCGATCCTTCTCAAAGGCTCGGAGGAGCAGGGCGGTCTGGGATCCGGTGACGGCGGTCCGCTTTCGCCTGCCTTCTTGCGGGCCGCGTCTCCCGGGCCAGGGCCGAGATTCCCGCCGGTGCTGCCTCAGCTGGCGTGACCTCTCATTCTGAAACCAAATCTGGACCCTGGGCTCCGGAATGCCGATAGCCTGGGCCAGCCGTTCTCTGGTGGCGATGCCCGGATACGGGTTCCGCTCAAAGCAGGCTCGCAGGGCCTCGCTTTGGCTCGGGGTCCAAACGAGTCTCCTTCGCCGTCCTCGTCCTCGGGCTTCCGCGGGGAGGGTGCTGTCCGAAGGTGTCGGGAGGGCCATCGCGGGGAGCCCCGGCCGGAATTTCACCGACGGACACGGGCGGAGAGAGGCCGGCGGGCTCCCGTGCACCTCAGCCGGACTGTGCACTGCGGCAGGTGCAGCCAGGAAGCCGGCCCAGACAGCCAGCCAGCGGCTCTTATAAAGGCCCACAGGCAGGCAGGCTCCACCCCTTCATGAATGGCGGTGAGCCCTGGGACAGCCCGCCCCCCCAGGAAGGGCCCCATGGCCTTGAGGTCAGGGGCGGGGGGGGGGGGGGGGTGGGCGGTTGAGGGTGGGGCGGGGGAGGGCGTGGTGATGGTGGTGGTGGGGCCGGAGAGACGAAGCGGAAGGGGGAGAGGGGGAAGGGGTGAGGGGGGCGCGTTTCGGGGGCTGGCTCTCCGGACCTCTCCAGGAATCCCGCGGGAACTGGAAGCCGCTCTCTGGGCTCCCACGCGTCTTCAGCAGGGAGAAACCAGCCTGGAAGGGTGGAGGGGAGTGTGGAAATGAACCTCCGTGGGAGTCTTGAGTTTTCCAGGCCCTCTCTCCGTGAGGGAGGCAATGCCCGTGGGTGTCGCCGTTGCCGGGACAGTCTCACACACGCAGGCGCGTGGCTCTGGTTCATCTCCACGGAGAAGACCAGAGCGAGACCCCAGAGAGAAGATACATCCCCGGCGTGATGGCCTGACGATGGATTCCTGTGTCCGGCAACATGGGGAGGCTGCAGTGTGGCCGGTGTGGAAACTGGCAAGGAGAGCGAAGGCGCCACGCCGGTCTTCCACCCTTCCCTGGGATGTTTCTGGGTGCCCGCAGAGCTCCGGGAGCAAACAGTCAGCATGGCCAGCCTTCCGGGGGCCGGAGAGACGTGAGCAACAGGCCCCCTTGCAGAGGGCAAAGCAACGTGGAATCCAAAATCACGCCTCAGTCGTCCTGAGTGTGGCTCCTCCGTGGTCGGCGCTGTCGGCCTGGCGCTCCGTTGCAGGGCTCAGCCCGGGGATGTGCGGTCTGTGCACCAGGCGGTTGAAAACCCGACGGCAACCCGAGTCCCGGTCCTTTGTCTCTGAGGAAACCGCCCATTCCTTGGGCCACCGAATCGGGGCGAATGAGTGCCCCGCCGGCCGACGCGGCGGCGGCTGTGGGCCCAGCCCTCAGCCGGCGCCGGGCGCTTACCGTTTTCCCGGAGCGCGGGGGTCCCGTCGCTCCCGGAGGCCGAAGGCCGCTTTTCCTCTCTGCCTTCCTCCCTCTGTCCCTGGCTCCCTCCCGCCCGCCCCCTGTCCCTGCGTCGCTCTGTCTTTCCCTCCGTTCCTCACTGCCTCCCTCTCTCCCACCCTCCCTCCCTCCTAACGTCCCTCCGCCCATCCTTCCGCCCCTCTAGGTCTCCCGTTCCTCTCTCCATCTCTGCCCGCCTTCCCTCCCGCCTGGAACGGTCAGCGTCCCCGGTGTGCGCGGGGCCTGCGGTCGGCGTTCCGCCGGCGGGCGCTCCATGGTGGCAGCTGGGAGGCTGCAGGGGCACGGACGGGCGAGCGACGGTGGAGCGGAGGCGCAGAGGAGGCGAGCCGCGGGAGGGATGGCAGGCCCGGACGCTGCGCGGGCCCGGTGTTTGGCGGGACGGGGGTCTCCACCCAGCCCAGGGGAGGACGACGCATTTTCCGGGGGTGGGGGGTGGGGGTGGGGGTGGGGAGGGGGTGGTCAGGCGTGGGTGGGGTGGTGGAAAGCCATGAGAGCTCTGCCCGGGCTGCTCCCACAGCCTAGGCGGCTGCCCGCAAACCCGCGCGTGCGCAGTAGGCGGCCCACCTGCCGCTACCTGGGCCGGCTCTGGGATCCCCGGGATGCCCAGGAAAGAATGGCAGTTCTCCGCTGTGTGGAGTCTCTCGCCGGGCCTAGACCTAGAAGGCAGGAATCCCAGGCGGGTCAGCCCGGCGGGGAAGACACGCCGCTCCATACCCAGCCAGGTGTTCCCCGCGAAAGAGAGGCCACCGCCCTGCCCCGACCCGACCCGACCCGACCCCGTCCCAACCCCGCGTCCTAAAGCTCCTCCAGCAGAGCCCGGTATTCTTCCTCGCTGAGGGGTGCTTCCAGCGAGGCGGCCTCTTCCAAGGCCTCCAGCTCCCCCGGGGCCTCCGTTTCTAGGAAAGGTTGCGCCTGCTGCAGAAACTCCGGGCTCGCCAGGAGCTCATCCAGCAGCAGGCCGGAGGGGAGTGCAGACGAGCGCCCCGGCTCCTGGAGCGCCTGGGAGGGCGCCCGGATGCCTTGCATCTGCCCCTGCCGCGCGGAGGCCTCCGGGGGCGCGGGCTGGGGAGGTGGAGCTGCCCCCGCTTGGGGTTCCCACGCCGCCCCGGCGACCTGGGGACCCCGGCCCCAGCCCCACCACGGACTCCCCTGGGACGTGGGTGGCGCAAGCACACCTTGGCCCTGTGGCCCCGCTTGCGCGGGCCCAGGCTGTCCCACCGCGCAAGGGCCCGGCGGGCCGTGGCGCTGCGGGTCCCGGTCCTCCCGGCATTTGCCCGGCTGCGGCTGCGGAGGCCACCGAGGAGTCTGAGGGTGGGAGAGCGCCCCTTCCGGAGGAGCCGGGGCAGCGTAGGCAAAATCCCCGCGTGCCGGGGCAGGTTGGGAGATCCCCTCTGCCGGCGCGGCCTGGCTGGGCTGGAGCACGGGGACGGCCCTCGCTCCCTGGCTCACGAAAGCCCCCTGTGGGAGAGCCCCAGGCGCGCAAATCCCGATGCCTCCACATCTCCCCTCACACACTTCTTATTTGAGGTACAACAGATTTATAAAAAATGGCATAAGGGTCTCCAGAGGTGTGCAGAGATTTTCCCATATCCCCAAATGCAATGACAAACTGTTCAGATCATTTCTGTTCTCGCAAGGTTCTGGGAGGAATTTGGCTCTCAGTGCGAATACATTGGAAGATTCTGGGAGGGAGAGAAAAAGCCTTGGATGATTGCAGAGTTGAAGAAGCATAAGAGAGGAAATGCTCCTCTGTTACGGCAAGAAAAATAAAATTAGCTTTTTCCAAAACAATTTTCACTGGAGCAGAGATTCCCACACCATATTCAAACACTGGCCTTGTCCGTGACCTTTAATAGGGTTTTTTGTTTTTCTCTTGTAAATTTTTTTTCATTGCTGCAGATAGGTAATCAAGTCTGGCTTACAGACTGTCCACTACAGTTTCTTTTTTCACCAAGAATAGTAACTGGGCTAATCAGAAAATGCCCAACTCCCAGTATCTCCTTCAGGAGAGAATTAAAACAGTAGATACATGTTGAAATGTTTGGCTTTTTGATAAATTGTCTAATGACTAGATTCTGTCTCTCCTTATGTGGAGTGCTCAAGGACATGATGGAGTCATATAGATGACAGTTTGTGTCTGTTGAGAAGAAAGATGAGTGCTTGTTGCATCACTAGAGAAACTGCAATACCACAGACAGTCAACTGGGGAAGAAAATTGACAATAGAATCTAAAGTACATTGAAAAAAAATTCTCTTTAACTTGGAAACACACCCAAGTGCAGAGAAAATATATTTGGGAATGTGTTTGTGAAGCACCTAGAATCTATAGCCTGGACTATTGCTGTCGGTATCCCCCTTTACTGAGCCAGTCTTTAAATGCTAGATTTGATGAGTGCTGTATAGATCCCCAGATCTCTTAAAAAAAAAATCACAAGGCACACAGAGAAGGCAGAAAATATTCCCCATTGGAAGAAAAACTTAAATATCCAGAAACTGAATTTTAACAAATAAAGATTTTTGCATATCTGATAGAGAACTTAAAATAATCATCTTAAGCATTCTCAATGAACAAAAATATAACAAAAAGAGACAACTGAGTGAAATTTTAAAATAATGATTGAGCAAAATAAGATGTCAACAAAGAGATAAAAACTATTTTTAAAAACGCAACAGAAATCATAGAGTTGAAGAATATAATAACTGAGTTTTATAAATTCACTACAGAGACACAACAGCAAACAGTGGAGCAGAAAAAAGAAAATTGAACATATATTATTCACAAATATTGAGTCCTGGAAACTAATATTTTAAAGAATGGGAAAAATGCGGGTGAAATATAAGACTTACTGGACACCATCAAGTAGACCAATACATTCAGAGATAGAGTCTTTTAAAAAGAATAGAGGGAGAAAATGGCATAAACATTTCGGAGAAAAAGCGGGGATGCTGAGAACTGTCCACATTTCAAAGCGATGAAACAAAAAATACTAGCAACCAATAATAATTGATCTGGGAAATATTGTATTTCAAAAAGTAGAAAAAAATAAAGACTTTCAAAGATTAAAATAAAAAAGCTAAGGTTGTTAACTACTAGAATAACCCTAGGAAAAAAAATGCTAAAGATAGTTAATTATGTTGAAAAATTAAATGATGCTGGACCGCATCATAAAACCACATGAAAATATAAAGCTCTCTGTTCAATGTAAATATATACACAGATATACAATTTTCTACTATAATGGTGCATTAAATTCTTAAATCTCTGTGAAAATACACATCATATATAAGGATACAATTTGTAATGTTAAGAAAGTGAGGGAAGTAAAAATGGATATAGTTTGTATGTTGTTAAGGTGAAGTTGAAGGCAAAAGCCATTTGCCCTGGGGACCTTAGCGCTGGGCAAGGGAGGAGGCAAGGCTGCCATTTTCTCTCCCTCGTTTCTTCCATCTCCCCTTACTCTGCAAAGGGATTTTTCTCGGTCTACAGGAATAGTCAATGGGCCAGGCTCAGTCCTGCGCGCGTGCACACACACACACATACACATACACAGGTGCAGGTGGGCATGGCATGTATACACGGAACCTGGGATTTTAATTTTAAAATATTTAAAAAGTGGGAAACCAAGGATTTTTGGCATGATTCTCAGGACTTTGGGATGGGGAAAGGGTAAGTCATTGCTTTCTGCCATGTGACATGCCATCAGTTGTTGGGGCTTTCTCCCTGAAGGTGTCCCCCAAGGAGATTGTGCAGGAGATTTACCCGGTGCTCATGGTCCGTGAAGACATGTGTCACTGCACCTGCTTCTCACTGCCCCTGGACAGCAACATGCTGGACCACTTCTCAGAGATGTGCAACATTGAGGAGGGGCAGGAGGGCTCAGGGCTGTGCGTGAGGGAAGGCTGTTTTGGAAGTTGGGTGGACTGCCTTGGGGACGGCCCCCAGAAGCAGGGCCAGGAAGCACTTCCCCACTCCTCTGAGGGCTCTGCGTCAGATGAGCACATGAAGGTGGGAGTGGAGCGCAGCTCTGCTTCTCAGGCTGTCACACCAGCACCTTCTAACTTCACAACCCGTGAGTTAAAGAACATGGTTCTGATTCTAAAAAATATCAGGCAGTACCAAGCCAGGCTTGATATCAGCCCAATAAAATTCTATAAAGAAAAATAATGTATTAAAAAAAAAGAAAGAAAAGCTTCACAGCCTTTGAGTAGGGAAGTCTGCCCAGTGCAGCACTGCCAACTGCTGAGGTGAGATTGGCATGGTTGTAAAGCAAAAGTTCTCATGCACTCAAGTTACCTACGGGGAAGCTACTCATGTTCTCCGGGTCTACCTGCTTGTTAAGAGCAATTGTAAAAAAGATCTGTAGCTCATTGTGTCCCATAATTGATCACAGAACCTTTCCTTTTTCCCAAAAGAACCACCATTAAAATATCGTGAAACACACATTGGAAGACAGTGCTGAACTTGGGGGTCCGGAAAAGTTCTTAGGACACCCTTGCATGAGGGCTGCCCCTGGACAGCAGGGCAAGGTTGTGGAGGCCCCAAAGCTCTGAAGGCTATGCCTACCCAAGACACTAGTGTACAAAGAGGAATTGGCCTTGTGGCTCCCCAAGACCTGCCTGTGCTTCAGAGGCATTTGGCAGGTTTCTTGTTAACAAGGATCCTTGCCCACTAGCAGGAAGGGGAGAGAGAGAGAGAGAGACAGAAAGAGACATATATAGAGAGAGAATGTGTGTGTGTGTGTTTGTGTGTGTGTGTGTTGAAACCAGAACCCCACCTTATGTGTTTATTGTGGAATTTGAAAATGAAAGCCTAAAGTTGAAAACTAAAATCACACATGACCGCACCCTGCCAACTATTTACTGTCCGAGAAGGGTAGTTCCAGGGTGTAGGACCCTGGTAACACCCTTTTCCCTTCCTTCCTGAAAGAGCTACACACACTGCTCAAAGCCTGCATCCACATGTTCCATGTCCAAGACGAGCTCAAGAGCCTGGACCCATCTGCCACCTTCAGCAGGGTTAACTGCAGCTGCTTGTTCTTCCTGAGCATCTTCTCCAATGGTGACCTGAGAGTTGAGGGAGGCATTGGGGCCAGGATTGAACAGAGGAAAAGGAAGCACGGAGGCCAGGTGGTGAGGACCAGGCCATCTCACCTGGAGGGTTCTGGCCCTGAGACATCCAGACAAGCATCACATTTAGGTGCAGACAGCTGGCCTTGGGTGGCTCTGTGCTTGTCATGGGCCTCGGGTCCCTCAAACAGTGGGAAATGGAAGAATGGCTTGGAAATGGGCCCCATCAACTGTGTGTCACCAGAGCACATTCTCCCAGGGGTCCTGGAGGGGCCATCGTGTCTCCAGAACCAGAACTGGAAGGTCCAACTTCCAGGGGGAGCAAGGAAGAGTGTCCTTAGTAAAGTGGAGGGCCTCACAGCAAGATGCCTGGCTTAATCAAGCTTGGACATACCTGAAGCACGTTCAGTGACTAAAAGTGCCTACCATGAGCAGCTGGAACCCACTCCCTGAGAGCTTCAAGATGCATGGGTACCTCATGTACCTGTTTGTTATTACAGCCAAGGACCATCAGGCAGCATTACTGCATCCACATGGGGCTTTTACTGGAACCAGTAAGTCTCTGCAAGCCCCTCACAGGCTCCTGGGATGCCACTCGTTCTGGGTCTGTGGACAGACAACCAGGACACTTGCTCAGTGCCCACCCACTCCTTGTGGCCCACAGCCCATCACTCAACCCCAGCCCCACCATCCCCTGCTTCCTAAGCCATTCCTCACGCCAGAAGAAAAGGCAATGCCTTTGTCCCACAGCCTCTGCCTTGTGTCATGTCATGTGGGGGTATGGAATGAACTGGCCAGCCTAAACTCCAGTGCTTCTGCCTGAAGAATCTGTCCCCGCTGTCTGAGTCCCCCTCTAGGGAGCTGTCAGTGGAGGAGAGAGCAGCCCTGGAAGAGAGGCCCACCTGCTTCTGTCTGACTTCAGGGCAGCCTTTCAGGGCAAGAACCCAGAGCAGTTGGAGGCCTCACAGAAGCCTGTGGCAGGGCTCTGGGCTTGGTGGCTGAACATCTCCCTCTCTGCTGCCAGCCATGGGGCCCAGAACCACCCATTCAAGAGGATCACCACCACATTGCAGGTGTGCAGCTGGACAGCTCCCCAGGCAGAGCCTGCCATGGACTCCATGCACACAGAGGATGCACACCTTGAGGCTGGACTATGAGGAGAACATTCCTGAAGAGGTGCATGAAGCCTGGTCCTGCCCTCACTGGGAACCCCCTTCCCTCTGGGTACCAGACAGAATTCTATGCACTTTCCTGGAAGCTCCATGCTGGTCTGTTCATTTGGAAGTTTGAGGCTGTCCATGAGGAAGTAACAAAAGAGATATCTCAGAGCAGGTTGTGGGGCACAGGCTGAGTCCTTGCCTAGTCCCTCCCTAGTCCCTTTGCAGAGCGGGGCTGGAACAAGGACCTGTGGATAATGAGGGAACTGCTCTGCAATAACCGGCCTGAGCAGCTGCTTCAAGAAACAGCCACAATCAAGGCACCTATAGCCCCTGGTGAGTGACTGGCAGCCTCAGGCCCACCTGCCATCTGGGAGCAGGTTTTCTTGCTAACAGGATGAAAGCAAAGAAAGCTGGAATAAGCCCAGCCCTCTCAGGCACCTTGAAGTCTGTTGGGGTTCCTTGCAAAGCCTTCTAGCCTTCTGCTTCTTGGCAGCCCACCCAAGCACCTTTTTCCAGCCTCTAAGATGTTGATGCTCTGGAAGGAGAGGGCCCTACTTTCCACTAGGCTATGGGGCCAGGCCCATCCAGCTCCCTACTTCTACTAACAACCACAGGGCTCTCACCTGGGCACACACTGCCCAACCATAGCTCTTCTAAGGCAGAAGATCATTTGTCTTGCAGTTTCAGCTTGCTAGGGCTTAAAAGTTATCAGTGCTGTTATTAAGATAGAGAAGTGAGATCATCAGCACAGGTGACAGCACAAGCCGGGCTGCTGGGGAGGCTGAGGGAGAGTGTCCAGCTTATTCTGCCAGCTGGGCCTTCCCAGGGGTGTCTCGTGACCCAGTCCCTTAGAGAAGCATGAAGACATCTCAGCAAGGAGCTGGAAGGTGCAGATCAGGGCAGCCCAGCACCACTGATGGTGGAGTGGGGCTACCTCCGATCAAGCTGTGTCTCCACAGCTGACCCGTGGAGCCAGGAAGTGATTTACAACATCTGCAAGGCAGTCAGCTCCGTCAGCTGTATGCCTTTCAACATTCACTTCAACTCAAACATCCCACCAGAAAGCAGTGGGGACTGGCCAATGCAGCAGCCCTGCAAAGTGGAACAGAGCATCCTGGGGCGGGGGATCTGGGGTCTGCCTGCTCATCTGAGCACTGCTCCCTGGGGGTGTGCTCTGCAGGCTCCCTGAAGGAGGGCTGTGAGCTCATCAGGGAGACCCTGAGCCTGTGGAACATGCCTGAGGCCATGTCCATGGGGATTTGTGCCTACTTGCACCTCCTTGCTCATCTCATTACGCTATTGGTGACTGTGCTGAGGTGGGCCTCGAGCCTCCCCTGGGCTGTGTCAGCACAGGGCTCTGGGCCTGGCCTGGCATTGAGGGATGGCAAATAAGGGGCCTGGGTTTGCATTGTCACCTCCTATGGTTCCAGAAAATGAGGAAGTCCAGACCTGCAGTACTGGAACCCTATCAAAGGGGTTAGGAGGCCGCTCACTTTCCCTCAGGGCCGCATGTGGAGGAGCTGAGGGAGGTTAAGGAGACCCTGGGGACTCACTTGTCCTGTCTGGGCTTCCCCCAGCTCCACCCTTTGATAACCATTTTCTGGGAAGAGCTCAGGAACCTCTTGTGCTCTAGTGAGGTGGGGCCTTCCCTCACAGGGTATTGGTGAGAAGGCATTCTGAGACTCTGTGAGTGAGAAGCTAACACAGTGCCTGAGAATACTCATGGGAGCTGTCATCCTCTGTGACCATCACGTGACCTTGTAGTGTTCAGACTGCCTGGCCTGGCCTTGGGCTTGGTAAGGCTGTTTTGGGGTCAGCTGCTTTAGACTCCCACCTTCTCTGCATTCAAACAGTGACTGTTTTAGTGTTTGTTTATGGGTTTAAAAAATCCTAATATTTCATTTATAGTAGTTTCAGCTTGTATGTGTGTATTTGTATAAATTTTATTAGAAGAAAGAGGGCTTAAGACAACAGCATTTTAAGAAGGTCTTAATGGGGCATAGACTTTTATGTCACAACAGCTAATACTGACCTCTTTTTCTACCTTTGCATAAAGTATACATAGAAAATGTAGCCGGAGGTGGTGAGGCTAAGTGTCTAGAGCTGAGCTGCTTGGGCTTGCTTGCTGGCCTGCAGTCAGGTGGACTCTGGCTGCGAGGCAGTGCCCACCCTGGACCTACACCCCCACCCCCTCTCCTTAGTCCCTGAGTAACCAACACAAGGCAGTGCTAATGAGCAGGGGAGTGATGGGCATCGGGAACCCCAATACTATCCGGGAAGATTTGAATGCCATCTGGGCTGGGGCTGTTGTGGGTAGGGGCTGTGGCTGCCTTGGCTTGTCATGGTGCCACCCACAGATGTGCCTGCCCTGTGCTGCTTCTCCAGCAGCCAGCTGCCTATGGCCCTGAGCCTTTAACGGCATGCTTGCTACCTCATGCTACTTGTGTTTGAAAAACCATCCCGAGATGATGCTGCTGGATGTGAGTGCTGAAAAGGGGGCAGCACCTTTGTCCTGGGGGATTAGGAGCTGACCAGATTCCTCCTGACTCCCTCCCAAAACAAGTGGGGTTGGTGCTGCAATTAATGATGCCCCCCATAAGATGTGTTTGCACTGGCTGAACAAATACATGATTCAGAGGCCTAAATGAAGACACGTGAATGGGGTGTGTGGACATCAGTTAGCAGCTGGGAAACAGGTGCCTCTCAGGCCTCTCATTCTTCAGCAAGTGTGGAATGTGCCTGTGCCCTTGAGTGTATACATCTGGATTGTATACATCTGGCCGTTGCTTTTGCTGCCACTATCCCCAGGCCCAATCTGGCTTAAAGTCCAGGTTTTAAGTAAAAAAGATAAGAGGATTTTCTGTGTTCTGGGATAGGAAGCTAGGAATCTGTGTAGGGCTGGGGTTGGGTGCACATTAGTTTTGTGACAGGATGAGAGCTGCAGTGGTTTTATTAATCGTGATAGCCTGGCCTGGTTGTAGCTCCAGGTGAGGGGGAGGGAGTCAGCAGTGGTGGTCCCGGAGACATCCATGTGCCCAGCCCTGGCCTTCCTGCCCTCAGGCACAGCAAAAGGCACCGCCACAGGCCCCGACTTCCTTCCCTACTCTCTGCAGCCCAGATGGGAAACTTGGAGGCTACAATCTGAATATATTTTTCTCCCATTTTAACCCGAGCTGCCTAACACACAGTGGGGGCAGGGTGGGTGAAGGGCCTGGGGGAAAGCAGGGCTGGATCATGGGCCCCGGGGGAAATTTAGAGATACAGAAGTGGTTGTCACCTCTCTGTGGAACCCAGCTCCATACCTGGTCCTTGCCACACAGCCCTTTCTACAGAGAATAGCTCTGGGGCGTTTGGGGATCCCTATGGCCCCGGGTGGCTTCCTGTCCCCTGCTGCCTATGCTGCTTCCCTTGCCTGCTGTCAGAGCCCAACATGGAGGAGGAGGTTGCCGCCCTGAGAGCCTGAGGGAGCTCTTCCCTTGCCTGCTGGCAGAGCCCAACATGGAGGAGGAAGTTGCCGCCCTGAGAGCCTGAGGGAGCTGTGTCTGACTGGGGCTTCTGCCTGGGGTTTTGCAAAGAGCTACTTATGAATATATCTCTCCAGATTCCTTGTTTCAAAGGAAGTGAGCATGAGCTAGCAAGTATAGCAACCCCACAGCTGATAAACAACTTTGTCTTGGTTTTAAACCATCACATCTTCATTTCACATTGGAATAAAGTAAGTGAAACCTGCTACCCCAGCCTTGCCCATGTGTTCTGTAACCCAGTCTCCTTTGGTTGTGAGGGCTGTTGCCAGAAATGTTATAAGAAAAGATTATGCATAAATGAAATCAAATGTAAAATTATGCTTATAATGTCACTTGAGTGAAAGGTAAGAGGGTACAGTCACAGGCACGCAGCTGGGGTTTACCCACCCATCACTTACCATGCTCATGAGAGTGTGGCACAGGTGAATGTCACCTGACATTGGTGACAGAAGAGAAAAGGCCGGCATGAAGGCCAGGTAGGGGAGAGGTGCCAGGCTGTGGGGCCAGGCCCTGGGCATGCTGGACCTGTGAGGTCACTGAACATCTAACTGCCCAGGCACTGGCCCTTTTCACATCAGTTGAGGTAAGAGGATGGGGGAGCACTCTCTGGAAGTCACACTGCACTGGGAGAATGGAGGAGAGTCTACAACTCACCATCCTAGTGTAGCTTTTAGAGTGAGATGAACTGTCTTGGAGAGCTAATGAGATGGGAGGAAAGAAGTCCCCCAGGTGCATCTGAGGGCCACAGCCTATGAAGTAACCGGTGTGTGTGGGAGTGGCCTGTCCCTGTGAGAGGAGAAGTTTAAAGCTATTACAGCTGGTGGCTGCTGCTCAGCCATCCCTCCGCAGAGCAGGCAGGTCCTCAGCTGTATGTATATCTGAATGTCTTTTGGAGTGTTTAGAGAGTCCTCTATGTCTTAGAAATTTTGAAAAGAAAAACAAATTTCTATTCTAATGTTTATTAGTTTCCCTGAGCCAACTGGAAAAAAAATGTCCTTCACCTCGAAGTTTTAAGTGACACCCAAGGGTAGCCACCAGTGTCTCAGCCGCTGAAGCCTTGTGCATGCTCCCACTACCAGTTTGACTTGCAGCCTCATGATTGTGTTGTACTAAATGTTCTTTCTTCTGGCCTTGTCCAGTGAAAACGGTTCACATGGCTAACACCACTTCTTAAGATACGGGCACCATGTAAAGCTGAGAATGGATTGGGTTTAGTTACTATTGTGCCTCCTCCTCACCCGAGAGGCCCATTTTTCCTGGTTGATTCATTAAGTGTATTAGTGCTGTCAGTCGCCTTTGGACAACTCAAATGACAAGTGGCTGTTGTTTCATAAAGAAAATGAAGGCTTTAGATGTGAAACCCTCCTTTTCTCTTCTGCTTCTCTTAGGTGAAAGATTTTATTTTTTTAAAAAGGGTACATAGTGGTATCCCAGCAGGTGTAGTGTGATAACTGGCATGTTCTAGGCTATGGTTTCGGTGTGTATGGGCAATTCTTCAAGATGGAAAACCAAGTTTCACTGAGTTGCTGGAGCCGCACTCACCTTTCTCCACATCCCCCACTATGGGCTTTCACTTTTCTCCCGGGCTTGAATTTTTTTCACATCCATATTGATTATACACACACATGCACACACACACATCTGTCTGTCAGTGCAGTGGCTGAATCATGGGTCAGTGCGGCCTCAAACTCTTAGGCTCGAGTGATCCTTTCACATCAGCTTCTCAAATAGCTAGGACTACACTACAGGCATGCAATGCTACACCCAGCCAATTAAAAAATTTTTTTTGTAGAGGCTGAGCCTACTTATATTGCCCAAACTGGTCTTGAACTCATAGGATCCAGCGATCATCCCACCTTGGCCTCCCAAATTGTTTACATTACAGGTGTGAGCTACCAAACTCAGCCAAAAATATTTTTTAAAGAACAGTTACAACCAAATTATGAGTGATGATTGTGCCACTGCCCTCCAGCCTGGGCACCAGAGCAAGACCTTGTATCCAAAAACAAAGCAAAACAAAACAAGAACAAAAAACCTTATAACCAAATTAAACTTCAAAGATTGTGTCATCTGTGTCCCTCTCTGCCCTCCAGTTATCACTGTTAAATATAATGGTTATTGAGAAAACGGTTAGATATTATTAAGAAATTTCTATATCTACTCCAGCTGAGAATAGGTATTCTGATGTGACCAAAACATTTTCTCACTGCTACCTTCAGGGTGTAAACTAGCAAACCAAATCAGGACACCTGCAGAGGACAGTTGGCCATTTTCAAATAGAAACAGAAATACCCCCATTAATGAGAGTAATCCAGTGATTTTCAAAAAGACAAGTCAGACTGAGATGCAGCACAGTCAGGGCACAATTACCCTGGAATAATCACTTCACACAGAATGGTTGTGGAGCCTTTCTAAGATGAGCAAATATGGGCAACATTATTCTTGCTTATTTATTCCCAGCCCCCACTGCCCACCTGATTCTGGCCTGATTCTGGCCTGCCTGATAATGGCCACCCCACGATGTGGCCAGCAGTGAGGTGCAGCTTGGTGAGAGAGGGGCTCAGGGATGGGATGAGGGTCTTTCCTGCATTATGAAAATGCCTAATAAGTTGTTTAAAAGATGTCCAAATGTTCTACTTCCTACCCTTAAATAACTGCTAAGATGCATGACACAACAGATCCTGGTAAGGGAAAGATCATGCACATTTCAAGTCTCAGCTCACTTCTTAATTAGCTGTGATACTCTGTGCATGTGACCCCAACTATTCGAGCCTGTTTGCCTGTCCACCCAAGACAATCCTAAGCAAAAACAACAAAGCTGGAGGCATCATGCTACCAGACTTCAAACTATACTTCAAGGCTACAGTAACCAAAACACCACGGTACTGGTACCAAAACAGATATATAGACCAATGGAACAGAACAAAGACCTCAGAAATAACACCACACATCTACAACCATCTGATCTTTGACAAACCTGACAAAAACAAGCAATGGGGAAAGATTTTCTATTTAATAAATGGTGCTGAAAAAACTGGCTAGCCATATGCAGAAAACAGAAACTGCACCCCTTCCTTACACCTTACACAAACATTATCTCAAGATGGATTAAAGTCTTAAATGTAAAACCCCAAACCATAAAAACCCTAGAAGAAAACCTAGGAAATACCATTCAGGACATAGGCATGAGCAAAGACTTCATGACCAAAATACCAAAAGCAATTGCAACAAAAGCCAAAATTGACAAATGAGATCTAATTAAAGAGCTTCTGCACAGCAAAAGGAGCTATCATCAGAGTGAAAGGCAACCTACAGAATGAGAAAATTTTTGCAATCTATCCATCTGACAAAGGTCTAACATCCGGAATCTACAAGGAACTTAAACGAATTCACAAGAAAAAAAATCCATCAAAAAGCGGGCAGAGGATATGAACAGACTCTTCTCAAAAGAAGATATTTGACTGAGTGTGGTGGCTCACGCCTGTAATCCCAGCACTTTGGAACATGGAGGCAGGTGGATCATGAGGTCAGGAGTTTGAGACCAGCCTGGCCAACATGATGAAATCCCGTCTCTACTGAAAACACAAAAAATTAGCCAGGTATATTGGCAGGTGCCTGTAATCCCAGCTTCTCAGGAGGCTGAAGCAGGAGAATCACTTGAATCCGGGAAGCAGATGTTGCAGTGAGCCAAGATCCTGCCACTGCATTCCAGCCTGGGTGACAGAGCAAGACTTTGTCTCAAAGAAGAAGAAGAAGGAGAAGAAAGAGAAGAAGAAGACATTTATGTGGCCAACAAATATTAAAAAAAAATCTCATCATCACTGGTTATTAGAGAAAGGCAAATCAAAACCACAATGAGATACCATCTCACGCCAGTTGGAATGGCAATTATTAAAAAGTCAGGAAACAACAGATGCTGGTGAGGCTGTGGAGAAACAGAAACGTTTTTACACTGCTGGAGGGAGTGTAAATTAGTTCAACCATTGTGGAAGACAGTGTGGTGATTCCTCAAGTATCTACAAGCAGAAATACCATTTGACCCAGCAATCCCATTACTGGGTATATATCCAAAGGAATATAAATCATTCTACTATAAAGACACATGCACATTTACGTTTATTGCAGCACTGTTTACAATAGCAAAGACTTGGAACCAACCCAAATGCCCATCAATGATAGACTGGAAAAAGAAAATGTGGCACATATACACCATGGAATACTATGCAGCCGTAAAAAAGAATGAGTTCATGTCCTTTGCAGGGACGTGAGTGAAGCTGGAAACCATTATCCTCAGCAAACTAACACAGGAACAGGAAACCAAACACCATATGTTCTCACTCATATGTGGGAGTTGAACAGTGAGAACACATGTACACCGGAAGGAAACATCACACACTGGCGCCTGTTAGGGGGTTGGGGTCAAGGGGAGGGAGAGCATTAGGACAAATATCTAATGCATGTGGGGCTTAAAACCTAGATGGCAGGTTGATAGGTGCAGAAAACCACCATGGCACATGTAAACCTATGTAACAAACCTGCACGTTCTGCACATGTATCCCAAAACTTAAAGTAAAACAAAGAAACAAACAAAAATGCACTAACGCTCAGGGTGAGTGGGGTAGGGGCCGGGGTGGGGCGCGGGTGGATGGGTCCTGGTGTTTTATTCAATCAGTGGCGCTGGTGTGGGAAGCACCCAATCAGGCACACAGTTTGAGAAGAGAGGAGGGCGTGGCTTCTGGCGTTTGGCGGGGACTTTGTCTCTCGCTGGTGCTGGTGCAGGAGCTTGGGATCCATCTCCTCTTTTACCTCCTTCACCTTGGGAAATCCAGACAACTCCCTCACAGCCCCTGTTGCCCTGTGATCTGTAGGTCCTTGGGGACACATAGTTAAGGTGCTGTTACCACGGGGCTGTCCTTGCTCCCAGAGCTCCCAAGATGGTGGTGGGCCACTTCCATAATTTTGGCAGACCACTTCCAAGATGGTGGCAAGCCTCCTGTTCTCTGACCTGGGGCTCTTGGCCTCACGGATTCCAAGGAATGGAATCTTGAGCCATGCGGTGAGTGTTATAGCTCTATTAGAAGCTGTGGGTCACGGAAGAGAACCGTGGAACCCAGTGACTAGTGTTCAGCTTGATTAGGATGAATCCAGGCACTTAGCTGTGCAGGAACAATGGCAAGCCTTTAGCCCTATTGGGAGTGACAATGGGTGCTTCACTGGATCAGGAACACAGCGGACACCTTGCTAGCCAGGATGGTCTTCATCTCCTGACCTCGTGATCCGCCCACTTCGGCCTCCCAAAGTGCTGGGATTACAGGCGTGAGCCATCGCGCCCAGCCAAGAACTGTCTTCACAAAGATTGGTGCTGGGGAAATTAGGTACCCACATGTAAAAGAATGAACCTGGGCCCTTCACTTATACTGTAAGAAAAAATTAACTAACTGGATCAAATACCTCAATGTAAGGGCTAAAACTACAAAATTCTTAGAATAAAATATAGGGGAAACACGTCATAACACTGGATTTGGTAGTTTTTTTTTTTAAACAGGACACCCAAAACACAAGAAACAAAAGAAAAATTGACCAATAGAAATCTATCCAGAATATGCAAAGAACAATTCAGCAACAGTAAAACAAACTACTTGTTTAAAATATTGGCAAAAACTTAAGCAGACATTTCTCTAAAAATTATGTAAAGTGGCTAATAAGCACATGAAAAGTCGCTCAACAAAACTCATCATGAGTGAAATGCAAATCTAACCCCAAATGACATATCACTTAATACCCACCAGCATAGCTACTACCAAAAGAAAAAAAAAACAAAACAGAAAATCAGAAGTGTTGGTGAGGACGTGGAGCAATTAGAATCCTTGTACACTGTTGGTGGAAGTGTAAAATGCTGCAGCTGCTATAAAATAACAACACAGTAACTTAAAAATTTACACATAAAATCACCATACGATCCAGCAATTTCACATCTGGGTATGCAGCAAAAGATATGAAAGCAAAGACACAAAATAATACACATACACCTAGGTTCATAGCAGCATTACTCACATCACCAAAAAGGTGTTTGAATTAGTCAAGTGTTGTTTGAATTACCATCAATGAATAAATAGATAAAATGTGATTTATACATACAGTGGAATGTTATTCAGCTATGTAAAATAAGGAAATTCTGACACATGGTACGTCATCCATGAACCTTATGGACATTGTGCAAAGTGACATGAGCCAGTCATAAAAGGACAAATACTGAATCATTCCACTTATGAGATACTTAGAGTAGTTAAATTCTAGAAACCCAAATAGAAGAGTGGTTCCTAGGAGCTAGAGGGGGAGTAACAAGGAGCTTATTTAATGGGTATAGAGTTTTGTTTCTGCAAGTTGAAAGAAGGTCCCTATGACTAGTAATGACAGTTGCAAAACAATGTGAAAGTAGTTAATTTTTCTGAGCTGCACACTTAAAATAGCTAAAATGGTTAATTTTATGTATACTTTACCACAGTGTAAAAAATAATTTTTAAATAAACTATAGCTATCTGCAATATCATGAATTAATATCATAAATATAATGTTGCATAGAAGAAAGTAGATGTAAAAGTATACATATTACACAATCTCACTGATATAAAATCCAGAAAATGAACACAACTGAGCTTCTGGCTTCCAGTAATAATGAAGTAAAGTAATTTGTTGAATACTTCACAGATAACTATAACAAACCTCTTTGGTCACAGGGCTGCAGCGCTGCAATCCCGGCATGCACCAGGCTCAGGGAGAGTGCGCTAATCACTAGAGGAAGGGACGAGGCTCCGTGCATCTCGCTGGTCTTGCTGGGAGATGCAGTCTCATAAACACTCCCAGCCCTTTGGTCACAGGGCTGCAGCACTACAATCCTAGCATGCACCGGGCTCCGGGAAAGTGCGCATCACTGGAGGAAGAGGCAGGGCTGTGCGCGCCTCCCTAGGATTGTTGGAAGATGCATTCTCATAAACACTCCCAACCCTTTGGTCAAAGGGCTACAGGACTACAATCCCAGCATGCACCAGGCTCCAGGGCGAGGCGCAGCCCTGGAAGAAGGGGCAGAGTGGTACCCACCCCACCTAATATGCTGGGAGCTGTAGTCCGTTAACTACTCTCAGCCTGTTTGTCGGTAAGCTTCAGAGCTATAATCCCAGCATGTACCATGATCCGGGGTCCATAGCCCTGGAGGGAGGGGCAGAGCGGTGTGGACTTCCCGGTGCCCAAAGCACTGCTGAGTTCTGATGTTCTGCCGACTCTTTGCAAGGAGAGTGAGTACAGAGGTGCACCTGGAGGGCAGGTCTGGGCTGAGCATTGAGGAGGGTATTACCCTACGAAATACCTTACCTTTTCCCAAATCGGGCGGGTTGTCCTCACCTGCTTGGCCCTATCCTTCTCAGGTTCCTCTTTCAGTTGCACCCAGGGTTCTTTCCAGAGCAGTACATCTTCTGCAGCCCAGGGCGCTGCCTTCTTTCCTAAACTGCGTGAAAAATTTCCTGATGTCCAAGACACTGTCCATAGTGCCGCAGCCCTCTTTTTTCTCTAGCCAGAGCACGCACTCAATCGTTTTTGAGAGAAATCTTCCACCTGGCCTGCTTGTGAGCAGCTTCAGAGCTCTGCAGGGGTGACAAGGGCTGTGGCTTCCTGGAAAGGTCACTTTCAATGGCGCCTTTTTCACGAATGTGAAAGTCTAGGCATCAGAAAGGTTAATTATTGGGTTGCATAAAATCTGCTAAGAGCAAAGGAAAAAACCCCATTTCTGAGGCGTGAGTCTTGTGAGCCATTTTCATCAACCCATTTAAGTGGACAAGCTCCAAAATGCAACCTGAAGTTACTATTTAGGCATTTTACACTTGAAATCATTGGTCTCATCTCAAGTCAGGCCTGGCTTGCCAGTGGCTCAGAGCCACAAATGGGACCTGATACCTCAGGAACAGATAGTGTTCCAGCTTTACAGGAGCAACTTTTAAGATGTGAAGCACTTGGGGTCATTTGAAACCCGCTATCTTCAGTAGGGACTTTTACTTCTGCAGAGCATGTGCATTTTGATTTTATCTGTCCTCAAGCTGACCCTTTGTTCATTTTAATAGTAAAAAACACATTCCTGGGTGGAGATTTAAGATGCTAGTGAGGCATGCAATGTATGCACAAATATGTACAGCTACTGCACATGTGTACCCAGAAGACCAGTCAGAACATGCTTACTATAACACTTCTTTCCACCTTCTTATGAAATAATCATGCAAAACTCCCATAAAGAGGGTTTCTCCAGCAATAATTAATGCTGTCTCACTTTTATGAGCAGGCTGCCCTGGAATCTCTTTCTCAGACTGTACCGTCTATTCTGCACTTAATTTTCAAAATATTCTCTCTTTTTTTGCAATAAATTATGCTGTACTTCTTTTGCTGTGTGTCTCTTGTTTAAATTCTTTTAAACTAAGAAGATAAGAACCAAGGTATTACATCAGCCATCAACATTTCTGGTGCCATGACCTGGGGAGAGGTTTGTCTGCTTCATTAATTTCAGTTTCCCTTTACTTGCAGTGAGTACTATGGCAGTTCCAGACTACCTAGTTAACTATCGCTGCTTGTTCCAGCGCTGTTTCAGTAAAGTTCTGGGGGAAACGTTTTTAAGTCACCTGCATTCTTTAGAGAGAGAATATATGTCCACTCTCCTTTTCGCTGCTGCTTCTGTAGCATCGATAAATACGCTAACCACATGGGCTGCCCTCAACATTTCATATTTGGGCTATTTGCCGCTTAGTTTCACATCTTTCTGGCCACAGTTTGGACTCAGCTTATCGTTTGCTGTCCGTTCAGCAATACTCGATCACCACCTAGTGGCTATTGTAATTTATTTTCTGGTCAGGTTTTCTGTTTACAAAATTTTTGTTTTGTTTTGAGCAGCACATTAAGAGAACCCTTTCCCTTCAGGCTTTATGCATTTCCCAGCTCCTTGAAATTGTTCTTCAGCAGGCTTTCTTTGCTGAACAAAAGATGCACAGTCATGTAGATGCCCAGTCGTAGGGATTGCATCTGAGCATTCCAGGTGTTGTAACTGGGCATCACAAATGGCAAACCAGTGAATTAGGGCAAGGCTTGTCAGCCAGACATCTGCCCCCCAGCCCGCAGTGGGGGTCATCTCGGTAGGGCTGGAGATGTCCACCGCTGGGGGGAGCTAGGACGGTGTATGGCAAATGCCTATGACCTCCTAGAGCTTCAGTTAATGGGGTTTTGAGGGGATGCGCTGGACCCCTTGATGTTTTCACTTGGCTCATGAGGATGCCCACAACCTCCTGGACTTCAGTAAATGTTCTGTCGTTGCAGGATTCTCTCGGCACCATGGGAGCCGCTTCCTCTACTGTCACTGAAACACCCCTGGGATGTATATCTAAAAATTAGAATAGCTTTTGGCTACATGAACTTAGAAAAAAGAAAACCTTATCTTCTTTTGTAACACTATTTAGCCTGCCTACAGATTAGCTGACAAAACATGGCTGGAGAATGAGACTGTGAACTTTAACTCCATCCTACAGCTAGATCTTTTCTGTAGTAATCAGGGAAAATGGTCTGAAGTATCCTATGTGCAAGCCTTTCTGGCCTGACGACAAAATCCAGCTCTATGCAGCACCTGTGGGCTAAAGCCTAGTAAGCCAGAAAGCCCCTCAGAACAATTGGAAGATCATCTCTTATTAAGAGGAAGGGACCCCAGACCCCACAGCCCAACACCAGCTCCAGACAGTGGCCCTCAGGGGTCCACACCTCCTTTAGAATCCCCAGCATCCCCACACTATCAGAGTCTTCTGTAGAATCTAAGCTTGTTTCACCTCCTCCTTATGCTCCTTTCTATCGGCCTTTGCCAGGTACAATAGAGACCAGCCCAGCTGCAGTTACTCACAGTGGGACTTCACACCATCCAGGGCCAGAGAAATTGCTCCCCTTACAGAAAGTCCCAAATGGAGAGAAGACCATCAGAGTGCTTGTTCTACTCTCAATAAATGATCTAATCCAATATAAGCAACAACTCTGATGGCCCTCAGACAACTTCAGCGTATTTACTGGAGGCTTCCAGGCTCTAACTTTGACCACCATTCAACTGTACCATCCATAAATGGACCGAATGACTGCTGCCAACTTAGCTGCACAAAATTTTGCTTATTAGCAAAAAATAGAAAATACTTAAAACGTTTGTTGCTTTCACCATTTTAATGCAAAATACTTTTGCAGCATAAATGTCACCATAAGGTGGAGCCTTGGGAATCCAGTATAAACTATCTCAGAAAACCTCAATGGGTCCGCAACAAGCAGCAGAGGGTCTCAATAGACTTCAACAATGTCTGGACTCCATGGACACTGTAGTCCGACAAAAGCAAAGAGCCTGGGATCTTCTCCCAGCCGGGCAAAGAGGAACATGTTTATATCTAAAAGAAGAATGCTGTTTTTGAGATCAATCAGCCCGGTTTAGTCCAAGAAAATATTAATAATATCATCACCCAGGCAGACAAAATTGAATCTCTAGGAACTTCCATGGGAACATGAAAGCAATGTCTATTACCTGCCTTACTCTCTTTAATAGTAACAGCCATTACTATACTTTCAGCTTTTACTTTTGTTCCAATTTTGTTTAAAATGTTAACTGATTTCTTGCTCTCTTGCTTACGGCAACTCCATGTTTGCATGATGGTTTTGCAAGGCTTTCAACATTTGGCTGCCAACATCTTGCCCACTGGTTCCACGAATTACATGGTTTACACCCGGTTAGATCACACAGGAAGAAACTTTAGGGCCCAGACTAGGCAGAAATAACACCCACTCAGCAGGAAACAGCTCCAGAAAAAGTGACCTAGCCCCTCAACCTCCAATATGATTATGACCCTAAGATCTCTTAGGGGGAAACTGAGGCAGAATAGATCAGAATAGATAGTCAAGAAAATGACCATGATCTCGGGATACAGAAATGTGGGGAAAAGAAAGAGAGATCAGACTGTTACTGTGTCTATGTAGAAAGAAGTAGACATAAGAGACTCCATTTTGCTCTGTACTAAGAAAAATTCTTCTGCCATGAGATGCTGTTAATCTGTAACCCTAGCCCCAACCCTGTGCTCACAGAGACTTGTGCTGTGTCAACTCAAGGTTTAATGGATTTAGGGCTATGCAGAATGTGCTTTGTTAAAAAAGTGCTTGAAGGCAGTATGCTTGTTAAAATTCATCACCACTCTCTAATCTCAAGTACCCAGGGACACAATACACTGTGGAAGGCCACAGGGACCTGTGCCTAGGAAAGCCAGGTATTGTCCAAGGTTTCTCCCCATGTGATAGTCTGAAATATGGCCTCCTGGGAAGGTAAAGACTTGACCATCCCCCAGCCCGACACCCATAAAGGGTCTGTGCTGAGGAGGATTAGTAAAAGAGGAAGGCCTATTTGCAGTTGAGATAAGAGGAAGGCATCTCTCTCCTGCTCATCCTTGGGCAATGGAATATCTCGCTGTAAAACCCAATTGTATGTTCTATTTACTGAGATAGGAGAAAACTGCCTTAGGGCTGGAGTTGAGACATGCTGGTGGCAATACTGTTTTTAATCCATGGAGATGTTTGTATTCATGCACATCAAGGCACAGCACCTTTTCTAACCTTGTTTATGACACAGAGACATTTGTTCACATGTTTTCCTGCTGACCCTCTCCCCACTATTACCCTATTGTCCTGCCATATCACCCTCTCCAAGATGGTAGAAATAGTGATCAATAAATACTGAGGGAACTCAGACCAGTGCCAGCGTCGGTCCTCTGTATGCTGAGCGCCAGTCCCCTGGGCTCACTTTTCTTTCTCTATACTTTGTCTCTGTGTCTCTTTCTTTTCTCAGTCTCTCATTCCACCTGATGAGAAACACCCACAGGTGTGGAGGGGCAGGCCACCCCTTCATTGAAACTGTGGTAACTGTACAGCCAAAACAATGAGCCTTAGCATTCACATTGTAATTCGGCTCATTCAAGCAAAGCTATCTTCATTAAGGACTTTCTGTTCTAGAGAGCATGTGCATTTTGATTTTACCTGTCCTCAAACTTAACTTTTGCTTATTTTAATAGCAAAAAATACACCCCCCAGCTGGGCACGGTGGCTCACACCTGTACTCCCAGCATTTTGGGAGGCTGAGAAGAATGGATCACTTGAAACCAGAAGCTCAAGACTAGACTGGCCAACATAGTGAAACCCCATCTCAACTAAAAATACAAAAATTAGCCAGGTATGGTGGTGGATGCCTGTAATCCCAGCTACTCAGGAGGCTGAGCACGAGAATGGCATGAACTTGGGAGGGAGAGGTTGCAGTGAGCAGAGATTGCACCACCACACTCCAGCCTGGGCAACAGACTCTGTCTCAAGCAAACAAACAAAAATACACTCCTGGCTAGAGATCTAAGATGCTAATGAGACATGCAAAATATGAATAAGCATGTACAGCTACTGCACATGTGCACCCAGAAGACCACTCAGAACAGGCTTACTAGCAGCTCCTCTTCCCCCCTCCTTATTAATAATAATGTAAAACTCCCATAAGGGGGTTTCTCCAGCGACAATCCACGCTGTGTCACTCTTATGAGCAGCCCGCCCTGGAATATCTCTCTCACGGTGTACTGTATTCTGAACTTAACTTTCAAAATTTTTTTTTCCTTTTCCAATAAATTATGCTGTACTTCTTTTCTGTGTGTCTCTTGTTTAAATTATTATAAACTAAGAAGACAAGGACCAAGGTATCACATCAGCTCTCAACACAGCCATAAATCAGCCTCCTTCCTGTGGGCATAGTCCATGCACAAAAGGAGTCACATCACCTAAGTGCTGGACCCAGAGATACGTCACAATTTATCCTGTGCACAAAGTTAAGGTAATAGAGGAGAGTCATATTAAACAGTTTCTGGGCCCAGGGATATGTCACAATGGCTCCTGTGAGCAGAGATCAAGCAGAATAATCACATAACCGGTGTGCTGGACACAGCGATAAGCCACCCTTTCATCTGTGGGCATGACCCAGGCAAGAAAGAAGAGTCACTGCATTTATGTGCTTGCTGCAGAGGTACGTAACAATCTCTCTTATGAGAAAAGCCCAGGTAAGAGAGGAGAGTCACATCTCCAAGGTATTAACGTAGAAATATGTCACAAGAAACTTTTTAGGCAGGGCCCATGCTGGATCTTCTTATCTTCCAGATGTTAGGTGCAGGGATATGTCAGAATACCCAAAATACACAGGGCTTAGTCAGAAAAGGAGAGCCACATCACCTAGGTGCTGGGTCTAGACATATGCCACATCTCTTTTATGGGAAAAGCTCAGGTGAAAAAGCAGTTCGCATCAAATAGTTGTTAGGCCCAGAGATATGTCACATTGCCTCCTGCTTGAAGCCTCTAGGCCAAAGACTCACATCTTCTTGGTGCTAGGCCCGCGTTCATATATAAACATTCAAGTAGAGTTGAAATGGTGGCTCCTTTCTAAACCCAGCTTATAGGCAAGGGAGGACTCTCCTATCCTGACCTAGTTAACTGTAATGACGTTGACTCTCATACCCGGGCTTAATGCCACAGTTACGATCATGGGTCCCTACCAGCAGGAAGGTCTCAAAGTTGATTGCAACTGTCATTCATACTGTATAGTGCCATTGGGTAGTACACAGAGATTGCTAACTGCGCCGAGCACACAGGTGAGACTGTGGCACTCATATGCACACCCAGCCAACAGTAAATATTCTCATCCTCTCACATGAACACAGGTCACTGTTGAGGTTCTGAATCTCACACATGTAGTCAGTCAAAGGTGGGAAAAATTGACATATATGGATACTAATGGGTTGGTGACTCTCAGACCAAGACTCAGCACAACTGTGAGGCTGTGACTTCACTAAGGTGACACAGTCTGCAGAGGAATTGAGGCTCTCATGCACAAATCCAGTCTGGTGTTGAGATGGTTACTCGTGGGCTTAGACCCAACATACAGGAGGTGTTGAATGTCATGCCTACAACTGTGACAGTTGTGGGATTGTTAATCTCATTCCTGGACCATTCTGCAGGTTTCATGATGAAATTTCCCAGTGCCTAGCACCTGAGTGACTTGAAGATCTTCCATGGACCCAGCCCACAGATGGGATATTAACATATTGCTGGATCCAGCACCTTGAGGGTGTAACTCTATTCTCCTTCCTTGGCACTGCCCACAGTGAGCATTTTGACATATCGCTAGACTTTGCACCCAGGCGATGTGAGTCTCCTCTTCTGCCTCGATGCTGCCCACAGGAAGCGTTGTTCTATATAGCTTGGACGGGCACCCAGGTTTTGTGACTCTCCGGCTTGTGCCCATATGGGACACTGTGGTATATTGCTGGGTCCACTACCCAGGTGATGTAACTCCTCTGCCTGGGCCCTGCCTACAAGGGGCATTGTGACAGATCTCTGTGCTCATTGGCCAGGTAATGTGATTCTCTTTTCCTGTCTGGTCCCTTTACACAGAAGGGATTGTGACATGTTGTTGGGCTTAGCACCAAGTTGATGTGAATCTTCTGCCTGGATCAAGTTCACAGAAGGCCTTGTGACATACCTCTGTGTCTATTACCTATTTGATGTGACTCTCCTCTCTTACCTGAACATTGCCCATAAGAGAGATTGTGACATATCTTTGGGCCAAGCACCAGGATGATGTGACTCTTCTCCCTGCCTCGGTCATGCCCACAGAGGGAAGTGTGACTTATAACTGGGCACAGCACACAGGTGAAGTGATTCTTCTGCCTGGTCCCTACCTACAGGAGTCATTGTCAAATACCTCTGGGCCCATCATCTAGACTATGTGACTCTCTACTTCTTCCTAGGGCCTGCTCACATAAGGATTGTGACATATTACTTTGCCCAGTACCTACATGATGTGACTTTTCTCTCATGTCTGGGCTCCGTCTTGGAGATGAATGTGACACACAGCTAGGCCTGGCCCCTAGGTTATGTAACTTCTTTTTCAAAATCCTACTCACCAGGGGCATTGAAACATCTCTCTGGGCACTTCACTTAGGTAATGTTACCCTGTTGCCTGGAGCCTCCCCTCAGGGGGTATTGTGACACATTGCTGGACCCAGTACCTATGTGATATACTCTCCTTTCTTGCCTGGGCCCTGTATACATTGTGTATTGTAATATATGGCTGGGTTCAATGACTAGGTGATGCAATTCTTATGCATAGGCCCTACCCACAGGGACACTGTGACATTTCTTTAGCTCTGACTCTCCTCTTCTGCCTTAGCCCTGCCAAAAACGGAGGTGGTGACATATAACTGGACCTAGCAACCAGCTAATATGGCTCTCCTCTTTTGCCTGCACCCAGCATATTTTGGGTATTGTGATGTATCATTTATCTCAAAACCTGCAGGATGAAAGGCTCCTGCCTGAGCCCAGCCATCAGTAAAAATTGTCATTCTCCCACATGGACACAGCCCATAATTGAGGTTCTGAATCTCACACCCAGAGGCAGTCAAAAGTTGGAAAGTTGGCTCTCATAAGTGGCTGTTGTCCACAAGTGGGTTTGTGACTCCCTGACCAAGATCCAAAACACTTGTGAGGCTGTGACTCCACTAAGATAACTCAATTTTCAAAAGGTATTAAGGCTCTCATGGAAAAATCCATTCCACCATTGAGAATGTGACTTATGTACATAGACACAACATACAGGAGGGGTTGACTCTCATACCCAGAACCGGCACTTATATGGGATTGTTAATCTCACCCGGGGACATTCCTGCAGGTGTGATTCTGACGTACACCTCTATGTACGTTGCAGTGAGCCGAGATTGCACCACCACACTCCAGCCTGGGCGACAGAGTGAGACTCTCTCAAAAAAGAAAAAAAAAAAAAACAACAGGCAATGACTTGCTTCCTGCCTCTGCCTGAAGTTAGGCGTCCCTGACCTCTGCTGGCACCCAGCAGTCAAAGTGGATGGGGTCAGGGGTCAACTCTCAGCCGAGCACAGGCCCCTTCCCCTCTCAATACCCTACACAGGTGAAGCTGCTGGTCATGGCTAACGTGGAGCTGCTCTGTGTCCCACAGTTCCCTGCCGAACCAGTAATATTTCTGGCGTACGGTGTGATGTTTCACTGCATCATACTACACGGTACAGTGTGATGCAGTGAAACATCACATTGTACTCCGTAAACATGTATAATTATCATATGTTAATTATATGATGTTCCACTGCATCATACTACACGGTACAGTGAGATGCAGTGAAACATCACATTGTACTCCGTAAACACATATAACTATCTTGTGTTAATTACATGATATTTCACTGCATCATACTACACAGTACAGTGTGATGCAGTGAAACATCACACTGTACTCCACAAACATGTAAAATTATGTTAATTATATGATGTTTCACTGCATCACATTGTACCATATACACTGTACAGTGATCCAACCAGAGTAATTAGCATATTTAACACTTTAAACATTTATTTCCTTGTGCTAATAAAGTTCAAAATCCTCGCTTCAAGCTATTATAGAATAAACGGTACATCATTATTAGCTATAGTCATCGTGCTGTGTAATAGAACACCAGGATTTATTCTTCCTAACTGTAACTTTGTAACCCAGTGACAAAGCTCTCCCCACTCCTTCATCCTTCTGCCATCACTAACCTCTGGTAACCACCATCCTACTGTCTACTTCTATGAGACGGACTTCTTCAGATTTCACATGAAAGAGCAAGTGGTCTTTTTCTTTCTGTGCCTGGCTTATTCCACTTAACATAATGTCCTCTAGGCTCATCCATGTTAACACAAATGACAGAACTTCATTCTGTTTTATGACTGAACATTATTCCTGTGTGTGTGTGTGTGTGTGTGTGTGTGTGTAACATTTTCTTTGTTCATTCTGTAGATGGGCACTTATACACTGTTGGTAGGAACGTAAATTAGTACAATCATTTCCCATTTCTATAGGGAGAACAGTATGGAGGTTTTTCAATAAATTATAAATAGAACTACCATATGATCCGGCAATCTCATTGCTGGGTTTATATCAAAGGGAAACAAAATAAGCATGTCAAAAAAGATAACTGCATTCTCATGTTTATTAAGCAGTATTCACAATAACCCAAAGCATTATTTCTTCTAAGTATTTCTTAATTTACCTTTTTTTCATATATTTCACCCTAAACTTTTAAAGGATTCATGTCTGGTTTCCAATTTCTGAAACTTACGAGTCACTGATTCTTTGTTGCCTTCCTATTTAGAGAGTCTGGTAAAACAATTAAATGCTTTTTATTTCTTCTCAATCTAATCTTCATATATAAATACATTTATATTTTCTATTAATTTGCCTTCTGTAATATATACGACCACATTAATTGTGATCAGCATTTCACTTTACTAGCCTTCTTTTTGGCTCAGCCTATTTTAATATGTTATTTGTATGTTGTACATTAAATTGTGTTACAACATTTCAATACTTTACTTTTCATTTGCCTCTTTTCCAAAGATAGCTTGACAAGCTCGCAGTTTCTTTCCACATTATTTTGGTTTCTTGTTTTTCCATTATATTGACTTAAACATTTAAATATAAATTTAATATCTGAGATTTATGTGCCATATAATTTCTTCTGATGCTTCACCCCAGTAGCTCATCTCCTTGTGTGCAACATAATTTATAATTTAATCCTCACATATGGGAGACACCGCATTCCAATGCCTGCAGGCAGTTTCTCTTTGTTTATTCCATTTGCCTTGTCAGAAGGGAACAACCCACATGGACCTGACATTCTTGTAATCAGATGCATCTGAGTGGAGCCCTGGCCTCTTAGGTTGATTACTTCTCTGGATCATTACCTTTATTTACTTCCAGTCCTGGGAAGTTTTCTTAATTTCCTTTCAACTATATGATGCATTCTGTGAATTCTTGTAACTTCTTGGTGATTTTAATTGTCTGCATTAAGTGTTTAAAGTATATGATTTTTCTGAAAAGCAGAAATATCCATAGTTGCATATATGAGTGAAATATTTTGCATAGATTTTCTATGGCATCTATCACCATGAGAAATTCCAAGTTTTTTCATTTGAAACACCTCTCTCATCAATAGACCATATTGTAATAATTTGTAGAATGTGATTACTTTTATATCATTAGAAAATTAATTATATATTATGTACATATTTTTGAAATACTCCACTGCAATAAATAGTATATGGTCAGAAGTATTGTTTTCTCTAACATAAAACTAATATGAGTAAAATTATTTACCTGAATTCAGATCTTTTGGCTTCAATGGCCATTCTGCCTCATTAGCACTTCTCTGATCCATAAAAGACATCATTTGTATTTTTTGTTTAATTCATAATTTATTGAAATGAGTAATTTAACATTATAAAGTTTTATGGCAATTTAGGACATTTTCAATAAATATATTGAGCTTGAGGCCCTGGCTAAGTATTCCTTTTGTACTCAAAATCAGATTTTTCTGGCACAACTTCATTGCCTGCAATGGTATTTATAAAAAGTATGAATGCCAGCACATGGACTATTTCAATACTGTACTCATTTGTTCATGTATAAACATTTGATTAGCTATGAAACAAACCAAATACAAATGCTGAATGTATAGTATATATCAACAAATTCAGATTCTTCACCGAAGAAAACAATAAAAGACAAATTTTCTGTGACATGTCACCTGTTCATTAGTTCTTTAATATGATTTAGACTATTCCAAATATAAGAAAATGTATGCATCACTTCATGTTGTCTCAATATTTTTCATCTAGGTCCTGAAGGGCATAAACAAGAATGTATGTTGTCAGATTTATTTTTATAGACTTTAGATGTTTCTTTTGCTGTATTTTCTGTGCATACTACTATGAATATATGGAGACAAGGACAAATGAGCATTTAAGTGGTTATATGAATTTTGCTTATATGGCTAATTGCTTATATGGATGCTGTAAATGACAAGACAAAATAGTAAAATTTGATAAACTTATCTGTGCCCTGTGAACTTTAGTTCACTTACTGTATAACTTAATTCAGTCACTAATAATTAGTTTAAAAAGTGTTCTTTAAAAGCTGCAAACCACACTTTATTACACATTTCTGAATCAGGAAGGGGTAAACTGTGACACAGCTTTCTTGTGCCACTGACTTTTTTGGGGAGAGACATTCTGCAATAAGAGTTTCCAAACTCTATTTATAAAAAAGCTTGAGTTTTCTTTTGTGATTAACCTTCACTCCTCAGTCCCCTTTACCCAAGGAATGGTTCCTAGGTCATCTTTTTGAAGTTTAGTTTCTGGAAAGTTTTCAGCAAACCGCTCCTGTGCTTTGTCCCAGTTGTTGTTCTTGTTGTTGTTCTTGTTTCGGAGAAGGTGAGTCTCTTTAATTGAGGACGGTTTGTCTGTCTCCAATCCTGCATGTGTTTGCCAGAGCCGAAGCTGTATTGGAGTTTTTATTCTCCTACCATCCTTCCCCAGACCTTCTCCTGTTTTCAACACATCTTTTTCAACATCTTCTGACCTTTGTCGCCATCAGTAATTTCAGAATGAACAGATGCAGGAGCATCACCTCTTTGGAAATTTCCTTCATTTCCAATCTGCTCCCTATGTTTTCCAGCTCTATCTTTACATTTTTGATTCTCCAGTATCTCATCATCTTTGTAGTCTGTATTCTGTAAACCATATTTTACTCATATATTTTTAAAATCCTTTGCTTCTTTCCAACTAGTTTCCTTCTTAGTTAATGATGGACCAACAAATCATTCATCTTTTTTATCAAGGAAAAGGTAAGCTCTATCATGCCCTGGTTCACATCCAACACAGCTATTACTGCCAGGGTGAATGTAATAAGATAACACAGTGTTTCCAATTTTCACTTTATCCCCAAGCTCAGGTTCATAAGGGTCACATTTAGTTTTCAGCTGAACAATCCATTTTACATTAACAATTGTTCCATTTTGACTGCCTGATCCAAAAGGACATAACTTTGTAAGTCATGGTCAACATAAATTTCTTCATGAAACTTATACTAACTTCAGGGATTCGAAGAGTATGCTCCATGTCATTTTCTCTTCCAATTGTAGCAGATTTTACAGCAGTAATGATGAAGAATGATCCTGTCTGTAACACAGGTGATCTAATGACAATTACTCTCATATATGAGGGCCACACTTTTTCCTCATCTTCCTCCTCAGTATCTTTTGCAGTTGCATTGCCTTTACTGGTAATGCCTTCATCATAACTACCCTCGGTCTGACAGTCTGTAATTTCACCTTCTTCTGGTTCACTATCAGTCTTTGTGATTTTCTCATCCTTAAAAATGAATTGAGATGTTTTCATTAAGAGGAGATTCCATAGTATTTCCACTAACTGGAACAGTGAATTTTGGGGGATAATTTTTGCGATGAATGCCTATTTTGGCTTTTTTTTTTCACATTTGTGAAATTGTCTTTCCCATTGCAGCTTGTATGTTCAACACTGAAGGCTTCTTGATCCTCTGAATTCAAATCCTTTTCCTCAATTTTTTTTGTAGAAGAATCTGGATCCTTTCTTTTCTCAATTTTTTATTTTTGTTTTGTGCTATAAGTCTGATAAGGTTGCAAATCTACTCGAGAATGAAACCGATAGCGACCACTTTCCACATCACACTAGCAATAAATGAAATCATAATATATTTGATTCTCAGAATCTTAATAGAAACCCGTGCTGTGGTCAAAATACAGTCCAGTATTTTCATCATAACTAAATCCAGTCTGTGATAAAGCCCCGCTTCTGTTGCAGCTCTCAAACTTCCAGCTAATGACGAACCTTCTAAGGACGTATCTTGTGCTGCTAATGCAGATGCTGGCTCCTGTGAATTTGAGGCAAATGACCCACTTGTCTACATTTAACATTTGGTGTCCTATCAGTACCAGGGTGAGCATCATTTTCTATTTATAACTGGTCGTTAGAATTCAAAGCAGGAGTTTCAATATCCTGATCTTGCTGATTTGACAGTTTAGTCACTCACTTTATTTGGAAGACGTCACTCACTTTATTTGGAAGACTAACATCATTACAGTAGGTCTGATAATAATCTGAGATTGACCAAGGAGCATGGTTCTCTGAGAAGTCTGAGTACTTCTACATCAGACTTTTATTATCTCCATTTTTCCCACAGCGGAGTACATTACTGAGTTCTTCCAGTTGCGTGCGGAGCTCCTGGCGGTTGCTCGTGTCGCTCTGAGCAGCCGTCCTGTGCGAGGCCATAGTTACTCCCGTTCCCGCACCTGCCGCCTGCAGCTCCGCGTTCGGGTTCCAGCTTCTCCGCCCTCCTTCTCTGCTGGGCCAGCTCGGGCTGGGGGAGGGGGAGGAGCGGCCACAGCGAAGACGCTGGTGGCGGGTACGGGCCCGAGGCCGTGAGTTCGGGACCAGAGGGCTGCGGCTTCGGAGGGGCTGCGCGGGGCCGAAGCGGGGGCCGGCGGAGCCACAGCCATGGGGGCGCGCGGGCAGCCACAGGCAGCCTCCCGGGCCAGGAGGCCCCGAAACGCGGAGCCTAACGGGGCTGCCGCAAGAGCAAGGGGACAGCGATGGCCCTGCCTGATCTGTGCGGCCTGGAATCCTGGGAATGACTGTACCTTCCCCAGCCACGGGGGCCGCGGGAGGAGCGTCGAAGTCCAGGGGCCAGAAGCGCTCCCGTTGTTCCCGAGTTGAGCTGGAAACAGTGGCCAAGCGTGTTTTAAATCGAGTTTCCCTGTGGCTAGATATGATCTGCTGGTTACTCTTATTTTTTTTCTCCATTCGTTGAGCTATGATTGACAAATTGAAAAGTGTGTATTTTTAGGGTGTACAATAGAGTGTTTTGAGATGTCAGTAGTCTTTAAATTACCTCAGTTACGCTAGTTAGCATATCTATCCCCTCACATAGTGAATACGTTTCTGTGTGTGGTGAGAGCACCTGAGATCTAGTCTTGTAGCAAATTTCAAGTACACAGTATTGTTAACTATAGTCACTATTCTGTACATTAGGTCCCAGCGGTTACTCACCTTGTAACTGAAGGTGAGCCCCTTCCATGGAAATCTCCCCACTTTCCCCACTTCCTAGCCCACGGGAACCACTGTTCTACTGTTTCCATGGCTTTTTTTTTTTTTTTTTTTTTTTTACTTTTTTAGATTTTACATACAAATGAGATCATGCAGTAGTTGTCCTTCTGTAGTCGGCTTATTTCACTCAGCATAATGTCTTCAAGATTTATCAATATTGTTGTAGATGAAAGAGTTTCATTTTTATTAAAGCTGAAATTATGTATCCCTCAGTTTATTTATCTGTATCAGAGGAGTGCAGATACCCTTGATGATCCTGATTTTATGTCCTTTGGCTATATACTCCGAATTGGGATTAATGGTAGTTCTAGTTTAAAAATTTTAAGGAACCTCCATACTGTTTTTCATAATAGCTGCACCAATTGACATCCTCAGCAACAGTGTACAAGTGTTCTCTTTTTCTACACCCTAACGCTTTTTATCTTTTGACTGTTTGATAATAGGCATCCAAACACCACGATAAGGTGATATCTCATTGTGATTTTGATTTTAATTACTCTGATAATTAGTGATGTTGAGCATTTTTTATATACCTGCTGGCCATTTGTATATCTTTGGAAAAATTGCTATTTCTATATTTTGCCCAATTATTAATCAAGAAATTGCTTTTAATTCTGCTGTGGGTTTTTTGTATTGATTAGTATGATATATATTTTGGATAGTAACATATTATCCTACATATGGTTTACAAATATTTTCTCCCATTCCATATAATGCCTTTATATTTTGCTGATTGTTTCCTTTATTGTGCAGAAACTTTTTACTTTGACATAGTTCCACTTGTTCATTTTTGCTTTTGTTGACTGTGTTCTTGGTGTCAAATCCAAAACATCATTGCCATGACCAGTGTCAAGGAGGTTCCCCCCCCCTTTTTTTAGAGGATTCATGATTTCAGTTCTTATGTTTAAGTCTTTATTTCATTTCAAATTCATTTTGTGATGACATGAGAGAAAGGTTCACTTTTTTCTGTGCATATCTAGTTTTTCCTACACCACTCCTTGATGTGTTTATCCTTTCTCCATTCTGTGGGATTGGTTGACTGTATATCTGTGAGTTTATTTCTGGGTCCTCTATTCTGTTTTATTGGTTTTTATGTAGTTACTATACTATATTAATGACTACAGCTTTGTAATATAGTTTGAAATCAGGAAGTGTAAGGCTTTCAGCCTTTTTGTTCTTCTCAGTATTTGGCTATTTGAGGTCTTTTGTGATTCCCTACTAATTTTAAAATTGTTGTTCTATATTTTTAATAAAATGGCATTAAAATTTTGAAAGAAATTTAACTCTGTAGATCACTTTGTGTAGTATGGATATTTTAATAATATTAATTTTTAGAATCCATGAACACATATTTCCCATTTTGTATTTTTCATTTTCTTTCCTCAACATTTTATAGTTTTCAGTATGCAGATCTTTCATATTCTTTGTTAACTCATTCCTAAGTATTTCATTCTATTTGATAATATTGTAAATGGAACTATCTTTATTCCTGTTTCAGATATTTTGTTGTTACTGTAAAAAAATGCAACTGATGTTCATATGTTAATATTGTATCCTGAAAATTTACTGACTTAGTTGGTTAGTTATAACAGGTTTTTTTTTTTTTTCTGGTAAAATGGTGGGTATTCTGAATTCTGGTTAAACTTTAAATTGATAGTTGCTATTATCATTTCAAAATTATTTAAAATATGACCAGATGGATTCCTGCTTTCATGAATTCAATGGAATTCAAATCTTCCCATTTAAAATAATTTTGTCTGGTTGACCTAGGCCCCGGGGATCGGGGGCACCCCGTGGGAACCCGGAGATTCGCTTGGGGGTGGGAGGGAGAAGCCGTCAGAGAGGGGGCTGAGCTGGGGAAGGAGAGAGGGGCTCCGGGGACAGCGGGAGGAGAGAGGGTCGTGTCGGAGGTGGGGAGAGAGAATGGGCTAGAAAAGGAGGAAGGGTGAGAGTGGGCAACAGGACGGCTTCCCGGCGCGGCAGGGAACTTTGCTGAAACTGCGGGCCCCAGGGAACAGCGCGGGCAGGGTGGGAGGGAGTAGAGAGGACCCAGCACACCCCAAGGTCAGTGTGGAGAAAGGGACATTTTCCGGTTCCTTCGCCTCTGCCCAGGGTTCTGCGGGCATGGCCCACCCCTCCAGGGGCAGGGGAGGAGGTGGCTCCCGGCAGGCTCGGAGAACTAAGGGGCGCACACCCGCTTCGCAGGGCCGGGGTGACAGGGGAAGCCTGAGAGGGCTGCGGATCTCGCTGGCCCAGTGGGTGGGCGCGGGGGACGCGGGAGGGGCCGAGCTCACAGGGCCAGCGCCGGGGCCTGCAGGTGGCCCTGGAGGAATCTTCAAGCACCCGCCCGTGCAGCGGGCCTTCCGGGAGACCAGTGTGGACAGCGCCCTGGACACGCCCTTCCCAGCTGGAACATTTGTGAGGCTGGAATTTAAACTCCGGCAGACAGAGAAGCAGCCGGAGGAAAGACTGGAAGAAACCCAAGTGCAAAGTCCAGCCCGAGAGGAGGAAGCAGAAATGCCTGACCTGCGTCAAACTGGAATGTGAGGATAAGGTTCTGGGCAGGATGGTTCGCTGCCCTCCAGAGGCGCAGACTCGGCGGGAGCCTGAGGAGCACCAGGAGGCCGGGTGCAGCCGGGCGGGGCGGGCGGTGAGGACCCCACAGCTGCTGCTTCCCTGCACAGTTCGCCTTCTCCAAGGCCCAGCCCCCAGCGGAGCCCAGCACTGAATCGCATGGCGCCCCCTGGAGCCCTGGCGGGGGTAACCAGTGGAAGACCCCACCTCCCAGGGAGAGGACCCCACTGTAACCCCAGATAATGAAATTGCTCTCTCCCCCCAAAAAATAAATAAATAATTTTGTCTGGTCTTTGAAAATGTGTATCCTCTGTGTACTGGTCAAAATGCTGCCCATTTATCTATATGCCTAATTAGTCAAACTTTTTATTGAAGTTATTTAACATTCTTTTTTATTATGAAACAAAACAGTAAATTTGTTAATGGTTTTAATATCACCTAATATGATTGAAAATATGTCAATTTGTCATTGTCAATGAATCTTTGTGTTATTTATTTTACTTTGTTACATATTCTGTCCATAAAGGTCTAAGTGGCTTAGAATCTTGCCTAATATATTGTATGTGCTAAGTACTAACAACTCTAATTCATCAAATTATCTTTCTATACCATTCTTAAAATACAATATTATTTTTTATTTATTTTTGTTAAATTTTTTTGCTTTATTTATTTATGAAAATTATGAAGTCTATTCAGTTTGTCCTCTTGATAAAAGCCAAAGTTTTTTTTTCCTCTCTTTTTTTTTTTTTTTTTTTTGAGACGGAGTCTCCCTCTATTCCCCAGGCTGGAGTGCAGTGACGCAATCTCGGCTCACCACAACCTCCGCTTCCCGGGTTCAGGTGATTCTCCTGTCTCAGCCTCCTGAGTAGCTGGGACTACAGGCGTGCTCCACCATGCCCGGTTAATTTTTTTTTTTTTTTTAGTAGAGACGGGGTTTCACTGTATTGGCCAGTCTGGTCTTGAACTCCTGACCACGTGATCTGCCCGCCTCAGCCTCCCAAAGTGCTGGGATTATAGGCTTGAGCCACCGCGCCAGGCCTTTTTTTTTTTTTAATCTCTTTATTAATACGTTAGTACAAATGCAGCTCCCTTACAGAAGCATGTTGCATAGGGATCAAGTATGGGCTTTTGGTGTGACAATCATCTGAATGTTGTTTATTGTCCCAATTAGTTATTTTCTCATTCCTAAACCCTCTCCAACCTCCCATCTTTCTGAGTCTCCAGTGTCTATTTTTCCAGTCTCTATATCCAAGTGTATGCATAATTGAGTTCCCACTTGCAAGTGAAAAAATACAGAATTAGATTTTCTGTTTCTGAGTTTTTTCACTTACAATAATGGCCTCTGGTTTTATTCATGTTGTTGCAAAAGACATGATTTTATTCTTCTTCATGGCTGAGTAGCTTTCCATGTTATACTTGTATAGCACATTTTCTTTATTCGATTATTGATCGATAAATTTAAATTGATTTCATGTGTTGGCTATTGTGAATAATGCTGTGATAAACATGTGAGCATGGGTATTTTCTTTATGTAACAAATTATTTTCCTTTGGGTATATACCAAGTAGTGGGAATGCTGAATCAAATGGAAGTTCTATTTTTAGTCTATTTTGAAATCTCCATACTGTTTTCCATAGAGATTGTAGAAAGTTACTTTCCCGCAAACAATGTATAAGTGTTCTCTTTTCTCTGTATCCTTGCCGATAGCTCATTTTTCTGCTTTTTAGTAATAGCCATTCTGCCTAGTGTAAGTTGGTATCTCATAGTGGTTTTTAATTGGCATTCCTCTGATCATTGACAACGTTGAGCATCTTTTACGTGCTAGTTGACCATTGACCATCAGTGTCTTTTTTTTTTAATGTTCATGTTCTTTGCTTGCTTTTTAATGAGGTTATCTTTTTTATTTTTGTTAAGCTGTTTGAGTTCCTTGTATATTCTGGACATTAGATCTTTGTCACATGCAAAACTTGTAAACGTTTATCTCATTCCATAGGTTTTCTGTTCACTGTGTTAATTAAAAAGCTCATTTTCAGGAGCTTTTTAGTTTGAGTTCCTTTTGTCTATTTTTGTTATTTCAATGTCTAGAAGAGTTTATCCTAGAGTTTCTTCTAGCATTTTTATAGTTTCAGGTCTTACATTTTAGTCTTTTAATCCATATTGAGTTGATTTTTGTATATGGTGGGACATAGGGGTCCCATTCCATACTTCTGCATACGGCAATATAATTTTTCCAGCACAATTTATTGAATAGGATGTCATTTCTCCAGTGTATGTTTTTGTTGACTTTGTAAAAGATCAGTTGTTTGTAGGTATGTGGCTTTATTTCTAGGTTCTCTATTCTGTACCATTGATCTATGTGTCAATTTATATCAGTACCATGTTGTTTTGGTTGCTACAGCCTTCTAACATAATTTTAAGTCAGATAATGTAACATCTCCATCTTTATTCTCTTTGCTTAGATTTGCTTTGGCTATTCAGGCTCTTTTTGTGGTTCCATGTGAATTTTAGTGGTTTTTTTTTCTAATTTTATAAAAAATAACATTGGCATTTTGGTAGGAATTGCATTTAATATGTGGATTGCTTTGGGCAGTAGAGTCATTTTAATGATCATAATTCTTCCAATCCATGAGCATGGGATGTTTTTCTCATTTGTGTCATGTACAATTTCTTTCATCAGTGTTTTGTAGTTTTCCTTGTAGGGATCGTTCATCTCTTTGACTAATTGTATTTCTAAGCATTTTACCTTTTTTGTAGCTATTGTAAAAGGAAGTGACTTTTTAATTCAGTTCTCAGCTTGATCATCGTTAGTGTATAAAAATGCTACCAATTTTTGTACATTGATTTTTGCATCCTGAAACATTATTAAATTTATTTATCAAATCTAAGAGTTTTTTTGGTGGTCTTTAGAATTTTTGTATATATGATATTATATAATTAACAAAGAGGGACAATTTGACTTTCTAATTACAACCACATAGATGCTCCCACCAAGACCAATAGACAGAGTCTCTGGGGAGGGCACAGGTGATGGTATTTCTTTAAGCTGGCCGTGTGATTATGACTGGAAGCATGGGCCGAGAGCCACTTAGCTAAGCATTGCCTTTCAAGTTTTTCTTTCTTTTCTTTTCTTTTCTTTTCTTTCGACAGAGTTTTCACTCATTGTCCAGGCAGGAGTGCAGTGGCACCATCTTGGCCCATGGCAACCTCCACCTCCCAGGTTTGAGTGATTCTGCAGTCTCAGCCACCCGAGTAGCTAGGATTATAGGCACCAGCCACCACATCTGGCTAATTTTTGTATGTTTTAGTAGAGACATGATTTAGCCATGTTGCCCAGGCTGGTCTTGAACTCCTGACCTCAGGTGATCTGCCCACTTCAGCCTCCCAAAATGTTGGGATTACAGGCGTGAGTCACCGTGCCTGACTCTCAAGTTTCAATGTGCCTATGAATTATTTCTGATTCCAGGCTCTCTCTTAGTGATGTGATTCTGCAGGTTTGGAAGGGGTCCATGAATTGGCTTCTTTAAAAAGTCTCCTCTTAATGCTGATGTTTTTTCCACTACATCCAATATAGTAGCACTCAGCTAGAGAAAGTAGGCACAGCACAGAGCTCCTGACACCCAACACTGTTACCACAACACAAATACTTTTGGCCCAAAGTGGAAGCCACCAATCACCATTTTCAAACATGTCATTTTCTGCTGGCTCTTTACAGTTTAGAAAGCCTAGAGAAGGCATCAATGTTTGAGTAAGTCTGCATTTGGAAAACATGTACACGTGAGTTAATACAATGTTTATTGAGCACATACCATGTGTTCAGAAGTCTGTTACAGAGCAATGTTCAGGAAACATTACATGATGTGAGTTAATCCTCATAGCACCCTGGGGGTTGGGTGCTAAGTTTTCTGTAATTTTCAGGATTTAAATGAAGGGCCTAGCATTTGTATTTTTTCTTCCATTTTAAAAAATTATTTACCTGGAAAATAAAATGTGCAGAATAAAAGCTATATTGACAGATGAGAGGGATAGAGAAAAAAGGGTGAACTGTTCAGAGAGATGTTTTATATTTATATTTACCTTTTTGTGCCTTGTGGAGCAGCTACTGAATTTGCAGGAATGGAAAACAAGTTGCTAGGTGGGGTGTCTCTAGAAGCACTGGCTTCAATGAAAAAGAAATTATAGCCCCCAAATATAGAATTATTTGCTTCCATTTATCTGCTTTTCCATTTTAGGAAATTGTGGGCACCAGCTCAGGAGAGGCAGCAGGAGCCCCCATCCGAATCTCTGGTCTCCTTTAATCAGTTCTGTGAGAGAAGATTCTAGGGTGAGGCCAGACCTGGATGAAGCCATAGAAGAGGGTGGATCTGGGCAGGGCTGGAACAGAAAGTGGACCCCATGTTTCTGATGTTCATGCTGGTGGAGTATTTCCAGTTCTGTCTTTCCTAAGCCTGCCCAACAGAGACTTAACTCTTAGAGCTTGTGTAATTTTAATCTGTTTTAGCCACTTCCCTGTCAATTTTTATAACACATGATAATAAGAAACTTAACCAAAACTCTTAGGGTTTTTTAGGACAATTATATGAGAAGCTAAAAACTTATTTTTACCAAGATAAAAGAAATAGAAATAATCACAACAATAACAATAATTCTTCTGTCCATGAATAGCCCTTCAGGTAGTGACATCGGAACTCAAGGAACAGCATAAGGGAAATGGAGCAAATGCAGCCAAGGCCCCCTGTGCAGCTCCCTTCTCCCTTCCAATTACAGGATGCTGAATTCAACCATTAATCCATTTCCCTTCTGACTACAGGATGCTGAATTCAGCCATTAATCCATTTCCCTCCCAACCACAGGATGCTGAATTCAGCCATTAATCCATTTCCCTTCTGATCACAGGATGCTGAATTCAGCTATTAATCCGTTTGCTCTAGATGAAAAGTTTCTGGACAATAGAAACCATGAATTCTTCATCTGTTTTTCTGATGGTCATGTGATGTAGTTTAGATGTCCCTTCCAAATCTCATATTGAATTTTAATCCCCAATGTGGCTGGTGGGGCCAGGGGAGGAGGTGGTTGAATCACCCGGTGAGTCCCTCATGGCTCTGTGCCATCCTTGTGATAGTGAGTACTCGCGAGATCTGGTTGTTTAGAAGTGTGGCCCATCCCTTCCTCATCTTTCTTGTTTCTGCTTCTACCATGTGAGATGCCTGCTTCTCTTTCACCATGATTGTAAGCTTCCCCAGGCCTTCCCAGAAGCAGACGCTGGTGCTATGCTTCCTCTACAGCCTGCAGAACCATAAGCCAATCAAACTCTTTTCTTATAAATTACCCAGTCTCAGATTTTTTAAATAGCAATGCAAGAATAGCTTAATACATCATATGAAAAGAAAGCAATTGATATATTTACCAGTTTGAGTATTTACCAGTTTGAGTCTCCAGATCTCTGCCTTGCTTCAACTCAAAGAACAGGAAGGGAGCAACCCCCATCTACTGCTCCTGATCATGGGAGAATCTTCAGTTCATCTTAAAACATTTCAGTCAAAAGCCCCGTGTTTTATGTAGAAGAAGGAGGGTGTCTGAAAGAATGGGTCTCTTTCTTTATTTTTATTTCTGAGACAGGGTCTCTTTCCCTGTCATTCTGGCTGGGGTGCAGTGGCTCACTGCAGCTTTGACATTCTGTGCTCCAGCGATTCTCCCACCTCAGCCTCCCAAGTAGCTGGGACCACACGTGCACACTACCACCACCAGATAATATTTGTATTTTTGGCAGAGATGAGGTTTTGTTATGTTGAGCAGGCTGGTCTTGAACTCCTGAGCTCAAGTGATCCTCCAGCCTCTGCCTTTCAAAGTGCTGGAATTACAGGTGTAAGCCACCACACCGGGCAGATGGGTCTTAACTGATTTTAATCAGGGTACCTAAGCATGGAAGACATGCCCTTAATTTTTTTCCTAATACAATATTTGACAGTTATATAACTATGATTTTTTTATTCCTGTGATTCATAAGGATATGATAGTAAAAGGCCTTGAAAGCCTGTAGGAAAAAAGTGCTATATTGTGCTTGAACCCACCTTTTACTCTGAAAGCAAGTGCCATCCAGGTACATCTGTTGAGAAGATATTTTCTCCTGTTGCATTTTAGCCAAACAGCTGAGTGTGTCTTGAAGTTGTTTTTTGATTTTTAACAGGACAAGTGTATTTTCTAAGACCCCAAACTCAGGAGTGGCCATGGGGCAAATCACAGCTGCACACATAAAATGCATGAGCAGCAAATGCATTTCTCTCCCTGAACCAGGGGATTTTCCCCCTGGGTGCACATGAGAATCACCAGGGAGGCTTTTAAAATTACCTAAACTCAAAAGGCAATAGATAAATGAATTCAGAATCCCTGCAGTGGAACCTGAGCCACAGTGCTGTTTAAAGCTCTCTGGGTGACTATGAGGTACAACCAAGCCCCCAAACTGCTGCTTTAAATCAGCCTCTTCCGGTGAACTAGTGGCAAATGGTTTCCTGAAATGAATGGTTTAAATCAGCCTCTTCCAGTGAACTAGTGGCAAATGGGTTCCTGAAATAAATGGAAAGATTTGCTCCTGGGTTGTGGTCTTCTGATCTTACCTGCATTACCTACTTTTCCTTGCCGCACTGACCTCTGCTACACATTTTATTCCTGATTCAATCCAGTTCTACTCATACCAAATGCATATTATGCACTAGGTGCCCTTGCATTGCTGAACCTCACTGTGGGGAGAGTACTTCACCGAATAATAATTGCATCCTAAAAAAACTCAAAATACTGGACTCGAATGATCCTCCTGCCTTGGCCTCCCAAAGAGCTGAGACTGTAGGCATGAGCCACTGTGCTTGGCCTATACCCTAAAAAATTAAAACTATCTTACTTACTAAATTGATGTAAACATGGGAAGACCTAGAAGGTCACTGAAGTGTTAGGACATAAGTAAATACCTTGGAATATTAATATCCATCTGATGATGCCATGAGCAAACATGTCCCACTTTAAAACAATACAAAACAGTGCTATTATTCTGAGATATGATGTTAAAATTTTGTGCAAATAGGTAATATTTAAATTTTTATATATGTATAACGTTCATGCAGAAAGATGTGTACAAAGAAATCATGTAAAGTTCAATGAATTATTACAAAGTGAACACACGTGTGTAACCTAGAAATAGAACCAGCTTCACTCATGCCCTGGCAACCACTTTCTCTCTTTTTGCTCCCCCAAAGTCACTAAGATCTTAAGAGCTAACATTGTAGATCAACTTTGTATTACTATACATGTTTTATTACAGAAAATTTAAAACATACACAAAATAAAAGAAACAGTACAATAGGCCTGTTACCCAGGCTCAAAAACAACTAATAACATGCAATTTTGTATTATCTATACTTCAACTCATTTCTCACACAGACTTTATTATTTATTATTATTTTTTCTGACATAAAAGGTGTGCTCATTGAAGGTAAAACCTTGGCTGAGCACAATGGCTTAAGCCTGTGTAATCTCATCACTTTGGAATGACAAGGCAGGAGGATCATTTGAGGTCAGGAGTTTGAGAGCAGCCTGGGCAGCATAGTGAGACCACACCTTTATTAATTTTTTTAAAAAATGAATCAGGCACAGTGGTGCATGCCTGTCGTTCCAGCTACTTGGGATGTTGACATAGCAGGATCCCTTAATTCTAGGAGTTTGAGGCTACAGTGATTTGTGATTGTGCCACTACACATCAGCCTGGGTGGCAGAGTGAGACTGCCTCAAAAAATAAATAAATAAAGGTTCGACCTTAACTAGCTTTTTACACATAAACACACCCATATACACAATCCCTCTTTTAACAATAGAAGTACCAAATTAAAAATCATTAATGTGAACCCATTTTTAACTCAGACTTTATCTTTTAATAAGTTTCTTTTTTTTTTTTTTGAAGTAAGATGTGCACTCATTGAAAGGTCTAATCTTGGCTGGGCACAGTGGCTCATATTCATAACCTCATCACTTTGGAAGCCAGAGCTCAGGAGTTTGAGACCAGCCTAGGCAACAAAACAAGACCTCACTGGGGCAAGATAGTGAGACCTCATCTCTGCAACAATTTTTTAAAAGTTAGTTGGGCATAGTGGTGCACACTTGTAGTCACAGCAATTTGGGAGGCTGACTTGGGAGGATCACTGGAGTCTGGGAGGTCAAGGCTTCAGTGATCTGTGATTGCACCACTGCACTCCATCCAGAGGGACAGAGTAAGGCTCTGTCAAAAAAAGGTACAATTTTAACTGTACGTGTTTGACACATCAACACATTCATATAAACAATCCCTCTCTTAAAAATAAAAGTACCCAATTTAACAGTTACTAATATTCATGGGAATTACCTAGAAATTTTTTGTTTGCTTTGGTTTGGATTTTTATTGAAAGGGGACACCTAGAAATGTTATTTAAAATCTAGATTTTGATAAAAATAAGTCTGAGTTTTTTCTTTTTTTGAGACGGAGTTTTGCTCTGTCGCCCAGCTGGAGTGCAGTGGTATGATCTCGGCTCACTAAAACCTCTGCCTCCCGGGTTCAAGCAATCCTCCTGCCTCCCAACTAGCTGGGATTACAGGCGTGAGCCACCACATTCAGTTAATTTTTTTTTTTTTTTGTATTCTTAGTACAGATGGGGTTTCCTTATGTTGGCTAGGCTAGCCTTGAACTCCTGACCTAAGGCGATCCACCCGCCTTGGCCTCGCAAAGTGCTGGGATTACAGGCATGAGGTACTGTGCCTGGCCAGGCCTGAGTTTTGCCTGAGAATTTCTCTTTCTAAGAAAGTACATCATATGGCAGTTACAAGGTCTCTTTTATCTAAAATATATAGAATTTAATAAATAAAAATTTAAAAAATTTACCTGAGATTAAAGGACAAATCAAAACACATATGTAATATGTTGTCTATAGGAGTATATTTTAACAGTGACATAAATTATTAATAATCACTAAATGTTATAATAATTTATTAACTAAAATGAACAAAATTCCTATTATGATATCTATGAAAATACTTCCTTAGAGTAAAATATTCTCATATCTTGAGAGGGCACTGGTTAAAAACAGCAAAGATGTGGAAGTCGATGTCTTATCAAGTACTTACTATCAAGTAAGTAGCAGACCCCTCTTCACACCTTTTACAGAGTTATCCAAAAAGCAGTCATTTACACAAGAGCAGCCAATTTTCCTAGCTTTCTATTGAGTTTATATGTTAATATTGTTAAAAAATTTAACTCAATTTTCTTACAAAATTACCTGACCAAATTTTATATATCATAATATATCAAAATTTATTTAGATGTCAAATAAATTTTATAATATAATATTATAATATATAATGATATCATATTATGATAAGTTCCATTTACATTCAGACAATTTCACTAGGCAGTGTCTGTCTACCACTAATTCTTTTTTGGTTCCACTATTTGCACAGGCAGCACAGCTGGGAAAACACAGACTCACCCAACACAGTCTTTTCCCCGTGTCTTTCTCCTCCTCAAGGAATCAGTTCATCAGTCAATCAAGTCATTTGGGACTGGAGGCCGAGTACTCCCTGACATAGAAAGTCTCATTCCTGCATGCTTCCTCAGCAGAGGGGGAGAGAAGAAGGTCCTTTTAGGGGACACTTGCTTGGACATAGACTAGGCTAGTTGGAGGGCTCTGACCAGCAGAGACAGACTCCGCCGCAGTAGGAAGGGATGAGGCAGCTATTCTGAACCTGGAGCTCCACCACACCTTGTCCCGTCTCACAGAGGCAATTTTGAGAGGCTGCCCTGGAATATGGTGGATGTTGAGAAATAACGTGGGCTTTGACGGGATTCAGGTAGTGTCTGCGGTGTGAAGACAGGAGCTGAATGTTTAGAATCTAGGCTGTTTTTCTTGTGATCAGTTGGGTTACCTGTTTGAGACCAAGTCCATTTTTACTAGGGAGGCTGAATAAATTCCACAGAACACAATGGCCCTCCCAGGATGACTGAGGAAGGGTGAGAAAGGGGGAAAGTTTTTCCACCTGGAATCAGGGGCTGATTAGGTTAGCACTGGCTCAACCTAATCAATTCAATTTTATTGCATTTGATCTAATTATCTTCCCCATTTTTAAGGTAGGAAGGGCCATTTCATTTGGTATTTATTTTTTCTCTGCATTTTTATTTCATCATGTATGTGTGGATCTAATAGACTCAACCATAATTTGACATTTGTTGTTTCCAAGCATTTAAGAAATTATAATATCCATGCATACAGCGTTAACACTATGTATAATAAATTCTCTTTCTGTGCAAAATATATAACATATGTCAATATAGGCATGTTTAATTGTGCATCTTGAAAGGTGAACAGGATCATAAATACTTCCAGGTAGGAACTGGGACAGAAATCGGAAGAAATGATTCCCTGATCTTCCGGTCCCTGTGCTCCCGGTTCTTTGTTTTCTTGACACTATGACAAGATCCTGAAAATGTCTCCCCTTAACTGTGTCTAGGTCCCCAGTAGAACTACAGCAAGAAATTTCTGATTGAGGCTCTAAGAAGCGGCAGGAATGAGAAAACTCTTCAGCCAATAAGAGTAAGCCACGCCCAGCCGAGGGACGTATAAAAGGCAGGTCTAGCAGCCTAACCCACACTCTGCCTTTGGACATGTGAGAGAGCGCACCTTTCACTTGAGCTTCAACATGGGACAGGGAAATGAAGACCCCGATCTCCACTGCTCCTCCATCCAGTGCTCCACTGACCAGCCCCCTTTCCAACAGATCTCCGTTACAGAAAAGGGCTCAGATGAGAAGAAACCATTCAAAGGAAAAGGCAAGACCGCCTTCTCCCATTCCAGTGAGAAGCACACACAAAGGCAAGGTAAGGCCTTGGGCTGCTCCTACGGAGGCTGGAAAGAGGGTTGGAATCAGGGATACTGAGCTATGTGTCTTTAGCAGGGTTTTATTTTGAGATTTGGGGATGGGAAATGGCTTAGTGCCCTTAGGGGACTTTGAGAAATGTGTTCACTCGTGACACTGGCAGAAGAGCTTCACATGAAAGACTGATGTTTAAAAATGCATGAGAGATAGACTATGGGACTCTGCCTAGGGAGAGGTGAGTCATCTAAACTTTCTCTTGCAGCAGGATCAGATCCCAATCCAAACAAGGAGAATTCTGAGGAAACCAAGCTCAAGGCCGGGAACAGCACTGCTGGATCAGGTAAGATTTGACTCTTTCAAGGTGAGAAGGGACAGGGCAGCAACACAGGCTCCCCTGGCAAGGAAACTGGGAGCTCCTTGGCAGCCAGGGCAGTACAGATCCTGGACACTGGAGAACAGAAGAGAGCTGGGGTTTGGCAGTAACCTCAGCTCCTGTGTGTCCAGGATGGACTAGGAATTTCAGGGTGTTCAGTTGGAGGCACTTTCTCAAACTCTCATTGTGTTCACAGAACCAGAGTCCAGCTCATATCAGGAAAACTGCAGGAAAAGAAAAATCAGTTCCAAGGATATCTGCCAAGACAGAGCAGGTAGAATCTTGGTGTTTGTTGTTGTTGTTGTTGGTGGTGGTTTTTTTGTTTTTGGTTTGCCCCAAAAGGCAAATAATCAGGAAACTTTTATACGAGGCTTGAGCGGAAAGGGAGTTACTTACTAACAAGTAAATTTTTGAGATCCTAGCACTCTGAGAATATCTGGGGACTCACAAGTGGTTCAGCCTCACTTCATTCCAGTCCTGAGATGGTCAGGAAGGAGTGGGAGAGACAAATGGGGTTCACCTGGGTGCACAGGGGATTCTGGAAATGAGGGTCTGTGGGGACTGCTCTGGTGAGTCTCTTACATGCTTTCTTTGCAGGGAACTGTCCAGAAGAGGAGTGCAACTTGACGTTGAATAAAAAATCAAGATCCTCCACTGCTGTGCACAACAGTGAAATCCAGGAGACCTGTGATGCCCACCATAGGGGAAGTTCCAGGGCTTGCACTGGGCGCAGCAAGCGGCATAGGTCTCGGGCCCTAGAAGTCCAAACACCGTCACTTCGAAAAAGCTTGGTGACCTCTGTGCGAGCTATGTCGGAGGCTGTTTATCAAGACCTAGCCCAGGTGTGGGCACAGCAGATCCATTCTCCACTGACCTGTGAGCAGCTGACACTGCTCACTCGGCTCCGGGGGACTCTGTGTGCCCAGGTGCAGACCTTGTATTCCATGGCCACTCAGGCAGCTTATGTCTTCCCTGCTGAGAGCTGGCTTGTCCCAGCCACACTGCCTGGTCCTGGGGATTCAGCCCAGGATAGAGAAGCCCATCCCTTCCCTGGGCAGGAGATAACTGAGCCTGTCAGTGGATCAGATGAGGCTAAGCTGGGAGCACCCTGACCCTATTCAGCAGAGATGCAGCTCTGGGAATGAGAACAAGGACCTGCTTCTTCTCAGATTCTTCCAGACGACCAGCAGTGGCAATTTTAGATGCACTGTGTTAATAAATGACAGAACCTGAAGAAGTCATAGGAAAGAAACTTGAGCGGTATACTCAGAATGGTGAGCCCTGAATTTTGCAGACCGCTAAGGCTATAGACAAATTTTATATTTCATGTTAGACATTTGATGCCTTTTGGATGTCTGATGACAGTCGTGCATTTCTATATAATCAGAAAAATATTAGATTGCAATCGTGAATTTGCATATTTTAGATTGTAGAAAAGTAAATATAAAATTATATGCTCTTTTTTTTTTTGAGACAGTCTTGCTATGTCACTCAGGCTGGAGTGCAGTGGCACAATCTTAGCTCACTGCAACCCCTGCTTCCTGGGTTCAAACAATTCTCATGCCTCAGCCTCCCAAGTAGCTGGGACTACAGGCATGTACCGCCATGCCTGGCTAATGTTTTTTTCTTGTATTGTTAGTAGAGTTTTGTCACGTTGGCCAGGTTGGCCTCGGACTCAAGTGATCCACCAGCCTCCACCTCCCGACGTGGTGGGGTTACAGGCATGAGCCGCTTTACCAAGAAATTGCTTCTCTTTTAATTCAGAAAAGGTTGTAGGCTCTCACTCTTCCAGCCTGAACCCACGGAGTACTAATATCCACAAACCATTAATAGCACTCCCTGTGGGAAAATGTCTATACATTTTTACAGTTTGCATAGTAAAATTACTATGCAAGCTGTTTACTTTTAATATTTCTACATAAAATTTAAGTCAAGATATATTAAATGGTAAATGATTGTACTTATTTATTCATCTGCCTCATGTTTTATTTCATTTTAAAAATCCTGAATTTATATTTTATTGTATTTCATACATTTCAATTGATTGTACTGTATTGCAGGATATGGAGATTTCATCACATACTACAATACAGTGTATTTTGTTATATTTGACATATATTCTACTTGTATTTTGTACTGAGATCATACAATCTTTCATTATCTAAGTGTATTAATGACTTGTTTGGTTGCTTTATAATTTTCATTTTATGTAATAATGAAATAAACATTAATGTTGTTTGGAATTTTAAATTTCTTTCATATGGAATTTGTATTTAATAAAGATGTGAAAAAGAGAATGTCTTATCTTCACTTCTGCATCATCCTAACCCTGACCTCCCCACAGCCCACAGCTCTTGTCATAGTCTGGGAATAGTGTTCTATCACTACAGGAAATGGGGCCAATTTAATGGTAATACACAGATATAAATTGGAGATATAGAGATTTTATTCTCGACCACTGCAGTATAAAAGAATCACAGTAACGCGAGTCACACAATTTTTGGGTTGACACTGCTTATGAGTTATGCTTACACTATGCTGTAGAATAACTCTGAAATAAATTTATGTCTATTAAACAAATGCACACACATAAATAACATGTCTAAATAACAATATACATATCTTAATGAAAATGAACTTTATTGCTAAAAATGTTAACACAGATACACACAATGGGATCATATAATGTTGAAAAATAGAGATGGGGAGAGGAACAGAAACAGAGAGAAAGGGAGGAATGGAGCGAGAAAAGGACAGATGGACAGAGGGATATTGGAAAGGAGAAAGTAGGGAGAGGGGGAGGAAGGGAAGTAGGGAGGGGGGAGGGAGGAAGGGAAGGACAGAGAGAGAAAGGGAGCAAGAGACAGAGAGAGGAAGGCAGAGAGAAAAGCGGTCTTCTGCCTCCAGGACCAGCAGGACCTCGCACTCCGGGAAAATGTTGGGTGCCCAGTGCAGGCTGAGTGCTCGGCCCACAGCCACGTCTGCCTGCGGGGCGCTCACGGGCCCTCCGGATCGCCAGCCTGGGTCACTTCATCCCGGAGCGATTCAGACGAATTCCGCCTCCCAAGGAATGAGCGAATTGCCCAGAGAGCAGTGAGCCGAGACTCGGGTGATTGTCCGTTTTTCATCCACATGGTTCACAGATGACATAGCCCCACGTTGAGCCTGCAACAGAGCGCAAGGCGGATAGTCCCGTCCACACAAGAGTCACACTCAGACCGAGTGAACCATGATTCTGGGTTCCACGTTCCTTTGCCCTCTGCAAGGGGGCCTGTTGTTCACGTGTCTCCGGCCCCCAAAAGCGTGACCATGTTGACTGTTTCCCGAGCTCTGTGGGGACCCAGAAACCTCCAGCGAAGCGTGGAAAAGCAGCATCCTGTCTTCGCTCTCCTTTCCAGTTTCCAAACAGGCCACAGTGGAGACTTCCCTTGTTGCAGGAAACAGGAATCCGTGGTCAGGCTGTGATGCACGGGACGTTTCTTTTCTCTGTAGTTTCGCTCTCGTTTTCTACATGAAAATGAACGAGTTCCACACCCCTGCGTGTGTGAGACTATCACGGCAACGGCGACACCCACAGGCATTGCCGCCTTCACGGAGAGGGCCTGGAAAACTCAAGACTGTCATGGAAGTTCAGTTCCACACTCCACCCTTCGGGGTGGTTTCTGCCTGAAAACTGTGGGAGTCAAGACAGAGGCTTCCAGTTTCCATAGAATTACTGGAGAACCTTAGAGAGCCAGCCCCCAAAGCCCCTTTTTCCCCTCCAATCTGGCCCTACACCCACCCACCCCACAAGGCCCTGGTCCCTGTGGTTTTCGGCTTTGGAGGGCGGGCTACCCCGGGATCTTGGGCCCCGAGCTCATGCATGTTCATAACGGGGTGGAGGTGGTAGGTCTTTCTAAGGGCCTCCTGGCTGGACCTGCCTGCAGCGCAGAGGCCGGCTGAGGTGCACGGGAGCCCACCGGCCTCTCTCTGCCGGTGTCCGTCCGTGAAATTCCGGCCGGGGCTCCCCGCGATGGCCCTCCCGACACCTTCGGACAGCACCCTCCCCGCGGAAGCCCGAGGACGAGGACGGCGAAGGAGACTCGTTTGGACCCCGAGCCAAAGCGAGGCCCTGCGAGCCTGCTTTGAGCGGAACCCGTATCCGGGCATCGCCACCAGAGAACGGCTGGCCCAGGCTATCGGCATTCCGGAGCCCAGGGTCCAGATTTGGTTTCAGAATGAGAGGTCACGCCCGCTGAGGCAGCACCGGCGGGAATCTCGGTCCTGGCCCGGGAGACGCGGCCCGCAAGAAGGCAGGCGAAAGCGGACCGCCGTCACCGGATCCCAGACCGCCCTGCTCCTCCGAGCCTTTGAGAAGGATCGCTTTCCAGGCATCGCCGCCAGGGAACAACTGGCCAGAGAGACGGGCCTCCCGGAGTCCAGGATTCAGATCTGGTTTCAGAATCGAAGGGCCAGGCACCCGGGACAGGGTGGCAGGGCGCCCGCGCACGCAGGCGGCCTGTGCAACGCGGCCCCCGGCGGGTGTCACCCTGCTCCCTCGTGGGTCGCCTTCGCCCACAACGGGGCGTGGGGAACGGGGCTTCCCGCACCCCACGTGCCCTGCGCGCCTGGGGCTCTCCCACAGCGGGCTTTCGTGAGCCAGGGAGCGGGGGCCGTCCCCGTGTTCCAGCCCAGCCAGGCCGCGCCGGCAGAGGGGATCTCCCAACCTGCCCCGGCACTCGGGACTTTGTGTTCCCTGCCCTAGCTCCTCCGGAAATGGGACTGTCCCACCCTCAGACTCCTCGGAGGCCTCCGCACCCCAATAAATGACAGGAGGACCAGGACCCGCAGCGCGACGGCCTGCTGGGCGCGTGCTCAGTGGGACAGCTTGGGCCCCCTCAAGCTGAGTCACAGGCGCAAGGTGTGCTTGCGCCACACACGTCCCACCGGAGTCCGCGGTGGGACTGGAGCCCCAGGTCGCCAGGGCGGCGTGGGAACCCGAAGACGGGGCACCTCCACCTCCGAAGCTCGCGACCCCGGAGGCCTCTGCGTCAAGCACAGATGCCAGCCATCCAGGCGCCTCCCAAACCGCTCCAGGAGCCGGGGCGCTGGTCTGCACTCACCTCCAGCCTGTTAGATGAGCTCCCGTCAACCCCAGAGTTTCAGCAAAAGGCACAACCTTTCCTAGATCCGGTGTCACTGGGGGAGCTCAAGGAGGTGGAAGAGCCCGCTCCGCTGGAACCACTCCTCAGCCAGGAAGAACACCGGGCTCTGCTGGAGGAGCTTTAGGACGCCGGGTTGGGGCGGGGCGGGGGCAGGGCGGCGGCCTCTCTTTGGCGGTGAACCTCTGGCTCGGTATGGAGAGGCGTGTCTTCCCTTCCAGCTGACCTGTCTAGGATCCCTGGGTTCCAGGTCCGGCGAGAGACTCCACACAGAGGAGGGCTGTCATTCTTTCCTGAGCATCCCGGGGATCCCAGGGCCGGTCCACGTACCGGGAGGTGGACTGTCTACTGCTCATGCGGGGGTTTGCAGGCAACAGCTTAGGTTTTCTAACCAGCCCAGGCGGAGCTCTCATCCCTTTTCCTCCCGCGTTCTTCAGTCGGGTTGGCGGAGACCTCAGTCCGCGAAACGCTGGGTCGGGGCAGAAGCCAGGCCAGTTCTCCTTTCTGCGGCTCGATTCCTCTGCCTCTTCGCTCACTATCACTTGCCAACCCGTGTCCCGCCAGCCTCCTTGCCAGCACCATGGAGCGCCTTGCAACTAAATGTAGACCCGAGACCCCGCGCAAACCGGGGTGCTGCCCTGTCCAGGCAAGAGGGAAGGCAGGCAGATATGAGGACAGGAACGGAGACAGAGTGGGACGGAAGGATGGAGCTAGGAAAGGATGGATGGACGGAGGGACCCTGGAAGGGAGAGGAAGAGGGAGAGAGGGAGAAAGGGAGGAAAAAACCAGGGCAGGGAGGGAAGAACAGAGGGAAGGATGGACCGAGGGACAAAAGGAGCAAGAAACAGAGAACCGAAGGCAGACAGAAAATCGGTCTTCTGCCTCCAGAACCAACAGGACCCAGCAATCCGGGAAAATGTTGGGTGCCCAGTGCGGGCTAAGTGCTGGGCCCACAGCCCCGTTGGCCGGCGGGGAGCTCAGCGGCCCTCCGGATCGCCAGCCTGGGTTACTTCAACCCAGAGCGATTCAGACGAAGTCCGTTTCCGAAGGAATGAGGGAATTCCCCAGACAGCAATGAGCGGAGACTCGGGTGGTTGTCTGTTTTTCATCCACATGGTTCACAGATGACATATCCCCACGTTGAGCCCTGCAACAGAGCGCGAGGCGGATAGTCCCATCCACACAGAAGTCACGCTCAGGCCAAGTGAAGCGTGATTCTGGATTCCACGTTTCTTTGCTCTCTGCAAAGGTGCCTGTTACTCAAGTCTCTGCCGCCCCCGGAAAGCGTGACCATGTTGACTGTTTCCCGAGCTCTGTGGGGACCCAGAAACTTCCAGGAATGCGTGGAAGACCAGCATCGTGTCGGTGCTCTCCTTTCCAGTTTTCAAACAGGCTATATCGGAGACTCCCCATTTTGCAGGAAACAGGAATCCATCCTCAGGCCGTGATGCACGGGACGTTTCTTTTTCTCTGTGCTTTCGCTCTCATTGTCTACATGAAAATGAACGAGATCCACACACCTGCGTGTGTGAGACTATCACGGCAACTATGACACCCACGCGCTGGCAATAGAGTTGGCAGCCTGATCCCAGGACAAAGGTACTGACGGACATCCAGACACACCCCACCACAATCACTAGCAAACCCACTCTCAAACAGACACATACGGGCGCACGCGCGGGAACACAAGCATACACGCAGACACACAAAGACACAGACAGCTTGAAGAAGAGCAAGGGACAGAGGGATGGAGAGATAGAAACGGAAGGAGAGAGAGAAACAGCGATAGAGAGAGAGACAGAGAAGGACGGGGAAACTGCGAGAGAGAGAGGGAGAGAGAGAGAGAGAGAGAGACAGAGAGAGACAGAGAGACAGAGAGAGAGAGAGACAGAGAGAGACAGAGACAGAGAGGGACGGGGAAACTGCGAGAGAGAGAGAGAGAGAGAGAGAGAGAGAGAGAGAAAGAGAGAGAGCGCAAGGTGGAGAGGGAAGTAGAGAAAGGGAGAGGGTGAGGGAGCTAGAGAGGGGGAGCAACAGAGCCTTGGAGAGGGAGGCTCTGCTCTGGTAGACAGGGGACCCTTTGGCGAGGGTAGTGTGGAGGGTGCCTGGGCCGGGCTAGAACAGGGGGGCAGGGCCGCCCACGCGGGAAAACCAACGGAGCCCTGAGACGTGTTTTTACTTGGATTGGTTGGTTGCTTTGGGGGTGCGTTTCCTAGCGTCATTCCTTTGTTGGCTCCTCCCTGTCCTCTTGGTGCTGTGGGCCCTGAAAGTTGTCGAGTGCGCCTGTCCCTGTGGCGGGAGCAGTGGCGCCGAGCGTGCCCATGGGCCGCCGCTTGGGTTTCTCTCGTGTTCAGGGTAGTATGGACGTGGACAATGGCAGTGGCGCGTGGCTGGCCCAAGAACCCGGTCCAGATACGCGCGCCTGATTCCAGGCGTCATAACCAACCCGGGGCCGCGAGGCTGGGATCAGGCACCCCGGAGCCGCTTGCCCGTGGCCGGGCTGCTCTCCCCCTCTAAGCCTAAGCACCGCCAGTCGCGGCGCTGCGCTTTCCGCAGACCTCCCAGAGCGTCCCGCCGTCGCCGGCGGCCAGGCCTCGCGCAGGACCAGTGTGGCGCCGCCCTGCTGTTGCTGGGGGGCGCCTGAGGCCTCCGTCCCTTGCCCAGGCTTCCGGCTCTCGGGGCGGCTTCCCTTCCGCCCACGCTCCAGGGCTTCCCCGGCTCCCGAGCCCCGAGCTTCCACCACATCGGCCGGCTCAGGACAGGTGTGCTCATCCCTTCACTTTTTAACTTTTTGTTGTTTCCATCTATATTTTATTGTGCTATGTCTTGAAATGTTGTTGTAGCTATTACTTTTGATTGGATATTATTTAGTATTCCTACTTTGAATAAGAGTAGTTTGCACACCACACAGCTATAGTGTTATAATATTCTGTTTTGTTTTGTATCCTATTAGCAGTGAGGATTTTTTTACCTTTAGGTGATCATTTATTGCTCATTAATGTCCTTTTCTTCCTGATTGAAGTACTCTCTTTAGCATTCCTTTAGGACAGACATGGCATTCATAAAATACTTCAGCTTTTGTTTGTCTGGAAAAGTCAGTATTTCTTTTTATTTGAAGAACATTTTCACTGTATATGCTATTCTAAGGTAAAAGTTTTTTTCCTTTAGTACTTTAAATATTTATTGCTTCTCTCTCCTGGCCAGTAGGGTTTCCACTGTAAAGTCGGCTGCCAGACGTGTTGGAGCTCACCGGTATGTTACTTGTTTCTTTTCTCTTTCTTCCTTTAGAACTTTTCTTTATCTTTGACTTTTGGAGGATCTATTGAACGCTTTGAAATAGTCTTTTTGGGGTTAAATCTGCTTAATGTCCTATAACATTTTTGTAGTTGGATATGGATATCTTTCTCTAGGTTTGGAAAGTTTTCTGTTGTTATCCCTTTGAATAAATTTTTCTACCCCGCCTCTGTCTCTACATCTTCTTTAAAACCAATAGCTCTTAGATCTGTCTTTGTGAGGCTATTTTTCTAGATCCTGTAGGCATGATTTGTTGTTTTTATTCTTTTTCTTTTGTCTCTTCTATGTATTTTCAAATAGCCTGTCTTCAAGCTCACTATTTCTTCTGCTTGATCCATTCTGCTATTAAATGGCTCTAATGCATTCTTCAGCATGCCAATTGCATTTTTCAGCTCCAGAATTTCTGCTTAATTTGTTGTAACTATTTCAATCTCTTTGTTGAGTTTAGCTGATAAAATTTGGAATTTCTTTACTTTGTTATCTTAAATTTCTTTCAGGTTTTTTTTTTTTTTCTTTTTACAGCTATGTTGAATTCTCTGTCTGAAAGGTCACATACCTCTTTTTCTCCAGGATTTGTCCCTGGTGCCTTATTTAGTTCACTTGGTGAGGTCATGTTTTTTTCCTGGATGGTGTTGATGCTAGTAGATGTTCTTCAGTGTCTGGACATTAAAATCTTGGGCATGCAGCACCATATGAGAGGTTTAAAAAATAAAATTAAAAAAGAGAAAAGGTGAGTATTTATTGTAGTCTTCACTGTCTGGGCTTATTTGTAGCTGTCTTTCTTGGGAAGACTTTTCACATATTTGAAAAGACTTGGGTCAAATATGGTTCAAATATGGCTTAGGTTGTGATCTAAGCCATATCTGCTTTATGGGGCACCTTATACCCAATAATGCTGTAATTCTTCCAGACTCAGAGAAATACCACCTTGACAGCCTTCAACAAGATCCAGGAGAATTTTCTGGATTACTAGCCAGAGACTCTTGTTCTCTACCATTATTTTCTCTCAAAGATACAGAGTCTTTCTCTCTGTTCTAAGCCACCTAAAGCTGGGAGAAGAAAGACACAAGCACCCCTGGCCACCACCACTATGACTGCCCTGGATCAGACCTGAAGCTAGCACAGCATCGGGTCTTGCTCAAGTCCTGCTGCATGAACTTTCTGATGACTGCCTATGTTCACTCAAGGCCTTTGGTCTCTACAATTAGCAGGTGGCAAAGCCAGCCAGGCCTGTGTTCTTTCCTTTAGGGCAGTGAGTGCCCTCAGTCCCTGGCTGGGTCCAGAAATGCCATTCAGAAGTCAGGGAGTAGAGTCAAAAATTTTAGAAGTCCACTTGACATTCTATTGCATTGCAGCTGATCTGGCACTCAAACCACAAGACATAGTCCTTCCTATTCCTCCCTTCCTTTCCTAAAGGCAGGGTAGCCACCACCACCTCAGGCCACAGTGAGTACTGCCAGGCTACCACCAATGTTCCCTTAAGGCCCAAAGCCTCTTGTCAGCTTGTGATGAATGCTGCCTGGCCTGGGACTTGCGTTTTCAGGACAATGGGATCCCTACTGGCCCTGGGCAGCTTCATAAATGCCAACCAAGAATCAAGTCCTAGAATCAGGGATTCTGAAAGTTCGCTTGGTGCTCTACCCACCTCTGGCCTTGCTGGTACCTAAGGGGCAAGAAAAAGTCCCCTTTAATTTTCCCTCTACTTTTCCCAAGAAGAAGGAGTTTTGCCTTTTAGCCACCACAGCTAGTAATGTGCTGACCTCACCTAAATCTAGCAAGTCTATGAGGGTCATCCAAGGCCCTTGATGTAGTACCTGGGTATGGCTACTGGTTATTCAGAGCCCAAAGGTTTTCAAGTTTGCAGGCGATAAATCCTGCCAGCACATGGTTCTTTTCTTCAAGGCAGCAGGTTTCTTTCTGGCCCAGGGTGTGTCTAGGAATGTCTAGGAGCCAGAGACTGGAAAGGAGGCTGCAGGATTCTGACCAGTGCACTATCTTGCTGTGGCTGAGCTGGTGCCCAGGATGAAAGACAAAGTACTCCCTATTCTTTTCCTTCCTCTCCTCAAGCAGAAGGATGGGGTCCCTTTTGGAGCCATGAGCTGTGCAGTCTGGTGTTAGCAGAGTGATAATGCCAGAACTCCTTTGGCTGCCCCAGCTGGTGTCTCAGTATGTTGCATGCCCTCCCCACCCCAGTCCACTGTCCCTGGGCCCCATTCAGCCCTAGGCCTCACCTAAGAGTTACAGTCCTGATGGCCTAGGCTGCCTTTCAAGTTTTCTTAGACACACAGAGTGCGGGAGCCCTTAGTTGCCAGGTTTCCAAACACTGAAGTTCCAACCACTGGAATCTGATTCTCCTCTGGCTAGGGCTGGCTTAATTGATCGCTCTGTGGATCAGCATTAACTGCACTTGGTCTGGTTTTCCTTTCTGCTCTAACAGGACAGCACTGAGTTCAGTGCCTCACAATTGCTGTGTTCTCCCTCCCGCAGAACCCAGAGTTGATCTCTGCAGCATGCCATCACTGCTGGGGATGAGGAAACGGTGATTTCAGGACTTTTTTCTGTCTCTTCAGTGCCTCTTTCAGTGATCTGAGGTTAAAACCAGGTACTTGAGTACTCACCTGATCTTTGGTTCTTATAAATGTATTTTCTATGTGGATATTAATAGTTGTTCATCTGGTGTCCTTGCAGAGGGACAATCAGTGGAGCCTTCTTTCTGCCGTCTTGCTTTACTCTCACACCCAAGAATCAGAATTCAGAACTTTTAATAAGAAAAGCTTTCAGAACTAAGGAAGGACAAGGAAGACATTCTGGTTCTCCATGCTTAACATTGGACTGTTTCTTCAACTTAGGTGCATAGCACTGACTAATCAGGGATTATCATAGATAATTTGACTTGGACTATGCCGTTCATTCAAATTCTTTATCTAGACAATTTAAGTACTAGCTGATTTGGCATGAAAATCTGGCAAAGTATTTTCTTGGTATTCAATTGATTTTTATTCTGCTTGGGTTAGCAGTTTTATTAACCAGTTAGTCTCTTCATTAAAGTTCTGGGAATTCTTGCCCAGTTCAAATAATATCATTCTAAAGTTCTCAAAAACCTGTATTCAAGAGTGCTTCTCAGGGCCTTCTCCATCCTTTCATGAACCTCCTTAAAGATACAATATTCCAGGATTTTGCAAGCTTGTAAAGTTTTCAGAAACTGCCTCAGAATTAATCAATTTACTGTGGAAATGACTTTAAGTTGTCATAGTCAGACACAATTGACAAGAAAATTTTATTTATTTATAGGCATGAGCCACAGCGCCTGGCCTCTAAAGCTAATTTAATAAAACTTTATAAATGCATTTATCAAATGTTGTTATCTTTTAATCCCAGATTTTTGTGAACCTATGCTTTGCATTTTCCCCCAACTTTCTATATTTATCTAGTTTTATCTAGTTTTTTTTACTTCTTCAATTTGAAACCTTTAAGTAACTTCAAACCAAAAAAAAATTAAAACACAGTTTTATGTCTTTATAAGTTTTATCATCAAAAACATATTTTCACAATCCTATAATCCCAACACTTTGGGAGGCCAGGGCAGGTGCATCACTTGAGGTCAGGGGTTCGAGACCAGCCTGGCCAACATGGTGAACCTCTGTCTCTACTAAAAATACAAAAATTAGCTGGGTGTGGTGGTGAGCACCTGTAATCCCAGCTACTTGGGAGGCTGAGGCAGGTGAATCACTTGAACCGGGGAGGCAGAGGTTGTAGTGAGCTGAGATCATGCCACTGCATGCCAGCCTGGGCAACACAACAAGACTCAGTCTCAAAAAAGAAAAATAAGGCATATCTTGCTTTTTATACACTCTGTATGCAGAATTGTTTCTCTCATATCTAGTAATTAAGTCTTAGGAGCCCCAATATTCAATGAAACCCCTAAAAAGTGATTTTTCAACTGTCTTATATCAGTATTTTTAGATAAAAACCATTCTACAACTTTTAAGAAATATAGTTCTTCAAATTACTGTTTATTAACAGAACTAAAGATATTTAGGTTTTCTATACCATATACAAGAAACATGTCATGGTATATAGAACTAAACTAATTTTTAATGGTTAATATTTCACTATTTTAGCTTACAAATGACTCAAGATATTTTATGGCTATCTATTACTTAATTTAACGTGACTTTAAGATTTTAAATTACTGAACAGAATTTTGAAACCATGACACAGGTAGCATCCGTAATGTCTTCCCTCAGTAATTTTAGATCCCAAGTAGCCACATGGCACCCAGGAAAACTGTGAAGATCAGGGCCTGCCTGAGTCCATTAGGACTAAAGACAGAGCTGTGAAGGCTATACCTGGAGGATCCAACCCCTCCTAAAATAGCCAAAAGGCAAAACAGGGAAAGCACAGAAAGAAGGGGTCGATTGGGCTTGATTCTGGCTTTTAGCTGCTGGTCTAGGCACTGAGAACATGTCTCCATACTTCATCATGGTCATCTATCAAGACCCCCTGAATCCAGAAACTCTCAACAAAAGACATAAGCTCACAGTTAAATCAAGCAAATATCTAATTATATTTAATGGATAATTATAAAGCCATTTCTATTTTACTAACGATTTAAGAACGAGCTTATTTACAAAATATTATCACATACATGTAACACATATAGACATACAAACACACAGAAGCAGATCTTATAGCTTTCATAAAGGATTTAAAAATGTTTTATTTTAGGCTCGGGGGAACATGTGAAGGTTTGTTACATAGACAAACTCGTATCTCAGGGGCTTGTTATACAGATTATTTCATAACCCAGGTATTAAGCCCAATACCCCATAGTTATCTTTTCTGTTCCTCTCCCTCCTCCCACCTTCCCCCCTTCAAGTAGACCCCAGTGTCTGTTGTCTGTTGTTTCCTTCTTTGTGTTCATAAGTTCTCATTATTTAGCTCCCAACTGTAAGTGAGAACACATGGCTGCATAGTATTCCATGGTGCATATGTGTGTTCTGTGTGGGAAATGTGTGAGGAAAGAAGAAAAGAAACACACAATACTTTTAAGGGTAAACAGACTTTATCCCAAGTATATGGCAATATAGATATAATAAGCAAATGATACAATAAACAAATTGTAATGGGAAGGGGAGAAGGGAAAATGTATATATATATATGTGTGTGTGTATACATATGTAATATATATAAGTATATATACACATATATGTATATATATGTGTGTGTGTGTATATATATATATATACACACACATATATATATATTTTTTGTTTTACACTCACCAGACTATGGAGGATTCATCACCAGACCAGGAAGCAACTGCCTGGGCTCCAGAATTGGCCAGTAGTCCGTGCACAGACGAGGAGAGGTCCCATGAAACTTCGGCGCAGTCTGGGAACCGAGCTCTTTTTGTAACAAGTTGTTTGTCAGAAGGCCCAGTCATGAGAGCCCTTCGTGACTGGGCTCAAGGAATACAAAAAGGTCAACTTGTTTTTGCCATTGTCTGTTGTTTTTCAATAACTACTTCTCCGAAACAGCACTGGATGAATGCCTCAAGGGGCTCACACAACTCGTTCCAGGACTTAGTGACCATTGTTTCTGTCCCTGTTCAATAGAGTTCAAATTTAATATTTAAATTTTGCTCCACAATGTGCCATATTATCTGTATCCAACCTGTCATTGGGCATTTAGGTTGATTCCATGTCTTTACTATTGTGAATAATGCTGCAATAAACATTTACGTGCTTGTGTCTTTATGATAGAACAATTTATATACCTCTGGGTATATACCCAGTAATGAGATTGCTGAGTCGAGTGATAGTTCTGCTTTTATCTCTTTCGAGGAGAGCACTGTTGTGCTTTCCACAATGGTGGGACCAATGTACACTCCCAAGCATCTGTCATTTTTTGACTTTTTCATAATAGCCATTCTGACTGGTGTGAGATGGTGTCTCACTGTGCCTTGGATTTGCATTTCTCTAATGATCAGTGATACTGAGCTTTGTATTCTATGGTTGTTGGTCACATGTATGTATTCTTTTGAAAAGCGTTCATGTCCTTTGCCCACTTTTTAAACATTTTTTTTATTTCCATAGGTTTTAGGACAACAGGTGGCATTTGGTTACATTAGTAAGTTCTTTATTGATTTGTAAGATTTTGGTGCATCCATCAACTCATCTGTATACACTGAACCCAATTTGTAGCCTTTTATCACTCACCCCCTTCTCCCGTTTCTCCCTGAGTCCCCAAAGTCTATTGTGTCATTCTTAAGCTTTTGCATCCTTATAGCTTAGCTCCCAATTATAAGTGAGAATATATGATGTTTGGTTTTCCATTCCTGAGTTACTTCACTAGAATAATAGTCTTCAATCCCATCCAGGTTGCTGCAACTGCCATTAATTCATTTCCTCTTTATGGCTGAGTAGTATTCCATTGTGCATATATACCACGGTTTCTTCATCCACTCGTTGATTGATGAGCATTTGGATTGGTTCAACATTTTTGCAATTGCAAATTGTGCTGCTATAAATATATGTGTGCAGGTATCTTTTTTGTATAATGACTTTTTTTTCCTCTGGGTACATAGCCAGTAGTGGGATTGGTGGGTCAAATAGTACTTCTACTTTTAGTTCTTTAAGGAATCTCCACACTGTTGTCCATAGTGATTGTACTAGTTTACATTCCCACCAGCAGTGTAGAAGTGTTCCCTTTTCACTACATTCACACCAACATCTATTATTTTTTTTATTATGACCATTCTTGAGAGAGTAAGGTGGTATCACATTGTGGTTGTAATTTGCATTTCCCTGATCATTAGTGATGTTGAGCATATTTTCATATGTTTGTTGGCCATTTGTATATCTTCTGAGAATTGTCTATGACCATACTGCCAAAAGCAATCTACAAATTCAATGCAATTGCCATCAAAAAACCATCATCATTCTTCACAGAACTAAAAAAAAAATCCTAAAATTCATATGGAACCAAAAAAGAGCCCACATAGCCAAAGCAATACTAAACAAAAAGAACAAATCAGAAGGCGTCACATTACCTGATTTCAAACTATATCGTAAGACCATAGTCACCAAAACAGCATGGTTCTGGTATAAAAACAGGCACATAGACAAATGGAACATAATGGAGAACCCAGAAATTAACACAAATATTTACAATCAACTGATCTTTGACAAAGCAAACAAAAAAAAAGTGGGGAAAGAACACCCTACCCAACAAACGGTGCTGGGATAATTGGCAAGCCACAAGTAGGAGAATGAAACTGGATCTTTATCTCTCACCTTATACAAAAATCAACTCAAGATGGATCAAGGACTTAAATCTAGGACCTGAAAGTATAAAAATTCTAGAAGATGACATCAAAAACACCCTTCTAGACATTGGCTTAGCATGGATTTCATGACCAAGAACCCAACAGCAAATGCAAGAAAAACAAAGATAAATAGTTGGGATTTAATTAAACTAAAGAGCTTTTTCGCGGCAAAAGGAACAGTCAGCAGAGTTAACAGAAAATCCACAGAATGGGAGAAAATCTTCATAATCTGTATATCTGACAAAGAACTAACATCCAGAATCTACAACGAGCTCAAACAAATTAGCAAGAAAAAAACAAACAATCCCATCAAAAAGTAAGCTAAGGACATGAATAGACAATTCTTTGGCCACTTTTTAATAGGGTTGTTTGTTTTTCTCTTGTAAATTTAAGTTCCTTATATTGAATATTAGATCTTTGTCAGATACATAGTTTGTAAATATTTTTTCTCATTCTACAGGTTGTCTGTTCACTCTATTGATAATTTCTTTTGCTGAGCAGAAGATTTTAAGTTTAATTACATCCCACTTGTCAATAGTTGCATTTGTTGTTTTTGGTGTCTTTATCATGAAATCTTGGCCTGTTTCTATGTCCAGGATGGTATTGCCTATGTTGTCTTCCAGGGCTTTTATAGTTTTGGGTTTTACATTTAAGCATTTAATCCATCTTGAGTTGATTTTTGTGTATGGTATAAGGAAGCAGTCCAACTTCAATCTTCTGCATATGGCTAGCCAGTTATCACAGCACCATTTATTGAATACGGCATCTTTTCCCCATTGCTTGTTTTTGCCAGCTTTGTCAAAGATTAGATAGTTGTAGGTATGTGGTCTTACTTCTAAGCTCTCTATTCTGTTCCATTGGTGTATGTGTCTGTTTTTGTATTAGTACCATGCTGTTTTGGTTACTATAGTGCTGTAGTATAGTTTGAAGTCAGGTAATGTGATGCCTCAAGCTTTGTTCTTTTTGCTTAGGATTGATTGCCTTGGCTACTTAGGTTCTTTCTTGGTTCTATATGAATTTTTAAATAGCTTTATCTACTTCTGTGAAGCATGTCATTGGTAGTTTAATAGGAATAGCTTTGGGCAGTATGACCATTTAAATGATATTACTTCTTTCTCTCCATTAACATGGAATGATTTTTCATTTGTTTGTGTCTTCTCTGACTTCTTTGAGCAGTGTTTTATAATTTTCATTGTAGAGATTTTTCACCTCCCTGGTTAGCTGTATTCGTACGTATTTTATTCTTTTTGTGGAAATTGTGAATAAAACTGCCTCTCTGATTTGGCTCTTAGTTTGTCTCTTCTTGGTGCATAGGAATGCTAGCAAATTTTGTATATTAATTTTGTATCCTGAAACTTTGTGGAAGTTGTTTATCAGCTTAAGGAACTTTTGGGTCACAACTATAGGGTTTAGATAGAGAATTATATTGTCTGCAAACAGAGGTAGTGGGACTTCTCTTTCTATTTAAATATCTTTATTTCTTTCTCTTGTCTGATTGCTCCAGAAAGGACTTCTAATACTATGTTGAATAGGAGTGGTGAAAGAGGGCATCCTTGTCTTGTGCGGGTTTCAAGGAGAATGCTTCCAGATTTTGCCCATTTAGTATAATGTTGGCTGTGAATTTGTCATAGGTGGCCTTTATTATTTTGAGGTATGTTCCTTCGATACCTCGTTTATTGAGAATTTTTAACATGAAGCTTTGTTGAACTTTACTGAAAGCCTTTTCTGCATCTGTTGAGACAGTCACATGGTTCTTATCTTTCGTTTTATTTATGTTATGAATCACATTTTATTGATTTGCCCATGATGGACCAACCTTCCATTCCAGGGAAGAAGCTTACTTCACTATGGTGAATTAGCCTTTTGATGTGTTGCTAGATTCAGTTTGCAAGTATTTTATTGTGGATTATTGAATGGATGTTCATCAAGGATACTGGCCTGAAGCTTTCTTTCTTTGTTGTGTCACTGCCAGGCTTTGGTATCAGGATGATGCTGGCCTTGTAGAACAAGTTGGGGAAGAGTCCCTCCTCCTCTATTTCTTGAAATAGTTTTAGTAGGACTGGTACTGGCTCTTCTTTGTACATCTGTTAAAATTTGTTAATCTATCAGGTCCTGGGCTTTTATGGGAGGTTGGTAGGCTATTTATTACGGATTCAATTTTTGGAGCTCATAATTGATCTGTTCAGAGACTGAATTTCTTCCTGGTTCAGTCTTGAGAGAGTGTAGGTGTCCAGGAATTTATTCATCTCTTCTAGGGTTTCTAGTTTGTGTGTGCAGAGGTGTTCATAGTAGTTGCTGGTTGTTATTTTTATTTCTGTGGGGTCAGTGGTAACATTCCCTTCATCATTTCTAATTGTGCTTCTTCGAATCATCTCTCTTTTCTTCTTTATTAGTCTAGCTAGTGCCTATCTATCTTACTAATTTTTTCAAAAAACCTTGATTAAGTGATCTTTTGAACAGCTTTTCTTGTCTCAATTTCTTTCAATTCAGCTCTGATTTTAGTTATTTCTTATCTTCTATAAGCTTTGTGTTTGAGTTCTTCTTGCTTCTCTAATTCTTTCTGTTGTGATGTTAGGTTGTTAATTTGAGATCTTTCTAACTTTTTGATATGGGGATTACTTCTTATGCCCTACTCTAACTTTTCTCCTTCTCCTAGAAAACTCAGAACTATGCTTTCTAAACCAATTCAAACTTTCTCAGTGAATCAACCTGGTCTCCCTGAGGCAAAGTTAGCAATTTTCCATTACACATGGTTCTCTTTCTCTGTAAGAATATCTAATGCAACGATGCAAGTGTTTCTTTCCCTCCTGGATATGCAGGGAACTACTTTTGGCTGAGACCAAGACTTAAAACCTTGTTCTTTCAACATTAATGAAGATCTATTTAGAAAGCCTCCATTTTTACAGAAAAGATTTATAAATACCAATGAAAATAAATATAAAATTATATGGCATACAATTATATTGTGGAAAGACTGAATAAATAAGTGAACTAAGCTCTAAGAAAAAAAGATGATGATATAAAATGATATATAAGTAAAGTCCTGGGCTGGTATAGCATAATTAATGTATCAGTAAAGTATGTACACTGTAGAAGCGGCAGGAAGACAGCATAGAGAGTGAGACCTGACCAAAAGCTTTAAGGAAAGTTCTATACCCTTAAAAGAGATTAAAGTGGACTCAGGAAAACATGGTCCACTTTAGGAGAAGGACACATGTTCCAGACAGGCCAAAGCTCAGAGCATCTCTACCTTCTCCAGCAGGAAAGGGGCGGCAAAGCAGCAGGCAGAGGGCAGCAAGGCCAGGTCAGCACAGGGCACCCAGGCCAAACCAGGTGGGCTCCATCATACAGGTAGTGAGGATCCACTGCCGGGTGGGCTTTATTCATTAGTTTGTTTTGTTTTCTTTAGTAACTAAGACACGTGATCAAAATTGACCTTTGTAAGTATTGCTGCAGCTGAACATAAGATGGATAAAACCAGTGTTTTAAAAATCATGTTGTATACAGCATTAGCCCCAGTGAGATATCAGTGGAACACACAGGCACACACACGCACACACACGCACACTGAGCCCGGATTATTCTGGCAAATGCTGGGTTAAGCAAACTAAAAGAAACATCTTTAGTGCTGGACTTCTCAGAACCTGGAATGTGGCTCTATGGCTCATAAAACAGCAAGGTTAAGACAGAGCATGTCATTTTTTTCCCAGAAATGTTGAAACACTTTCCTTCCCTTGGCTTCAGTGTCACCTTCTTTCTCCTGGTTCTCCATCAACCTCTTAGGCTGCTCCTTCTTGATGTCCTTCTTGACAATCTGCTGCTGCTCAGCCATTCTCTTTTCATTCCCCATGGATTTCTCAAGTGTGTTTCTATTCCTGCATATTAAACTTTCCTTGTTTTTCCTGACACTTCTCCTTGTCTGACCCTCCCCTGTTCTAAGGCAGGTGTTCCATCTGTGTGTGCTTTTGTCATCCTGGGATGCTCCCAGCATGTTCCCTACCACACTCCATCAGGTTTTCTCCCCAGACTCTGCGAGGGCAGCGGCCTTGTCTCCACCATTCCTTCAATGCTCCGCACATAACACAGAAGCTGACTCCATAACATTTAGTTGGCCAACTGAGACTAAATGTATGTTCCTCTAGATCTTAAAAAGTTACAGAAACATAGCACAATAGTCAAAAATTCTCTTTAGTCAGGAGTTCTCTATATATGTACAACACTTTGAAGTCATTATTAAGCAAAGTGAAACAAAACTGTCACAGAATTCCCTAAGATAAATTATTTTGCTTTAATCTTCATGATGTGAGATAATCAAGACCATGTGTTATTGTAAATATTTCTAGCTCACAACACAACAACCTGATTTTTATTGTTTGAAATAACCGCAATATAAATCAGTTAATTTAAAATTGCATAAATAATCCTTTCAAATAAAATTCTGCCTAAATTTTACATTACTCATATGTTCAAATGATAATGTGCTCATAGGCTTTTCCAATACCTCAGTCAAAACATTGTACTGATTCCAGCTGTGGGAATAGTATCTGAAAGTTATTTTACAGATGGGGAAAACGTGCTTATGTGACATTGGCCTTTGCACTACTGTGCCCTTTTGGGTCAGGAAAAATCTGTTCCTTTAAATCCTAAAATCCCTTCTGTCAGGTCTGAAGGGTGGGTGGGAAACACAGTTTTTTTAATTTTAGCCACAGATGTTTTATTCCTTGCTTAAAGCAGTGACTAGATAAAGGCCACTAGAAGAGCCTCCAATGCTTCTTCAGAAGCGTGTGCCTGAGAACACCTTCCTGAAACACTCCCTTGTCTCTGCCCAAAATCACTTTAGGTAGGAAAGTCAAAACTCAGCAGGCTGAGGAGATCCAAGGGGATCACTGAGCTCTGAGGCTTATAAGAGAAGAGAGAGAGGTCTAAGATTTTTGTGTATAAATTTATGGGTTACAAGTGCAATTTTGCCGTAAGCATGGATGGCATAGTGGTGAAGTCAGGGCTTTTAGAGTATCCGTCACCAGAATAATGCACATTGTACCCATTAAGTAATTTCTCACTGTTCACCCCTTCCATCCCCTCACCCTGCTGTGTCTCCATTATTATTCCACTCTCTACATCAATACCTACACATCTTTTAGCACCCGCTTATGAGTGATAAAATACAATGTTTACTCTGTGTCTGGCTTGCTTCACTTACAACAATGGCCTCCAGTTCCATCCATGTGTCTGCAAAAGTTATGATTCTATTTTTTGTGCCTGAATAGTATTTCATTTTGTATATTTTCTACATTTTCTTTCTCCAGTCATTTGTTGATGGACATTTAGGTTGATTTTATATCTGTGCTACTGTGAATAGTGTTGCAACAAATATATAAGTACAGTTATCTTTCTGATATATTGATTTCTTTTCCTTTGCATAGATACCCAGTGGTAGGATTGCTGAATCAGACAGAGCCAATAGATGATCAGTAATGGTGGCCAATCATCAGCTAGAAACAAAGTATTTAGCAGTGCTTGAAAACACCAAAACTCTGAGACCACTGACCTTCCAAAACTTCAACAGCCCTGAGTGAAAAGTCCAAACACATTTATCCACCATTCAAAGACCCTTTATTTTCTGTCCTCTGTGCATCTCAGTAGTCTCTTTTTACCACACTGTCTATATACTGCATGAGCCATTTATGTGAAACTATCTGACACTCCAAGGCATCTTATACTATATATTCAACCATGTATCCCTAGTACCTAGCACAGTCCTGGCATATAGTTTGCTACTAAACATTTGCAGAATGAAGGAATTATCTTGTATCCAGGTTCAAGTTTTAAGGTGATTCTTCACTAAAAAAAAGTATTACAGTTCACAAATAATCTACTTCCTTTTTTACAAATAGGATCGATTTTAATCTTATCCCCTAATAACATTACTTTCATTTACTCCCATCTAAATATACTGTCCTAAGAGAGCAATAAGAAAAAGAGTTGAAGCTGGAGCTTGAAGAATTGTACATGGTCCTGTGATAACCTACCTTGTTTTAACCTGAGTGACTGTCTCCTAGCAGAGAGCTGGACAGACTCCATTTTAGTTTCTTCATGTGCAGCCCCCTTTACCTCCCTCCCTTAAGGGCATAACTAGTGTAAACTGACTCAAAGCATGTCCAGGAATCACTTACTGATAAGATATTGAGGCAAACTGCACCAGCAGCTCCTGGAGATGCGTTCGGTGAATGGCACCCAAAACCCCTGCATTTCTCTCTTTGTGATAGTTTAAGCCCCTGCACCTGGAACTGTTTATTTTTTTGCAACTGCTTTTGTAACCAATTAATTTTTTAACTTTTTGCCAGCTCTGCTTCTGTAAAAATTGCTTCAGCCAAACTCCCCCCTCCCCTATTTAGACCACGGTATAAAACCAAAACCAACCCCTTCCTCGGGGCCGAGAGAATTTTGAGCATTAGCTGTCTCTCGGTCGCCAGCTAATAAAGGATTCCTTAATTTGTCTCAAAGTGTGGCATTCCTCTATAACTCGCTGGGTTACAACAGTCCACACTGTGGCCTGAGGCGCATCGCCCACCTGAGTTTCATCTGTTAGGTATGTCAGGGAAGATAAGCAGGGTAAGGGTGGCCTCATCAGAGGGCCCCAGATCTCTAGCTCCCCCATCTGGCAAGTGCACCTCTGTGAACAAAGTCTTCAGAGCCAGATGACAAGGACGGCCCAATCAGTCTACCAGGGAAACCTGGGCCCACTGTACATCAATGCAGAGCATCAAGCACGGCGTAACAGGTGCACAGTTGCCTATTCCTGTTCAGAGATGACTGCATCCCACACACTGTAAAATGAGGAAATGCAGAGAAGCAGATGTAACTGAAGAAGACAGCAGGAGCAACAAGGAGGGACAACCACGACCTAGGAGGGCACCATGCCAGAGAGGCCTGGACCCCACGCAAGGCTCAGTGCCTGTTATACTCTTGGGACCCAGCGCTTTCCTTCTCCATCACATGGCATACTTGGCATTATTTGTTGTTTAAAATATTGTCCTTAGTTTTCACCTTTCCTAGGAGACACAGGCAGACCCTGTGACACTACAGCTGGCACACAGTAGGTGCATCACAAACATCTGCTGAGTTCACACACTCTTGCCTTCTCAAACCTTCTTGTCAAGTCTTCAGTGAAAAGGAATTGCTGATTGAGCAAGAATTAAACTTCTAGAGACTCCTGGATCCACTGAAGTTTGAGACAAGGTGAGATTTGTTTACTGCCGTATTCCTAGCTCATAGCATACTGTAGTCACTTAAAAAATGTTTGCTGAATAAGTGAGTGAATTGATTCACATGTCATACTTAGCTATATATTTTCTGAGTAAAACTGATAAATTTAATAGTTTACTTCTAGTATAATTTTACTTCACTTATTCAATGAACCTGATAATTCAACTAGGTGCCAGGCACACTGCTGCTGAAGAAAAAGAGGTATAAGATACAACTTCTGTCTATGAGAAAGCCACAGTCTAAAAAGTAGAAACATATGAACAAATTATAACAATAAATAGGCTAAATTCAAAATCAGAGGGGTTTGTTTCTATTTTAAACAGCTCTAGTCAGGAAGTGTTAGAAAGTTCTAAACAGGAAATGTTCCAACACACCATCTAAGCATGAAGCAGAAGTCACCCATAATTGAGTTTGCTGCCACCAACCCCAATAGCAAGAATTCCAGTCCTGCTGCTGCAAAGTAAGTGTCACTCTGATTTTATTACTGCTGTGTAACCCAGTTTTAGACACTCTGGTTGTCACTTAATGTTCTAAAAAAGTATTAAAGAGAAAATATTATTACGGTGATGAGTCCATCCACTGCAGCCATCTCAACATCATACCAATTATAAGCCCTATCATTTAAAAAGAAAACTGTTAGTTTAACTTATTTATCCAAATATCAGTATTACATAAGCATATTTGCCATCAGACTTTGGATTTATGGGTTAAATAGCATATAAATATGATTAGAGCCTTAAAGTTTACACTTTTCTGGTTCACTCAAATGTTTTTCAAAATAGCATATGCCTTTCTAAACAATTGTTAGTGTATTTTTTAAAATAAACATTGAAATGTATATTTTCCAAAAACAAATACAGCTCCCATTTGTGAATGATGATATTGAGATACAACAGGCAACTTCTCCTGGGAACCATTTAATCAGTGCTCACTTTTACACCCTTTTCTGAAATGTCAATGGCTTTAAAATATAGAAGTATATTATACAACTAAACTTAACACTTATTCAGTATTGTGCAATATTTAGTACTTGTTCTAGCTATCTCTTGCTGAATAGTAAGCCATTCCAAAACTTAAGGAATTATTTATTGTTTAATATTGTTTATCATTATTATTTGTTTAGTAATTTTAAATAACGTTATTTCTCATGGTTTTGTGGGTTGATGGGCACTACAAAAGTTCTCTTTTGGAGTGTTTCTTGCAGTTGCGGTTGGTTGGCTGCTGCTGAAGTCACCTGAAAGCTCAACTAGGCTAAAGAGCCTAGACAGGTCACTCACATGGCTGGCAGTGCATATTGGCTGCTGAGTGTGATGCCTATCTGTCCTCTCCATGTTACCTGGAGTCCTCACAACGTGGTAGTTGGTCCCAAGACACACAGGCAAATACTACAAAGCTTCTTATGACCTGGCCTTGGAGGTCCTAGAATATGACCTCTGCAGCATCCTATTGGTAAAACAAGTCATTGTGACCAGCACAGATTCAAGAAATGGGAGAGTAGACTCTACCTGTCAAGGTAAAGAGCAGCATGTGCATGCAGGGAGGAAAGAAATTGAGGGCATCATCTTGAAGACTATCATATCACACCATTATTCCAGCTAATGAACATTATGTTTTAGATGGGTAGTACTAGCTACTCATGTCTCCCCCAGAAACCCAAGCTAGGCATGGACATATTGAAGACTATCATATCACACCATTATTCCAACTAATGAACATTATGGTTTAGATGGGTAGTACTAGCTATTCATCTCTCCCCCAGAAACCCAAGCTAGGCATTGACATACTGAAAAGAATGTCAGTACCATTAAAAAAACTCTAGAAAAATTATATGTGATGACTGAGGTTAATTCAGTCTGTCAATTACATCAATATAATTCCCTTCTTGTAACCCTAAATATGGTGAAACAGAATTGAATTCTACAAAAGTCTTTCATCTGTTTTCCTATGGAATAATTAACAAACCAAATACATGTATAAATAGTATGAAGTCCAATTTATCTTAGATTTTTACCTCTTAATTTCAAAGCTTATAGAAATTCAGAGAACTAATCATCATAATCCATAATGCCTGGACCAGAAGTCCTTATTCTAAGAGTATCCTGTGGAATGCTAAAAATGTATTACTAACTAGGAAATTTAAAACTTTTTTGTTAGCGATTTTAAGAGAGCTGACTAGCTCATCAGCACAATTCACACAGATTAAAAATGGAAGTTAATCTGCTGAGTGGATTCATAGTGATCAGAAAAAAAATCACAGAAGAGGAAAGGAGATAGAGAAGGGGAAACATACTGTCAATCCCTACAATTAAAGTGATTTTTCAAATGATTTGATTTTGTATTTGCAAAGGCAAGGCAGCTTATTGTGACAGAATAAGGATCCCACTTCTATATCTTTTTTTTTTTTTTTTTTTTTTTTTTTTGAGACGGAATCTCTCTCTGTCGCCCAGGCTGGAGTGCAGTGGTGCAATCTTGGCTCACTGCAAGCTCTGCCTCCCCGATTCACGCTATTCTCCTGCCTCAGCCTCCTGAGTAGCTGGGACTACAGGCACCTGCCACCACGCCCGGCTGATTTTTTGCATTTTTTATAGAGACAGGGTTTCACCGTGTTAGCCAGGTTGGTCTCGATCTCCTGACCTTGTGATCCGCCCACCCCGGTCTCCCAAAGTGCTGCGATTACAGGCGTAAGCCACTGTGCCCAGCTCGTCTTCTTTTGAGAAGTGTCTTCTTATGTCCCTTGTCAATGTTTTAATGGGTTGTTTTCTTAATGTTCAACATCACTAATCATCAGAGAAATGCAAATCAATGTGAGATACCATCTCATATTAGTCAGAATGGCTACTATTAATAAGTAAAAAAAACCAAATTCTGGCTAGACTTCAGAGAAAATGAAATGCTTATGCACTATTGGTGAGAATGTAAATTAGTTTAGCCACTGCGAAAAGCAGTTTGGAGATTTTTCAAAGAATTTAAAACAGAAGTACCATTCAACCAGCAATTCCATTACTGAGTATATATCCAAAAGAAAATTAAAAATTCTACAAAAAGAAACCCCACACGCACTTGTATATTAGTCATATTGCTATTCACAATAGGGAAGGCACAGAATTAACTTATGTGTGAATCAATAAATTGGATAGAAATATGTGCCACATATACACCATAAAATACTATGCACACATTAAAAAGAATACAGTCATGTCCTGTGCAGCAACATGCATATGTCTGGAGGCCATTATCTTAAGGAAATTAATACAGGAACAGAAAACCAAATACCACATGTTCTTGCCTATAAGTAGAATCTAAACATGGGGTACTCATGAATATAAAGATGACAACAATAGACACTGAGAACTACTAGATGAAGGGAGGAAGGAGGAGGGCAGGGCGTGAGAAACTATGGGTGCTATGCTTACTGCCTAGGTGATGGGATCAATTATATCCCACAATATATGCTCACTACCTTGGTGATGGGATCAATAATATCCCAGATAGCTCAGCATCACACAATATATCCATGTAACAAGCCTGCAAATATACTCCCTGAATCTAAAAAATTTAAGGCAGAGACAGAGTAAGAGGGCAGAATAGAAGCCTACACTCTCATCCCCCACACAAAAACACCAAATTTTCACAACTCACTACATTCAAGAAGCACTGTCAAAGGGACCAAAAATTGGGTGAGCGATCACAGTACCTGGTATTGACTTCATATCACTGAAAGAGACATTGGAGAAGGCAAAAAAAAAAAAAAAAAAAAAAGACGGTCTAGAAGCACGGATGCCACCTGTTTTTCAACCACCAGTAGTGGCTACATGGTGCAGAGATAGTATGTTTGGGAGACGGGCAGCATAGTTTGTGAGGCTTTGCAATAAACTCAGTACTACCCCCTCACAGTGAAAAGCAGAACCAGACTGTACTCAGCTGACATCTGCCAATGGAGGGAGCGTTGTATTGGCCCTAGCAAGAGGAAAATCTCCCATCCTAGTGTTGGGAGCTTGAGTTTTTACAAGTCTTGCCATCATGAGTTGACATGCTATTGGACTCTAAGAGAACTAAAGGGGCAGTCTAGGCCACAAGGACTTCAATTATTAGGCAAGTCATACTCCTAGCTGGGCTCAGAGCCAGTGGAATGTGGAGGGTGGGGAGGATGGGGTCTACTGAGACAGCAGCTGAAGCAGCTAAGGGAGTGCTCGCAACACTACTCCCCCACCCCCCACCCAGCAGCAGCCACACAACACAGAGAAACCTGTGAATTTGGGAGACGGAGAGCACAGGGACTGGAGGACTTTATATTAAACTCAGTGCTGCCATGTCAGTAAAGACCTGGCAGAATTCATCACCTGCTGACTAAAGAACCCCTGTACCCAGAATAAAAAACAGTGACAACCAGGTAATACACAATGGGCATTGGGCTCTGAGAAGTGCTAACTTCAGGTGAGACCCAGTGCATTTCTAGCTGTGGTAGCTATGGTGAAAGACTTCTTCTGTTTGAGAAAAGCAGGGGGGAAAGTAAAGGGAACTCTGCGTTGCACCTGATATACCAGCTCAACCACAGTGGGGTAGAGCACCAAGCAGATTCTTAGAGTCCCTAACTCCAGGCCTAGGGTCTTGGTCAGCATTTCTGCACTTGCCCTGGGCCAAAGGTTGAGTCCCAGGCATTGCAGAATTTATCACAAGCTAACTAAAGAGTCTTTGGGCTTTAAGTGAGAAAGTGATGATGATTTTGTGGAACCCTCCCATGGGCCAGTAGTGTTGGCAGTCATAGAAGAGGCTCTTCTGCCTGCAGACAGGGGAAGGAAGAGTAGAAAATACTTTCTCTTATTCCCTAAGTGCCAGGTTAGCTACAGTAAAATAGAAGAGCAGGTAAATTTTGAAGATTCTATGCTTTAATCTCTGGGTCCCAGGTAGCATCTGTGGACCGACTCAGGGCTAGGGGAACTTGCCACCCTATAGGCAGAGACACAAACCTGGCTGGCTTTGCCACCTATTAATCACAGAGTCCTAGGGCTTTGAATAAACTTATATGGTAGCCAAGTAGTGGTTACAGTGGGCCTTGGGTGAGACCAAGTTCTGTGCCTACTTCAGGTGTGAACCAGCACAGTCTCAGTGGTGGTGGCCCCAGGGGTGCTTATGTTACCCCGACCCCAGCTCCGTATGTCTCAGCACAGAAAGAGAGACTGCTGATTTGAAAGAAAGTAAGGGAAGAGAACAAGAGTCTCTACTTGATAAATCAAGAGAATTTTTCTTGATGTTAATCCAAGGCCACCAAGGCACTACCTCTACGTGTTTGCATAAACTACTGTGCTATTGGATTTGGGACCCAAGTTTCTTTGAATATCTGGAAAGTGTTCCCAAAGATAATGGGCACAAACAAGCCCAGACTGTGAAGACTATGATAAACACTGAACTCTTCAATGCCCATGTATAGATGAACATCTACAAGTATCAAGGCCATCCAGGAAAACATGACCTCACCAAACAAGCTAAATAAAGCACCAGGGACAAATCCTGGAAAAACAGAGGTATGTGACCTTTCATACAGGAAATCCAAAATAGCTGGTTGAGGTAATTCAAAGAAATGCAATATAACACAGAGAAGGAATTCGAAATTCCATCACATAAATTTAACAATGAGATTGAAATAAAAAGAATAAAGCAGAAATTCTGAAGTTAAAACGATATTGTGATACTGAAGAATGGATCAGAATTACTTAAAAGAATTGATCAAGGAGAAGATAGATTTAGTGAACTTGAAGTCAGACTATTTAAAAATACAAAGTCAGAGGAGACAAAAAAGAATAAAAAATAAAGCATGCCTACAGAATCTAAAAAATAGCCTCAAAATAGCAAATCTAAGAGTTATTGGCCTTAAAGAGGAGGTAGAAAAAGAGATGAGTTAAACACTTATTTAAATAAATAATATTAAATAATATTAAACAATTCCTCAACATTTGAAATCAACACTCGAGTAACAGAAACTTACAAAACATAAAGCAGATTTAACCCAAAGAAGACCACCTCAAGGCACTTAACTGAACTCCCAAAGGTTAAGGATAAAGAAATGATTCTAAAAGCATCCAGAGAAGAGAAACAAATAACATTCAATACATCTGACAGCAGACTTTTCAGGGGAAAATTTACAGGCTGGGAGACTGGCGTGACATATTAGAAAAGCTCAAGAAAAAAAAGACTTTTACTTTAGAATAATGTATCTGGCAAATACGTCCTTTAAACTTGACGGAGAAATAAGAACTTTTCCCGACAAACAAAAACTGAGGGATTTCATTAACACCAGACCTGTACTACAGGAAATGCTAAAGGGATTTCTAGACCTAAAAGAAAAAAAGGTAGTGAGCAATAAGAAATCATCTGAAGGTACAGAACGCACTAGCAATAGCACATGGAAAAACACTGAATATTATAACATGGTAATTATAGGGTGCAAAAATCTCAACTAGAAAGAGTAAACAATAAACCAATGAAAATAATAACTACAACATATTTCCAAGACATAACAGTAAAATAGGGAATGAAGAGAAACAACAAAAAGGTTAAAAGAATGGCAATAAAGTATAGTTTTTATTAGTTGTTTGGCTTGTTTCTTTGTTGATGCAATCAGTGTTAAGTTGTCCACAGTCTAAAATCATGTATTATATTATTTTCAAGCCTCATGGTAATTTCAAATCAAAAAGTGTACCACAGACGTACAAAAAGTAAAAAGCAAGAAATTAGATTATAATACAAGAGAAATCACCTTCACTAAAAGGAAGACAGGAGAAAGGAAGGAAGGGAGGACAAAAATCAATCAGAAAACAAATAACAAAATGGCAGGAGTAAGTGCTTATCAATAATAACATTGAAAGTAAATGAACTAAGTACTCCAGTCAAAAGAAAAATAGTGGATGAATGGATAGAGAAGCAGGACAATAATCTGTGACCTACAAAAAACATACTTTACCTATAAAGATATATTTAGACTGAAAATAAAAGGATGGAAAAAGTTATTACATGCCAACAGAAACCAAAAAAGAGCAGAAATAGCTATACTTATACCAGACAAAAATAGATTTCAACAAAAGACTGTAGGAAGAGATTAAAAAGGTCATTATATAATAATAAAGAGATCAGTTCATCAAGAGGATATAATAATTGAACATATATATGCACCCAACACTAAAGCACCTAGATAAATAAACCAAATATTATAAGAGCTAAAGAAAGAGACCTCAATACAATAATGGCTGGACACTTCAACACCCTACTTTAGTCATTGGATAGACCTCCCAAATAGAAAATCAACAAAGAAACATCAGACTTAATCTGCACTACAGAACAAATGAACCTAATAGATATTTACAGAAAATCTTATCCAACAGCTGCAGAATATACATTTTTCTCCTCAGCACATGGGTTATTCTCAAGGATAGACCATATGTTAAGTAACAAGTCTAAAGACATTCCAAAAAACTGAAGTAATATTGAGCATTTTCTCTGACTACAGGGAATTAAATTATAAATCAATTAAAAAAGGAATTTCAGAAACTATACAAACACAAGGACATTAAACAATATGCTCCTGAATGATTAGTAGGTCGATAAAAAAGTTAAGAAGAAAATAGAAAAATTTCTTGAAACAAATGATAATGGAAACATAGCATAGCAAAACCTATGGAATATAGTAAAAGAGGTACTATTATAAAAGGAAAATTTATAACTGTAAGTGCCAACATAAAAAACAGAAAAGCTTCAAATAAATAACCTAACAATACATCTTCATTAACTAGAATAAAAAGGCCAAGCCAAATCCAAAATTAGAAGAAAAGAAATAATAAAGATTAGAGCGGACGTAAATAAAGTTAAAATGAAGAAAACAATGCAAAAGACTAATAAACCAAAAGTTGATTTTTTGAAAAGTAAAACAATTGACAAATATTTAGACAGGCTAACTAAAAAACAGAGAAGATACAAATTAGTAAAATCAGAGGTGAAAAAGGAGACATTACAAGTAATGCTTCAGAAAATCAAAGGATCATTAGTGGTTACTATCAGCAATTGTGCGCCAACAAATTAGAAAACCTACAGGAAATTAATTCTTAGACAAACACAACTTACCAAGATTGAACTAGGAAAAAATCTAAAACCTGAACAGACCAGTAACAATTAACAAAATTAAAGCCTTAATAAAAAAAGTCTGTAGGACCAGACTGAAAAATAGAAAAGGAAAGAACATTTCCAAACTCATTCTTTGAGGCTAGTATTACCCTGATATCAAAACCAGACAAAGACACATTAAAAAAGCAAACTACAGGCCCATATCTGAGAATATTGATGCAAAAATTTGCAAAAAACCTAGCAAACTGAATTAAACAACACACAAACAGGTAATTCATAATGACCAAGTGGGATTTATCCCAGGGATGCAAGGATGGTTCAACATGCAAATCAATCAATGTGATACATCACATAAACAGAATGAAGGGGCCAGGCACAATGGCTCACGCCTGTAATTCCAGCACTTTGGGAAGCCGAGGTGGGCAGATCATCTGAGTTCAGGAGTTCTAAACCAGTATGGCCAACATGGCAAAACCCGTCTCTACTAAAAATACAAAAATTAACCAGTCACGGCGGTGGGTGCCTGTAATCCCAGCTACTCAGGAGGCTGAAGAAGGAGAATCACTTGAACCCAGGAGACAGAGGTTGCAGTGAGCTGAGATCACACCATTGCACTCCAGCCTGGGTGACAGAGGGAGACTTCATCTCAAAAAAAAAAAAAAAAACAAGGACAAAATCCATATAATCATTTCAATTATACTAAAAAAATTTGATAAAATTTAATATTCTTTAATAATAAAAAACCCTTTGAAAACTGGGTATGGAATGAACATACCTCAACATAATAAAAGTCATATATGACAGACCCACAGCTAGTATCATACTAAGTGGGGAAAAACTAAAATCCTTTCCTCTAAAATCTGGAAGATGACAAGAATGTCCACTTTTACCACTGTTATTCAACATAATTCTGAAAGTCCTATCTGGAGCAATCAGACAAGAGAAAGCATAAAAGGCATCCCAATTGGAAAAGAAGTCAAATTATCTTTTTTTACCAATGATATAATCTTATATTGGCAAAAACATAGACTCCTCTGATAGGGTTTGAATGTGTGTCCCCTCCCAAATCTCATATTTAAATGTAATTCTCAATGTTGGAGGTGGGCCTGGTGAAAGGTGATTTAATCATCGGGGTGGATTACTCATAAATGGCTTAGCACCATCCCATTTGGTACTATCCTCATAATAGTAAGTGAGTTCCTATAAGATCTGGTTATTTAAAAGTGTGTAACAACTTGCACCTCTGTTTTTCACTCCTGCTTTTTGCTGTGTGATGTGCAAGATTCTGCTTCAACTTCTGCCATGACTGTAAACTTCCACAGGCCACCCCAGAAGCATATGCCAGTGCTATGTCTTCTCTACAGCCTGTAGAACCAGGAGCCACTTAAACCTCCTTTTTTAAAAATAAATTATCCAGTCCCACTCTTATAGTGATGCAAAAATAGCTTAATACATAAAATTGGCATCAAGGAGTGGAAAATTGTTATAAGAATACCTGAAAATGTGGAATCAGCTTTGTAATTGGGTAAACAGGCAGAGGTTGGAGGAGTTTGTAGGATTCAGAAGAAGACAGAAAAATGAGAGAAAGTTGAGATTTTCTTAGAGACTGGTTGAATGGCTGTGACCAAAATGCTGATAGTGATCTGGACAGTGAAGGCTGGGCTGAGGAGGTCTCAGATGAAAATTAGAAACTAATTAGGACCAAAACAAAGGTCACGCATGTTGTCTTAGCAAAGTGGTTGGCTGAATTTCTGTCATGCCCTAGGGATATATAAAAGTTTGAATTTGAAATTGATGATTTAGGGTTTCTGTTGGAAAAATGTCTAAACAGCAAAGCATTTGAGATATGGCCTGGCTGCTTCTAACAACCTATGCTCACATGTTCTAGCAAAAAAAAAAAAAAAAAAAAAAGGTTGTAACTTAAGCTTACAAGGGAAGCATAGTGTAAAAGCTTGAAAACTTTGCAGCCTAGTCATGTGGCTGAAAAATAAAAAGCTTTTATAAGAGAGGAACTCAAGCAGGCTATGGAGCAACTACTTGTTAGAGATATTTGTATAACCTAAAAAAAAAGCAAGTGTTGACAGCCAAGACAATGGGAAAGAGGAATTGAAGGCACTTTAGAAATCTAAAAGGCAGTCCCCCATCATAGGCCCTGAGGCCTAAAAGAAGAGAATAGTTTCTGGGATCAGGCCCAGGACATGCTGCCTTGGGTAGATTTGGAACATGGCTCCCTGCATCCTGGCCACCGCTTCAGCTCCAGGTGTAGGTCAAATTGACTCAGTTACAACTCCAGTCACTGCTTCAGGGGGTGCAAGCCATAGCCTTGGTAGCTTCCATGTGGTGTTAGGCCTGTGGGTGTACAAAATGCAAGAGTTCAGACTTGGGAGTCTCCACCTTTATTTCAAAGGATGTACGAAAAAGCCAGGGTGTGCAGGCAGAAGCATTCTGCAGGGGTGGAGCCCTCATGGAGAACCTCTACTAAAACAATGGAGAAAAGAAATGTGGGGTGACAGTCCCTAGGCAGGCTCCCCACTGGGGCATGGCCTAGGAGATCTGTGAGGAGAAGATCACTGTCCTCCAGACCCCATAATGGTAGATCTAGCTACAGCTTGCACCCTGCACCTGGAAAAGCCAGAGGCACACAATACCAGCCAGAGGTACACAATGCCAGCCCATGAGAGCAGCTGTGGGGGCTGAACCATGCAAAGGCACAAGGTAGAACCTTCCCAAGGCATTAGTGTGCCCTGAAAATGGGACACAGAGTCAAAAATAATTATTTTGGAGCCTTACAATTCAATAACTGCCATTCTGGGTTTCAGAGTTTCATGGGTCCTGTGGTCGATTTCTTTTGGCTGATTTCTTCCTTTTAGAATAGGATTATTTACCCAATGCCTCTGCCCCATTTGTATCTTGGAAGTGCCTAACTTGTTTTCTATTTTACAGGCTTATAGGAGGAAGGAACTAGCTTTGTATTAGATGAGACTTTTGACTTTTGAGTTAAGGCTGAAATGAGTTAAGACATTGGGGATTATTGGAAAGTCATGATTGTATTTTGAAATATGAGAAGGATATGAGATTTGCAATGGCCAGGGGCAAAATGATATAGTTTGGGTGTGTGTTCCCACCAAAATCTTATATTGAAATGTAATCCTCAATGTTGGAAGTGGGACTAGTGGGGAGGTGATTGAATCATGACAGCAGGATTTCCAAGAACAGTTTGGCATCATTTCCTTTGGTGCCACTCCCACAGTAGTTAGCTTTCATGAGAGCTGGTTATCTACAACTGTGTTTAGCACTTCCCCCCTGCCCTCACGCTTACCATGTGATGTGCAAGCACCGGATTTATTTTTCACCTTGTCAGTTGTCAGAGGCTTCCCCAGAAGCAGAAGCCAGTGCTATGCTTTCTGTACACCCTGTAGAACCATGAGCCACTTAAACCTATTTTCTTTATAAATTAACCAGTCACTGATTATTTTTTATAGCAATGTGAGAATGGCCTAATACATCCACCAAAAAACTATTAGCAGTAATAACTTGAGTAAATTTGCAGAATACAAAATCAACACATACAAATCAGTAGGATTTCTATATGCCAAGAGTCAACAAACTGAAAAAGAATTCAAAAATGTAATACTATTTGCAATAGCCACAAATGAATCAAAATGTGTGGGAATTTACCAAAGAAATAAAAGTTCTCAACAATTGAAACTGTGAAACACTGACAAAAGAAATGAAAGAGGACCCAAAAATTGGAAAGATATTTTTATGTTCACAGATTGGAAGAATCAGTATTTTTTAAAATGTCCATACACTCCAAAGCAATCTATACATTTCATGCCATCTCTATCAAAATAACAGGCCAGGGGCAGTGGCTCATGCCTGTAATCCCAGTACTTTGGGAGGCCAAGATGGGTGAATTATGAGGTCAGGAGTTCAAGACCAGCCTGGCCAACTTGGTGAAACCCCATCTCTACTAAAAATACAAAAAAATTAGCTGGGTGTGGTGGCGGGTGCCTGTAATCCCAGCTACTCAGGAGGCTGAGGCAGAGAATTGCTTGAACCCAGGAGGCAGAGGTTGCAGTGAGCCAAGATCACATCACTGCACTCCAGTCTAGGTGACAGAGTGAGACACCATCTAAAAAAAAAAAAGACATTCCTCACAGAAATAGAAAAAAAAATTCCGAACTGTATATGGAACCATCACAAAACACTATAATAGTAAAAGCTATGCTGAGTATGTAAAACAAAACTGGAGGAATTCCATTACCTGGTTTTAAATTATACCACTAAGTTATGGTAATTAAAACAGCATGACACTAGCATAAAAACAGACATAAAGACAAATGGAATGAAATAGAGACCTTAGAAACAAACTCATACAGCTAAACTAAACTTACTTTCAACAAAAGTGCCAAGAACATACAATAAAAAATAAGACACGTTTTGTAATAAATAGGGCTGGGAAAACTGGCAAGCCATAGGCAGAAGAATAAAACAAGAACCCTATTTCTTGCCACATACAAAAATCAAATTAAAATGAAATAAAGACTTAAACATAACACCTCAAACTATCAAATTTTTACAAGAAAACACTGGGGAAACTCTTTATGGCATTGGTTTGGGCAAAAATTTCTTAAATAATGCCCCATAAGCACAGACAACCAAAACAAACATGGACAAATGGGATTAAAGCAAGTCAGAAAGCCTTTTTAAAGTGAAGGAAACAATAAACAAAGTGAAGAGAAAATCCACAGAATGGGAGAAAATATTTGTAAATTATCCATCTGAAAAACAATTAATAGCTACCTGATATGATTAGGCTTTGTGTCCCCACCCAAATCTCATATTGAATTGTAATCCCCAGATGTTGAGTGAGAGACCTGGTAGAAGGTGATTGGATCATGGGGGTGGTTACCCCCATGCTGTTCTTCTGATAATGAGTGAGTTCTCATGAGATCTGATGGTTTTATAAGGGACTCTTCCCCCTTTGCTTCACATACATGCTCTCGCCTGGTGTCATATAAGAGGTGCCTGCTTCCCCATCTGCCATGATTGTGAGTTTCCTGAGGCCTCCCCAGCCATTTGGAACTGTGAGTTAATTAAACCCATTTCCTTTCTAAATTATTCAGTCTTGCCAGGTGTGGTGGCTCACGCCTGTAATCTCACCATTTTGGGAAGCCGAGGCTGGTGGATCACTAGGTCAGGAGTTCAAGACCAGCCTGGCCAAGATGGTGAAACCCCGTCTCTACTAAAAATACAAAAATTAGCCAGGCAAGGTGGCAAAAAAATTAGCTGGGTGTGCTGGCAGGTGCCTGTAATCCCAGCTACTCAGGAGGCTGAGGCAGAGAATTGCTTGAACCAGGAGGCGAAGGTTGCAGTGAGCTGAGATTGCGCCACTGCACTCCAGCCTGGGCAACAGATCAAGACTTCATCTCAATAAATAAATAGATAACCCAGTCTCGAGTATTTTTTTATAGCAGTGCAGAAACAGACTAATACACTACAATATATTGAGTTCAAAATCTTATATAGAAAATATATAACAATCTAATTAAAGAGTGGACAAAAAATTTAAATAGACGTTTATGAAAAGAAGACATGCAAATGTCAAACAGGCAAATGAAAAGGTGCTCCACATTACTGATCATCATAGAAATGCAAATCAAACCCAAAATGAGATATCATTTCACCCCAGTTAAGGTTGTTTTTATACAGAAGTCAGTCAAAAACAAATGCTGGTGAGTATGTGGAGTGAAGGGAACCCTTGTACACTGTTGTTGGGAGCACAGTTAAGAACAGTTTGGATGTTCCTGATATAACTATAAATAGAGCTACTATATGGTCTAGCTATCCCACTGCTCAGTATATGCCTAAAAGAAATAAAATTGGTAAATCAAAGACATATTGGCACTCTCATGTTTGCTACAGCAGGGTTTATAATAGCCAAGATTTGGAAGGAACCTAAATGTCCATCAACAGATGACTGGATAGAGAAAATGTGGTACATATACACAATGGAATACTATTCAGCTATAAGAAAGAATGAGAGTATAACATTTGCAACAACATAAATGGAACTGTAAGTCTTTATGTTAAGTGAAATAAGTCAGGCACAGAAAGACAAATGTGACACGTTCTCACTTATTTGTGGGTGCTAAAATTCAAAACAATAGGTGTCATAGAGATGGAGAGTATAAGGATGGTTGCCAGAGGCTGGGAAGGGCAGTAATGGAACAGGGGGATAGTGAGGGTGCTAAATGGGTTAAAACAATTGTTAGAAAGAACGAATGAGACAGTATTTGATAGCACAACAGGGTGATTATAGTAAAACATAATTTATACATTAAAAAAACTAAAAGAGTATAATTGGATTGTTAATGCTTGAGGGATGGATACACCATTTTTTATTATGTATTAGTCATTGCATGCCTGTGTCAAAGTATGTCATGTACCCCCATAAATATATACACCAACTATGTACCCACAAAAATAAATTAAAGATTGAAATTAAAATTAAAAGCAAAGGGAGGAGAGTATAATGAGGCATGTGTGACCCATGGCTTGAACTAGCTTTTAAGGTTAACTTTGGAATGTCCTTATCCAAGAAGAGGGGTTCATTTAGTCAATAGGGGCTTAGAAATTTATTTTTAGTTTATAAGTGGAAAAAAGAAGGATTTTTAATCCTAAGCCATAGCTCTCAGTCAATCAATCCCTGCAGGGAACCCTGTTCTTTACTCTGGAGATAAACACTAGTTTTCTTTTCCACTGAATAACACATTTCAAAACGAGGGGAAACATCTTGAAACTAAGAGGTACAGCCTTATTAAATTTGATTTGGTTTCAATTGTAGTTAATTTAATCACATGCATTCTAGAGTTTGTCCTCAGTCTTCTCCTACTTTAAGCCCATGAATCTGTTGAATTTGCTCAGCTCCCTGCTCAACAGCAGGAAATCAGAATTATTTTAAAACCTCATTGTGGCTGGGAGTGGTGGCTCATGCCTGTAATCCCAGCAATTTGGGAGGCCAAGGTGGGCAGATCGCTTGTTTTCAGGGGTTTGAGACCACCCAGCCAATGGAGTGAAACCCAATCTCTACTAAAGATACAAAAATTAGCTGGGTGTCATGATGCATGCCTGTAATCGCAGCTACTTGGGAGGCTGAGGCAGGAGAATTGCTTGAATCTGGGAGATGGAGGTTTCAGTGAGCCAGGATGGTGCACTGCACTCCAGCCTGGGCAACAGAGCAAGACTCTGTCTCAAAATAATAATAATAAATAAATAAATAAATAAATAAATAAATAAATAAAAATAAAAATCTCATTGTGTTTCAAACAAAATTTCTTTTGACTATCAACTGTATCAACTTGCATATTAACTATCATTTTGTTTATATCCAATCTTGAGAAATCTTTGAGGACTAATTTTACGTTTTCTGCCATTTTGGTAAACATACCAAATTCCATCAAACAAAATGCACAAAGTTCCTAAGAAATACATTTTCTCCTTGAGGAGTAGACTTGCTGTGTTAGAGGGACTCATGGCTACCAACCTTCTAGTTTAACAAACATGACCAGAATACTCTATCTTAATATGAGTAGCTAGGTACTCACAAGGCATCTAGAAGGTTAATACTCATGGTCTGAAAATAGCCACATTTTTTAGCTGGCCACAAATTACAATTGCAGAATATTTGTGGCCATACAAGACATCTTCCACCAAGCCTGAAAAATGTATAAATGTCCTAGGAGTGCAGCATTTTTTGTAAGGGTAATATTAATGAGCTAGCTTAGGACAGTGGGTTAATGGTCATTGTTAAAACCAATAGCGTTGACTTTAGTGAGTACATCTGCACCTTCCAAGTTTAATTATAACTCTTTCTCTTTGTAGTTACTTATAAGTAGAGACACTAACAAAAGACAATGCATTCCTGCTCTTGTTTTCTGAGGATGTCCAACTCTGTAATGGAGTCATTTCTAATAAACTTGCTTCTTTCACTGGGCTCTCTGACTCACCTCAAATTTTTTCTGCGTAAGATCTAAGAATCCTACTTTTTGGTCTGTATCAGGACCCTCTTTTCCAGAAACATCTTTCGGCAATATCATGAAGGGACGCCAAGACAAGACCCCCACTCCAAGGAAAACAATCCACACAGAATCAATCAGCTGGCAAGTGGGCCATCTTTTAGATTCGTGAAGCCATTCAGGAGGGCAAGAATGATTATCCACTATTATTTAAGTGAGAGACCCTAGGGCATAATGTTAGGGTGAGAGACTCAGCCCCAAAAGTTAGAGGCCCAGGGGCATCATATTCAGATTAGAGGCCAAGCTCACAGGGTTAGAGGCCTTTGGGAATACTGAGAAGAATGGGTTTGGCTAAACAAGCTGTTTGCCACTTTCTCTTTTTGGACTGTCCACCTTCCGCTCTCTGTCCCTCACCTGAGTGCTCTGCATCTTGTCACCTCTCTGCTCACCGCCTCAGTTTTGTAGTAGCCTGGAGGCTGCCCCAGGAAAGAGGCCCCAAATAGTTTAGCTTTTACTTTCCTCAACTATCCTCTGACTTTTATCTGATTGCTTGTTTAATTTGCCACTGGTCCAAGTGACACTGAAAAAAGAGAGATGTCTTGGAACCTAGGATTTTTGTACCTTAATTATCAGAAAAGATCAGCAGTAACCTCTCCATCATTATGACTAGAAGTTGAAATGTGGTATTTAACAGCCCTACATGATAAGATCAGATATGCCTGTTTAGTGACAGCATCTTTTATGACAACCCTCTGCAAACAATTAGCCTCAAGATGGAGAACATGATACTTTTTCTTAACAGTTTTCTCTCATTTCTTAACCATAAGGTCATCTTTGATGAGCTGGTATAGGGCAGCTGTACCCTACTTTCTAAACCCAGCATGTCACTTTTTTCCTGAAAGAGTTTTGTCAGTTTTGTCACAGCAGTGTGAAAATGGACTAATACATTACAATGTACAAGTTACAGCCTTCCCATTTCCCCTGTTTGATCTGACTCCTATTTTGCAGCTTAATTTGTTTTACAGAAGAGAAACTAAGTGGGAGGAAATACATTATATACAGGCTTCTCTGATGCTTGGTCAGGATAAAAAATTAAAATGGGCTTCTATATGTTTGATGGAGGAAAAGACAAAATAGGGATGGCACATAATTGATTACCCTTTTAATGCAAGTGCCTCTTAATATCAGGCTTTTCTTGGCTGGGGCTGAACTCCCCCTGCCAGTCCAAGCACCCCATAAGAACACAGTCAGACTCCTTCCAGTTCTGGTGAGGTGTGCAACACGTTATTAATTTCTTCTAGTTTTCCAGGGTTATCTAGTGTTTGGTCATCCTCTTCTCCCTGCCCTTCAAGTCCTGTCTTACATATATACCCCACTCTCGAAACACCCGAGCTTCACTGGAACAACATGCAGTAGGGCCTCTTATCAGCTGGCAAAGTTGAATGTTTGCCCTCTCTGGGAAGTGACAGATGATAATAGGGACACTGTAGAGGTATATGTACCCTTTTCTATGTCTGAATTAGCCATGTGCAAGGAAAAACTAAAACAATTTTCAGAGGTTCTGTGAAAATTCATAGACAAATTTAAGAGGCTAACCTTGATGTATAATCTGACCAGGCAGGATTTGCATATATTTATGTTTACCTGCTGCATGGTAGAAAAGCAGTGCATTATGGGAGTGGCTAGAGTACATGCTAATAGGGTGGCAGCCTGCAACCAGGGATGTGACACCTATCAAATAGGAGGCACACCAGTGCCTGACCAGGACCCAAAAGAGAACTAGAATCTAGAAAAGACAAATGAATTAGGAAGAAAGTGGGATATAGAGAGAAAAAATTACAATCATTTGACTCCTTGAAGGAATAAAAAAAAAGTGTGATAAAGCTTTTTAATTTTTATAAAGTCTGGAAAATTACTCAGGGAAAAGATGAAAACCTAGCATTATTAAAACGGTGGATAATTTAGACTTTGAGGAAATACACTAACACTGACCCTGACCCCAAGAAGGGACAGGCATTGCTAGCAGTTTATTTTACAGCCCAGTCTGCTTCTGATATCTGCAGGAAGATACCAAAAGCAGCCTTAGGCTTCCAGACTCCCATGGATCAGATTTTAGACTTGGATTTTGCAGTTTTCCATCACAGGAATAGGGCAGAGAAAACATAAAATAAAGCAAATCTCCCAAGAGGCCCAGTTTCTAGCTGCAGCCTTGTGCTCTCCACCACTTCAGAGGCAGCCCCTGGGCCCCAGCCCTCACAGAGGAGGTGAGAAGGTGAAAGTCCCACTCTGTGCCTCTGAGCCACTGTGCCTTGGATACAAATCAATGTGCCTTCTGTAAGAAGGTCAGCCACTGATGAAGGAAATGCACTGTGCTTCCAAGGGAGCCATCATCAGAGCCCAGCAGACTCAAAAGTGATAGGGCCTGATACTTCCTACCTCTGCTCCCATTGGACTATTAGCTATCGAGAGATGGAGGAGATTCAGGTGACTCTTGAAGTGGCAGATAGGAGTATTAACTTCATATTAGGTATGGGAGCAGATGACTCTGTCCTGATTCAATACAATGGGCTCCTGTCTTCTCATGATGGACAAGCCCCAAAACACTGCTTATCATATCTTCTAAGTGGTCCTCCAGGGCCTCTGGGCTTCTCACCTGCCTTTTTAGTACTGTCTGAATGCCTGACCTCTTACTGGGGAGATGTTTATTGACTCAGGAGACCAAGTCATGGTCAACTTCACAGATCATAAAGCATAGAAAGTGTTACTTTTGTTCCTGACCCCTCAGGGGAAGTTAAGAATGAGCTGTCAAATTTACCGCCTGAAGTGTTGTCTCAAGTAAATCTTGAGGTTTGGGCCACACAGGCTCTGGGAAACACACTAAACACCTCCCCCATTCAAATCCAACTTCAGCCTAGTGCTCCTCACCCTCAGAAAAGACAATACATATTAAGGCAAGAAGCATGAGGGGAAATTCAACCCCTTAGCACCAAATTCTTGCCATATGAGTTATTAAGGCCATAAGAGTCCCCTTACAATACTCCCATGTTACCAGATAAAAAGCCTAATGGCAAGTACAGATTTGTCAGAACCCTTAGAGCATTAAGAAATGCAGTTGTCTCCATACACCTCATTGTCCCCAATACTTACCGAGTCCCAGGGGATGCAAACTGGTTTACATTCTTAAATCTGGGGTGGGGTGGAGCCAAGATGGCTGAATAGGAATGGCTCTGGTCTACAGCTCCCAGCATGAACGACGCAGAAGATGTGTGATTTCCGCATTTCCATTTGAGGTACCAGGTTCATCTCACTAGGGAGTGCCAGACAGTGGGTGCAGGACAGTGGGTGCAGTGCACGGTGCACAAGCCAAAGCAGGGTGAGGCATTGCCTCACTCAGGAAGCTCAAGGGGTCAGGGAGTTCCCTTTCCTAGTCAAAGAAAGGGGTGACAGATGGCACCCGGAAAATCGGGTCACTCCCACCCTAATACTGCGCTTTTCCAATGGGCTTAAAAAATGGCACACCAGGAGATTATATCCCGCACATGGCTCAGAGGGTCCTACACCCACGGAGTCCCGCTGGTTGCTAGCACAGCAGTCTGAGGTCAAACTGCAAGGCAGCAGCGAGGCTGGGGGAGGGGCGCCTGCCATTGCCCAGGCTTGATTAGGTAAACAAAGCAGCCAGGAAGCTCGAACTGGTTGGAGCCCACTACAGCTCAAGGAGGCCTGCCTGCCTCTGTAGGCTCCACCTCTGGGGGCAGGGCACAGACAAACAAAAACACAGCAGTAACCTCAGCAGACTCAAATGTACCTGTCTGACAGCTTTGAAGAGAGCAGTGGTTCTCCCAGCATGCAGCTGGAGATCTGAGAACGGGCAGACTGCCTCCTCAAGTGGGTCCCTGACCCCCGAGCAGCCTAACTGGGAGGCACCCCCCAGTAGGGGCAGACCGACACCTCACACGGCTGGGTACTCCTCTGAGACAAAACTTCCAGAGGAATGATCAGGCAGCAGCATTTGTGGTTCACCAAGATCCGCTGTTCTACAGCCACTGCTGTTCTGCAGCCACCGCTGCTGATACCCAGGCAAACGGGGTCTGGAGTGGACCTCTAGCAAACTCCAACAGACCTGCAGCTGAGGGTCCTGCCTGTTAGAAGGAAAACTAACAAACAGAAAGGACATCTACACCAAAAACCCATCTGTACGTCACCATCGTCAAAGACCAAAAGTAGATAAAACCACAAAGATGGGGAAAAAACACAGGAGAAAAACTGGAAACTCTAAAAAGCAGAGTGCCTCTCCTCCTCCAAAGGAACGCATCTCCTCACCAGCAATGGAACAAAGCTGGACGGAGAATGACTTTGACGAGTTGAGAGAAGAAGGATCCAGACGATCAAACTACTCTGAGCTACAGGAGGAAATTCAAACCAATGGCAAAGAAGTTAAAAACTGTGAAAAAAAAATTAGACGAATGGATAACTAGAATAGCCAATACAGAGAAGTGCATTGCTGTAAAGAAATACCTGAGGCTGAGTTATTTATAAATGAAAGAGGTTTAATTGTCTCATGGTTCTACAGGCCTTGTAGGATGCATGGTTCTGGCATCTGCTTCTGGTGAGAGCCTCAGGAAACATTTATTCACGGCAGAATTTGACGTGGCAGCAGGCACATTACATGGTGAGAGCAGGGGCAACAGAGGGAGGGGAGAAGTGTGCCACATCTTTTCTTTTTTTTCTTTTTTTCTTTTTTTTTTTTAGATGGATTCTCACTCTGTCACCAAGGCTGGAGTGCAGTGGTGTGATCTCAGCTCACTGCAACCTCTGCCTCCTGGGATCAAGTGATTCCTGTCTCAGCCTCCTGAGTAGCTGGAATTACAGGCTCATGCCACCAAACCCAGCTTTTTTTTTGTATTTTTAGGAGAGATGTGGTTTCACCATGTTGGCCAGGCTGGTCTCAAACTCCTGATCTCTAGTATTCTGCCCAACTCAGCCTCCCCAAGTGCTGGGGTTATAGGTGTGAGCCACTGCGCCCAGCCTCCACACACTTTCAAACAACCAGATCTCACATGAACTCTGGGTGAGAACTTATCACCAAGGGGATGGTGCTAAACCATTCATGAAGGACCTGCACCCATGATCCAGTCACATCCCCAGGCCCCACCTCCAACACTGGGGATTACATTTCAACATGAGATTTGGAGAGGGCAAACACCCAAATCACATGAAAGACAAAGGTTTTCAAAGGAAACAATGAGGAAGGTTACATAATTGTTTTGAAATAATTATCCTTGGCTACAAAAATCAATAACAATCGTGATGCCAGTCCATGGTTGGAAGGCAGTAGTTACTGGGCAGATGTCCTTACAGAAATTATTTTTTGTATAACGTTGTCACGGACTTTGTGCAAGGTTGTAATTTTTGTAGAATCTTTTTCATCATCAGGCATACACGCATGAGAATGCTCTCTTTATGGCCTTCCCCAGCTCGAGCTGTCAGAGTTTTCTTATTACTAGTGACTCCATTTTGATTCAGACAACTTTCACGTTTCCCTTTTGTGCTCCAGATCTTTTTCCAAAAGCATCACTGATCAATCATCTTTAAGTTTGGTTTTGATGGCCCTTGGTGCTAGGATGGACCTATTTTGGTTTTTGTTCTCATCCCACATTGAGGCAGGGGGTAATTGGCACCTAAGAGTCAGTGTCAAAATCCTTTTAGGCATATTTGGAGCAACAAGGGAAATTTGAAGGGAGTAGTTTTCAGGCTAAGTCTACCTGGAGTTCATTATTAAGTTCGATTTTGTCTGTTCTGTAGTCTTTTGTTATCATCTCAAAGTGCTGTACTGGTATTATTCTGTTAGGAGTTGTACTTTTGAAAAAAAACTTAAGTAATGGATACACAGTTTAAAAAGGGAAATTATGAAGTAAATAGTAATAGGACAATTCTAGTTTGCATAATGGCTTTGAGCCATTAACCTAGGCTTACAGACAACTAATTGAATAAATCAAATGATCACAAGGAATCAGGTGAGATGGTGTAACCACATGGCCTGTCTTCTTTTGTGTCTATAAATTTCTAATTTCCTAGAGAAATTTATCCAGGTACAGCATATAGTATTGACAATAACACAGTCATTTTCTCATTTAACCAAAGGGTACTTATGAGCAGAAGCTATTGATTGTGAATTTTCATTCACATCATTATTCTGCCAAGTGAAAAATGTAGCATTAAGGAGGAGGAGGGGTAAAAATCTCATCACATGGAGTCTTGTTCTAATGACCTGGGAAAATCTGTTCTAATGACCTGGGAAAATCGGCATGAAAACATTAACTTCTCCTGCTTTGTAGTTTGAATGTCTTTGGTCATGACATCAGTTGGTTTGGTGAACTCTTTCTGTGATCCATACATCAGGCACAAGTTTGTTCTTTAAAATTTATCTAGTTTCAGCTCATAGGGCTTTAGTAACAGAGCAGCTTTTGCCTTTAGTTGGAGAGTTGTTGCCAAATTAGGAGAAATACATTAGGAAAATTCAGGATCTAGTATAATCTACATGTAGATAACAAGAACTTGAAAAGAATGCACACATTTACAATCTACTAACAGAGGCATTATAGTTTTTCTTTAGAAACAGAACTTTCTCTCTACATTAATTTACAGAAAGTTCAGGTTTAAAAACCTCTTGAGGCCAAAGCAAGGGGGGTTTTAGATTTTACTTACAATCTTAAAGTTTTTGGGCCTGCCAGGAAGTGACAATTTTTACTCATTCACTGTCAGGCTGGAAGCACTGGAAGCCAGGCATTTTATGCACATTCTTAAATATGATATTTCAGTCAAAGCCTTAATAATATAACCAAGGTTTTCAATGGTATTCTGTTTATGAAGAGAAACAGATATTTATTGAGTAAAAATAGAATACTCACAAATGGTTTCCAAATTTTGGAGGAATCAAGTAGGGAGACAAAATGAATGCTTCCATCTTTGTTCAAAAAATTATACTTTACTGAATTTTTGTAAACTATAGGTAGCTTACGAGATAAAGTTTTCTTAAATCTGGAAAACAAAATATTTCAGAACCAATAATGTTTCAAATAAAAGTCATAAAAACATCATCTTCGTGAACCACTTAATTTCATGTAATTGTTTTGTTTTGTTTAATCTTGATTAACAGTTTTATAAATCCATCAGTTTATTTATTTGAGCTCTGGAGATTTTTATTTAGTCTACTGATCTTAAATTATCAAAAATTTTGCCAGGCACAGTGGCTCACAACTGCAGTTCCAGCACTTTGGGAGGCTGAGGCAGGTAGATCACTTCAACTTGGAAGTTTGAGATCAGCCTGGGCAATATGGAGAAATCCCATCTCTATAAAAAAATACAAAAATTATCCAGGAGGCTGAGATTAGAGGATTGGGAGGTTGAGGATGCTGTGAGCCAAGACTGTGCCACTGTATACCAGCTTGGGTAACAGAGTGAGACCCTGTCTCAAAAAATTTATTGGAATTCTGTGTTCAAGAGTATTTGTTATTTTCTATGAAAAGCAGTTTTGGACTACAGCAGATTGCAAACACTTTTGGAGAAATTTTCAAAACAACTGTGAATGACAAAAACTTGGAATAGCCATGGTTTAAAATCTGATCAAAGGTCCCAATTGACAATGAAACTTGGTTATTTTTATTTCATGCAACCAGAATCATGACTGACTACATCACATTAGGACAATCAGACTTTTATTAATTTCAAGTTATGCTGGAGTAAAACACTGTTTTTCTAGATTTTTCAGGACATATATTTCAGCATCAGGACATAACAGCAGAGTTGGAACCACAGAAAAAAAGTTACAAGAGTTGACAAAAGGTTGAAGGAAAGTTATCACCTCAGCCAAGCAGAATGTTATGCCTTTTTAGGCAAGAAAAAAGGGGAGCTGAATCTCCATCCTCAAACTAGGCAAATTAAATAGATCTCAGAAAGATATTTGACAGAAATGGAAATTGTCTGTAGTTTAGAAGATGGCTGTTAAGGGAACAGATTTCAGAATTAAAACTCAAAACCTCTTGCAATTTTATGAAAACTAAATCAATACTTTAAGAAAACCCTGTTGTTTTAACATAGGGGACCACAGTTTTTCAGGTTTGTATTAGTGTATTTTTAATGCCAAAGCTTAATCCTTAGAAAGACTTTTCTAATTTTATTTAGAAAACTAATAAATTAATTTTCAGAAGAATTTAATTTTCTTCTGATTGTAACCAACTTGGTCATATGCAAAACATCTTGCATAAATTCCCCTTTCACAAATGAGTTACTCAGACCATTGGTGACATGCTTGGGCTTTCCACTTTGTCCTGTACTTTCCCTCTTAAATAACTAGACATTTTAGTTTAGGATGAAAATTTACCACACAAGATTCTTTGTCATGTGAAATATTTCTTTTCTTTTCAACCTTCTCCTATCTCCGTCTCCCTATCAATAACTTTCTTCGCATCTCTCTCTTCTACTTACTGGTTCTTCTTTAACATTTCACTGTTTTTTTGCTGAATCAATATTTTGAAACAACCTTTAAATAACCTCCAAATTATATAAAATTATTACTTCTTTCTCAATAAAGAGCATATTTGTATGCATTTCTTATACATTTTTTCTTATTAAAAATTCATCCTACTTTTTAAGGCACACTTTTATATAGAATTATATATATTAGTTAGGCCAGGCATGGTGGCTCACACCTGTAATCCCAGCACTTTGGGAGGCTGAGGCAGGAGGATTGCTGGAGCCCAGGAGTTCGAGGTTGCAGTGAGCTATGATCATGCCACTGCATTCCAGCCTGGGTGACAGAGTGGGATCCTGTTCCCCCACCGCACAAAAAGAATTATCCATATTAATTAAAATTTTATTATTTTATTTTATTTGAGACAAATCTAAATCTGCCACCCATGCTGGAGTGCAGTGGCACAATCACAGTTCACTGCAGCCTCAACCTCCTGGGCTCAAGCAATCCTCCCACCTCAGCCTCCCCAGTAGCTGGGACTACAGGCATGTGTCACCATGCCTGGCTAACTTCTGTATTTTTTGTAGAGATGGGGTTTTACCATATTGCCCAGAGTGGTCTCAAACTCCTGGGCTCAAGCGATCCACCCACATCGGCCTCACAAAGTGCTGGGATCACAGGCATGAGCCACTGTACCTGGCCTATATTAATTAGAATTTTAAACTTGTAGTAACTTAAATTATAGTGAAAACTTAGGAAGCAGGAAATCTGTCACATATCAGTATTATCAGTATTTTATGGGTGAGAACAATTTTATAGCAATATAGAAAGTCATATGGGTATAAAAATCCATATAACATATCCACATAAATATAACTCCAGGCAAAAGTTAACATAGAAAACAAAATTATGACTAATAATGTAGGGACCAGCCCCACAGGGTCTGTGGGTTTTTCTCCCCATGTGTGGAGATGAGAGATCATAGAAATAAAGGCACAAGACAAAGAGATAGAAGAAAAGACAGCTGGGCCCTGGGGACCACTACCACCTAGACACAGAGACCAGTAGTGGCCCCAAAGGCCAGGCTGCGCTTTTATTGGATGCAAGATAGGGTAAGGAGTGTGAGCCATCTCCAACGATAGGTAAGGTCACATGGGTCATGTGTCCACTGGATGGGGGCCCTTCCCTGTTTGGCAGCTGAGGTGGGGAGAGAGAGAGACAGAGAGGAGACAGCTTATGCCATTATTTCTGCATATCAGAGACTTTTAGTACTTTCACTAATTTTGCTACAGCTAACTAAAAGGTGAGCCAGGCATACAGGATGGAACATGAAAGCGGACTAGGAGCATGACCACTGAAGCACAGCATCACAGGGAGATGGTCAGGCCTCCGGATAACCGCGGTGGGCCTGACATCAGTCAGGCCCTCCACAAGAGGTGGCAGAGCAGAGTCTTCTCTAAACTCCCCCAGGGAAAGGGAGACTCCCTTTCCTCATCTGCTAAGTAGTGGGTGCTTTTCCTTGGCACTGACATTACTGCTAGACCACGGTCCGCTTAGGACACGGGCATCTTCCCAGATGCTGGCGTTACTGCTAGACCAAGGAGCCCTGGTCACTTCTCACTATGTCCCCTCAGCTCCTATCTCTGTATGGTCTGGTTTTTCCTAGGTTATGATTACAGAGTGAGGATTATTATAATATTGGAATAAAGGGTAATTGCTACAAACTAATGATTAATGATATTCATTTATAATCATATGTATGATCTATATCTAGTATAGCTATTCTTATTTTATATATTTTCTTTATTACACTGGAACAGCTCTTGCCCTCAGTCTCTTGCCTCGGCACCTGGGTGGTTTGCCACCCACATAATAACAGATTTCTAGAAGAGACAAATATAAAACCATCTGACCAGTAAACCTGGGTAAAATGTACACTGGCCATTTTGAAGATATTTCTATTTTTATTTGACCACTAATTTTAGAACAGTTTATCACAGATTCAATTAAGTCACATGAATTAAAAAGCATTTAGGTTAATTATTGTATATTTCATGAGGCCATTTATCTAAATAGACTTTCTTAAGGGATTTCTGGATCACTACACCAGATTTTACCATGTAGACAAAACATATAACAAAATACATGTGTATATGCACAAACACATCTGACCACATATACACACACAAATAACAGATCTTATGGTTCTTTTATTTTAGACTTTTAGTCATGAGATAGTAAAACGAATCCACCAGTTTATAAAAGACAGTTGGACCCAAATTATATTTTTTGGCAAAATGTAAAACATGGCTAAAATTTATTTGCCACGATAGGTAATCTAATAAGTGCTGTGAACCACAGTTTGGGTAAAGCAGTTTCCATGGCAGTTTGACTTTTTAAAAAACTTTTTTCACCTTAAGTTTCAAATGAGTTTAGGGTTATATTTTCAATGTTTACATTTAAGCTGGGACTCGACAAATTGTATAAGAAAAATAAAATCTCCATGTAACCTTGAATTAGTAGCAAATCTATTTTCTGTTTGCCAGTGTGATTTGCTTGACTAGCAAGTGTGGACAGGAAAGATTTTCAGCGGTTTTAAATTATTTATAATTTTTATTTTTTGCTTTTGCATGGTAGAAATAGCAAAATTTTTGTGCTAGACATACCTTAGATTATTGCTGTAAGGTCAAGCTTTTGACCTGTTTGATCTGAGAGCCTAATTTCATAAATATTTTCTAGTTATTTTTCTCTTATATTAACTTCTAATTAAGTATTCTGTCATTGTACACAATTGTAAGTCAGGTAAACCTAAATTTATATTTCTTATTTTTTCTTAACACATGGTATCTTAGAATTAAATATATATTTCTAAATATTATCTCACTTGTTGATATCATGAAGCTGTTGTAATTTATAAAGCCATTAATTTGAAAACTCTTTAAGATTTGGGGCACAGGCCAGAATTCCATAAACAGTGAATGGGCAGAAGAAGGACAGAGAGAGGTATACAGAGAACTTAGAAAACTCTACATGTTAACTCTATAATTGCAGGTTTTTCAAATAATGACTATTGTAGATCTGAATTTTCCTTGATGTAATTTTCCCAGCAAGTTAAAAATATGAGCCATAATATATAATCAGCTGGAGTCCCAGAAAACCTAGCATGCCTTAATGTTTGAGAATGCGATTCTGTTTTTGTTTGTTTGTTTGTTTGTTTTTAGATGGACTCTTGCTCTATCACCAGGCTCTCATGCAGTGGCACAATCTCGGCTCACTGCAACCTCCACTTCCCAGGTTCAAGTGATTCTCCTGCCTCAGCCTCCCAAGTAGCTGGGACTACAGGCACATGCCACCATGCCTGGCTAATTTTTTTTTTTTTTTTTTGTATTTTAATAGAGACGAGGTTTCACCATGTTGGCCAGGATGGTCTTGATCTCTTGACCTCCTGATCCACCCACCTTGGCCTCCCAAAGTGCTGGGATTACAGGCATGAGGCACTACACCCTGCAACCATTCTGTTTTTCATTAATCTTGAAAGAGTAGAGAAAATCCTATAAATCCTGTCATGGAATTTCAGGGGTTTAGGCCAGTGTTTTAGAGGGTGACAACTGCCCTGGCAGGTTTCAGTTAGCCATCCTGACCCACCATTTAGAATGTTTACTTTTGCTCTTGGGAGACTTTCAGAAACAAGGATAAAGAGTCAAACGAAATCAAAAGAAACCAAGATAAGATTGTTCACAAAAATTTTAACCTAGACATGCAGATCAAAATATTAAACTAGGCATGCAGACCAATTTGAAAGTAAATTCACTAGAATATATGCCTCACAGACAGAATGTAAAATCTGTAGAAACCAAGACTAATCCAGAAAGACACTGATCTTTATTCCAGAAAGGACTTACCAGAAAAGACAAAAAGCCTTTTATCATCTCTGGAGGGATGTGTGGTCCTTCATTAAGGTAGCTTATCCAAACCAGTTCCCAAATGGTATAAAAAAGCCTCTACCAAAAGGAGGGAGGCTTAGCCTGAAAGAAGACAGGAAAAACAGGCAGGAAAAAACAAGCTGTGAAAGAAAGCAAGGAGCTCAAAGGGCTCAAAGGTGAGTACTGCACACTGGTTCTGGGAGTAATTCCTCTCAATCTTGGTTTCTGAACAAGAACTCAGTGAAAAAATAAAGTCAGCAAGATTCTTGGGGGTGGCAAATAATCATACTTTTTGTGGTTACTTAGGGAGAACATCTGTGGGCTTTTGGGTTAAAGGACCACTGACATCATGAAAACCAGGGCAGCCTCTCCCAAGAATACTATGTTCCTTCTTGTCTTCTTCATTCACAGAGAGGATTCCCTTCATCTGAGAAAGCCAGTTTTCATCCAAAGGATCCACCTCGCACAAGTCCAGGGTAATTATAATGTATTGGCAACACCCATTCACTATGCTGTACGTTTTGAAAAAGCTATTAATTTCACTACATCTGCATTTAACGGTTCAGCACAAAATTGCAGACACTGTGTGCGAGTCTTTTTCTTGGAATGCTGGTTTCCTGGGCTCAGTCCTTTCTCCAGAGGTTTTGCACAATTTGGGGATTTTCTCTAAAGAATGGAGAAGGCTTTTTTTGCTAAATACAAAAGACAAGCTCTTGAGAGGAAAAATGATGTTTCTATATAAAAGTAAATGTGATTCCCAAATGCCTACTTTGAAAGAAAAGGGACAAAACTGAGGTGTCATTCCAGACAGTGTGATAGGTATGTCAACAAATGATAGGTATGTCCAACGGACACATCCAAATACACGCTTCCTAAAAATGGATCAATATTTTTTTATTCAAGAAATCTCTGTGAGCTGCTTTCCAAAATGGCAAAATCAATTATTTTGAAAGGGTAGAAAATCTTCAAATTTTGAGGGTAAATTGGAAGTTGAAGAACAATCAAGTCATTCATAGCAGGGTCTGATAAGTCAAGAGGATGAATGAATGGAAAGAATGCTGTTGGTGTCCAAAGGTAAACCTGGCTTGCTTCTGGCAGGTGTCATCTAAGGCACATACAATGTGACAGCTTTGAAGGGCAGAGGGTCTTGACATTGACTCTCCACAATGATATGGAGATCAGTGTGAGTGCCGGCATGTCGACTCCTGGGAGACTACTAAGCATTTGCCACCTCCTCCAAGGTGGAGGTCCACAAGAAGGCTACAGAGTCATTCACAGGTGTTGGCAACTTCCAGCGTCAGTGCAGCTCTCCTTACCTGCACAGCTAGAGACACAGACAATATTGGCAATACAGTATTCTTGTGGGATTTATTTGCTTCCAGCATAACAGATGAATTTTTCTCCAGCAAACACAACAATTCATTTTCAACAGGCACCAGTTCCTCCTAAATTTGGAAGATTCACCACGTCTCATTGTGGGTTCCCCCAGGAGCAGAACTTAAGACAAAGATTTCAGTGCACGTAGTTTATTTGGGACTTGATCCCAAGGAGACTGGAAGCATTGGTCAAGGAGGGACAGAATGGGACAGGGAACAGGAAGAAGACAAAATAAGGATGTGTTGCCACGCGAGTTACACTGCAGATGACTGGTGCTAACTCCCATGACAGAACTCTGGGGAGCCACGTCGAACATGGACCTCAGAGTTACACAGCCAGGGGACAACGGAACTGAGGCATGTATTCTCCAGTCCAGTCAGTAGTAGAAGGCTTTTCTGTGGTGGGGAATGGAACCCAGGCCAAGTGGGTTCTAGCTGCAGAGAAGGGGATACACAACCTTAGGTAAGAGGGTGCACATCCCAGCCATTGGATGTGGGGCTGGAGGAAGACATTCGGCTGGGCTCCTACCGTTTATACTTATTATACCGTTAGGGTCAGTAAGAGACAGGTGGTGATGATGTTGTCAGTTAAGAATAGCCATCATTTGCTTAGTTAAGTGTGGAATTGTCCTGGGAGTCTAATTTGCTAAGCTAATTTCACACTTAACTCCCACAGCTTGTCCACACCTAATTTCAGGATATATGTCAAAAGGAAAGAATACATGTGATATACAGTTATATAAGTTACATCAGTGGTCCCCAGCCTTTTTTGGCACCAGAAATGGGTTTCATGGAAGAAAATTTTTCCACAGATGGCAGGGAGGATAGTTGCAGGATGAAATTTTTCCACCTCAGATCATCAGGCATTAGATCCTCATAAGTGCATGCAACCTAGATCCCTCACATGTGCAGTCCACATTGGGGTTCGTACTCCTATGAGAATCGAATGCTGCAGCTGATCTGATAGGAGGCGGAGCTCAGGTCATAATGCTCACTCAGCCACCACTCACCTCCTGATGTGCAGCCCAGTTCCTCAGAGGCCACGGGCAATACCTGTCCATGGCCCAGGGATGGGGACCGCTGAGTTATATTATACATACTATTAATATCTGGCTGTACCAAACAGTATTGTGAAAACATTTATAGTCCTGTTTGAGGGTCTTTTCTGAAGCTTTCCATTTACAAATAGAAAAGAATATTAAGGCCAGGCACGGTGGTTCATGCCTGTAATCACAACACATTGGGAAGCTGAGGCAGGAGGATCCTTTGAGCCCAGGAGTTTGAGACCAACCTGGGAATCATGGCAAAACCCTCTGTGTACAAGAAAATACTAAAATACACCAGGTGTGGTGTCACATGCCTGTGGTCTCAGGTACTTGGGAGACTGAGGTGGGAGGATCGCTTGAGCTCAGGAAGTTGAGGCTGCAGTGAGGTGTGATTGCACCAGCCTGGGTGATAGAGTGTCACCCTGTCTCAAAAAAAAAAAAAAAGAATATTAAAACAGATACTGTGGTTTCTATCTATCTTTTTGGTCCTCTCATAGCAAAAATCAACAAAAGAAACTAATGTATAACCTAGCAAAATGCAGCAAGCACTAGGAATTTTCTATTTCAGTGCCTTAGGCAATCTGACAGATAATGTAGTTCAAAAAAAGTGTTTGCTGTACTGTGAAATGTACATTTAGATATGCAGACAGCCTCTTGACACAGACATTGCTATAGTGGTTTCTAGCATAATTTAAGGCTTTTTGTTCTTGATTAACAGTGAGATGCCATCCGCCTCAGTGTGTGCCCTAAGAAATTAAAGAGATGCCAGGAAGGAAAAGTATTAATGAGGAGTACAAAATTCTACTTTAGAAAACATCTTGGCCAGATGCAGAGGCTCATGCCTGTAATCCCAGCACTTTGGGAGGCTGAGGCAGGTGGATCGCCTGAAGTCAGGAGTTCGAGATCATCCTGGCCAACATGATGAAACTCCGTATCTACTAAAAATACAAAAAATTAGCTGGGCATGGTGGTGCATGTCTGTAATCCCAGCTACTCGGGAGGTTGAGGCACGATAATCACTTGAACCCGGGAGAAGGAGGTTGCAGTGAGCTAAGATCGTGCCATTGCACTCCAGCCTGGGCAATAAGAGTGAAACTCCATCTCAAACTAATAATAATAATAATAATAACAACAACCACCACGGATTTTTGCAAGGCTACAGAGAAAAGGGAATGCCTATACACTCTTGGTAAGAATGTAAATTAGTTCAGCCACTGTGGAAAGCTGTTTGAAGATTTCTCAAAAAACAGAACTATCATTAGACCCAGCAATCCCATTATTGGATGTATACCCAAAAGAAAATAAATTATAATTATTCTACCCAAAGACACATACACTAATATATTCACAATAGCAAAGACATGGAATCAACCTAGGTGCACATCAATGACGAACAGGACAAAGAAAATGTGGCATATGTACACCATGGAATACTATGCAGCCATAAAAAAGAATGAAATAATGTTCTTTGCAGCAACATGGATGCATCTGGAGCCCATCATCCCAAGCAACTTAATGCAAAAACAGAAAACCAACTATCACAGGTTCTCACTTATAAGTGGGAATTAAATCTTAGGTACACACAGATGTAAACATGGGAACAATAGACACTAGAGACTTCAAGGAGGGAGGAGGGAATGGGGCAAGACCTGAGAAGCTTCCTATTAGGTATTATGTTCACTATCCGTTTGATGGGATCAATAGAAGCCCAAACTTAAGCACCATGCTATATACCCTTATAACAAATCTGCACATGTACCCCTGAATCTGAAATAATAAACAAAATAAAAATGTTTTATTAGTCTAAAACCTGTCAATATGACATAAAAATAATTATCAGGTTGGGCACAGTGGCTCGTATCTGTAAACCCAGTGCTTTGAGAAGCCGAGGCAGGAGGATCACTTGAGGCCAGGAGTTTAAGGCCAGCCTAGTCAACATAGCAAGACCCCATTTTTACTAAAAAGAAAAAAAAGAAAAGAAAATACTCAAAATAAAAAGCAATTGCCTTTCTTACTCCTTCTTCTCTCTTCATTCCTACACCAGTCTTATTTTTCTAAATGACAATAATTATCAATATTTATTAAGATTGTGAAATTCTAGTACTTTTCAATAATAAATATCAACTAATTGCATTGTTTTTAAAATCAGTATTTCAAAAACAAATCAATATTTCACATGGCCATAAAAGCACAAAATATTGATTAAAGTTTAATAAAAACCTGAAAATAAATTATTTCAACTAAATATAAAGTTAATATAATTTAATTGAAGGAAAAACTAATTGAAAATAATTAAGGTTGTTCAGGTTCAAATCAACAAATTCCATGATCAACAATTTAAAATATTAAGGTCTGGTAAGTGATAGAATTAATGCCTAAATATGCCTAATTGACAACATTGCTAACTGATGTTTTTGTTTGTTTATTTATTTATTTTTCAGATGGTGTCTTGCTCTGTCACCCAGACTGGATTGCAGTGGCACGATCTCAGCTCACTCCAAATTCTGCCTCCCACGTTCAAGCGATTCTCCTGTCTCAGTGTCCTGAGTAGCTGGGATTACAGGCGAGCGCCAGCACGCCTGGCTAATTTTGTATTTTCAGTAGAGACGGGGTTTCGCATTGTTGGCCAGGCTGTTCTTGAACTCCTGACCTCAGGTAATCTGCCCACCTCAGCCTCCCAAAGTGCTGGGATTACAGGCGTGAGCCCCCACGCCTGGCCTGATGTTATTTAATTTTTATTTTAAAGAACAATCCCTAAGCAATTCATGGTGCTAAGTTCAAATAAGTCAAAAGTAAAGCAAATAACTTTTTTTTCTGCAGGACTTCACAATTTAGTTGGGATGAGAAGATTAAAAATAATAGTGATAAACCCTATGATAGAAAGAAAAAATGAAACTAAAGGAGTGTGGAGGAATAAGGTCTCTATTTTAATTTACGAGTTTTGCAGCCACTTTGTAGGCATGACACTTGAATTTTAAATAAGTTAAAAGGAAAAAAAATTGACGACTTCCAAATCTTTCTCTCTCACCCAACTTTATTCATATGTATTATTTCTATTAATGATTATCATAAGAGAAATTAGGACTTTTAAATTAGTAAATATTGGCCGGGTGCGGTGGCTCACACCTGTAATCCCAGCACTTGGGGAGGCCGAGGCAGGTGGATCACAAGGTCAAGAGATCAAGACCATCCTGGCCAACACGTTGAAACCCCATCTCTACTAAAAATACAAAAAAAAAAAAAAAAATTAGCTGGGCTTGGTGGTGGGCGCCTGTAGTCCCAGCTACTCGGGAGGCTGAGGCCAGAGAATCATTTGAACCGAGGAGGTGGAGGTCGCAGTGAGCCAAGATCGCGCCACTGCACTCCAGCCTGGAGACAGAGCAAGATTCCACTTCAAAAAAAATTAGTAATATGCTTAAAAATAATAAATTCAGTTCATGCTAACAAAATAGTATTTTAAAATAAAACAAGTCCCCAAATAGTTTGAAGAGTTGTAATGTTTTTACATTTTTGCAAAATGTCTGGCTTAACTGAAGACAGCTTGATACTCATATCTGCTTCTGAATTCAATCTGTTGCAATATGTTGTTTTGATTAAGTGTGTGAAGAAAATGGTGCCCCACACAGACATGAGGTTGTAGAAAGGAAGAATAATTTAAAAGAATTTTTGGACGAGGTGTGGTGGCACACGCCTGTAATCCCAGCACTTTCAGAGGCTGAGGCGGGCGGATCACTTGAGGTCAGGAGTTCGAGACCAGCCTGGCCAACATGGTGAAACCCCGTCTCTACTAAAAATACAAAAATTAGCCAGCGTGGGGGTGAGTGCCTGTAATCCCAGCTATTTGGGAGGCGGAGGCAGGAGAATCGCTTGAACCCAGGAGCTGGAGGTTGCAGTGAGCCAAGATTGTGTCCAGCCTGGTGACAGAGTGAAACTCCGTCTCAAAAAAAAAAAAAAATTTAAGTATTTTTGGCCAATTATTGTTCTTCTTCTTTGATCTCCAAAGAATTGCTTTATTCAGGTTATTGCAATGGGAGGCATGACACCACATCATATGCTTTTTCTGCTATATCACATTAAAACCTATAGGTCTATTTTCAATGTTAATGGCTCTTTTACCGATCATGATTTTTATCATATTGGCATGGCCATTGGGAAAATATTGGTTCATCGAATAATGCAGATGTTCCAAATATTCATACACTTTATTACAAAATATTTTGAAATTCAGTAATATTGCCCTTGATCTCCTCAGAAAAACCCATGTTTTGAAAAATTGTCATGTTCAAGAATGCAGATACGTTTTCCATATTTTAATTTTCACTTGAAAACTTTTTACATTTTCAGTAACAGCTCAGTTATTTTTCTTTAAGACAATCTCACTTTTTTTTTTTTTTTTTTCAGACAAGCTCTTGCTCTGTTGCCCAGGCTGGAGTGCAGTGGTGCAATCATAGCTCACTGCAACCTCTGCCTTCCGGGGCCAAGTGATCCTCCCGCCTCAGCCTCCCCAGTAATAGACTGTGGGTAGCAAGCCACCCAGGTGCTAACGCAAGAGACTGAGGGCAAGAGCTGTTCCAGTGTAATAAAGAAAATATATAGAATAAGAATACTTGTACTAGAAATAGAATATAGATGATGATATGTGAATATTAATAATCATTAGTTTGTAGCATTACTCTTTATTCCAATATTATAATAATCTCTGTTCTACAACTATAACCTAGGAAAAACCAGTCCATACAGAGATAGAAGCTGAAGGGACACGGTGAGAAGTGACCAGGAGACAAGAGTGCGAGCCCTCTGTCACGCCCGGACACGGCCACCAGAGGGCTCCCTGGTCTAGCGGTAACACCAGCGCCTGGGAAGATGCCTGTTACTGAGCCGACCTTGGTCTAGCGGTAGCGCTAGTGCCTGGGAAGGCACCGGTTACTTAGCAGATCGGGAAAGCGAGTCTCCCTTTCCCCGGGGGAGTTAGAGAAGACTCTGCTCCACCACCTTTTGTGGAAGGCGACATCAGTCAAGCTCGCCCGCAGCCATCCGGTGGCCTGTCTCCCTGTGATACTGTGCTTCAGCGGTCACGCTCCTGGTCTGCTTTCATGTTTCGCCCTGTACACCTGGCTCGGCCTTCTAGATAGCAGTAGCAGAATTAGTGAAAGTACTAAAAGTCTTTGAAATGCATAGAAGAAATAATGGCGTAAGCTGTCCTCTCTCTCTCTCCACCTCGGCTGCCAAACAAGGAAGGGCCTCCAACCAGTGGACAGGAGACCCACGTGACCTTACCTATCATTGGAGATGGCTCACACTCCTTACCCTGCCCTCTTGCCTTGTATCCAAAAAAAACAGCGTGGCCAGGCATTCAGGGCCACTACCAGTCTCCACGTCTTGGTGGTAGTGGTCCCCCGGGCCCAAATGTCTTTTCTTCTATCTCTTTGTCTTGTGTCTTTATTTCTATGATCTCTCATCTCTGCACACAGGGAGGAAAACCCACAGACCCTATAGGGCTCATCCCTACAGTAGACTACAGGCTTACATCATCACCCCTGGCTAATATTTTTTGTAGAGATGGGGTTTCACCATGTTGCTCCAACTGGCCGCAAACTCTTGAGCTCCAAAAGTGCTGGGATTATAGGTGTGAGCCACTGCACCCTGTCACACTTAGTTCATTTTTAAGTAATAAGTGCTCTATGAGTTCTTACCATTTTATCAAATAGAATACTGAAAAGACATACTTGGAGATCTAGATTTAATGAAAATTATATTTTTTACTGCTTCATCAAGGATATTCTTAAGTAACATGAAAATAAAATTGGCATGTTTATTTAGGCAACCACGTGAGTGTAAATAATAGAACTGCTACTATTGTTTGGAGCCACTGTCTTGTTTTGTGCTACGGTTTTACTTACTATTGCATTTGCACCAAAGCAGAGAACAAAAACAAGCGAAAAAGACAAGTAACATATCTGTATTATGATAGAAAGGGTCTTATTTTCATGGAGCACTCTGAGATCCACTGTTCCAGGTATAGCTCTCTCCCAGACCCATCACACCTGTTCTGGCACAAAGTTTTATTAATTCTACTTCTTAAGTATTCTTCTACTCACTGCTTCCTCTCCACAACTTTATGACTCAGTGAAACCCTCACTCTCTCTCACCTGAAATATTTCCATTTTCCATCATGTTCCCATCAGCCTGCACTCCTCGACTCAGTGAAACCCTCCTTCCCTCTCATCTGAAATATTTCCATTTTCCATGTTTCCATCAGCCTGCACTCCTCGACTCAGTGAAACCCTCACTCTCTCTCATCTGAAATATTTCCATTTTCCATCATGTTTCCATCAGCCTGCACTCCTCTCACTTCCCGTTATCTTGTTCGCTTCCACACTAATATCTCTAAACAGGTAACTGTGTTCCTCAAGGACTTAAAAGCACTTAACAACAGCTTAAAACTTAGGTTCTCACTCTTTAGCAAGGACTTGAAGACTTTTAATGATTCAGCTCCTGTTCACAAATCTAACCACTTTTTCCCACATCAACCCTGAACAGAAGCTAAGTTCCACTCATATACAAAATCTTTCAATTTTCCTGAATAAAAAAGATTATGTAGCTGTCACCCATAATCTGACTCCAGAACTCTGTTTCTGCACCTTCCTGTCAAACTCATAATAAGTCTGCATATTAGTCTGTTCTCATGCTGCTAATATGGACATGCCCAAGGCTGGGTAATTTATAAAGAAAAATAAGTTTAATGGACTCACAGTTCCACATGGCTGGGGAGACCTCACAATCATGGCAGAAGGCAAAGATCAGGTCTTACACGGCAGCAGACAAGAGAGAGCATGTGTAGGGGAACTTCCCTCCATACAACCATCAGATCTCATGAGACTTATTCACTATCATAAGAACAACACAGTCCTCATGATTCAATTACCTCCCCCCAGGTTCCTCCCACAATATGTGGGAATTATGGGAACAACAATTCGAGATTTGGGTGAGGACACAGCCAAACCATATCAGTCTCATAATAAGGACCAAAGGCCAAGCCTTCCCTAAGTCGTCCTTAAGAGACTCATGCAGATTTCATAATTTGCTCCCAGTTGGGCCTTTTCTCAAGACCTTGACATTTTGATCTAGACTCAGATGGCTTTGTGGCTCATTATGAAACCCATTTGTGTTCTTACGCTGGACTCATTAAGATAGCTACTCTTTCATCAATTCGTGTCATTATTTATTAATTCTTTGCATAACTGGACTTCAAAATAGGATTTTAAAAAAAGTTTTGACCGTGTGCTCTTCACAATGAAGATCACTAGGCATTTGTTATGTGATTCTTTCTTTCCTGTCATATGGGAGAAAATAGGATTGGGCTGTGTGCCCTGAGAGGGAGGGCACATTTAGATATTTTAGGAGTTGTAAATAGAAGACCAAACATCAGAGAGAGAGACTTTGCTTCACCTGTAGTTCAAATATTTAGTTAGGACAGGCACAGTGGCTCATGCCTGTAATTCCAGCACTTTGGGAGGTTGAGGCAGGTGGATCACTTGGGCTCATGAGTTCACGACAAGCCTGAGCAACATGGTGAAACCCTGTCTCTACAAAAAATAGAAAAACTAGCCAGGCATGGTGATGCACGGTATTATGAGGTTGCACTTCACTGAAAAACCAAAGTTGTTTAGCACTTCCATGTGAACCACACCATCTCACAAGTATGAGGTGTAGCAGAAGTCCAGTCCCAAGGACACAAAGAAGACACACCATGTTAATGGAATGACATACTGCAGTGTATCTAGATAAACGATTCTGGGCCTTGATGAGAGAGATAGATGCAGTCTTGAAGGAACTGATTATGCAGTGATTCTGCATTTAAATATTTGACCTAATTTTAATAACAAAAAGGTATGCACCTTTCATTTTCAAAGTACAGTTGTTCCTCAGTATCCGTGGGAAATCAGCTCCAGAATACCCTCACAGATACCAAAAACCACTGACACCTAAGTCTTATATAAAACGGTATTTTGCATATAACCCATGCTTATCCTTCCATATGCAGTCATGTGCCTCATAATGACCTTTTAATCAATAATGAACCATGTATATTACCATGGTCCCCTAAGATTATAAACACATATAGAAACCTTCTTGCGGGAAGTCAGAGACCCCAAATGGAGGGACTGGCTGGAACCGTGGCAGAAGAACATAAATTGTGAAGATTTCATGGACATTTATTAGTTCCCAAAATTAATACTTTTATAATTTCTTATGCCTGTCTTACTTTAATCTCCTAATCCCGTCATCTTCGTAAGCTGAGGATGTATGTCACCTCAAGACCCTGTGATGATTGCGTTAACTGTATAAATTGTTTGTAAAACATGTGTGTTCAAACAATATCAAATCTGATTGTAAAACATGGGTGTTTGAACAATATGAAATCAGTGCACTCTGAAAAAAAACAGAATAACAGCGATTTTCAGGGAATGAGGGAAGATAACCATAAGATCTGACTGCCTGCAGGGTTGGGCAGAATACAGCCATGTTTTTCTTCTTGCAGAGGGCCTACAGACGGATGTGTGAGTAAGAGAATATCACTGAATTCTTTTCCCAGCAAGGAATATTAATAATTAATACCCTGGGAAAGGAATGCATTCCTGGGGGTAGGTCTATAGACGGCCGCTCTGGGAGTGTCTGTCTTATGTGGTTGAAATAAGTACTGAAATACACCCTGGTCTCCTGCAGTACCCTCAGGCTTGCTAGGATTGGGAAATTCCAGCCTGGTGAATTCTAGTCAGACTGGTTCTCTGCTCTTGAAACCTTGTTTCCTGTTAAGATGTTTATCAAGACAATGTGTGCACAGCGGGACACAGACCCTCATCAGTGGTTCTAATTTTGCCTTCAGTTCGTGATCTTTATGGCTCTTTGAAGCATGTGATCCTTGTGACCTACTCCCTGTTTGTACATCCCCTCCCCTTTCAAAATCCCTAATAAAAACTGGCTGGTTTTGCAGCTCAAGGTCGCCATCATAGTCCTACCAATGTGATGGCACCCCCGGAGGCCAAGCTGTAAAATTTCTCTCTCTGTACTCTTTATTTCTCAGACCAGCCAACACTTAGGGAAATAGAAAGAACCTACGTTGAAATATTGGGGGCTGGTTCCCCCAGTAAAACCTGATATGTGGGACTTGATACTAGCACTGCAGATCAAGTAGGGAAAGTGACTGATATTCAATGTTGGTGCTAGAACATATGGTTTCTCCTATGAAAAAACATAAACATATACACCATCTAGGGTTATGTAACTACACTTTATGATGTTCACAAAACAAAAACATTGCTTAGTAATGCATGTCTCAGAGCATACACATGTCATTAAGCCATGCATGACTGTACTTTATATCATCTCTGGAACACTTTGGTCAATCAAGAAAAATGACCAAGACAAATCTCAATCATTTTAGGAGGTTTATTTGCCAACGTTAAGGATGCACACCCAGGAGACAGGTCTATGCTTTTCTTCAAAAATGATTATGAGGGTTCCAAATTTAAAGGGGAAAGGGTGAAATATTGAGAAATACAGTTTTCATGTAAGACTGGGGTAAGGGGAAAACATTCATTGATACTGGTTTGGCTCTGTGTCCCCACCCAAATCTCACCATAAATTGCAATAATCCCCATGTGTCAAGGGTGGGACCAGGTGGAAGTAATTGGATCATGGGGGCAGTTTCCTCTATGCTGTTCTCATGATAATGAGTCACATGAGATCTGATGGTTTTATAAATGTCTGGCATTTCACTCATTGTCTGCTTGCACTCATTGTCTCTCCTGTCACCCTGTGAAGAGGTGCTCTCTGCCATTATTGTAAGTTTCCTGAGGCCTCCCCAGCCATGCAGAGCTGTGAGTCAATTAAACCTCTTTCCTTTATAAATGACCCAGTCTTGAGTATTTCTTCAGAGCAGTATGAGAACAGACTGATACAGTCATTCATGCCTTTGTCTCAGTGAATCTCATTTATACATAACATAGACAAACAGGGAGGGGGAACAATCAGATATGCATTTGTGTCAGGTGGGCAGAGGGGTGAGAACAGACTGCTACAGTCATCCATGCCTTTGGCTCAGTGAATCTGCATTTATACATAACATAGACAAACAGGGAGGGGGAACAATCAGATATGCATTTGTGTCAGGTGGGCAGAGGAGTGAGAACAGACTGCTACAGTCATCCATGCCTTTGGCTCAGTGAATCTGCATTTATACATAACATAGACAAAGAGGGAGGGGAACAATCAGATATGCATTTGTGTCAGGTGGGCAGAGGGGTGAGAACAGACTGATACAGTCATCCGTGCCTTTGGCTCAGTGAATCTGCATTTATACATAGCATAGACAAAGAGGGAGGGGAACAATCAGATATGCATTTGTGTCAGGTGGGCAGAAGGGTGACTCTGAGTTCTGTCCTATGCACTGTAAAGAAGAGCTATCAGACCAGGCGCGGCAGCTCACATCTGTAATCCCAGCACTCTAAGAGGCTGAGGTGGGTGGATCACCTGAGGTCAGGAGTTCGAGACCAGCCTGACCAACATGGAGAAACCCCCTCTCTACTAAAAATACAAAATTAGCCAAGTGTGGTGGTGCATGCCTGTAATCCCAACTACTCAGGAGGCTGAGGCAGGAGAATCGTTTGAACCTGGGAGGCGGAGGTTGTGGTGAGCCGAGATTGTGCCATTGCACTCCAGCCTGGGTGACAATAACGAAACTCCATATCAAAGAAAAAAAAAAAAGGATAAGCTATCAATTTACATTGCTATGATGAATTTTAACAGAAACACATTAAAGATCTTAAAGCACACCAGAAATTTCCTTGTGGGAAAAATATGAGTGAGGGGGCTACAAGATAAAAAGCTTTTTATCTTGGAGCCATCTTATTTAGGAACCAAAAGAAGGAGGCAGGTTTGCATGAACGAGTTCCCAGCTTGACTTTTCCCTTTAGCTTAATGAGTTTGGAGTCCCAAGCTTTATTTTCCTTTCACACTTAGAAGACCAAATACAATGTGGATGTAAATAGTTGTGTTGTTTAGGAAATAATGACAAGAAAAAGTCTGAATATGTTCACTACAGATGCAAGCATCTGATTTTATTTCAAATATTTTCCATCCAAGTTTGTTTACATAAAGTTATTAAACCTACAGATACAAAAAGCTGAGTGTACTTACAAATTAATAACTGTACACAGACAGCATGAAATTCTCTTTGTACATGCCAAAAACATTCCTTGTCCACCCAGGGTGAACACAGCCACTTCACAAACAGGGTGTAAATAAGGAGGTTCACTAAGTACAGGAAAGTTACAAGACCATATTGGCATTTTAACAGCCATTCCTGAGAAAGAGAATGGGAAAGGGCTTAAGAGTCAGAGGAGAGGAAAAGAGGAAAACAGATGACCTCCTACATCAGAAGATGGAGCAGTGAGAATACAGAATAGGGAAGCAATAGTTAAAAGGAAAAAAAGTAGAAACAGGATTTGATGTCAATTTGCTGTGCAGAGGGTAAAAAGGGGAGTTTTATTTCCAGGCTATCTGCCATGATCACAGCTAGTTTGTTACTGGTGATGTGAAATTCGGAAAAATAAAAGAACAATATGATGGCCAGAAGTGATACAGACTTGGACACATCATGTTTGAAATATCTGAGGTCCCATATGTAGGGATGTCCAACTGACAGTTGGGAATACAGTTCCAGAGTTCACAAGAGAGATCAAACCTGGAGATAAAAGATTTTGAAACTATCAGAATTTCAATGGTACCTGAATCCATCAGACCAAATGAACCTAAGAGAATGAAAGGATAACAAGGAACAAGTACAGAATCCACAGAAATACTAATATTTACAAAGAGAAATAGACTGTTAAGACCAAGAAGGAACTTTCTGAGTTTATTTCACAAATTAAGAAAAGCTCAATATTAGACAGTCTACTAATACAATTCATCATATTCAGAGTCCTGAGGAGAAAAATCCTTTAATTGTCCACATAGGCATTAAGAAGATAAGTCTTAGAAACAGATTCCAGGTTCTGATTTCTGCATGTAAGAAGCTTAGAAGTAGCCAGGTGCAGTGGCTCATGCCTGTAATCCCAGCACTTTGGGAGACCGAGGTGGGCAGATCACCTGAAGTCAGAAGTTCAAGACCAGCCTGGTCAACATGGCAAAACCCTGTCTCTACTAAAAATACAAAAATTAGGCTGGGCATGGAGGCTCACACCTGTAACCCCAGCACTTTGGGAGCTTGAGGTGGGTGGATCACATGAAGTCAGGAGTTTCAGACCAACCTGGCCCACATGGCAAAACTCCATCTCTACTAAAAATACAAATATTAGCGAAGTGTGGTGGTGTGTGCCAGTAGTACCAGCTACTTGGGAGGCTGAAGCAGAAGAATTGCTTGAACCTGGGAGGTGGAGGTTGCAGTGAGCCAAGATCATGCCACTGCACTACAGCCTGGATGACAGAGTGAGCTCTGCCTCAAAAAATTAAAAAATAAAATAATAATAATACAAAAATTAGCCAGCATGGTGGTGGGTGCCTGTAATCTCAGCTACTCAGGAGGTTGAGGCAGGGAGAATCACTTGAACCTGGGAGCCAGATGTTAAGGTGAGCTGAGATTGCACCACTGCACTCCAGCCTGAGCAACAAAGTGAGACTCCATCTCAAAAAAAGGAAGAAAAAAAAAAGAATGGAAGTAATTAGTCCATATTAACAACACATGAAAAGCTGAAAAGGTCAGGTGTGGTGGCTCATGCCTGTAATCCCAGCACTTTGGGAGGCTAAAGCAGGAGGATCCCTTGAGTCCAGGAGTTTGAGACCAGCCTGGGCAACATAGTGAGACCCCCAACTCTAAAAAAAAAATTTAAATAAAACAAAAGCTGAAGAGACTGAAAAATCAACAATCCTTTTTGGATTTGAATGTGAAGAGAGGACATAGGGCAAACCACTGCCTCCAAGATTGGAGAGATAGAGAAGTGAATATAGGAATTTATGGCTTACAGGAACAGAGACTCACTACTGAAACCACTTTAGGAACCAGTGCTGGAGTAGAAAATCTTGAACTATAACTGGTGAATTGCTGAAGGTTCCATAGGGACAACTCAAGGAGGTACAAACACCAGGGAGATCCAGTTATTAGGGAGCATAATATTGTAAAATTTACCTCCTGGAGCTCCACCAGGCTCCTGTGGCAAATACCTGAGAAAACTTGCTTCCTGCTTCCACCTCTGGGAAGGAAAAAGGAAAACCATCTCAAAATATGCCAGAGCGCCCTGTTCTTAACAAGGCTTGTCCTCAGGAGAAATTACTGAACCTCAGCCTAATCTGCTCTCATATAACCAGATCCTAAATGACCTGCTGGAAGGGAAATTCCCAACTCCAGCCTACTCCAGCCTACTCCAGTCATCCCTAAAGGGGAAGATAAAAACAGAGAAACACATGTGAAGTTCATAGTCCAAAAGCAGAGACTCACTTAAACAATGAGGCCCAGTCGTAAGACTCCAGAACTCTTCTGCTACAGTCTGAATATCTGTTCCCTGCCGGACCCCCTGCAAAATGTGCCTGTTGAAACCGAGTCTCCAATGCACTAGAATTAAGGGGTGGGGACCTTTGAAAGGTAATGGCAAAGCCAATCTGATTGGGATTAGTGCACTTATGAAAGAGGCCAAATGAAGCTTCTTTGTCCATTCCAACATGAGAGGACATATAGCTGGCACCATCTATGAGGAATGGGTCTCATCAAACACTGAATCTCCTGGAACCTTGACCTTGGATTTTCTAGCCTCCAAATTGAGCAATAAATTTCTGTTGCTTACAAATTACTTGCTCTAAGTTATGCTGGTGGATGGACTAAGACAGCCTCCCCTCCCCTCCACAGCTTCCCATCATTACTGGATGCACTGTTACAGTAGTTCCTTTTACCTGGTATCTCATATCTAGGAATAAAGAAAAAGCACAAGGCATACTAAAAGGCAAAAAACACAATTTGAAGTGACAGATCATCAGAACCAGACACACCTATGATACTGGAATTATCAGACAGGGATTTTTAAAAAAATCTCTGAGTAGTATGCTAAGGGCTCTGATGAACAAAGGAGACAGCATTCAAGAACAGATAGGCAATGTAAGCAGAGAGACAGAAGTCCAAGGAAAGAACAAAAGAGAAACAGTAGAGATAAAAAAAATACTGCAAAAGACCTGAAGAACGTCTTTGATTGGCTTATTAGTAAATTGAACACAACAAAGGAAAGAGTCTCTGAGTTCTGGAAACGTTGAAAGAAACTTTAAAAACTGAAAACAATGCAATGTAATATCCAAGAACTGTGGGACAGCTAGAAAAGGTGTAACATAGAGTGATGAGAATACTAGAAGGAAAAAGAGAGAAATAGAAGAAACATCTGCAACAATCACGTCTGACAACTTCCACTGTTAATGTCAGACACCAAACCAAAGATCCAGGAAGCTCAGAGCACACCAGGCAGGATACATGCCAAAAACCTACACCTAGGCATATTATTCTCCAACTGTATAAAACATCAGCTCCAAAAGAAACCAAAGGTGGAGTGGACAACATCTTACCTATAGAGAAACAAAGATAAGAATCACATTCAGGCTGGGCTCGGTGGCTCATGCCTGTAATCCCAGTACTTTGGGAGGCCAAGGTGAGTGGATCATGAGGTCAGGAGATCAAGACCACTCTGGCTAACACGGTGAAACCCCATCTCCACTAAAAATACAAAAAATTAGCCAGGCGTAGTGGCGGGAGCTTGTAGTCCTAGCTACTCGGGAGGCTGAGGCAGGAAAATGGTATGAACCCGGGAGGCAGAGCTTGCAGTGAGCTGAGATCACACCACTGCACTCCAGCCTGGGTGACAGAGCAAGACTCTATCTCAAAAAAAAAAAAAAAAATTACATTCAACATCTCAGAACCATGAAAGTAAAAAGAGAGTGGAATGACATATTAAACATGCTGAGAGGAAAAAAAAAAAAACATCAACTAAGATTTCAGTGCCCTGAGAGATCTTCTTTCAAAAGTAAACGAGAAATAAAACATTCCCTGGACAAACAAAAGTTGAGGAAACTTGTTACCAGCAGATGTGTCAAGTGAGAAAATATTAAACATTATCTAGAGGAAAAAAAAGATACACATCTGAAAACTGAATCTACATTTTATTTATTTTTATTTATTTATTTTGAGACAGAGTCTCTCTCTGTTGCACAGGCTGGAGTACAGTGGCACATTCTTGGCTCACTGCAACCTCTGCCTCCCAGGTTCAAGCAATTCTCTGCCTCAGCCTCCCAAGTAGCTGGGATTACAGGAGCCCTCCACCACGCCTAGCTAATTTTTTTGTATTTTTATTAGAGACAGTGTTTCACCATCTTTGCCAGGCTGGTCTTGAACTCCTAACCTCATGATCCACCCATCTTGGCCTCCCAAAGTGCTGGGATTACAGGTGTGAGCCACCACACCTGGCCTGAATCTACATTTTAAAAAGAACATTAGAGAAGGAATAAGTGGTGGTAAAATGGTTTTTTTGTGTGTGTGTGAGATGGAGTCTCACTCTGTCACCCAGGCTGGAGTGCAGTAGCGTGATCTCAGCTCACGGCAAGCTCTGCCTTCCAGGTTCATGCCATTCTCCTGCCTCAGCCTCCCGAGTAGCTGGGACAACAGGCACCCACCACCACACCCGGCTAATTTTGTTTTTGTATTTTTAGTAGAGATGGGATTTCACCATGTTAGCTAGGATGGTCTCAATCTCCTGACCTCATGATCTGCCCACCTTGGCTTCCCAAAGTCCTGGGATTACAGGCATAAGCCACCATACCTGGCTGCTTTTTATTCTTAATTGACCTAACATATAACAGTTTGTATATAATAACAATGCATGCAATTATATATATATATATATTTTTTTTTTTTTTTTTTTTTTGAGAGAGTCTTGCTCTGTCACCCAGGCTGGAGTGCAGTGGTGCAATCTCAGCTCACTGCAACCTCCACCTCCTCCCTGGTTCAAGCAATTCTCCTGTCCAAGCCTCCCGAGTAGCTGGGACTACAGGCGTGTGCCACCACGTCCAGCTAATTTTTTGTATTTTTAGTAGAGATAGGGTTTCACCGTGTTAGCAAGGAGGGTCTCCATCTCCTGACCTCATGATCCACCTGCCTCAGCCTCCCAAAGTGTTGGGATTACAGGCTTGAGCCAAGGCACCCAGCCAATTACATACTTTAATATATACAAGGCTATGTATGCTTACAAATAAGTGAAACAAATGGCAACAATAACACAAGACATAGGAATATGAGAGAAACTGGTATTACATTTCTATTAGAAGGCAGTCGAAGTAACTGAACTGGTATAGTGTTATTTGAAGGTGGACTTGGATTTGTTGCAGGTCTATACTGCAAACTCCAGGGCAACTAGTAAAAACCAAAGTATAAAAATGCTAAAAGAGAAAACAGGCCAGGTATAGTGGCTCTTGCCAAGGTAGAAAGATGGCTTGAGTCCAGGAGTTAGAGACTATCCTGAGCAATACAGTGAGACCCTCTCCCTACAGAAAAGAAAAGGCCAGGTATGGTGGTGCATACTTGTAGTCCTAGCTAATTGCATACTTGTAGTCCTAGCTAATTGCATACTTGTAGTCCTAGCTAATTGCATACTTGTAGTCCTAGCTAATTGCATACTTGTAGTCCTAGCTAATTGCATACTTGTAGTCCTAGCTAATTGCATACCTGTAGTCCTAGCTAATTGCATACCTGTAGTCCTAGCTAATTGCATACCTGTAGTCCTAGCTAATTGCATACTTGTAGTCCTAGCTAATTGCATACTTGTAGTCCTAGCTAATTGGGAGACTGAGGTGGAAGGATCACTTGAACCCACGAGGTTGAGGCTGCAGAGAGCCATGATCACACCACTGCACTCCAGCCTGGGTGACTGTCTCAATAAAAAAAAAAAAAAAAAAAAGCAACGAGAGGAAACAAAAATCGTATAAAATCATCAACTCCATAAAAGGCAGAAAAAGAGTGGAGGACAAAGCAAGAACAAAGAACAATAGGAGTGAATTGAAAATGATATGGCAAAATTAATCCAACTGTATAATCACTTTGAATGTCAATGGTCTAAATGCACCAATGAAAAGACAAATTGTTAGAGCCCATCAAAACAGAGGCACATCTCACTTTGAGCTTCACTTTATTTTGCTTGGCAACATCACCTTTTTAACAAATTAAAGATTTGTGGCCACGAAGTGCTCGGCAAGCCTGACCAGCACCATTTTTCCAACACCATGGGCTCACTTCACATCTCTGTCACATCTTTTGGCAATCCCCACAATCTTTCAAAGATTTTAGTTATCACATCTGTTATGATCTGTGATCAGTGATTTCTGATGTTACTATTGGAATTGTCTCAGCATGCTGGAACTCTATGGAAGATAGCAAACGCGATGGAAAAATGTTGTGTTTGACTGCTTCATTGACTAGTCATTTCCCTGTCTCTATTTCTCTCTTCCAGCTCCCCATTCCCCAAGATACAATGAAATTAGGCCACTTCACTCTGCAGTGGCCACCATGTGTTCAAGTGAAAAGAAGTGTGCACATCTGTCACTTCAAATCAAAAGGTAGAAATCATCGAGCTTAGTGAAGAAGGCATGTTGGAAGCTAAGACAGGCCAAAGCTAAGCTTCTTGCATCAGCTACCCAAGTTGTGAATGCAAAGAAAAAGTTCTTGAAGGAAGTTATAGGTGCTAATCCAGAGAACACATGAATGATTTTTAAAAAACAAAACAGACTTTTTACTGACACAGAGAAAGTCTGAGTTGTCCACATAGAAGATCAAACCAGCCCCAACATTCCCTTGAGACAAAGCCCAATCCTGAGAAAGGTCCTAACTCTCTTCAATTCTATGGAGGAGAAGAGAGGTGAGGAAGTTGCAGAAGCAATGTTTGAAGCTGGCAGAGGTTGGTATATGAGCTTCTAGGAAAACAGCCATATCTGTGACATTAAAGTGCAAAGTGTGCTGTAAAAATGAGAACAACAAAGCCTGCGTGATAGGACTTCTGTTACAGCATGGTTAAGACCTTCTTGTTGGTAGGCCAGGAGGTAATGGTCACCATTTGTGTCCATATTCTCCTAGACTGAGCATGGAGAAATCTATAATAGTAGCTGGAGAGGTGTAGGTTGTGTGTTCAAGGGAAAAAAGAGTGATTTTGAGGGAACACATAGCCTGCCTCAGCTACTTCAGATTTCTCTCCTATATGGGTTTGTTGATGCCTGCTGAGGTGTGACTTCTGGCAAAAGGTTTTCCCACATTCCTTACATTCATAAGGTTTTTCTCCTGCGTGTGTTCTCTGATGTATACTGAGGCCTGACTTCTGGGAGAAAGTTTTCCTACATTCATTACATCTAAAGGGTTTTTCCCCTGTGTGAGTTCTGTGATGTACAAAGAGTTTTGACTTCTGGGAGAAGGTTTTCCTACATTCTTTACATTCAAATGGCTTCTCACCTGTGTGAGTTCTCTGATGTATGGTGAGAACTGTCTTATTGTAAAAAGTTTTCCTACATTCATCACATTCATAGGGTTTCTCTCCTGAGTGAGTTCCCTGAGGCGTACTGAGGTTTGACTTGTGACAAAAGGTTTTCCCACACTCATTACATTCATAAGGTTTTTCTCCGGTATGGGTTCTATGATGTACAGTGAGGACTGACTTCTGACTGAAGGTTTTTCCACATTTGCTACATTCATAGGGTTTCTCCCCCGTGTGAATAACTTGATGCTTCTGAAGATTTGCCTTCTGATGAAAGGATTTTCCACATTCATTACATTCATAGGGCTTTTCCCCGGTGTGAGTTCTCTGATGTATAATAAGGTATGATTTCTGACAAAAAGTTCTTCCACATTCATTACATCCATACGGTTTTTCCCCTGTGTGAGTTCTCTGGTGTATGGTGAGGAATGACTTGCGATGAAAGGTTTTTCCACATTCATTACATACGTAAGGTTTCTCTCCTGTGTGAGTTCCCTGATGGGTGCTGAGATTTGACTTCTGACGAAAGGTTTTTCCACATTCATTACATTCATAGGGTCTTTCCCCTGTGTGAGTTCTCTTGTGTATCCCAAGGTTTAACTTATTGATAAAGGTTTTCTCACATTCATTACATTCATAGGGTTTTTTGCCAGCATGAGTTCTCTGATGTATAGTTAGGAATGACTTACAGTGAAAGGATTTTCCACATTCATTACATTCATAGGGTTTTTCCCCTGAGTTCTGTGATGTACTGTAAGGTATGACTTGTGGCTATATGTTTTTCCACATTTGTTACATGCATATGGTTTTTCCCCAGCATGAGTTCTCTGATGGACAGTGAGGAATGACTTACAGCAAAAGATTTTCCCACATTCATTGCATTCATAGGGTTTTTCCCCTGTGTGAGTCCTTTGATGGACAGTGAGGAATGACTTACGGTGAAACGTTTTCCCACATTCATTGCATTCATAGGGTTTTTCCCCTGTGTGAGTTCTCTGATGTATCCTGAGGTTCGACTTATTGATAAAGGGTTTTCCACACTCATTACATTCATAGGGTTTTCCCCCTGTGTGTGTTCTCTGATGGACAGTAAGCCTTGACTTATGGCTAAATGCTTTTTCACAATGGTCACATGCATAGGGCTTTTCCCCTGTGTGAGTTCTATGATGTATTGTGAGGTATGACTTCTGGCTAAAGGTTTTTCCACATTCACTACACTGATAGGGCTTTTCCTCTGAGTGAGTTCTGTGATGTAAAGTGAGAAGTGACTTATGGTGAAAAGTTTTTCCACATTCAATACATTTGTAGGGTTTATCCCGTGTGAGTTCTCTGATGTAAAGTGAGGAATGACTTACGGCGAAAGGTTTTTCCACATTCATTGCATCCATAGGGCTTTTCCCCTGTGTGAATTCTCTGATGGATAATGAGGCTGGACTTATAGCTGAACAATTTTTCACACCAGTTACAGGCATAAGGTTTTTCCTCAGTAGGCATCTTGCACTGTATCATAAGGTCTGATTTGCTAATGGAGGGTTTCTCACATTCAACACATTCATAGGGTTTCTCTCCTGTGTGTGTTTGCTGATGTTTAGTGAAGTCAGACTTTCTACAGCAAGTTGGCTGTCCTACCTGAGTTATCCCTTGGACAATAACAGCTGAGTTATTATAGGCTTTCTCATGTTCATTATATTTACCAAAGGTCTGTACTATATGAACCCTCTTATGTATAAAGAACATTGCCTCCGCGTTGAAGGTTTTCCCTTGTTCATTACATTGAAAAGGCTGCAGCAGAGTTTGAATCTTGTGATGCTGAGTAAGATGTTCATGATGTCTGTGGGATCTCCTGGTTATATCAGGGACATGAGGTTTCTCTCCAGACTGTGTCTCCCCAGGCTTAATAGGGAAAAGCATGTTCTGGCAATCATTAAACTGCCCAGGCTTCATTCCTGAACTGTTTCCATTATTTATAACCAGATTTAAAACATGGTTTGTGTTCAAATTAAATGTTTTTCCTAATTCAACTCTCTCCTGAGTTGATGTGTTGCTGTTGGTGATTACAATTTGCCAGAAAAATCTATCATGACTTTCATGGCTCCTTTCAATAAGGTCATCAATGATCTGGACAGCTGAAATGAGAAAAAAGGTATCCATGAACCACACATGAGCATGTCTTACAGAATGCTTGTGTAAAGGTAAAAAAAATTACTTCCTATCTCAGTGGAGTAAGATTTGACAAAAATAAATATGGGTATTGGTTTTATACGCATATGGTTTCTGTTCCTACTGACATAATGTAATAAATCAGTATATTTTCTAATGTTCAATTGAGTTTTTCTTTGCATTTTGAAGTTTTCCTGTTTTTTATTTCACAAAGAATTATTTGGTAATAATATGCATCTACTTCCTACTCATAGGTTTTAATAAGTGCTCATTATTGTCATTTGTTTTCTCTCTTTTTTTCTATTTATTCATATAACAATAGTGGCTGTTTTAATAGCTGCTATTTTTTCTTTATTCTTCTTTGAAGATAGCCAGTTTTTCCTGGGTCAGCAACTGGCAGGTACAGGAGATGGCCATTTTTCTGTCTCCTAAGCATGGAAGTAGCTTGTGGACAGGATTTTGCCTATATGTTAACCTTTCACTCCTCCCTGAGAATGGTTAAATGTGTCTGGAGGTTTTCCAAGCAGAAAATCTCTTATTCCCCATGTTAAACAAAAACAGATCCTGGCAAATTCCTACTGAAACATGACATCCCCTGCTTCCCAGAACCATAATAGGCACAGAAGCTCCAGTCAAAAAACCACACTGGTGATCTGAAGGATTGGTTCTGCAACTCAGGCTGTGCCCGTCATCTTTGAAAAGTGTATTTCTGGTTCCTTCTGAGATCAACAGCCCTGCCCCTCTCCACTCACCAATCGCTGCTTGATAATTCACCATTTTTGAAGGGTTTTATTTTGTGTTTTGGAGTTTCAGATGTCACACAGTTTTATATAAAAATGAAGTTTCCTGTACATTTCTCATCTTCAAATGGTAACTACAAACTCCACTCTCAAACAGAAATCTGAGCCCTTCAACAGGAAATAATTGGTTTCTTTGGACTTGAGACCCAGAATCTTCTGGTTCTCCTCCCAAGTCCAGCACCATCCCTATCCAGGCCCCTATGATGGGTCCTCCTCAGCTTCATAATTTCCTTCTGAGACAGGATCTTACTCTGTTACCAAGGCTGGAGTGCAGTGTTGCTATCATAGCTCACTGAAACTTGAAACTCCTGAGCTCAAGCAATCCTTCCATCTCAGCCTCCCAAGTATAAAAACTGGGATTACAAACCCTTGTCACCATACTCAGCTATTTTTTTTTTTTTTTGTAGGTGGGGGTCTACAAGGATCACTTAAGGCCAGAAGTTTGAGACCAGCCTGGGCAACAGAACAAGACCTCATCTCCACAAACAATAAAAAATTAGCCGGGTGTTGTGGCACACACCTGTAGTCCTAGCTACTTGGGAGGCTAGGGTGTGAGGAACACTTGAGCCCAGGAGTTCATCATTACAGTGAACTATAATCATGCCACTGCACTTCAGTCTGAGAAATAGAGTGAGAACCATCTGTTTAATAAAAAATAAAACAAGAATAAAGCTACGGCTTAAAAAGAAACACCATTTTCATCATCGTTATAATGACTGATTCTTAAAAATCGCTTAAGATACATTCAAAGGATAAATAAATGCATGAATGTCTAAAAAAATTTTTTAAGATACTACATCAGAATAGAGGAAAAGGGGGAAATAGAGAAAATAAATAGCAAAGAAAAAGGCCTAAGGAGAGGATGGCAGGGATTGGATTTGGGGTAAATAGAAGAAGATACTCAGAAAAATAAGAGACTGGGATATATGCATGAGAGTTACCCCTGGGGACTATATAATGCACATTTAATGCAGACCAACAGCCTTCAGGTTGAAGACCTAGGGAAAAAAGTGGTGAAAACAAGATAACACTACAAAAATTTGCTGGGCATTACTCCTCCAGGCCTCCCTGCCCGGTATTCACTGACTGACCTGAAAGTCTCAGGTTTGGGGTTTCTTCTACTATCCATGGCTCTGCTCCTTGCTCTAGCTTGAAGATCATCTCAGGTTTGGTAATGCAATGCCCTGGTAACGAGAAACAATGGAAGACTTTGTCAAACCACTAAGTCAAATCCTTCTCAGAATGACAACAGCTGGGTTTCAGGGACTGTGCAATGAAGGAGCCAATTGGAACATTTCATTAGAGTAGTGACACATTTTTCATCAACTGGAAGCTTACAAGTAAATATTATTACACCTTAAAAGGGTTCCTATATTTACCAGCAACAAAATACATTCCTGGGAGTTACTGGGAAGTTTCACTCATCCAATGATACCAGGCTGCTGTAGGTCTCCAGCATCACGTCCCTGTACAGGGTCCTCTGAGCGTCATCCAGGTCCTGCCACTCCTCCCAGGTGAAGTGCACAGCTACCTCCTCGAAGGACACCAACTCCTGTAATGATACCAGGTTGTTGTAGGTCTCCAGCATCACGTTCCTGTACAGGGTCCTCTAAGCATCATCCAGGTCCTGCCACTCCTCCCAGGTGAAGTGCACAGCCACATCTTCAAAGGACACCAACCCCTGTAATGGCACATTTTTCCTCAAGTCAAAGCATCAGCCCAGGGTCAAAAGAACAAGAATCTGGGAATTCACTCCTTTGTGTGTCCATGTGTCTTATGTATTTTACATAAGATGTAGTTTGTTTTGCACTGTTTATGGTGGGAGAAGGAGTAATCACAGTAGAAATATGCTTCCACTGTAATAACTTATGAATTAATAAAATTGTATTACAAAGTTCACCTTATAGATCTAGAACCACCCTTATTGCTAGCGATAAAAGTATAAACAAAATGCAAGACCCTCTCTCTACAAAAATAATAAAAAAAAATAGGCATAATGCTGCATGCCTGTAGTCCTGGCTACTCTGGAAGCTGAGGCTGAAGGATTGCTTGAGCCCAGGAGTTTGACAGTGCAGTGAGTTATGATCACACCACTGCACTCCAGCCTGGCCAACAGAGAGCCTACCTCTCAAAAAAAAAAAAAAAGAATAAAATTCTACTCCTCAAAGGAGCTCATGATCTGGTTATGAATATATAAGTATAAACACATACTGGGAATAATGTTTAGGTGAACTCATTGAGACACAAGTTCAATGCAGACTAAGATAAGAGAGAAGGAGAAAATAAGTTTTGTTAATTTTGCACCATGAGGTTCCACTTTACTGAAAAATCAGGTGTTTGGCTCTTCCACATGAACCATGAATTCTCATGACTATGAGAAAGTATCAGAAGTCTACTCACAAAGGCAAAGAGAACACACACCACTTTAATGGAACTCTGGACAGCACCATGCCTAGATGAATGATCCTGGGCAGTGAGGAAAGCTAAATGCAATATTTAAGGAACTGATTATGCAGTGATTCTGCATTTAAATATTTGATGCTATTTCAAAAATTCTTATGCGCCTATCGTTTTTACATTATATTACTTCCTCAGTATCCATGGGGACTGATTCCAAGATACCCCCAGATATCAAAATCCACAGATTGGATAACTCTGCTATATAAACTATTCTCATATTTGCATATAACTTATGCACATCCTCCTGCATACAGTCATGAGCTGCACAATAACATTTCAGTCAATGATGAAACATGTATATCACAATAGTCCCATAAGATGATGATGAAACATACACAGAAACCTGATACTGGCATTGCAGATGAAGTGCAGAAAATGATATTCAATAATGGCTCTGAGCCATCTGTTTACCTATATACCAAAAACATAAATAAAAATATACATATCATGTAGGTTTTCGTAACACTATGATGTTCACAAAACAATGAAATTACCCAAAGATGCATTTTTCAGAAAGTAATCCCATCAGTAAGCCATGCATGACTGAACTTTAACTCTTTAGATTACATATAATACTGAAGACAATGTAATGCTACATAAATGGCTGTTATACTGTACTGTTTAGGAAATAATGACAAGAAAAATTTCTGCAGATGCTCTGCACAGAGACAACCATCTATTTTTGTGGGAATATTTTCAATCTGAAGTTGGCTGAATCCACAGATGCAAAACCCATGGATACAAAAGGGTGAATATACTTAAATTAAAAGCATATACACTGGCATTTCAAAATTTCCTTTCTACGGGACAAAAAATTGCTGTATCCACCCAGGGTGAACACAGCCACTTCACATACAGGTGTAAATAAGGAGGTCCAGTAAGGACAGAAAAGTTACATGACCATATTGGCATTTTAACAGCCATCCCTGAGGAAGAGAATGGGAAAGGGCTTAAGGGAAAGCCAGAAGGGAGTAAAGAGGAAGACAGATGACCACCTACATCAGGACATGGAGTGTAAGAATACACAATAGGGAAGCAGTTCTTAAGAGGAAAAAAATGTAGAAACAGGATTTGGTACCAATTTGCTGTGCAGTGGGTAAAAAGGGGAGTTTTGTTTCCAAGTTATCTGCCATGATCCAGCTAGTTTGGTACTGGTGTTGTGAAGTGAAATTTGCAAAAAATAAAAGAATACAATAACCAGAAGTGACACAGGCTTGGACATATCATGTGTGAAACATCTGAGGTTCCATATGTGGGAATGTCCAACTGGCAACTGGGAAAATGGCTCCAGTGGTTCAGAAGAGAGATCAAAACTAAAGATAAAGATTTGGAAATTACCAGAATTTCAATGGTACCTGAATCCATCAGACCAAATGAAAATAAGAGAATGAAAGAATAAAAGAAACAAGTACAGAATCTACAGAAACACTAACATTTACACAGGAAGAGAAATAGACTGTGAAGACCAAGAAGGAACTTTCTGAGTTTATTCCACGAATAAAGAAAAGTTCAATATTCGGAAGTCTACTAATATAATCCATCATGATCACAGTCCTGTGGAAAAAAAATCCTTTAACTGTGCATATAGGCATTGAGAAGATAGTTTTAGAAACACATTCCAGGTTCCTATTTCTGCATGTAAGAAGCTTGGAAGTAACCAATAATTACTTTACAATAATTAATTTTAATAACAATCTTAACAAATTAATATGACACAATCTTAACAACAAATAAAAAGCTGAAGAGACTAAAATATCAACAGTTCTTTCTAGATTTGAAACTCAGGGGAGGACACAGGGCAAACCACTGCCCCCAGGACTGCAGAGACAGAGAAGTGAATATAGGACTTAATGGCTTACAGGAAAATGGACTCACTACTGAAACCAACTTTGGAACCAGTGCTGGAGTAGAAAAACTCAAACCGTAACTGGTGAACGGCTGGAGGATCCGTGTGGACAACTCTAAGTGTTAAAAACTACAAAGAGATAGAGTTATTGTGGGGGAGGGGGCACAATACTGTAAAATTGTCTCATGGAGCTTCACCAGGCTCCTGTGACAAATACCTGAGAAAACTCCCCTCCTGCTTCAACCTTTCGGAAGGAAAAAAGGAAAACCATTTTGAAATATGTCAGAGCACCCAGTTCTTAACAAGGCTTGTCCACAGGAGAAACTACTTAACTTCAGCCTAATCCGCTCTAGTATAATCAGAGACTAAATAACCTAGGGGAAGGGAATTATCCCCTTCCACTGCAGCCCATTCTAATCATGTTCCGCCCAAGGTGGAAAATTAATTAACAGAGGAACACTTCTGAGGTTCACAGTATAGACCCAATCATAGCATTCCAGAACACGGCTGCTGGGGTCTGCGTGTTTGTCCCTCACATATGATACCAAAACACTGCTCCTGAGGTCTGAATGTTTCTCCCTCACATAGAATTCCACAACACTGCTACGAGGGTCTGAATGTTTGTCCCTCACAATGCTGCTGTGGTCTGTTTTTTTTTTCTGTCTTTTTAAAATTACTTTATTAATATTTATTTTTAATTGACACATGACATTGCAAGTTTTTGTAATGTAAAATGTCAGGGACAAACATTCAGACCAATGCAGTAGCGTTCTGGAATCCTATGTAAGGGACAAACATTGAGACTCTCGCAGTAGTGTCCTGGAATCCTATCTGAGGGACAAACATTCAGACCCCAGCAGCAGTGTTCTGAAATCCTATGTGAGGGACAAAGTATGCATACACTGTGAAAAGGTCACATCTAGCTAATTAACAAATACATCAATTCACATAGCTATCATTTTTCTGGTGAATACACATAACATTAACTTTCTATTTCTCAAGAATGCAATAGGTCGTCATCAATTACAATCACCTTGCTCTACAATACATCTCCTGAAATTTATTCCTTCTATCTAACCCTAAGTATGTATCCTCTGATTAACATCACCGCAACTCCCCTTTACCCCTAGCTCTGATACAACCATTGTACTTTGTAATTCTATGAGATCAACTTTTTTATATACCAGTAGGAGTCATGTCATGATACATTTGTCTTTCTGTGCCTGGCTTATTTCACTTAATGTGTTGTCCCCCAGGTTCATCCATGTTGTTCAAAAATGACAGGGTTTTCTTTTTTTTTTTTTACTGCCAAATAATATACCAGATTTTCTTTCTTTTTTTAATATATTGTCCGTATTGAATTATTTATATATATATTTTTATCATACTTTAAGATCTAGGATACATGTGCACAACGTGCAGGTTTCTTACATATGTATACGTGTGCCATGTTGGTGTGCTGCACCCAGTAACTCGTAATTTACATTAGGTATATCTCCTAATGCTATCCCACCCTGCTCCCCCTACCCCACAACAGGCCCCGGTGTGTGATGTTCCCCTTCCTGTGTCCATGTGTTCTCATTGTTCAATTCCCACCTATGAGTGAGAACATGTGGTGTTTGGTTTTTTGTTCTTGAGACAGTTTGCTCAGAATGATGTTTTCCAGCTTCATCTATGTCCCTACAAAGGACATGAACTCATCATTTTTTATGGCTGCATAGTATTCCATGGTGTATATGTGCCACATTTTCTTAATCCAGTCTATCATTGTTGGACATTTGGACATTTCAGTTGGTTCCAAGTCTTTGCTATTGTGAGTAGCACCACAATAAACATACGTGTGCATGTGTCTTTATAGTAGCATGATTTATATTCTGTTGGGTATAATTCCAGTAATGGGATGGCTGGGTCAAATGGTATTTCTAGTTCTAGATCCCTGAGAAATCACCACACTGTCTTCCACAATGGTTGAACTACTTTACAATCCCACCAACAGTGTAAAAGTGTTCCTATTTCTCCACATCCTCTCCAGCACCTGTTTCCTGACTTTTTAATGATCGCCATTCTAACTAGTGTGAGATGATATCTCATTGTGATTTTGATTTGCATTTCTCTGATGGCCAGTGATGATGAGCATTTTTTCATGTGTCTGTTGGCTGCATAAATGACTTCTTTTGAGAAGTGTCTGTTCATATCCTTCGCCCACTTGTTGATGGGTTTTTTTCTTGTAAATTTGAGTTCTTTGTAGATTCTGGATATTAGCCCTTTGTCAGATGAGTAGATTGCAAACATTTTCTCCCATTCTGTAGGCTGCCTGTTCACTCTGATGTCTTTTGCTGCGCAGAAGCTCGTTAGTTTAATTAGATCCCATTTGTCAATTTTGGCTTTTGTTGCCATTGCTTTTGGTGTTTTAGACATGAAGTCCTTGCCCATGCCTATGTCCTCAATGGTATTGCCTAGGTTTTCTTCTAGGGTTTTTATGGTTTTAGGTCTAACATTTAAGTCTTTAATCCATCTTGAATTAATTTTTTTATAAGGTGTAAGGAAGGGATCTGGTTTCAGCTTTCTACATATGGCTAGCCAGTTTTCCCAGCACCATTTGTTAAATAGGGAATCCTTTCCCATTTCTTTTGTCAGGTTTGTCAAAGATCAGATAGTTGTAGATGTGTGGTATTATTTCTGAGGGCTCTGTTCTGTTCCATTGGTCTATATCTCTGTTTTGGTACCAGTACCATGCTGTTTTGGTTGCTGTATCCTTGTAGTATAGTTTGAAGTCTGGTAGCGTGATGCCTCCAGCTTTGTTCTTTTGGCTTAGGACTGACTTGGCAATGTGGGCTCTTTTTTGGTTCTATATCAACTTTAAAGTAGTTTTTTCCAATTCTGTGAAGAAAATCATTGGTAGCTTGATGGGGATGGCATTGAATCTATAAATTACCTTGGGCAGTATGGCGATTTTCACGATATTGATTCTTCCTATCCATGAGCATGCAATGTTCTTCTACTGGTTTGTGTCCTCTTTTATTTTGTTGAGCAGTGGTTTGTAGTTCTCCTTGAAGACCTCCTTCACATCCACTGTAAGTTGGATTCCTAGGTAATTTATTCTCTTTGAAGCAAATTTGAATGGGAGTTCACTCATGATTTGGCTCTCTGTTTTCCTGTTATTGGTGTATAAGAATGCTTGTGATTTTTGTACATTGACTTTGTATCCTGAGACTTCGCTGAAGTTGCTTATCAGCTTAAGGAGATTTTGGGCTGAGATGATGGGGTTTTCTAGATATACAAACATGTCATCTGCAAACAGGGACAATTTGACTTCCAAGAAATAACTAAGATCAGAGCAGAAGTGAAGGAGATACAGAGACATAAAAAACCCTTCAAAAAAATCAATGAATCCAGGAGCTGGTTTTTTGAAAAGATCAACAAAATTGATAGACCACTAGCAAGACTGATAAAGAAGAAAAGAGAGAAGAATCAAATAGACACAATAAAAAATGATAAAGGGGATAGCACCACTGATCCCACAGAAATACAAACTACCATCAGAGAATTCTGTAAACACCTCTACGCAAATAAACTAGAAAATCTAGAAGAAATGGATAAATTCCTCGACACATAAACCCTCTCAAGACTAAACCAGGAGGAAGTTGAATCTCTTAATAGACCAATAACAGGCTCTGAAACTGAGGCAATAATAGCTTACCAACCAAAAAGAGTCCAGAACCAGACGGAATCACAGCTGAATCCTACCAGAGGTGCAAGGACGAGCTGGTATCATTCCTTCTGAAACTATTCCAATCAATAGAAAAAGAGGGAATCCTCCCTAACTCATTTTATGAGGCCAGCATCATCCTGATACCAAAGCCTGGACGAGACATAATCAAAGAAGAGAATTTTAGACCAATATCCCTGATGAACATCAATGCAAAAATCCTCAATAAAATACTTGCAAAACCTAATCCAGCAGCACATCAAAAAGCTTATTGACCATGATCAAGATGGCTTCATCCCTGGGATGCAAGGCTGGTTCAACATATGCAAATCAATAAACGTAATCCAGCATATAAACAGAATCAAAGACAAAAACTGCATGATTATCTCAATACATGCAGAAAAGGCCTTCAACAAAATTCAACAGCCCTTCACGCTAAAAAACTCTCAATGAATTAGGTATTGATGCGACATATCTAAAAATAATAAGAGCTATTCTTGACAAACACACAGCCAATATCATACTGAATGGGCAAAAACTGGAAGGATTCCCTTTGAAAACAGGCACAAACAGGGATGCCTTCTCTCATCACTCCTATTCAACATAGTGTTGGAAGTTCTGGCCAGGGCTATCAGGCAGGATAAAGAAATACAGAGTATTCAATTAGGAAAAGAGGAGGTCAAATTGTCCCTGTTTGCAGGGGTCTCTTTGCCCTCACATAAGATTCCAGAACACTACTGCTGTGGTCCGAGTGTTTGTCCCTCACATAGGATTCCAGAACACTGCTGCTGTGGTCTGCTTGTCCCTCACATAGGATTCCAGAACACTGCTACAAGGGTCTGAATGTTTGTCCATCACATAAGATTCCACAACACTGCTGCTAGGGTCTGAGTGATTGTCCCTCACATAGGATTCCAAAACACTGCTACGAGGGTCTGAATGGTTTGTCCCCCGCATAGGATTCCAGAACACCATGGCGAGGGTCTGAATGTTTGTCCCTCACGTAGGCTTCCAGACCACTCCTGCTGTGGTCCGAATGTTTTTCCCTCACTTAGGATTACAGAACACTGCTAGTGTGTTCTGAATCTTTGACCCTTACATAGAATTCCAGAACACTGCTGCTGGGTTCCAAGTGTCTGTCCTTCATATAGGATTCCAGAACACTTCAACGAGGGTCTGAATGTTTGTCCCTCACATAGGATTCAACAACACTCCTGCTGTGGTCTGAATGTTTGTCCCTCACATACGATTCCGGAACACTGCTGCTGGGTTCTGAGTGTTTGTCCCTCACATAGGACTCCACAACACTGCTGCTGTGGTCTGAATATTTGTTCCTCACATAGGATTCCAGAACACTGCTACGAGGGTCTGAATATCTGTCCCTAACATAGGATTCCAGAACATTCCTGCTGTGGTCTGAATGTTAGTCCCTCACATAGGATTCCAAAACACTGCTGCTGGGTTCTGAGTATTTCCCCTCACTTAGGATTCCAGAACACTGCTATGAGGGCCTGGATGAGTGCCCCTCACTAGGACTCCAGAACAATGCTGCTGGAGTCTGAATGTTGATACCTCACATAAGACTCCAGAACAATCCTGCTGTGGTCTGAATGTTTGTGACTCACATAGGATTCCAGAACACTCCTGCTGTGGTCTGAATGTTTGTCCCTCACATAGGATTCCAGAACACTGCTGTTGGGTTCTGAGAGTTTGTCTCTCACATAGGACTCCAGAATACTGCTACGAGGGTCTGAATGTTTGCCCCTCATGCAGGATGCCAGAACACTGCTGCTGGGGTCTGAATATTTATCTCTCACATAGGATTCCAGAACACTGCTATGAGGGTCTGAATGTTTGTCCCTCAAATAGGATTCGAGAACACTCCTGCTGTAGTCTGATTGTCCCTCACAAAGGATTCCAGAACACTCCTGCTGTGGTCTGAAAGTTTGTCCCTCACACAGGATTCCAGAACACTCCTGCTGTGGTCTGAATGTTTGTCCCTCACATAGGATTCCAGAACACTGCTGCTAGGTTCTGAGTGTCTGTCCCTCACATAAGATTCCAGAACACTGCTACGAGGGTCTGATTGTTTGTCCCTCACATAGGATTCCAGAGGACTCCTGCTGTGGTCTGATTGTTTGTCCCTCACAAAGGATTCCAGAACACTCCTGCTGTGGTCTGTATGTTTGTTCCTCACACAGGATTCCAGAACACTCCTGCTGTGGTCTGAATGTTCATCCCTCACATAGGATTCCAGACCAATGCTGCTGGGGTCTGAATTGTTGTCCCTGACATATGATTCCAGAACACTGTTATGAGGCTCTGAATGTTTGTCTATCACATAGGAATCCAGAACACTCCTACTGTGGTCTGAAAGTTTGTTCCTCACATAGGATTCCAGAACACTGCTGCAGTGGTCTGAATATTTGAATCTCACAAAGGATTGCAGGACACTCCTCCTGTGATCTGAATGTTTGCCCCTCATATAGGATTCCAGAACACTGCTGCTGGGTTCTGAGTTTTTGTCCCTCACATAGGATTCCTGAACACTGCACCAAGGGTCAGAATGTTTGTCCCTCACAAAGGATTCCAGAACACTGCTGCTGGGGTCTGGATCTTTGTCCCTCAAACAAGATTCCAGAACACTGCTGGTGTGGTCTGAATGTTTGTTCCTCACAAAGGATTCCAGAACACTCCTGCTGTGGTCTGAATATTTATCCTTCACATAGGATTCCAGAACAATACTGCTGGGTTCTGAGTGTTTGTCCCTCACATAAGACTCCACAACACTGCTGCTGTGGTCTGAATATTTGTTCCTAACAGGATTCCAGAACAGTGCTACGAGGGTCTATTTGTCCCTCACATAGGATTCAAGAACACGCCTGCTGTGGTCTGAAAGTTTGTCCCTCACATAGGATTCCAGAACAATGCTGCTGGGGTCTGAAGCGTTGTCCCTGACATAGGATTCCAGAACACTGTTACGAGGCTCTGAATGTTTGTCCATCACATAGGAATCCAGAACACTCCTACTACGGTCTCAAAGTTTGTTCCTCACATAGGATTCCAGAACACTGCTGCAGTGGTCTGAATATATGAATCTCACAAAGGATTCCAGGACACCCCTCCTGTGATCTGAATGTTTCTCCCTCACATAGGATTCCAAAACACTGCTGCTGGGTTCTGACTGTTTGTCCCTCACATAGGATTCCTGAACACTGCGCCAAGGGTCAGAATGTTTGCTCCTCACATAGGATTTCAGAACATTCCTGCTGTGGTCTGAATGTTTATCCCTCACATAGGATACCAGAACAATACTGGTGGGTTCTGAGTGTTTGTCCCTCACACAGGACTCCACAACATTGCTGCTGTGCTCTGAATGTTTGTCCCTAACAGGATTCCAGAACAGTGCTATGAGGGTCTGAATATTTGTCCCTCACACAGGATTCCAGAACACTCCTGCTGTGGTCTGAATGTTTCTCCTTCACATAGGATTCCAGAACACTGCTGCTAGGTTCTGATTGTGTGTCCCTCACATAGGATTCCAGAACGCCGCTATGAAGGTCTGAAAGTTTGTCCCTCACATAGGATTCCAGAACACTACTGCTGGGGTCTGAATGTTTGTCCCTCACATACGATTCCAGAACACTGTTACGAGGGTCTGAATGTTTGTTCCTCACATAGGATTCCAGAACACTCCTGCTGTGGTCTGAATGTTTGTCCACACATAGGATTCCAGAACACTACTGTTGGGTTCTGAGTGATTGTCCCTCACATAGGACTCCAGAACACTGCTACGAGGGTCTGAATGTTTGTCCCTCACATAGGATTCCTGAACACTGCTACGAGGGTCTGAATGTTTCTCCCTCACACAGGATTCCAGAACACTCCTGCTGTGGTCTGAATGTCTGTCCCTCACACAGGATTCCAGAACACTCCTGCTGTGGTAGGAATGTTTGTCCTTCACATAGGATTCCAGAACACTGCTGCTAGGTCCTGAGTATCTGTCCCTCACATAGGATTACACAAAACATTACAAGGGTCTGAATGTTTGTCCCTCACATAGGATTTCAGAACACTCCTGCTTTGGTCTGATTGTTTGTCCCTAACAAAGGATTCCAGAACACTCCTGATGTGGTATGAATGTTTGTCCCTCACACAGGATTCCAGAACACTCCAACTGTAGTCTGAATGTTTGTCCCTCACATAGAATTCCTGAACACTACTGCTAGGTTCTCAGTGTCTGTCCCTCACATAGGATTCCAGAACAATGCTACGAGGGTCTGAAAGTTTGTCCCTCACATAGGATTCTAGAACACTGCTGCTGGGGTTGGAATGTTTGTTCCTCACATCGGATTCTAGAACAGTGTTACGAGGGTCTGAATGTTTGTCCCTCACATAGGATTCCAAGTCAATCCTACTGTGGGCTGAAAGTTTGTTCCTTACATAGGATTCCAGAACACTGCTGCTGTGGTCTGAATGTTTGACCCTCACATAGGATTCCAGGACACCCCTCCTGTGGTCTGAATGTCCCTCACATAGGATTCCGCAACACTGCTGCCGGGCTTTGAGTGTTTGTCCCTCACATAGGATTCCACAACACTGCTACAAGGGTCTGAATGTCCCTCATATAGGATTCCAGAACACTGCTGCTGTGGTCTGAATCCTTGTCCCTCACATAGGATTCCAGAACACTGCTACGAGGGTCTGAATGTTTTTCCCTCACATAGGATTCCAGAAAACTGCTTCTGGTGTCTGAATGTTTGTCCCTCACATAGGATTACAGAACACTGCTACGACGGTCTGAATGTTCGTCCTTCACAAAGGATTCCAGAACACTCCTTCTGTGGTCTCAATGTTTCTCCCTCACATAGGATTACAGAACACTCCTGCTGTGGTCTGAATGTTTTTCCCTCATGTAGGATTACAGAACACTTCTGCAGTGGTCTGAATGTTTGCACCTCACATAGGATTCTAGAATACTGCTCCTGGGATCTGAGTTTTTGCCCCTCACATAGGATTCCAGAATATGGCTACTAGGGTCTGAATGTTTGTCCCTCACATAGGATTCCACAACACTGCTGTTGGGGTCTGAATGTTTGTACCTCACATAGGATTCCAGAACGCTGATGCTGAGGTCTGTTTTTCCCTTACATAGGATTCCGGAACACTGCTACGAGGGTCTGAATGTTTGTCCATCACATAGGATTCCAGAGCACTGCTACGAGTGACTGAATGCTTCTCCCTCACATAGGATTCCAGAACACTCCTGCTGTGGTCTGAATGTTTGTCCCTCACACAGCATTCAAGAACACTTCTGCTGGGGTCTGAATGTTTGTCCCTCACATAGGGTTCCAAAACACTCCTGCTGTGGTCTGAATGTTTGCCCCTCACATAGGACTCCAGAACACTCCTGCTGTGGTCTGAATGTTAGTCCTCACATAGGATTCCAGAAAACTGCTGCTGGGTTTTAAGTGTTTGTCCCTCACATAGGATTCCAGAACACTGCTGCTGGGTTCTGCGTCTTTGTCCCTCACGTAGGATTCCACAACACTGCTACAAGGCTCTGAATATTTGTCCCTCACATAGGACACCAGTACCCTGCTGCTAGGGTCTGAATATTCCTCCTTTATGTAGGATTCTAGAACACTGCTACAAGCGTCTGAATGTTTGTCCCTCACATGGGATTCCAGAACACTCCTGCTGTGGTCTGAATGTTTGTCCCTCACATAGGATTCCAGAACACTACTGGTGGGTTTTGAGTTTTTGTCCCTCACACAGGATTCCAGAACACTGCTATGAGGGTCTGAATGTTTTCCCTCACATAGGATTACAGAACACTGCAGCTGGGGTCTGAATATTTTTCCCTCAGATAAGATTCCAGAACAATCCTGCTGGGGTCTGAATGTTTGTCCCTCACATGGGATTCCTGAACACTGCTGCTGCGTTCTGCGTTTTTGTCCCTCACATAGGATTCCACAACACTGCTATGAGGCTCTGAATGTTTGTCCCTCACATAGGATACCAGTACCCTGCTGCTAGGGTCTGAATGTTCCTCCCTCAAATAGGATACTAGAACACTGCTACAAGGGTCTGAATGTTTGTCCCTCACATAGGATTGCAGAACACTCCTGCTGTGGTCTGAATGTTTGTCCCTCACATAGGATTCCAGAACACTGCTGGTGGGTTCTGAGTTTCTGTCACTCACAAAGGATCCCAGAACACTGCTATGAGGGTCTGAATGTTTGTCCCTCACATAGGATTACAGAACACTGCTGCTGTGGTCTGAATGTTTGTCCCTCACATAGGATTCCAGAACTATGTTATGAGGGTCTGAATGTTTGCCCTCACACAGGATTCCAGAACACTCCTACTGTGGTCTGAATGCTTGTTCCTCACATAGGATTCCAGAAAACTGCTATGAGGGTCCGAATGTTTGCCCCTCAAATAGTATTCCAGAACACTGCTGCTGGTGTCTGAATGTTTATTCCTCACAAAGGATTCCAGAGCACTGCTAGGAGCGTCTGAATGCTTGTCCCTCACATAGGATTCCAGAACACTTCCGCTGTGGTCTGAATGCTTGTACCCCACATAGTACTCAAGAACACTGCTGCTGGGGTCTGAATGTTTGTCCCTCACATAGGATTCCAGAACACTGCTGCTGGGTTCTGAGTATTTGTCCCTCACATAGGACACCAGAACACGCCTGTTGTGGTCTGAATGTTTATCTCTCACATAGGATTCCATAACACTCCTGCTGTGGTGTGAATGTTTGTCCCTCACATAGGATTTCAGAACACTCCTGCTGTGTTCTGAATATTTGCCCTCACATAGGATTCCAGAACACTACTGTTGGGTTCTGAGTGTTTGTCCCTCACATAGGATTCCAGAACAATGCTATGACTGTATGAATGTTTGTCCCTCAGATAAGATTTGAGAACACTGCTGCTGGATTCTGAGTGTTTCTCCCTCACGTAAGATTTCAGAACACTACTACGATGGTATGAATGATTTTCCCTCACATGGGATTCCAAAACACTGCTGCTGGGATGTGAATGTTTGTCCCTCACATGGGATTCCAGAACACTGTTATGAAGGTCTGAACGTTTGTCCCTCACATATGATTCCAGAACACTCCTACTGTGATCTTAATGTATGTTCCTCACATGGGATTCCAGAACACTCCTGCTGTGGTCTAACCCTCACATAGGACTCTAGAACACTCCTGCTGTGGTCTGAATATCTGTCCCCCACATAGCATTCCAGAACACTATTGCTGGGTACTGAGTGTCCCTCACATAGGAATCCAGAACACTGCTACAAGGGTCTGAATGTTTTTCCCTCACATAGGATTCCAGAACACTGCTGCTGGGTTCTGAGTGTTTGTCCCTCAGATAAGATTCCAGAACACGGCTACGAGGGTCTGAATGTTTGTCCCTCACATAGGATTCCAGAACACTGCTTCGAGGGTCTAAATGTCTGTCCCTCGCATAAGATTCCAGCACACTGCTACGCGGTTCTGAATGTCCTCACATAGGATTCAAGAGCACTCCTGCTGTGGTCTGAATATTTGTCCCTCACATGGGATTCCAGCACCTGCTACGCGGTTCTGAATGTTGTTTGTCCCTCACATAGGATTCCAGAGCACTCCTGCTGTGGTCTGAATATCTGTCCCTCACATGGGATTCCAGAACACTGCTACGAGGGTCTGAATGTCCCTCACATAGGATTCCAGAACACTCCTGCTGGGGTCTGAATGTTTGTCCCTCACACAGGATTCCAGAGCACTCCGCTGTGGTCTTAATGTTTTTTAATCACATAGGATTCCAGAACACTGCTACAAGGGTCTGAATGTTTGTCCCTCACATAGGATTCCAGAACACTCCTGCTATGGTCTGAATGTTTGTCCCTCACATAGGATTCTAGAACATTCACATTGGGGTCTGAATGTTTGCCCTTAACATAGGATTTCAGAACACTGCTCCTGGGGTCTGAATGTTTGTCCTTCAAACAGGATTCAAGAACACTCCTGCTGTGGTCTGAAAGTTTGTCCCTCACATAGGATTCCAGATCTCTCCTGCTGTGGTCTGAAAGTTTGTCCCTCACATAGGATTCCAGAACACTGCTGCCTTGGTCTGAATGTCCCTCACAGAGGATTCCAGAACACTTTTGCTGGTGTCTGAATGTTTATACCTCACATAGGATTCCAGAACACTGCTATGAGGGTCTCAAAGTTTGTCCCTCACATAGGATTCCAGAACACTGCTGCTACGGTCTGAATATCTGTCCGTCACATAGGATTCCAGAATACTGCTGCTGGGTTTTGAATGTCTGTCCCTCACATAGAATTCCAGAACACTGCTGCGAGTGTCCGAATGTTTGTCCCTCACATGGGATTCCAGAACACTGCCGCGAGGGTCTAAATGTCTGTCCCTCACATAACATTCCAGCACACTGCTACGAGGTTCTGAATGTTTGTCCCTCACATAGGATTACAGAGCACTCCTGCTGTGGTCTGAATGTTTCTCCCTCACATACAATTCCTGAACACTGCTACGAGGGTCTGAATGTTTGTCCTTCACATAGGATTCGAGAACACTCCTGCTGCGGTCTGAATGTTTGTCCCTCACACAGGACTCCAGAACACTGCTGCTGTGGTCTGAATGTTTGTCCCTCACATAGGATTCCAGAACACTGCTGCTGGGCTCTCAATGTTTGTTCCTCACATAGGATTCCAGAACACTCCTGCTGTGGTCTGAATGTTTGTCCCTCACATAGGATTCCTGAACACTGCTACGAGGGTCTGAATGTTTGTCCCTCACATAGGATTCCAGAACACTCCTGCTGGGGTCTGAATGTTTGTCCCTCACATAGGATTCCAGAACACTGCTGTGTGATCTGAATGTTTGTCCCTCACATAGGATTCCAGAACACTTCTGCTGTGGTCTGATAGTTTGTTCCTCACATAGGATTCCAGAACACTGCTACAAGGTTCTGAATGTTTGTCCCTCACATAGGATTCCAGACACGGCTACGAGGGTCTGAATGTTCTTCCCGCACACAGGATTCTAGAACACTCCAGCTGGGGTCTGAGTGTTTGTCCCTGACATAGGATTCCTGAACACTGCTGCTGCCGCTAGAGTCGTTGCGAGTGTCTGAATGTTTGACCTTCACCAAACACCAAATGTCCTGGCACTTTAGTCTTGGACTTTCCAGCCTCCAGATCTGTGAGCAATAATCTCTGTTGTTTATGAATTACTCAGTCTAAAGTATTTTGTTATAGCCACCTAAAGAGACGAAGAGAGCGTCACCTGCCCTGACACCTCATTACCACATTACTGAAGCTATATGAACAGCAGTCACTTTTAGTGAGTACTTCATGCCTGGAATTAAGGGGAAAAAATTACAAGGCATACTAAAAGGCAAAAAAAGAAAAAAAAATACAATTTGTAGCAACAGAGCAAGCTTCAGAAGCAGACAAAGCTATGATTTTGGAATTTTTTTTTTAAACCTCTGGAGAATATGCTAAGGGCTCTAATGAATGAAGTAGACAGCATGCAAGTGTAGATGGGTAATGTAATCAGAAAGACATGGTAAGAACCATCAACGTAATGTAGTGATAAAAAATGTGGTAAATAACTGAAGAATACCTCTGATGGCTTATTAGTAGACTAGACTCAGCTGAGTAAAGAATCTCCGAGCTTGAGGATTTATCAACAGAAACTTCAAAAACTAAAAAAGAAAAACACTGCAATGAACAGAAGATGATATCCAAGACTGTGGGACAACTACAAAAGGTGAAACAGGATAATGAGAATACCAGGAGGAGAAGAAATAGAAGAAAGATCTGCAACAACCATGTCTGAGAACTTCCAGTATTAATGTCAGACACCAAACCAAAGATCCAGGAAGCCCCGAGAACACCAGGCAGGATAAATGCCAACAACCTACACTTGGACATAAAATTTTCAAACTATATGAAATAAAAGATAAAGGAAAACTCTGAAAGAAACCAGAGGTGGGGCAGAAAACATCTTACCTACAGAGACACCAAGATAAGAACTGCATTCAACATTGCAGAAACTGTGAAAGCAAGAAGACAGTGAAATGGAAAATTCAAAATGTTGACAGAAAAAAACCCACCAACCTAAGTTTCTGTACCCACTGAAACCACCCTTCAAAAGTGAAGGAGAATTGGAGAATTAAGGCCTTCCTCAGAAAAATAAAAATTCAAGAAACTTGTTGCCAGGAGACCTGTCTTGCAAGAAATGTTAAATGAAATTCTTTAGAGGGAAACAAAAGATATAAAACTGAAACCTGGATCAACATTTTCTTAAAAAGAGCATTAAAGAAAGAATTGTGGTACAATAAAAACTTATGTATTTATTCTTAATTGATCTGACCAAGAAGTTTATAGATAATAATAAATACACACAGATAGATTATGTATGCTTATACACAAGTGAAATGAGTAACGCTAATACAAGGAATGGAATGGAAGGATGGGAGGGAGGAATTGTGGTACAATAAAAACATGTATTTATTCATAATTGATCTGACCAATAAGTTTGTAGATAATAATAAATACACACAGATAGATTATGTATGCTTATACACAAGTAAAATAACGAATAATAATACAAGGAATGGAATGGAAGGATGGGAGGGAGGAATCAGGTGTTTTCTTTGTTAAGCAGGTAGTCACCCGTGAAGTGGGACAGTGTTATCTGAAAGTGGACTTGAATTCGTTGTAAATGTATATTGAGGAATTAGGTGTTTTCTTTGTTAAGCAGGTAGTCTTATTTGTGGGACAGTGGGATAGTGTTATTTGAAAGTGGACTTGAATTGGTTGTAAATGTATATTGCAAATTCTATGGCAACTAGTTAAAAAAAGTTTTAAAAAAAGAAGTACATGCTAAGAAAGACAGGGAAAATGTAGTCATCTAAAATCATCAATGAAAACTGCAAAGGGCAGAAAAAGAGTGGTAGACAAGAGAATGAAGACTAAGGAGAATGAATAGAAAACAGTAACAAATACAGTAGATATTAATCCAATGATATCAATAATCACTTTGAATGTTAATGGTATGAATGTACCAATTCAAAGACAGAGATTGTCAGAGTCTATCAAAAGACAGACACATCTCGTTTCACTGCACTTGCTTTATTGTGTTCTGTGACCACGTTTTTTACATATTGAAGGTTTGTGGCCACCCTGCAATAAGCAGGTCTCACTGGCAACATTTTTCCTACAGCATGTGCTCACTTCACGTCTCTCTGTCACATTTTGGTCATTCTCACAGTAATTTAAGCTTTTTATTATTGAATCTGTTATGGTGATCTGTAATCAGTGATCTTTAATGCTACTATTGTCACTGTTTTGGGAACCACAAATCACACCCGGATAAGACAGCAAACAACTGACAAACATGTGTGTTCTGACTACTCCACCAACGGGCCATTTCTCTTTCTCTCTTTTTCTCAGGCTTCTTTTTATTAATATTAAAATGTGGCCAATTAATAACCCTACAATAGCCTCTATGTGTTCAAGTGAAAGAAGAGTTGCATGTCTGTCACTTTAAACCAAAAGGAAGAAATAATTAAGCTTAGTGAGGAAGGTATGCTATAAGCAAGACAGGCCAGTAGCTAGACCTCATGCAACAAACACTTAGCCAAGTTGTGAATGCAAAGGAAGTGTTCTTGAAAGAAATTTAAAGTACTACTCCAGTGAACACATGAATGATAAAAAGCTAAACAATCTTGCTGCTGTTATGAAGAAAGTTTAATTGGTCTAGATAGAAGATTAAAAAAAAATTCCATTAAGCCTAAGCCTAACTCTCCTTTTTCTTTTTTTTTTTTTCTTTTTTTTTTGAGACGGAGTTTCGTTCTTCTTGCCCAAGCTAGAGTGCAATGGCACGATCTCGGCTCATTGCAACCTCTGCCTCCCAAGTTCAAGCATTCTCCTGCCTCAGCCTCCCGAGTAGCTGGGATTACAGGCATGCGCCACCACGCCCGGCTAATGTTTTGTATTTTTAGTAGAGACGGGGTTTCTCCACGTTGGTCACACTGGTGTCGAACTCCCGAACTCAGGTGATCTGCCTGCCTCGGCCTCCCAAAGTGCTGGGATTACAGGCGTGACAGCCACCGCACCCGGCCTCTCTTCAATTCTATGAAGGCTCAGAGAGGTGAGGCAGCTGCAAAAGAAAAGTCTGAAGCTAGAAGAGCTTGTTTCATGAGGTTTAGGGAAAAAAGTCATCTCCGTAACATAAAAGTGCAAGATAAAGCAGCAAGTACTGATGGAAAAGCTGCAGAAAGCTATCTAGAAGATAACTGATTAAGATGGCTACACTAAACAGATTTTCAGTGGAGACAAAACAGCCTTCTGTTAGAAGGAGATGCCATCTAGGATGTTCCCAGCAAGAGAGGAGTTGATGCCTGGCTTTAAGGATTCAAATGACATGCTGACTCTTTTGTTAAGGGCTAATGCATCTGGTGATGTTAACTTGAAACCAATGATGATTTACTATTCTGAAAATCCAAGGGCCCTGAAGAATTATTATAAAACAGCTCTGCCCGTACTCTACAAATGGGAACAAAGCCTGGATGACAGACTATCTGTTTACAAATATGGTTTACTAAATATCTTAAGCCCACTGTTGACACCTACTGCTCAAGAAATAAGATTCCTTTCAAAGTATTACCGCTAACTGACAATGCTCCTGGTACTCAAGGGCTTTTACAGAGATGTATAAAGAGCTGAATATTGTTTTCATGCCTACTAACCCAACATTCATTCTGCTGCCCTTGGATCAAAGAATAATTTCAACTTTCAAGTCTTATCACTTAAAAAATATATTTCATAAAGCTATAGCTTCTCTAGAAAGTGATTCCTTTGATGGATCTGGGCAAAATAATTGAAAATCTACTCAAAAAGATTCACCATTCTAGATGCCATTGAGAACATTCATGATTTAATAAAGAAGATCAAAATAGCAACATTAGGAGAAGTTGGGGATGGGCATGGTGGCTCACGCCTGTAATCCCAGCACTTTGGGAGGCCAAGGCGGGTGGATCACAAGGTCAGGAATTTGAGACCAGCCTGGCCAACATAGTGAAACCCTGTCTCTACTAAAAACAAAAAAAAAAATTAGCTGGGCCTGGTGGGGGGTGCCTGTAATCCAAAATACGTGGGAGGCTGAGGCAGGAGAATTGCTTGAACCCGGGAGGCGGAGGTTGCAGTGAGCTGAGATCGTGTTGTCACTGCACTCCAGCCCAGGCAAGACTCCATCTCAAAAAAAAAAAAAAAAAGAGAGAGAGAGAAGTTGGCAACATTATTCCAACCCTCACAGATGACACTGAGGGGTTCACGACTTCTGTGGAGGAAGTTATTGCAGATATAGTGGAAATAACAAGAGCACTAGAATCAGAGACAGAGCCTGAAGATGTGGTGAGACTGCAGCAGCCTCGGGAGAAAACGTGAGTGGATGAGTTGCTTCCACGGATGAGCAAAGAACGTGGTTTCTTGAGATGAAATCTACTCGTGGTGAAGACAGTGTAAACATTGTTGAGATGACAACAGATTTAGAATAAACTCAGTTGGTACAGCAGAAGGAGGGCTTGACAGGATTGAACCCAATGATTTACAATAATACATAAACTTAGTTGGTACAGCAGTACGAAGGCCTGACAGGATTGAATCCAATTTTGAAAGTTCTACTGTGGGTAAAAAGCTCTCAAACAACATCGTATGCTACAGATAATTCTTTTGTGAAAGGGAGAGTCAATTGACACAGCAAACTTCAATGTTGTATTATTTTAAGAAATTGCCACAGCCACCCCAACCCTCAGCAATCACCACCTTACATTAAGGCAAGACCCTCCATCAGCAAGAAGACTGCAACTTGGCCAGGTGCAGTGGTTCACACCTGTCATCCCAACACTTTGGGAGGCCAAGGTGGGGGGATTGCTTGAGCCCAGGACGTCAAGGCAACATGGCAAAACCCCATCTCTACAAAAAAAAAAAAAATTAGCTGCACATGGTGGCATGCACCTGTAGTCCCAGCTAGTCAGGAGTCTGAGGTGGGGGTTTGATTGAGCAGGAGGTTGAGGCTGCAACTACTCCAGCCTGAGCCACAGAGTAAAACCCTATCACACACACAAAAAAAGACTGCAGCTTGCTGAAGGCTCAGATGACTGTTAGCACTTGTTAACAATAAAGTATTTGTAAACTAAGGTGTGTACACTTTGTAGACATATGCTATTGCAAACTTTATACAGCACAGTATAAACATACTTTTACATGCACTGGGAAACCAAAAGAAATTGTATAACTCACTTTATTGCAGTGGTCTGGAACCAAACCCACATATATCTCTGATGCATGGCCGTCCTGTATTGTACACTTAAAAAAAAACTTAAGAGGGTATATTTTAGGTGAAATGGTCATCTAATTTTTTTTTTTTTTTTTTTTTTTGAGACGGAGTCTTGCTCTGTTGCCCAGGCCAGAGTGCAGTGGCATGATCTCGGCTTACTGCAAGCTCCACCTCTCGGGTTCACACCATTCTCCTGCCTCAGCCTCCCGAGTAGCTGGGACTACAGGCACCCATCATCACACCCAGCTAATTTTCTGTATTTTTAGTAGAAACGGGGTTTCACTGTGTTAGCCAGGATGGTCTTGATCTCCTGACCTCATGATCCACCCGCCTTGGCCTCCCAAAGTGCTGGGATTACAGGCGTGAGCCACCGCTCCCGGTCTCATTTTTTGAAAAGGGTGAGAATGAGAAATATTTGGGGAGTAATGGTCATGTTTATGGCATTATTTGTTTTGATGAGTCCTTGGGTGAATACTTATCTCTGAACTCATTAAGACGTATATATTCAGTGTCAGACGCCTGTAATCCCAGCGCTTTGGGAGGCCAAGGCGGGTGGATCATCTGAGGTCAGGAGTTCGAGACCAGCCTGGCCAACATGGTGAAACCCTGTCTCTACTAAAAAAATACAAAAATTAGCCGGGCATAGGGGTGCACGCCTGTGATCCCAGCTACTCAGGAGGCTGAGGCAGGAGAATTGCTTGAACCCGGGAGGTGGAGGTTGCAGTGAGCCGAGATCGTATCACTGCACTCCAGCCTGGGCAACAAGAGTAAAACCTCCGTCACACACACACACACACACACACACACACACACACACACACACAAGGTATATATTAAATATGTGTAATTTTTGTATGTCAACCACACCTTAATTTTATTTTATTTTTTTTTTGAGACGGAGTCTCGCTCTGTCACCCAGGCTGGAGTCCACTGGCGCAATCTCGGCTCACTGCAAGCTCCACCTCCCAGGTTCACACCATTCTCCTGCCTCAACCTCTGGAGTAGCTAGAACTACAGGCACCCACCACAACGCCCCGCTAATTTTTTCTATTTTTAGTAGATACAGCGTTTCACCATGTTAGCCCGGATGGTCTCGAACTCCTGACATGATCTGCCTGCCTCAGCCTCCCAAAGTGCTGCGATTACAGGTGTGAGCCACCACACCCAGGCAATTTTTATTTTTTTGAGACAGAGTCTCATTCTGTCACCCAGGCTGGAGCGCAGTGGCACTATCTTGGCTCACTGCAACCTCTGCCTCCCAGGTTCAAGCAATTCTCCCGCCTCAGGCTCCTGAGTAGCTGGGACTACAGATGCATGCTATCACACCTGGCTAATTTTTTGATTTTTAATAGAGATGGGATTTCACCATGTTGGCCAGGCTGGTCTCAAACTCCTGACCTCATGTGATCTGCCCACCTCAGCCTCCCAAAGTGCTGGGATTACAGGTGTAAGCCACTGCACCTGGCAATTTTTAAATAGATATAATTAAAAATTAATGAAAAACAGGTATTTGCAAGTTTCCATTTTGGTATATGTTTATTTATCTTTATGTCAGGTTGCTGTGTCAATACACTTAGGAGATCATAGTTTCTAAATTGAAATACATATAAATATGTCTGAAATTTTTTCTTTCTTCTTTTTTTTTGAGACGGAGTCTCACTCTGTCACTGAGGCTGGAGTGCAGTGGTGCAATCTCAGCTCACTGCAACCTCTGCCTCCCAGATTCAAGTGATTGTCCTGCCTCAGCCTCCACAGTAGCTGGGATTACAGGCATCCGCCACGACACCCAGCTAACTTTTATTTTTTTTTTTCTATTTTTAGTAAAGACAGGGTTTCACCATGTTGGCCAGGCTGGTCTCCAACTCCTGACCTCAGATGATCTGCCCGCCTAGGCCTCCCAAAGTGCTGGGATTGCAGGTGTGAGCCACTGTGCCTAGCCTGGAATTTTTTTCTAAAGTTTACATTTCTGAGTTAAGAATGCTTAAAATATTATAAAAACAGAAGCACAATTCATTATGTGTTTCATTAATCACCTTTATTAAAAACAACACAATTGTATTACAATAGGACAAAAAATGTTTAAGCAAATGAAAACAAAATCATGACATACCCAAACTCAGGAGGAGGCAACAAAGGCAGTGCTAAAGGGAAGGTTACAGCTGCAGATGCTTAAATTAAAAAGAAGAAAGATCTCAAACCCATGCTAAAGGGAAGCTTACAGCTGCAGATGCTTAGATTGAAAAGAAGAGAGATCTCAAACCCATGCTAAAGGGAAGCTTATAGCTGCAGGTGCTTAAATTAAAAAGAAGAAAGATCTCAAATCAATAACCTAACATTACACCTGAAGGGAAAAAAAACTAATGACAAACCAAGCAAAAGGAAGAAAATAACAGATTAGAGCAGAGATAAGCAGAATAAGACCAGAAAAAAGAAAGGAAAAAAAAAAAACACTGAGTTTTTTTAAAGATCAATAAAAATTTTAAAACTCACAGCTATATTAAGAAAAAAAGAGAAATCTCAAATACTAAAATCATATATAAAAGAGGTGACAGTACAACAGATGCCACAGAAATGAAAAAGATTACAAGAGACTAATGTCAGCAACCATATGCCACAAAACTGGGCAACCTAGAATAAATTTATAAATTCCTAGAAACACAAACCACCATACTGCATCATGGAGAAATAAAAAATCCAAAGAGACCTGTAACTAGTAAGAAGATTCAACCAGTAATCAAAAACCCCCCAAAAAAGAAAATTCCAGGTCCAGATAACTTCACTGGAGAATTTTACCAAACATTTCAAGACGAATTAATGCCAATCCTCTGCAAAATATTCCAAAAATGTTCAAAAACCAGGAGGGGACATTCCAATCCATTCTATCAGGTCAACATTTATCTGGTTCCACAGCCAGATGAACACCTTTCATAATAAAAACACTCAAAGAATTAGTAATAGATGGAAACTCCTCAGTAAATAAAGATCATACATGAAAAGCTCACAGCTAACATCATACTCAATGGTGAAAAACTAAGAACTTTTCCTCTAGGATCAGGAACAAGATAGCAACATCTCCTCCTCTCACTTCTATTCACCACAGTACTGGAATTTCTACTCAGAATAATTAGGCAAGAGAAAGAAATAAAAAGCATGCGAATTGGAAAGGAAGAAGTACAAAATTTTGTTCACAGACAACAGGATGTAATGTGTAAAAATCCTGAAATTCCACAAAATACTGGTAGAATAATGAAATTCAACAAAGTTTCAGGATACAGTAACACACACAAGTCAGTTGCATTTCTATAAACTAACAATGAACAATCTACAAATAAAATTTTAAAAACAGAGGCCAGGTGCAGTGGCTCACGCTTATAATCCCAGCACTTCGGGAGGCCAAGGCGGGTGGACCACCTGAGGTCAGGAGTTCGTGACCAGCTGGGCCAACCCCATCTCTAATGTAAATAGTAAAACTCTGTCTCTGTTAAAAATACAAAAATTAGCTGGGCATAGTGGCAGACACCTGTAGTCCCAGCTGCTTGGGAGGCTGAGGCAGGAGAATTGCTTCTTGAACTTGGAAGGTGGAGGTTGCAGTCAGCTGAGATTGTGCCACTGCGCTCCAGCCTAGGAAACAGAGTGAGACGCCGTCTCAAAAAAAAGAAAGAAAGGAAAGAAAGAGAAAGAAAAGAAAAAAAGAAAAGAAAAGAAAGAAAAAGAAAACAAAAGAAAAGAAATTTTTAAAAAGAATGACATTTGGCCAGGTGTGGTGGCTCATGCCTGCAATCCCAGCACTTTGGGAGGCTGAGGCGGGCAGATCACCTGAGGTCACAAGTTCAAGACTAGTCTGGTCAATATGGAGAAACCCTGTCTCTACTAAAAATACCAAAAAATTAGCTGGGCGTGGTGGCGTGCACCTGTGATCCCAGCTACTTGAGAGGCTGAGGTTGGAGAATCACTTGAATAAGGAAGGCGGAGGTTGCAGTGAGCTGAGACAGTGCCACTGCACTCCAGCCTGGGAGACAGAGCAAGACTCCATCTCAAAAAAAAAAAAAAGAATTACATTTACAACAGCATTTTAAAAATTAGAAACAAGCTTATCCAAGAGGGCAAAAGATTTGAACGCCGAAAACTACAAAACACTGTCGAAAGAAATTAAACACAAATAAATGAAAAGAAAAGCTGGGTTTGCAGATTAGATGATTTCATCTTGGAATGATGTCAACACTAGTCGAAGTGACCTAGATTCAATACATTCCTTATAAAGATTCCAATGACATTTTTGATAAACAGAAAAACCCATCCTAAAACTCATATGGAATCTCCAGGGCCCATGAATAGGCAAATCAATCTTGAAACAGAACAAAATTAAAGGTATCAAAACAATTACAAAACTGCAATAAGCCAAAAAAAAAAAATGTGGTCATGACATAAAGACACACGACAAACTTATGGACCAACACAACAGATACCTCATAAACCAAACCTGGCATATAGGGTCCAATGATCTTCCACAAGGATGCCAAGACCACTCAATGGTGAAGGACAGTTTCTTCAACAAATGGTGTTGGGAAAACTGTATATCCACATGCAAAACAATGAATTTGGACTCTTACCTTACACCACGTTAAAATTAATTCAAAGTGAATTATAAACCTAAATGTGAAACTAGAATTATCAAACTCCTAGGGAAAACAAATTTGGAAAATGCTTTACGACAATGAATTTGTCAATAATTTTTAGGATATGACATTAAAAGCTCAGGCAGTAAAAGCAAAAACGTAGCAAACCTAAAAGTTTCTGTACCTCAAAGGTCACAACCAACAGGGTAAAAGGCAAACTGTAGAGTAAAAGAAAATACCAGTTGAGCATCCCTTATTTGAAATGCTTGGGATGTGTTTCAGATTTTGTAATATTTGCATTATTCTTACTGGCTGAGCATCTGAAATTCAAACACCTGAGTCTGAGATGCTCCAATAAGCATTTCCTTTGAGTGTCATGTTGGCATTCAAAAAGTTTCAGACTTTGGAGCATTTGGGATTTCAGATTTTTGGATCAGAGACATTCAACCTATAGCTGCACATCATGCATCTCATAAGAAGTGAACATCCAGAATATGTAAAGAACTCCTACAGAGAGACTACCAGAAGTAGAGAGGAGCAAACACATTTTCACACTAGGGCACCTCCTATCTCTCCTGGATTCCAATTAGGGCAGAGTAAGTGCTAGTTCTCTGCCAACCCAGGATTAGGCCCTGCAGCTGCAGTGAAAATAATCACAGAAGAAAACTAAGAAATAAAAAATGGAGAAAGTGAGACATCAAACTAAAATTACTAGAAACACCTAGGAAGAAGGAAAAAGAAACCAAGAAAACAGAAAAACAATCAAACCAGTCAATTAAACCTTGGAGTGACCAGAAGATCAGAGTTTCCTAAAGGAGTGGAAATTTATTGATTTGAAGAGGATTTATTGATTACTGATTTGAAGAGGAAGAAAAACCATTAATGGTCTAAAGCAACAGCCTAGTGTCTGAAGAAGTCAGTAGGGTGAAAACAAGAGCTGACCAGAATGTCCACAGATGGTGACGAGTTTGCAAAATCTTTACTAGACTACTCGTGAGGCTAACTAGAGGCCAAGGAGCCAACCCTGCCCCTGTCCTTACAGAGAGACCCTACACAGGATTCCCAGATACAGATGGAAGGACAACATCTTATCAGGTCCTCTCTGTGCAGATGTGGTTGTCATTCCAAATAATGAGCTCCAGCCCCAAGCCTGTTCCATCCTCAATTGCTTTTGAGTGGCCAATGTGGGCTCTCCGCATACGAGCTACATGTAGGTTCCTTGGGTACCCAGATGGGAGCCGTGAAACACAAACTCTCCATGGTCAGGTCCGTTATCTGTTTTCTGCCTTTTTCCCAGCAGTCCCCAGGCCTCAGCAGCAGTGGTCTACCTCTGCTGATTCTCATTCAGAATCTAAACTTAGGGACAATTAGAACCTGGACCCCAATTCTACCTGAAAGTAACAGAATAACATAATCTATACCATGCAGCATGACTGTTTGCCCAACGTAATGAGGATGAACTGTGATATAATGAATGATCATGACCCTGGCCCAACGTAATGAGAATGGACTGTGAGATAAATGAATGATCATGACCAAAAAACTCCGCTACAACCCAACAACAAAATAAAGTGATTAAAAAGTGGACAAAGAACATTTATCCAAAGATGCAAAGATGATATACAAATAGCCAACAGATATATGAGATATATGAGAAGATGCGTAACATCACTAATCATTAGAGAAATGCAAATAGAAACCACAATGGGACATCACTTCAAACCCAACAGAAAGTAACAAGTGCAGGTGAAACTGAAACCCTTGTACACTGTTGGTGGAAATATGAACTGGCTCCTCAAAAAAAATAAAATAAAATGACCATATGATCCAGCCATCCAACTTCTACAGAGAGACAGAATAACTAGTAGCAGGACCTCAAACAGATATATGCACACCTATGTTCACAGCAGCATTACACAGCCACAAGGTGGAAGAAACCAAAACGTCCATCCAGGAATGGATGGATAAACAAAAGGATATATATATATATATGTATATGTGTGTGTGTGTGTGTGTGTGTGTGTGTGTGTGTGTGTGTATGTACACACAAAGAAATGTTATTCAGCCATAGAAAGGAAGAAAATCCTGACACATCTGACACATAACATGAAACCTACTTAACAAAACAACAAATATTATATAACCCCAGGTATATAAGCCAAATTTTTAGAAACACAAAGTAGAATAGTACTTGCCAGGAGGTGGAAGGAGGGGGAAATTAATAGTTGTTGAATGGGTATAGAGCTTTCCAAGATTAAAAAAAATCTAGAAATCTGCTACACAACACTGTAAATATTCTTAACTCTACAAAACTGTATACTTACAACTGGTTATGATGGTAAATTTTAACGTATGTGTTTGTCACCAAAATTCGAAATAATAAATTATTTATAAAAAATGATCTTTTTTGACACAGGGTCTTACTCTGTTGCCCTGGCAGGAGTGCAATGGCATGATCACAGCTCACTGCAGCCTCGACCTCCCAGGCTCAAGCAACCCTCCCACCTCAGCCTCCCGAATAGTTGGGACTACAGGTGCACACCACGATGTCAGGCTAATTTTTGGTTTGGTTTTTTTGTAGACAGGGTTTTGCCATGTTGCAGGCTGGTCTCCACCTCCTGGGCTCAAGCAATCCACCTCCCTTGGCTTCCCACAGAGCTGAGATTATGAGCATGAGCCACCATGCCCAGCCTATAAAAAATTATTTGAAAAAGCCAAAAGATTAACCGAACTGGAATATTTACAAATATTTAATTAACCCAAAAGAAGTTAGGAAAGAATATATAGAAGATCAAAAGACAGACGAAGGCCAGGCATGGTGGCTCATGCCTGTAATCCCAACACTTTGGGAGGCCAAGGTGGGTAGATTGTTTGAGCTCAGGAGTTCAAGACCAGCCTGTGCAAAATGGCAAAACCCTATCTCTACAAAAAATATAAAAATTAGCCGGTGTGGTGCCATGCACCTGTAGTCCCAGCTACTCAGGGGGCTGAAGTGAGGACTGGTTGGGCCTGGGAGGCAGAGGTTGCAGTGAGCCAAGACTGCACCATTGCACTACAGTCTGGGTCACAGAGCAAGACCCTGTCGTAAAAAAAAAAAAAAAACAAACAAATAGAAAATAAGTAGAAAAATGGCAGACCTAAATCCAACCTTAGTAATGATTAGTTACAATGTAACTGGACAAATACTCTACTTAAGACAGAGACTGCCAGACCTGAGAGGAAAGCAAGACCCAACAATATGGCATCCACAGAGACACAATTTAAACACAAAGACACAAACAAACTATGAGAAAAAATATGCTATGCAGACACTAATCATAAAAAGATGGTATCCAGACACTAATCATAAAAAGCTCCAATGGAGATGTTAACACTAGATGAAAGAAGCTTCAGAACAAAATATATCACCAGAAATAAACAGGGTACTTTCATAAAAATAAAAGAATCAGAGAGGATGATATTAAAATTATAAATTATGCCTCAAAGTGCACATGAAGTACACACACACACAGAGCCTCAAAGTACGTGAATCAAAAACAACAGAACAAAAGCAGGAAACTGACAATCCACAATTATAGCTGGTGAATTAATACTGCTCTCTCAGTAACTGACGGAACAACCAAATAAAAAAAATAGGAAAAATACAGATCTAAATGACAAAATCCTGACCCAAATGGTATTTATGAAGCACACAGTTGAGCACTACCAGGACAGACTGTATGTCCATCTATTGAGAAAAGGTTCAAGCCTGAAATAGTATACGAAGTATGTTGTCTCAACGCTTGAAATTAAATTAGAAACCAACAACAAATAGATATCCAGAAAAGCCTCAAATGTCTGAAAACCAAGTAATAAACTTTGAAACACCCTGTGAGTCAAAAAAAGTATTCACAAGGGGAACTGGAATGTATTTGGAACAAACTTGTTATAAAAATCACATTTCTGGTAGACTAAAGGTGACAACTTCTTTCCTGCTCCTCTCTCTGTGAGAACCAATTCCCCTTGACAGTCTACTGACTTATTTGGCCAACAGAAGGTGACAAAGGTGGTATTTGGGGACTTCAGAAGCCAGGCTGAGAGAACGGAACACTTATCCAGGAGAAAGCCAGTCACCAGGCAGGAAATCCCACTTCCCTGAGACCCCCATGATGGAAACCATACGGCCAGTCCACGACTAGCTACACTCATTGACAGCCCCCAGTAAGCCTCCAGCAACACCCACTCCCAACAACTAGTGAGCCACCCTGCACGCCACACTGCTGTGCTTTCACACAATCCAGCTCGGCTGCTGCCCTGCTGCAACTATGTGTGAGATGTGCTGGCCAACAAGACTCTCTAAGCCAAAAAACAAGTAATAATGAGTTGTTTTAAGCTGCCAAAGTTTTGGGGATGGTTTCTTCAGAATAGATAACTGGAACAGAACATGGCAGCTGGAAATGAGCCGCTGTGGTAATCAGAAGCTACAACATGTGCCACGACTGTGAGGCTGAGCTGTAACTGGGCCTCAAGGAGACCATTCATGCAAGCTGGAAGGGCATCAAGACTCTTGGCGAGGGCCTGAAGGACAGTGAGAAAATGTCATTGGAAACTGGAGAAAAGGCCTGGGAGTTACGTGCTGAGGGACTGTGGGAAAACTACAGCCACAACATGGAAACTGAAAGGGCACTGTACCATCTCAGGGATCTGCCTAAGGAGACATCTGAGAAGAACGTGGAAAGTGCTACCAGCCTCCCCTAACTGTCACTGAATAAATATGACAGGAGAGGGACATGATCTAAAGAATGAGGTTCAGTTTTCAGACAGAATTTAGAGAAAATATAAAGAAATAATTTATTGTCTCAAAAGGCCAAAGTAAAAAAAAAAGGAAAGAAAAGAAAAGGAAAAAAAATGAAAAAGAAGCCACTGAATACTCTATTGACCATAAGAAAAAGGCAGAGAAAGTTGGTCAATGGCAACCCAGGCACTGAAGGAAAAAGAACATGGAGAATGACAAAAACCCAGAGGGAGGAGTAAAAAGGCACAAACGCCATTCTCAGGGACCAGGACCCAGCGTCGTTCTCAGGGACCAGGACTGGGCACTAATCAGAGACCTGCGACAGGTGCCCCATGGGAATGACCAACCGTTAGACGGGGCCTGCAGGGCAGCACCTACCTCCTGCCTCCCACCAACCCCATCTAAAGAGAAATGCCGACTGTTTTCACACCAGTCCCCTCACTGAGGCTGAGTGTGTGGGCGCAGATGACAGGCCACCACAGCCTGATTCAGTCCTCACTGTGGCTGAGTGTGTCGGGGGGCAGATGACAGGCCACCACAACCTGATTCAGTCCTCACTGCGGCTGAGTGTGTGGGGGGGTAGACGACAGCCCACCACAACCTGATTCAGTCCTCACTGCGGCTGAGTGTGTCGGGGGGTAGATGACAGGCCACCACAACCTCATTCAGTCCTCACTGCGGCTGAGTGTTGGGGGGGTAGATGACAGGCCACCACAACCTCATTCGGTCCTCACTGCGGCTGAGTGTGTCGGGGGGCAGATGACAGGCCACCACAACCTCATTCAGTCCTCACTGTGGCTGAGTGTGTCGGGGGGCAGATGACAGGCCACCACAACCTCATTCAGTCCTCACTGCAGCTGAGTGTGTCGGGGGGCAGATGACAGGCCACCACAACCTGATTCAGTCCTCATTGCAGCTGAGTGTGTGGGGGGGTAGATGACAGGCCATCACAACCTGATTCAGTCCTCACTGTGGCTGTGTGGGGGGACAGATGACAGGCCACCACAACCTCATTCAGTTCTCACTGTCGCTGAGTGTGTGGGGGGACAGATGACAGGCCGCCACAACCTGATTCAGTCCTCACTGCGGCTGAGTGTGTGGGTGAAGATGACAGGCCACCACAATCACAACCTGATTCAGGATTCAGTTGGGCTCCAGCCAGTGCCATAAGGAAAACCATTCTGGGGCTCTTGAGAGGGGCAAAGCATAATTTGCATGTGGGAGAAATGTTAATAGTTTGTGGCCAGAGGACAAGCTGTGGTTTATTAGACTGCTGCAGGTTCCTACTATGCTTCTCATCAAAAGGGGGAATCTAATCCCCTTCCCCACTTGAATCGTGGCTGGTCTCAGTGATGAGTATGACTGGACAGTGTGACAGGAGAGATGCTCTGGGACTTCTGAGGGGCGATCATGAGAGGCCTTACAGCTTCTGCCTGGGCCTCTTGGACACACGCCCTGGGAGAAGCCAGACAAACCTGACTACCTGGTGATGCCAGACTGGGAGGAAGTCTGTGCTGGCCACAAAGAGACGGCTGGGTGCCTACTCCACGTCCCCAGCCACTAGAGTCCTTCTGGGTGCCTGCTCCACGTCCCCAGCCACTAGAGTCCTTCCAGATGAGACCAGACACATCATGAAGCAGCCAACCCACACCACCCTGTCCAGTGTCTTGACCCAGAAAATTGTGACATATAAAAGGATAAATTCCTGGTTTAAGCCAGCAAGGTTACTGGTACGTTGTTACATCACAGATAATTAAAACGTTGAAAAACTCATGAGAGATCACAAGTAGAACCTTGATCTGAAACATGGCATGTGGAGATTTATATTGAGTATTAGGTTAAAAATGCAAGAATGGAGTATAGTTAATATTTTACGTTAAAGCTAAAACTACAATTGCCTACTTAAAATTTTCAGTTAATTAGGTTGTCACTTTTTGTTCTTAACCAAGAAATCAACTAGTTTTAGTCCATAAACAGAACTGATGCACACATCCGTTTTTCCTTACTCATTTTAAGCGGCTATCTGAAATAGGAAGCATAATATAACCTTTAAAGAATCTGAAAACATGACAGAAATGTTTAAACTATAAACATATATTGTATATGTTAGCATATTGTATACATTGCATATTAACGTAAGCTAGAATCATTGACATAAATTTATATAAACAAAAGGTAGAAAATATGACAATGTGCTTCTTGTTTTTTGTCTTTGCATATTTCTTTATTGGCCCTTGTCAAACGTGTCCCACTAACTCCTGAACGCTTTCTCTCTCCCCATGGATTCCTAAGGATGTCACCACAGTGCTGGCCAGATGCACAGGTCACAGGGGACTGAACCTCACCACCCCACAAACACCCCCTTCAGGTTTTGCCAAGAATGGCACTGTAAATGTAACAAAGCTTCTGTGCTTGTTAGTGAACACCAACTCAGCTCTTCTCCTGTATTCAGAAATCAGGATGAAATGAAAACAAGAAGCAGGCCGGGCATGGTGGCTCACGCCTGTAATCCCAGCACTTTGGGAGGCCGAGGCGGGCAGATCACCTGAGGTCGGGAGTTCGAGACCACCCTGATCAAAACGGAGAAACCCCATCTCTACTAAAAATACAAAATTAGCCGGGTGTGGTGGCACATGCCTGTAATACCAGCTACTCAGGAGACTGAGGCAGGAGAATTGCTTGAACCTGGGAGGTGGAGGCTGCGGTGAGCCAAGATCGCACCACTGCACTCCAGCATGGGCAACAAGAGCGAAACTCTGTCTCAAAAGAAAAAAAAATTGAAAATAAAAGAACAACCAAACAAAAGTAACAGGGCTTGACACCAGATGAGCCTGAATCTAAGCAAGAAAAGCCCAGAAGAAATCCCATTTTGGGTCACTGGCTGCATGGTAGTAATACCATACACATAAGGGAAGAGAGGAGGATATGGCTTTCACTTTGAATTTTTTGAGCTTAAGGTAACTTTTGGATAGCAACAAAAAGGCATTCAACAGAGAGTTAAACCTATGATGGAAAGACTAAAGAGGTCTAAGCTGTAGAGAAACAGGACTGCAAACCACAAAGGGCTGAATCAGTCAAGGAGAACTGCAGGGTGGGATGAACAGGGACCAACAGAACATTTGGATAAGCTGTTGAGAAGAAAGGAGAATTCAGAGAAAAAGAACTGTCAGTGAGGTCATAATAGGAACTGTTACAGTGAACTAAATATGGCCTGGGAAGGACTCTGTAATTCTAGATTTGAGTCCCTGTGGACAAACTGCAACCTAACTTAATAGGTAGAAACACTGAAAACCTAACTTAGGAGTATGTGCCTGTAACAACAGCTCAGTCCTGGCCAATCCCAACAGCCAAACTTCTGCCACTCACACACTGCTGAGTGTTCAGCTGTGTTCAAATAAGGCAAATGCTAAGCACTGTAACCAGTCCAGTTGTTTCTGGACCTCACTGCTGAGAACTGTAACGGACCCAGTTGGCTTCTGGACCTCACTCCTCACTTCAGATTTCTGTACATCACATTCCCTTTATTGTCTATAAATCTTCCACCATGTGGCTGTGCTGGAGTCTCACCCAATCTGCTGTGATTCTGGGGGCTGCCTGACTCCTGAATCATTCATTGCTCAATTAAGCTCCTTTAAATTTAATTCAGCTGAAGATTTTCTTTTACTAGATGGTGTCAGAAGTGGGATCTGCCGGAGCAGGACTGCTAGGGCCTCCGGAGCAATAGTGTGGTGAGCAGGGTTGCTAGGGCTTCTAATGACCCCCAAGAGTGCTGAGGTACAAGCAAGGCACCTGCAAGGACCCCTTTGTGATGTCAGCAGGCGCCCATGTGGAGCAGTCCCTACGGAGACACTGGCTGCAGTGGGGAGGAGTGGCTGGGGCTGTTGTGCGCTCCTCGAAGCTGGTGGAGCCAGGAACGGGTGGGAGCCCCGCCCCTTCTAAATTGGCAGGCAGGAGCCCCACCCTCCCAGGCACAGCTGCAGCCATGCAGCCATGACTGCAGACCTGGGCATCTCTGCACTCTCAGAGGCCCAGCAAGACCCCCTGCCCCTGCAGGCTCAGTCATACCTGGTCCTGCCACCTGGCGTGTCTCTGCTCCCAGAGCCCACTCCAAATTTGGATCCAAGTTGAGGCCAAACCCAGGCACAGTCGCAACCCGGCCCAGTGTGTGCAAGCTCAGGGCAGTGCTGACATGCCAGCCCCCTGTCACCTCGGCTCCCTCCAGACTTTGGGCACTGATGAGCACAGGAGGGAGGTTGAGGTGGGGCTAAGTGTGGCTCAGCACTGGCCTGCAGGCACTCCTCAGCTCAAACAGCCTGGGCACTGTGGGCACAGCTACCCACCATGGGTCTCCTCTCAGCTGCTGAGAGCTGAACAGACATCAGGATGACCTACCTGCAGAAAGGAGCTACCCACTGCAGGTCTCCTCTGAGCTGTACCGTTGCTCAATAAAGCACCTCTTCACCTTGTCACCTTCTACTTGCCCACATACCTCATTCTTCCTGGATGCAGGACAAGAACTCGGGACCTGCCAACCAGCAGGGCTGAAAGAGGTGTAACATAAACAGGGCTGAAACGTGCCCCTTGCTTGCCAAATTGCAGGCAAGAAGAAGAGAAAAAAGAAGGAGAGAAGAGCTGTGGCCCTTCAGGAAGCCCAGACCTAGGAGCTCCCCAAGCCAGGGCTATGACACCTTCTTTGGGGCTCTGCAGTTCCTGCATCTCCAAGCTTCCGGGCGCCACTGCATTCCCTGATACCCACAGTGGAAGCTGTTTGCAGTCGGCCTGGTCCAGCTGCAGCCTCACAGGAAGCTGGCACCTGTGTCAGTGCCTGGAACTGCCCACCCCACCGCAGCTGGCATGCTTGGCTGTGTGCAGTGGCCAGATCCCATGCTCGCTTGCTCACACACCCCTCACTGCTCTGTACCCAGCTCGCCCTTGGCAGGCGTGGGATCCAGACAACTAGCATGAGCCGAGTGGACGGAACGAACCCAGTGGGCCTGAGCAAAACACAGGTAAAGGCGACACCAGCCAGAGGTTTCAGGCAGAAAAGTGACACCCCAGGATTCAGTAACACTTGTGCCCTTTGACCTCTCAGAGCAGCTGGGGATCATGGTAAATTCTCTCTCGGATTTCAGAGCTCCATGGATTTGTGTTTTGAGCTGAGTTTCTTTGAGCAAATTTCTGTTCCAAATAGGCTTTAGAAGTTATGACAGAAACGGGACTGGGTCCAGAATCAGATTTGATCCAGTAGTTAACTGGCTTGAATCCAGTTCCAGTTAGAGGCCTCCTACATCTGACTGGGTCAGAAGGAAAGTGGAGTAAATGATAATATTGGAACGGTTGTAAAATTTGGCTTTTGGAAATTCACAGGGATTTTTGTGTTCTACCCCTTTGTTTCATTTTTCTCGCATGCTTAGGTAGGAAAAAAAAATCATTGGCTAAGTTAATCAAGGGAACCTAGGAGTAAAGCCAATATTTTAGGTAAAAATAGGATCCTTAATTTCTGGAAAACTAAGTTCCTTCTGGCTAATACATTAGGCCTGGGAAGCAGCGAAGTCTTACAGAAATGGCAAAATCTTACTAAAGATAACTTACAGTGGAACATTCCAAATGAATAATGCCCTGAAGTGCATTTAAAAATGAGGGCTCCCAAATTAGTCTCATCTAGGGATGCCTATTAATATGCAGAAGCTTCTAAAAAGATTTAGAGATGGCACGGCCCATCTGGGAGCAAGTTTGAGTCTTACCAGTTTGATACTGGATGCCAAGCAAAGTGGCTCATGTCTGTTTTGTCACATGTATTTTGCTCTGGACAGAATGAAAAATGTTAATTTGGTTACTCCAAGCAACCCCTTGAACAGCATCTTGCAAAGCTGAGTGGATTCTTCCTGTGGTTCCATGATTTTCCATTGTGATGCAGCTTGGACCCCAGAGCTATAATGTGGTGAGGAGGGCGACAGAGCAAGACGCTATCTTTAAAAAAAAAAAATGGGCAGGCGCAGTGGCTCATGCCTGTAATCCCAACACTTGGGGAGGCTGAGGCAGGTGGATCACCTGAGGTCAGGAGTTCAGGGCCAGCCTGACCAACAAGGAAAAACCCCGTCTCTACTAAAAACACAAAATTAGCTGGGCATGGTGGCGCATGCCTCTAATCCCAGCTACTCAGGAGGCTGGGGCGGGAGAATCTCTTGAACCCGGGAGGCAGGGGGTTGCAGTGAACTGAGATCACACCATTGCACTCCAGCCTGGGCAACAAGAGGGAAAATCCATCTCAAAAAAAAAAAAAAGAATAATAGATTTGTCTATAAGGTTTTATGAAAAATTGGGTGACATTTGGCTTTCTCTCTTTAAAGAAGATTTTCAGGTAATATTAAAAAATAATGAAAAATTTGTTTGCCTTGTAAATAAACTACCAAAAAAAAAAAACAGGAAAAACAAGAGGCAGATTGTTTGGGAAGGTAAGTCTTCCCTCTATCAATGAGTAAAGATTTTTGCCCTTTAAAAATTTTTTAAGTCATGATTTTAGGTAAATGAATGACTTACGGTGACCTGGAATTCTATTTCATAACATCAAGTGTTTAAACCTTTAATATATTTAATAGGCTTCCCAAAATCAAATTTCAACTTCAAAATTGTCTTCTCTGACCTCTAACTTTGGGATGCTACAGAGGCCCCTGAAGCACCCAAGAGAGAGGTAAACAGGACTATTTAACATGTTAAGTCACATGGGAAGCACTGTCAAAATAAAAAATAATGTTGAACCTTCTTCAGGTTATATTTAGTGTATGTCATCAATCCATTCTAAAATTGTATAGAATTTCTAAAATTCTTGTTTTTTTTGTTTGTTTGTTTGTTTGTTTGTTTTTTTCTGAGACGGAGTCTTGCTCTGTCACCCAGGCTGGAGTACAGTGGTGCGATCTTGGCTCATTGCAAGCTCCGCCTCCCAGGTTCACATCATTTTCCTGCCTCAGCCTCCCAAGTAGCTGGGACTACAGGCGCCCACCACCACGCCTGGTTAATTTTTGTATTTTTAGTAGAGATGGGGTTTCGCCGTGTTAGCCAGGATGGTCTTGATTTCCTGACCTCGTGATCCGTCCACCTCAGCCTCCCAAAGTGCTGGGATTACAGGCGTGAGCCACTGCACCTGGCCAGGATTTCTAAAATTCTAATATGTCTATATGCTATCTATCATAATTACCTGTTTTGTTTTGTTTTGAGACAGAGTTTCACTCTTGTCACCCAGGCTGGAGTGCAATGGTGTGATCAAGGCTCACTGAAGCCTCCACCTCCTGGGTTCAAGAGATTCTCCTGCCTCAGCCTCACAAGTACCTGGGATTACAGACACCTGCCACCACACCAGGCTAATTTTTTTTTATTTTTAGTAGGGACAGGGTTTTACCATGTTGGCCAGGCTGGTCTCAAACTCCTGACCTCAGGTGATCCACCTAGCTTGGCCTCCCAAACAGCTGGGATTACAGGCATGAGCCACCACATCCACCCTAATTATGGTTATTAAGTTATTGTAAACCACAGAAATAACCAAATTTCCTTGTCAATTGTCTTTAACTATAACTATTTAAAGTCATTTCCACAGTTAATTGCTTAATGGTGATGCAGTTTCTAAAAATTTCACAAGCATGCAAAATTCTAGAATATGGTGTCTCTTAGAAGATTCATGAAAGAATGAAAAGGACCCTGAAAAACACTCATGAACACAGGTTTCTAATAACTTTAATATCATGGGTAAATATTCCCCATAAGTTCCCCGATTCCCCAAGAACTGGACTGGTTAAGAATTCCCAAAAGTTACGCTGGGTGCAGTGGCTCACGTCTGCAATCCCAGCACTTTGGGAGGCTGAGGCCAGTGGATCACTTCAGGTCAGGAGTTTGAGACCAGCCTGGCCAATGGTGAAACCCTGCCTCTACTAAAAATACAAAAATTAGCCGGGTGTGGTGATGTGCACCTGCAATCCCAGCTACTCGGGAGGCTGAGGAGGAGAATCGCTTGAACCCAGGAGGCGGAGGTTGCAGTGAGCCAAGATCGTGCCACTGCACTACAGCCTAGGTAACAGATGAGACTCTGTCTCAAAAAAAATAAAAAATAAAAAATTCCCAAAAGTTTAATAAAAAGACCAACTGGTTTATAAAACTGCTAACCCAAGTAAAACAAAAATTGAATACCAAGGAAATATTTTGCCAGATTTGCATGCTAAATCACCAATACTGAAATTGTTTAGATATATAATTTAAATAAACTCCATGGTCTAAGTCAAATTACCTATAACTCTTCAGTTACCAGTGCCATGCACCTAATTTGGAGAAACAGCTGGTATTCAAGAGGATGTAAGTCTAATGTTAATTAAGCACGGACTTATGAAGAACCAGGATGGCTGCCTTGTCCTTCTTAAGTCCTTAAAGCTTCTGTTGTTAAAAGTTCTGCATTCCATAACTCATCATGGAAAAGATAAAATGATCCAAATTAAATATATTGCTGTGGTGATTTCTAAATTGCTAAAATAGTTTATAACCAATGTTTGGTTTGTCAAACCTATATTCCTAGGAAAACAATCAAAACTTCAGGTACATTTGGTTACCCGATGGGCCATTTAAACATTTTATAAAGGGATTTCATTCAGTTTTCATTTTCAGTGCATGTTTTCTGATTGTATAAAAGCTCTTCCATGCAAGAAGGTTGATGTTGAAACAGTAGATTATTATGCTGAAGTGTATTTTCACCAGTAAAGAAAGCCTTTTATGGTTCACTGAGGACAGTCAACCCCTTCACAATCTAGAATCTGATGACTGGATCTTCTGAGAACATCAGAGAAGGACTGCCCTTGCCATCCACATGACAGCAAAACTTTAAAACCATAAACTTTGGGTTCATAGTCTCACAATTCAGAAGGGTCCCTCCACACTCGGAACCGTATACCCATTGGAACCCTTAAGGTAAAGCTAACAAGGGCAGTTTCTCCCCCAGAAGAAGATGGCATCCTTAATGTGAACAGCTTTTACCAAGATCACAGATCAAGACTTCTCTACTATCATGAGACTCTTATCTTAAGTATCTGTGCAGCTGCTAACACTTATGGCATATGGAGAAAACATGGGGTATTATAAAGATTTGGTTGTAGGGAATTAACAAAAAACCAACTTAGTTAAGCAAGTAAACTCTTTATCTAACTCATTCTTTAATCTATTTGATTTTAGGTGGTTTGATTTACAGGGACCCTGAGTAAGGAGCATATGCCAAATTCTTGGTGATATCCCAGCAGTCATAAGAGTCTCCCTGGTGCACTGTACTTCCTCAAATGTTTTAAGAGTTTGCATGCAGCCATGTCTAAAATGTCAAATGGTATCTCTTCAACTGGAATGACAAGAGATTTTAAAAAATGTGCAACTATAAGGACACTGTAACCTATGAGTGACATGCTAAACCAGAAACCCAAAACAATGGGAGTGACGTGCTAAAACCGGAACCCAAAACAATGGGAGTGACATGCTAAAACCGAAACCCAAAACAATGGGAGTGACATGCTAAACCAAAAACCCAAAACAATGGGAGTGACATGCTAAAACCGGAACCCAAAACAATGGCAGTGACGTGATAAAACCAGAAACCAAAAACAAATGGGAGTGACGTGCTAAAACCAGAAACGAAAAACAATGGGAGTGATGTGCTAAAACCGGAACCTAAAACAATGGGAGTGACCTGCTAAACTAGAAACCCAAAACAATGAGAGTGATGTGCTGAAACCAGAACCCAAAACATAAAACCGGAACCCAAAACAATGGGAGTGATGTGCTAAAACCGGAACCCAAAACAATGGGAGTAACCTGCTAAACTAGAAACCCAAAACAATAGGATTGACGTGCTAAAACCGGAACCCAAAACAATGGGAGTGACTTGCGAAAACCAGAACCCAAAATAATGGGAATGACGTGCTAAACCAGAAACCCAAAACAATGGGAGTGACGTGCTAACACCGGAACCCAAAACAATGGGAGTGACATGCTAAAACTGGAACCCAAAACAATGGGAGTGTCATGCTAAACCAGAAACCCAAAACAATGGGAATGACGTGCTAAAACTGGAACCCAAAACAATGGGAGTGACGTGTTAAAATGGAACCCAAAACAATGCGAGTGACATGCTAAAACTGGAAACCAAAACAATGGGAGTGACGTGCTAAAACCAGAAACCAAAGAAAATGGGAGTGATTTGCTAAAACCGGAAACCAAAAACAATGGGAGTGACGTGCTAAAACCGGAACCCAAAACAATGTGACTGATGTGCAAAAACCAGAACCCAAAACAATGGGAGTGACCTGCTAAACTAGAAACCCAAAACAATGGGAGTGATGTGCTAAAACCGGAACCCAAAACAATGGGAGTGACGTGCTGAAACCCGAACCCAAAACAATGGGAGTATCCTGCTAAACCAGAAACGCAAAACAATGGCAGTGACCTGCTAAAACCGGAACCCAAAACAATGGGAGTGACGTGCTAAAACCGGAACCCAAACAATGGGAGTGATCTGCTAAAACCGGAACCCAAAACAATGGGAGTGATGTCCTAGACCAGAAACCCAAAACAGTGGGAGTGACGTGCTAAAACCGGAACGCAAAACAATGGCAGTGACGTGCTCAACCAGAAACCCAAAACAGTGGGAGTGACATGCTAAAACCAGAAAACAAAACAATGGGAGTGACCTGCTAAAACCAGAAACCAAAAACAATGGGAGTGACTTGCTAAAACCAGAACCCAAAACAATGGGAGTGTCCTGCTAAACCAGATACCCAAAACAATGGGAGTGACGTGCTAAAACCGGAACCCAAAACAATGTGAGTGATGTGTAAAACCCGTAAACCAAAACAATGGGAGTGCCCTGCTAAACCAGAAACCCAAAACAATGGGAGTGACATGCTAAAACCGGAACCGAAAACAATGGGAGTGCCGTGCTAAAACCGGAACCCAAAACAATGGGAGTGCCGTGCTAGGAATCCAAAACAATGGGAGTGATGTGCTAAAACCAGAACCCAAAACGATGGGAGTGATTTGCTAAAACCAGAAACCTAAAACAATGGGAGTGATATGCTAAAACTGGAACCCAAAACAATGGGAGTGATGTGCTAAACCAGAAACCCAAAACAATGGGAGTGATGTGCTAAAACCGGAACCCAAAACAATGGGAGTGACGTGCTAAACCAGAAACCCAAAACAATGGGAGTGACGTGCTAAAACCGGAACCCAAAACAATGGGAGTGATGTGCTAAAACCAGAACCCAAAACAAAGGGAGTGTCCTGCTAAACCAGAAATCCAAAACAATGGGAGTGACATGCTAAAACCGGAACCCAAAACAATGGGAAACATGTGCTAAACCGGAACCCAAAACAATGGGAGTGATGTGCTAAACTAGAAACCCAAAACAACGGGAGTGACGTGCTAAAACCAGAACCCAAAACAATGGGAGAGACGTGCTAAACCAGAACCCAAAGCAATGGGAGTGACATGCTAAAACCGGAACCCAAAACCATGGGAGAGATGTGCTAAACCAGAACCCAAAGCAATGGGAGTGACGTGCTAAAACCGGAACCCAAAACCATGGGAGTGTCGTGCTAAACCAGAAACCCAAAACAATGGGAGTGATGTGCTAAAACCGGAACCCAAAACAATGGGAGTGACGTGCGAACACCAGAACCCAAAACAATGGGAGTGTCCTGCTAAACCAGAAACCCAAAACAATGGGAGTGACATGCTAAAACCGGAACCCAAAACAATGGGAGAGATGTGCTAAACCAGAACCCAAAACAATGGGAGTGACATGCTAAAACCAGAACCCAAAACAATGGGAGTGACGTGCTAAAACCGGAACCCAAGACAATGGGAGTGACGTGCTAAACCCAGAAACCCAAAAAATGGGAGTCACGTGCTAAAACTGGAACCCAAAACAATGGGAGTGATGTGCTAAACCGGAAACCCAAAATAATGGTAACTAAGGGTGGTGCTAAGGCCCTACATTTTGGTCACACTCTCAACTAAGTGAGAACTTGACTAAAGAGGAGGAATTTTTTTTTTCTGAGATAGAGTCTTGCTCTGTCCCCAGGTGGAGTGCAGTGGCAAGATCTTGGCTCATTGCAAGTTCCGCCTCCTGGGTTCAGGCCATTCTGCCTCAGCCTCCCAAGTAGCTGGGACTACAGGTGCCCACCACCACGCTCGGCTAATTTTTGTATTTTCAGTAGAGACGGGGTTTCACCGTATTAGCCAGGACGGTCTCAATCTCCTGACCTTGTGATCCACCCACCTCGGCCTCCCAAAGAGCTGGGATTACAGGTGTGAGCCACCACGCCCAGCCAAAAGGAGGAATTTTTTAAGCAAAATTATGAGAGGCCATTGTTTTAAACTAAGCTCATGCAATAGGTTCCAACAGACCAAACCAAACCAAAATGGAGTTACTCATGCTAAATGTAACATAATCAAACTAAGACTTTAGGGAAACACATAAATCCTAGAACAAACCAGGTTTTGTTTTTCTCCTGTAAACAGGACGTTCCAGCATAAGAAGGTACCTTCTACTCAAGTCCTTGGTCCACCTTTTCAAAACTCACTGGTCTATTTCCCAGTGGGTTTCTAAAGCAAGTAAGTACATTTGCAATGGTAATAGTGACACCAGTGACTGAAGTTTTGGCCAATCTCTCAAAATTGAGAAAATAACCACAGGGAAGGAATTGTTAAAGTGAACTAAGTATGGCCTGAGAAGGACTCCATAATTCCATATATGAGTCCTTGTGGATGAACTGCAACCTACCTTAATAGGTAGACAAGAATGAAAACCTAACTTGAGAGTATGCACCTGGAACAACAGCTGCGTCTTGGCCAATCCCAGTGGCCAAACTTCAACCACTCAGGCACTGCCAAGTGTTCAAACTGTGTTCAAACAAGGCAAATGCTGAGTTGTTTCTGTACCTCACTTCTGATTTCGGTATGCCACTTCCCTTTTGTCTATAAATCTTCTTCCACCACATGACTGTGCTGGAGTCTCTGTGAATCTGCTGTGTTTCTGGGGACTCTCCGATTCATGAATCGTTTATTGCTCAACTAAACTCCTTTAAAGTTTTTCTTTTAACAGAACTAACACAGAAGAATTTCCAGATCATGAACAGACATTTTGTAATACCCAAAGTTGTGTTAACATGAATAGACTCTTCCTTAGATACCTAACCTTATTTTTAATATGAATAGACTCTCCCTTAGCTGAGAAAACCGGACAAACTCCATTTGGCTCCTTCATTTACAAGACATCAAGGGCTCCTTACCCACTCCTTTTCCTCAAGGACTTTAACTTGTGCAAGCTGACTTTCAACATATCAAAGACTGCAATTAACTGATAAGCGCTGAGGCAAGCGATGTCTGCAGTTCCCAGCAATTTACTCAGAGATAGTATCATAAAGCCCGCACATTTGTCCGGCAGCTAACGCCCAGAGCCCCCTCACCTATCACTTTGTGGTGAATTTAAAGCCCCTGCACCGGGAACAGTTTGTTTTCCTGTAACCATCTGTCTTTTTAACTTTTTTGTCTGTTTTTTCTTCTGTAAAGTTGCTGCAGCTAGAATCCCCCCTCCCCTCTCTAAACCAAAGTATAAAAGAAAATCTAGCCTCTTCTCCGGGGCCGAGAGAATTTCGTGCGTTAGCCGTCTCACAGTCGCCGGCTAATAAAGGACTCCTGAATTCGTCTCAAAGTGTGGCGTTTCTCTCTAACTCGCTCGGATACGACAGTTTCAACTATGGTAGAAGACTCGAGTAAGGCAAACACAGTCCCCCTAAATTTGACTATTATTTAGGTTAATGGTGAGTTTAGAAGAAATAAGTTAGGACTACACAGAGTGGGCTAAAGTGCAAATAAACACTGGAAGTATTTCCCAGAAAATATCACTTTGAACAGGCTGCTGCACACCCTGCATGTAGAGATAAACTAAGATAAAGGTGTGGAGAGTTATTTAAGGATCTGTGGTTAACTCAGTTCTCAAGATGTTCCGGGTTTCATCCATGAATCAAGGAGGACCTCCCAAAAGCTGTTTGGGACCACACTCTTTGAGCAAGGAGCATACCTTACGATGGAAGCTGTGCTTTAGCAGCAGATGACCATTTCCACTGCACAACATGCTGTGCTTTAGCGGAAGATGACTGTTTCCACTGCACAACACTACAAGTGTTTACTGCCAGGCTGGTGTGAAATATGTTCCACCACAGCAAGGAGCATACCTTATGATGGAAGCTGTGCTTTAGCGGCAGATGACCATTTCCACTGCACAACACACTGTGCTTTAGCGGCAGATGACCATTTCCACTGCACAACACGCCGTGCTTTAGCGGAAGATGACCGTTTCCACTGCACAACACTACAAGTATTTACTGCCAGGCCGGTGTGAAATATGTTCCAGCACATAACCTATGTCACCACTGAAGGTGGTGGTTCAGACTTGGTGCACGCAAGCTTTCCTGTCCCACAAGAACACAGCATGCTCTCTTCTCGGGTTCCATTCCAATCACGTAACAACCATGACTGCCTTTTTTGTCACTGCATCAGAAAGATCAGAGGAAAATTTGCACTCAACTTAGACAACTCTAAGCTCTTATAACCTGTCTATATCTACAGGTCAGCTTTATCTTAATTTATGTATATTTCCTTCAACCTGAGTTTTACTTATTTCCACTTTTCCTTTTTAATTCACAGACACCCATAAACTCAGAAAACACAGTGTAAAACAAAGTGAAGAAAAAATAAACAACTCACCAGAGATTTATTCGTTTCTTGTAGCTCTTGGAAACACCCAGAGGACACTGGAAACATAGCTGGGAGAGAAGGCAAATGACGTGAATTAAGGAGAGAACTGGTGTGGTGTGGTCCCAGATTCTTCTGCCCAACACTCTAGACACATTACCTGGAAAAGCCCTCCTCCCTCCTGAAAAAGAAAAACTTTCCCATGGGAGAAGAGTCCTTCAAGCCTCATTAGGGGCAGCAAAGACTCAAGATAAGATACATCTACAAGTACATTAATTGGTAGACATTAGATGCACAATTTATTTTGAATAAAAATATGTATTACCTACTAATTTAGCAACAATATTACCTAAAGATATAATCTAATAATTTAATACAAAGAAACATGATAAGTTCACTAAAATAAATGTTATAGAAATATACTGGGCTGTATTAACTATTTTCCTATTAATATGTGGATTCCACAAATAACTTCATATGAGTGTTCCCATGACAGTACATCTTGCTTTTCTATACCTGAACATCATGGAAAGTGCATCTTGCAACCCAGCAATTTTGGCCTACAATTACTTTTTTTTAAATGTACATAATATGTATTTCCTGCAGTACACCATTCTACTCATGTTTCCCAATAACACCTTTCCCTGTATCCAAGCCCTCATATTATGCTCTGACAATAAATTGGGCTTTTCCATCTGACTTGTCCAGTGAATGGACAATGGAAAATGTGATGCAAATATCCATTGGTTCTTGCCTTTTTGGACACAGTCATATTGTGAGGAGGTCTGGAGCTACCCTGGTGGAGACACAGGGCCTAGCCAAGAGTCACCACAAGCCGCCAGATTGTGAAGGAAACTATCTTAAACCAACCAGGCTCAGTCAAGGCACCAGGTGACCAAGGCCTCTTTTGTGATCCAGGCAACGTAAATATATCAACTACCCAGCTGAACCCACCACACCAAAATGCAGATCCACAGAACTTCAAACAAATAAAATGGTGGTTGTTTTTTATAAGCCAGTAAGGTTTAATTAGTTCCTTAAACAGCAAGTATTAACTGTTACACCTAAGTGAACAGAATTCAATATGTTTTTAACAAAATTACGTAGGGGGAGAAAGTCTTAAATTACAAATCAAATACAATCAACAGAACTTCACAATCTAATGCTAAAGCTAAATTTGGTGATGGACTAGGTTTAATATACCTCAAACGCTGGAAACAACGAGGAAAGGCTGAAGGAATGGGACCGTGTTTGGAGAGTATTTTAATCTTCTCAGGTATGACAGGTCACTCCTGTACCCCAGACCACACTTTCAGGCCCCTTCAAATAAGGAATATTTCCTAGGTCCTTGCCTGTTCTTCTCAGCCGAATTCACCTCAACCTTCTGAAAGTTCGTCCAAACCTTCCACTGTCACCTAGTCTTTGCAAATCTTGTGCATTCTAGGGAGTAGAATTAATATTTCCCGAGCGAGGAAAACTGAGATCTTCACCTGTGACCTTTTATCCTCCTCTGAAGCACCAGTGAGAGGTTAGACCAGAGGGCTGTTCTTTCAAGTGCGCTTCTTATTCATAGGGAACCCTCCCTTTCAAACTTTATAACACACGGTTAAGACTGAAGTACCCTTAAGGCTGAAGACCATCATCCAGTACCCCATCTCCCTCGCGGCATCAGTGAGTTCTTCCCTGGAAACTAGGTCTCGTATAAACTTCTGTAAACGCAACCCAGGAGGACTAGGCAGGTCACACAGTGAAGGAGGGAACCAGAAACTTCACTTGCTAAAGAGACACCGGGAAACCCAACTAATACAAACGCCCAGTTTAAGACTCGAGGCGCACGCGTTTCGCACTACTCCTCTGGGAATGGGGAACGTCTCCCGAGAACTGTGTGTTAGCACTGGGACAGATGGGCAAACTGAGCGTCATGCGGGTTGGTAACTGGGTCCCTCAGTGGCAGGACAGAAGCGCAGCCTGCAGACTCCGGGCCCAGGGCCACCGGCCTCGCCTACCCGCTCCTGCGCCTCTAGAACCCGCTTCACTGCCGGGATCCCACGCCTGTCCTCCCAGCCCTCGCCAGGGTCCGCGGCCCGCACCTGCACTTCAGGCCCTGCCCGCCCGCGATGCGCCCACGCGTCTGCTCCCACAACTGGGGAACACTGGTCCGGCCCCCCGGGATCCCTCGAGGCCCACGGGTTCCTCTTCGCCCTCGCACCGACCCGCAGGGACATAGAACCAAGCCCCAGGCTGGCCCAGCTACAAGACCGCCTCTGGGTGCCGCACTTCCGGAGGAAAATGGCGGAGTGGGCGGGGCGGCGCATGCGCAGAGAGAAAAGCTGGTTCCCAGGGTCCTTGATGGTAACATCATTGGAAGGTGACACTACATTTCCCATGAGGCTCTGCGGTCCCCCGTTAGGAACCCACGCCGGACATTCTGTTTTGCCCAGCAGTGAGTCCAGTTACCCAGAGACCCGGACTTAATGGATCAGGACTGGTCCCTACCCAGGTGACACAGATGTGGCATTCTGGTTCTTTATTAAATCCTGGTTTCACAGCCTGGGACATTGTGAAAATAATGGAGAAATTTCAATAGAGGCCAATTAGTCTATGCTATTAATGAGTAACTTTTTTTTTTTTTTTTTTTTGAGACGGAGTCTCACTCTGTCGCCCAGGCTGGAGAGCAATGGTGCGATCTCGGCTCACTGCAACCTCCGCTTCCCGGGTTCAAGCGATTCTCCTGCCTCAGCCTCCTGAGTAGCTGGGATTACAGGCGCGCGCCACCACACTCGCCTAATTTTTGTATTTTTATTAGAGACGGGGTTTCACCATGTTGGTCAGGCTGGTCTCGAACTCCTGACCTCGTGATCCGCCCTCCTCGGCCTCCCAAAGTGCTGGGATTACAGGCGTGAGCCACTGCGCCCAGCCCTCAAGTCTATTTTTTATAAATGCATTCGAAAGCATGAAAAAAATCATGTCTCTATTTTACTTTAAAATTTTAAAAACACAACTAATGAATATGGTAATTCTCTTCCAATCCGTTATCTTTTCTCTCACTAAACTAATTTATAAGCCTTCAATTTACACAGTTACAAAAAATGCTCTAGTGCATATACTGGGATAAAATAACAGGGTCATAAGACAGGTGCACTCCATAATCTTTGTGACAACTTACACTTCCAGTGTCTGATAAATATTTGCCCATAAACTCCCACGTTTCATCCATCCACCAATCAATCAAATCTAGCTATCTTTGTTTATTTATTGTGAGAAAGACCTGAACTTTGCCTTTCCTTCCCTGATTTCTGCCACAAACTAGGCAAGGATTTCTGCCTAGGGGTTTCTCAGAGCTCCGGCTACCACCGAGGTTCCTAACAGGGAAACGCAGGCTTGAATGCTCAGGGTTGATGTGGGAGTGCGTGTGAAACGGGGGTGGGGTGAAAGGGCAGTGAAGTTTGTAGGTGGGCAGATGGGGGTGTGAAGGGCTTTCAGGTAAGAGGCACGCAGGAGACTGGGAGAGGCAGCGAAAGCACCTCACGCCTCAGATCACCAGAAGACGCTCCCACCAGCGCCGTGACAGTTTGCCAATGCCACGGCAGCACGGGAAGTCCCCACCCCTTGCCATGGAAACAGCTGGAAGTTACTGCCCATTTCTAGCTATTTCTGAATAACCCGCCCCTTAATTAGCATGCCATTAAAAGTGAATTATAAAAATGACTGCAAGCCACCCCCAGGCTGCTACTCTGGGAGCACAACCCACGGAGGGCTCCCTGCCCTGCAGGAGTGGACGCAGGGCTGTAACACCGCCAGTGCCTCCGTAGAGCTGCTTTCTTCCACCACAGGCTTGCTTTTGGATTCCTTCCTGAGCGACGCCAAGAACCTGCCCTTCCTCAGTGTGACTCTTGCCTAAAACCTATCCTTGGTTTTCTCTTTTCCTAAGCATGCCCTGACTTGTTCTTTCATCTCCTCTGATCTTGGAATTGCTCCTCAGTGACTCTATTCTGCAGATCCAGAAAACTCAACCTTAATCTTCCCAGAGCCCTGTTGTCTCCAATATCGGAATCTCTAGCCTTGCTTTCTCAGACGCCTAGATTACAGGCCTCTCTCTTGAACACCTATTGGTATGGTATCTGGGGATCCTTTAAATACACGATGATTGGCAGGGGTTACATAGCGGAAATCAGTGCCTGACAATTTGCCTTCCAGGATATGGACTGTCATTCCCTCTCTTCGTGGGCCTCAGTCTCTTATCCATAAAAGTAGAGATTGTAATACTCATTTGAATTGCAGATACCTCAACTCGAACCCACCTAATATAATGTAAAAGCCAAGACTGCAACCCCTTTCCTCACCCCGTGAAGGTAAAGTCCTCAGAGCCAAGGAGAGAAGGCTCAGGGATGGTACCTGGGTGTCTCCAACGCTAACCATGTATTGCAGTTTTTAGTGTTCAAGTTTAAGCTTCCCCAGCTTTAATTCTATTGTAACAAGATTTATTTTTGTAATTCCATTTTTGGATTCTTGATTTCTTGGTAAAGAAATACAGTTATTTTTGTATACCAATCTTATATAGTGTTACATTCTTAAATTTGTTCATGAGTCCTAATACTTTTTAGTAAATTTCTTACGATTTTCTAAATGCAAGATCATGTCATCTGTACATAAAGATAACTGTACTTCTTCCTTTCCAATCTGGATGCCGTTTATTTATTTACGTTGCCAAGTTGTCCCAGCTACCACTGTTATCAAGTAAAAGGGTCTCACTGCCCAAAGCACTAGAAGCCGGTACCATGACACTGAGTTTTCGAGAAAAGAAAAAGTTTAAAGTCAAACCAAAACCTATGGGGTACAGGCCGGGCACAGTGGCTCATGCCTGTAATCCCAGCACTTTGGGAGACCGAGGCGGGCGGATCGCGAGGTCAGGAGATCGAGACCATCCTGGCTAACACAGTGAAACCCCATCTCTACTAAAAATACAAAAAACAAAAGTTAGCCGGGAGTGATGGCGGGCGCCTGTAGTCCCAGCTACTCGGGAGGCTGAGGCGGGAGAACGGCGTGAACCCGGGAGGCGGAGCTTGCAGTGAGCCGAGATCACGTCACTGCACTCCAGCCTGGGCAACAGAGCGAGACTCCGTCTCAAAACAAAAACAAAAACAAAAACAAAAACAAAAAACCTATGGGATACAGTAAAAACACTACTACAGTACTAAGAGGTAAATTTATAGCAAAAAGCACCTACATCAAAAAAAGTAGAAAATTTCAAATAAACAACCTAATAATGCATCTTAAATAATTAGAAAAGCAAGAGCAAACCAAAACCAAAATTAGTAGAAGGAAACACAGCAAAGATCAGAGCAGAAGTAAATGAAATTTAAATTTAAAAATATAAAATATCAATGAAATGAAAAGTTAATATTTTTTAAAAGACCAACAAAATCAACAAACATTTAACCAGACTAAGAAAAAAGAGAGAAGACTCAAATACATAAAACCAGAGATTAAAAAGGAGATACTACAACTGATACTGTGGAAATTCAAAGAATCATTAGAAACTATTATGACTGACTATATTCCAATAAATTGAAAAACTTGGAAGAAATGGCCAGGCACCGTGGCTCATGCCTGTAATCCCAACACTTTGGGAGGCCAAGGCAGGTGATCACCTGAGGTTAGGAGTTCAAGACCAGCCTGGCCAACATGGTGAAACCCCATCTCTACTAAAAATACAAAAATTAGCCAGGCATGGTGGCATGCACCAGTACTCCCAGCTACTCCAGAGGCTGAGGCAGGAAAATCACTTGAACCTGAGAGGCAGAGGTTGCAGTGACCTGAGATTGTACCACGCTCCAGCCTGGGTGACAGAGCAAGACTCCATCTCAAAAAAAAAGAAAACAAAGAAACAACCAAACAACAAACCTAGAAGAAATGGATAAATGAAATTGAAGCCATAATAAAACATCTCCTAGCAAAGAAAAGCCTGGATCCAATGGCTTCACTGGCTTCACTGATTAATTTCACCAAACATTGAAGGCAGAATTACTATCAATCCTACTCAAACTATTCCAAAAAACAGAGAAGGCTGTAGTATTTCCAAACTCATCCTATGAAAAAGACCATTCATCATGTCTAAGTGGGATTTATCCCGAGGATGCCAACATGGTTCAACATATGCAAATCAATCAATGTGACACACCATATCAACAGAATGAAGGACAAAAACCATATGATAATTTCAATTGGTGCTGAAAAGCATTTAATAAAATCCAACATCCCTGTGATAAAAAGAAACCCTCAAAAAAAACTAGATATAGAAGGAACATACCACAACACAATAAAAACCATATGCAACAGACCCACAGCCAGTATCATCCTGAACAGGGAAAAGCTGAAAGCCTTTCTTCTAAGATCTGGAACAAGACAAGAATGTCCACTTCCAACACTGTTACTCAACATAGTACTGGAAGTCCTAGCTAGAGCAATTCAGACAAGAGAGAAACAATAAAAGGGATCCAAATTGGAAAGAAGTAAAATTATTACTGTTTTCTTGTTTGCAGATGATTTGATCTTATATTTGGAAAAACCTAAGGACTCCACCAAAAAACTATTAGAACTGATCAAAAAATTCAGAGTCACAGGATACAAAATCAAACTACAAAAGTCGGTAGCATTTCTAAATGACAAAAATGAACAATCTAAAGAAGAAAATCAAGAATGTAATCCCATTTATAATAGCTACAAATAAAATAAAATATCTGGGAACAAACATAACAGAAGAAGTGAAAGATCTCTACAATGAAAACTATAAAACATCGATGCAAAAAAATTAAAGAGGACACCAAAAAAAAATGGAAAGATAGTCCATGTTCATTGATTGGAAGAGTAAATATTGTTAAAATACCCATACTTCACAAAGCAATCTACAGATTCAATGCAATCTCTATTGAAATACCAATAACACTCTTCACAGAAATAGAAAACAAATCCTAAAATTTATACGAAACCATAAAAGACCCAGAATACCGAAAGCCATCCTGAGCAAAAAGAACAAAACTGGAAGAATCACATCACCTGACTTTAAATTATAGTACAGAGCAATTGTAAACAAAACAGCATGGTACTGGCATAAAACAGACACATAGACCAATGGAACAGAATAGAGAACCCAGAAATAAATCCATACATTTACAATTAACTCATTTTCAATGAAGGTGCCAAGAATATACATGGGGGAGAGGACAGTCTCTTCAACAAATTTTGCTGGGAAAACTAGATATTCATTGGCAGAAATTTTTTTTTTTTTTTTTTTGAGATGGAGTCTAGCTCTGTTGCTCAGGCTGGAGTGCAGTGGCGTGATCTGGGCTCACTGCAAGCTCCACCTCCTGGGTTCACACCATTCTCCTCCTCAGCCTCCCAAGTAGCTGGGAGTACAGGCGCCCGCCACCATGCCTGGCTAAATTTTTGTTTGTATTTTTAGTAGAGACGGAGTTTCACCGTGTTAGTCAGGATGGTCTCGATCTCCTGCCCTCATGATCCACCCACCTCGGCATCCCAAAGTCATTGGCAGAATAATTAAACTAGAACCCTCTCTTGCACTATATACAAAAATCAAATCCAAATGGGTTAAAGACTTAAATCAAAGACACGAAACTGCTGAAAGAAAACATTAGGGAAACTCACCAGGAAATTGGTCTGGGCACAGATTTCTTGAGTAATACTCCAAAAGCTCAGGCAACCAAAGCAAAAATGAACAAGTGGTATCACATCAAGTTCAAAGTTTTCTGCATAGTAAAGAAAACAATGGGCAAAGTGAAAAGACAATCCACAGAATGGAAGAAAATATTTTCAAACTATATATCTGACAAGGGATTAATAACCAGAATATATAAGGAGCTCAAACAACTCTATAAGAAAAAAACTAACAATCCAATTATTTAAATGGGCAAAAGATCTGAACAGACATTTCTCAAAAGAAGGCACACAGCTCAGGTGCAGTGGCTCACACCTGTAATTCCAGCACTTTGGGGAGCCAAGACAGGTGGACCACTTGAGCCCAGGAGTTCAAGACCAAACTGAACAACATAGCAAATAATTTTAAAAACTACCTGGGCATGGTGATGCATGCCTGTGGTCCCAGCTACTCAGGAGGCTGAGGTGGGAGGATTGCTTGAACCCTGGCAGTCAACACTACATTAAGCCATGATCATACTACTGCTCTCCAGCCTGGGTGACAGAGTGAGACCCTGTCTCAAAAAATGAGCAAAAACAAAAAAGAAGATACATAAATGTCAAATAGGGATATGAAAAGATGCTCAATATCATTGATCATCAGAGAACTTGAAATCAAAACTACAACAAGATATCATCTTACCCCATTAAAATGGCTTTTATGCAAAAGACAGGCAATAACAAATGCTTGCAAGAACGTGGGGAAAAGGGAACACTCTTACTCTGTTGGGGGAAGGTAAATTAGTACATTCACTATGGAGAACAATATGGAGGTCCCTCAAAAAATTAAAAATAGAACTATCATATGATCCAGCAATCCCACTGCTGAGTATATACCCAAGAGAGGGAAAATTAGTATATCAAAGAGATATCTGCATTCCCATATTTATTTCAGCATTATTCATAATAGCCAAGATTTGGAAGCAACCTAAGTGTGCATCAACAGATGAAGGGATAAAGAAAATGTAGTACATATACACAATGGAGTACTCTTCGGCCATGAAAAAGAATAAGATTCTGTCATTTGCAACAACATGGATGGAACTAAAGGATATTATGTTAAGTACAATGAGCCAGGCACAGAAAGACAGACTTTGCATGTTCTCACTCATTTGTGGGAGCTAAAAATTAAAACAATTGAACTCATCAAGATAGAGAGTAGACTGAGAGTTTCCAGAGGCTGGGAAGAGTAGCGGTGTTACGGGATCTTTGGAGTGTTACTTTTCTGGACAGAAACCTCTATGGCTGGTGGCACCTTTGCCTGCATTTTGCTGGGCCCCGCCCACTCAGCCTGGCAGGCTGTGCTCAGCTCATGCTACCAGGTTGGATCCCATGCCTGCCAAGGGAGACTGCATGGAGTGGCAAGGGGTGTGTGAGTGAGCATGGGGTCTGGCCACTGTGCAGTCAGACTTGCTGGCTGCTGCAGTGGGGCAGGTGGCTCCAGGTGCCAACACGGGTGCCAGCTCTCCACAAGGCTGTGGCTGGACCACGGGCACCGCAAGCAGCTTCCACAGCTGGCACACTGGGAACACAGTGGCACCCAGAAGCTTGGAGATACCAGGAACCACAGGGCCCTAAAGAGGGAATCACAGCCCTGGCTCGGGGAGCTCCCAGGTCTGGGCTCCCCAAAGGGCCACAGCTCTTCTTTCCTTCTCTTTGCCCACAATGTGGCGAGCAAGGGGCATGTCTCAGCCCTGCTTGTGTTACAGCTCTTTCAGCCTCTTCCCTAGGATTTGTCATAATTAATTCCCATATCGTCTTATTTTTTTACATGTGTTTCAACTTCAGAAGATGTATGGATCTAAACACAACATGATGTGTTAGCTAGCTTCCATATGAGTTTCTCCCTGTTTCACCACTATGTAGCCTAAAGTTATTCCGTCATCCATGACTATCCTGGCTAAAGAGTCTGAAGATCTTTATTTGGTAGCTATGGCTTCAGCTAGTTCATTTGCTAAGTTACCTAGAGTGGTTGACAGATTTCTAATTATACGTTCATGAGAGGTTACTCCCCACCATTGCAAGAGACTTCTGCCAAACATAGGCCAAAATTCATCTCCTTGGTTTGCAGGTACGGTTTGTCTAATCCTGGAAAATAATTTCGATGAACTACTTCAGCGTTCAGAAACATTGGAGTTATAAATAGAAAGAGGAAGAGCCACATAACCTAATAGACAATTACCTCTCATATGCCAGTGGTCAACACATTCATAAGCCCATGGGTGCTTGATCCAGGGACCACACAGGTTCCCTGACGGATTCTGAAATTTAAGGCTTTGGTTTACTGGTAAAAGAGACAGGTTAAAGTACATGTCTTCAGTCTTGAGTAGAGTGTAATCAGTCTGATTTTTTTTTTTAATGAGATGAACATCAGGTAAAGACCTTGACAAGAAGGAACAGAAATCCCGAGATTCTATAATCATAATAATCAAATTGTAATTGCTAGTTTAAGTAGTCCTTCAAAAATACATCTCATTCCTGACAGGAAAAAGCAAGTTTTTAAAAATATGTTATATCTGGGTTAACTAGGGAACACTTGGAGCCAGGAAATAATTCAGGATTCAGCCCAAATTATAGGCAAATAATAAAAACTCGGAAACAATGATCAGGGCTGGAATCTAATAACATATGTCATAGTTTTCTTTTGGAACATAAATTTTCTCTCTCTAGTCCATCATTTTATCAAAGACAAATCATAGTAGGACAAATACGTGTGCAAAATAAGTTTTAGTCTTATCATGCCTGGTCTGATTATTTGCATAAAGTGCAGTAAGAATATTTATTGACCATATAGGCTTCTTAAAATTGGCTTTGTTGGAACTTTTTAATAAGGAATCTTAGACTTTTAAAAGCCTTGAGGCTAGCCAAGTCAAAGATTTGCATCAGACTGTGTCTGTAATACTTTTTTTTAACCTACTTTTTTTTATTATACTTTAAGTTCTGGGGTACACGTGCAGAACGTGCAGGTTTGTTACATAGGTATACATGTGCTGTGGTGGTTTGCTGCACCCATCAACCCATCACCTATATTAGGTATTTGTCCTAATGCTATCCCTCCCCCCGCCCCCACCCCCCAACACGCCCCAGTGTGTGATGTTCCCCTCCCTGTGTCCATGTGTTCTCGTTGTTCAACTCCCACTTATGAGTGAGAACATGTGGTGTTTTGTTTTCTGTTCTTGTGTTAGTTTGCTGAGAATGATGGTTTCCAGCTTCATCCATGTCCCTACAAAGGACATGAACTTATCCTTTTTTATGGCTGCATAGTATTCCATGGTGTATATGTGCCACATTTTCTTTATCCAGTCTATAATTGATAGGCATTTGGGTTGGTTCCAAGTCTTTGTTATTGTGAACAGTCCTGCAATAAACATACGTGTGCATGTGTCTTTATGGTAGAATGATTTATAATCCTTTGGGTATATATCCAGTAATGGGATTGCTGGGCCAAATGATATTTCTAGTTCTAGGTCCTTGAGGAATAGCCACACTGTCTTCCACAATGGTTGAACTAAGTTACCCTCCCACCAATAGTGTAAAAGCATTCCTATTTCTCCACACCCTCTCCAGTATCTGTTGTTTCCTGACTTTTTAATGATCGCCATTCTAACTGGCATGAGATGGTATCTCATTGCGGTTTTGATTTGCATTTCTCTAATGACTCATGATGATGAGCTTTTTTTCATATGTTTGTTGGTTGCATAATTGTCCTCTTTTAAGAAGTGTCTGTTCACATCCTTTGCCCACTTTTTGATAGGATTTTTTTTTTTTTTTTGTAAATTTGTTTAAGTTCTTTGTAGATTCTGGATATTAGCCCTTTGTCAGATGGATAGATTGCAAAAATTTTGTCCCATTTTGTAGGTTGCCATTCACTCTCATAGTTTCTTTTGCTGTCCAGAAGCTCTTTAGTTTAATTAGGTCCCATTTGTCAATTTTGGCTTTTGTTGCCATTGTTTTTGGTGTTTTAGTCATGAAGTCTTTGCCCATGCCTATGTCCTGAATGGTATTGCCTAGGTTTTCCTCTAGGGTTTTTATGGCTTTAGGTCTTAGGTTTAAGTCTTTAATCCATCTTGAGTTAATTTTTATATAAGGTGTAAGGAAGGGATCCACTTTCAGCTTCCTGCCCAAGGCTAGCCAGTTTTCCCAACACCATTTATTAAATAGGGATTCCTTTCCCCAGTGCTTGTTTTTCTCAGGTTTGTCAAAGATCAGATGGCTGTAGATGTGTGGTGTTATTCCTGAGGGTTCTGTTCTGTTCCTTTGATCTATATATCTATTTTGGTACCAGTACCATGCTGTTTTGGTTACCGTAGCCTTGTAGTATAGTTTGAAGTCAGGTAGCATGATGCTTCCAGCTTTGTTCTTTTTGCTTAGGATTGTCTTGGCTATTTGGGTTCTTTTTTGATTCCATATGAAATTTAAAGTATATTTTTCCAATTCCATGGAGAAAGTCAATGGTAGTTTAATGGGGATAGCAGTGAATCTATAAATTACTTTGGGTAGTATGGCCATTTTCACGATATTGATTCTTCCTATTTATGAGCATGGAATGTTTTTCCATTTGTTTGTGTCCTCTCTTATTTCTTTGAGGAGTGGTTTGTAGTTCTCCTTGAAGAGGTCCTTCACATCCTTGTAAGTTGTATTCCTAGGTACTTCATTCTTGTTGTAGCAATGGTGAATGGGAGTTCACTCATAGTTTGGCTCTCTGTTTGTCTGTTATTGGTGTATAGGAAAGCTTGTGATTTTTGCACATTGATTTTGTATCCTGAAACTTTGCTGAAGTAGCTTATCAGCTTAAGGAGATTTTGGGCTGAGACGATGGGGTTTTCTAAATATATAATCATGTCATCTGCAGACAGAGACAATTTGACTTCCTCTTTTCCTAATTGAATACCCTTTATTTCTTTCTCTTGCCTGATTACCCTGGCCAGAACTTCCAACACTATGTTGAATAGGAGTATTGAGAGAGGGCATCCTTGTCTTGTGCTGATTTTCAAAGGGAATGCTTCCAGTTTTTGCACATTCAGTATGTTATTGGCTATGGGTTTGTCATAAATAGCACTTAATATTTTGAGATACGTTCCATCAATACCAGTTTATTGAGAGTTTTTAGCATGAAGGGCTGTTGAATTTTGTCAAAGGCCTTTTCTGCATCTATTGAGATAATCATGTAGTTTTTGTCATTGATTACGTTTATGTGATGGATTACATTTATTGATTTGCATGTTGAACCAGCCTTGCATCCCAGTGATGAAGCCAACTTGATCATGATGGACAAGCTTTTTGATGTGCTGCTGGATTCAGTTTTCCAGTATTTTATTCAGGATTTCTGCATTGATGTTCATCAGGGATATTGGCCTAAAATTTTCTTTTTTGTTGTGTCCCTGCCAGGTTTTGGTATCAAGATGATCCTGGCCTCATAAAATGAGTTAGAGACGATTCTCTCTTTTTCTATTGTTTGGAATAGTTTCAGAAGGAATGGTACCAGCTCGTCTTTGTACCTCTGGTAGAATTTGGCTGTGAATCCGTCTGGTCCTGGACTTTTTTTGGTTGGTAGGCTATTAATTAATGCCTCAATTTCAGAACTTGTTATTTGTCTATTCAGGAATTTGACTTCTTCCTGGTTTAGTCTTGGGAGGGTGTATGTGTCCAGGAATTTATCCATTTCTTCTAGATTTTCTAGTTTATTTGCATAGAGGTGTTTCTTTATTAGTCTGCTAGTGGTCTATTTTGTTGATCTTTTCAAAAAACCAGCTCCTGGATTCATTGATTTTTTTGAAGAGTTTTTCCTGTCTCTATCTCCTTCAGTTCTGCTCTGATCTTATTTATGTCTTGTCTTCTGCTAGCTTTTGAATTTGTTTGCTCTTGCTTCTCTAGTTCTTTTAATTTTGATGTTAAGGTGTCAATTTTAGATCTTTCCTGCTTTCTCTTGTGGGCATTTAGTGCTATAAATTTCCCTCTACACACTGTTTTAAATGTGTCCCAGAGATTCTGGTACGTTGTGTCTTTGTTCCCATTGGTTTCAAAGAACATCTTTATTTCTGCCTTCATTTCGTTATTTACCCAGTAGTCATTCAGGAGCAGCTTGCTCAGTTTCCATGTAGTTGTGAGGTTTTGAGGAGTTTCTTAATCCTGCATTCTAATTTGATTGCATTGTGGTCTGAGAGACTGTTTGTTATGATTTCTGTTCTTTCGCATTTCCTGAGGAGTGCTTTACTTCCAATTATGTGGTCAGTTTTTGAATAAGTGCAATGTGGTGCTGAGAAGAAGGCATATTCTGTTGATTTGGGGTCGAGAGGTCTGTAGATGTCTATTAGGTCCACTTGGTCCAGAGCTGAGTTCAAGTCCTGGATATTCTTGTTAATCTTCTGTCTCAATGATCTAATATTGACAGTAGAGTGTTAAAGTCTCCCACTATTATTGTGTGGGAGTCTAAGTCTCTTTGCAGGTCTATAAGAACTTGCTTTATGAATCTGAGTGCTCCTGTATTGGGTGATTATATGTCTAGGATTGTTAGCTCTCCTTGTTGCATTGATCTCTTTACCATTATGTAATGCCCTTCTTTTCTCTTTTGATCTTTGTTGGCTTAAAGTCTGTTTTATCAGAAACTAGGATTGCAACCCCTGACTTTTGTTGCTTTCCACTTTCTTGGTAAGTGTTCCTCCATCCCTTTATTTTGAGCCTATATGTATGAGATAGGTCTCCTGAATACAGGACATTGATGGGTCTTGACTCTTTATCCAATTTGCCAGTCTGTGTCTTTTAATTGGGGGCATTTAGCTCATTTACATTTAAGGTTAATATTGTTATGTGTGAATTTGATCCTGTCATTATGATACTAGCTGGTTATTTTGCTCGTTAGTTGATGCAGTTTTTTCATAGTGTCAATGGTCTTTACAATTTGGTATGTTTTTGCAGTGGCTGGTAACAGTTGTTCCTTTCTGTGTTTAGTGCTTCCTTCAGGAGCTCTTGTAAGGCAGGCCTGGTGGTGAGAAAATCTTAAAGCATTTGCTTGTCGGTAAAGGATTTTATTCCTCCTTCACTTATGAAGCTTAGTTTGGCTGGATATGAAATTCTGGCTTGAAAATTCTTTTCTTTAGGAATGTTGAATATTGGCCCCTACTCTCTTCTGGCTTGTAGGGTTTCTGCCAAGAGATCAGCTGTTAGTCTGATGGGCTTCCCTTTGTGGATAACTCAAGCTTTCTCTCTGGCTGCCCTTAACATTTTTTCCGTCATTTCAACCTTGATGAGTCTGACGATTTTCTGTCTTGGGGTCACTCTTCTTGAGGAGTATCTTAGTGGTGTTCTCTGTATTTCCTGAATTTGAATGTTGGCCTGTCTTGCTAGGTTGGGGAAATTCTCCTGGATAATATCCTTAAGAGTGTTTTCCAACTTGGTTCCATTCTCCCCGTCACTTTCAGGTACACCAATCAAACGTAGATTAAGTCTTTTCACATAGTCCTCTATTTCTTGGAGGCTTTTTTCATTTCTTTTTACTCTTTTTTCTCTAATCTTGTCTTCTTGCTTTATTTCATTGAGTTGATCTTCAATCTCTGATATCCTTTCTTCTGCTTGATTGATTCAGCTATTGATACTTGTGTATGCTTCCTGAAGTTCTTGTGCTGGGTTTTTCAGCTCCATCAGGTCATTTTTGTTCTTCTCTAAACTGGTTATTCTAGTTAGCAATTCATCTAACCTTTTTTTTCCAGGTTCTTAGCTTCCTTGCATTGGGTTAGAACATGCTCCTTTAGCTCAGAGGAGTTTGTTATTATCCGCCTTCTGAAGCCTACTTCTGTCAATTTGTCAAACTCACGGTCTGTCCAGTTTTGTTCCCTTGCTGGCGGGGAGTTGTGATCCTTTGGAGGAGAAGAGGCATTCTGGCTTTTGGAGTTTTCAGCCTTTTTGCACTGGTTTCTCCCCATTTTTGTGGATTTATCTACCTTTGGCCTTTGATGTTGGTGATGTTGATACTATTCCTTTCTGTTTGTTAGTTTTCCTTCTAACAGTCAGGTCCCTCTGCTGCAGGTCTGCTGAAGTTTGCTGGAGGTCCACTCCAGACCCTGTTTGCCTGGGTATCACCAGTGGAGGTTCAGTTGGAAATGCATGAATCACCCGCCTTCTGCATTGATCTCACTGGGAGCTGCTGGCCGGAGCTGTTCCTATTCGGACATCTTGCCAGCTCTCCTGGAATACTTTTATGAATGGGTGTAGTCCTCTCTTCTCAAGGTCCCCAAATATCTTGAGGTTCCTGGGCCCATCAGAAAGTGACATTCTTTACTTCTTACCACAAGGACAGCAACTTTGTAAAGGACCCTTGTAGACAAGACACCAAGCCAGTCATTCTAAGGGGCTTTGTATTGGTGCTATAAAGTCAACCTCAATTCCTTAAAGTGGTCTGGTTGTATCTGCCATTCGAGTCAAAGCCTTGATAAAACAGTGTCTCCAATTGAATCCTGTTACCAAAAACAGATTCTTATTGAACTTATGCAAATAATTATATTGCTAAAATTTAAGAATGCTCATGAATGCCTTCTGAATTCTGGAGAAATCAGTTAGAGAGACAGATAAATGGCTCAAATTTTTGTTCACAATATAGTTTATCTAATGTATTGTAAGTTAAAAATAGCTGAAAAGAAAAAAAATTATTGACTTTGGAAAACAAAACATAAAGAGAATCAACAATGTTTCCAATGAAAGGGCCATGAATAGAATCTTTTCTGTCTTTTATAAGTTCAGTCCCATGTAACTAAATCTTGTTCTGCTTGATTTCAAATAGAAATTCTCATTCAGCTTTTTGTGTTTTGCTTGATTTCAATTAGAAATTCTCATTCAGCTTTTTAGAGTCCTGGAAGATTTTCCTAGTCCAGTGGTATGATCCCCAAAGTTACCAGAAACCGTATTTAAGAGAACTTGTCAGAGTCCTTTCCATTAAAAGTAATTTAGATGATAGCTGATTTGAAAGGCTTTTTTTTTTCTCTTTTTTTCTGAGACATGGTCTGGCTCTATCACTCAGGATGGAGCACAGTGGCATGACCTTGGTTCACCGCAATCTCTCCCACCCAAACTCAAGCCATCCTCCTACCTCAGCCTCCCAAGTAGTTGGGACCATAGGCATGCACCACCATGCCTGGCTAATTTTTGTATTTTTGTAGAGACAGGGTTTTACCATGTTGCCCAGGCTGCTCTCAAACTTCTGAGTTCAAGCAATTCACCCACCTCAGCCTTGCAAAGTGCTGGGATTCTTATATGGGTGAGCCACCGTGCCCTGCACCATGCCCAGAACCAAGCCCTGCACAGTGTCCAGCACCGCGCCCGGCCTATAAAGGGTTTCAGAGAAGAACTTTAAACAATCACCGTGGATGACAAAAACTTAGAATAGCCTTTGGTTAAAATCCGGTGGAAGTTCTCAACTGGCAAGAAAATTTAGTTATTTCTATTATATGTAGCATTTTAAGATAACAGCCAGAATCATGACTAATGGCAACACATCAGATCCATCAGACTTTCACAAATTTTATATAATCTTTAGAATATTTATATTAATAATATATCTATACACATACAACTTTAGAAAAGATATAACATCATCAAAATTATCACTGATACCATATTAGATTTTTATAATTTATATAACATTTAAAACATTTATATTAATAACATACCTATAAATGTAACCAAAAGAAGATTTAGGCCAGGCACAGTGGCTCATGCCTGTAATCCCAACACTTTGGGAGACCAAGTTGGACAGATTTTCTGAGGTCAGGGGCTTGAAACCAGCCTGGCCAATGTGGCGAAACCTTGTCTCTACTAAAAATACAAAATTAGCCGGGCATGGTGGCATGTGTCTGTAGTCCCAGCTACTTGGGAGGTTGAGGCAGGAGAATCGCTTGAACCTTGGGGCAGAGGTTGCAGTGAATCAAGATCATGCCACTGCACTCCAGCCTGGGTGACAAAGCAAGATTCTGTCTCACAGAAAAAAATATTTTTTATTTTATTATTTTTTTGAGACAGGGTCTCACCCTGTTGCCCAGGCTGGAGTGTAGTGGTACAATCATGGCTCACTGCAGCCTCAACCTCCCAGGCTCAGGTGATCCTCCACCTTAGCTTCCCAAGTAGCCAGGACTATGGGCATGTGCCACCACACCTACCTAGTTTTTGTGTTTTTAGTGGAGATGGGGTTTTGCCATTTTGCCCAGGCTGGACTTGAACTACTGGGTTCAAGTGATCCACCCACCTTGGCCTCCCAAAGTGCTGGAATTATAGGCATGAGCCGCTGCACAGAGCCACATGTCATTTTTAAATAACAGCCATTCATTTAAGTAGCATGACAACCAAAAGACATCAAAAGCGACATAGAAGATTACATGGATGTGAAAACTGAAAACCCTCAGTTTTCCCGAGTAATTAAAAAAACAATAAAGGCAACACATGGATTATTTTGATACAATCTAAAATCTTTATTAGAGGCCAGTCATTTAAAGGGTAAAAGCTCCTGTGGCATAATTGTGTCTTCTTATGGGAAGCTAATTTAAATCACTTGGAAGTCAAACCCGATGACAAGGAGACTTGAATTTAATTAGACATACAAAGAGTGTGTCCAGGGCCATGAGTGAGCATAATATTACAGAGGAATGTAAAGAGGAAAACCAGAGCATATAGCAGTGGGGATCCATAGCTCACAGTGATAGCATGGAAGTTTCCTGGTTACATGAAGTAATTAAGACATATTTAAAAGCCAAGAGTACAAAGTTAGACCTGATGAAAAAGCAGAAGGAGTTATCATCCCAGCCAAGCAGAAAAGCCAAACCTTCTCTCCCTTTTCAAGAAGGAACAGAAGACAATGATGTGATCTGTGACTCATGTGTAACATGAAAATACAGGAAAAGTTGAACTTCTGATATACAAATCTGAAAAGTTTTTATAGTAACAGATTTCAGGATTAAAAGTCAATATTTATTACCTCTTATTAAGAGCAAATAAATACTTTAAGAAAATCTTGTTGTTTTAACCAAAATTTTTAGTTTTGTATCACTATGTTTTTAATATTATAGCTAATTTAAATAAACTTTATAAACAATCTATTTGAGATCAATCAGTTTTGACCTCGAGGTAAGATTTACATAAACTTTTAATAACCTTGTATAATTTTTTCCATCTTTCCCAACTTTTTATACACATTTAGTTTTATCTATCTTTTTTATTCCTTCAATTTAAAATAATCCTTAAAAATCTCTAAGCGAATTTACTTTCTCTGAAACAAAAACCGGTATACATTTTGCATACAGAATTGTTTCTCTTGTATCTAGTAGTCTTAATAACATACATCTACCACGATATTAACACTTAGTAACCCTTATTTTAATAAAAAACCTAGGAAGCAAGAAATCTTGAATTGTCATATAGCAGTATCTTACAGATGAGAATGATTTCATAATTTAGAATTACGTGTTCCTAAAACATATTTATTTTTTAAGATGGAGTTTCGCTCTTGTTGCCCAGGCTGGAGTGCAATGGCGTGATCTCGGCTCACTGCAATCTCCGCTCCCCAGGTTCAAGCAATTCTCCAGCCTCAGCCTCCCGAGTAGCTGGGTTTACAGGAACCCATCACCACACCTGGCTAATTTTTTGTATTTTTTAGTAGAGATGGGGTTTCACCATGTTGGTCAGGCTGGTCTTGAGTTCCTGACCTCGGGTGAGCCACCCGCCTTGGCCTCCCAAAGGGCTGGGATTACAGGCGTGAGCCATCGCACCTGGGCTAAAACATAAGTTTTTAAATTGGAAATAACCCAGATATTTAATGAGTATCTATTATTTAATTTAACGTAATTAAAATTTCAAAAATAGGCTGGGCATGGTAGCTCATACCTGTAATCCCAACACCTTAGGAGGCCAAGGCAGGAGTATCATGAGACCAGCCTGAGCAAAATAGTGAGATGCTGACTCTACAAAAAAAATAAAAATTAGCTGAGCATGGTGGTGCGTGCCTGTAATTAACAGCTACTTGGGAGGCTGAGGTGGGAGGATCCCTTGAGCGCAGGAGGTCAAGGTTGCAGTGAGCTGTGACCATGTCACTGCACTTCAGCCTGGGTGACAGACAGAGACATTGTCTCAAAAAAATTTCAAAAATACATTAAGATGTCTTGTATAGACATTTATCCATTTACATTTACTTATTTTTAACAGTTTATCTAGAGTATTTGTGAGAACTGAGGTATTAGACAAAGCTAGTCATCATTTCTAGGTTATGTTCTTGTTAACCATCTTATAGCCTGTGAATATCAGGTGTTCACGTAAGTGAGGACTTCAAAGTTAAATACATGGGTATTTTACCAATAACTCAGAAAATTCCATTATTTTTGTTCAACAAACTGTATTAAATTGGTCTTATGTATTTAAAAAATCACATAAACAAATATTCTTTTTTCCTGTGTTTATAGCTTTATAACCTTCATGCCAAATCCTAGCACCTTAAAATATCTAGCAAATGTAAATATAAAACACCTTCAAAAATGTATGCTGACAATTCTGAAGACATTTCTATTTTTATTTTATCAATACTTTTTAAATTATTTGTATTTATAAAAGAACTCTTTTGTCTTGGCACAGTGGTTCATGCCTGTATCCCAGCACTTTGAGAGGCTGAGGCAAGAGGATCACTTGAGCTCAGGAGTTTGAGGCCAGCCTGGGCAACATAGTGAGACCCAATCTCTACTCAGAATAAGATAAAAAATTACCAGGCATGGTGGTGCATGCCTATTGTCCCAGCTACTAGAGAGGATGAGGCAGGAGGATTGCTTGAGCCTGGGAGGTTGAGGTGACAGTCAGCTATGATCCCACTACTGCACTCCAGCCTGGGGAACAGAATGAGGCCTTAGAGAGAGACCTTGTGTCAAAAAGAGAAAAAAATAAAGAATTGTTTCATTCTTTTGTTTTTCTTCAGCCAAGTAACCTTGAATTGGTAACACCACAGACAGTAAGTTTCATCTCAACACCAGTAGACAAGTCATCAGATTCAAAGTAGGCAGGGAAAAAAAAATAGGCAAAAGAGCTGAGATTTTTTCATTTTAGGGTTTTTAAAAATAGTAACTATTTGAGTTCTGAATTTTCTTTCATGTAATTTGGCCATCAGGTTTAAAGTGTGCACTATAGGCCAGGCGCAGTGGCTCGTGCCTGTAATCCCAACACTTTGGGAGGCTGAGGCAGGTGGATCACTTGAGGCCAGGAGTTCGAGACCAGCCTGGCCAACATGACAAAACCCCATCTCTACTGAAAATACAAAAATTAACTGGGTGTGGTGGTGTGCACCTGTAATCCCAGCTATTCAGGAGGCTGAGGCAGGAGAATTGCTCAAACCTGGGAGGTGGAGGTTGCAGTGAGCTGAGATTGTGCCACCGTACTCCAGCCTGGGCAACAGAGCAAGACTCTGTGTCAAAAAGAAAAAAAAAAGTATATATATATATATATATATATATATATATATATATATATATATATGGGCTGGGTGCAGTGGCTCACGTCTGTAATCCCAGCAGTTTGGGAGGCCAAGGCGGTTGGATCTCCTGAGATCAGGAGTTTGAGACCAGCCTGACCAACATAGTGAAACTTCATCTCTACTAAAACCACAAAAATTAGACGGGCGTGGTGGTGCACACCTGTAATCGCAGCTACTCAGGAGGCTGAGACAGGAGAATCACTTGAACCTGCGAAGTGGAGGTTGCAGTGAGCCAAGATCGCACCACTGCACTCCAGCCTGGGAAACAGAGCAAGACTCTGTCTCAAAAAAATGTGTGTGTGTGTGTGTGTGTGTGTGTTTGTGTGTGTGTGTGTGACTAGAATGGTCCATAATATATAGCCAGCTCGAGTCCCAGAAAACCTAGCAAGCTTAAGGTTAGAGCTTCTCATTTTGGCCTTTTCAACATTAAATCTCCTTTAGTAAGCCCTTCCCCTCTAGGGAGATACTTGCTGGAGCACTGCCTGAAGTTGATTTTCTGATGCCCTGTCGTTTCTGTTCTGAATGGTTTATTTCTCATTATAAGAGCTCAGCAAAGCAGGCAGAGTTAAAAAGCAGACATGAAGACTTTTTAAAATCGTGGACTTCATTCCTGCACTGAATCTCAGGTCCCCAGAAAGAGAGAAACACCATGGGACCACAGCAAAGGCAGAAGGAGGAGTGAGAGAGGGAGGTGGACAGAACAACAAAGAGGAGTTGGCTCTCAATTTTTCACATCTGCCATTTTCTTTAGGTTTTTCTAGTTTATGGAGTCTCTTTGTTCCAATTGAGCACACAGATAAACTAGAGGTCGCACAAGCCTTTTGCTGAGACCATCAAAGCCTTTAACCTCTGTTGAGCCAAATATTTTAGACCAAAAATACAGATAGACACACAAAAGCCAGAACCAGACCAGATTGAGTATCTCAGTGGCTGCAGCCTTTATTCCCTTTATTCTTTAGGATTAGAACTCAAACCAGATTCAGGGTTCTAACCCAACCAGGACCCCCCTGGGGTGAAACTGAAACCCCACAGTCTAGACAAGGTTGGGGGTCTTTTTTTATTTTTTTATTTTTATTTTTTTGAGACGGAGTTTCACTCTTGTTGCCCAGGCTGGAGTGCAGTGGTGCAATATCGCCTCACCGCAACCTCCACCTCTCGGGTTTAAGCACTTATCCTGCCTCAGCCTCCCAAGTAGCTGGGATTACAGGCATGTGCTACCATGCCTGGCTAAGTTTGTATTTTTAGTAGAGACGGGGTTTCTCCATGTTGGTCAGGCTGGTCTCAAACTCCCAACCTCAGGTGATCCACCCGTCTAAGCCCCCCAAAGTGTTGGGATTATAGGCATGAGCCACCGCACCTGGCCTGCTTGTTCTTTTCATTTCATCCTGATGTGCGAATACAGGAGAGTGGCTGAGTTGGTGTTCACTAACAAGCACGGAAGCTTTGTTACATTTACAGTGTCATTCTTGGCAAAACCTGAAGTTTTACCTGCCGGGTGCATGCCATTCTCCTGCCTCAGCCTCCTGAGTAGCTGGGACTATAGGCACCCGCCACCTTGCCCAGTTAATTTTTTGTATTTTTAGTAGAGATGGGGTTTCACCATGTTAGCCAGGATGGTCTCGATCTCCTGACCTTATGATCCACCCACCTTGGCCTCCCAGAGTGCTGGGATTACAGGTGTGAGCCACCGCGCCCAGCCAGAAGCTCTGTAATTTCAATGATGATTGTGCTTTTAATCTCTTTCTCGGCATCTGGCTCATGATAAAGTTTCAGGTGTCTTGATGGTATCTAAATCAGCTGTTGATTCGGTCCTGGAGAAACACAAGCATAACCTCAATGCCAAGTTATTATTTTACCTATTTCCCAACTTTTTGTTATTAGATCTCTCCACCAAACCAGTTGTTCTGCTTCTGTCTTTGCAGCTGTTTTCTGTAGATGCTGTTCAGCTGCTGATAACATCTGGCCTTTGGGCAGGCTCAAAAAATTGAAAGTTAATAATGCTAGATTCAATTGTGTATGGGCTGTCCCATAATCCCTCTGTCTCCCCCTTTTTTGTTTTTATTATTAGTTGTTCATCTGTATGAAATCATAACTGAGCATTTTCAATTAGCTGTGTGGAATGAACCATGTATGAAGAATCAGAAATCACATTAATAGGCATATCAAAAGCAGTCAATACCTCAATTACAGCTATAAACTCCACTTTTTGAGCTGAAGTATACGGTGTCTGGAAAACTTTACCTTTTGATCCAGAATAAGAAGCTTTACCATTACTAGACCCATCTGTGAAACAATGAAAATGCTTAGCAGGCTGCAGGTTGTTTACTGCAGGAATTGTAAATGCAAACTGTTCAGTCTTGCTCAGCTAAAAGGGTAGTAAAGAAACAGTCTTTTAAATCTATGACTATTAAAGGACAATTTTTTGGAATTATAGTAGGAGAAGGCAATCCTGGCTGTTACACTCCCATAGGTTGTATAACTGAATTGATGGCTCTTAAGTCAATTAACATTCTCCATTTACCTGATTTTTTTTTAATTACAAAAACTGGAGAATTCCAAGGGGAAAATGTTGGAGCTACGTGCCCATTTTCTAATTGTTCAGTAACTAATTTCTCTAAAGCCTCCAGTTTCTCTTTGCTTAGCAGCCATTATTCTATCCAAGTTGGCTTATCTGTTAACCATTTTAAAGGTATAGGTTCTGGAGGCTTAACAATGGCCACCATCAAAAGTGATATCCTAATCTTTGGCAGGAACTTTGTCTTTCCACTTGAAGCAGTTCTTTCAAACTTTGCAAATTTTTTTCTACTCCCAAACCAGGGACATGCCCCATTTTGTGCATCATATGTTGACTTTGAGGGCCGTATAATTGTTACGGAATGAGAGCTTGTGCTCCGCGTTGTTGTAATAAATCTCTCCCCTATAAATTTATAGGTACAGAGGTTATAATTCATTGAAAAGTCCCAGGTTGTCTGTCGGGCCCTTCACAATACAAAATATAGCTACTTTGATATATTTCTGGGGCTTTACCAACTTCGACTATGTTAAATTGAGTGGGTTGAATTGGCCACGTGGACGGCCAGTGCTGTAGAGAAATGATTGAAATGTCTGCTTCTACCAAAAAAATAGTATCTACCAAACCTTTAAAGTTCTTTCCCTGGATAGTTATTTCACAGGTAGGATGTTTATCAGTAATTGGATTTACCCAATAAGCTGCTTTCCCTTTTTTATTTGTGCTTCCAAATCCTCCTGTTCATTTAATTTCACTTTTTCCCATCCCCACATACAGCACAATCAGGAGCTGATTGTGCTATGCGCACTCCTGGCTCTGCTTTCCAGGGAACAGAAGTAGATATAACAATTTGAATTTCCTCATTGTAATCTGAATCAATGACTCCAGTGTGTATTTGTACCCCTTTTAAACTTAAACTAGACCTTCCTAAAAGTAATCCTATTGTCCCTGCTGGCAATGGTCCACAGACTGCTGTTGGGACCTTTTGCAGGGGTTCCCCAGGCAGAAGGCTCACAGCTTTTGTGCAACATAAATCTACTATGGCACTATGGGCTGTGGCGGGGGACAGACAATGTATGGGGGTGAGGGAATGGCCTGAGCTGGAAATGCCCTGGTTTAGAACAGGGCCTGGGATGGGCCCCTCAGGGAGTTTCCCGAAATCAGGTTCCCTTCTTTATCAAACTTAGAGTGACACTGATTAGCCCAATGTTTTCCTTTTTTACATTTTGGACATATTTCAGGATCAGCAGTTTTCTTTTTTCCCTTATCTGGTGGCCTGACTCACTGATTTTTTCTATATTCTTTTTAGTATGACCATGCTTCCCACAGTTAAAACTAGCTCCAGGAAATGGAGTATTTCCTTTATCCACTCTCAGTCCTGCCATCGCCTGTGCCAACAAAGTAGCTTTATGCAGATTACCTCTGATACCATCACAGGCCTTGAAATAATCAACTGAATGTGCTTTCCCTCTGATAGGTCACAGAGCAGCCTGGCAATCGGGATTAGCATTGTTGAAAGCTAATTACTGCAACACTATATCCTGAGCAGCCAAATCTGTGATCATCTTTTTAAGAGACTCATGTAACCAAGCTATAAAATGCACGTGTGGTTCTCTTGGTCCCTGTTTTATAGCACTAAAGGAAGGGTATTGTTCCCCACCTGAAGTGATTTTTTTCCCAAGCTCTAATGCACGTTCTTCTAAGCTGTTCTAGGGCATCATCCTGCCTGACCAGTTGTGCATCCAAACCAGCCCAGCCACCAACCCCCAAAAGTTGGTCTGCAGTTATATTAATTTGAGGTTAGGCCCAGGCATTGCAAGCAGCCTGAATGGAAGCTTCATCTGCCCACCAAGTTTTAAATTGTAAGAACAGAGCAGGAGTTAGACAAGCTCAAGTAAGAGCATCCCAGTCAGTAGGAATCATCCAACTGGAAACAGCAACATTCTTTAACAGTCCCATTACAAAAGGAGAACCTGGTCCATATTGATTTATGGCTTGTTTAAATTTTTTGAGTAATTTAAAAGGAAAAGGCTCAAATGTAGCTGTAATATTTCCCTGTTGATCTGGGGGTCTAACAGATCATTCTATTCTATTCCATTCTACTCTATTCTAATTCTATTCTATTCTATTCTATTCTATTCTATTCTATTCTATTCTATTCTATTCTATTCTATTCTATTCTATTCTATTCTAACAGGGAACAGCCAAGCCTCTAAATCCCACTCTTGTCTAGCTTGCTGAATTCCTGCCTGAATAGAACTAAGAGTGGTCGCTCAAGGCACTTCTTGAACAGTCACCAGGGCAACTACTTTTCACCCAGTGTCCTCCAGAAAAGAAATATCTGGAGGGTCATTTTCTTCAAAATAATAATGAGGGGGTACAGAAGGGTAGGGATGAACCTCTCCCTCCTTTGCTGCTTTAGCTTTAGGTGGCAAATAAACCTGGTCTGTAACCTCTACTGTTACTTTGTTATACTCTCCTTCCTCCTCATCATCAGTGTGAAAAAGTTCCAAGGTAGAATGAACCACAGCCCACACTTGTCCCATTGTTACTCTGATGCTTCTGAGCTCCCCTTCTTACTCACCATGGGGATTGCTTTAAGAGTACTTGGGTGTCCTCCAGCTAGTTCCACATTCTCCAACCATTGCTCTGGCGATCCTTCAAGCTGTATTCAAGCCCCCATGAATGGGCACCACTTGCCAAGACCAGGTTGGGGAGACTCTAACCCAGCAGCACTAGAGGAATTAAAGACACATACACAGAAATATAGAGGTGTGAAGTGGGAAATCAGGGGTCTCACAGCCTTCAGAGCTGAGAGCCCCAGAGATTTACCCACATATTTATTAACAGCAAGCCAGTCATTAGCACTGTTTCTATAGATATTCAATTAACTAAAAATAACCCTTATGGGAAACGAAGGGGTGGGCTGAATTAAAGGAATAGATTGGGCTAGTTAACTGCAGCAGGAGCATGTCCTTAAGGCACAGATCACTCATGCTATTGTTTGTGTCTTAAGAATGTCTTTAAGCGGTTTTCCACCCTGGGCGGGCCAGGTGTTCCTTGCCCTCCTTCCAGTAAACCCACAACCTTCCAGCGTGGGAGTTATGGCCATCATGAACATGACACAGTGCTGCAGAGATTTTGTTTATGGCCCGTGTTGGGGCCAGTTTATGGCCAGATTTGGAGGGGCTTGTTCCCAACAGTTCCTCAGGGTAAGCATCGCCTAACTCCTGTGGGGACCTTCTTTGGTGGCTCCCCAAGAAGTAAGGAGATGGGAATTGTGCTGTAGAGGTCTACAGCAGCACTGCTTGCTGAGGTGGGGGACAATTGTTGTACATTTGTAAGGGCAGTGGCTGTGATGGGTATGCCTCGGTTTGTTGAGGGGCTTGAGGCAGGCCCCCTTCCTATTTTCTGAAAGAGGTTGTCCATCTTTGCCAAATTTAGAATGACACGGACTTGCCTAGTGATTGCCTTTCTTACACAGGGACATACATTGGGACTTTTCTGTTGATTGATGGTAGTAGTTTTTGTCTTTTGAGTTCCTTTCTACATTCCTTTCTTGTGTCCAATTTGCCCACAATTAAGGCAAGAGCCTGAGAAATGAAGCACATTTTTTCTTACTCTTAATCTAGCCATAGCCTGAGCTAAAAGAGTAGCCTTATGTAAGTTACCTCCAATGCCATCACAAGCCTTAATATATTTCATTAAATGAGCCTTCTCTCTCAGGGGTCTAATAGCAGTTTGACACTCTGCATTAGCATTGTTGGTATGCAAGCAGCTGTATTACAACATCCTGAGCTGTTTTTATCATTTATGGCTTTATATACAGCCTCTTGGAGCCGAGCAATAAAATTAATATATGGTTCTTTAGGTCCTTGTCAGACAGAACTGAAATAAGGACACTTTCCCCTGTAACATTTATCCTTTTCTATGCCTGTAAGCACATGAAGCACAGCTGAACAATGGCAACATCTTCCATTACTGCTTGATTCTCTAAACAACCCCAGTTAGGGCCAACTCATATTAACTGATAAAAGAAAACAGGCACAAGTGGCTGCACTTGTGTGTTTTCTTTTGACTGAGTTTGAGCTTCATCAGCCTACCAAGTTTTAAACTGCAAGTACTGAGCTGGAGTGAGAACAGGTTTTGTCAAAGTATCCTAATTATATGGTATTAATCTATTATCAAGAGCCATTTTTAATAAAGCTTGCACAAAAAGAGAGTTCAGTCCATATTGACTAATGGCTTGCTTAAATTCTTTAGTACCTTAAAAGAAAAAGCAGCCTAATTAGCTATATTCTGTCCTACTTGCTGGATTATAGTAATGGGAAATTGCCATGCTTCAAGGTCTCCCTTGGCTTTAGCTTTTTGAATAGAATTTTGTATAGCACCACCAATTGCTCCAGGTTTTAATGTTGCAACTACAGGAGCAGTAAGTTTTTCAGCTAATTTATTTTCTCACCCATTTAGGGGAGAGAGAGGAGGTGGCCATTCACTTAATTCAGCAGGCGGAGCCAACGGGCTAGTAAAACATACTTTTTAAAGTTTTTCTTTCTTTTCTTTAATCTCCTCCGGTAGCTGTTCCTCACACTCAGAATTTGAAGTTAGTTTTTTACACTCATCCTCCTCTTCCTCATCTGAATCTGCCTCATGATCCGTTTGAAGTGGCTCAAGGGCTGCCTTTATTAGCGCCCACACTGACCATACAGAAACTGGAATTTCTGCTCCATCTTTATATGCCTTTTAAAAATCTCTTCCAATTCTCTCCCATTCATCCAACTTCATAGTCCTTTGTTCTGGAAACCATGGGCAAAACTGCTTTACTGTACTAAAGAGTGATAACAAATTCTAAGTACTAACTTTCACTCCCATCTTTGTAATAAATGCCTTAAGAAATTTAAACAAGTAGAATGTCTGCTTTCACTTTGTCTCATTGTTACCCTGGTTCTTCTGAGCACTCAGCTTTTCCGCCGAGCTTCTTTTAGATGTCCCCAGGTGTCTTTTGATGATGTGTCCTCTGCTTTCACATGCTCTAGCCTTCCTTCACCGGGGTCTTTGTTGCCCCATGTTGGGCACCCGGAATGTTGGGGTGATCAGACCCAACACTAGGTTGTGGGGGTGACAAAGTCCGGTAGAGTCAAAGGAATGAGAAAAAGACAGTTTGAGAGAGAAAGTGGGACCAGGGGACCATCACAAGTGTGGAGTCTGCGAAGTCCCCAAGCTCTGGGAGCCCATGCTATTTATTGGCGCTCAAACAAAGAAACAGGTGGTGAGGATGTGGAGGTTGAAAGGAAACGGTGTATCAAGTGAATGAGAAACATATGGCCCTGCCTCAGCTTCTCTCCCAACACTCAGCTTTTCTCCCAACACATTCCCCTTAAGAACAGGAATAAAATAGGGATGCCTGTTCTCACCACTCCTGTTCAACAAGTCCTAGCCAGAGCAATCAGGCAAGAGAAAGAGATAAAAGGCATCCAAATAGGAAATGAAATCAAATTATCTCTCTTCACTGATGATATGATTCTACACCTAGAAAACCATAAAGACTGTGCCAAAAGGCTCCTAGAACTGATAAACAACTTCAGCAAAGTTTCAGGATTAAAAAAAATCAACATACAAAAAGAAGTAGCATTTCCATACAGCAAAAATGTTTAAACTGAGAGGTAAATCAAGAATGCAATCCTGTTTACAATAGCAACCCCCAAAATAGAATAAAATAAAATAAAATAAAATAAAGCAAGAATATGTCTAACCAAGGAGGTAAAGGATATCTAAGAGGAGAACTACAAAACACTGCAGAAAGAAATCATAGATGACAAAACAAATGGAAAACCATTCCACGCTTACGGATTAGAAAGATCAATATTGTTAAAATGGCTTATACTGCCAAAAGCAATCTACACATTCAACACTATTCCTATCAAACAACCAATGTCATTTTTTACAGAATTAGAAAAAAACTATTCTAAATTTCATATGGATTTTTAAAGAGCCCAGACAACCAAAGGAAACCTAAGCAAAAAAAAAACAAAGCTGGAGACATCACATTACTTGACTTCATACTATACTCTAAGGCCACAGTAGACAAAGTAGCATGGTACTGATATGAAAACAGACACAAAGACCAATGAAACAGAATAGAGAACCCCAAAATAAACACATGCACCTACAGCCATCAGCTTTCCCAGGGTAACACAAAGAGAGCCAAGCGGCACCTGCACATTACACTGTGGGAGAAAAACCCAAGCTCAAGAAACCCCAACTTGTATTATGGGAAGTTCACTTGGCTGTACCCTTCCCCAGAGGGAGAAATTATCTGCATTATACTAGACAGTAAATAAACTTTTCCTTTGTCCAGAAGGAGGTACTAGTTTTCTATTCCAAGGCTGTTTTCCATACAAACATGCTTGAAAACAATCATTTGGAACAAGATAGTCAGCATCCATACTTGCAAAATGTGCAGAAGTTAAAGAGACCCAAAAATTGTTTATCTACCAATTTCTATTTTTTTAAAATCATATTGTCCCCATATAATATGCTTTCAATATGTGATCATATTCTGAAATTGTCTTAGCATTTACCCCCACTTCTGAGTCCAGAAGGATACAATAAATTTAATTTAATTTAGTAACACTTCAAATAGTAGTGATTGTAATAGCAGAGCTAGTTTGTAGCATAAAGAAAAAATAATAATATTATTAGGTGACACAAATAATACTAGTCATCATTTGTAAGTGTCATGGTAAGTACAGTGATTATTTTCTTTTCTTCTGACTCTTTTTTATTTTATTTTATTTTATTTTCCATAGGTTATTGGGGTACGGTGGTATTTGGTTTCATGAGTAAGTTCTTTAGTGGTGATTTGTGAGATTTTGGTGCATCCACCACCCTAGCAGTGTACACTGCACCCTATTTGTAATCTTTTATCCCTCACCCCCCTCCCTATTAAATAATAGACAAAAAATAATGGGTTTAGAATAAATGAGTTCAAATAAATTGTCAAACCTATGTGGGAAAAGTGGAATCGGTTTCTGAGAAAAAGCAAAAACTCAACAGAAATGCTGATAAAGCATCATCCCTTCACGGCTAGAGCTGCCAGGACACCAGAACACCAAAATCAGCTAGGGAAATTTTGTAGAAGTCCTACATGTACTAATTGTTCTGTGAATACACAGAGATATAATTATAAATGTTACCTGCATGTAGAGTAAAGATGAGAAGGCATTGGTCATGGTGGCAGCTACTCAGGAGTTACAAAGCAGACGTGGTTCCAGGACAGTATATGTCAGGGTAGAGCTGTCCTTGGAGGCTATTAGGAGCTGGTCATGGCACAGACATTGTAAGTCAGATGGTCTCATTACTTTCAATGACAAAACCAAAATTACTTTTGCATCAGCCTAATACAACGGCCTGGCAAGAGCACAGAAAAAGTCCCTGTGCTGTTATGTGGGGACTTCTGATGCAGCACAATTCCTTCATCCCCTTCTCCAAAACCCCCTCTTCCAATTCCACTGAAGAGAAAATCTGATGGAAGTCCTGTGTAAGCAGGCTCAGATATATCTACCACTATAGATAGTAGAGGTGATTCACAAATCCAAGCCTATCAAATACATCATAAATAAGTTACACATTTAATTTTTTTTTTGAAATTAGGGATCATGATATGAAAGTTATCAGAATCAAAACTGTCACTAATGTTTAAAAAGAAAAGAAAAAACCTGCACAAATAGATTCAGAGAAGGCCTTAAGAGAGGGTTCTCATGCTTCTAGGCCTGATAACAAAAACTATCACAAAATACCACAAAAACGACAACCTTGCACACAGGCCATAGCAACCTTACACAAAATATACTTCTGTGAGGACATCTATCCAGCAACTGCCTGCCCAACCTTCAACTGACATCGACCTTGTTGTTTATCTTTATAGTCAAAGACAACTGTATCAAAATAATTATATAAGCCTCTTCATTTTTCCTTTATTTATTTTTTTCTACTCCCCCATACTTCCAGGTTGATCGTTTTTCTTTTAAAGAACTTGTCTTCCTTTACCATTTGAATCTACATAGTTTACTTTGTCATGCATATTCCCATTGAAATGCCCTCCTCCCTAAGATGTGTCTTTTTCCTTTAAAGAGCCTTTCTCTGTTTGTTATTTAGGTTTACAATGAGAAGGGGTCTAAAGTATTTTTGTAAAATTTTTACTGTCTTTCTAGGAAAAAATCACTGACTTACAGTATTTATATTGACTTATTTACATTCCTGGGGATGAGGAATTAAAGATTTCACAGATTTTCTTATTGAGAAGATCCAAGTTTTCATGTGAGCAAAACCCAATATGTAAATTGATATGTAAATTATGCTGCAGATAATATAGTCAAATGTTTACTTGTATTTAATTTGTTACACATGAATATTGCATATGTAAGATAATATACTAAGAAATTATCACATTTAATGAAATGCTTTAATCAAATTCCTGATTGAATTTTTGATATCAATATCTTTTTCATTGTTTAATCCATCTTTAGAGTGAACAGGGCTGTCTAGGCCAAAGTCCTCACTTCTATCTAAATTGTCTGAGTTACAGAACTTTTTGAATTTATTATGTTGTCACAGGAAGTTTCCTATTGCTTGTTTAAAGGAGTCTCTCTCAATATGATGCAGAATCCAAAAGCACTGAAGGGCATACAGCCTGAGTTTCTGTTACTGAAGCCAAAGGTTGCCAATTTCTTGTAGATCCTGCTACAGTTAAACTTCATTTACGTAATCATTAAAGCTGCATTTATTCCCTCACTTGAAATTTTGATTTCACACTATTAAGACTAATCCTCTAAGTCTTTGCTAAGTTATGTTCCTCCTTTTCTTGTAGCTTGACTCTGATGATCTCTATATGCAACATCAATTGACATAAATTAAAGTACATTCAGGGCAAGAGTTTCCTTAAATATTACTTTGCTATTCAAAATAATCACAAAAGCACTCATCGTAGGAAAACTTGTGAGGATTCAAATATAGGGAAATACTTTTTCTTTGTAAGGCATAATTCTGTAAAGAAATTCACCTTAATTTGAATATATATGGGAAAATATCCTTGTTCACTAATAGTCTATGTTCACTCTGTTTTCTTCCCTCATAGACCAGCCAGTTCACTATTATTCTCCAAATGATGTGTGCCTCTCTAGAGTCCAGACTATCTGCGTACCTAATTTTTCCCACAAATTACTGTTTTAAATTGCACTGAATTCAATTTAAGGGGATGTCATTTATAAACAGTGCAAATATATACTGCATGAGGGATCTTAGAAATCATATGCACGGTTTGATCCATAAGCTCATATGAGCGTGCAATGTCAACTTTTTTCATGTTTTTTTAAAATCCACTTAAATTCTATTTTAAGCCACCATCTGTCTGTGCTGTTAGGGCAGTTAGCCTTAAATCATTTTAAGATGCTCCGTTCTAAGTACTGTGATAGTGATAGAGATGTCACCAGTCAGGAGTCCTAGGAAGCTGACTCCGAGATGGAGATTTGCATGCAAGGAAGTTGAAATGGATATTCCCAACACCTGTGGGAGAGTGAAAGCAATAGGATTGGGCAGAGCAGGAGTCGGCTGGAATGCAATCACTATCATGGCCGCAGCCCACTCTACAGGGATCTTGGTGAGTTTACCTAACGACCTCAAATTGGAGCACGCAAGCCAGGCCATTATATTTCTGTACCAAGCAGTTCTCGGATGTGGGATGCCTTGAGAAGGCACATGAACTTGGATGAAGGAACTTTACTGTGCTGTGAGTATTGTTGCCAGGAGTCAGCTGTCAACACTCCTAGGAGACGGGGAATTATGCTTTAGTCACTGAGGTGGCATCTAGTGCCAGACCACACCCTTGTTAAACAGAGCCAGAATGTGGAGGATGGATGGTGGGTTTAACATTTGGGGCTTGACGTCTTGTCCCCACAAGCTGCTGCTGGCCTCTTCCTTGTCCATTTCTGTGTGGCCTGTTTAGGCCCACTGGCTTCCTGCTGCTTCTTTACCAGTTTGGAATGCAAAAATCTACTTGTAATTTGGCCCATGGTCTCTTCTGCTTAGACATATCCTTGTAGCTATTTTTTTTTAAAGATGACTATGCCTTCTAGAATATTTCTAAGAAACTGCTCACCACTGCTCACCAAGAGGCCTTTGCTTTTTCCTCTTAACCATGGGAAAGGAATGTAGGGGTGTAGGGAGTGGATATTTTCTAACCTGGAAAAAACTCATTTTACCATACATATTTTTGTTAGCGAATTCCTTCTTTGCACTTACTCCACAGTCTTTCCAAATTCTCCCAAATCCTCAAGCTTTTAAAAACAAAAGACAGAAATGATAGCAGGTTATTATTTTTTTTCCACCAAACCTTTTCTTTCTATTCCTTCACATCAGTGAGCTTAGAGTAACTACTCCTGGAACTGGGAAAGGGACTTGGGAAAAGAAAAAAAAGGCTCTCAAAGTTTAACATCACAAAACATTATAGTCACTGCTATTTTATTATTTATTTATTTGTTTGTTTGTTTGTTTTTGAGATGGTGTCCTGTTCTGCCACCAGGCTGGAGTGCAGTGGTGCCATCTCGGCTCACTGTAACCTCCGCATCTTGGGTTCAAGCGATTCTCCTGCCTCACCCTCCTGAGTAGCTGGGACTACAGGCCTGTGCCACCACACCCAGCTAATTTTTGTATTTTTAGTAGAGATGGGGATTCACCGTGTTAGCCAGGATGATCTCTATCTCCTGACCTTGTGATCCGCCCGCCTCGGACTCCCAAAGTGCTGGGATTACAGGCGTGAGCCACTGCGCGCGGCCTTCCTTTGTAATTTTTACATCATATATCCCCTGTGTTAGACCAAAAGCTTGTAAAAGACAGAAGACATACACCATTTATAGTTCAATTAGAGATGTTTACTGATAAAACTGATTCTTCGATCTGAGGATGGCATTTGTAGTTACAGTAATGTAGATGACAATCTAAGTTATGTTCAATAAACTGTGTCACTGATATCTCAATCTACAGCTAACTTTAATTTTTGAAAAGCAGAGGAGTGGGTTGTATAGGTTTAGAAATACATCCATTAAGCTAGTTAAGTGATGTAGATTCAAACCTGCAACTCACTGGAATATTTACCAAATTAACTATTCATTATCTAAAGGAGCCATATAAACAAGGTACTTTTTAAAATTCAAAATTATGTAAGGTTTTATTTCCTTTTTATACTGTTATGAATTGGATTGTAGAGGTTATAAGGTAAAATTACTTTTACGGTAAAACATACAACACATTGTCACAAGAGGGCAGCCTTTGAACATGAATTGCTTCTCAGGCATTCCTTGAAATTTTGAGACAGTTACTTTAATTCACACAACTAACTAATAAAACAGAGGATCTAAGAAGATACTTTGACTTATGCATATTGTTACTTTTTTATTACTGCTAGTGGAAGATGTAATCTATAAGGAAGGCAAGGGCTGAATTTGTTTTATGTAAAAAGACAAATTTCTTTGGGTTGTAGCTTTCAAACATCAAGATAGTAGGTCGATGTCTAAATGAGTGTATCAAATTTCTCACACTAGCACATGTAAATCCACCTCTTATCTACCCAAAATTCTAACCAAGCAAAGGCAAGTTGGAAGAACCAGACAAATGTAAGTCCCTAGGATGCATAAATGCCACTGGATTTTATGTTTTTAATTTTCAACCTCCCAGGTTTCACTAAGAGACATGCTATTTGGAGAGGCTGCTCAAGTGTAATTGTATGATGTCTCTGTGTACGGTTGGTCTGGACCTCTCTCTGTCCAATGGTTGCCCTCAACTGATTAGAGCCACCTCTCTAAAGATCACGCTTATGTCCCTGGAGCAGTCCACAGCACTATCAATGTGTGACCTCCACCTTGTTCCAATTAAGATTTCTGTACTTACTGAATTGGAAAACATACAGGTGTTTTTTGCCTGGTCACTTGTGGTTTTACAACACTCCCTCGCTTCCCCACCACTGCCCCAGGTGATTTTGATGCCAGCCAAAATGTGAGAACTACTGGCAGCTGCTGGCAGACAGCAACAAAGGCCCAAAACCTCTGTGTGATTTCAAGACCCGTATCTTGTTTTCAGCTGTATTTCCTTCTTCTCACAGCTGAGCCCCCTCCTCCTCCCTCACCACCTGTAGGCTATGCTTTCCAGCCTGTGTCCAGGATTAGTCCTGGGGTAAGGCACGTGGGGTTTAAGGCGCTCTCTCTTCAGTCTTATTTCTGCACCATCTCTGACAGATATATTCTAGTTGTAATCATGGGGCTACCTCCTTTTATTTCCAGTCCCATGCTCATTTTCTCTATCACATTCTACCTTGTAATAACCTAAATCTTCTGGTGGGCAAGCTTCTTCCTCAAACAAATTTGTGTTTATGAGTTCCTGGCTTTGGGGATCCAGGTATTGCTACTGCCTTGAATGAGGAGACTGCGTCCTTCTGTCTGGATTTCTTGAGTTTCTGGATCGTAAACCGTATTAGGGCCCATTTTTCCTAGAATTGGAGCCTCTACTTTGTTCTTGCTACTTTAGTTCACCCAGAAAACATGAACTCTGCCTGAATTTCAAAGTGTTGGCTAGTTTAAATATCCTTTTGTGAGACTTTTGTCTTTCTGCGGGGTGATTTTTTCATCTTACATACCATTGCTAATCCTTTTATCTTGAATGTAATTGAAATAGTTTTAATCTGTGTTACCAGCAACAAGAACCCCTTTTATGAGATGAAGAAGGCAGGTCAGTCTCATAACATGTGTCCCCCTCCTTGTGTTGAATTTATGTCAGAGGCAGGCTCTTTCCTGTTTGATGTCTCTCACCAAATTCCAGTGTTTATGTCCTAGGAGGTGCCCAATAAATTCTAGAGTTGATACAAGCTGTAATTTTAGAGAAATTAAATTAAGTTGCTTAATTTAATTTAATTTAAGCAACTTTTGCTTAAATTAAGCAACTTAATTTCTCTAAAATTAAGCCCAAAGCAAGTAGAATTAGATTATATACAACCTAATCAACCTTTTTCTTTTTTTTTTTTTCCTGAGGATGACCAAGATTTGGGCTTCATTGACAATAGTTGTCCCCTAAATATTTATACTCAAAATCTAGGATCACCAGTACAATGTTGAATAGAGGTGATGAACACACACATCCTTTTCTTGTCCTAATCTATGTGGTTTAAACATTTACGCTTTCACCCTTAAATGTAATATTGTTTATATGTTATGTTGTGGATGCTTTCCATCCCTTTGAAAAAATTTCTTTTTTTAGCTTGCTGAGAGTTTTTTTTTTTTTTAATCAGCAATAGATATTTCTCCAAAGAATATATCCAAATGACCAACAGGTACCTGGAAAAAATGCTTAACATCACTAATCATCAGGGAAATGCAAATCAAAACCACAAAGAGATATTGCCTCAAACCTGTTAGAATGGTCTTAGAAAAAGATAACTAGTGTTAACAATGGGGAGAAATTGGAACACTTGTGCAGTGTTTCTGGGAATGTAAAACTGTGCAGCCTCTATGGAAAACAGTATGGTGGTTCCTCAAAAAAATTAAGAAAATAGAACTGCCATATGATCTAGCAATCTCACTTCAGGTTATTTATCTGAAAGAATTGAAATTGGGATGATTCTCAGGCTCATTGTAGCATTATTTACACTAATCAAAATGTGGAAATAAGTTTAATGTCTATTGGCAGATGAATAGATAAAGATAATGTGGTATATTCATACAACGGAATATTATTCAGCTTTAAAACAAGAAAGCCCGGCAATATGCAACATGGATGAACCTAGAGGACAGTAATGCTAAGTAAAGTAAATCAGTCACAGAAGGACAAGCCATATGATTCCACTTGTATAAAGTATCTAAGATAGCCAAATTCATTAGAATCACAGATTAGAATGGTGATAGCTCTTTAAGTTGAAATCAATTTTGCATTCCTGTGTTTTGTAGTTTTGGTGTCAGGATTCTGACTCATAAAACAAGTTTGGAATTTCCCCCTTCTTTATTTCTTAAATAATTTAAAATTTTTTTTTTAAACATTTGAAAGAATTCACCAGCAAAACTCTTTGGATCTGGAGTTTGCTTATTTTTTTATTTTCTTTAGTTTTATGTTTATGTGCAGGTATTTGACAATTAATTTAATTACTTTAATAAATGTCAATTACTTCAAAAGTTCCATTTAATCTTGTGAATTTTTTTATGTTTTTTTTTTCAAGGAATTCACCCTTTCATCCAAGTAATGAAAATTGGTATAAAATGTTTCACAATATTCCATTATCTAGTTAATGTCTCTTGTGTCTACAAATGTACAATCTCATTAATCCCTGATATTTGTAATTTGAGTTTTCTTTCTTTCTCACAGAACTAACTTTTGGCCATGTTAACTTTCTCCTGTGTCTGTTTTCTGTCTCATTGATTTCTAATTTCTGTTTTATTTCCTTTCTTCTACTTGTTTTGGACTTAATTTGCTCTCTTGTTTTAGATTTTCTTTTTAAGGTAGAAAATTAGTTCACTTGTCAAGATTTTAGAATAAGCATTTATACAAAAAATTTACTTTGGGTCTGCTTAACTTTATCCCACACATTTTGATATAGTATATTTTTATTTCTCTTCAGTTCAATGTATTTTAAGGTGTTTCTTATGATTTCTTCCTTGAGCTAAAGAGCATTTTAAGGTGTATTTAAATCCTCCAATAGTGTGGACTTTCCTGGATAGCTTGTTTTTACCCATTTCAACTCATTTTCATTATGGTCAGAAAGCATACTTACTATGATTACAGTGTTTTGAAACTTCTTGAGAGATATTTTGTGGTCTATAGTCTACTGATAAATGTTTCATGTGTAGCATAATAGAACATATATTCTATCGTGTTGGTCAATATCGATTAGGTCAAGCTGTTGTCAAAATTATTTTATCTTAACTTTCTTTAATTATTCTATCAGTTAGCAATATAGCATTATGTCTTCATAATTACTTGACATTTTATCATTATGAAATAGCTTTCTGTTGTAATATTGCTTGTTTGGAGGTCTACGTTTTCTTATATTAACATAGCCACATAAGATTTCTTGTGCTTGTTGTTTCCATGGTATACTTGGAAATTATTTTACTCTCAACTTATCTATACCATAATATTTGGCATGCATCTCTTATAGGTACTTTTATTATCCAGTTGGACAATCTGGTGTTTTATTTGGAGTATTTAAATTACATTTGAAATAATTATTGATAAGGTTTGATTTAAGCCTACTATTTTGCTTTTTTTTTTTTTTTTTTTTAATTGAGACGGAGTCTTGCTCTGTCGCCCAGGCTGGAGTGCAGTGGCGCGATCTCGGCTCACTGCAAGCTCCGCCTCCCGGGTTCCCGCCATTCTCCTGCCTCAGCCTCATAAGTAGCTGGGACCACAGGCGCTGCCACCACGCCCGGCTAATTTTTTGTATTTTTAGTAGAGACGGGGTTTCACCGTGTTAGCCAGGATGGTCTCGATCTCCTGACCTTGTGATCCACCCGCCTCGGCCTCCCCAAGTGCTGGGATTACAGGCGTGAGCCACTGCACCCGGCCTATTTTGCTCTTATGTTCTATTTGTTCCATCATTTTTTGCTCCTCTGTTCTTTCTTTCATGCCTTTTTATATCAACTGAACAACACTCAGTGTTCCATTTTAATTCCTTTATTGGCATTTTAGAAGAATATCTTCATATAATGTGGTGGTTCTCTAGGGATTATAATAAGCATCCTGGGCCTATCACACTCCACTTAGTGTGTTAATAGTCAACGTTTTCATGTAACATGAAGAAATGTTGCAGCAAAATTGTTGTGTTTAGTCTTCTGTCAGAGCTATTAACTTAGAATATTTTACTCCACATACATTATCAATAGTACACTTAATTTTTTATTTAAACCATCAGTTGTTATAAAACTAAAAGAAAAAAGCCTTAGTTTTTCATGTTTATGCACTTGGCATTCCTAGAGCTTCTCCTTGCTTCCTGTAGGTCCTAATTTCCATCTGTTGTTATCTTTCTTTAGCCTAAAACATTTCCGTTTGCATTTCTTGTATTTAGGTCTGCTAATGACAAATATTCGAAGCTTTCTTTTATCTGAATAAATCTTTATTTTCTCGACAATGACTTTTTCTAGTTATAGAATTTGGAGTTGACAGGTTTTTTTTTATTTTGAAGATGTAGTTTCATTGCTTTTTAAACTGTCATTTCTGATGACAGGTCATCTATTTGTTTCCATGTATGTAAATTATTTTCTCCCTCCCTTTAGCTACTTTCAAGATTTACTCTTTTTTAGCCCAGTGGTTTGACTATGGTATGTCTACATTTGGTTCTCTTTATTTTTATTCTGTTCTTTGAGTTTCTTAAACCTGTAAGTTGATATATGCTGACAGTTAGGAAAACTTTTTGTCTTTACTTTTTCAAATAGCTTTTTCTGTCTCCTTTTGTTCTTCTCTACTCTTTCTAGGACTCCAATTATATTAGTTCTAGACTGGCCCTATTTTTATTATTTTTCTTCCTCTGTATTTTTAACTGTATTGGGAAATTGTTCTTGATCTGTTTTTAAGTGCACTGATAGTTTTTTCTGCCATCTTTAATTTACTGGTATATGCATACAATGACATTTTTATATAAGATATTCTGTCTCTCAGTTCTAAAATTTGTCCTATTATTTGTTTATCACTTTTACTTCTCTGTTGAGATTCTCCATATATTCCCTCTTATGATCATCTATTCCTTAAATCCTTGAATATGCTTATAATAGCTTATTTTACATTTCTTATCTTCTAATCCCAGCATGTGGACCATTTCAATGTCTTAATCCATTGTTTACTTTTTTTCTTATGCGTCATATTTTCCTGGTTCTATGTCTAGGCAGGTTAAATTATATGTTAGATTATGTGGATGATATTTTGTAGAGATAGGTTCTTTTATTTTCCTTTGAAGACTGACTCTTTTCTAACATTAGTCTTCTTTCTGTAGTCAAACACCAAACTTTCACTCCTGAGCTATGTGCAATGGTTGAAATCTCTGCTCTGTACTAGCAATTTAGCTGTTGTTTTCTGCTGGATTCTATGGAGTCTCTTTTTATGAATGTGAAATGTAGCAGCCATCATATATCTGAATGAAGTTTAAGTGCTGATTTTAGATTTTTACTCTGTGACATTCTCCTCTGTGACTTTCAGTTGTGTGAGATTTCCTCCCATGTCACACAGATTTCCCAGTTCTTCTTTTCTGTCAGCCTGGAACTCTGTGCTCTTATCCTCAAGCTAGTAAAACTCATCGCTTTACTCGTAGACATCTAATTTTGCACAGACCAGGGAGTGTCATCAGGTGTGAAGTTGCATTGATGCAAATTTAAATCATTGCAATTTTCTTTATTCAATGGTCAAATACTTCATCAGTGGTTGAATATTCTGGTATTTCTGCCTGTTTTCTGTTTCTCATTACCATCAAATGTGCATTTAATTTTTTTTAGAGTTTATAGTTTTTTTCCCTGCATTTGAGTTAGACATGAGCTACCACCACATTTTGTAATTCAAACTTTTTGTCTAACAGTGTTTTAAAAAACTCTTTATTTGGAGGGAATTCTCAAATTTCTAAATACTCTACAAACATTAGGATCAGGGCTCACATTCCCAGTTTCCCTTGTAGCCAGATGTGCATATGAAACATGGCCTCAGCTAATTAAGCATACCCACATATTTGAAAGTAAGAAAAGTGTTAAGAGGAACTGTAGATGTCATTTTAGTTGATGCAAGGGTGGAAAAAAAAATAACCAACTTTCACTGGTGAACTTTGTCTTCAATCATTGTTTTCCTGAGGGTAAGTGGCTAATTTTCTGGCCTAGAGGTGGAATTGGTGTGTTGGTAACAATTGATTTGATGATAACCTGCTTTTGTCTTTTTAAAAATTGCTAATCCACTGTTGTCTCTGGTCCTGTTTTATACTTATGCAGTGTATAATTTCTCGTGCAAAATTTGGTTGTTTCTCAGCTTAAACTGGATTTTGATGAGCAGTTTTCACCTTCAAATGAAAGAAATGGCTTTGGTTGATGTTAGACAAAAATAACAAGAGGGAATTAAAGAAATATATTTGTCATCTTGTAACATTACATAAATGAAACTTTGAAAATTCAACAATTCTGCTTCATAAAAAAATAGAAAGTTTCTACTGTTTTTCATTATTTTCAAAGCTATATCATTAAATGACATTTCTGCCTCATAGAAGATTTTTAGAACTATGTAATAACATACTGACCATTAGGAGAGAAATGAATAAAGACGGACAGAAGTAAGCACTGTGTGGTAACGTAGATGGTGCACAGTTGTGTGCATGGAGCCCTAATACATTTGACCATGGAATTTATACAATAAATGTTAGTTTCCTGTGAACCTGCTAATTAATATGACTTTCGCAGACATTTCATTAACCTAAACAGTTTAGGTTTCCTGTAGATAGACTGCATGTATTCTCATCTTTAACCTTTCCATAATGTTCCCTAATTACAGATGTCATTGGTTCTTAATAGCAAAAGAACAGCAGTAGCTTATAAAGTTATATTATTTGTTTTTTACTAATATGTGAAGTGATTTTGTCTTTCATTTCACCTCTAGAGCTAATTATGTATTCTAGGTTAACAAAAATTCCAGATTATACCATCATTAATTTAAACTTTACAATGAACTCATTATTTCCATTTATTACTAGCCTGCATTATAGCAATATTTAGCTAATGAATTCTCAAAATATTTCTTGAAAGGTGAAAGAGTACCTCAAGTAAAAGGTGTAATTAATTTATTTATCAGAATTTTAAATTAAGTGTTCTGTTTAATCTGAAAGGGGTACCAATGAAGTTAGGGCGTAAGGACCCTGTGGTTAATAAAATGGCAAGAATTAAAAAGGATTATTACATTTTTTCCTCATACTATGATGGCTATAATTTTTTAAAACAGTAGAAATGTTTAATTTTTAAAGGCTGCTAGTGTCTATTTTATTGAAAGATGTGAGCTCTTCAGTTCAACTTGTTGTTTGAAATTTGAACAGCTTTTTCTTGCTCTTGTTCAATACAGTTATTAAACAGTCCAGGCAGGCCTCCGGAGTTACATATATGCATGTGGCTCTATGTGTATATATACATAGAAATACAAATAGCATATAATCAATTGACATAAGACGTTTGCTTTTGATGAAAATTCTTCTAAAAGTGAATATAAATTAATAGCATATGGAGCCTACAAAAATTGTCTAATAGGCAAGTAGGCAAAGATAATCTGTGAACAAAAAGTTTGCTGAAACACACTTTTTTTTACATGTAATAACTTTATACTGAAGGGTTTCCAGAAATATATAATGTTATAGGGCACTTATCCCAAGACACACGAAGGAGACAAGGGATACAGCTAGGATGGAAGTGAAAATAAAAGACAAATAGAGATAGATACTTAAGTGGAAATGAAACACCGCATGTTCTCACTCATAGGTGGGAATTGAACAATGAGAACACATGGACACAGGAAGGGGAACATCACACACTGGGGACTGTTGTGGGGTGGGGGGAGGGGGGAGGGATAGCATTAGGAGATATACCTAATGCCAAATGACGAGTTAATGGGTGCAGCACACCAACATGGCGCATGTATACATATGTAACTAAACTGCACGTTGTGCACATGTACCCTAAAACTTAAAGTATAAAAAGAAAATCATCAAACAGGTGGTAATTTCAAAACATGGCTTTTCCAGGCAGCAAATTTTCTGAATGTATCGCAAAAGAAGATAAATCATGTGTCTATGTAGATCATGCCAATGAAATAATAAAGGTTACTTATTAGAATATTGAAAGTGGTTGATAATAAATAAATTATTTATATTTATGGTAAAAGCAATAAACTTGATTTTTAGTGGGTTCAATGACTTCTGGAAAATATCCTCTCACAGATTTTCTCAGAGTGTCTAGTTGGCAAAAGCACAGCTCCAAATAGCTATTTCCGTCAACATCTACAGAACATTTACAGTTTGATTTCCGAAAGTTTCCATTTCTACTGATCTTACAAATTTGTAAAATGAATGCCCAGCACGACAAAATATTAAGTGATAAAATTAATTGGATCCTACAAGTGAAAATCTAGGCAAGGAAAATCTTCTTCCTTCTTAATGAATGATTTTTACGTCTCTTCATTCATGTCCTTCTAGGTAGAGCAACACTCTGGAGAACTTCCTTTGAGGCATTTCACCACCACAGTAAGTGTGATGCATGACTAATTAGTCCACCCACAGGGGGCTGGTGAAATTAAATTGGAAGTTGTTTCCTAACTGGCATATCTTGGACTAAAATTAATCTAATAACAGCTTTCATAAGAGAGCATAAGCTTAAAAGACAACATTTTTCATTCAACTTTACCAAACAAAGTGCAAATTTAGGTCTCCAGTTGCAAAGTTTGGTTGTGTGTGGATTGTACAGTGAAGGTACCAGTGGACAACAGTTGCTCCTCAAGCAAGTTTATACAAAAGCTTTGGGAGAAGTCCAACTCTAGATAAAATTCTAACGTATTTCATGCTTGTGTTCAGAGTTTCTTTTTCTCTCTCCAAGGTAACCCACATATCGAAAGACATATGGGTTGTGGGTAGAACTTCCTAAAATTGCTGGTGAGAAGTGTGCCATGCATAAACATACTTCACTAGCTTGAATTTTCTATTAGTCTCACAGGCAACAATTACAATCCTGTATGTTTTTCTATCTCCACACACTCCTGTACATAGAAAGACCAAGTAACATCCCTGGTTAAGATATGTACAGGTTACAAGACATGTCTAAACATATTCACCAAGAGGTTTATTATTTTCACAGTGGCATTCACTAAATCAGTTGTCAGTGTAGCAGTACTCAAGGAATAAGCGGGGTCTTTACTTTATCGAAGTTTGGAGTCCACTCCAAGTTAGATCACTGAAACACATAACTATAGATAAGGTCACTCAAAAGCACAAATCCAGGTTATAAATATTCAGTAGTAATTTATCTGCATTTAGCAATTTGAATGCTGGGAAGTGTAGCCCAGAAAATCAATCGACATGGAACTATTAAAGAGGCATGTATGGCACCTGTACTTTGAATCTCTTCAGACTCAGGTTAAACAGGAGACACAGTAGCTCATGTATACTGCAATAACCCTTCCTCATTGCCTTTTTATCTATGAACCTGCCCTTTTCAGTGTTATCTAGATGCCTGAAGGTATGAATACCCTTGATCTTGGTAAAAAATGGTACCACCAGTTAGCAAAATCTCACTGATCAGTGTCTATGTTACCTCACTGAGTTAGCCTTTTGTGTTGTCATGGCCCAGGATAACAATGTTGACACAGTCCAAACCAGTAGTTGGAAAGTTAATGTTGGATGCATCTTTGACAATTGATGGAATGACCTGAACTCAAATGTGAGGCAGTGGAGACTCAAGAATGCTATGCGGGCAGTTAGTGATCTGTGGAGATACTAAATGAAATATATGGAAGGACTTGTAATCTTGCAACTATGCTTTTATGTGTTTTTTGACATAAACAGTTTCTATTTATGATGGAGCTGCAGAGTCCATTTCCCATGAAGTTCCCACAGTGTTAACTAATACAGTCATGTGTCACTTAATGACAGGGGTATGTCTGAGAAATGCATTCCTCGACAATTTTATTATTGTATGAACATGGCAGAGTTTACTTACACAAACCTAAATGCTATAGCTGATTACATACCTAGGTTATGTGGTATAGCCTATTCCTCCTAGGCTACAAACCTGTGCAGCATGTTACTGTACTGAATACTGTAGGCAGTTGTAACACAACAGTTAAGTATATCTATGCTTACTTATATCTATACAGTAAGTGTATCTATACATGTCTAAACATACAAGAGGTACAGTAAAAATAGAGTTATGATTTTATTGCACCAGTGTCATATATGTGCACCATCCTTGACCAAAATGTTATGTGATGCATGATTGTAACAAAAGAATTAATTAAAGATAATATTGAAGTGCCTATTGAGATTTCAATGAAGAAAGGAATATTTGTAAATTCTGATTACCTTAAGTGAGAACTGACTTTCTTCCTGTTTCCATGGCTGTTCTTGTGAAAGAGGATAGCTTTCCAAAGACCTGAAATCTCTGACAAATCTTGCAATTCTCTATTGCCTGCGTTATGAAGGTCACCTGGTATCAAATGAGGCAAAATGGTAGATTATAAAGACCTGTACTTTCTTGTCAGTTCCTAAACATAGCAAGCATTGGTCTGTCTTGAACACTTCTGCAGTTATAAACTAGCCTTGGGTCATGATTTTCTGCCTTTTTATCATAGACAAGATTTAATTTAGGAGATGTGCATTTAATGTGTAATGTGAATAGTAAGTGCCACTTATGAAGCCCTATTTTCTTCCAGCCATTTTAATTGTCAAATCTGTCCAGTCAAGATGCATTGTTAGAGGCTTCACTGACAACACCGTCTGTATGTGTGTCTGTATGTGTGTGTGTGTGTGTATACATACATATGATTGAGCAGGATTTAATGTAAGTCAAAACAGTCTCAAATTTCTTAGGACAATACAGCTTCCTTGGCCATTCCCTTGGAGCTCCGGGTTGAGGAGCTGGTGATGTGTATTTCTTTTGCATGTTCTCCACATTATCCCTATGCAGGCCTTCCATGGGCTTGGTTTTGGAACCAGTGATGAGGAATATCATTAGAATTGTTGTGCTCAAAAAGATTCCTCCATTCTTCTGTACAAGCAACGGCAATTTTCCCAGACCAATATTTCTTCTTCTGAAATGGTAAATTTTGAATATTAACTGGTTACTATAATCCCATAAAATAACAAAGTTTGAGTCCTATGAACTGTGTTTTAGGCTAAAGTTGTGTTTTATGCTAAATCATCATTTACTCCTTGTATGATTTTTTTTTTTTTTTTTTGAGACAGAGTCTCACACGGTTACCCAGGCTGGAGTACAGTGGTGCAATTTTGGCTTACTGCAAGCTCCGCCTCCCAGGTTCACACCATTCTCCTGCCTCAGCCTCCTGAGTAGCTGGGACTACAGGTGCCTGCCACCATGCCCGGCTAATTGTTTTTTAAGATTAAGGGCAAAATCAAAGGTGCTCCCCTATATTACATTCATAAATAAGGATGATTAAAGCAAGCTATTTATTTATTAGAAACACATACTCCAAATTTAGCGTCTAAGACATGACAACCTTTCAAGAGACATCAATTTACTTTTTAGTGTCTATAGCTATCTTTGTATTCATGTTATTGGTGTCCATAGTATTTCATTAGATGTTCTGGGTAAATTGATAAATGAAAATAATGTATATGATAAGGAGAACAACCTAGGCCTCCTGGAGGGCCCCTTACAACTCAGCTGGTGTTAGCAGAAATGCCGGGTGCAATGGTGAGAAACAACCTTTCAAAAGTGTTGAGCAGTTTTTCAGGTAGAGGAATATGTATGCCAATCCAGGCAGCAAGATAAGTGGAGGTCAGTTAAAAGATCAGGCTGTGATTACACGTTATTTTTTAGGTTTCTACTGAGAGGAAATATAACACTCAGTTATTTTCTCCGTATATCTCTGGTTATTTTGTCACAACCTTTTATGTAAGCTGCTACCAAACGCTGGGTTATCCAAGATCTGTGGGTCGTATTCAATATTTGCTTTTCCCTCAACTACTAACACATTTGATTCCCTTTGTAACTTTCTCCCCTATTTCTCCTTTCAACCTGTTTTCTCAAACCTCAGTGAGTTAATGAGCCTCCCTGTATACTCTCATACCCTGTTTCATCTCTAAGCTCCCTTGACCTGAAGAGATTTCCTTTTCCTACTAGTATAGTCATCTCATTCCCTAATTTATTTCTTCTTATTTCTCTCTATATTTTTTATTCTTTTAGGCACAGCTCATGCCTCATGACTTTCAAAAAGTTTTTCTTCTGATATTCCCAGCTTGAATTAGGTATATCCTAATCAGTTTCCTTAGACTTACCACTCTGCATATTATTTGCTTGCAATCTGTCTTAGGCTGGGAATTAGCTGCTTGTAGGCAGGGGCTAGAATTTATTTACTCTTATGTCCATAATGCCTGACAGAAGACCTATTCTCACACACAAATTGTAAGGCCATAATTCCTGAGAACATATGTATATTGTAGTGACTCATAAAGGCTTGAAATAAATTTTTAAAATGATGAATTGGGAAGTCCATGAACTTGATATCTCGATGTAGAAGAAAAGCAAGGGCAGATGAAGAAGTTATACAGGATACTTGAAATACCAGAAGAATATAGTCAGAGAGCAATAAATTAATCCTGGATTTTTAGATGTGAAGAAGTTCTGAGAAATATTTGAAGACGTGGCTCTAGGAATCAGTACATAACAGAGACCAGTAGCCAGAGTCAGAGCTTTTCAGAGTGAAGAAATTGCATTGCAGGGGGAAGGGCTGTTGTATACTAAACAGAAATTGTCATTAAATGGAAGACTAAGCAAGAGGCTGATGATCCGTGGATGAGAGACACAAAAAGGTGTGGAGATAGACGTAGATGCCATAATGTACAAAGAAGATATTTTTGTGCCAGGAAGAAAGAATAGGTCCAGAATGTAATAAAAGATAAATCGTTAACTATGTTGTAATGTGGTCTGAGAACTTACTGAAGGCATAGCCATTGATATTAACTTCCACTTTGCTTCCAGACAAAAGATTTTATTTTATTTTATTTTATTAATTTATTTTTTTAATGTATGGGTTTTTTTTTATTATACTTTAAGTTTTAGGGTACATGTGCACAATGTGCAGGTTAGTTACATATGTATACATGTGCCATGCTGGTGTGCTGCACCCATTAACTCGTCATTTAGCATTAGGTATATCTCCTAATGCTATCCCTCCCCCCACCCCCCACCCCACAAGAGTCCCCAGAGCGTGATGTTCCCCTTCCTGTGTCCATGTGTTCTCATTGTTCAATTCGCACCTATGAGTGGGAATATGCGGTGTTTGGTTTTCTGTTCTTGTGATAGTTTACTGAGAATGATGATTTCCAATTTCATCCATGTCCCTACAAAGGACATGAACTCATCATTTTTTATGGCTGCATAGTATTCCACGGTGCATATGTGCCACATTTTCTTAATCCAGTCTATCATTGTTGGACATTTGGGTTGGTTCCAAGTCTTTGTTATTGTGAATAGAGCTGCAATAAACATACATGTGCATGTGTCTTTATAGCAGCATGATTTATAGTCCTTTGGGTATATACCCAGTAATGGGATGGCTGGGTGAAATGGTATTTCTAGTTCTAGATCCCTGAGGAATCGCCACACTGACTTCCACAATGGTTGAACTAGTTTACAGTCCCACCAACAGTGTAAAAGTGTTCCTATTTCTCCACATCCTCCCCAGCACCTGTTGTTTCCTGAGTTTTGAATGATTGCCATTCAAACTGGTGTGAGATGGTATCTCATTGTGGTTTTGATTTGCATTTCTCTGATGGCCAGTGATGGTGAGCATTTTTTCATGTGTTTTTTGGCTGCATAAATGTCTTCTTTTGAGAAGTGTCTGTTCATGTCTTTCACCCAATTTTGATGGGGTTGTTTGTTTTTTTCTTGTAAATTTGTTTGAGTTCATTGTAGATTCTGGATATTAGCCCTTTGTCAGATGAGTAGGTTGCGAAAATTTTCTCCCATTTTGTAGGTTGCCTGTTCACTCTGATGGTAGTTTCTTTTGCTGTGCAGAAGCTCTTTAGTTTAATTAGATCCCATTTGTCAATTTTGGCTTTTGTTGCCATTGCTTTTGGTGTTTTAGACATGAAGTCCTTGCCCATGCCTATGTCCTGAATGGTAATGCCTAGGGTTTCTTCTAGAGTTTTTATGGTTTTTGGTCTAACGTTTTAGTCTTTAATCCACCTTGAATTAATTTTCATATAAGGTGTAAGGAAGGGATCCAGTTTCAGCTTTCTACATATGGCTAGCCAGTTTTCCCAGCACCATTTATTAAATAGGGAATCGTTTCCCCATTGCTTGTTTTTCTCAGGTTTTTCAAAGATCAGATAGTTGTAGATATGTGGCGTTATTTCTGAGGGCTCTGTTCTGTTCCATTGGTCTATATTTCTGTTTTGGTACCAGTACCATGCTGTTTTTGTTACTGTAGCCTTGTAGTATAGTTTGAAGTCAGGTAGCGTGATGCCTCCAGCTCTGTTCTTTTGGCTTAGGATTGACGTGGTGATGCGGGCCCTTTTTTGGTTCCATACGAACTTTAAAGTAGTTTTTTTCCAATTCTGTGAAGAAAGTCATTGGTAGCTTGATGGGGATGACATTGAATCTATAAATTACCTTGGGCAGTATGGCCATTTTCACGATATTGATTCTTCTTACCCATGAGCATGGAATGTTCTTCCATTTCTTTGTGTCCTCTTTTATTTCACTGAGCAGTGCTTTGTAGTTCTCCTTGAAGAGGTCCTTCAGATCCCTTGTAAGTTGGATTCCTAGGTATTTTATTCTCTTTGAAGCAATTGTGAATGGGAGTTCACTCATGATTTGGCTCTCTGTCTGTCTGTTATTGGTGTATAAGAATGCTTGTAATTTTTGTACATTGATTTTATATCCTGAGACTTTGCTGAAGTTGCTTATCAGCCTAAGGAGATTTTGGGCTGAGATGATGGGGTTTTCTAGATATACAATCGTGTCATCTGCAAACAGGGATAATTTGAATTCCTCTTTTCCTAATTGAATACCCTTTATTTCCTTCTCCTGCCTAATTGCCCTGGCCAGAATTTCCAACACTATGTTGAATAGGAGTGGTGAGAGAGGGCATCCCTGTCTTGTGTCAGTTTTCAAAGGGAATGCTTCCAGTTTTTGCCCATTCAGTATGATATTGGCTGTGGGTTTGTCATAGATAGCTCTTATTATTTTGAGATACGTCCCATCGATACCTAATTTATTGAGAGTTTTTAGCATGAAGAGTTGTTGAATTTTGTCAAAGGCCTTTTCTGCATCTATTGAGATAATCATGTGGTTTTTGTCTTTGGTTCTGTTTATATGCTGGATTACATTTATTGATTTTCATATGTCGAACCAGCTTTGCATCCCAGGGATGAAGCCCACTTGATCATGGTGGATAAGCTTTTTGATGTGCTGCTGGATTCGGTTTGCCAGTATTTTATTGAGGATTTTTGCATCAATGTTCATCAAGGATATTGGTCTAAAATTCTCTTTTTTGGTTGTGTCTCTGCCCGGCTTTGGTATCAGGATGATGCTGGCCTCATAAAATGAGTTAGGGAGGATTCCCTCTTTTTCCGTTGATTGGAATACTTTCAGAAGGAATGGTACCAGTTCCTCCTTGTACCTCTGGTAGAATTCAGCTGTGAATCCATCTGGTCCTGGACACTTTTTGGTTGGTAAGCCATTGATTATTGCCACAATTTCAGAACCTGTTATTGTTCTGTTCAGAGATTCAACTTCTTCCTGGTTTAGTCTTGGGAGGGTGTATGTGTCGAGGAATTTATCCATTTCTTCTAGATTTTCTAGTTTATTTGTGTAGAGGTGTCTGTAGTATTCTCTGATGGTAGTTTGTATTTCTGTGGGATCTGTGGTGATATCCCCTTTATCATTTTTTATTGCATCTATTTCATTCTTCTCTCTTTTCCTCTTTATTAGTCTTGCTAGCGGTCTATCAATTTTGTTGATCCTTTCAAAAAACCAGCTCCTGGATTCATTAATTTTTTGAAGGGTTTTTTGTGTCTCTATTTCCTTCAGTTCTGCTCTGATTTTAGTTATTTCTTGCCTTCTGCTAGCTTTTGAATGTGTTTGCTCTTCCTTTTCTAGTTCTTTTAATTGTGATGTTAGGGTGTCAATTTTGGATCTTTCCTCCTTTCTCCTGTGGGCATTTAGTGCTATAAATTTCCCTCTACACACTGCTTTGAATGTGTCCCAGAGATTCCTCTATGTTGTATCTTTGTTCTCGTTGGTTTCAAAGAACATCTTTATTTCTGCCTTCGTTTCGTTATGTACCCAGTAGTCATTCAGGAGCAGGTTGTTCAGTTTCTATGTAGTTGAGCGGTTTTGAGTGAGTTTCTTAATCCTGAGTTCTAGTTTGATTGCACTGTGGTCTGAGAGTTTGTTATAATTTCTGTTCTTTTACATTTGTTGAGGAGAGCTTTACTTCCAACTATGTGGTCAATTTTGGAATAGGTGTGGTGTGGTGCTGAAAAAAATGTATATTCTGTTGATTTGGGGTGGAGAGTTCTGTAGATGTCTATTAGGTCCGCTTGGTGCAGAGCTGAGTTCAATTCCTGGGTATCCTTGTTAACTTTCTGTCTTGTTCATCTGTCTAATGTTGACAGTGGGGTGTTAAAGTCTCCCCTTATTATTGTGTAGGAGTCTAAGTCTCTTTGTAGGTCATCAGCACTTACTTTATGAATCTGGGTCCTCCTGTATTGGGTGAATATATATTCAGGATAGTTAGTTCATGTTGAATTGATCCCTTTACCATTATGTAATGGCCTTCTTTGTCTCTTTTGATCTTTGTTGGTTTAAAGTCTGTTTTATCAGAGGCTAGGATTGCAACCCCTGCCTTTTTTTGTTTTCCATTTGCTTGGTAGATCTTCCTCCATCCTTTTATTTTGAGCCTATGTGTGTCTCTGCACGTGAGATGTGTTTCCTGAATACAGCACACTGATGGGTCTTGACTCTTTATCCAATTTGCCAGTCTGTGTCTTTTAATTGGAGCATTTAGTCCATTTACATTTAAAGTTAATATTGTTATGTGTGAATTTGATGCTGTCATTATGATGTTAGCTGGTTATTTTGCTCATTAGTTGATGCAGTTTCTTCCTAGCTTGGATGGTCTTTACAATTTGGCATGATTTTGCAGTGGCTGGTACCAGTTGTTCCTTTCCATGTTTAGTGCTTCCTTCAGGAGCTTTTTAGGCAGGCCTGGTGGTGACAAAATCTCTCAGCATTTGCTTGTCTGTTAAGGATTTTATTTATCCTTCACTTATGAAGCTTAGTTTGGCTGGATATGAAATTCTGGGTTGAAAATTCTTTTATTTAAGAATATTGAATATTGGTCCCACTCTCTTCTGGCTTGTAGAGTTTCTGCTGAGAGATACGCTGTTAGTCTTATGGGCTTCCCTTTGTGGGTAACCTGACCTTTCTCTCTGGCTGCACTTAACATTTTTTCCTTCATTTCAACTGTGATGAATCTGACAATTATGTGTCTTGCAGTTGCTCTTCTCAAGGAGTATCTTTGTGGCATTGTCTGTATTTCCTGAATTTGAATGTTGGCCTGCCTTGCTAGATTGGGGAAGTTCTCCTGGATAATATCCTGCAGAGTGTTTTCCAACTTGGTTCCATTCTCCTTGTAACTTTCAGGTACACCAATCAGATGTAGATTTGGTCTTTTCACACAGTCCCATATTTCTTGGAGGCTTTGTTCATTTCTTTTTATTCTTTTTTCTCTAAACTTCCCTTCTCACTTCATTTCATTCATTTCATCTTCTATCACTGATACCCTTTCTTCCAGTTGATCACATCAGCTCCTGAGCCTTCTGCATTCTTCACATATTTCTGAAGCCTTGGCTTTCAGCTCCATCAGGTCCTTTAAGCACTTCTCTTTATTGGTTATTCTAGTTATGCATTGGTCTAAATTTTTTTCAAAGTTTTTAACTTCTTTGCCTTTGGTTTGAATTTCCTCCTGTAACTCGGAGTAGTTTGATCTTCTGAAGCCTTCTTCTGTCAACTCATCAAAGTCATTCTCCATCCAGCTTTGTTCTGTTGCTGGTGAGGAGCTGCATTCCTTTGGAGGAGGAGAGGCGCTCTGATTTTTAGAGTTTCCAGTTTTTCTGCTCTGTTTTTTCCCCATCTTTGTGGTTTTATCTACTTTTGGTCTTTGATGATGGTGATGTACAGATGGGTTTTTGGTGTCGACGTCCTTTCTGTTTGTTAGTTTTCCTTCTAACAGACAGGACCCTCAGCTGCAGGTCTGTTGGAGTTTGCTAGAGGTCCACTCCAGACCCTGTTTGCCTGGGTACCAGCAGTGGTCGCTGCAGAACAGCAGTTTTTCATGAACCGTGATTGCTGCTGTCTGATCATTCCTCTGGAAGTTTTGTCTCAGAGGAGTACCCGGCCATGTGAGGTGTCAGTCTGCCCCTACTGGGGGGTGTCTCCCAGTTAGGCTGCTCGGGGGTCAGGGGTCAGGGACCCACTTGAGGAGGCAGTCTGCCCATTCTCAGATCTCCAGCTGCGTGCTGGGAGAACCACTGCTGTCTTCAAAGCTGTCAGACAGGTACATTTGAGTCTGCAGAGGTTACTGCTGTGTTTTTGTTTGTCTGTGCCCTGCCCCCAGAGGTGGAGCCTACAGAGGCAGGCAGGCCTCCTTGAGCTGTGGTGGGCTCCACCCAGTTTGAGATTCCTGGCTGCTTTTTTTACCTAAGCAAGCCTGGGCAACGGTGGGCACCCCTCCTCCAGCCTCGCTGCTGCCTTGCAGTTTGATCCCAGACTGCTGTGCTAGCAATCAGCGAGACTCTGTGGGTGTATGACCCTCTGAGCCATGTGCGGGATATAATCTCCTGGTGCGCCGATTTTTAAGCCCATTGGAAAAGCACAGTATTCAGGTGGGAGTGGCCCAGTTTTCCAGGTGCTGCCTTTCACCCTTTTCTTTGACTAGGAAAGAGAACTCCCTGACCCCTTACGCTTCCCGAGTGAGGCAGTGCCTTGCCCTGCTTCGGCTCACACACGGTGTGCTGCACCCACTGACCTGCGCCCACTGTCTGGCACTCCCTAGTGAGATGAACCCAGTACCTCAGATGGAAATGCAGAAATCACCCGTCTTCTGCATCGCTGATGCTGGGAGCTGTAGACTGGAGCTGTTCCTATTCGGCCATCTTGGCTCCCCCTCGAAAAGACTTTAAATATCTTAAAATTTGCATTTGATATTGTATGATTCATCAAGACAGAAAGTAAAGCTGTAGTTGCCCTGGGAGGGCGGGGAATGGGGAGTCACTGTTTAATGGGTACAGGATTTCCATTTTACAAGACAAAAAGAATTATGGAGATGGGTCGTGATGATGCTTGCACAACATTGTGAATACATTTAATAACACTGAATTGTATACTTAACAGTGGTTAAGATGCAAATTGTTGAGTGTATTTTGCCACAATTAAAAAATGGAAAACAATAGTATTTGAAGATATAGCCCATTTCATCTGGTAGCTAGCTGTATGTGTCTGCTCAGCTGTGGATAGATATTTATGCTGTCTCTGAACTGTAGGTTACTGGTATTCTCTAAGGTATAGGAAAATTGATCTTATGTGGCTAACTGAGGTGGATATAGTTGTATCAGTCAGACAGTAGTGATATAATCATGATAGTTTACATTTAACAGAATTTACTTGTGTTATACTTTAGAAAGCACTTCATAGATATTATTACTTAATACCATTTTCCCCTTACCATATTTGTCTCTCCTTTCTCTGCTGACTTCAGAAAATGTCTGTTCTACACTACTCAATTCATCTCCTTATCTGTGTCAAAATTTTAAGTCTCAGAGTCTCCAAAAAAATTCCAGATAATCTCATCAGCTTTTGGTCATTGATTAATCGATGCCCTTAGAGGCTTTCCCTTCCCTTTCTCAATTTAACATAGCTTCCAAATACACTTGCCAGTAAAACAGAGTTGTTTATATGGTTTTGTATTTCTTCCTGTTGAATTATGAACATTTTTTCATATTGACATTGATTTCCATCTGGCCATGAAATACTCGAGGTGAAGAAAATGAAACAAAATGGTTAATATTTATCAAGAGCCAGGTACTGTTTTAAGTTTCCTAGAAGCATAAACTAGTGTGATGCTCACCAGCTCATATGAGAGGCAAAAATGGATGAAACTATAAAACCAAGTCACAGAGTTAAGGGAAATTTCCCAAGATCACACAGCCACTAAGGATATGAACTAGATTTTGACTTCAGGCTATTTACCCCAGAGCCTGTGCTTTCAACCATCATTTGTACTGCTTCCCTAAATTATACTTGACTAGACTGTGACATCAAATTTCACCTATGACACTGATTATCTGGGGAACTCTGCAACTTATTCTGAATATGACTCAGTTTCTTTTCTGTACAGAGATAAAGTCAGTATATACCTCATAGATTCGTTATAAGGATTATAAGAAATGACACGTGAGAAGGCTTTAAAAGGACTTGGAAAGCAATAAGCTTTTTTGTTTTCAGTCATTTTTCAATAGGTTATCAGTGTCATGAATGGTTCATGATAAATGACTTTGGGCTCAGTGAGTAACTGAAATGTTGTTGCTTAATAGTGTGTTTAATATTAATATAATAGTAATAAATGTTGTTATTGTTGAGTAATAGTTATTTTTCTTTTCACTGCTTTTCTTTCCCAGTGTTTTAGTCAGAGACTTAAGCCTCCTCAAGTGTGTACACATTTCTTAAATTTGTTGAAAAGTACCAAATTTAAGATATCTTGCATTTTTCTCTTCCTTAGTAAACACTAAATTCCATCACGCAGCAGAAAAAGGGCTCTGTTATTGTTGGTACAATGGTTTAATATTCACTTTTATTCCCTGTGTGGTAGTTCTGATTTAATTGCTATTTAGAATAAAACTTGTTCTTATTGCTTTCATAATTATAAAATAGTTATAATTGCTTTCATAATTATAAAATTTGTGTTTTAATGCCTTCTACACATATACTGTGCTTTTCTTTATTTCCTTATATCTTTTACTGTTTCATAATCCTGGTATTTGAAATCTCATTAAGTGTTATTTGGGGATTTGCTGGGAATGTCATCTACATAGTAATGTCTCAAGTTTGTAGCATCTTTAAAACATAATAGGAGATGGAATTCACAGCAGAGTAATAAGCCTCCTGCTTTAGACAATGTATTTGTGATTGGTATGACTTTGTTCCCAGAGGCAGTTAGCAACACAATATTATGGCTATGAGTACAAGGAAAACAAACAAATTCTTTAAAATCTCCTTTAAAAAAACAGTGCCCGAGCCTAACCAGTATCATGCATGGAATCCATTTCCACCTCTTCATATGGAAGCAGCTCTGGGTGGACATCTAGAAAGTTGGATAACTATTTATCACATATGGTCTGCAAAGGGAGAGATTTATAAGAAAGTGTTAAATTTAATCCATAGGAAAGCAAAATCAAAAATCAATGAATTTTCCATTTGTAGTTTTCTCTAGGGGCTCTACTCTCAAGATGGCTTAAATGCATTAGAATTCAATGACTAGGCACAAGTGTTTGTTAGTGACATCAAAGCAAGGTAAACATTCCTGCTCTATGAGTCCAAGCACAGGGACACTTGGTTTTCTTTGGAAGGATATCATAAAGGCAATGTTTATGAGTAATCTCCCATTGTCTTTTCTTCTGTAGAATTCAATGGTATGTACTATAATTTAGAAACAAAAACTACTTAAAGACCACTTGCTAAGTTTCATGTATTTCAAATTCTCAGATCCTGAGTGTTTAAATATGCCTATATTTCTTCATGAAAAAAAAATAATCTTTGCCAAGTTAGAAAAAGAAAAAGTCATATTCCCATTTTTAACTAAATGTAGTCAGAAATTTGGACAGTTTTTAGCCTTCAATACATTATGTAATTTGGGTAATAGGCTGAATAAAAGTAAGGAACTTCAGTTAAATTCAGAGAGAAACTAGTAATTGTTTCTAAGACTCAAATGTATAGAACGGATCTCTGATAATAAGGATAAGACCCTCAAAGGTGACCCAAAATGGGTAATTGTGGGATTCTTTTGGGAGGAATCATCATAGACTCTTACTGCTATAAATACAGTCAAATGTCAGATAAATATACTCCACTGAAATGTTTTCTAGGAATGATGTTGGAACCAATGTTGGTAATTTTGAAAGTCATGGAGACGATTTCAGATGATAGAAGTTGGGCAACTATCCCAGGTTTAATAAATAAGCAGATGGTGAGTTCCAAAATTGCTGTATCAATGAATCTTATATTGATCCTGAGCACAATTTCAGGAAGGTCCATTAAATGGGTCTTTTGAGAGCACTTAGGATAAAAGGCTGGCAGCAGGGATTCACTAAGAGCAATGGTGCCGAGCTTGCCTCTTTGACATTGTTATCTGACTGATAAAGGTAGGCTATAGCGGGACACAATACAGATATTTCCAGGGTAAAGCTGTTGAGCTGCTGTAATTTTCCTTGCCTCTTTGCTATCTTCTCCTATAGTCAACTCCTGAGGAAAGGATAGTTGACTTTTAATCTAGAAATGTATGTTAATTAGCAAAAACAAACAAATGAAACCATAAACTGTCCTTTAGGCTTCTCTCTGCTCAGTTATTAGATCATATGAATGTGCCCTTAGGAAACACAGAAGGCCCACACTATTATAGAGACAAATTTCTTACATTCTCTGCTGTTTAATGCTCTTCAAAAGACTTACATACTTCAGCAATTTGATTGCCAACTACTTGAACACAGGGACCAAAGTATTTATTAAAAATTTTGCATATTATTAGGGCATTAACTTTTAAGTATTCGATTGTTAAGACAATGCATATTATTATAAACCATAGAAGGCATACTTATTACCTCCTTAAGAACCAGTCTCTATTTCTCTGGTTCATAGAACTCCCAGGTCATAGAGGGATTGGACATTTGTGTCTTCATTTGGCCCTCTTCAGCCCTAGGATAAATAGTGATTAATCTAAGCCAATGGTTTCAGCTCTGTCTGACCCAATGCCTCTACTTCATAAGAAATTCTTCAAAGACCCGTTCACTATTCTAAACTATTAGAATAAACACAATGTATGCATTCAAGTTGTTGAAAATATTAATGTTATGCTGCAGCTAACAAAGAAGAAATAATTTACTGTCAATATATAATCCAAAATGTATATAATTGTGCCAGAATATTTACATATCAAATACAATAGAACATGATGAAATTTTCATATCTTCACCCATACCTTGAAACATTGTAAATATAAAGCTACAAATATAGTTTCATTGAATAACCAAATACCAAAACTGCCATTTCTATTGTTGACATGATTGATCTGCATTGGTAAATGTAATAGATACTTTCTGTTTGCTGCTTGTCCCCTGTTATACTCCCCTATTTACTGGCTTTTGTCCAAGTGGAATGGTCCATATTGAATATCTCAATAGGTTCCCTTGCTCATTACCTTCTATGCATGTTCATGAGATTAAAGGGAAGGAGGAAATGGGATTGGGGGTTATTGCCTAAACTCCCTCTCTGCTAGGTCTCCTTGACCAATCTTTTTCATAAGAAAATCAGTGTTTCCTTGTGTGATCAGGGCAGTTTACTCCCCGGAACTCTGCCTGCTGCTACTAACCCAGAGTTATTGTGGGGTGTGATTTCTGTGATTCCTTCACCCTTCTCCCCTGATATTTTCGTAAGTAGTCTCTTTGGAAATAAACCCATGTTAAATTATCTTAGTTTGGGTGTGTTCTCTTTTTCCTATTGAGACTGTGAAATGAGTATCTAAATGAAAAAATCTACCATCTTTTCTCATGTACATAGTTTCATTCCTGCAAAATTCATGGCATATTAAAACCATGCAAAAGTACTTGGCACTTAGGCAGTTACATTTCGGTTTGTATAATTAAACAAAGCAGGTTATTCACCTTCATTACGTTAGAAAGTCATTCAGGACATATAGCAATCCTTGATTAGGAGCGGCTATCCCATGTTACTGGACATTTGGCATCTCTGTTTTCCAATTCTGAAAGTTCTTCCTTAAAGTTCCAAAATGCCCTCACTTATTCTTTCCTGCCATTGGATTTTGTCACATTCAGTTGTAAGGCTGGGAATGCCATAGCCATCTTGAAAACATAGCTAGAGAGATAAGAGAATCACAAAGAAGTGGATCATGTTGAATTAACTAACCACTGATACCATCTATTTGTTGTGCGATTTGGTAAAATTTGCTCCTTGTTTTTTTCTACAATTAGTTGACTATTCTGTTACTTGAAGCTAAAAACATTTTTTTTCTTTTCTTTCTTTCTTTCTTTCTTTCTTTCTTTTTTTTTTTTTTTTTTTTGACAGAGTCTTACTCTGTTGCCCAGGCTGGAGTGCAATGGCATGATCTTGGCTCACTGCAACCTCTGCTTGTCTGGTTCAAGCAATTCTCCCACCTCAGCCTCCCAAGTAGTGGGATTACAGGCACATGCCACCACACTCGGATAATTTTTGTATTTTTAGTAGAGATGGGGTTTCACCATGTTTGCCAGGCTGGTCTCAAACTCCTGACCTCAAGTGATGCACCCGCCTTGGCCTCCCAAAGTGCTGGGATTACAGGCGTGAGCCACTGACCCTGGCCAAAAACATTTTAACCAATAGCAAAGCACATTATTTCATTTCATTTTTTCAAAAGTTGCCAGTAATTTCAATTAAAAATATTATATAACATGCTTAATGCAATACAAATGCTTTTCAATGTACAATGGGGTTAAGTCTTGATAAGCTGATCATAAATTGAAAATACTGTAAGTTAAAAATGTATTTAATATGCCTAACATACTGCACATCACAGCTTAGCCTGGCATACCTTTAATATGCTCAGAACACTTACATCAGCTGACAGCTGGGCAAAATCATTGAATACAAAACCCATTTTATAATAAAGTATTGGATATTTTATGTAATTTGTTGAATATTGTACTGAAAGTGAAAAGCAGAATAGTTATATTCTATTCAAAGCTATCACTTTTGCTTCAACATAATGTTAAAAAAATCATAAATTGAACCATTATAAGTTGGTGACCATCTGTGTATATGTATATGCATGTGTATCTATATAAATACGTATGTTTATATATATGTGTGCATATATATCCTCTGTGTGTGAGTGTGTGTGTGTGTGTGTGTGTGTATGAAATTGCAGGAAAGTAAAATTTCTTATAGATATAGCATTGTTAACATGTTGGTACCTATCCTCCTGAGATGTAAATTTTTACATGGATAGATGTGTACATTTACAGTTGTACACAAAGAGAAACATATTCTGTCGGCTCTTTGTTTTTCTGCAGTTTCATTCAACACTATCTGGTTTATATGGATGATTACATATATAATGCTAGGATGAAGGTTCTTCTCTATAACTTTGAAACTTCCTTGATTATCAACCCTTGGCATATTCTTGGAATAGGATTTTATTTTAGAATTAAGATCCTTGTTTCAGGACTCTAGCCTGTTAACACACAGAGCCAATAATTATTCAGAATGGTTGGGTTAGTTCACATTCCCACAGATGGGACTCAAATGTCCAGGCTGCACAGCCTCATTAACACTAGATTTTCTGGACATTTTATATAGTATTTCATCTGATATAAAAAGTAGAATTCTAATTTAATTATGGTTGTTAATTTATTTTTCTTTTTAGTCATTAGGAAAATGTTTAACTATATGGAAAGCCAGGAAAGGGTTTTTTTTTAAAAGGTAGCACTTCAGAAATATTTGTGATACTTAATTTTTAAAAATTAACTCCAAAAGAATCTTGAAATGTCTCTTTAATGAAATAGGACATAAATACTGGTCACATTAGTGAAAAACATGTGTTTAAAATTAAAATACCTGTAGCAATCCTGTAAATATTAATAATTTTTTTAAAGAATGACATCTTCAAAATATAAATGTTCTAAACTTATAATTAGTTAAATATGTCTCTATTAGTACATATAGATATATATATCTAAATAAATTTGAAGATTTCAAATTCCAGGTACAATATAATTTTTTTCTATCCTGTGATTTGTCATTCAGGATTTTGTAATTTGAACAGTAATATTTTGCCCTAACCACATGCCTGTCTTTTCTCTTACCTAAAAATGTTATTTTATGAAAAATTGTTTTAAAGGTCAGTTTGCATGTTTGAAAAGCATCTTGTACAATGTTACATAATATATTGCATATTTGGTTATATTGTTTTAACTGTGTAAATATGGTTTAAATCTATGATGCTCTTTAATGCTGATCATGGTGCAAAGCAAACTTATCTGTATAAAAGGCTCCTGTTAATTTTTTTTTATTATTATGCTTTAAGTTTTAGGGTACATGTGCACAACGTGCAGGTTTGTTACATATGTATACATGTGCCATATTGGTGTGCTGCACCCATTATACTCGTCATTTGGCATTAGTTATATCTCCTAGTGGTATCCCTCCCCTCTCCCTCCACCCCACAACAGTCCCCAGTGTGTGATGTTCCCCTTCCTGTATCCATGTGTTCTCATTGTTCAATTCCCACCTGTGAGTGAGAACATGCGGTGTTTGGTTTTTTGTCCTTGCGATAGTTTGCTGAGAATGACGGTTTCCAGCTTCATCCATATGTGCCATATTTTCTTCAGTCTATCATTGTTGGACATTTGGGTTGGTTCCAAGTCTTTGCTATTGTGAATAGTGTGGCAATAAACATATGTGTGCAGGTGTCTTTATAGCAACATGATTTATAATCCTTTGGGTATATACCCAGTAATGGGATGGCTGGGTCAAATGGTATTTCTAGTTCTAGATCCCTGAGGAATCGCCACACCAACTTCCACAATGGTTGAACTAGTTTACAGTCCCACCAACAGTGTAAAAGTGTTCCTATTTCTCCACATCCTCTCCAGCACCTGTTGTTTCCTGACTTTTTAATAATCACAATTCTAACTGGTGTGAGATGGTATCTCATTGTGGTTTGATTTGCATTTCTCTGATGGCCAGTGATGATGAGCATTTTTCATGTGTTTTTTGGCTGCATAAATATCTTCTTTTGAGAAGTGTCTGTTCATATCCTTCGCCCACTTGTTGATGGGGTTGTTTGTTTTTTTCTTGTAAATTTGTTTGAGTTCATTGTAGATTCTGGATATTAGCCCTTTGTCAGATGAGTAGGTTGCAAAAATTTTCTCCCATTTTGTAGGTTGCCTGTTCACTCTGATGGTAGTTTCTTTTGCTTTGCAGAAGCTCTTTAGTTTAATTAGATCCCATTTGTCAGTTTTGGCTTTTGTTGCCATTGCTTTTGTTTCCATTGCTTTTGGTGTTTTAGACATGAAGTCCTTGCCCATGCCTATGTCCTGAATAATATTGCCTAGGTTTTCTTCTAGGGATTTTATAGTTTTAGGTCTAACATGTAAGTCTTTATTCCATCTTGAATTAATTTTTGTATAAGGTGCAAGGAAGGGATCCAGTTTCAGCTTTCTACATATGGCTAGCCAGTTTTCCCAGCACCATTTATTAAATAGGGAATCCTTTCCCCATTTCTTGTTTTTGTCAGATTTGTCAAAGATCAGATGGATGTAGATAAGCATCATTATTTCTGAGGGCTCTGTTCTGTTCCATTTGTCTATGTCTCTGTTTTGGTACCAGTACCATGCTCTTTTGGGTCCTGTAGCCTTGTAGCGTAGTTTGAAGTCAGGTAGCGTGATGCCTCCAGCTTTGTTCTTTTGGCTTAGGATTGACGTGGTGATGCGGGCTCTTTTTTTGTTCCATATGAACTTTAAAGTAGTTTTTTCCAATTCTGTGAAGAAAGTCATTGGTAGCTTGATGGGGATGGCATTGAATCTATAAATTACCTTGGGCAGTATGGCCATTTTCACGATATTGGTTCTTCCTACCCATGAGCATAGAATGTTCTTCCATTTGTTTGTATCCTCTTTTATTTCATTGAGCAGTGGTTTGTAGTTCTCCTTGAAGAGGTCCTTCACGTCCCTTGTAAGTTGGATTCCTAGGTATTTTATTCTCTTTGAAGCAATTGTGAATGGGAGTTCACTCATGATTTGGCTCTCTGTTTGTCCGTTATTGGTGTATAAGAATGCTTGTGATTTTTGCACATTGATTTTGTATCCTGAGACTTTGCTGAAGTTGCTTATCAGCTTAAGGAGATTTTGGGCTGAGATGATGGGGTTTTCTAGATATACAATCATGTCATCTGCAAACAGGGACAATTTGACTTCCTCTTTTCCTAATTGAATGCCCTTTATTTCCTTCTCCTGCCTGATTTCCCTGGCCAGAACTTCCAACACTATGTTTAATAGGAGTGGTGAGAGAGGGCATCCCTGTCTTGTGCCAGTTTTCAAAGGGAATGCTTCCAGTTTTTGCCCATTCAGTATGATATTGGCTGTGGGTTTGTCATAGATAGCTCTTATTATTTTGAGATACGTCCCATCAATACCTAATTTATTGAGAGTTTTTAGCATGAAGGGTTGTTGAATTTTGTCAAAGGCCTTTTCTGCATCTATTGAGATAATCATGTGGTTTTTGTCTTTGGTTCTGTTTATATGCTGGATTACATTTATTGATTTTCATATGTCGAACCAGCCTTGCATCCCAGGGATAAAGCCCACTTGATCATAATGGATAAGCTTTTTGATGTTTTGCTGGATTCGGTTTGCCAGTATTTTATTGAGGATTTTTGCAGCAATGTTCATCAGGGATATTGGTCTAAAATTCTCTTTTTTGGTTGTGTCTCTGCCCGGCTTTGGTATCAGGATGATGCTGGCCTCATAAAATGAGTTAGGGAGGATTCCCTCTTTTTTTACTGATTGGAATAGTTTCAGAAGGAATGGTACCACTTCCTCCTTGTACCTCTGGTAGAATTCAGCTGTGAGTCCATCTGGTCCTGGACTTTTTTTTGGTTGTTAAGCTATTAATTATTGCCTCAATTTCAGAGCTCGTTATTGGTCTATTCAGAGATTCAACTTCCTCCTTGTTTAGTCTTGGGAGAGTGTATGTTTCGAGGAATTTATCCATTTTTTCTAGATTTTCTAGTTTGTTTGTGTAGAGGTGTTTATAGTATTCTCTGATGGTAGTTTGTATTTCTGTGGGATCTGTGGTGATATCCCCTTTATCATTTTTTATTGCATCTATTTGATTCTTCTCTCTTTTCTTCTTTATTAGTCTTGCTAGTGGTCTGTCAATTTTGTTGATCTTTTCAAAAAAACCAGCTCCTGGATTCATTGATTTTTTGAAGGGTTTTTTTGTGTCTCTATTTCCTTCAGTTCTGCTCTGATCTTAGTTATTTCTTGCCTTCTGCTAGCTTTTGAATGTGTTTGCTCTTGCTTTTCTAGTTCTTTTAATTGTGATGTTAGGGTGTCAATTTTAGATCTTTCTTGCTTTCTCTTGTGAGCATTTAGTGCTATAAATTTCCCTCTACACACTGCTTTGAATGTGTCCCAGAGATTCTGGTATGTTGTGTCTTTGTTCTCGTTGGTTTCAAAGGCCTTCGTTTCATTATGTACCCAGTAGTCATTCAGGAGCAGGTTATTCAGTTTCCATGTAGTTGCGCGGTTTTGAGTGAGTTTCTTAATCCTGAGTTCTAGTTTGATTGCACTGTGGTCTGAGAGACAGTTTGTTATAATTTCTGTTCTTTTACTTTTGCTGAGGAGTGCTTTACTTCCAACTATGTGGTCAATTTTGGAATAGCTGTGGTGTGGTGCTGAAAAGAATGCATATTCTGTTGATTTGGGGTATAGAGTTCTGTAGTTGTCTATTAGGTCTGCTTGGTGCAGAGGTGAGTTCAATTCCTGGATATCCTTGTTAACTTTCTGTCTTGTTGATCTGTCTAATGTTGACAGTGGGGTGTTAAAGTCTCCCATTATTATTGTGTGGGAGTCTAAGTCTCTTTGTAGGTCACTCAGGACTTGCTTTATGAATCTGGGTGCTCCTGTATTGGGTGCATATATATTTAGGATAGTTAGTTCTTGTTGAATTGATCCCTTTACCATTATGTAATGGCCTTCTTTGTCTCTTTTGATCTTTGTTGGCTTAAAGTCTGTTTTATCTGAGACTAGGATTGCAACCCCTGCCTTTTTTTTTGTTTTCCATTTGCTTGGTAGATCTTCCTCCATCCCTTTATTTTGAGCCTATGTGTGTCTCTGCACGTGAGATGGGTTTCCTGAATACAGCACCCTGATGGGTCTTGACTCTTTATCCAATTTGCCAGTCTGTGCCTTTTAATTGGTGCATTTAGCCCATTTACATTTAAGGTTACTATTGTTATGTGTGAATTTGATGCTGTCATTATGATGTTAGCTGGTTATTTTGCTCGTTAGTTGATGCAGTTTCTTCCTAGCCTGGATGGTCTTTACAATTTGGCATGATTTTGCAGTGGCTGGTACCGGTTGTTCCTTTCCATGTTTAGTGCTTCCTTCAGGAGCTCTTTTAGGGCAGGCCTGGTGGTGACAAAATCTCTCAGCATTTGCTTGTCCATGAAGTATTTTATTTCTCCTTCACTTCTGAAGCTTAGTTTGGCCGGATATGAAATTCTGGGTTGAAAATTCTTTTCTTTAAGAATGTTGAATATTGGCCCCACTCTCTTCTGGCTTGTAGAGTTTCTGCCGAGAGATCAGCAGTTAGTCTGATGGGTTTCCCTTTGTGGGTAACCTGACCTTTCTCTCTGGCTGCCCTTAACATTTTTTCCTTCATTTCAACTTTGGTGAATATGACAATTATGTGTCTTGGAGTTGCTCTTCTCAAGGAGTATCTTTGTGGCATTGTCTGTATTTCCTGAATTTGAATGTTGGCCTGCCTTGCTAGATTGGGGAAGTTCTCCTGGATAATATCCTGCAGAGTGTTTTCCAACTTGGTTCCATTCTCCCCGTCACTTTTAGGTACACCAATTAGATGTAGATTTGGTCTTTTCACATAGTCCCATATTTCTTGGAGGCTTTGTTCATTTCTTTTTATTCTTTTTTCTCTAAACTTCTCTTCACGCTTCATTTCATTCATTTCTTCTTCCATCGCTGATATCCCTTCTTCCAGTTGATCGCATCGGTTACTGCGGCTTGTGCATTTGTCACATAGTTCTTGTGCTGTGGTTTTTAGCTCCATCAGGTCCTTTAAGGACTTCTCTGCATTGGTTATTCTAGTTATCCATTTATGTAATTTTTTTTTCAAAGTTTTTAACTTATTTGCCATTGGTTCGAACTTCCTCCTTTAGCTTGGAGTAGTTTGATCTTCTGAAGCCTTCCTCTCTGAACTCGTCAAAGTCATTCACCATCCACCTTTGTTCCGTTGCTGGTGAGGAGCTGCATTTCTTTGGAGGAGGACAGGTGCTCTGATTTTTAGAGTTTCCAGTTTTTCTGTTCTGTTTTTTCTCCATCTTCGTGGTTTTATCTAACTTTGGTCTTTGATGATGGTGACATACAGATGGGGTTTTGGTGTGGATGTCCTTTCTGTTTGTTAGTTTTCCTTCTAACAGTCAGGACCCTCAGCTGCAGGTCTGTCAGAGTTTACTGGAGGTCCACTCCAGACCCTGTTTGCCTGTGTATCAGCAGTGGAGGCTGCAGAACAGCGGATATTGGTGAACCGCAGACGCTGCTGCCTGATTGTTCCTCTGGAAGTTTTGTCTCAGAGGAATACCCGGCCGTGTGAGGTGTCAGTCCACCCCTATGGGGGGGTGCCTCCCAGTTAGGCTACTCGGGGGTCAGGGACCCACTTGAGGAGGCAGTCTTCCCGTTCTCAGATCTCCAGCTGCGTGCTGGGAGAACCACTACTCTCTGCAAAGTTGTCAGACAGGGACATTTAAGTCTGCAGAGGTTACTGCTGTCTTTTGTTTGTCTGTGCCCTGCCCCCAGAGGTGGAGCCTACAGAGGCAGGCAGGCCTCCTTGAGCTGTGGTGGGCTCCACCCAGTTCGACCTTCCTGGCCGCTTTGTTTACCTACTCAAGCCTGGGCAATGGCGGGCGCCCCTCCCCCAGCCTCGCTCCCGCCTTGCAGTTTGACCTCAGACTGCTGTGCTAGCAATGAGCAAGGCTCCATGGGCGTAGGACCCTCCCAGCCAGGTGCGGGATATAATCTGTTGTGCCATTTGATAATCCTGTTGGAAAAGCGCATTATTAGGGTGGGAGTGACACGGTTTTCTGGGTGCCATCTGTCACCCTTTTCTTTGACTAGGAAAGGGAATTCCCTGACCCCTTGTGCTTCCCAGGTGAGGCGATGCCTCGCCCTGCTTCGGCTCATGCACGGTTTGCTGCACCCACTGTCCGGCACTCCCCAGTGAGATGAACCCGGTACCTCAGTTGGAAATGCAGAAATCACCTGTCTTCTGCATCGCTCACGCTGGGAGCTGTGGACTGGAGCTGTTCCTATTCGGCCATCTTGTCTCCACCCTCTAATTTTTAACTTTCAGAAGATTAGATGCATTCACCCTCTTCTGAATTTTAATTCCTGATGGAAAGATTGTGAAATCTGAAGAGGATAATGAATCAGCTTCTGATTATATTCTGGAATCATGATTTGATCACCCATCCAAGAATGAGTATTCACTTTCCTTTACATTACACACATGCATAATACCATGCTGAGTGATGCTGGAAAAGGTGAGTCTTCAGTAATGCCTTCGTGAAATTACAGTCTCACTATACGGAGGTATTTTCGTTTTAACCCTTTCTTTCTTTTCTGATGTGAATATGTGCCTTCTAAGAGATGAACAACTGGGAAAAACTGAAAAAGAACCTTCATCTAATTCAGTAACTAGCTTTTGTATCTTCTAAGAATTTTTGTCTCCAGAAAGCTCTGATTTTCATTCCTTTACAAGCTTTATTCCTCTCTCCTTTCCAACACCAGACTTTGCTGTGTTTGTTTTTTGTACCTTTTTTAGAGACGCCTACAATAGAAAAAAAACCATGACATATTCAATACATCTGAAAATTTTGCATTGCCATAGATAAGAATGAATTATCTGTTTATAAAGAAAAAACAATAAAAATATGAACCAAGAAAGCACAGAAGGTAGTAACCACATTTAGATGTTTATCATGGAATCATATTTATAATCCATCTGTTACAATTCCACAGAGCGAATTACAAGTAATTGTGAAGTTTCCCCTCATTTTATAGGTTTGGTCTTGTAAGGCATACAACACAAATTTTAATTACTTTTCTTTTTGGTATTTGGGTCTTAATTTGGTCAAGTGGCCACTGGGTAGATGATGGAGCCTCTTGAGACATGCAGTCTTCTAGCTTTGTTGATGTAAATATTACTGTGTATTTTTCATTCACTTATTATTTTACAAGGCATGCTTCATTAAAAATATGTCAGCATCTCATTGACAAATCACTAAATTTAAAAGACACAAGAAAAAAACAATTTATTTAAAACATTCCTATGTAAAAGTAGTCACCACTCTTACTATTCTTCAAATATTCTTATTCTATTTAAACGCAAGCCTAGTTTTATCTCGAGCGTCTGACCTTGATGATATTGTACACTTTAAACTTAGAAAAAATTGAACTCTATTGGAAATTTCCTACACATCAGCTTTTCTAGATGCCAAGTGCCTTGTTTCAGCCACGGTGATGACAGCAAATTGGGTTCTCAGGGATTCTGGCCTCTGGCATCGTCTCAGTTGCTTATAATTGAAGTTGGCTCTGATGAGAACTCAGCTTAGATGCATGGTTGGACTGCTGGGCTTAAGGCTGGCCTGCCAGGAGGTTGCATTGAGGTGTAACTAGGCAAAGAAAGAAGGAGTTTATTGCGGTACTACTCACAATAGCAAAGACTTGGAACCAACCCAAATGTCCAACAATGATAGACTGGATTAAGAAAATGTGGCACATATACACCATGGAATACTATGCAGCCATAAAAAATGATGAGTTCATGTCCTTTGTAGGGACATGGATGAAGCTGGAAACCATCATTCTCAGCAAACTATCGCAAGGACAAAAAGCCAAACACAGCATGTTCTCACTCATAGGTGGGAATTGAACAATGAGAACACATGGACACAAGAAGGGGAACATCACACACCAAGGCCTGTTGTGGGGTGAGGGGCTAGGGGAGGGAAAGCATTAGGAGATATACCTAATGTAAATGATGAGTTAATGGGTGCAGCACCCAACATGGCACATGTATACCTATGTAACAAACCTGCACGTTGTGCACATGTACCCTAGAACTTAAAGTATAATAAAAAAAAATGAAAGAAGGAGGTTGGGCAAAATTACCAACAATCTTCAACTATGAATTTTTATGAATAGGGGCTTCCCACATCATCAGGCACTCCGAGCTGGAGAAACAAGGGATGTTGAATTGAAAGTTTAATTTTTTAGGCTCAATAGTCAGATTAGGGAAGTTTTGGGTACACCTTTCCCACTCTAGAGCCATCTCCCTAACTCAGGGCCAATTTGGGGCATGGGCTAAATGGAAAAGAGTGCCAAGATCAATTAGAAATATCCATCATGAACATAGGAGGTAGGCATTCTGGCCAAGGGGTGCGTCTTCCCGCTTTGTAATCCAGAGTGCGATTTCTTCTTGCTGTCTGTCTCTCCATAAATAAGCGTTGGGCGGAGGACAAGCTGGTTACAATTGATGATGGAACGAGATTCTAGCAGAATTGCAAAATGAACTGAGAGCCACAAAAATGTGCCTCTGTGAACCAGCAGAGACAGCTGTGGAAGGCAAAGGAAGAGGAGCCAAAAGGCCAGATAACATTCCTGCTTCCTGTACATTGTGGGAGTGAAATTGTCAGCAACCTATGTCAGTAATTAACGAGAGGCTTTTTAGAGAGTAAGACTTCTGATAGACACCTCAATAGCTGAAGTCACTCTTCAGTGCTGCACACAACCTGTGGACAGATTTTCATCATTATTAATTCATTTATTCAACAGATATTAAATTCAAAGCATAGTTCTAAACTGCAGTCAATTACAAAAAGTAAATAATAATGAAGGGCATTAGCTCTGCCTCATAGGACGTTAAAACTCTAGCTGCTAAATAAGACAAATAGGGTTCCCACATCAAGTGCCTGCGCTCCTGTTATAACCTGGACTCTGCTTCCAGTGGCTTCTCTTGTTTCTCTTTTGGTAAGCCCATCATTTGGGTTAGTCCCTATCCTTGCCATGGTCATCCACCAGTAGGTGGACCTCCTTGACCATAACTACAGGCATAGATCTTTGATTGTTTCTTTTCAAATGTTTGCTTACTTTAGAGCTGCAGTCAAATGTTGTTTGGACCATAAGACTCTGAGGCTGTGTGTGGTTGAAACTGTCTTGAGACTCGAAGAGCTATTGAGGAAAGGATTTGGTGCCGAACTCTTGAAATTTGTCTCTGTCTCTCACACATCTGGGGCTGAATAGCTGAATATATTGTTTAATTTCTACATCGATGATAGTTTAATAGGCATTCATGCAAATCAGTTCTGCTGGGAGTTTATTATCCTACTCCAATAACAAGTAATGCGTTCCTTAAATTTAGTGTACATATGAATTCTACATGGTAAGTGAAGCTGTCTTTATGAATTGCTGCTATAGAATATACTAGATTGTGTAGGTTTTAGTACAATCTAGGTAATTATCAAGCCTTTGTAATATTTTCAGGAAAGTGATCCTTTCACTTCAGTTTATGGAACTTGGAAATTTTTCAGTTGCCACCCACTAGTTAGATCATAAACTTAATTCTATATATCTGAATTTATTTTTCTATTTATAAATTTATCTGGATGCTTTCTCAAAGGTTTCCCAGATTAAAAACCTATGGCTTTGTAAAATTAAAAGAGAAGTAATAAGAATTGTGTTAAAAAACAGAATCAGGCCAAGCATGGTGGCTTATGCCTGTAATGCCAGCACTTAGGGAGGCCGAGGCAGAAGGATCATTTGAGGTCAGGAGTTCGAGACCAGCCTGGCCAACATGGCAAAACCCCACCTGTAATAAAAAAAATATATACAAATTAGCGGGGCGTGGTGGTGAATGCCTTTAGTCCTAGCTACTCAGGAGGCTAAGGCAGGAGAATTGCTTAAACCCGGGAGGCTGAGGTTGCAGTGAGCCAAGATAGTGCCACTGCACTCCAGCCTGGGTGACAGAGTGAGATCCTGTCTTTAAAAAAAAAAGAAAAAAAGAAAAGGAAAAGAAAGAAAACCAGAATCACACAATGAGAGAGGTTGTATAGCCCTTTTAATTGTCCATAATGTATACATTTCTTTTTCTGTGTAATAGTTTATCAGCATGAAAATTTTCTTTTTCTGTGTAATAGTTTATCAGCATGAAAAAAAAGAGTCACTGAACACTGATAATTTTCTTTCTCTCTCTTTTTTTTTCCTTTTGTTGGAGATGAAGTCTCGCTCTGTTGCCCAGGCTGGAGTGCAATGGCAACATCTCTGTTCACTGTAACCTTCACATCCTGGGTTCAGGCGATTCTCCTGCCTCAGCCTCCCAAGTAGCTGGGATTACAGGTGCATCCCACCATGCCTGGATAAGTTTTTCTATTTTCAGTAGAGATGGGGTTTCATCATGTTGGCCAGGCTGGTCTCAAACTCCCGACCTCAAATGATCTGCCCGCCTTAGCCTCCCAAAGTGCTGGTAATGATTTTCATTTAATGGTGTTCTACAAAGTGAGTTTAGGCAGTGAAAGGGCACATGTCCTCTATAGTTTACCAGAAAGTAGTACCGGTCACCAGTGTTGAAACGTACTCCTAACCCTGGAAAATTTATTCAGCTGCCAGAATTAATCTCAGATTTTGAGACTGGAGCAAAGACTAATTTGGTATGTGTTCATTCAGATAAGTAAATCTCCCTGGTGTTTGAACTGTATAATATCAAATCTAAAATAAGCCAAGAGAGTCGGACAATTTCTCATCTCTCAGAAAATTGCATCATTTTTAAGAGATTTAAGATTGAATTTAAAATCCAAGTGCCTATTCCAGTGTATGTTTCTCCAGAATAAGGCCAAGCCCTACAAATTCCGGATAGTGTCCTCCAAGTTGTGTTTTAGGTGATAATTGATAAATCTATAGTTTAGGTACATATGGGATTCCATATAACTCTAGCTCCTGCCTTTGTGAGTAAAAATTGGCAGTAATCATGGTCTTAATGGAGGCACATGGCTAATTGGAATTTTCAGTACCAAAAGTCTTCCTGTTACTAGGTTATCAGGGTACCCTATAATAGTATCCATAACTCATTGCCCACTTGTCTATTTTGACTTCTTTAAAAAGACAATTTTAAACTTAGAGGTTTTGTACCTCAATTTACATATGCAGCACATTTATAAAATAATCATGCCTTTGCATATTTTTCCTTTGATATCTTAACTATATATCCAAGCCATTTATGTTGTTTAATTGCCACAAATATCGCACTGAAATAGAGTAATAGATACAAAAATGCCGGGTATAACATTTATTCTTGTTCTTGAAAGTTATTTTAATCCCTATGTTTAATATATTCCTAGACAATTATATGTAACTATAATTATTTCTGCTAGGTAGAAATATTTTTGTGGTCAACATTTGTGAAATGCCTTGTAAATAAAAATATGCTTGAGTAGAAATAGTATTTTGCAAATATAGCCCTAAATAGAGCTACTGATTTTACCAAGAATTAAAGACTCCAAACCCTGTCTTTGTCTTTCAACTTTGGTTTATAGGAACATCTAATTACAGTGAGCCAAAAGCCTATCTGATCATTAATGAGGTAAATTTGACACTTCCAAATGATGCAGCTAATTTGTAATAGGTTTTTGAAGTGCAAATTACATGTTTCTGTTTAAATAATGACACTAAAATATGGACACTATCTATTCACACTCTATATACACAACTAACTCCAACTTGTCTCTAGAAGAAAGGTTTAATTTTTCAGGTCTCGTCCACAAAATGAAGTGTTAATAAGCTGTATCTTTATTCTCACTTTTAAGTAATTTCTTCTTAACCATTGTATAACACTACTACAGTTTGTATGAAGATAAAATAACTCATGGTGAGAAATCCAGTTCTTTAAAGAAATCATTTTACCTTCAATCACTTTTAGGATATCTATGCTTTTAGAGTAAGGATGAAAATTTATAAACATTTGTTAAATTATGCAACTGTTTTTGAAGATGTTTCAAAATTACATTTTCCTTATCGTACAACTAGTTTTCACGTATTCACAAATGAGACACGTGAGAGTTATTAATGCAAAAGCATAGCATATCAACAAAGTGTATAATGTAAATAATTTAGTTAGGAAAGAATGTAATGAGTGAATTATCAAAGCTATTTTATTGGTTCCTAGATTTACCATAGAAGAAAATAACGCACCCTTATAAAAATTTCTCAGCGCTGAGTCCTTTTAAGGTCTATTTTGTATGCCATAAGTTCTAAAAAATGTTATTGCTGGTAAAAATAGAGTGCCTATCTAAAATTGTCTTTTTAAAGGTTCTCTCTTATTCTTCTTCCCTTCCTATGTGTGCACAGAATACTATCATTGTCTTGATTGGAACACTGTCTGTCTTTCTCAGAGGGTGTACAGTTGTAAAAGGGAGAAAATATTTGTTAATTTTGCTTCTTATAACATAAGGTCTCAATGGTTGAAGGTCAGTTAACAAACTTTTTGTTTGTCTTCATACTATTATTTTGGAATTACCAACTGGCTTCTATTTAGATTTTGAATAATGAAAGAAAAGAACTAGCATTTGTTAGAACTTACTGGGTTCCAAAAACTTTATTGATACCATTTCTTCTCATTATCACATTCATTCTTTCAATTAGTATTTTTTTTTCCGTCTTAAGAAGGTGGGACCAGAGGCTTTGTAATGTCCACTAACCCACTGTGGATTTCATGGCTTGCAAGAGGAAGAAAGCATGGTGGAACTCAGGTTTGTCTGATTCCAAATTCACATGCTTTCATGTCTCCATGAAAAATAGAAAAGATAAATTGGGCTCTATTCTACCAAGAGAAACACAATTTTCCATCAGATAAATGAATAATTCTTAAACCTCAAAAATAAAACATGTAGCAAAAGCTCAATTCAAGAGTAGACATAAAGGTTGTGACATGGGTAGCAGGGACATATATCTAGTGACATAGATTTGCTATGCATATCTGACCAAATATCTCCCTCATGATTTTCAAATCAGATGCACAACTGCATTTAATGAGTTTCATGAATCATTAATATCAGGCTCTGAAAACAGGATCATTAAAAAGATTAAGATTTTCAACAACAAAGATCTTATCTAAATAGTAAGGAAATTATATTAGAGGGCTCCATTCCCTGGGCAGACTAGTTAACAATTCAACTTGTTCAAAGCTATAAAATATGGCAACTTAAAAAATTATGAAAGTTTTTCTAACTTTGTGCTTAAGGCCATTCTTCCTCTTGAGAATAAAAAGGGCAGATTTTCTGTCGAAGCATTTTGCTACTGCTTTTCAATTTCCATTTATGGGAAATAGATAAAATAGCAATTTTTTAGTTATAAATTTAAAGTCAAAATGGAGATAATTAAGTAATTATCTCCATTAATTAAGTAAAGATTAATGTCTTTAAAAATAGCATTTACTAAACTCTAATCTCATCTTGATCTCTCAGTTCTATGAACACCTTTGATCTAATGATAATGTTTTCCAACAGAATTGTTTCTACTCAAACTTCTGAGATCAAATTTGTGGATTTAGTCTCACCCCAACCAATTCTTCAACTCTCAGGACACCAACTGGTGTCCTACAATTCAATTCAATCCTGAGACTATCTATCTGGAGATAGCATCAGATCCCACAAGTTCAGGGTTCAGACCCACAAGACTGCCCCCTCCACAACCATTAGAGATGAGTTGTGGGCCTCCCACACTCCTGACCAACTGGCTGTAAATTAGGACTTCCATGGATTCCTTCCCCAGGTTCTATACTTTGCTAAGATGGCTCACAGAACCCACGAAAGCACTTTGCTTACATTTACTGTCTGATACAAATCAGGAATAGTCAAATAGAAGACACACATCGGGCCAGGTATGGTGAAAAGGGACACAAAGCTGCCATATGCCCTCTGGGTATATCATTGTGTCACCCTCCCAGCACCTCAGAGGTGATGGAGGAGAGGGCTGACAGTTTCAACCATCTAGTTATGCCTTCATCTTTCTGGTGTCCAGCACCCACCCTGAAGCTATACGGGTCTGTAGCCACCAGTCATGTCATGTCAATAGCATAAACTCAGGTATGGCTAAAAGGGACTTATGACTAGTAAAGGATGGTCCTCTCATCTCTATCAGGAAATTTCAAGTTTTAGGAACTCTGTACCATGAACTGGGGAGGAAGACCAAATAGGACATACCCTAGACCAGTTGTGCTAACTACTGTGTGCCTCAAAATTGCCTACAGTTGTGTTAAAATAAGAGATTGCTGAGGCCTGCTATTGGAATTTCAGATTTGGTAGATCTGGGGGTGTAACCTGAGAATATGCAGTTCTAGTAAGTTCCCAGGTGATGCTGATGCTGCTAGCACAGGGACCACACTTCCAGAAGGACTGAGTGAAGCATCGTCATTACTTAGAACAGCAACTTCTCTCTAGTCACAATTTCATTTATCCCATTCTCTGAGCTCCTCCTATAATCATTCCCATTCATACCCTGACATAAAATCTTTCAATCTCTCTGAGACCTCCAAACTATTATTTTATCATATTCACAATGACCCTTACCTCCTTGATGTACTCTGTTGCCTGTTCTCCTGCCTAAATTCCATGGCCAACCATTCCCAGGAAACTTCAACTTTCTTGTTTCTCTTTCACTTTGCTGAATATAACCAGGAAAATAACCCTGGTTAGATCCAAATTTCCACCAAATCCCCACATATATTTGAGCAACTAGCTATATGGAGCAAATTGAAAAATATCCCACTTGAAACTGAGAATCTCAGTGCCGCCTATCAATCAATCATACTACGTATGTTCCCATCTATTCACTCACTAATTTACCTAGTTTTGTATCTTATCCTGTCTCTAATCCCTAACACTTCCCCAGAAATCCTCAATGTCTTTTATGGTTGTGCTTCCCTGAGAACATTGAATCACCCAAAGACAACTTCCACAGACTCCTGAAACCATTTAAACTCACTTTCCCATGTCTACACCCACATACTCTCCCTTTTCACCTATTATTATCATGAAGTAACTGGCCCCTGTCTGTATATTGTCTGATGATGATTTCTATATTACAGATGAAGAAAATAAGAATAGGGTTAGAGCTACTTTCTCATTATAGCATAGCTTAGAATCAAATCCATGCAGTCCACCACTGAAACTGGGGTTCCAAGTCAGTGTATTTGGAGAAGGAGAGCTAGTAGAAAAACAAGGATGAAAAGATCCAGGATGAAGCTTCTGATGGAAGAAAAGGACATTTTTACTATTATGAACCCCTTGAAGTAGACCTTTAGCATTCTCATCTGGACAAATATCCATTCATCCACTCCAGTGAGCTGATTAAGTTTTAGGATTTTAAGGGTCAATGAACAATTATTCCTCATTCAGCAATTAAAGAAGGATTAATATGAATATTATCTTGGAGAAGTTTAATTTAAAACATATTTCATTGATTTTTGGCAATTGTCTTCTATCAGATCATTACCAATCCATATGAGTTGGGAGGAAGGGAGAAAACCCAAAACTTAATCAGATGCCTGAAGTTAGGGAACATTTTATAACCAACCCAGGGGGGAAAAAAGGCTCAAAAGGGGAAGGATGAGGACAGAAAATACATTTCAAAGATTTTAACTTTTTGACAAAATGTCAATTCTGTACAAGAAAAACTGATGATTGTGTGAATATAACTTTGTCATTTACATCTGCCAATGTGTTCAGAAATATATAACCTATAAGTTTTTTTAATAGTAGTTTGTTAACACAAAATTTATTCATCAAAGTATCTAAAACATTCTAAAAATACTAAAAATTTTCAATTTAAATATTAAGCTAAACAGCTCTGTATATATAAATAAGCTCAAACAAATGTGCATGCTCCCCAACAATAACACTGCTACAGATATTGACTGGTGGTTTTGGTTTCATTTCATTTTATAATGGCAAATCTGGTTAAAACCCAGATTCTGAGCTGGGCGCAGTAGCTCACGCCTGTGATCCCAGCACTTTGGGAGGCCGAGGCAGGCAAATCACAAGGTCCACAGATCGGGACCATCCTGGCCAACATGGTGAAACCCCATCTCCACTAAAAAAACATACAAAAGTTAGCTGGGTGTGGTGGCACGTGCCTGTAGTCCCAGCTACTCGGGAGGCTGAGGCAGGAGAATCGCTTGGACCCAGGAGGCGGAGGTTGCAGTGAGCCCAGATTGTGCACTGTACTCCAGCCTGGTGACAGAGAGAGACTCCGTCTGAAAACAAAACAAAACAAAACCCCAGATTCTGAACTGAATCTCAGAATAAGTATCTCAAAGAGGTCAATATGTATGTAATCTGTTCTTAAAGAAAATTTTTCTCCAGTTGTTTATTGAAATATCACACAGGCTCTGACTTTGTTTATACCCTTAAAAAGTATCTAGATTTATGTGTAGCTTTTGTAAAGTGAAAGCTCAGAATGTCTACTCTGTTCTGGTACCACTTTAGCTTAATTGCTGGAAAATATTTAATAAAAATGAATTGGTCAACAAATGGAAAATTTGAACTTTGCATACTAAATTTTTACTTCATATTATCAACTCTTGAAAAATAAGTGTGTATATTAGAAATGACACTCATTTGACTATACCATAATAGATTTCAGACTTTTTATCTTTACAGAATTTCTCCATCCTTTGAATTATGTTAGCGGGCTTTAGTTGCCCAGTATTGGTGATCCGCCTCCACTAATTCACAGCTCTATTGTATTACCCCCGGGGATGCATTTCCATAGTTCTGCCTTGTCATGAGTGTCATGTTTTTCTTCTATTTTGTTGACTGCCATTCAAATATTTTTGGCTTTATCAGAGATTTTCACTTTATTGTTTGTCACCTCCTCATTTTTTTAGCCTCTCATAATTTACTGTGTTATATCTGCCTGGGCTTTTGGTTCATTTACAGATTTGTTTCATTTTATTTTTAGCTTATGATACTTCTAAAGTCTGTACCCTTTTAATTTTCACTTGCTTCATCATCACATTCTTGTGTTTTGTTTTCATTTCAAAATACCAGAAAATAAAATGTCTCAGCAGTTTGGTGAGTGGAATAGTTCATTTATAATCCAAAAAAAAACCCATACTTTTTGTGAGCTATCTGTTTATAAGTAAAAATTTTATATATAAATTCTTGAAAAAAAATCTTAAATTTCTGGGGGATTGAATGAGATTTTAAAAATCATTCTATACAACAACAGGTGCAAATTTTGTATTCCTCTACTCAAGAGAAATAATTAATGAACATTTGTTATTAGTTTACTAACATCTAAATGTTAATGTATTCAATTACACATTATTAAAACACAATTAAGCTTAAGAGGTGGAAAAGTATAAAACAAACAAGTGTATAATTTACCTTTATTCATACGAAATATCTTTTTCTCTCCTGAAAATAAAGATGAGCCAGTGGTGTGCTGGGGCGGGAGGGGGTGTGTTGGAGGGAGAAAAGCCATAATTTGTACAACTTGCCCATTTCCATGTTTTAAATACTCCCACCCTGGCCAATTTTAAGCTACCAGCAATTTGATAACCAGTTCACAACATTTTTGAAAATTTAATAATCAGCTCTCAAAAGCTGGTACAGGCCAGGATAAGCCAGCTTCAGCACAAAACTGAAAATGATTATTAATCTTTACTGGCTCCAGATATTTTTTAACATATATTGAAATCTATGACCCTTAAAAAGAAAACATATATACAGATTTTGACAAAACTTTGCAGTTCCACTCATGGATCCCTGTATAAGAATCCCCTTTCTATGTGTGTTTGTAATTTAAAGAGTTCAGACTTTATGATTCACAGGTGACAACTAATGATTTAACCTCAACACTTGGGCTTTTATAATTTGGGAGTCCGGTGTTTAACTGCTGGTAACTGCTTCTTCTCAGAGAAACTTAGGAGCTAAGACCAGGGAAATGTCCCTTCGTCTGCAACACACCTCTTCTTTCTGAACATATTGTATAAGAAGCTAACTTTGTCCAAAGTTTATATGACTTTTGCATTTTCAATTACAAGCTCTTTTCTTTTGGAACTGTAGGACTGGGAGAACTTTCCCTCTACCCTCTGAAGGTTATCATAATGATAACTGAGTCTATGAAATAAATGGATAACAGGCATGTCAAAAGAAGAAAAGGTGTACACATTTATTACATGCATGGGGGAATCACAGGAAAGAAAAGTGGATGCAAAACCAAAACAAAACAAAACAAAACGCCACCAAGAAAAAACCCAGTGAGATTTAGGAGCTTATAGGGAAGGCAGGAGGGAGAATGTAGAAAACTTAGGGGAGAGCAAATGACTTTTGGGAAAGATGACCAGACCCTTAGCAGAATAGATGATAGTTTGTGACAGTCTGTCTTGGTGTGGTATGGACTCTTAGTCTTCTCTCCTGTGATAGGAGGAGTCAATTTTCTCTGGCTAATGAAACTCCTAGGAAGGAGATGAATGTCTTTGTGCTGACAAGACAATATCTTGAAGCTTTGTTTTCCATTTCAGTTCTAAATCTGCAGTGTATCAAAATCTCCTCATTATGCTTTGGATATTATGGTAGATAAATGGTATCTTCACAAAGATACATTCATTCTGGTACTGAAAGTTCCTTTTGGAGGGTCTCTCTTGAGGAAGGTAAAGGGAGTGCAGAGAAAGCATGTCCCGCATTTGTTGTTTTTCAAATATTTTCAGTTCGATGTAATCAGTACACCAAAGCAATCCACTTAGGGCTGGCATTTCCTGAACACCTTCAGAACTCTTTTGGATCCCATGTTATTTCTATCAGATCATGTGATTTAAGAACAACTTTTACTTGCCACTTACATATATATTGAAAAGGCAAACTTTCCTTTCATAGTTTGCTAATTTTGGCAAAGTACATTAACAAAAGTTAAATTAAGTGAGTAAGTGAAATTTTCTTTTCTATTGTTTTGAAAACAATTCTAGAAACTGTCCTTGTAAGAACAGCAAAAAGAGAAAAAGGTAATTCTCAACTGTTGCTTCAACCATTCTTTGCTTAACAATGTATCTAATTAAAAGGCAGAACTCTCTATTTCAGGTTTATATGTATCAATTGCTTGATTAGAAAGTAAATTATCTACCCCATATAATCTGGTGTCAAAAAACTTATAATAAAATTACTTTGATTTTATTGCTGATAAGTTTGTGAATTTAAATCTCAACTTTCATGAATTTATTTGCTTTGTGCTGACAAGACAGTATCCTGAAGTTTTGTTTTCCAACTCAGTTCTAAATCTGCAGTGTATCAAAATCTCCTTATTATGCTTTGGATGTTATGGTACATAAATGGTATCTTCACAAAGATACATTCATTCTGGTATTGAAAGTGCCTACTTAAAATTCTGCACGAACAGTTTTATTGAAAAAATATGTAGACAAGCCATTAATTATACACAGTGACTTGGAACAAATTCTTATAAGAAGCATAGCATGTCTTCCATTAAATGTATACATTTTATAAGAAGTTACTGAAAGTCTTCCTGAGGTTAAACAATAAATCTTTTAAATTTAACCACTGTGCTCCCTCAAAGGTAATTTTTTCTTTATGACACTCACTTAGGGCATACAGTCAATCTCAGCCTACTTTAAACAACTAGGCAGTATTTTTAGTGCATTTTTCTGTTTGTTAAAAAGCTAGTTGTTGAGAATAAGTTGCTCAATTATCTTCCTCAATTACTTTTTGTTTTGTTTTGTAATTATTATCCTATTTTGGTTTTCCTTTAGAATTGTGAAATATCTTGAATCAGAAATTGCAGAGAATATATAAATGAGTAAGCATGCACTCTGCAATCAAACTAGATCTCGAAAGTGTTTTGTTGTAGTTTATACCTTGAATTCGAAAAGCCATTTTATACAAGGCACTTGAAAAATTTTCAAGCTCATATATTTCATAATAGTACAGAATTTATTATTCTTTTATTTGCAAGGAGATAGACCAGATAAAGGATCACTTCATTTCTTACAGTGTTGACTTTGGTATTCTAAACTTGTCAGTTTATACAGATTAATGAAGACTCCATACATGTAAAATTCACTATAATTTTTTTTCTGATATGAGAGTCCAAACAAATAGTAACTACATTTCAAACAGGTAAAGTAAAAATATACAATAGCTTGACAAAAAAAAAAAAAAAGAAAGAAAGAAAGGAAAAAAGAAACCCCTATACATGCCTTAACATTCTTAAACTCTGAGGACCAAATTGGATTCAAAAGAAACATTTCTGGTGGTCAGGGAAAGGGCTAAAAAGCTGAAGTATATAATAAATAAATTCCTCATTGCTATCAAATATATGACCAGCATGACATTTCAATACATATGAAAGTTTTCTTTAAAAAGTTCTAGGATAATAGGATTTCAACTTCTGATTCTACAGATATCATTCTTGTGATTGGTATGGGAGAATCATCCTCTTCATGTATCAGTGGATTCAAATGAAAAAAAATCAGGCAGCTAGTTCCTTTCCAAGAAGCCTTAGAGATTGTTGTACATAAAAATATGAGCCATATTTCTGATTCAAATTTTAAGTAGAGAATTCTCTTTATTCACTCTTCTGCATAAAATTATTCACTGGCACTCTGCTCTCCAGACAAGAGAAACTTCTTACGTGCTATCATTTGAGATACCCAAGACTCAGAACATGTTATTTCCTAGCTGAAAGTCCCAACAAACCTTCTCAGAACAAAAACAACAGAAAGTTAAATACACGGAGATAGGGTATAAAACAGTGGTTTCCAGGGGCTGGGGGTGAGGAGAGAAAATGGAGATAGAGAATTCAAAGGATGCAAAGTTGCAGATATGTAGAATTAACAAGTTGAGGGAGCTAATGTACAACATAAGGACTGTAGGAATTAATATTGATTGTATTTGACATTTTACTAAAAGGGTAGTTTGTAGGTACTCTTTCCTCACACACATATCCAAAAGAAAGGTAACTGAGATTTTCAAAGGGAATGCTTCCAGTTTTTGCCCATTCAGTATGATATTGGCTGTGGGTTTGTCATAGATAGCTCTTATTATTTTGAGATACATCCCTTAATACCTAATTTATTGAGAGTTTTTAGCATGAAGGTTGTTGAATTTTGTCAAAGGCCTCTTCTGCGTCTATTGAGATAATCATGTGGTTTTTGTCTTTTGTTCTGTTTATATACTGGGTTACGTTTATTGATTTGCGTATGTTGAACCAGCCTTGCATCCCAGGGATGAAGCCCACTTGATCATGGTGGATAAGCTTTTGGATGTGCTGCTGGATTCGGTTTGCCAGTATTTTATTGAGGATTTTTGCATTGATCTTCATCAGGGATATTGGTCTAAAATTCTCTTTTTTTGTTGTGTCTCAGGCTTTGGTATCAGGATGATGCTGGCCTCATAAAATGAGTTAGGGAGGATTCCCTCTTTTTCTATTGATTGGAATCGTTTCAGAAGGAATGGTACCAGTTCCGCCTTGTACCTCTGGTGGAATTCAGCTGTGAATCCATCTGGTCCTGGACTTTTTTTGGTTGGTAAGCTATTAATTATTGCCTCAATTTCAGAGCCTGTTATTGATCTATTCAGAGATTCAACTTCTTCCTGGTTTAGTATGGGAGAGTGTATGTGTCGAGGAATTTATCCATTTCTTCTAAATTTTCTAGTTTATTTGCATAGAGGTGTTTGTAGTATTCTCTGATGGTAGTTTGTATTTCTGTGGGATCGGTGGTTATATCCCCTTATCATTTTTTATTGTGTCTATTTGATTCTTCTGTCTTTTCTTCTTTATTAGTCTTACTAGCGGTCTATCAATTTTGTTGATCTTTTCAAAAAACCAGCTCCTGGATTCATTGATTTTTTGAAGACAGGGATGCCCTCTCTCACCACTCCTATTCAACATAGTGTTGGAAATTCTGCCCAGGGCAATCAGGCAGGAGAAGGAAATAAAGCATATTCACTTAGGAAAAGAGGAAGTCAAATTGTCCGTTTGCAGATGACATGATTGTATATCTAGAAAACCCCATCGTCTCAGCCCAAAATCTCCTTAAGCTGATAAGCAACTTCAGCAAAGTCTCAGGATACAAAATCAATGGGCAAAAATCACAAGCATTCTTATACTTCAATAACAGACAAACAGAGAGCCAAATCATGAGTGAACTCCCATTCACAATTGCTTCAAAGAGAATAAAATACCTAGGAATCCAACTTACAAGGGATGTGAAGGACCTCTTCAAGGAGAACTACAAACCACTGCTCAATGAAATAAAAGAGGATACAAACAAATGGAAGAACATTCCATGCTCGTGGGTAGGAAGAATCAATATCGTGAAAATTGCCATACTGCCCAAGGTAATTTATAGATTCAATGCCATCCCCATCAAGCTACCAATGACTTTCTTCACAGAATTGGAAAAAACTACTTTAAAGTTCATATGGAACAAAAAAAGAGCCTGCATTGCCAAGTCAATCCTAAGCCAAAAGAACAAAGCTGGAGGCATCACGCTACCTGACTTCAAACTGTACTTCAAGGCTACAGTAACCAAAATGGCATGGTACTGGTACCAAAACAGAGATATAGGCCAATGGAATAGAACAGAGCCCTCAGAAATAATGCCACATATCTACAACTATCTGATGTTTGACAAATCTGACAAAAACAAGAAATGGGGAAAGGATTCCCTATGTAATAAATGGTGCTGGGAAAACTGGCTAGTCATATGTAGAAAGCTGAAACTGGATTCCTTCCTTACACCTTATACAGAAATTAATTCAAGATGGATTAAAGACTTAAATGTTAGACCTAAAACCATAAAATCCCTAGAAGAAAACCTAGGCAATACCATTCAGGGCATAGGCATGGGCAAGGACTTCATGTCTAAAACACCAAAAGCAATGGCAACAAAAGCCAAAATTGACAAATGGGATCTAATTAAACTAAAGAGCTTCTGCACAGCAAAGGAAACTACCATCAGAGTGAACAGGCAACCTACAGAATGGGAGAAAATTTTTGCAATCTACTCATCTGAGAAAGGGCTAATATCCAGAATCGACAATGAACTCAAACAAATTTACAAGAAAAAAACAAACAACCCCATCAACAAGTGGGCGAAGGATATGAACAGACACTTCTCAAAAGAAGACATTTATGCAGCCAAAAGACACATGACAAAATGCTCATCATCACTGGCCATCAGAGAAATGCAAATCCAAACCACAATGAGATACCATCTCACACCAGTTAGAATGGCGATCATTAAAAAGTCAGGAAACAACAGGTGCTGGAGAGGATGTGGAGAAATAGGAACACTTTTACACTGTTGGTGGGACTGTAAACTAGTTCAACTATTGTGGAAGTCATTGTGGCGATTCCTCAGGGATCTAGAACTAGAAATACCATTTGACCCAGCCATCCCATTACTGGGTATATACCCAAAGGATTATAAATCGTGCTGCCATAAAGACACATGCACACTTTTGTTTATTGCGGCACTATTCACAATAGCAAAGATTTGGAACCAACCCAAATGTCCAACAATGATAGACTGGATTAAGAAAATGTGGCACATATACACCTTGGAATACTATGCAGCCATAAAAAATGATGAGTTCATGTCCTTTGTAGGGACATGGATGAAGCTGGAAACCATCATTCTGAGCAAACTATCACAAGGACAAAAAACCAAACACCACATGTTCTCACTCATAGGTGGGAATTGAACAATGAGAACACAGGGACACAGGAAGGGGAATATCACACACTGGGCACTGTTGTGGGGTGGGGGGAGTGGGGAGGGATAGCATTAGGAGATATACCTAATGCTAAATGACGAGTTAATGGGTGCAGCACACCAACATGGCACATGTATACATATGTAACAAATCTGCACATTCTGCACATGTACCCTAAAACTTAAAGTATGATTTTAAAAAAAGGAAAGGTAACTGAGATGATGGATATGTTAATTTGCTTGAGTATAGAAACCATTTTACTATGTATATGTGTATCAAAACATTAAATATACAATAAAAATGAATGAATATGACATTAACTTCTCATGTGCTGTCACTTTGGATCCAATCTTTTTGCCATTTCAGTCTGCTACTGAATAACAAAAGGTATAGTTGATATAATAATCACTCACAATACTCTAGGTATTATGAAATATGTTGGGGGAGTAGTGATAGAAAAATGGGTAATTCACAATTATTAACCTCAGGTTGCTTGAAGTTGATCCTATGTGCCCTGTAGCTAAATTTTCATTAATTCACGGGATAATCCCAACTGATACAAACATTATCAAGTTGCCAGTAGTGCCAGCCTTGAAGTGTTGGTCAAACTTTTGATTCTTGGCTGTATTCATTTGCAGGCTCCAGTTTCTGTTTTGTTTTTTATATAAGTAAGTATATGGTTGTTGGCCTCTCATTCTTTAAATTACCTTCTCTTATAAGCTTCTGTGACACCATGTTTGCTTGGCTTACTTATGCCTCTAAGGTCTCCCATTGCTATTCTTTCTAGGCTTCTCTCATCCGCTCTTAAATTCTGGTGCTTCTCAAGAGCTGACCCTCTATCCTCTGCTCTTATAATCTGTAATCTCTTAATAGTTATTTAATTTGCAGCCATGGCTCCAGAAGCACCCGCCATTTTATTCCTCTTGAATCTGTACCTATATTTTCAACATTTCTTTCCTGCTAGAGACACACATGGGCCTCCCTTCTGGGCTTCCCCAGTGGGAAACCCCATGATATCCACAAACTCCACATGCTCATTATGGAACTCCTCCTCTTCACTTCTCCCATACTTCCTCTTCCAACTTACTCCTCTCCTGCTTTGCACAGGCAAGTTATGGGAATACCACATACCTGGTTATCAAAGCCAGACACTCCACCTTTATTTTTACCTCCTGTCCATTCATCTCACCCACTTCCTCCACTGTATCTGTTACATCGCCAAACCCACTTAATTTTACCGCTGATATAATTCTACTCTATCTAGCCTCATATTCCCTACTATCATCCTCTCTCACGTGGACTATATTATATTTTTTAAACTGGCCTTTTCCCCCTTTTCATTTTTATTCCTCTATAGTCCATCTTTCTGACATTGCTATGGCACTCAAATCTTCAGAATAAAACAAAAACTCTTTTTTGGAAATTTAGGCTCTTCAGGATTTAGAGACGGCAGCTATCATCCTTTGCTTGATATTCAAAATATCTGGGTAACTTTTTAAAAACATAGGCTCATAGGCCACTCCCTCTGAAATTCTGATTTAATTGGTCTGGAATAGGGTCTAGGCATAAGTAAGTATTTCTTAAACAAAAAAAAACAAGGGACGGAAATACGCAGTAAGAGTATATGTAACAAACCTGCATGTTCTGCACATGTATCCCAGAACTTAAAGCATTAAAAAAACTTGTATTCATAGAAGAATAATGGTTCCCAGAGGCAGTGGGTAGGTGAGGAGTGAAGGAATGAGGAATTACTGGTCCAAAGTTACAAAGTTTCAGCTAGACAAGAGGAATAAGTTTTGAGATCTACTGCAAAGCAGGATGACTGTAATCAATAATAATATGTTGTATATTTCAAAATAACTAAGAGTAATTTCAAATGTATCACCCCAAAAATATCAAGGAAGTGAAGTGATGGATATGTTAATTAGCTTGATTTAATCACTCTAAATTGTAGACGTATATCAAAACATCACCTTGTACTACATAAATGTAATATAATTACGAAGAAAAACAGACCTGATGTTTGAAATGATAATTATTTTTATAACCTCATTTCAGATTTAACAATCTCATATTATATCCTAGTATGTATCCATATTACCCACATGGGAACTACAGGTCTCTACAAAGTTAGCCAGGTGCGATATCCAAGATATTCAGTCAAGAGGGAGTGTCTAATTGTTATTTTAGTCTTCATTCAGGTTAGTACTGCCCATCCACAGTTTGTACAATAGTTTTCCCACTTTACAATTTTAAAAACCTATCATTCTTGATTTTATTAACTAGCCCATTCTATCAAATTTAAATGTTTTTATTTTTTAAAAGACCATGTCCAAGTGGCAATTCTATGTGTATCTCCCTCAAACGAGCATCAGTTGAAGAAATCTGAGAAATTCAACCAGCTCTGAACTCACATCACTATTTCAATGTCCGTTATTTATTTATTATTATTATTTTTTGAGATGGATTCTCACTTTGTTGTCCAGGTTGGAGTACATTGGTGCGATCTCAGCGCACTGCAACTTCTGCCTCCTGGGTTTAAGTGATTCTCCTGCCTTAGCCTCCTGAGTAGCTGGTATTACAGGCGCCCCCAACTGCGCCCAGCTAATGTTTGTATTTTTAGTAGAGACGGGGTTTCACCATGTTGGCTAGGCTGGTCTCATACTCCTGAGCTCAAGCGATCCACCTGCCTCGGCCTCCCAAAGTGCTGGGATTAGAGGTGTGAGCCACTGGCCCAGCCCCATGGCATTTTTTTAAACCAGGACTTCTGTATAATGAAGCTTTTCTCAATATCTTTTTAACCACATCCTCTTACTTATTACACCCATTCCAACTACCTGTCTTCATCTCATCACATTTAAGTACTCAAATTGTCCATAGGCTGCAGAATGAATTCATTAGGACTTTATATAATTTTTCAAATCATGAAATTGCACAATCTTTTGAATATGGAATTGGAAGGCCTTTATAGTTCATTCAGTAGAAAACTGGAACATTTTGGAAAGGTGATCTGCTTGACACTTTTCAAAGAGTACAAAACCTTGTGAAGTAGCAGATGCAATGATTACCAATGTACTTTATGAAATGACTTTCAGAGTTTGAGATTAAATTGGCTTTTCTGAAATATGTAAGTCTCTGGAAAAACACAACATTTCTAATCTTGCTTTGGAAAGCCTTTAAGTATGTAAAAATCAATTTCTTATATCTTCTTTGAAATAAACATGGAATATCCTAAGGTTTTATTCATGTTTCATGAATTTCACAGCACTCATCATATTTTAAAGTTATTTTTAATTCTTTGCATTGTATTAAAATCTCTCTTGGAATGAGAGGCCTGAAAAACAATCATAATATACTGTTGTTGTCTAACAATATATCAAGTTTTTAATGGCTCTTACAATGCAATATTTTTATCATTCTTGTAGTTTATCCACATGTATTTAATATTACTAGCAGAAATTTAGATTTTAGTAAATTAATTCTGATCTTTGTAAAATAAAATACTTTTGTTTTCAATCTATATCTATTAATTTTTTAGTCCATGAATCCATCTAACAATTATTATTGAACAAGTTCTAGGAGATAAGTACTATACAGTTGCTAAGAATTCTGAAAGATCATCTTATACCTATTACACAGAAGCAGAGAGAGACGAACCAAAACTTACATAACACTGTGACATGTGTTTCAAATTTAAACATCTTAAAAAATACATTTCATAAAACTAAAGATAAAACTTGATACTTCTTTCTACTACTTTTGGTTTTATATACTTAGGCATATTATTTTTGAGTCTGGTATTAAATAAGCCAATGTAAGTTTGCAGTCTATATCTTTATTCATGCCTTTGATTAAAATATTGAATAAGCAAGGTCTAAAGAAAAGTAACATACTGAATATGCGACTAGAAACCTCTCTCCAAGTGACCAGGCTGGGCAAAATGCTGAAATTCCATCTCTACCAAAAAATAAGATGTGGTGGTGCACCCCTGTAGCCCCAGCTATGCTGGTGGCTACTCAGGAGGCTGAGACAGGAGGCTCACTCGAGCTCAGAAGGTAGAGGCTACAGTGAGCTATGACTGCCACTGCACTCAGCCTGACTGACAAAGTGAGACACTGTCTCACAAAAAAGGGAAGGAAACCTCTCTCTAAGATGAAAAAGGAGTAAGAGGGTTTTTAAGGCACACGTCTGTAGTGAGGCAGATTAAATCAATATGAGCTTAAAATCCTTCCTAAACAATATTTAGTTCACTTATATTGTTCTGTTATACAAAATCAAAGTATTCCTCTTAGAAACAATATTTACTAAATGTTCCTTTAGTATACCAACTGTGATACAATTATGCCACTTCTCTTTAATCCTGCCTAGTAGTCCATGCTATCTGGTATAGTGTTCAAGTGTGCAGGCTTTGAGCCACACCATATGGGCACAAAAATTTCCTCTGCCACTTAAAATTGGGTGACTTACTTCACCTTTCTGTGCCTCAGTATGACACTAGTTGCTACCTCCTATAGTTGTGAGGATAAAATGAGTGTATACAGGCAAAGCACTTAGTATTTAAATACAACTTAATTATAGTCATAATTATTACTATTACTGTGATTATGGTTATTATTTGATTAACTCCCTCGATGAAAACAAAGCATAGGAAGTTGAATTAGAAAAGATTAGAATGGTGTTAAAGTTGGGTCCTGTGAAAAGAGAAGAGTCATGACAATTCCTTCGGCAAGAGAAGCCTCAAAATAGAATCTGGGTTTCAAAATCTACTTCCAAAGTAGAGAGATATGAAAGCTGGAAATGACATAAAGCTATTTAGGTAATCCAGTGAGTTTTCTTCTAAATCCATAGCTTTCTTCTAAATCTATAACAACCAAACAAATTAACCCTTTTCTTTACTGAGATACTTATTTTCAAAGTTAAGCCATTCTGGATGCAAATTCCTTTGAGTTTTGAGATGATCATGATGGTCTTCACTCAGTCTTTCCCCCAGGTTGACACGTGGTTATTTCACTTAATCAGATTAAAATCAATACCTGGAAATACAAAGCAACGAATTTTTTAATTTCTCACAAACTAATATTCACCAGTATGGAATGAATAATTGCATGCCTAGTTCTCTGTATACTTGCTCTTTTAAGTAATATAGCTTGGTTTGCTTTCTTTTTCTTTTCTGTCTACAATCAAATTCAAACTGCTGTCACTGGGTCATACATAATCAATCAAATAAACTAAAAAGCTACTGAAATAATTTTCCATTGCTAAGCTGCCTTTTGCGAGCTGTATAATTGGTCTGCCTTACTAGACTGTCAAATGCATGCAAATGCGTTAGTGCTCATGACTTGCTTCCAGGCCATCCCTAGGCTCACACTGCCAATTCTTTTTGTTATTGTAGGTAGGTGACTTTATGTATTTTTGGACTTTTATTGTATAATGATAGGGACAAGAAAAATAAATATTCACCTGGGTGTCAAAGATAATTGTTAAGCCCGTATTTTAAATGATACTTAACTGTGGGATTCTACTGTTTTGTGAGGAATATAGAAAAATGTTTGGAATAATTACTCTTCCTGGGACACTTTGAGGGGTCAAATATATTCTGTTCTTAAGTATCAGTTAAAACATCTTTTGCATTCTCTCTGATCTTAGTGTTTTGATGTTGTGTGCAATGAACCAAAACATTGCATTACAAATAGAAATCTTTATACAGTTGACAGCTTGTAGGTCTCTGAGGAATCTATTCAATTAGTGTCATGTCCTGGTTCCCTATAGTATCAAAATTCACAGAGAATTGAGATGTTTTAGAAGTTGTATCTATTAAACCAAGAAAAGCATCATGAAATTTTTTCCTTAAAATGAAAGATAGAAAAAAAATGTGTTTCTGCATAACTGATGTAAAAACAGCAGCCTAGAATCTGGCACTTAGTTGTTTGTCACTGAAATGTGTTATCTGGGTCTGCTAACTTGACGTTATATAGCTACAGTTTAAATCAGATATATCAAAACCTACCTTGACTTTGACTCATGCTGCCTATATTTTTTCTCAAGGGAATCTGAGAAAATCCTATTTCTTGGGGAAGAAAGGACATCAATTTGATATTATAGATTGGAGTCCAGCATTGGGATCATGTGGAATAGGATAGATGCTCAGTGTGGATGGGAATGAATAGAATCTTCTAGGTGAATGTCAACTGCTATCCATGGAAGGCACAGAAAATGAAGACTAGACCAGAAGCCATGTTGAACTTTATAAAGGCCTTTTCTTCATCTATTGAGATAATCATGTGGTTTTTGGGTTTAGTCCAGTTTATGTGATGAATCACTTTTATTGATTTGTGTATGTTGAACTAGACTTGCACCCTGGGGATGAAGCCTACTTGATCATGGTGGATAAGCTATTTGTTGTGCATCTGGATTTGGTTTGCCAGTATTTTGTTGAGGATTTTTGCATCGATGTTCATCAAGGATATTGGCCTGAAGTTTTCTTTTTCTGTTGTGTCTCTGCCAGGATTTGGTATCAGGATAATGCTGGCCTCATAGAATGAGTTAGGGAGGAGTCCCTCCTCCTCAGTTTCTTAGAATAGTTTAAGCAGGAATGGTTCCAGCTCTTCTTTGTACCTCTGGTAGAATTCAGCTGTGAGTCCTTCTGGTCCTGAACTTTTTTTTTGGTTTGTAGGCCTCTCAATAAAGTAGGTATTAAAGGAATATACCTCAAAATAATAAGAGCCATACATGCAAACCCAGAGCCAATATCATACTGAATGGGCAATAACTGGAAGCATTCCCCTTGAAAAACAGCACAAGACAAGGTTGTCCTCTCTTACTACCCCTATTCAACATAGCTTTGGAAGTCCTGGCCAGGGAAATCAGTCAAGAGAAAGAAATAAAGCATATTCAAATAGAGAAATTAAACTATCTTTGTTTCCAGACAACATGATCCTATATCTAGGAAACCCCATCATTTCTACCCAAAAGCCTCTTAAGCTGATAAGCAAATTCATCAAAGTCTCAGGATACAAAATCAATGTGCAAAAATTACCAGCATTTCTGTATGCTAACAACAGGCAAGCTGAGAGCCAAATCAGGAATGAACTCTCCTTCACAGTTGCTACAAAATGAATAAAATAGCTAGGAATACAGCTAACAAGGGAAGTGAAGGACATCTTCAAAGAGAACTACAAACCACTGCTCAAAGTAGAGAAGACACAAACAAATGGAAAAACATTCCATGCTCATGGATAGGAAGAATCAATATCATTAAAATGGCCAAACTGTCCAAAGCAATTTACAGATTCAATGCATCCTATTAAGCTACCATAGACATTCTGCACATAATTAGAAAAAAAACTATTTTAAAATTTATATGGACCCAAAAAAGAGCGTGAATAGCCAAGGCAACCCTTAGCAAAAAGACAAGGCTGGAAGTTATCACACTGCCTGACTTCAAACTATAAAACAGGGCTACAGTAACCAAAACAGCATGGTACGGGTACAAGAACAGACACATAGACCAATGGAACAGGATAGAGAACCCAGAAATAATGCCGCACACCTACAACCATCTGATCTTTGACAAACCTGACAAAAACAAGCAATGGGGAAATGATTCCCTATTTAATAAATGATGCTGGGATAACTGGCTGGCATCAGTTGAAAAAACCGGAACTGGACTCCTTCTTTACACCATGTACAAAATCAATCCAAGATGGAATAAAGACTTAAATGTGAAATGCCAAACTATAAAAACCCTAGAAGAAAACCTAGGCAATATGATTCAGGACACAGACACTGACAAAGATTTCATGACCAAGATGCCAAAAGCAATTACAAAAAAAGCAAAAGTTGACAAATAGGACCCAATTAAACTAAAGCGTTTCTTCACAGCACACACACACACACACACACACACACACACACACAAAACAACTATCAACAGAGTAAACAGACAACCTACAGAAAGGGAGAAAATTTTTGCCATCAATCCATCTAGCAAAAGTCTAATATCCAGCATCTATGAAGAACTCAAACAAATTTACATGAAAAGACAAATAACATCATTAAAAAGTGGGCAAAGGACATGAACAGACACTTCTCAAAAGAAGATATACATGTGGCCAACAAACATATGCAAAAAAGCTCATCAGTCATCATTAGAGAAATGCAAATCAAAACCACAATGAGATACAATTTAACACCAGTCAGAATGGCAATTATTAAAAAGTCAAAAATAAGAGATGTTAGTGAGGTTGTGGAGAAAAAAAAACTCTTTTACACTGTTGTTGGAAGTGTAAATTAATTCAACCATTGTGGATGACGGTGTGGCAATTACTCAAAGACATAAAGTCAAAAATGCCGTTCAACCTAGCAATCCCATTACTGGGTAATTCCCAAAGGAATATAAATTATTCTGTTATAAAGATACATGCACAAGTATATCATTGCAGCACTATTCACAAGAACAAAGACACAGAATTTACTTAAATGCCCATCAATGATAGACTGGATGAAGAAAATGTCATACATATACACCATGAAATATTATGCAGCTGTAAAAACAAACCAGATCATGTCCTTTGTGAGGACATGGATGAAGTTGGAGGCCATTATCCTTATCAAACTAATGCAGGAGCAGAAAACCAAACACCACATGTTCTCACTTATAAGTGGGAGCTAAATGATGAGGACACATGGACACATGGGGTGAGGAACAACGCACACTAAGATCTGTTAGTGGGGGGCAGGAGGAGGGAGAGCACCAGGAAAAATAGCTAATGCATGCTGAGCTTAATACCTAGGTGATGGGATGATCTGTGCAGCAAACCCCCATGACACACATGTACCTATGTAATAAACCTGCATATCTCCACATGTACCCTTAAACTTAAAATAAAAGTTGGAAATAAAAAAATCCATATAAAAAAAGAAAATGAAGAGTAGAGAAGTTGGATCTACTACCAACATCAAATAATGAACAAAGTTCTATGAATGACATTAAAATCTTACCAAAAAAGTAGGTGGGGAGTTAAATATAGGCATAAAATAAAGAGCAAGGAACAAGTAGCAGGAGGAAGCAACCCAGGAATATTTTGTTTTTAGCTCCTCAAGCTGACGTTAATTGGTTATTGTCACTATATTGTATAGCCTTTTGGTTATTGATTGTGTAATATTTGGTTGAAAGGTTTGGCATAAAGGTACAGTTTTTACATAGACAGCTTCCTTCCCAGGCTGCAATAACTGTGCATCTGCTCCCACCTGCTTCATACTGGCCGCTGCTCTTGGAGCATATAGAGCGACGGATGGCTGCTTATGGCACCATCGATGCCCTGATGGCTTGAATGATTTCTGACTCTACCTAGACCTACAGTCTGGCTCCTTCAAATCCTTTGATATTTTTTTTCTTTCTATGCGTATGTTCTTTTAGTTTTTCTTATTTACTGCCTGCTTAGATACACTTCTTTGTCTCAACTTCCATTTCTGGCATGATGTCAATTCCTGGTTGCCTACTTGCCTTGTGTGCAGGTGTATCTTGATCTCTACTCGGTTATTGGTCCTGACTCTGCTCTATTCAAGTGGTCACAATTTATCAACAGCCTCACACTTCATTCAGTTAATGGGCCCACTATTCACCAAATTTTGTTTTTATCTTATAATCCTAGAAAGTAAATAATTAAACAGCAAGCATAAAATACGTTTTCTCCTTTAATCAGAATTTGGTACCTGGAGACTAAAATAATGACTGTCATCCTGGCAAACAAATTGATGATATTTGCTGGTGGGAGAGTTCTTATTTTGGAAATACTTTTGGCAAAAGATGCCTGATTTTCCAGCATTGTCAATAGCAAACAGCCATGCATTTCAAAGATTTATGAGGCATGATTATCCGAAGACAAATGACTATATTTTATACCAAAAATTACTCCTCCTGTGTATGTGATGTGACTCCATATGTGTTCTGGAGAACTTCATATTTTAATCTGTGCCAGGTGTATCCTCATAGCATAAGAAAAGGCCTAGAGAGTTATGTTTGTCGTCTTAGACCCGTTTTTGTTTGTTCTTTGTCTCATGATTAATTGTTGCCTTTGAATAATTAGTAAAACTTACATTGGATAAGCTTTCTGATTCTTATGATACTGAATGTACAATCTAATCCTTTTTGCATTACTATTTACTCAATATCCTTTTGCTGTTATTAATCAATGTCCACAGTTCTAAGGCCGAAAAACTATTAAAATCTCCAAGAGTAAGATAGTTTCATTATAAAGTTCTGTCATGAGAAAATAAATCATTGTGAATATATGAAAGAACTTATTTGAGCACTGCAAGGCAGATCATGGTTTTTACTTAAAGTTATTTATTTGTAATATATAACTTCTGTAATCTCTCTCAGAAATATTCATCAAGAAAAACTACCAATTATGTTAGTGCCATTTCTAAAAAGCTACCTTTTCTTTTTCTAGAAATATGGGAAAGTTGTAAAAAATTATATTTCCTCAAAATTTTGGGTAAATATAATTGCATAATGCAACCTATGGCAAATATTTAAATCTTTATTAATCCAAAGGAAAATAAATTGGCTTTGACTAATAATTACTAAATATCTACTAAATACTAGGACATGTGCTATGATTAACATGTATTAATTAAATCTCATATGCCCCACAATTTTTTTCAGGTAGCAATTATTTATAGGTGAGAAAACAGATTTGAGGAGTTAAGGAGTAGGTAGTCCATGGATTATATTCACAAAATAACAGAGGACAAATTAAATCAGAGCTAGTTTAATGAATGCCCATGATGTCTTTCCTACAGCATGCTATCTAATATTACACTGATATAAGCACACATTACTATACGGTAAACTCAGAAAAGAGTTGCTGTGGATTCTGTACAATTATTAGAACATTTAATAATAATTTTATAGTAACTATTGATTTTTAGTTTAAAATTCAAAACAATTGATAGCAACTCATCTTTTAATATTTTAAACACATTCAGTTACATTTCTGTTTGTAACTGAATCAAACATTGTCAAATTAATTCCAACAAAACTACATTATTTATCATTTGATATAAATTATTAATTTTAATATATTGATTGTGTGGTTATACATGTATTGGATTTGTTTTATAGTTGCATAAGAACTGTAAACATGAAAAGTTTGATAGAGATTTATAAAAGATTTAAGTCAACAGTAGGAGCTCAGACTTTTTTTTTTTTTGGAAAGTTGAGTACCTTGGACATTTTCAGAAACAGAGACTAAAATTCCTTGTGCTTTGACAATTATGGTGGCCAAAGCTAAGGGATTACAGTTTGGCAGGGAACAGAATGCTCAGGCATTTTGGATCTTATGGTGGTTGTTTCTCAATGCAAATCAACAGTCTTTTAATTAAGTTATCTTTCCCAAATTTGTATATATTTTCAGTAGCGCAAGTTTCTTAGAGCCTGATTAGTTCTGGGCCCTCGTTTAAAAAGTGAAAGATGAGATAATAGAAAATGATCCCCTAATATTGTTTTTACTAGCCCACCTTCAACTCCATATTAAATTTTATACAAAAAGCTAAAAATTTCTAGGTTTTTAAGATGAGAAATTGAGGCACAAAATGTTTACTTCATCAAAATGGGGACATATGTCATACATGAATGGGGAAAGATGGAAGGGAGACAGGAAGCACAGGTAGAAAGAAAAATGTATCCTACAATTTGACTTGAATTTAGGCATTGAGATAAGGGTGTTTAGACATTCGAGTTAAACAATCAGCTACCTGCATTCAATATTTCTTCCAAGTCCGGTTTTGCTTTACGTGGATGTTTATTTTTCTAATAGAATGAATTAGTTTGAGGGAAACTACCACCGCTCAAAATTGAGCTATCATTTTAGCTATCATTAACAGCTAACAAAGTAGGAGTATTTTAAAATTCCTGCATTTTTAACTCAATGTAATATCATGATGTTTCAGAGAGGTAGGTACTGAGATTATGCCCATTTTACTGATGGAGAAGTAGAGAAATAGAGAGAAAGATGATGTAATTTAAACAGACTGTAGGGATAAATTCAAACTAGTGTACAGCTCCTTAGTCACTATATTGTATAGCCTTTGCATGACCTGGCAAATGACTTTTGGCAGTCAATGGTTTGGCTTTTTTTTTTTTTTTTTTTTTTTTTGAGATGAAGTCTGGCTCTATCGCCCAGGCTGGAGTGCAGTGGCGCCATCTCGGCTCACTGCAAGCTCCGCCTCCCGGGTTCCTGCCATTCTCCTGCCTCAGCCTCCCGAGTAGCTGGGACTACAGGCGCCGCCACCACGCCCGGCTAATTTTTTGTATTTTTAGTAGAGACGGGGTTTCACCGTGTTAGCCAGGATGGTCTCGATCTCCTGACCTCGTGATCTGCCCGCCTCCGCCTCCCAAAGTGCTAGGATTAATGGTTTGGCTTTTTAAAAGCCTCACTCGCGAACATATTTATGGTTGATTTAGTTTAAGACATGGAATCTATAATGGTTGCTGTTAAAGCGTATTGATTGTTGGGTGTGTCACAGCTAACTCTTATTCAGCAACTAAAGCTGGTATGTGATGCCAAGGATTGAGCACAGAATGCATGCCTGCTAGTCACGGTGATCTCTTTATAATACTATTCTAAGGACTGTGCATCAATATTTCATAATCCATAGGCTCAATATTTGATGAGATATTGTATCTCTATTATACTTTAAATTAAACTTATTTTGCAATTAAAATTTTTTAAATAAATGGGTTATTATTTTGAGGTTTATGCCTTTTAGGTTGAAAATGTTACAGTAATCCTCATGATTTTATGAGTAAAAATGAAGACTGTTTAAAGTGGAATGATTGGAAATATGTACACACTGAGGCAGGCTTACGCTCAATATCTCACAAATCAGTTAGTAGAATTAACTTTTAACGTGGTTAAAATTTTGACTAAACCTACATCCTTATTATGATTAAAAATGGGCTATGTATGAAGTGCAGTTTATGTAAAGAAGTCTAATCATGTTTTATTTTCCTCATAGGAATATTTTATTTTACTTTGATTTGATTTCTATTTATAATTGATTTGTATCAAATAATGGTGCTTAAAATAATTATCATATTAATTAATATAAATAAAGTATCCCAATCATAAATTAATTCTATTTTCCTTTGGTAGATATTTCAAAGCATTTTGTCATTATTTATGACAGATACACAGATGTACATACACCTTCTTAACCTGTTAATTTTCCTTGTGGAGCCATCAGATTAAGCTTCTTTCTACTGAATTTCTAATTTGTGGTAGGTAGCCAGATGTAACTCTTTCAGTTGATTTAGTAGCAGGAAATAGATTCACCCACACTCCTTCTGCTAATATTATGGTGGTATAGTGAGAAGAGAGCTTATAAAAAGAAGCACGCATAGTATTATGATCAGATACTTGAAAAAAATTATGCCAGTAAAAACTCAATGACGCTTCAGTATCCTTACATTCATTTCCAAATGCAAGTACCTTTTATTCCTTCACACAAGTGTCATATCACAGCTATGCTTTCACCAAACCAATAGCTGGCAAACATCTACTTCTGTGAGTAAACTCAGTAGTTCCATCTATAAACAGTTATTTCTATATCAGCTGCTTGGTTGTTAAAATTATTTAGCTGTTGTTGAAAGATTATGATCCTTGTTCTGTTAAATAAGTTGATATATATGTAAAACATTTTGACCAGTGCCAGGATATAGTAAGCAATATAGAATGTGATGTGTTATATTTTTTTCTCAAATTAAAGCTTGGCTCTTTTGGCAGATTTTAAGATGAGACAATACATCTAACTTTCTAGATTTAAAATATCATACACACACTAACACATATTATTTAAAATATATCTCTTAATTTCATCCAGCAACCCCAATACTGGGTATATCCCCAAAGGAAAAGAAATCATTATACCAAAAATACACCTGTACTTGTATGTTTATTGTAGCACTTTGCACAATAGCAAAAATATAAAATCAACCTGTATCCATTAATGGATGATTGGATAAAGAAAATGTGGTATATTTACACAACGAAATATTACTTATATTAGTCCATTTTCACACTGCTGATAAAGACATACCTGAGACTGGGCAATTTACAAGAGAAAGAGGTTTATTGGACTTACAGTTCCACATGGCTGGAGAGGCCTCACAATCATAGCGGAAGGTGAAAGGCACATCTCACATGGTGACAGATAAGAGAAGAGAGACTGTGTATGGAAACTCCCCTTTTTAAAACCATCAGATCTCCTGAGATTTATTAGTGATCACAAGAACAGCATGGGAAAGACCAGCCCCCGTGATTGAATTACCTCCTACCGTGTCCCTCCCACAACACATGGGAATTCAAGATGAGATTTGTGTGGGGACACAGACAAACCATTTAATTCTGCCCCGACCCCTCCCAAATCTCATGTCCTCACGTTTCAAAACCAATCATGCCTTCTCAAAAATCCCCCAAAATCTCAACTCATTTCAGCATCAACTCAAAAGCCCACAGTCCAAAGTCTCATCCAAGGCAAGGCAAGACCCTTCTGCCTATGAGCCTGTAAAGTCAAAAGCAAGTTAGTTACTTCCTAAATATAATGTGAGTACAGGCGTTGGGTAAATACAACCATTCCAAATAGGAGAAATTGGCCAAAACAAAGGGGCTACAGGCCCCACGCAAGTCCAAAATCCAGCAGGGCAGTCAAATCTTAAAAGCTCCAAAAAGATCTCTTTTGACTCCATGTCTCAATTCGAGGTCATGCCAATGCAAGAGGTGGGTTTCCATGGTCTTGGGCAGCTCTGCCCCTGTGGCTTTGCAGGGCATAGCCCTCCTCCTGGCTGCTTTCACGGGCTGGCATTGAGTGTCTGTGGCTTTTCCAGGTGCATGGTGTAAGCTCTCAGTGGATCTACCATTCTGGGGTCTGGAAGATGCGGGCCCTCTTCTCACAGCTCCACTAGGCAGTACCCCAGTAGGGACTCTCTGTGGGGGATTAGACCCCACATTTCCCTTCTGCACTGCCCTAGCAGACATTCTCCATGAGGGCCCTGCCCCTGAAGAAAACTTCTACCTGGGCATCCAGGCATTTCTATATGTCCTCTGAAACCTAGCAGAGGTTCCCAAACCTCAATTCTTGCCTTCTGTGCACCTGCAGGCTCAACACCACGTGGAAGCTGCCAAGGCTTCGGGCTTCCACCCTCTGAAGCAACAGCCCAAGCTGTACCTTGGCCTTTTTAGTCACAGCTGGAGTGGCTGGGACACAGGGCACCAAGTCCCTAGACTGCACACAGCAGAGGGTCCCTGGGCGCAGCCCACGAAACCATATTTTCCTCCTAAACCTCAGGGCGTGTGATGGGAGGTGTTGCTGCAAAGGTCTCTGACATGCCCTGGAGACATGTTAGCCACTGTCTTGGTGATTAACATTCAGCTCCTCTTTACTTATGCAAATTTCTGCAACAGGCTTGAATTTCTCCTCAGAAAATGAGATTTTCTTTTCTATTGCATTGTCAAGCTGCAAATTTTCCAAACTTTTATGCTCCATTTCCCTTTTAAAACTGAATGCTTTTAATAGCACCCAAGTCACTTCTTTAATGCTTTGCTGCTTAGAAGTTTTTTCAGCCAGATACCCTAAATCATCTCTCTCCAGTTCAAAGTTCCACAAATCTCTAGGGCAGGGGCAAAATGACTCCAGTCTCTTTATTAAAACATAACAGGGGCCACCTTTGCTCCAGTTCCCAAGAAGTTCCTCATCTCCATCTGAGACCACCTCAACCTGGATTTCATTGTCCATATCATTTTTAGCATTTTGGTCAAAGCCATTCAACAAATCTCTAGGGAGTTCTGAACTTTCCTACATTTTCCTGTCTTTTTCTCAGCCTTCCAAACTGTTCCAACCTCTGACTGTTACCCAGTTCCAAAGTTGCTTCCACATCTTTGGCTATCTTTTCAGCAGGGCCCCAGTCTACTAGTACCAATTTACTGTATTAGTCTGTTTTCATGCTGCTGATAAAGACATACCTGAGACTGGGCAATTTACTAAAGAAAGAGATTTATTGGACTTACAGTTCTACATGGCTGGAGAGACCTCACAATTATAGGTGAAGGTGAAAGGCACATCTCACATGGTGGCAGAGAAGAGAAGAGAGCTTGTGCAGGGACTCCTCTTTTTAAAACCATCAGATCTCATGAGACTTATTAGTGATCATGAGAACAGTATGGGAAAGACCTGTCCCCATGATTCAATTACCTCCTACAGCGTGTCTCCCACAACATATGGGAATTCAAGATGAGATTTGGGTTAGGACACAGCCAAACCATGTCATTACTCAATGATAAAACATGGAATCATGTCTTTTATAGCAACATGGATTGAATTGGAGGCCATTATCTTAAGTGAAAGAAGTCAGAAACAGAGACAAATACCACGTGTTCTCAGTTATAAATGGGAGCCAAATAATGTGTCCACATGAACATAGAGTGTGGAATAATAGACACTGGAGACTCAGATGGGTGACATGGTGCTAGAAGCCAATGATGAGAAATTACTTACACAACGTACATTACTCAAGCGCTGAATACCCTAAAAGCCCTGATGTCACACTGTGCAATATATCCCTGTAACAAAATTATACAAGTATTTCATACGTTTATAGAAATGAAGAAGTAACAAAAGTAATATACATGAATTTATTTTGGATTTCAATGATTGTTTTCATTCATTTTTAAAACACTGCTTCTTAGGAAAATATTATTATGAATTTATTCCTTATGCCAGAAATAACTAACTCAAGAGTATCATCTTACATAAATTTCATAAAACATAATTGTCTACTTTAAGTATAGCTACTTTTCTTCACATACAGTACACTTTGTGAGGGTGTTTTTCTTGTGAACCTATGAAGTAATTCTGAAAACTTTGTATAATTAAAACTTTCTAGATGCCTACTTTAAAAAGCATACTATAAATATTTTATATAACATTTCCCTTTTTCTAGCAATGAATTTCACCCACAGAGATATGATTGGAAGTATGTATGGGTAAGCATGAGCATTGGGATTGTACACACTGTAATAGATATGTAGGGATTTGTAAATAACCATGTGGGAGGTCTGAATACAGATGAATTGAAAAAAAAATCCTGCTTTGTGCTAGCCAACATGAACTATGGCCCAAGCAACTAAAAGAAGGACTATATTTATATTTTTCCTGACCCCAAACTGATATATAACAGAAAATTGCTGCTAAACGTGATGTCAGCAGAAGCTACCTCTAATTTTTTTCAAGTTGCTTTTTGCTGAAAAAAGTCCATTTTTTTCAGATTAAAAACTTAAACCTCAAAATAGTTTTAAAAATCCAGTCCCAATACATTTTGACTATTACCTGCTAAAGTTTATTTAACTATTAAGATAAACAAAAAGAGAACTCTAACATGGCATTTTGTCACTCATTTTATTTTTAAAATGGTTATCTTGCAGTCATCTGATTTTTTTTTTAATGAAGTAAGTTTAGGATACTCTCGTTTATTGTTTATCTAGGCTATGCTTTTAAAGTAAATGACTCATTTGTCATTTGAGATCATTTTGAAGCAAGCTAGATTTCAATAATAACAAAAAGCCATTATAGCTAAATTTATTTGTATTTTTTCTTTCTAAGTATGCATCATGATGCATGAACTAACCAGATTAATTATCATAGTACAGTATAGAATTTGTCCTTAATGGGTAGACTTCTATAGGCCTAGAAGTAGATTGATTCTATGATCTAAAAAAATCTACATGTGAGGAAAAATACATGAAGGCACGAGCGTACTCAACTCAGTCAGCTTTTTATCTTAAGTCTCTAAGGATCTACCACTTGGGATGGAATTTCTTTACCTTAGGGAAACATCTCATGAGTAAATACTCATTATAAAGTATCATTTAATATGTTATCAATAAATTAAGAGATCTCCCCCAGAGTCCCCAGGTAACAGGCAACATAAAAAGCAATCAACGAGATGTAAACTTATTTGTAAATTCTGAAAATTGACATCTGCTCTGTAAATGGGTTAAAATGAATTAGGGAATAATGTCATTGAGTAAAAGGAGAAAGAAAATAGTGCAGATGTTAGTACCAACATTGAGAGTTAAGCCTACAATTCAGAGGCGTCTAGCTGACAACTTTCTAGCTGTGTGACACTGGTCAAGTTTCTAAACCTCTCTGAACTCAACTCCTCTCAGATATAAAACTTAGCTAATAAAATTCTTCTCATTGTGTTGGTACAAGACATAAATGAAGAGTACTTAGGTAAGTCTTGGTACACAGTTTGTACTCAATAAATCGAAGTTGTAATTGTTATTGTAATTGTTGTTATTAGTATAACATATTAGAGTTGGACATTTTCAAAACATGATATTCACCATTTCTGACAATGGATAAGTAATTTTAAAGATGAATTTTACAAACCTTTTTTGTCTATGGAGAGTGACTATTCTTTACCTACTTTTTAAAAAACTTATTATTTTACTCTCAGTGGCACTGTTGTCATAGCTTCTTGGATCTCCCTGCTTCCTCTTTTAACCTGTTTGTTCTCTAAAGTGATGGCTGTTTAAAAATTCTTCAATGGCATTCATTACTATGAGGGTAAAGGCAACTGTGTTTATCACAGTGACGAGGCATCCCAGCCTCACATCATTCATTACTATGAGGGTAAAGGCAACTGTGTTTATCACAGTGACGAGGCATCCCAGCCTCACATCATTCATTACTATGAGGGTAAATGCAACTGTGTTTATCACAGTGACGAGGCATCCCAGCCTCACATCTTACTTGGTCCCTGCCCCAGGGCCATGCACTTCCTCTCTCTGGAAATCTCTTCTCTCCCACAAACTTTAATCTGAAACCCTAAGGACCACTGTACATGGCTGTGTGCTTAGTGTAACTTCAGTATCTTTCAAATCTTCTCCCAAACTCTATATTCTGAAAATTTTATTTAAAAATATTTATTTGCTGATATTTTTGACAGGAAAGAATTAAAACCCTCAAACTGTCTTTTCAAGATCACATATTTGATCACACAGGACGCTAGGGTTTTCAGTTCTTCAGAGTCAACATCCATTCCACTCCATCATTTTAGGCAAACTTTGGTTCCTTTTATGCCATATGTTAGAAAGTCAACTTCTATAATCAGTCCCTATATGCTATCAATGACTTTAACAAGTTTTATTTCAGACTTTTATTTCTACTTCTGTATACCTGATTATAATTTATATTCTCCACTCCAGGTCTAACCCAGGAACCATTTAATCAGTTCCCTCCCCACATCCCAAATTTACATCAGTGCATACCACATCATGCTTCTGGAATAATCTTTCTAGCTTTCAGATCAAATATTGTCTCTCTCTTACTCTTAAAAAACTTAAAGTTTTTTCAAGATGTACAATATTAGCTTCTATCTACAGTTTTAGGTGTAACTAGATAACTCGCTGTATCTCCACTCTCTCCCACCTGACTGTGCTAAAGGGCAGGAATTGTGTATTGCTCAGTTTTGAATGAACCCACCCCCTTGTAAGTACAGACTCAACCAGCCAGCCTCTAGCAAAGTGGCACCTACTGAATATTGCTCTTGGTAAACTTCATGATCACATAGCACTCTGATGTAAACTGTGTTGCTATAGTCAAATTCTAAGGAGAAATTTAATGCGTATTTAAAAATGGTTCTTTTGTAGGATGTTAGGCTTTAGAAAAAGATATGTATAATCTTAATTCTCATATAAGCTGTAACCCACACTTTTCAAATAAGCAAACTCGGAATTGTGAACAAAAGAGAAGAAACAGCCTGAACAGGAGCAATTCCTGTGTCCTTTGTCTGAGAAAACCTAGGGAATAAAGCATCAGATCAAATGCCATTTTCAAACAGCAGGTTGAGTCAGAATAAATGAATAATTTAAGGAAACTTATTTTCTGGCTTTAATATCTTTAGTAAAGCATTAAGGTCTAGGCACCCCTCACCACTCTCCACTGCTGTCCCCACTCACCTTCAACAACAATGGTCAACAGCAAAGTGATTTGCTGCTGGGCATTTCAGCATATTAATATGACATTCTAATTAATCCAAACAAGAAGTCCTGGTGCTTTTAGAAGCTAATGATCAGAGGAAAGCCATGATTAGTCATGTCAGGTTAAAAAATTTCATCAGTCTCATACTTTCTTGTATTACCAAATTGTCAGAAAGTGACAGTCCTTGAAAAAGATGACAGCTGTTTACCACTATTTCAGATAGAATCAAAACAAATCCAAACAGCACAAAACAGATAAAGGGAGGTGAAGAAAAGGAGCAAGAGTAAAATAATGAAAAGAAAGGGATTATTTAGCTACTACTTTGTATCATGTAGTAGCAGCTTTACATTCCAAGTAGAAAAGTCTAAGACATCCAAAAATTCTCTTCAGCAGTTGGTGACACTTGCACCATATGCTCATCATTCGAGCCTTTTCCTATCACTGGAGTGTAGGACAGAACTAGCCAACCACACCAAATGTGCCTTTCAGAAGGAGGTCAACTAGTTCGCCATGATACAAGCATAAAATAATTAAAAGATGATGAGATTGATATAAGTAATTTTCAAATTATACTTAAAAATGTATAGCAAGGGTTTTATTCAATGATACTTTAGGTAAATATTTTTAAATATGAAAGTTTCATATTTTTTTCTTAAGAAATAAAAAAGTTGACATGTGTTACATGGAATGCATAATTTTATTGTGCTAACTGAATTGTTAAGATTTGAAAATGTGTTTTTATGTTGTAGCACAATATTTGGCATCCTAACATGGTGAACATTAAAGAAATTGATAGTGACATTCACAGAGCAGTACTTAGTTTCTTACAAATTATTTATAGAAGTACATGTGGTGGATGCTAAGAAAGACCCCATGTACAGTCACGTAATATAAACAAAATTAATTTTTACTACCTAAAATTCCAATGGAAAAAACGCACTGAAAATAAAATGCAAAACATCTCCATCTAAAGAGCAAACGACTTCCCTTTTAAAGCAGCTTGAAATCACTCCTAACTAGCTCAAAATCAAGAATCACATTACCTAGGATATCTTGATCCAACTTCTTACAATGAAGGTGTCCTCACATAGTTGCAGAATACTCCCTAGTTCAGCAAGTACTGCCAACAGTCAGCATGTTTAATTTATGGTGGAGAATGGGAACTGTGGTGGTTTTTATAAAATAGCCTCCACAAATTTTTTAGAACTTTTTTCCTTTTATCAATGGTCTATGTTGCCTTCCCATGGAAATCTCAGCAGACTTGAGCTGGCTGAGAAGAAAGTGACACAGCCTGTCATCTGAGGCTAAGTCATAAAAGGCCATGCAGCTTCCAACTGGTTACCCTGGAATGTTTGCTCCCGGAGTGGTTTGTCTTGGGTGTGTGCTACTGGGACACAACTGTCATGCTGTAGGAAGCCCAAGCCACACAAAGAGAACACATATAGGTGTTCCTGTTTATAGTTCTAGCCTTTGAGTGATTCCAGCCTAGGGTCCAGGCAAGTTAATGAAGACAACTCTAGACAATTCCACCTACTTAGGTCTTCCCAACTGAGGCCCCAGAGTTTGTGGGCAGATTACCTTCCTCTCTGTATCCCATCTACACTCCTGACCCTCAGAACTATGAGCATCCTAAAATATTTGCTATTTTATGCCACAAATTTTAAGGTGGCTAATATACATGCATAGATAACCAGGAAACAAAAAACTAATTATCAAGGTAGTTTTATATAGTAAATCTGTGTATTTAGAATCGTACATATACTTCATTTAAACTTTACCACAACCTAAGAGACAGGTATTTTTAATCTGCTTACACATGGAAAATTCAACTTCAAAGAAGTTAAGCAACTTTCCTGAGAGCATTCTACTTTTAAGTGGCAAGGTTGCAATTACTCATGTCTGAAGTCTATTTTTAAAATGTTATTGAGTTTTTCTAGTCAGGTTTATAAAAACTAAAAAAAGAAACGGTCTTCCTAAGTGGTTATTTTAATGTTTCTCAAGCTCAATATTCTAGATATTGTCAAACATGATTCAAATTAACATCCCTTCATTTCAATGAAAAAGCACTTTTGCATAACATAATCTGAAAGAAGGGGCAGTTGCTGAGTTCATATTTTAATTAGTCTGATGTCTGACTCTTTTTAGTGGATACTTAAACATACTTCTTGAAAAGATGAATGCATGAATGAATGACTTAACCAGTTCATGTTAACCTTAGAGTTCTTTGAGGAATGTTCTAGCAGATTGCTTGATACTTTCAAAAAGCATGCAATAATCTTTCATGATCATATTTGCTTTGTCCTCCTCTATTTATTGTAAGATGAGAGTGACAGATATTTATTCCTTGCATTACTTCAAACCAGTAAAATATTTTATTTAAGTGAATACTTAATACTTTTTGATAATGTCTTAAACTAGAAAGTATAGAATGGAGATGCAGAATGAATCAGCATTATTGAGCCATTTCTTCTAAGTGAACTTGAAGTTACTGCACAGCAAGAATAGGGTCTTCCAAATCTCATGGAAGTGCTACAAGGTTAACAATGGTAAAACACAGGAAACATTTTTAATGTTTTGGAAGTTAAAATGCGGTTTGTAGTAATGTCTCTTATTAATATCATCATCATTAAAATATTGCCATCTTTAAAGAAATGATATTAACATGTTTGTTGAAGACTTTTTTGTCGATGTTTCTATAATACTAAAAATCAGATAAGTAAAGACAAAAGGTTGTAAGCCTCTACAAGTAGTTCAATACATCTTATATTATCATTGCTTAATTATTAGGTTAATGATGCTTTTAAGTGAAAAATAGCTCCAGGGAGTCATGGAGGCTAGAAAGGTTAAGCACTTAACTGACAGAAACCTACCCCTTCATCTCAGATTTATCATGACCCAATCTCATAGTGATTTCATTTCATAATGGATTAGCTTAGCTTTATAAGATTTCATAGAGTGAAATTTTTCTGTAAAGATATGGGCAAAACATTATTAAAAAACATTTGGACTGTAGAGGAAAATTCTTAAAAGACACAATTCTGTTACAGAAATATGCAGTTAACAGATGTCTTCTGAAGACCTTTTGCTAATTACAAGTACTACTTGCAAATATAATCCATCAAACAAACTAACAGAGATTAACACATTAATTAAGTAGCTACAGTTATTTTTAAAAAGTATTTCTGGTTTTAGTTTTTTCTTTGAAAAGTATCTACAGTCTAATTGGGGACCCAGATACTAAGCAATCATTTGAACTTAGTTGAGAACAAAGCTTAGAATCCAGGTACATATTGCTGTAAGAGTGTATTTAATAGGACCATTTTAGTCATTAAATGAAGTGAGTGGATGTTTACTAAGAAGTTGCTATGCTGAATTAAAATACTGCTTCATCTGGCAGGGTTGAGATTAACTTTATTAATTAAAGGGTTTGAAATTCTTGGGGCACTACCACTTGAGGCTAAACAAAGTTGAAAACCTGTTTTTCTGCTCGTCAAAGTCCTTCCTCCCTGATTCTCATCTCCTTTCTGGGGATCGGTCTTTTCTTAAGATGATTTAAAGAAGAAAATATGATCTGTCTTTAAGGTAAATCTGACTCTACACACTGCAACCATATCCCAGCTGGCAAGGCCACAAACCTGTGAAATCGTACTCATTTAATGAGACCACGTCTAGTACATCAAGCATCCAGGCCTGGTGGAACTTTGCCATGCTGGGGTTCATTTTCTTACAATGTCTCTACCTGAGAAGGACGATCAATGCTCTTTGTCTTGTCTCCAGTGCTCTTTCTCCTCATTCCTTATTTCTAACTAATGATTCTACTTTACAAGTGCTTGAGAACCACCCACAGTTCATCATATCTACTACCACACGAGAACACACTTTCCCGAAAGAAGCTGCAATATCTATAGAACCGTAACTCTTTTAAAACAATTGAACAGCAATTTGAATTTCCTTCACAGCTGGATTTTTGGATTAAAGTATCCGCGATCAGGATATTCTAGTTTCTCTCAAGATAACGGGTCATATTTGCTTCACATATATGTAAAGAAACGATTGATTTTTGCACTTTTCATAAAACCAAGGAATGTATTTCTTACATTTGAATTTGTGTCCACCTCTTCCTAAACTGAAATAATATATGGCTGTTAAATAGTTGTTTCTGCTCCAGGTACCTCTCAACATGGTTCAAAAATTTCAAGGTTGTTAGAGCCAGGACACACTTTGCTATTTACAAAATAATAAATTCTGAATTCTAACAGTGAGGAGGCAAAACTGATGAGCAAATTAAAAATTGAGTTCTATGTGACAATACATTAAGTTACAAAGTACAACTCTGAACTGTAGACTTTTGAGTTACTGTTTGCATATACAGTCTTTGCATATTTACGGTGGGAGAAATATAAATGAAAATATTAGCTTAGATCATTCATTCTTTACATATTTTTATTTAGACACTGTAGATAGAAAGATGAATAAGACATTCGTAAGAGCTGATGGGTGGAGAGTTATATAAATACAGAAGTATATCGAAAGATGTTTATAGAGTGAGAATGATATTTAATGGGAGCATTTTACTCATCAAGTATAGAGGTTATGTTGAGTGTACCCAGGTGAGAGCTGATCATTTAACCTGGAACCAAAGTTTAAAGGTCATAATAAATTAATTGAGGAAATGTTTTCAAGTGAAATATACATTTTTAAATATGACTGAGTCCTTTTATAATTATCAACGTTTTGGCTTCATTAAACATTAAGTGCCTCTTTGGTACACTCATTCTTAATTCTTCACTAGCTTTCCCTGCCACCTGCTACGCATTACGGTTCCCCCAACTACCAACCTTTTGTGCCCTATAAAATGAAACTCATCTTAATTTTAGATGAATAAAACATAATAAGCAGGATGAATCAGCCACCAGATCCTCACATAATATATTCCAGGAACAAATTAAAGTGACATTTGTTTAATAAACTCCTTTTATATCCATGAACTAGCTTGCCTTCATTGAAAGTAAATATTCAAAGCCACTGTGATTGAACTAAAAAGTCAGAGTAACACTTTTGGACTCTCCCAATTTATTCTTGATTAATGACTAAGGTATTCGGTTTCATTTCTTCTCAATTCCAATAAAAATTAACTTTTTAGTTTCTGCTAATGCCTTTTCATAAAATGTAAAATACTGATTACTAATGATTTTCTTGTGTAATTAAAAAAATAAGATTTAATTTTCCCAGTAATAAGCACAGTTTAAAATTTTTTTTCCACATAAGTTTATCATTCAAAATTTCAGAACTTGCTATAATTGCCACAAGAAAAGTCTTGATGTCACCTCCTCTGAAGACTATTTTAGGCAGAATAGATGGGCCAACCTGAGTCATAAACAACAACTGTGTCTTGTAACTCTATGTACTATGATCCAGAGTTTCTGCTGTGCCACAGTGGTGTCTAGAAGAGAGAAATTTTCCGTCCTCTGGTTCCATTTAATTAAGAGGGCTCCATGTTGCAGATGAACTTAGTGTTCATTTAGTCAAATTCTTTGAATTCACTTGGCGTTCATTTCCCCAGTACACACCCTGCCAGTAGGATGGTTGGACTGGAAAGGATTGTGGTGTCAGCTGTTTTGCATATATCAAACTAACATTTCTTCTCCATCCAGCTTTTGTGGCAGAGAATTCATGAACAAATTTATTCTTTTCCAATTCCTACAATCAGTTCCCTAAGACACCTTATTTTCCTTTGCTCCCATTTGGCCTTGGTCAAGTATCATAGCCTATGTCATCAGCTAAGTTATAGTAACCGTAACCCATAAAGACATAACAGGTCATGAGCCTGGGTGGCCATCTCCTCCCTATGTAAATTTGTGGGCACAAACAGAAATGTGCTCTTACTGAATACATCACAATCCTGTGTGTTCTACAAATGTTCTTAATTATTCAGGAAATTATTGACGTTTTTGTGGCCTAACACAGCAGTAATTTTCATAATTATGCTATGAATACTTAGGAAATATAGATCCTATAAAGTATAGATTTTACTATATAGCTACTTGGTCATTCTTACTGATGTTATTATTACAGGATCATTTCTACTTTATTTACGGGACTTTTTACTTTGTCAGAGGCGATTTCAAGTCTCTCTGTATGGTCATGCTTATTTCACTTTGTAGTTCTTGAATTTGTCCAGATTTTATGTATTTCTACAGTATCTTATTTGGGACATAAAGATTTCTAAATATTGTATATTTATTACAAATTATATCTTTCAATATTAAGATTTCCTAACTCTGATACTACAATTTCAATTCCTAGTTTCTTCTCTTGTTCTTTCCCCAGGTTATATTTTTTGCTATCATTTACTTTCTGCTTTGGGCACTCTTACTGGGTCTATAGTATATACTCGCTGTGTGTTGTGTGTGCTTTTGTGTTTTCATAACACACTTTAATGATCTGTTTTTCATGTTTTCCCCCAATTTTTGGTTGTAATAGGTGTTTTTTCAATTTCTGACATATGAAGGCTTTCCCCCCATTTTTAATAGTTTCTTTCTATTTTATTTGACTCCATATTTGTCATATTGTTTTATTCCTATGTCATATTTTTTGCTATTTCCCAGTAATTTTAAAAGATTATAGGATTTTAAATATAATTTTAATAGTTTTACACTTTTCAATCATATGTTTAAATGCACATTTCTCAGTTTCATCATAGGAATGATCATTATTTGTAAAGTGAAGAAAGCTTATACATATACCTCTTCTTTGCCCCTTAATTGGGTGTAAATACATACTGAAGGCTTGACCACAGATTATTGAGCCTGTCAACTTATATCCTGTTTTATACCTCTAAGTATAATTTTTCTTTAAAAAGGGACTTAATTCTATTTACCAATACAATATTAACATCAGTACTTTCATCCTAACACATTTGTTGTGAGTTATTTTGCTCTATCAAAATAAAGTCATCTTCTCGTGGACACTTTGAGGGAGAGGGGTACATGGATAATAGACTTCCAGATTTTTATTTTTATTAAGCAATGTTTTTCCATGATCTGGGAATATATAAATGTCAACTGCACTTGGCATAGAATATTTTGTTCTCATATTAAGGCTTTGTCAACATCTTTTCATTTGTCTTTTGACATCAAGTATTCTGAAATGAAGTGTAATAAACAATTGCTCTGACAAATTTTAGGAAATTTATTAAGTATGAAAGTTTAAGAGAGAATGTTAAAAACATCTAGGGAGAAACATGAGGTCACTAACAAAGGTTTCCACATCCAACCTTTGCTTTTTTATGTGTCCAAGTGAATAGTTTTTGGTCATTATTTTTGGAGTTTATATGAGATTATTTTATTTCCTTGTTTCTTAGTAAAGTTGTTTTCTTGATTTGGCGAATATTTTAGTCCATTCTGCTGCCACTCAGGGGAGGATAATCTGTAAATAGGAAATACCACCACATTCTCAAGAGTTGTATTTTCTCCTTTAATAATGGATTGATAGCTACAAATACAATAAAATAATAAAAAGGAGATAATTTAGTTAAGCTAATTACAGACAAAATAGATCTGTCTGCATCAAGAGTCTTAAAAATAGTACTTCATTGGATTAAAATTCAGCTAATCTGAGCATTTTAATTTTTAGATGGGCCCACGGTCTAAACATAATATCTATGTATTACATCTATTACCTAAATATTTAACAGCAACCCCAGGAACATAACAAGGTTTTCCCATTATCGCCCCAGATTTTTATCTATCACTTTATATTGTTCTTAAATATATGTGTGAGCTAATATGGCTGGTAGAAGAAAACAGCTACTCTGTTTCAATGATGACTTGAAGATAATTGCAACATGATTACATCGGCCTCTGTGATATATTGTCTTGTACATCCTTTATGAATGAAGGACTGATTTTCCTAGCTGGTGGGAGAACTGTGGCAGAGAGCCCTTAGCTGTCAGCCTTCTATGGGAAATTTTTTGGTTGTAGAAATTCCCGTGGTCATGTTCCTTTACAAGAAAGCCTTACACAGTGACTGACTGATGTGTGAGGTACAGAAGCCCACCCTCCATGGCCCAATTCAGACACCTCTGAAGAACTCTATAAGTTTGGTTGAAGAATGTGTTGAGATTGCATCACAGCTAAGCTTCCTCTGCCCAATATTGCTTCCTTTTAGTCCCAAGGGTATTTCTTAATAAACTTTCAGCATATAAATTTGCATTTTAGGTTATTGGAAAACCCAAACCAACATGGGATAAGGAATAAAAAATAACCCTTTTTGTACTAATATAGCTGGACATATTTTTATTATATAACATGAATATATTTTCACTTTAAGCGTTAAGAGTACAAGAGTAAGAGAACATGCCTGCAATTCCCCAAGGTTTATTTGATTTTATCTTGTATGCAGTTCATTATCCAGTCAGTAAGTGTTTGTTGTACTCGATCCTGTGCCAAGTGCTGGGAATTGAGGGATGAGGACAAAGGAGTAGAAACTCGGCCTACTGAGATATTATTCAAAATGCTCTCCTCAATATAAGTTAGTAATCACATAAATAGACAAGATATTGACATATTATAATAAATGCTATGAAGAAAAATCAGACTGAGGATTTTTAAAAGAGGTTGAAGATGAAGTGAGATAAGGTGGGATCAAGAAAGGCCACTTTGAGGAAATTAAGCTCAGGCCTGAAAGAGGAGAAGATGACAAGAGAATTCCAGGCAACCAAAAGAACACATGACAAGGCCTTCTCACAGGAGAATGTTCAGTGTGTATGAGTAACAGAAGTCCATGGTGGCTGGAGCATAGTAAGTGAGGGATGCATGACATGAGGTTATACATACATATAGAGTTAGGGGGTCAGAATATGGGGTGTGAGCTTTCTTGCACAAGTATTGGGAAGCTTCTGGAAGATTTATCTAGGGCAGTGACCTGATGTAATTCCTTTCCTGTTTTCTTTTTCTTTTTCTTTTTTTGGTGATTACTCTCTTTGCTTTCTAGAGAACAGATGGTGGAAGGGGGAAGTGGAAATATGCAGACACATTAGGGACCCATCAAAATATTGAACTGAAACTGATGGGTTTGGCCGTGGTTTGACCTAGAGTGCTCATTATAGAGGATGAGCAGAATGGATGCATTAGAGAGATTTCTCAAGTTTGAAATGGTTGAGCTACGGATTGGATACAGGTAGGAAGATGGTAAAGGAAGGGATGACATCAGGTATACTTCGAGTTTGGTGTTGACAAACAGGGTGCATGGTGGAGCCATTTATAGAAGGCTTCAGGAGAACAAGGAGACTTGGAAATTATTCGGAAAGGTCAGAGACTGTGTTCTGAATCTTATGGTAGAAACAGGAAGCATTCTATTGCATACAGTAACAGGAAGAAGAATCCAAATGCAACTTTTTTGACCAGCTTTACAGAGTTCAGCCAAACAAGCCATACCTAGTTCAACCTCATGTTAGAGATGAGCAAACTGAACTTCAGAACCCATAAACAACCTGTCAAAATCATCTGACTAGCCAGAAGAATATTTTGCCCATTATATGATACTTTGTTTATTTAAATAGTTATAATTATTTTAGATATTTTATTTTCTTGATTTTATTGTTAAGCACAAATAACATTGTATTTAAAGTTTATCTCTATTTTTCACTTTTCTTATCATAATTTCAAGTAAAAATCAAAAAATTATATTGAAATTGAAATATGGAATTTTATACTAAAGACAAGACATCCAAATGAAAATGAAATTTTTCAGGTGAAAATTTCCAAATCATAAATATGTAGGGACAAAAAACGTTATTTATAAAGAAAGATATAGGATAATTCTAATTAATTGATTCAAAGGTTTACAACTTTCAAAGTAAACATTATCTTTGAAATAAAGTCCATTTAAATTATTTATGCAGCCACAGTTTTAGTAATTGTATATGTATATCATGTAAACTTTTTTGAGAAAAACTGAATTGGAAATGTTAGAGTATTATGTGGAAAAAAATCACCTACAAGAAAAAAATTATCTCCTTATGAAGGATTGCTTTAGCCACTTTGACAGGTGTAGGTAAAAGAACACTAAATGCACATCAATATGATTAGCAGATGCGTGCTTAGAAATATGTTATCATTGAAAAGAGAATCGTATTATCACCTTTGCAGGGCCTGTTCTTTTCCTTCATATTTATGTAACTTTGTCATCTATAGAAAGATTATGGGAATTTTAAAAATAGCTGATAGTTAAGAAACATCACCATAACACTTTGCTGAATACATAATAAAACATTTCCCTTCTCTCTAAAAGCCTTTTAAAATTATGTACCATAATCAGTATAGCTAGAAGAGGGTAATTTCCATGTTCAAGTTCTTCTGTTTCTTGAGGTTGAGAATCATTTTATAGTCTTCTGAGGATGACACTGTACTGTTTTTTTAGCCTGATTATTTTCACCTATTTTTTTCCGTTCCTTACCTTTGTACATTTACATTTTATATATTGAAATGTTATTTTTTCAAATATTTTATATGCAAGTTTACAAAGTACAATGACTGTTTGTACATTAAAATAACTTATTTATGCCATATGGAAGTTTAAATATAATTTTACAATATCTAGTATTGATTGTTTAGTTTCTAATAATTGATACTTCACGTGATTTTTCCCAGCATACCTCAAAATATTCTTCAAAATCCTGCTAATTAAATCCTGTAACACTTCTGAGGTGTATTAATAAGCTAGAGATGTAAAGAAGATTTGCAGAGAAAATTAGGTTCCCAAATTAGAAATTTTGTCCCATTATCGACTAGAAACCTCTTGAAATGATCAAAAACAATAATAATGCATGTCATAGAGGAAAACCAATAAGTCTGCTGCAGCCTGACTACCTCTGTGACCTCAGACAGGTTACGTGTGGGTCCCTACCTCTGTGACCTCAGACAGGTTACGTGTGGGCCCTACCTCTGTGACCTCAGACAGGTTACGTGTGGGTCCCTACCTCTGTGACCTCAGACAGGTTACGTGTGGGTCCCTACCTCTGTGACCTCCGACAGGTTACGTCTGGGTCCACACTTATTTTCTTCATCTCTAATAAGAAATATTTGACAAATCTCATTTTCAAAAGTCTTTTAAGACCTTTCCACCTTTTTTTTTTGAGATGGAGTTTCGCTCTTGTTGCCCAGGCTGGAGTGCAATGTCATGGTCAGGGCTCACACAACCACCGACTCCCGGGTTCAAGTGATTCTCCTGCCTCCGCCTCCTGAGTAGCTGGGATTACAGGCACGTACCACAACGCCCAGCTAATTTTTTGTATTTTTAGTAGAGATGGGGTTTCACCATGTTGGTCAGGCTGGTCTCGAACTCCTGACCTCAGGTAATCCACAAGCCTCGGCCTTCCGAAGTGCTGGGATTACAAGCATGAGCAACTGTGGCCTGTGAGGGCTTTCTACTTTTAAGATTTCAGGATGTATAGCCTGGGAGGTAAATGGTAGTGCGTGTATACACACACACACACACACACACACACATACTGTATATATACATATATACTGTATATTATACTATATATACACATATATAGTATATTATACTCTATATATACATATCTACTGTATATTATATTGTGTATATATATACACACACACACACACATACATATATGAGACAGAGAGAGAGGAGATAGAGAATTTCATGTGAAAATATAAGCTGTTAACATAAAATTTTGCTTCTCTGAGGAATATTTAGCATTGTTTTCAATCTTCTCTGGAGAATTTAAGCATTTTTCTCAGAAGTCACCAGATAGAATGAGGGAGGGGCCATGTGATAGGAGCCAGAGATGAAAGGAGAACAATACAAAGAGTGCTTTGGGAAAAATAGTACAGTAAGGCTAGGGAAGACTTCTCTCCAACAAAAAGACCAAGTTCACAGTTATATCTCTTCAGAAGCCAATCTTACTTTTAAAATGTCAATTTCCATTTATTTCTTGCTTTACAGACATTCCATTCGTTGCCAGATTTAAAATAAAGCCTTTCCATGTGCAATCTTTCTATAGAAAAAGAGAAATATGGGGGACAGTACAGTCTAAGAAGTGATTAAGAATATCTAGTGGACTTTCCCAGACTGTAAATCTTTACATATATCTGAGCCTAATGAGGTGATTTATTGTGCTGTAATGCACAGTGAATTATACAGACGCTTCTTTTTGATCATACTGCAGAATGGAACTAAATACTAAATACCAAATAGCACTCCCATGATTCTTATAGATGTCATTCACATGGCATATTTATGCTTTTTTATATAGCAATTCTTATTCTTAGCTCTTAGGCAATTATGGAATCTTTTTTGTCATTTTAATAATCATGTTCCATTTGAGTTATGCAGGGTAGAATTTCTAAGTAGAAAGTCTTGTTTTTGTTGAACATTTTCCGTAAACATTTTGGAAAAAGTCTCTGTTTTTTGATGCTACTTCTGCACGCTTTCTCAACATGATATTACTTGGTATTGTCCTTATTAACCTATAGTACACCGTATCCTGAAAATATTAGAGAGGGTTAAAAATCAGTCATGAATAAATAAAGTTAATGAAATAGAAAGGAAACCACATTCAGGAAATGGAAGGTAGAAGCAAATGTATTAACCGTGAGTTAGAAACAGTTTAGTCTTTGGAATGAAGCAGCAAGAGTTTAAAAATCTTGTTTGTGATTCACTAGCTTTGTGACCTTGGAGAATTACTTCAGATTTCTGAGTATCAGTTTAGTAGGTGATATCAATTGCAACTTCGCAGAATTATCACAAGTATTAAATAAAGGACTTAGTATCTGGGAGAGCATATAAAATTACTAATAGTTACATTTTTGTTAATATCACCATTATTATTATCATACGTATAGTATTTTCTTTCACTGACAATGCGTTTAGGACATAAGGAGAACTATAAAACGGTGCTTCTCCAACTTAAATGCATAGCGTGAATCACCTGGAGTTTTGTCAGAGCACGAATTCTGACTCAATAGTCCTGCAAACTAAGAAACTCTTGGTAATGCTGGTGCTGCTAGTTCACCAACAGACCACACGTTTTGTAACAGCTATATAGAATATCCTGTTTCTTTTTTTTAATCACAAAACATGGCAAACTCTAAAATAAAGCAGAATAACAGATTTAAATATTAATACTCATGTCCTCACAATTTATAATTTCTCCCTCCCTAACAATGGTATAATTCTGATTAAAAATTAGCAAAGAAAAAAATTGAAATTAATCTTCCTATGTTTATTCCTTTAACAAATTCTGGGTGATTACTACTGGGTTGCTTGCTGCAGGAAATAGAAAAATTGCTTTGACATAGATCCTTAAGAATCTGTCTCACTACAAGCTTATTTTTGTAGGAAGCTAAAAGATTTATATAAATAACTGTAATTAAAGAGACAAACTAAGAAGTGCAATGAAAGACCTAGGGAAAGTGTTAGAGGAGTTTGGGGAGAGTAAAATTATCCTAAAATAATATCTATACGTAACACTATGCTATCTTCCCTAACCAGCACTTCACCAAATTGTCACAGTGAACTTTGGTCCTTTCTTATATCTTGGTTTTGGTTGCCGCATCCTTCTGTTTGGGGAAGTTCTTGGCTTCCTCATGTAATAATAACAACACTTAAACAGTATATACTAGATAAAAGGAACTATATTGCTTGCTTTATTTACATAGTTTAGTTAATTTAATTTGCACAACGAACTATGAAGTAATCAGCTTTCTTTCCTTCATTTTACATATGAGAAAATGGAGAATCAGCGACATTAAATCATCTCAAGTTTCTAAAATATCCACTCTCACCAGGCTGTTTACCCTCTGTTTTCGTCTGTCTGCTGCTGTAACAAAATGCCACAGATTGAGTAACTTATAAAAAACATAAATGTATTTCTCACAGTTCTGGGGCTGAGAAGTCCGAAATCAAGGCAGCGGAGATTTGGCGGTTGGTCCAGACTGCTCTCTTCTCCCGAGGTGGCACCTTCTTGCTTCATTTTCACGTGACAAAAGTGGGCAAAAATGTACAACGTAAGGACATGGTAGAAGAGACTGAGGAGCCAGGCACTCCTCTAAAGCGTCTTTTATAAGGACATTTATCTCATTCATGAGGGTGGATCCTTCTTCACTTAATCACTTAACCAAAATTCCCATCTCTTAATATCATTATCCTGGGATTTTAGTTTCAACATACAAACTTTGGATGGGCACATAGGTTCAAATCATAGCACCCTCCAAATTATAATGCCTCTCTCATGCCTGTTCTCCTTGAAGTACCCTCTGGTTTTGCTCTCTTCATTTTTGCCATCACAGTTAACCCTTCAGTTCCATTTCTTTAAGTAATCTCTAAATTTGTAAGGTTCCATCTTTTTCTTTTTTGTATATGGCAGACTCTCAAACATATTTGTCATATGAACTAAGTAGGTAAATATGTAAATGCCTGCTAAATTTTAGTGAATGATATAATGGCTTAAAGAGTTATCTACCCTTCAGCCAAATATATTTGCTTTTAGTAGCAATCTCCTGCCATATACAAAGTCACAACTCTAGGGGTAAACATTTTAGCCTGTAGGTAAGATGTAAAACAGTGGTATGTTATAGTGACAACTCACTGTCATAGCACTGGGACATGCTCCTCTATCTGCTACAAATTGAATCAGCAAAATATATTTGATTTTGTGAGATTTAAATGTATGCTCCTGTTAGTAAAATAAAAGTATGGGAAAACTTTACGGAGTAGATTTAATAGAAATGTTTTCCTGAGTTATCTGCCTTCTTTATTTTTATGTTATGCTTTAAGTCTATGGTCAATGTATAGAGCTATGATTGATGTGCTTTTTCAATTCTGTTCAGAACAGACAGGATAATTTTCTTCTTTTAAATCTTCTTGAATTTTGTCTAACATTTTTTTGTTCCAATTTCTTACTAGATTATACTCCCTTCCCTAACGCTGCTTCATGATTACTTATACTCAAACAATATTATGATATTTACACATTGAATTCATTTTAGGTGATGATTTTGGTCATAAACATGAGCAGGTTGTGAAGTGTTTCAGCTATCCCAGGGCATGGCTGTCAGTCCCTTGCCTAATGTTTCAAACAAATCTTGAATTTGTGATGCTGCTGTGATGGCCCCTCAGATATTCTTACACATGTCTTTGCCCCTTGTTCCCTCTAACTTTCCTTTTCTGATAAAAAAGCAAACACTGCCAAGCTCAAATTGAATTACATTTGGATGCAAGTGTCACTATGCAATGGTTGCCAATAAAAGTACACAAGGAATTTTATCATGGTGAATTAAAGGCAAACAGACTTCAGAGAAATGAGCATGAGCATGAAAATGGCGCATGGTACGTGGATCTCACTGGAAAGTCATTCAGTACACAATATTTTCACTAGAAAAATCCATTAGCTTTAGCTAAAAATTGAAATTACTTTATAGGAAATCAGAATAAAATATGTGAAAACATTATATTCTGTGCAAGATTAATACCACGCATGGTGTTGAAAGGTTTGTGGTCTTGCTTTGATGATGCTAAAAGGTCAGAAACCACAAAGATGCATGTGTGCTGTCATTTGCACAGTTACTAATTTTTCTCATTATTTCCATAATGAGACGTACTGTTTCAACAGAGAAACCCTCTTGAGAGTTGCTTGTAGTGTTTTCAGGCAGGCAGCTCTTTTGCTTTCATGTTTTGGCCTTGGCCAAGGAGTACAGACAGACTTTTCATTTATTTTCGGCAAGAATGTATTCGTTTATTGCTTTAAATAATAATAAATAGATTTTAAAATTACTCTACATTACTGCACTTTAAACTCCATGAGGGCAAGGACTCTATCAAGTTTGGACATCATTGTATACCCTACATCTTGCACAAGGTTTAGAAAAAATGGCATGGAAACCTATTTTTTGAATCAATAAATGAATACATAAAAGAATTCCAAACTCTAGTCCAAGGTTTTAGATTAATAATGTGTTAAAATGCGTAAAATTTATAGACAAAACTATTCTTATTTAGAAGCTTATTCTTTAGTTGGAGAGATAAAATATATGCACATAAAAGCTTAAGGAAAAATAATAAGGATTTTGAAGTACTTAGTATGTGAAAAATTTAGCATAAACCTTACATCCATTTATTTAACACATTTTATATCTTTCATTATTTATACAGTGCTGATTGGTAGAATTCATAAGTGACCAGAACTATAAAAATTTTGAGGATAAGCACTAGAAACACAGAATAAATAGAGTGTTAACACGCAAAACACAGAAATCCTTACATTGGCGAGGTGAATAAAAAAGATTTCTGGTTACATGTATACTGATTATTGAGGGATGAGTATGACATTATTATGCCAGAATCAATAAATATTTTTAATAGGGAGAAAACTATAATTATATATCTTTGTGTTCAATAGAAGTAGTAGTATTTATAAAGTAGAAGTTTGTTATACCTTGTTCATAGTCTTTTAAAGTTGTTTATAAATAAAATCTACTCTTAATTAGTTAATGATTGATATTAATTTAAGTGTTTTAAAATTTTTGACCTCTGAATTGCCTTGTACATATGGAGAAATAAAGCTTGCCTAGAATAATTTCTTGAGTGGAGAATGAATGATCTGGATAGATTTGTTGACAATAAATATATCTGTACTTATTTTATGAATTAATCTTCATGAAGAGAAATATAAAAGTCATATTCTAGTAGTTGATACCATGGGAAAAAATTCTTATCCTTTTCCTAAGGAAAAATACATCATGACACAAAAGTAAAGTTAATTAAATTACTTACTTTATTAATTAACTGTCTATTATTTCTATGGGTTGAAGTAAATTTGATACTCAATGCTATTTAATCTAATTCTAAAAGCTTGAACGAGTAATGATTTTTTCATGTAAGGTTAGTTGAAATAAATTATCATTGATTTTCAAATTTAATATTAATTAGCTATTGCATATTCTTAATGGGAAACAAGTGTTTACAAGGCCTTCTTTGGTTGCAAAAAGACCATGCCCATTGTAGACTTCTTAGAATACATCACATCTGGCCTCTTTTTTAGAGTGGGGAATTCAACTCATATGTGGCTGGACATTGATTCTGAACATTTTGAACATTATTTATCTGTCTAAACTCATACTGGTTGCTGTTCTTTTATAAGTAATCACCATGTTTAGCATGAACTTGAGCTATTGTTACTTAGGGTGCTTGACTATTTACAAGTCTCACTAGGATTCTAGGTATTCATTAGTCTCGTGGTGTGTATTTGCCGATAGTCCTGTTATCTTTGTTGGTTCAATTACACAGTACCATCCAAGATGCTGCAACACATTATACACAGGGTATGGGTTGTGAGAGCTACAGATTTCAGTTATTATTCAGGCTCAGAAACTTAGAATCTCTGCGAGCTGGAACATGTTACTTAGTCTTGTTTTAAGACCGTCTTGTTTTAAAAGTCAGTCTCATATTCTTAAAATATAGAATAGGGATGCTAGTAGTGCTCACAGAATTGTAGTAAAGATTAGCTGGGGAAAAAGAGACTATTAAACAGAGCCTGGTATTCAATAAGTATCAGTTGCCTTCGATTAGCAATCTGTGTTGTCATGATTAGAAGATTGCTGGTTTATGTTACAGACCTGAAAGTATAGTCAAAATATGTCAAAATAACAACCAGAGAGAATCATATACCATTCCTTGAACATTTCATCCCTAGAATCTAGCCAAATTAGCATCTCTATACAGACAATACTGTTAACACAGATATGTGCTCAAACCCCTCATTTACTTTTCAGCACTTGTAAATTACTGGAGATATTTAGGAAGGAGTCTGGGGTTATGGCTTAGTTAAGCTGAGTGGCTAGAAAGTGTGAGATGCTGGATGCCTCCTCCAGTTCCTGTCTCCAGTGGCCGCACAAGGCATATCCACAGCTCTGCTCCTGCGAACTCGTTTCTGGCGTGGGGCTTGTGCGCACCCCAGACCGGGAGGAGCCTCGAGCCTGCTCATTAGTAGCACGGGCAGCTCGCGCGCTGGAGGAGGGAGGCGGAAGGACAGCGCTGCGCCACCACCCGGAGGAGGGAGCGCGGTAGCTGCAGGCAGGGGAGGGAGAGGAAAGAAAAGGAAGGACGGCTCCCAGACAGAGAGTGGGAAAAACCGGGGAGCAGCGGGAGCAGCAGGTCTGGGGGGAGCTGTTCCGCTGCGCTGCCCTCGTTATTCACACGGACGCTGCGGAGCTTCCCAGGGCTGCTTCCCTGTCCCCCTGGGTGGAGGCTGCCGTCTAAACCTGACTCCAGGTGAGTTCGGCAAAGAGGTGAACCGAGGGGTCTCGAACCAGAGACGTGGCATTGGCGAGGCTGCTCAGCTCCCCCAAGCGCTGCTGCCTTTATATTTCCCAAATTCACGGAAGGTCTTGGCGGTGGCTGCACAGGCTGGGAGGGGGCGGAGGGGCGGTGGGTGGTTGCGATCCTCACGGCCAGCGTGGGGGCATTCGGATGGAATTAGCTTAAGTGAATGGGGTTTTAGGAAATGTCCCCAAAGGCACGCGTTATGTATGTGTTTCTAGACAAGCTTTTAAGACGGAAATTTGGTTTCCCGGATGCCCTTTTTGGCCTTCTGTCCTTCCTTTTGCTTGCCTCATGCCCAATTTTCCAAGCCAAGGAAAGGATTGGGAAGGCGTGGAAGCAGAAGGTCTGGGCACAGAATGTGACGGGGCAACCTTGGTCTCTAAGTTTGGGGTGGGGTGGGGGTGGGGACTCTTCCTTTCCACCTAATTTACCAGGGGAAAACCCTCAGAGTAACTTGAGGTTCCTTTGCTCTGCACCCTCCATAAGCTTATTAAAGGGAACTTCAGGCTCTCTAGACAGCCTGTGAGATGTGACGGCAATTTAGCTTAAAAGCCATGTTGGTTCACTTCATCTCCTCTTTATCCTTTGTTGCAAATTTGATACCTTTTTGGATTTCTTTAACAGCACAAAATTTAAGTGGCCGACTGACAGGAAATATTTCTTTTGAAAATGCTATGAGAAAAGTGATGAGTTAACATTGAGAGAAAGGCAACTTTATTTTCTTCGAAGAACTTTGGGGAAAGGGATTGATAGAGAAATTCTGGGCATGAAATTATGGACATTTCCCACAGAACTTCCTTCACTTATTTATTTTTACATTTGCTTCATTTTTTTTAATCGTGTGTGTGTGTGTGTGTGTGTGTGTGTGTATCAGAGAGACAAAATTCCTTGGAGGTATTATGACTTTATTTGGTTTAGAAGTTTCTTTCTTACTAATAGCACTAATTTGTGATCATCATGATTGTAAGAATTTACTAACTGTTTTGCTTTTAGGTGTTTTGGGTCTGTTTTTTTTAAAAAAATTCAATACTTACTTTGTGGGCCTTGCTGAATACCTGTCAATAAAATCGGTGGGCATACAGTTAGTCACATGACACACCGTGGATTTAATAGCAGGTAAGTATACAAACGATAAGTTTAGGAAATAAATGTCAGAATCAAAATTCAGGTGTGAAATTGAAATATCTTTCAAATATTTACCAAATTCTCTTTTAGGATCCAATGTCATTTTATGGTCAAGAGAGCTTAAAGGTTTCTCAGATTAAGATATATGTATCTACTTTGTTAATCAAAATGTAATATTTTATTTTGTTCTTTCTTTAATGACTGAGTTCAACAAATAAAACTTGCATATTTAACGTAAGGTTCTTTCACATCTATTACTTCTCCAATTTTTAATATAAATTTAAGGAGAAAAGTGATATTCCATTTTGTAGATGAAGAGACTGTGTCACAGAAGTATTACTTTATCTAGATTTCTGTAATTATTATGTTATAAACTTAGAAATTACATATTATTATGGAACATATAAAATATATGAATGTTATAAACCATAAGAATTCAGACCTATGCTATTTAACTTCAAGTTTAGTTCTTTACCCAAACAATTGCACAACTACGTTGAGACTACTGAAATAATTATATATGAACATGCTATATGAAAAAAAAAGCATTTCTTATTTTTCTGGTTTCTCTTTGATATAAAATATACTATAATTTTGTGGAGTTATTTTCCATATTTAGATGCTCCTAACTTCCAAATAACTCCTAAACTCCTAAAAACTGACCTGTGTCCTTCTTAATAAAAGTGGATTCACAGGGAGACTCAATTTTTACTAAGAATATTCTTGGGATAATTTGTGTCTTATAATCAGGATAAAGACAGGCCACATTTACCTGTGTTTTTAAACCACTTAGTGTGAACTTGAAATGCAGACAGAACCTGCTTTCAGGCTGAACTGCCAGCTTCGCAGTGAATAGTCTTTCAGATTCCGTGGAAACACTGGCAGATATATCTAATGTATATCTGATGTGGGACTTATGAGAAAAGGAGAGGTAGAAACGGAATGCTCTTATATTTCATATGTGACCACATTCATAAAACTTTATTGATAAGTACTTTGGTGTCTGACACGGGCTGACACAAATAGGCTTCTTCAAGAGTTGAGGAAGAAAACAAAATCCCTATAATACAGCCTTTTTCCTCCTTTTCTTTCTTAAGCGGTAATAGTTGATCCTACATAATCTCTTAAAAAAATAAATTTCAAAGAGAGTTTGTGAGTTTTTTGGAGGGAGGGAGCTTTTGTGTGTCTATGCATGCTCAGTACAGTTTAGGGGTATAAGGAGAAGTTAAACAAGAATATTGAATGCTAGCTATGAAACTTTTTGGAGTCTCAAATGCATTGAAACAATTTTTCATATTATATACATAAAATTGATAGTTACCTTGGGGAACTAAGTATGTTATACACAACTTTGCATCTGATTACAGGATTCCCTGAGCATTTATAGCTCAGGTATTCTGGAAGGAGTCAAGATAATTAGTTTTATGGCTCTTGCCCATGTGACCTGTTCCTTTCTGGTCCTGACATTAAAAGGATGACTTAAATTTTCTGGAATGTCAAAATTTTCTCTTCCCTCAGATCCTACAAAATACTTCAAGCAGTGTATGTGTGATACTCACTGTCATTTCAACATTTCCAAGGAAAACAATCCTCTTGAGAATGCTAAACAATGCCCTATATTTCTTCCTTTCTAATTCTTTCAGATAGAGGGTTAGATGAATTAGGAAGAAAGGAGAGAGGGAGATAAGAGAGATGACGTTTTATCCCTCAGGAAAGAACAAGACCAATTGTATTCCTAATTTAGAAATATTATTCTACAGACATTCCTGAGCAAGAGGGCTTTGCATATACATTAAAGCAGAATACCTAGTCAACTTCCAGTTATGCCATGTAGTGAGATGGAAGTAAGATGAGGAAGCTGAGATCATTTTTGTTGGAGAACTGAGACCACATGAAATAGGTAACAGAGTTACCCCAACTGAGGGGCAAGAGGACTTGGAAGTTTCCTCCGTAAATTTGCAGTTAGTACAGGGCTGCTCCAGTGATCAGAGTCATTAATGCCCTAGAGTTTCTGTATAACCCTGTACACAGGCTGAGACAGCTCTGATGGCCCAGAAAAGCCTTTGGACAGAATCACTGCACCCTTGGACATTGTCCGGCCACATGTATGAGAATAGTGAGTGCTGAGGAGTTGTGGGTAGCTTGGTGACAACTCTTGCTAAAGGAGTGTCATCAACATTCATTGCTGAAAGTGAATTTTTTCATTCACATATGTCATGCCTATGAGGTCATGCTTTCTTGGATACAAATTTGTACAAGATATGAATTAATTTTTGAACATCCTTTCTTAAAAGTACCATGTTCATGTAGTTGCTCATTTTAATTTGAGTAGTTCAGATTGGACATAATATACTAGGGAGATGATTGAACATCCTAAGTTCTAGTGTATATACCTTTGTTCATTACAAGATTCATCCCGTCCCCCTTTGTAGTGACATTGATGGCATAAGGGAGTAGTAGATGAAATTTAATGCAGAAAAACATGGAGATATATGAATGGTAGATATGGTTGACAACCACCATTTTCATTGAAGTTGTTTCAAAGCAAATAAATTTGGTATAAATTCATTTTATTTGCTCCTGAAGGGTAATTAAGAATAGGTAGGAATTGTGAAGAGACTATAGTGTTGACATTAAGAGAAGTTTTTGATTCTTAAAATAGGATATATTACACAAGAGTGAACAAACAGAAGATACTGAACAAATATTCTGTCATAAGTAAGTGATGGATTATTCGGACTTGTTGAACTATGTTTTTAAATGTATTATTTAAACATTTAAATATTATTAAAACCTTAAATAATATTTAAATATTATAAAAGTTATAGAAAATTATGTTTACAATACAAATATACACTTATAAGCTGTATTGTAGATATGGGAGTAAACAATGCAGTTTTTTTTTACTGAGTGAAAAATGTAGTTTTTTAAAATTCTAAATGGAGCTAACAGCTTAGTGTGATATATATTTTGAATTTCAAAATTTGCAACCAAATAGGACAAATGTGTTGAACTGTACTTTTCTTGAAGAACTGTGATAAGAATGAGCAGTGAAAAAATTACAGCTTCTCAGCGATCAAATACTTGCTTAGGGTTTAATAAGAAAAATCTCAGCGAATGCTGGAAGTGATGTACACGATCTATTACAGACCCATGATTAAAATGGTATCTTGTTAGCTATATGAGCTTGAAAACAAATGGTATAGCTTCTCTTTACCTCAGTTGCTTCTTGTGTGAAACGGGGAGACTAAGAGCATGTAACTCAAAATTCTTTGTTAATGATTTGCTTCTTAGAACAGTGCCAGGTCCAATTAGGATTAGATTGCCATTTTTATTATTGATATTTGCCCTAGTTCTGCCTTTTATTGACTGTATGAAATTGGTGAAGATCCCTTTCTGAAGCCTTGTTTCTTATCTATAAGCTGGGAGTAGAATGCCTGCTATGAAGAGTGGTTGTTAGTACATTAAAAAGGCTGGATATTTGTTTACAAGGGGCTCAGCACATGGTAGAAATTTGATAGTATTTTTTTCTTGTCCTCCCATGTATTACTATGGAGATATCCCACATATTATGTCCAAGTTTTTATTTTCCCCTCAAATGCAATGTCAATCTTGCACAAAACATTCCCATCTCCTAATTCTCTTCTAATGTTCTGTAATCATTAAAGTATAGAAAACTAGAATGAGTATTTTTATAACTTTTGCTGTACTCAAGCATGTGGAGAGAAGAGCGCTAGATCACAGGACAAACTTTGATGAGAGAAGGGAAATATTTACACCACAAACAACTTTCTCCTCCCCATGCTTAACAGTTTTATGCTGTCATTCTGTCAGCACTGAGTGAGATTTTTTGATTTAAATAGTTTTCTATTTGTGGTATGACAATTCATGTATGGACTTCATGTAATTAACATAAATATAATGGAGGGTTGAGAAGTGGTTTATTTTTACCAAGAGGAAAAATTTGTACACAATTTTTTAAAATACTGCTTTGAGAATCTTTAAAATTAATTTTGATTCAGTTGGTGGAAGATAGCACCACAAACTCACTGCTGGTGGTATTCTTGAGAAGTAATGTTTGAATTTTCTGGGTATTGTCCCCAGACTGGCTTAAAAGAATTTAATTTTAGATGTAAATTTTCTGCTTAACATGGAAGATTTTTCCATGAAAATATTAGCTCCGTCAGATACACGGTTGCTTACGTGTAGCTGCGTGGAATTACGGGAAGGGTGAAATAGAAAAAAATTTCATCTCTAAGTTATACATACTGATATAATCATATTGATTGGATGATAGTGATAATTACAGCAATAATATGATTGAAAGGGTAAGCAAGTAACATATAATACAGTTACTAATATAATCCTGTGATTGAGTTTACCACTTCATTTCTCTTTTCTGGAATCCCTTAAGTTTGTCACTATTGCACTTTATGTCCTTTGCTTATTGTAGTGGTGTATTAGTTGTATTACTGCTGCTATAACAAATTACCACACATTTAAATAACTTAAAAGAACACATATTTATTGTCTTACAGTTTCAAAGGTCAGAAGTCCAAAATCACTTTAATTAAGCTAAGTCACTGTGTCTGCAGTGTTGGTTCCTTCTCCAGGTGCTGAGGGGAGAATCCATTTTCTTGCCTGTTTCTGCTTCTGGTGGCACCAGTATTCATTGTCTTTTACCCATTCCTCCATTTTCAAGGTGCATTGCTTTTATTTCTGTTCCTTTCTCCGCATTGTCTCCTCCTTTAACTTTGAGTCCTTCTCTCTACTTCATCTAAGGACTCCTGTGATTACTTTGGACTCACATGGATGACGTGGGATAATCACCTTGTCTCAAGATCCTTAACTTAATCATATCTACAAGTCCCTTTGGCTATGTAAGGCAGCAGATTCCCAGGGCCTGGAGATTAGGCCAAGAACATCTTTTGGGACTATTATGCAGCCTCTCATAAGTGGTAATAATATTTTTGTGCCTTGAGAACCTGAAATTAATTGCTTACGCATGGAAAAATAATGTATCTGTGGGGGTAACAATTTATTTTTGAACCATTAGAAGGTATTGATGGGGAAGTTTTCATCTGACTGATAACAGCTACTGATAAATTAAATACCCTTAGATTTGTCAAATCTAGCTCTAGTAAAATGTAAGTAAAAGTATTTGCACTGCTGGGGTCAAAAATATTAATTAAACCCATTATTTATCAAGGCCAACTCCTGGATTACTTAGGTTTAAATTAACATAGAACATTATCTTCCATATTGCTTATTTGTGAAGCTTAGTTCTTGTTTACAAAATATCATCCATATAAGAAAGCACAGAAAGGTTGGTGTTTTTTAACCTTTGCAGAATATAAATTTTCAAAGGGATGTTAGACAGTAGTTCCATAATAATTGATGCAGTTCCCAAACATTCATTGTGAATATTTTATCTCATGAGTTATATCTATGATTCTAATCATAGACTTCTAGAAGAAATTTAACAATGGTCATGTCAGCCTTTGAAATCTTTCTGTAACCTAGAAGAGGACCATTGCATAAGATAGATTCATTTTCCCCTTTATTCCATTGTTGCCAGAGAGAACTTGAAATGCCCTGTTCAAATTAATTTAATGCAAATGAATTCTTGCTGCCTCACAAGTAGTTTGTCCTTCATTTTTCTTAAAATTATATTGTAAATGGATGTGACATGCTTTACTGGTTATTGTGCAGGGAGCATTGTCCTTCCTAAAAGCTCCCTCATTTGTCAAAATGAGCCATTAAGAGTAAAGTAAATTATATTATCTGATCATAGTATCACAATTGACCTTAAAACAATAAATTTTATAATCAGTGCAAATTGCTGAACAGTGTTTACAGTTGTAGAAATTTCAAAGGAAACCCTGGTTGAGATACAAAGCTGCTATAATCATTTTTAAAATCTTTGTTTTTCTTTTACTTTGAAACAGTAGTGCAGTTAGTACTTTTGCCTTATTGCTCTCTGCCTTCCAGAAACCCTCATTCAAATATTCTAAGTTTTTAAGTCTTTTTCATTTCTTTTAATATTGTAACATTTAACAATGTCGAAGAAAGTATAATTTTTCTGGAGATCAAGCTAAAAATAAAGAGAAGTTGATGCAAATGAACATCAAATTAACAAGATTGATTATGAAAAGTAATTTTTGAAAAGGACCCCAAATCCCTTTGCACATAAATGCAAAAGAATTTAGTGAAAGGTGAAATTGGAGTAAAGAACTCTACGGATGCGTAAGTAACTCTTAATGAGAATGAGTAACGTACATGCATATTTTTAGCTCCCAGTTTCAGAGATACAGTAGTTGTACAACAAATGGTCCTTTCCTGCTGTTAAGGAAGCCTCTTCTCCTCCAGCCATGCTATTCCTCAGAGCAAGCACTTCCACCGAGTTTTCAGCAACCATAAGTAAGAAGGATGGTATGATAGGCTGTGTGTACATATGGCCCTCATTAGCAGGCCAACTGTTCCTTTTGCCCACCCACATCACTGGGGACATATGGCATTACTTTGACTGTGGAAACAAGTGTGTGTGGACATATCTTGGTATGAGTATAAGACTGTTGATTGTCTTTCTCTTGTCGCTCGTGCAACCAACTGTCTCCTTGTGGAAATCATATTATCCATAACACTAGATTTGAGGATGATAAATGATGTTGTTATTATTAACTGAATTTGCCTCTCTAGTTTGATCACAAAACCAGTGAATGTTTGCTTATGGAACATGTAAAGCTTATAGAAGATAGAAAGCTTACAGAAAGAAATGATGGCTTTTCTAAGCATAAGAGTCAGGTCTTTTTCAATCAAAGACTAACTCATTCAAAAATTCAAGAATTATGTAAAACCAGAACAGCAGAGGGTTCAGAAATGCTATTGAGATCATTTATTATAAAATAGCCATTAATGAAATGTAATAGTGAGTCTGTTGTTGTTAGTTGTGACTATATGGAGAAATTAATGAGAAAATATAAGATAGGCTGGAATGAAGAGAGTCATCTGATCCCAGCATAATTCATTTTATATAGTTCACAGTATTATAACTTTAAAAAAATTACTAATTTTTTCAATACTGTGAATTCTGAATTTGCAATATGAGGCTTTTCAATACTTGCAACAAGTGTGTATTTTTCAGTGGTGGCTCTAGAATTACATAGCGGGGCTTTCGAGCTGCATTCTGATAAGAAGGCAAGGCTAGAGGACTCATGTTGAGGTGGCATTTGCACAGGACTTGATTTAGATAACATACATCAATGGTGTAGAGAGAAGAGTGGGTGATGTTGCTGAAGATTATAGGGGAGATAATAAAACTGAAAGGCACCTTTTGCTACCTCTGCTGGCCTATTTGTATATTCAGCTGTGTAGCATATTTCTTGTATAATTACATAGTAATTTCACACACTACATTAAGAAAATCTGAACAATTTTTACTAAACTCACGATTTCTAAATATTAAGTAAATAACACCAATATTTGGATAGGTAACACTTATAAAAACAGTATTTCTAGATGGATATAGATGATAATTTTTCATCTTTATCTATAGAGCTGATAAATTTTCAAAACCCTTTGAATATCACTTGTACTACAAAGTCTCATTTCAGTTTCAGTGCCATGGCACATTGATTAATCACCACTAAAGCAGTACATGAAATATTTGGCAATATAGGTATCAAGATATTTGGTAATGGTGATTGATGCACAGAATACAGCACATTATTGTTATGCACTGGCCTTGAGAACTTTAGTTTTCATCTTCGTTCACCTTGGTAGAGAACAAACTAATAGCTTTTTTCTTTCACCTTGCTGGAGAACAGACTAACAACTTCAAATTATCTGATCCATCAAAAAATTTATTTCCTTGAAACTCACTGATTTATGTATTTATTATTTTGGGGGGATCACTATTATTTGCTGTAGTAAAATATCAAATGATCAATGTATTATACCAACATGGCAGCTCACATGGTAGGCAACAGAATGAAAACAAACAGATTTACTACCAAGGATTATACTGTATTGCTTTTATTGACAGAAAAAGCATACAGATAATTTTATTCAGAGATTTTATGTGAATTATTTTTGATAAGTGTACACATATATTTATAACTGACCTTTCTTTGTCAAGTGTGTGCCCACACATGATTCACACTAAATCAATCTTAGAGATCTTACCCAAAGATTGAATTTCTTAAAGTGACTGTTCCAAATATGTATAATTTATGGCAAAAAAAAGTCACAAAATGGCAATATAAGGAGGCATAAAAATGAAGATAAAGGGGGAGATAATGGTTAAAAACACCTGTAAATGAATAATTGATTTTGATTTAAATTCTCTTTAGTTCTTAGCTGATGAAATGAATATAAATGAAATTATTATGCAAAACACCTCTATTTGTTGTATATGCATGTACATATATATGTTACAAATACAAAACTGATGGGATATTATTTAACATATGTTCACACTCAATGTGCATATATGTACATAATGAAAATGAGTGCATGTTTTCTATATATATATATATACACACACACACATACACATATTGCATACTTTCATTTTTTAAAATTTTACTGTAAGTTCTGGGATACATGTGCTGAACGTGCAGGTTTATTACATAGGTATACATGTACCATGGTAATTTGCTGCACCTATCAACCCGTCATCTAGGTTTTAAGCTCCACACGCATTAGCTATTTGTCCTAATGCTCTCCCTCCTCTTTCCCCCCACCCACCGACAGGCCCCAGTGTGTGATGTTCCCCTCCCTGTGTCCACGTGTTCTCATTGTTCAGCTCCCACTTATGAGTGAGAACATGTGGTGTTTGGTTTTCTGTTCCTGTGTTAGTTTGCTGAGGATGATGGTTTCCAGCTTCATCCACGTCCCTGCAAAGGACATGAACTCATCGTTTTTTATGGGTGCATAGTATTCCATGGTGAATATGTGCCACATTTTCTTCATCTGGTCTATCATTGATGGGCATTATGTTGGTTCCAAGTCTTTGCTATTGTAAATAGTGCCACAATAAACATACGTGTACATGTGTCTTTATAGCAGAATGATTTATAATCCTTTGGGTATATACCCAGTAATGGGATTGCTGGGTCAAATGGTATTTCTGGTTCTATATCCTTGAGGAATCACCACATTGTCTTCCACAATGGTTGAACTATTTTACAAGCCCACCAATGGTGTAAAAGTGTTCCTATTTCTCTGCATCTTCTCCAGCATCTGCTGTTTCCAGACTTTTTAATGATCACCATTCTAACTGGTGTGAGATGGTATGTCATTGTGGTTTTGATTTGCATTTCTCTAATGACCAGTGATAATGAGCTTTTTTTCATGTGTTTATTGGCCACATACATGTCTTCTTTTGAGAAGTGTCTGTTCATATCCTTTGCCTGCTTTTTGATGGGGTTGTTTGTTTTTTTCTTGTAAATTTGTTTAAGTTCCTTCTAGATTCTGGATATTAGACCTTTGTCAGATGGATAGATTGTAAAAATTTTCTCATATTTTGTAGTTTGCCTGTTCACTCTGGTGATAGTTTATTTTACTGAGCAGAAGCTCTTTAGTTTAATTAGATTCCATCTGTCAATTTTGGCTGTTGTTTCAAGTGCTGTTGGTGTTTTAGTCACGAAGTCTTTGCCCACATCTGTGTCCTGAATGGTATTGCCTAGGTTTTCTTCTAGGGTTTTTATAGTTTTAGGTTTTACATTTAAGTTTTTAATCCACCTTGAGTTAATTCTTTTATAAGGTGTAACGAAGGGGTCCAGTTTCTCTTTTCTGCATATGGCTAGCCAGTTTTCCCAGCGCCATTTATTAAATAGGGAATCCTTTCCCCATTGCTTGCTTTTGTCAGGTTTGTTGAAGATCAGATGGTTGTAGATGTGTGGTGTTATTTCTGAGGCTTCTGTTCCGTTTCATTGGTCTGTATATCTGTTTTGGTATTAGCACCATGCTGTTTTGGTTACTGTAGCTTTGTAATATAGTTTGAAGTCAGGCAGCGTCATGCCTCCAGCTTCGTTCTTTTTGCTTAGGCTAGTTTTGGCTCCACAGGCTCTTTTTTGCTTCCATATGAAATTTAACGTAGTTTTTTCTAGTTCTGTGAAGAAAGTCAATGGTAGCTTGATGGGAATAGCATTGAATCTATGAACTACTTTGGGCAATATGGCCATTTTCATGATATTGAGTCTTCCTATCCATGAGGATGGAATGTTTCTCTATATGTTTGTGTCCTGTCATTTCCTTGAGCTCTGGTTTGTAGTTGTCCTTGAAGAGGTCCTTCACATCCCTCGTAGGTTGTATTCCTATGTATTTTGTTTTCTTTATAGCAATTGTGAATGGGAGTTTACTAATGATTTGGCTCTCTGCTTGTCTGGTCTGTTATTGGTGTATAAGAATGATTGTGATTTTTGCACATTAATTTTATATCCTGAGACTTTGCCAAAGTTGTTTATCAGGTTAAGGAATTTTTGGGCTGAGGTGGTGGCATTTTGTAAATATACAGTCATGTCATCTGCAAACAGAGACAACTTGATTTCCTCTCTTCCTATTTGCATACCTTTTATTTCTTTCTCTTGCTTGATTGCCCTGGCCAGAACTTCCAATACTATGTTGAGTAAGAGTGGGTAGAGAGGTCATCCTTCTCTTGTGCCAGTTTTCAAAGGGAATGCTTCCAGTTTTTGGCCATTTAGCATGATATTAGCTATGCATTTGTCATAAGTAGCTCTCATTATTTTGAGATGTGTTCCATCAATACCTAGTTTATTGAGAGTTTTTAGTATGAGGGGTGTTGAATTTTATTGAAGGCCTTTTCTGCATCTATTGAGATAATCATGCAGTTTTTGTCATTGGTTCTGTTTATGTGATGGATTACATTTATTGATTTGCATATGTTGAACCAGCCTTGCATGCCAGGCATGAAGCCAACTTGATCGTGATGGATAAGCTTTTTGATATGCTGCTGGATTCGCTTGCCAGTATTTTATTCAGGATTTTTGCATTGATGTTCATCAGTGATATTGGCCTGACATTTTCTTTTTTTATTGGGTCTCTGCCAGGTTTTGGAATCAGAATGATGCTGGCCTCATAAAATGAGTTAGGGAGGAGTCCCTCTTTTTCTGTTGTTCAGAATAGTTTCAGAAGGAATGGTACCAGCTCCTCTTTGTTCCGCTTGTAGAACTTGGCTGTGAATACATCTGGTCCTGGGCTTTTTTTGGTTGGTAGGCTAGTAATTACTGACTCAATTTCAGAACTTGTTATTGGTCTATTCAGGGATTTGACTTCTTCCTGGTTTAGTCTTGGGAGGCTGTATGTGTCCAGGAATTTATCCATTTCTTCTAGATTTTCTAGTTTATTTGTGTAGAGGTGTTTACAGTATTCTCTGATAATAGTTTGTATTTCTGTGGCATCAGTGGTGATATCCCCTTTATCATTTTTAATGTGTCTATTTGTTTTTTCTCTCTTTTCTTCCTTATTAGTCTGGCTACTGGTCTATCTATTTTGTTAATCTTTTCAAAAAACCCACTCCTAGATTCATTGATTTTTTTGAAGGTTTTTTCGTGTTTCTCTCCCATTCAGTTCTGCTGTGATCTTAGTTATTTCTTGTCTTATGCTAGGTTTTGAATGTGTTTGCCATTGCTTCTTTTGATTGTGATGTTAGGGTGTCTATTTTAGATCTTTCCCACTTTCTGATGTGGGCATTTAATGCTATAAATTTCCCTCTAAACACTGTTTTACCTGTGTCTCAGATATTCTGGTATGTTGTGTCTTTGTTCTCATTAGTTTCAAAGAACTTATTTATTTCTGGCTTAATTTTGCTATTTACCCAGTAGTCATTCAGAAGCAGGTTGTTCAGTTTCCATGTAGTTGTGCAGTTTTGAGTGAGTTTCTTAATTCTGAGTTCTGATTTGATTACACTTTGGTTTGAGAGATTGTTTGTTATGATTTTCATTCTTTTGCATTTGCTGAGGAGTGTTTTACTTCCAGTTATGTGGTTGATTTTAGAATAAGTGCTGTGTGGTGCTGAGAAGAATGTATCTTCTGTTGATTTGGGGTGGAGAGTTCTGTAGATATCTATTAGGTCCACTTGGACCAGAGCTGAGTTCAAGTCTGAATATCCTTGTTAATTTCCTGTCCTGTTGATCTGTCTAATATTGATAGTGGGTTGTTAAAGTTTCCCACTATTATTGTGTGGGAGTCTAAGTCTCCTTGTAGGTCTCTAAGAACTCATTTTATGAATCCTGGTGCTCCTGTATTTGGTGCATATATATTTAGGATAGTTAGCTCTTCTCGTTGCATTGATCCCTTTACTACTATGTAATGCCCTTTGTCCTTTTTTATCTTTGTTGGTTCAAAGTCTGTTTTATTAGAGACTAGGATTGAAACCCCTGCTTTTTTTTTTCTTTCTTTCCATTTGCTTGGTAAATATTCCTTCATCCCTTTATTTTGAGCCTATGTGTGTCCTTGCAAGTGAGATGGGTCTCCTGAATACAGCACACCTATGGGTATTGACTCTTTATCCAATTTTCCAGTCTATGTCTTTTAATTGGGGCATTTAGCCCATGTATATTTATGGTTAATATTGTTATGTGTGAATTTGATCCTGTGATCATGATGCTAGCTGGTTATTTTGCACATTAGTTGAAGCAGTTTCTTCCTAGTTTCATTGGTTTTTATATTTTGATGTGTTTTTGCAGTGGCTGGTACTGGTTTTTCCTTTCCGTATTTAGTGATTCCTTTAGGAGCTCTTGTAAGGCAGGCCTGATGGTGACTAAATCTCTCAGCATCTGCTTGTCTGTAAAGGATTTTATTTGTCATTCATTTATGAAGCTTAGTTTGGCTGGTTATGAAATTCCATATGTACATCATGAAAACGAGTGCATGTGATATACATACACACACACACACATTGCATACTTTCATTTTTATGTCCATTACTTTTCTGATTTCATCAGCAGCTAACTAAAGAAAATAGAAAAAAAAATTGGTAATTTGATCTTTCGTGTTCTGCATCTTCCAGCTTCACACACAGTTTTCTATTTTTATCGTTACTGTGATCAGAATGAAAAAATATACTATAGAATCAGAATCAGGTCAGAATCAACAAATATACTATAATGTTTGTACATGCTTTCAATGCAGTTTGTCTCTGCAAAGGGTGTGTGTGTTTCTATGCAGATGTGCATGTACACAAGTGTGTAAATAATGTTTTATTCATGATGGAGAAAGATTGGTCAAAATTATTCTGAATGAGGTAGTACCACTACAGCAGATAATTAGGTATCTAGCAATAAAACAAATCATTAAACATGTTTCTAAGCATCTACTCAGTATCTGGCACAATGTTAAGTAGTAGAAATATAATCGTAAGCAAACTTCAGCTTCTACCCTCAATGGTATATGTGTAGAACAAATTGGTAAAGCTGGAGTACATTTCAGAACCAAAAACAGTTTCTGTATAGTTCCCACTTCATCAAGACCATGTTTTATACTACTCATACACTGAAGCCATAAGGAAGCATTTCTTCCATCCACCCTTTTACAGGGTAGTGGTGGGGAAGAAGAGCTGACTGTCATGCTTGAATTTGCATAATTTCATAATTAAATAATTTCATGTTACATAATCTCAATAAACCTAAAATACAATATATGATAAAGATAGTGTTTCAAATCAGTAGATAAGTGATAAATGGTTCATAAAATGGTGTTCAGATAATTGGCTATATGTATTTTATAGTTGCACAAAGGTATACTATGTCATTCATAAATACTAATTCCAGAGTGGATGTCAAATACACTTTTTCAAAATATAAAGAAAAAATACCATAGACAAATATCACTTGCAACATTACAGTTAAAACTAAATATCTAAACATAGCCCTAACCAATAACAGAAAATTTTTAAAAAAAATTTATGGATTGGAATTTGTTAAAATATAAAAATTTTCTATTTCAGAGGATACCATGAATATGTGTAAAAAGCAAATATCAAATCAGCAGCAAGTGTTTGCAATTCACTTGACATATTTAAAATATGAGTAGTTCCAACAAATCATAAATAAATGATTAGTAGTCCAATAAAAAAAGACACAAAGTACATTGACAGGAAACTGTATGAAACTCATGAACACTAAATGTATTAGATTCTCTATTGTTAAACAAAATGCAAAAACAATAGAGAGCATTATTGATATGGAGTTAATATTTTAACAAAATTATATTATTAATTTTATCCATGTTATAAGTAAATATATACATCCAAAAACCCTTATTTTCTCTGAAAGTTGTCACTTATGAATCTATTTTGAAAATGTTTAAAGAATAGTAATTAACTTTAATAAATAGGTATTCCTATTGAGGGAAAACAGACATTTCCATAATTTTTCTTCTGTTTCTAATATAGTAGATGGTAGGAAAATAATGACAAATGCATGTTCATACCTGGATAATATGCATTCCATTAGTTCTTTTAAACTTTTGCATTCTCAAAACTATATTGATACCTCAAAGCATACCCTTTGCTGTTGAAAGCAGCCTTTCAGGTATAAAGACACACGCATCACTTTCCCTAAATCTTACATAAGGCAAGGGCCTAGATGCCTATCAGAAAATATATTTCAAGAATGCTTTTTTAAGTAGTTCCTGTGGCCTTATCTTATAGAGGAAGGTTTTTTTTAAAACATACACACAGTTTTTGATGCACATTTTTATTGGGAAGAGCTTTTATTTCCTTAAATGTTTTGTTGTTTAAGTGTGAAAAGTATCCTGCAGTGGAATTTAGTGGAACAGATGCTTATTGTGATAGATGAGATGAACTTGCTTCCCTAAGCATGCATGGGCATGAAATGCATCTGGCTTCTGTACATAAAAGTCAGTTATGTTCCCAAATATGTTTCTGCATTTACACAGACGTTTAGGGGCAGACACCCTACTATTCCCTCAAAAGGCGGCTCTGCTTAATTATGAAGTTCAAGTTAGACCAGAAGTTGGAAAATACTAAATTCCACATTGCAGACAGAGCCTGAGCAGGTGATGTCACCACTGCATACTAAGGTGGCAAGTCCTCAGAGAAGTCACTTATCACCTTACCATGGAGAAAAATAACTGTGTCCAGAACACAAGAGGATGCTGTAAAGTAGTGTACAATCAAGTGTGCAAACCTGTGCAATACACACCAAATGAAATCCAGTTCAGAGGAGGAAATAAGGGTAGGCTCGGGAAAACAAATAAATGAGTATATGCTTTAAAAAATAGGACTTAATATAAACAGTCATGAGAGTAAAGACTATTGCTAAGCACGTAGGAAACACAAACCAGGCTTTCAGGAAGGAGTTTGCACGTGTGTGCACTGGTAGGAGGTGTAATGTGCAGAAATCTGGCCTTTTGGGGCATAACAGCTAAAGTTCCTTTTCTATTGTCCAGATAACCTTAAATATCCCTTTATAAAGTAATATTTTAAAAAGGCCATCTACTGTGCACAATGTGTTAGCATCAAGGACATGAAATTTATCTGGAATATACCAAAACTTTAATCAATAGACTAGGACCAAAGCTTTTAAAAATAGTTTTTTTTTAGATAAATCATTATAATTTATTATTTCCTTGCCATAGGTAATGCATGATACATAACTTTACTTTTTTCTCAGTTACTTAGTGTGTAGGTAGAATAATGACCCTTAGTAGGATGACCTTTTGAATATGTTGTCAGGCAGCATGGGAGCATTGTGGTTGCAGGTGGAATTCAGATTGCTAATCACCTGACCTTAAAATGGAGAGATTATCCTCAATTATCTAGGTGGGCCCACTGTAGTCACAAAGAACCTTCAAACAGGAAGGCCGAAAGACCAGAGTGAGTAGAAGAGCTTGGGGAGACTGGAGCCGAGGCTGAAGTGATGTGCTGTGTGGATGGAGGCAGAGGCCAAGAGCTCAGGGGTACATGTGGCCCCTCAAACCTGGTGAATTCTCCCCTGGAATCTCCTGACAAAATATAGACTTGATGATAACTTGATTTTAGCACACTAAGACCCATTTTGGACTTCTGACCCCCAGAAGTATAAAGACAAAAAATGTGTTGTTTTAAGCCTCTGAGTTTGTGTTAATTTATTATGAGCAGTAAGAAACTAACACAGTAAGATGGCTTTTATTTTTCTCTATTTGATGTATAGAGTTAAATTGGATATTCTAGGAATTATTGGGAATTTCTTTTCTTTTCCTTTTTTTTTTTTTTTTTTTTTTTTTTTTTTTTTTTTTTTTTTTTTTTTTGAGACTGGAGTCTCGCTCTGTGGCCCAGGCTGGAGTGCAGTGGCGCGATCTCGGCTCACTGCAAGCTCCGCCTCCCGGGTTCGCGCCATTCTCCTGCCTCAGCCTCCCGAGTAGCTGGGACTACAGGCACCCGCCACCACGCCCGGCTAATTTTTTGTATTTTTAGTAGTGACGGGGTTTCACCGTGTTACCCAGGATGGTCTCGATCTCCTGACCTCGTGATCCGCCCGCCTCGGCCTCCCAAAGTGCTGGGATTACAGGCGTGAGCCACCGCGCCCGGCCGGGAATTTATTTTCTTCAGATAGTTCTTCATATTAGAATAATGAGAACCATCGAGTAATTAAGTGTTCTATTTTGTGAAGGATGATTATATAAACAGTATGAAGGTTAAAAAACGGGCGGGGCCGGCTGGGCACGATGGCTCATTCATGTCATCCCAGCACTTTGGGAGGCCGGGGCAGACGGATTGCTTGAGCCCAGGAGTTTCAGATCAGCCCGGGCAACATGGTGAAACCCCATCTCTACAAAAAATACAAAAACTAGGCAGACGTGGTGGCTGGCGCCTGTCGTCCTGGCTACTCAGGAAGCTGCGGTGAAAGGATCTGAGCCCGGGAGGTGGAGGCTGCGGTGAACCGTGATTATGCCACTGCGCTCCAGTGTGGGTGACAGAATGAGACCCTGTCTCCATTCAATAAATAGGTAAATAAATAAAAGGGGAGGGTGTCTGTTGAAGGCTACTAAAGTCATCTAAGTGTCCTCTGATTATATGAGGCTAGGATGGTGCATGGAAGGTTGTGTTGAATAACCTGATACTCTTTCTGAAACTATAGAAGCGTTAGTAATTTTAGCCTGAGAGTGCTATAATCTGAGATAATTTGGTCCAATACTTCCAGGGAGGGTTGAAGTTTTGAGATAGCTTGAGTTATTTCAGTTGAAGACCAGAATATGAGACAACTGGATACTCAATTATAATTCAATTTCTACTCTTTATGTTAGGTATGTATTTGCCAGCCACTTATGTGTGGGACATTATGTTAAAGGTAAGGCAGCCACAGTGTAGTGGTAGAAGCAGATGAGAAGTACTACAGTAGTCATATAGATGAGGTACTGGGAAGAAGCAGAGTTGAAAAATTGGAGACAGTTGACAGTTTTCCAGAGCCATAGGATTAAAACCAAGTAGGATTGCAAAAGACTCAATTCACTCAAGATGTCTAACTTGGTAATAGGTCAGAAAACTAAATTTGTCATATTTTCTTCAAAGTAAACAAAAATGTTCCTTTTGATAAAAAACGTGTAGTGCACCTTCGGATTTGATTTTTCTTTATATTCTGTAAACTGCTCACAGTAAAACAGAAAAAAAATCTGATGACAAATATGATGGTCCTTAAATCTTGTAGGAGTATGATATTCCTCCAAAGAATAGAGGTTTTGCTAGGAAGGCTCTAAGCAAGGAATCAAATTTCCTTTTGCAAGAAATAAAATTCTCAAAAGTTCCCTGCACCTTGGAAGGGCTCTGGTTGAAATTAATAGCACAGCGTTATTTATTTAAATTTTAACTTTTAAGTTCAGGGGCACAAGTGCAGGTTTGTTACAGAGGTGAGCTTGTGCCATGGGGTTGGTTGTATGGTTTATTTAATCACCCAGGTATTAAGCCTAATATCCATTAGTTGTTTTTCCTGATCCTTATAGCAAATATTACCCCCACAAAGTTTTATGGTTACTTTTTTCTTATCTTCTGATTAGTGCCATTAGATTCACAAATTGAAGTTATTTTTCAGTAGTTTAATTCCCTCTAGAAGGTTTAAAAAATGTTTCCTAATTTCCTAAGTCTTCTTTGTTAGTCTTCTAAAAAACTATATTAAATAGAATTCATGTGCTCAGGTACACTTTCACTAAAATTATACCTTCAACATTTGCCCTGTTTAAAGGTTCTTAAGGTGTTAAGGAACATTAGGTATCAGAGTTGATGGCATTTGATTAATCTGAATAAAGCTTGGCATCAAATTGAATTCAACAAATGTAACAGTGATAAGTCAAAGAGCAATATTTGAAATGTCTCCATCGAACATTTTAAAACAATTTTTAAGTTCACTAATTTGAGTCATTACACTTGGCCCTAATATAGTAGATTTTTAAGTGAAGCTCAGTCGAACTTGGCAGATATCATATACACACTTTTAATAGTCATAACAATTCCTGTACCTCATTTGGAAAAAGATTATTTCCAGAGCATCAGTGCTTTGACCAGAAAGGCATTTATTATTCTGTAACACTTTTCTTGAGAAATTAGCATGATTTATCATTTGAGTATGCTCTCTCAGATAGGATTCTAATATTTGAGTGTGAATAAAACTTCAGGGCATTGAAAGCAGCTGGAAGATAGATAAAAGGGCGATCATCCTCTCTTGTCATTCTCTATCAAGGTCCTCTTTAATTATTGGCTTAAACAGCTATAACTTTATGGTGAAACAAACTTCTTGGATATAGCATTAAAGGTTGAAATAATGAATTATACATAAATCTATTTAGTTCAGTTATATTCTGTTGAATTGGAAGAAAATCCAATTTTTAAATTTCTCTGCATTCTTGAAGTTAGGAATAAAAGCTGGTGTGGGGTCTCCTGAAATAATGAGGTCTAGAATAATTTCTGTTGTTAAATTTACTTTTTAGCAGGATAAGTCTACTAAAATCAATATGAATGGAACCTTCAATGTACCACTCAAGATAATTAATCTTTGAGAGGTTAAGTAACTATTACAAGGTAGTTTACCTAATTAGCAACTAAGCCAACCAATTTTTAGATTTCTTAACTTTAAGACTATTGCTCACATAGTCACGTAAAGTATATCTTCCACATAGTCACAGGCAATCACAAGCTAACACGAGCAGGTAGCGCAAAATATATGTTCCACACGGAATGCAGAACAAAAAAAGACACTTTTAAAATCCTTTTCCCTTTTCCAAATTCATATTTAAAAAGTTTCTTGTGGAATTTCCCAAATGCCAGCATGGCCACATACAATACAGATTGATTACTCAGACCTCTAATGAGAAACACTTAGAATTATGCTAAACAAGGAACACTCTGTATTGATTTAACAAATTCTCCTCTTTCTACTTATAGTTTCTCCTAAAATAAAACGTAACATGTTTGTCTTGTTTGGAGTCTGTATAGAAAAAGTGTGATAACTGAAGATATAGACACACAGGTGTGTGTGTGTCTGTGTGTTCCTGTGTATTATAGCCTTTCTTTAATGATTTTCTCTCTCTTTTTTTTTTTTTTTTTTTTTTTTTTTTGAGACGGAGTCTCTCTCTGTCCCCCAGGCTGGAGTGCAGGGGCGCGATCTCAGCTCACTGCAAGCTCCGCCTCCCGGGTTCACGCCATTCTCCTGCCTCAGCCTCCCGAGTAGCTGGGATTACAGGCGTGAGCCACCACGCCCGGCTTATTTTTTGTATTTTTAGTAGAGACAGGGGTTCACCGTGTTAGCCAGGATGGTCTCGATCTCCTGACCTCGTGATCCACCCGCCTCGACCTCCCAAAGTGCTGGGATTACAGGCGTGAGCCACCGCGCCTGGCCTCTATTTAAGTTAGCTCTGTCAGGGCAAACCAGCATTTCGAAAATACAAACTGTTTTTGCAAAAAGCAGGTATACACCTATCCATAGTGCAGACATTATGTCTACTTATTTCTCTGTAAATAGATCTTTCATTTTAACAAGTACTTCACCTTCACAAAATTTAGTGTGAGTCAGTGAACTCTTATCCAGATGCTGTATCTTGGCCAGACCATCAAGAATTAAGCCTCACAGACAGGTTGTTTCCATTCCTTTAACAAAGTTCATCAGTCCTGGGTTACTTCTTGATTTCCTGCCAGTGGCATATAATGATGACTCAGCCAAGTCAGTTCCCAGAGCTGGACTCTTTTTCTTTTTTCTTATACACAGGAAACTTCTTTTCCAAGAATGCTTGTTCCAGTTGCTCACAGTCTCCATAGCTGATGATTATAGAACGATCTATGTACTTTCAATGTACCTTCAAACATGAGATCTGCAGCTGATTAAGACGTGTGTGTGTGTGTGTGTGTGTGTGTGTGTGAGATAGCTGATGATTATAGAATGATCTGTGTACTTTCAATGTACCTTCAAACATGAGATCTGCAGCTGGATAAGACGTACGTGTGTGTGTGTGTGTGTGATAGCTGATGATTATAGAATGATCTATGTACTTTCAATGTACCTTCAAACATGAGATGTGCAGCTGGGTAAGACGTGTGTGTGTGTGTGGGGGGGTAGCTGATGATTATGGAATGATCTATGTACTTTCAATGTACCTTCAAACATGAGATCTGCAGCTGGATAAGACGTGTGTGTGTGTGTGTGTGTGTGTCTGTGTCTGTGTCTGTGTTAGACTTAAACCGTTCATTGAATAAGAAGCCTGGTTGATAGTATAAGGAGAGAGTTAGAAGAACAGGGAATTATTTGGTTTAAGGAATTGTGAAGAAAGGTGCTGTGCCATTAAAATTTTTCTATACTTTTGTGTTAAATCTTAATTTTTTGCAGAATTTACTAAGCTGCAGGAAACTGTCAAAATTGACGGTTGCTAAGTTCCATATTGCTTTGTAATTATCTTAAAACAAAACTTGCTTGATACCAAAGTACAATTTTTCCTCTAGCTTTCATAAATTGAGACTGGTCTTTTTCTCACCCTCCACATACCTGTGGCTGGAAGCTGAGGTGGTTGTTCTTGGTTCCCATTACAACTTCTAGACTGTTAATTTCTCCCCTCCTTGCAAATTGTACTGTTCCTTTGAAACTCACACCCCTTGGAAATATCAGCCATGCCCCTTTGGTATTGCCATCATCAACAGACCTCCTTCCTGGGCACTCTTGCCTTCTTTTTTTTGAGATGGAGTCTTGCTCTGTCACCCAGGCTGGAGTATAATGGTGTGATCTCGGCTCACTGCAACCTCCTCCTCCCGGTTTCAAGTGATTCTCCTGCCTCAGCCTCCTGAATAACTGGGATTACAGGTGCACACCACCACACCCAGCTAATTTTTGTATTTTTGGTAGAGACTGCGTTTCACCATGTTGGCCAGGCTGGTCTCGAACTCCTGACCTCAGGTGATCTGCCTGCCTCAGCCTCCCAAAGTGCTGGGATTACAGGCGTGAGCCACTGCACCTGGCCTCTTGTCATTTATTTAAGGCTTTAGATCTTTTGCTCAATATCATCTTCAGGCAAGTTCAGCCATCATTTTAGTGGCTCAGCATTCACATGAAAGGACCATTACGAACCTCTGTTCCCCATTTTTTGACATCTTTATTTCCATTACTTTTTTTCTTTCCTCCACTTTATTGTCATCAAATCTGAAACATTTTCTATAAGGGTATGTGCCACCAGGATCTAGATGCAAATATTCTGCCTCCTGAACATCACTCCTTGCCAGCTCATTGGCTTGGATATCCTCATTCCTACAATCCTTCATTTTTATTGAGACTCTCCTTAGGACACAGCTGCTGCTGCTCCCTCACAATCCATCCGTACTCTCTTGCTTTCAGTTTCCACGTTTTCCTCCTCAAATGTCGTAGTTCATTTTTAGCATTCCCTTGCAACTACCCTGAGCTTCATTTTCCCACCATTAGTAGAACAATTTATTTGTTTCTATTTCTCTTCCCCAATTTTAAATATTGATGTTTCTAAGGGTTCTGTCCTAATTGCTCTTTTCTCTCTATACACATACTCTCTCTAAGCTCTAAACACTACTAAACAGCTAATAATTTTCAGTTTTAGAGTTTGGCCCAGACCTTTATTCTGGGAGTTGATGGTTTATATGACAATAGCACCCGAATAATTCAGAGATAACATGTCCCGGTTTCCCACATGTCAGTAAGTGGCACTGCCAGCCATGCTAGACGCGTATAAGTCATTTTTGGCCCTTCCTCAATATTCTGACAATATCCAGTTCAACATTCATTTAAAAAATATTTTGGTTCCAAATATATCTGTAATTTCCTCCACTTATTTTGATTTCCAGTGTCCCCAGCCTAGCCAGATCCACATATTTTCTTACCTACTCTATTTTCTTAGGCTCATCCTTAGTCAACCTACTTTAATTCTTAATCTCCTACACTCTGTTAGCTACATAGAAACCAAAGTGATCTCTTAACGTGTCTTTCAGTTTCCAACTCTCCCGCTTTTCTGGTGTACTTGGACTAAGACCTATGTTCCTCATCATTGCTAATGAAGACCTGTACAGTTTCACATATCCTTCTCTTTCAGCCACATCTCACATTAGTCTTTATCCCTTTTGTGCTTCATCCAGATTCCTACTTTTCAGTTTTTCATTTCATCCAATTCACAGGTTTCTTCTACATGCCAAGATGTTGCTCATATATTAGGGTCCTTGAACACTGTGGGTTTTTTCTTAAAAGACGAACCTTTCTGTATTGTATGAAAAGCTAACTCTTTTTATTCTCAGGTCTTAGCTTAAATATTCTCACTTGAAAGAAGTAGTTAGAATCTGTATAATCCAAATTAATATTTCTTTTTTTCTTTTTCTTTTGAGACAGGGTTTTGCTCTGTCACCCAGGCTGGAGTGCAGTGGCACAATCTTGGCTCACTGAAACCTCTGCCGCCTGGGTCCAAGCAGTTTTCCTTCCTCAGCCTCCTGAGTAGCTGGGACTACAAGCACACACCACTACACCTGGCTAACTGTTTTATTTTTAGTAGAGATGGGGTTTTGCCATGTTGATCAGACTGGTCTTAAACTCCTGGACTCAAGTGATTCATCCGCCTTGGCCTCCCAAAATGCTGGGATTACAGGCATAAGCCACCACGCCCGGCCCAAATTAATATATCTATATATAAAAATTTCATGTATAAATCTTATATAATCTGAATTAAGATTATATCTAATGTTCCCCCCAACACCCTTGCTGTGTATTCAGTCCCCTGCTTGACTTTGCATGTGAATACATTTTGTAATAATCTCTTCTCTTTTCTTAGTTGGGTTTCTGTACCTGTCTTCATCTTCAGACTTAAAACCCTAGGAGTACAGGACTATGGCTTTCTTATTCACCACTGCAGCTCAGTAACTAAGATAACATCTGATACATATTTGTTAAGGGAATTGATTAAATATAGACCACTAGGTCCAGTGGAGTCCACAGTCTATTCACTTCATGTAGTTTCCGAGAAACAAAGGTTTCTCAACGTATATTAATGAATGAGATATGGGCCAGGGTATATAGTCTGGCTGGAGATCTGGCTTAACTTTGAGTTCACTTGAGAGGGTATCAGTGTAAGCAGGAATGGTTTTACTGACTTCAAGAATTGCATGGTGTTTAGGAGGAAAAATCACCCTGCTTCTCTGGAGAGACTTGAGGGCTCTGTGGCTCCTGTGGGCTCTCAAACTATTGGAAGATTACTACTAAACCTGAGGAGTTTTCAGGTCTCTTAGTTATATTCATTTAAACTTAGACGTAGATGATTTGTCACTATTTTAATTTGTTTTTCACTGAAAAGTCAGTCTGAATATAGAGCCTTATTTCATTCAGATCAGAAAAACTGGGTTACTGTGAAATCTGTTTATCTATAATTTTTAAAAGCAGTTATTCCTAACTTGAGAGGCCTGGAGGATTTATTACAATATGTATTTCAGGGCCACATCTGCAGAAGTTGTGATACAACATTTCCTTACTAATACCCCTGACAGCACATTTTAGCAGGCATCCTGTGTTATTCAGAAGCAGAACGTTTATGCACTACACTTTGGGAGGGAGAAGTGCGTGTTATGTTACCATTTAAAGATGCCTGGTTCTTATGGGGCAAATTGGCAAATGATTTATCTAAACTAATGGCAGAGTGGAATTTTAATACTTTAGAGTTTTCAGGAATCTTAGAGCTGTTTTCATTTGTCTCATACATAGAGCCTGAACCTTGAAGACATTAATTAATTTGTCACAGAAATTAAATGGGGTCAAAATTTACATTTCCAACCCATGTCTGTGCTCTTCATTCTAAAGCACGATGGCCTAGAGTCATATTTTAACCTCTAAGTTTTATCCTATTAAAAAATAAAATAAATAATTGTAAATACATGCATGTGTTATATCTATATATACAATTTATATACATTACAATATTAATTTGAATTACACAAGACTTTGGACATCACTATTAAAGGCCAGGTACAGTTTAGACTGAGATAAGCCCTGCCTGTGAGAATTTACTAAGGTCAAAAAGACTCCTTTTAATAGTGACTCAGTGGCACCTAGTCTAAGGACAAAGGCTCCAGTATATATCTTAATCTAAGTTATTACTGAATGTGAGTCATGTGATGGCTTCTAATGAAAATTTTCCATTGAAAAAAATCAATGTTAATAACTGGAACTCGAGAGCTGTAATGGGCTCTGCTGTGTTTTTCTGGCTTGGACTGTGTGCTGTAATATGCTAAGAAGAGGAATTGATGACCCATGAGCTCTGGTGACTTCCTGATCTCATTTGATTCTTTGGTCTTTAGTTTTAAAAGGGTGATCAGAGAGGTTGCTTTATAATGGAGAAGTTGAACAAAAGGACCATCAACCTGCAGGCTCACTGGCACAGCCCAAGTTTCACCGGATAAGCATTTCAGTAAAGAGGACTATTGCCAACAGCAATACTTGCAGGGAAGCTTTGTTCTAGAGAGGATTTTTTTTTTTTTTAAAGAAGCTGCTAGAAAAACTGACACTAGAAGCTAACTAGAGTCACTCTTTCTAGATAACAATGAAATTGCCAGTCTGAAGACATTACTTACCTAGATACAGAAGTGGACTTTATTTAAGAACCAACTTTATACGTACATAATATACCTAGGCTTGTTGGTCAAGTTGGCTGGCTGGGGAAGAATAAAACCATCTAGAAGATCCACATGACGAATGGAACCATTCGGGGAGGGCAGAGAGATACCTGATGCTGGCCACAGATAGAAGCCAGAGATGCTCTGTGATTGAAGTGGTTCTAATACCTGGAAACTTCGATTTGCTCTTATAATGTGTTCTAAAGCCATTTAATTCAGGACTACCCTTCCTGGTTGGTACCTGTAGATGTAATGCATCTCTTAAACTGTGGGGGTATTACTCTAGGCTCCATCGGACAACTACCTGGAGATAGGTTGTGGAGCCTCCAGACTCCACAACACATTTCACAGGGCTGTTTACTCCAAAACACTTGCCTAATTAAACTAATGTAGCTATTGGATAAGACGAGAAGTAATACGCGAACATTCTTAAAGTCTGTTCTCTTTTGCCTTGTGACCTTAAACATTTGAAAGACCAAGATGAACACTATTGAATGGAATTGTGTTTCCATCATCATAACAAATCTGAAAGCCTAAGTTTTACCTCTCTGTTCACTGCATATCCAATCTATTTTATGTGCAGAAGAGCACAATGGGCTCAACTATCCAGGCTTTAGGAGTTATTTTAATCTTTAAAGAGCAGTAGGTACAAGTAAAAGTACATACATAAAGTAGGTATTTAATATTTAATTTTTATTCTCATATGCACGAAAAGGGTGTTCCAAAAGAAGATTAGAGAAGTCCATGGCATGTCTTTATGGTTAACGTTACTTTATGTTTTGGTTCATCTACCATGCTTCTTACAAATTACTTGTTTTATCTTTCATGGAAAATTTTTTTAAATGAATTGAGTTTACTTTTCATCAGCACAATTGTTGACTAATACCAAAGTTAGTTAGAAGGTTATGATTTTTATATTTATAGAATGGCAGGGGCAGCATTTAGATCATACATCATAGTAACTTGGCATTTATGAAATATTAGTTTTCCATAAACATCAACTCAGAGAGGAAGGTTACATTTTTTTTTAAATTATAATAACATTTTGAAAACCATCTGTCCTTTAAAATGTTATTAAAATATATATTGGAACTGGTGTTTTAGATGCCAGTCCTTCCTGAAAAGTGTTTTGAGATTTTTTTCAAATACTGCCTCAGTTCTATATAAAATAGTAAAAATTCTGCCTTTTAAAATGACTACTGGATGTAGGTAAGAAGAAGTTAAGGAACTATTACATAAAAATAAATTTGCAAAAGTAATTTACTGAAGGATTATTTACACTTTGATGAGTGGATCTGGATATTTTGATACTAAATGAAAGTGGTTCCACTATAATTATAAGAGAACAAAGATCTGCAAGTAGTAATTAAAAGAATGTGTATAGGCCGGGCACGGTGGCTCGTGCCTGACCTCAGGTGATCCTCCTGCCTCAGACTCCCAAAGTGCTGGGATTACATGCATGTTAAGTGGTACTCTAATTATATCAGTAATTTAAACCTCAAAAGAGATTCATCATGTACACAAAATTAATCTTGTGTAATTAAATTTATAAGTAAAATTAATTGAAGAAATCAAAAAACACAAGGTGGCTCACACCTGTAATCTCATTGCTTTCAGAAGTCTAGGTGGGAGGATCCCTTGACCTAAGGAGTTTGAGACCAGTCAAGCAACATAGTGGGACCCCATCTCTATAAAAAAATTAGCCGGGGATGGTGGTGTGTGCCTGTAGCCTGAGCTACTCGAGAGGCCGAGGCAAAAGTATCACTTGAGCCTAGGAGTTGGAGTCTGCAGTGAGCTATGATCACATCACTGCACTCCAGCCAGAGCAACAGAGAGAGACTTTAAAAAATAAATAAATCACAAAACACTTGTAATTCCAAATCCAGATATATACATACTTATATAAACACACGTTATCCATAGTATATGTATGATAAAATATACTTGTATGTTCAACTTGGGAAAGGTTGTTGATTTTAGAAACAAACTAATAATTCTGTTGCCTTATGCTCTAATGATTTTCAATTTGAAGATGTATTTGGGATCAAATACTTGAGCCTCCATACACAAGACATCTTTTTTTCCCTCTTCTCAGCATCAGTTTTTGGCTGATTGTTGGACTACAATTGGGAGATCTAGAACTAAATTCCTGCTTAGTGTTTACTTGTTCAGAGCATAGGCTTTGAAATCGTCCTGTTTTGCCTCAGTCTCCACAATAGTACCCATAACCTCATGACTAGGGGATCACGTAGCATTTCTCTAAGCCTTGTTTTTCTTAGCCGTGAAGTGGTAAATGTTGAAAGTGCTTTGTTCATAAGATTTCTGTGAAAACTAAATTGGGTAAAGAATGTAAGGCATTTAGCACAGTAAAATAACCTGGATTACAGTAACTTTTCATGGAGTATTTATTGGTACTTAAACTGTCACTGTCATCAAAATTCTGTTTTTACATATGAACTTAGAAATGTCATTGTAACCTCCTTAACTCATTTGGTCATTTAAAATGGAGAGGTTGAGTTAGGTGTTTCTTAAATTTCTCTTTAGCTCTGATACTATGAGTCTGAAGTTAAGTAATGCAAAGTTGGTAATTAAATCTTCCCCTTTCATGATGTAGGAGAAAGGGAGAAAGAAAACTTCTGGGTGACTGGATTCCCTTGCAAGTTTATTAGAATTGTAATTATGCAGCATTTTGAATAAAGCATTCATTCTGGAAATTATTAAGTTTACTTTTCTTAACTCCGTATTTTGTCAACTGTGGAAAAATTGGGATTTAGGAGTAACCTCTGATTTAAAATTCCACCTGCTAACCATTTAAATTGTAGTCTTGTAATTTCCTAACTTTGGTCTTGAAGGTGTTTATCATTCTTATGCATTATTATACTGTATTATATATTTATGCAACATAAAATGTATAGTTTTAACTATTGTACATGTTTACATATGAAAGGTATAGTTTTGAACTTATCATTATTCAATTTGCTAGTTTTGCTTCACTATTCATTTTTGACACTTATCTGTATTAGTACATGCAACTCAAGTTTATTCTTTTGAGCTACTGTATATCATTCAAATGTATGAATAAATAACCTTGCTTCGGTGAACATTTAAGTATTTTCATATATCAGTATGAAAAGCAGTTTCAAAATGAACAGTCAAATATACATTGTCATATATATGTATAATATTTGTATATATGAAAGTTCCTGTGGGTTATATATCTGAAATCAAAATTACAAGTGTTTTGTAATGTCTATAATTAATTTTACTCTCAATTTTAAGTAAACAAGATTAGTTTTTGCACATGATGAATCTCTTTATTCAGTTAATTACTGACATAATTAGAATACCACTTAAAACTTGAGAATATTTTCAAAGGTATTTATGCTAAACTTACATAAATGTGTTGAAAAGTCCTTTTGTCTATATGTAGAGATTACATGGTATGTTAAATTCATCAATTTGCCTAAATATCAAGTTACACTTAAGTAATGTCCATACACAATTTTTTTGCTTGACTGAACTCCAATATGTATATTGGGAGCACTTTTTAACATTCATGGTTAAATGGCCTGTTTTGGAAAACGATATTAAAAACGTAATTCAGATGAATGCTTAGAATAAAGATTAAAGATGAATGAGCTTTCATATTAATCATCAATATGACAATCCTAAAGGGAAGCATGATTTTCAAATGTACCTCCTTGTAAGCAGGATAATTCAGAAATGCACAATGCATATTAGATATGGGATTTGAGTCGTAGTATATTTCTCTAAGAATGTAATTTATTGTACTTTCACATCCACCCCACTCAATATGCAGAGTTTAAGATGCAATGGCCAGAAGACAGGAACGTGTCACTAGAAGGATGTGGACATGGGCTCCGGGACTGTTGATGATGACTGTGGTGTTTTGGGGTCATCAGGGGAATGGACAAGGCCAAGGTAAGTGCAAGGATGTTCTAATTCTTTGAGAGTTGGATGCGAATTTCACTTTATGATGATATTATGTGAGTCTTTGGTTCGACGTTTAAGCAATTTGTTGTAATCTTCCCCCAGGTTTTTGTTACAGGGTATTGTAATGCCTCTGCACCAGTTAAATTGAAATAGAATTATGTGTGAGTAAATGCATCAAAATTGAAGCCATCTTTCTGAAATTGGCTTTTCTCTGTTGGAATTGATTTTATATATATATATATATATATGAGGTATTATGAGGCTATATGTGTGTGTGTGTGTGTGTGTGTGTGTTTTGGGTGGGTAGTTATGCGTATGATTTTGTGTTTGTGGTATTTTATAAGAACACGTAGCATATAAAGTTTTTGTGATTTTGAAGAAAAGTTTTTGGATGTTTGTTTATTTTCTTCAGGGTTTTTATGTTTTACATTTTAAAATTTCAAGAACCTATTCTTAAAGGATGTGATGTTCTTTAGAAATTAAATGAAAAATGTGATGTTTCTCATTCTTCCGCCAAGTGTATTTAGGGGAAATTAATGATAGAGTGGAGCTGTAAGGTTGTGGCATCCTGAAATGTCTGTTGGAGAGTAGAAAAGGGCCATAGATTTTGTAATAAGGCTTTCAATACTGATTTGATCAATAGCTGTATGGAGTGGTTTGTGCCAAATCTAGTATCTGTGAGTGTATTTTGTGATAAGTATTGTTTTTGGAGGTGTGTTGGAGGTTTTGGAGGTGTGTTTTGGAGGATTATTATTTTTGGAGATGTGTTGCCTGCTCAGATAACAAATTGCATTTCTGTATTTTATGTGATAAAACGTCCTGACACCCCTGAAATTTTCTTTTCCTTTTGGGGCAAGTGTATTTGGCATTTTTTCCGCATTTTTAAGGCTTGAAATGAAATCTGTGAGCAGGAAGTTCACAGAGTTTATTTCAAGGGATAGGTGTATTACTCCAGATAAAATTGAAAGTGTGCAGTGTTATTATATAATTGTGATGAAGTTGAGCTTTGCTAGTTTGAAGTATCTAATAAAGTTTAACACTTTTTAAAAGATCCTTCAAAAAGAGCAGTTTTCTTGCCATATGTAATATTGTTCAATGAATTTTTGAAATGAAATAGATATTTTTCAAAACCACAAATGCATGTGTGCCTTTGTATATGAATAGTTGTATATACATGTAAGCAGATAATATATTTTGTTAATTAAGATCAGCTTTGATTTTAATTTTTCTTTCATGCCATTCAGAATTTATATTAGCATCTAATAGAATTCTCATTTTTCTTTTTTGTGATAAAACTAATGTAAAATATATTTAATACACATAGTAGTTTTTTCACCAAAGGTCTAAAACAAGAATATGTAGACAGTAGCCGCGTTGGGTTTCTGTGGCTGTAAGAGTTGTTTATTTCTCAGGTGATGTGTAGAATTACTAAAATGCAGCATCACAACTGTTTCTCTGTAATAGTGATCCAACATGATGTGTAGTATGACACAGGGTTGCTGAAACAAGAATATGTAGACAGTAGCCACGTTGGGTTTCTGTGGCTATGAGTTGTTTATTTCTCTGGTAATGTGTAGAATTTCTAAAATGCAGCATCACAACTGTTTCTCTGTAATAGTGATCCAACGTGACATGTAGTATCACACAGGGTTGCTAAAACCTTCCTCTGACCATCATTTCCAGTAATTGTGGCTTGTTTTAGATGAGGAATAAGTTACTAGATATTTAAAATATTTGAGAAAAATAGGTATCTTCTCTCTTATTTACCCAAACCCTTTTATTTACTCAATATTGATTGCTCAAATATTCTATCCTTCATTGGGGACCATCATTTATTAAAAAACGGCCTGAAATCAATTCCAAGTCTAGCTGTAGTGAAGCTTCTAGTGGGAAATGCAAGTTAAGTAATTTGTTTTCTTTCTAAAAGGATAAATTAAAATAGACAATGATTCAAAGAACAAAACAACTTAATAGAAAACATAATGGAATGCTTTGATATTATGATTCAGGCAATTTTGCTTCCTTTGTGGTAGCTAGATTGAGTGAAGGAGATTGCTTAGGTATAATGAGCAAATCTTATAACTGCAAGTATAACCCAAGCTGCATATCATCATTTAGATCAATAAGCCTCATTAAACATTAAATATTACCTTTTAACTTTTATGCAATTAAGCAGAATTTAAAAATAAAAGTTTTAAAAATTAAAGTTTTTATTACTAAATATCTTTTAAAATACAAATCTCATAGCTCCTTATTATTGTCAAGAAAAGAATACATTAAAATTTATAAATAAGGTTTTCTCTCTATTAAGTTTACAATCTTGCATTAAATGTTGGTTATTGTGACCCGCAATGTCCAAGATTATGATTAAGTATCAATGAAGTGTGACTCCTGCAGCAAATATGCATGCAAATGTTATAAGATTATTTTCACATTATTTCACATAATTTCTTAAGCATAATAGTATGAGTAAATTATACTTTCTACACAACCTCTTCATATTTATGAATAGACTATGTTCTAAATGTTTAAGTCACTGGGGAGTCCCAATGTTCCTTCCTAGAGAAACCGTGTAAGAAATTGTAGCTAAGTTAAAAAAAATGGAAGACAAAAAACGATTTAACGAGGAACGTAGATTAATATCATAGTATATCTCAACTGTGTGCAACCACTACTTATAAAAAATGATATAAGAAATGCAGTCTGAAATCTGAATTCTAAATAAGAACGTAGGGCCATTATCCCTCTGGGGCCCTTAGGGTCAAAATAAGAGAAAAGGGATGAATGGTGGGTTGGAAGTAAGTCAATGATCCTTGTCAATTTTTTGTATCTGTGAAGAAAAGCATCTGCTTGAGGACATCCATTTTCCTACCTCTGAATTACAGAATAATAGGTGCTTATCCTGAGTGTAACATTCCCTGACGTGGACTTTGTCTGTGTCTATGCTGCTTAGGTGGTTTGTGCATGAGAAAGTGTTTAACATCTGAAAATGGAGACAATCCTTAGAGAAAGATATATATGAATTTTAAAAGGAAATATACCTACGATGGAAATAAAACAAGTAACATAAATATCTAGCTGTATTTTGTCTTTTTGATAACTATTACAATATATACATTTTCAAATAACTAAGTTCAGCACTGACTTTGGGAGAATCTAGATAAAACTGAACTGATATATAATAAGCATGGGTGTAATTAATGGCACAGCGGGCAAAACCATGGGGGTGTTTCCTGAGAAAGAGGGACTATAGAGAGGCACCAGAAAACCCAGCTCATTTACAGGATTCTGGGGAGTGCCAGCAGCAGTTATTATATTCAGAACCAAGAACTTATTTCTAACTCAGCAACCCATAGTTCTGGCTGAAGTGCAGTGGTGCAATCATAGCTCATCACAGCCCCAAACTCCTAGGTTCATATGGTCCTCTCATCTCAGCCTCCTGGTAGCTATGACCACAGGTGTGCACTACCATGCCCAGCTAGTTTATTTTATATTTTATTTTCATTTCATTTCATTTGTAAAGACTGGGTCTTGCTATGTTGCCCAGGCAGGTCACGAACTCCTATCCTCAAGCAGTCCTCTAACCTAGGCCTTCCAAAGTACTGAGATTACAGGCATGAGCCATTGCATCTGGCTCAAAATATTTCTGTCTTAATGGCTTTAACAAAGAAGTGCTATTTTGGGGGTATATACAATGGTGTGCTGTTTTGGAGTGACACAAAAATAATTATAAGAAGAATGGAATGAATATGTCAGTATGTTTTCAAAAGCAAGTTAGCCCAAGTTTTTAAACAAGCATAATTTTAGAGTTTTTGTAACTAACTTAGGGTTTAAATGTAGCAAAAATTTTAAACATTATCATGAATACACAGAAAATTTTAATCAAGTTGGTTTCCACGATGAATTTACATGCTTAAATTCCTAATTTCAATCTGCTGCTAGATATGAGAAAGTTTGAAATTTTGAAGAAGCCAGTGGCGCTTACAAATGTAGCAAACTTAAATTTTGAGGACAATTTAATTTAACTTCCATTTTTATGACCAGATTTTGGGTCAGCTATTAAGCATTCAAAAAATAAAATCTGATAATATCTGGCAATTCCAATTTTCAGTTTTAGTGGTCTTCACCATGAAATAATATTTAAGTTAAGGGGCAAAATTTTGGAAAAGCAGATCACTTTGTTGTCCTATTTAGCAAGTTCTCAAATTATGCCATCCTGGAATCATTACAAGTAATTATATGAAGACAATATCTTGTGTTTTGTATTTCATTGTTACACATCCAAGTTTTCTCTAGAGATATCAGAGAAAACCTACTCAAGAAGGGAAGGTTAGATAAACAGCCCTCTCTCTTTCTCTGTCTTTGCCTCCATTCGGTTCCTTACAATCGTTTCCTAGTGCATTTCAAAGTTACTTTTATTGTTCCCTTCATTTTCTCTTTCATTCCAGAAATTTAAGTGATTGTATAATTCTTTTGAGAGCTGAAGGTAGTATCTGACTTTGAATTAAAGGTTTACAGCTACAGCTTTTAATTAGAAAATCTCAGATCATGTGATCTATGAGTTTTAATATCTTAGGATCACTACCAGTAAGGAATAATCACTTTGAAAAACCTTAATGCTACCTAGAGTTTGTGTTTTGTGAGGTTGCTTGGTAAATTATTTTCATTTGATAATTGAATATTGCTTCAAGAGAGGTGAGCTCAGACATTTGGCAATGAATATTGAATGTGTATTCCAAGAGACATGACCTTAAAATATCATCAAGTTAAGTAGTAGTGAAATTGAACTCTGCTGTATAATAGAAGTCAATGTTTCTTACATCTTTATGATATATAAATATTTTTACATTGTGGTAGATAATAATTTGTATGGAAAAATTTAATTGAATTTAATTTATCCTATGGCAGAATTATGTTACCTAGGTCATTTTAGTTTTTGATTTAAGCGTCTTAAAATTATAAATGCAAATATTCAACACATAAAACCCACATGAATACACACTCCCAAACATTTGAAATCCTAGCAGTCATTTCTAACAGCTTTTTCCTACAAAAGAAGTCAACTATTCTTAGAGATTACATGCATTCCCATAGCTTGAGAGGTTCACACTATAAGGTAAACAGAGAAAGTATTACAGCAGTTTAAGAATACCAGTGGATTTACTTTAAAGACAGTATACTTTTGAATTCCTTGTCTTCAAAATTTAGTTTCTTGAGAAAATTATCTGTGTAGATTAATCATGCATTTCAGATACTTTCCAGACATCTGAATGTTGTTTTCTTAAAAGTAGTTAGCAAGCCTTTTTATGCAGTCTGCATGGGAGATAGTGAGAGATGTGTATGCTGTATATCTACTAGCAGAGATTTGTTTTTGAGTGCTTCCTTAAAAAATTATTTTTTCTGAAGAAAGGGATTTCTTTTTTATAATTTAGATTAGATGATTTTAAATGTTTTTATGTTTTAACGTGTATTTCTGATCATCAGGGTCACTGCCATGGAAAAATGCAAGTTATAGCATATTTCATTTTTATAAGGAAAGAAGTTGATAATTTAGACTTTTTTGTTTTACTAAATTGAATTACATCACTCAATATTTGGATGGCATTAATTCACAATAGTAACAAAAAAATCTTACTATTCAACATAATAAAGTATGATTTCTTTCACATTTGTTTAACTTAATTTGTTCTTTAAGGTACATCTCCTAATGAAGGTTTTCTCATCCTCTGAAGCTGAATTTACTTAGGAAAAATATTTTAAACACCATCCCAAGTGATATAACTATTTTTATTGAGCTTTGATGTTCTATTTGAACATATTTGAAGACTCTACAAGCACTCAATTTAGAATTAAGATTTCATTTGGAGATTTTGGTTGTATTTGAAATCTGTTGTGGAATTCAACATGAAGAATAGGTAAATTTACTAGATGTCATTGTCTATGACACATTTTAGTCTTATCTCTCTGCCTATATGTAAAGAGGAATAGAAATAATTGGTATAAACAGGAAAAAAGAAGTAAAGTGGTAGGATCAGATGTGAGAAATATATAAGCTAAGATATTCTTTGTTTGTTTGTTTGTTTGTTTGTTTTTTGTTTTTTTGAGACAGAGTCTTGCTCTGTTGCCCAGGCTGGAGTGCAGTGACAAATCTTGGCTCACTGCAGCCTCCACCTCCCGGGCTCAATGGTTCTCCTGCCTCAGGCTCCCGAGTAGCTGGGATTACAGGTATGCATCACCACACCCGGCTAATTTTTGGATTTTTAGCAGAGATTAGGTTTTACCATGTTGGCTAGGCTAGTCTCAAACTCCTGACTTCAGGTGATCCGCCCACTTCAGTCTCCCAAAGTGCTGGGATTTCAAGTGCGAGCCACCAGGGCCAGGCTAAGCTAAGATATTCTAGAAGCTAATAATGGTAAAATATAATGTAAATTGTTTAAAATTAATCTGTATATGAAATTTTTTCTAGGACTTTTCTGCCAGAAAAGTAGGAATAGAATGGCAGAAGGAAAGAGGTTCCTTCTACAAGCAGGCACACATCCTATTTCACTTTATCCTGTGATCAGTCTCATAACCATCTCCTGGTGTGAAGTGCTAAAACTGTGCTTTAAGAATAACTTAAGTCCTTTATGTACAACTAAAGTACGAGAGCCTGAACCTTGGAAACCAAGAGATTCCAAATAGCCTTATGTGTGAGACTGGGTGCCACAGATCTTGGCAGAAATTACTGCTTATTCTTAATTCTTATTGTTCCTTTCTAACACTTCAACTTATAATGCCAACATCTACCTCAGCCTAAAGACAAGCTCTGGAATCACTTGTGTTACTTATTGCATTCCTTTTAAAAAACTCATGAATTACACATGAATTTCAAAGTTGCCAACTGAGATTCCAAGGACTTAAAAAAAAACCTGGCACCTTTCCATTATAAAGGCTGTACACAGTGTTCATAGTGTTTGTCTTTAAGGGACATGCCTCATCCATCAGCAACTTTTCTTCCTTAAATCATCATATCTTGTCTGAAAGTGTTTTCTCAAAAGTTAGGAAGGACTAAGATTTACAGATTGTTATATCCCACCTTAATCTACTTATCAACTTTAGCATTATCAAAGCATGAACTGTTTTGGATTTTCATAGTTAATTATGTTTGTCATAATAATTGGGATGCAATTGTTTTTCTTATGATTATTTTGTACTTGTTTTTCTTATGGTAACTTCTGATGTTTGTTTGTAAGATCTTCCTCTCTTTTCTCCACCTAGTTATCTTCCTACTTTCTGTCCTTTAACTCAGATATCACCTACACTGTGTGTCTTTCTGGATTGCTTCTTATTTAACTGTTGCTTCTCATAGTTTACATACCTCCTCCTATACCACACTATTGATATTTCTCAAACTGCATTATAATGCTGGTTTGTGTCTTTATTTATTTATAAGCTCCTTGATAATTCAGACTATATATTTCTATATTCAAAAATTACTTATGAAGTGTTTACTTTGGGTCAAGAATTATTGAGTGAAGGAAATTGACCAAAACTCTGCCATCATGAAGCTCGCATTCTAACATAGGGAGACAGATAACAGACAATGAGCCACATAAATATGCAAACTATCGTAAGTTAGATGGTGAAAAGTAATCCTGGATGGGGATCAGATAATTTTGATAGGGTAATTTTTAATTGGATAGTCAAGAAAGGCCACACAGAGAAGATGGCAATTGGAAGAACAAGGTAGTGAGAACTGCTGAGTCTGGAGCAAAGCACACAGTTTGGAGTAGTAGAAGATTCCAGAAGTAACAGAATAGAGGTGAAGAAGTGGGAATTGCGTAGAGTCTTACTTGCTGTTGTAATGACCTTGGCTATGGTTTGAAGTGAGGTGGAAAGTTGGTAGGGACCTTAGTTTTCTTTTTAATAACTCATTATGAATTTTGAATGGTCACTATTAAAGACTCAATAATTTTGCTTTATTCTCTTGCAATTGACTACAAAACAAACTAGTGTATTAAAGAAATGTTAAATTCTAATTTAAACTGATTGAAATAGGTTTTTATCTTTTTATATTTTTCATTACCAAATATCTCATTTTTAATTAATTTGAAAGCATTCTAGAATAGTGAGCCAATGCAATTTAGCATAATGCATAACTTATTATTCATCAGATTTAGGTATTTAACTGAAGATGCTAATTAGAAAAGTAACTTGTTCTGTTGGATGATTTTGATAAAGCTACTTCCAAATGATTATCACATCCATTGATGTCATATTAAGTTGTGTTTATGGAACCCAAATTTAGGCAGTGGTAATGAGTTAATATCTCTAAGTGGATACCTTTTATCTCTACAGTCAAGGATACTTGAAAGTGGAAAAACATACTGGCTTCAAGTCTTGGGAACTAGGACTTACCGGAAATGTTTTGGTTTGTTTTGTTTCCTGGTGGAATTGTCTTCTTGGAAAGACGGTGTTTCCTTCTACCAGGAAAAAAATTGATCCTATGCTGCTTTACTTTAATGCTTTGCTTTTGTCAAAATAGTGTTTTCTTAGGAAAATTAACCTATCGTAATATAATGAAAAGAGAAATGCTGAAGACACAAAATGATGTACATGTTAATATTGAGTAGGAAGCATCAAGGGACATGAGAAGAGAGGGAAGCAAAGAGAGGGAGAAGAGAAATATATACTATAACAAAATAGTAAAAAGGATTAGCATATACATGTAGTCAATAAGTCAATAAATGGCTATTTATAGAAAGCCTACCAGGCACTAGGGGATATAGCAGTGAAGAAGGCAAAGACACAATTGGCTATACTGTAGTGAGGAGGGAAAGAGGAAGAAGACATACAAATACCTAAACAAAGCAATGGTGTGAAGGGCTATAAGGTACATGACTATGAAGAAGATTACATGTGGTAACATGGTTGAGTGAAACTGGCAAGTAGGAAGGCACTGATCTGGCTATAGGTATTTCAGAGAATTTTTCTCTCTGAGGAGGTAATATTTCATTTGAGAGTTGAGTGAAGACAAATAGGGAGGTACTTTGAAGATCTGGGGTGCTCTGAGCAGAAGGAAGGGCAGATATAAAAATTCTGTAATTTAAAAAGAGAGCTTGATAGTTTCTTACAAAGAAGGCCAGTTTGGCTGGAATGTCCATGAAGGAAGAGCATGGAGAGAGGTATTACATGAGTGCTCTCAGGGACCAAATTTAGATCTTATATCAAAGTGTGAATATAAATTACATTGAAAAGTGTATGATGGATATGTGATATGATGAGGTTAGTTAGCTTTTAGGAGGGTGTACTCTTGTGGAAGGGTACAGTAGTGAAGGAAGGGGGTTCATTTTGCTGACTATTGCACCTGTCCAGTTGAAGGATGATGGTGGTTGGGATTATGATTGTAGCAATAAATTTGGAGAAAATCAGTTGAGATTGGAAGTTGATTTGAAGGTAATTGAATTTACTGAGCAAGAAGTATACCAAGGTATTTGGATTTAGGGACATGGGGGATTATGGTCACTTTTAGTGAAATGGCAACATCTTGATGACATGAGGCAGTTTGCAAGTGACAGAGGTGTGGGCAGGTGCATATGTATGATTGATTTTACATTTTTAAATCTTAAATTAAGACGCTAGTTAGAATCCAAGTGGAGATATCAAGTAGGCACTGACAAGTTGACTTGGCTAGAGATGTGAGTTAGATAATCATAGCCTATACATCATGCCTAAAGTCATGAATCTAGGTGAGGGGTTGGCAAACTATTATAGCCCATGAGCCAGATATGGCCTGCTGCCTGTTTTTGTATGGCTCATGAGTTATAAGTACGTGTTACATTTATAAGTCTAAAATGTAAAATATAGGAAAATTTTTCAGCAAGGAAAGTTCCATAAATTTACCTCTTGGCAACACAAAGCCTGCAATATTTACTGTCTGGCTCTTTGTCAAAAATGTTGCTGACTCCTGATCTAGATGAAACCCTGTGGGGAGAGAGTGTTGATAGAAAAGAGAGAAGCATCATAGTGGAAATTAAAATTATGTCAACTGAAGTGTGTAGGGTAGAGAATTTAAGCCTGAGTATAACAGTAAGAGATTAAAATAACAATAAATTCATTATCAGCATGATCAATAAAACCTTTGGGGGCAAAAAGGAGCTATCTTCATCAGACCATTCACTCCCTCATACAAAGATCTTAGGAAATATAACTTGTTTGAAGATCTGAGATAAGGCTAATGTAGTTTGGACAAAGAAAGCCAATGGGAGGATGACATTATGTCTGGCCAAAGATTTAGGGAAGAGCTAAATACTTCAGGCTTTTTAAAGTGATCTTTAGATAAAGAGGAAGTTCTCGAGGCATTCTGAAGTTGGAAGATCAAATCACATCTGATGGGAAAAAATCTGGCTGTATGTGCATCTAGGATGTAAGGAAGCCAACACGGATGTGAAGTTACAATTGTCCATTGCAAATAATGAAATGAAGGCCCCAGGTAGCCTTGGCAGGGGCAGATTTGGTACAAAATCCTTATTGGAATGGGCTTAAGCATTAATGGGAATAAGGATCTAGCTGTTGTGTTTAGTGAAATTTTATCAGTCTTTTTGTTGTGTATGATACATGATATATAGATGGTCAAAATAAGGAACTTCTACATTTTTGGTTCTTGTTTTATTTTAATTGAGATTTGAATTAAAAATAAGAAACTTTTATTTTCAAAATTGGAGACTGTGTTTTAAAAGTGTAGAGTAGGGCTAGAAAAAAACATCAAACTCTCCTGATGAGGAGAATGCTAATCATGACCCTAATAATAATGAAATACTTCTCTGATAACTTAATTTTTTTATTGCCTCATTATTTATGTGTGTATGGGAAGTCATACCCTAGCCACATGCCAATTCACCTGGTGAACTTGTTCTTCAACGTGGCCCAAATATTTCCTTCTATCTTTAGCCTTCCGTGGTTTCTCACATGGACTATTGGCTCTTCCTACTTGAGCCTTCTGGTAGTACCCTGTAAGAGACATGCTACTCCGTGACAACAGGCACCACGCTGCAGGGGAATTGCCATACCTGTCAATCACTATCGCTAGAATGTGGCCTTTCATGAGCCCTGAGATTTCTTACTGTTTCTCTGAGCTGTAACAATATATAGAAAAAATTAACATGTTCTTCTGTCTTTAATATTTTATATCTTATAATTTGAATATCCCATTTTCATTATACTACTTAGCTGCTAAGTTATGTTATAAAAACAAGTTTTAATTATCTGCAAACACCTTCAAATCTAATCCTTACCAGTGAAGACTAATGTCTGGTTAACATCTGTTAGGACATTTATTTCCATACAGTATTTATAGTGCATTTTTGTTATTGAAATGATTACTGTTTAGTTTGAAATAATGCACCCTGAGGATTGGAATGATAAATGTGTAACTCTTACACAAAGATCATATTTTTAGATTTTTGTATTTAAAATACTGGTTATCAAAATAAAAAGCCAGATGTTATTTGTTTATGTTTCTGCTTGAGGTACTGAATCTATTTCAAGTCATATTTCTCAGTATTGATATACTTAATTTTGCTGAAATAACAACACACTATCTTTAGCTACTTTTTTTCTCAGTATGTCTCCTTGTCACTCACCATTTCTGCCTCATCTCACTTCTCATCTTTATTTCTTTTTCTTTGGTCTACTTTTACTTTAGGGATTCTTTCAATTTAGAAGTTTTCTTGTTTTCTGATAATTACTATTCTTCTTGGATATACACAGATATCCTTTTCCATTTCATTTGTGAATTTATCTCAGAGGCATTTTGTGTGTGCCTTTTACTCATAGCTTCTCAGAAGTCCCTTTTGAGGTTACTGATTTAACATGTCATGTACTATAATGTTTGCATGGCATGGTGGCAGCTGACTTTTGCCTTTACATGGATTGAAATGTTCACTCAACATGGACTGGTAGGATTTTTTTTTTCCCCTTAAACATTACATTGCCTTGTAAACAAACAAAAGCAAACCAAAAACTCAAAACTAACACTAGTCTTGGTGCCCCTGGAAATAGCTGCCTTCTCACTAAAGTAGATTTTGTCATCCAACTTTGTGTGTTGTTGAACACACATGGTGCTGTATGAGCACTCACTCACTAGTCTAGAAAACATTGCTGTGACCAATTACCAGAAAAATAAATTCAGATTGCTCTTTACATTCCAGAGATGACCCTTCTGAAAGCTATTTGAATTCATTATAAATTGTAGTTATATTAGTATGACTTTAATTCATTTGTAATCTGAACTTTATGTGCAATGCATTTTTTCTCGTGTTTAATCATTTTTGTATGCTAAATCATTTGCAAAGAAATGGCTTGTCCTTGAGAAAGAATTTAAGACTGAAAGTACATTAAGTGCCATCTGGGAATCTGTGTCAATGGTGTTATCACTACATATGCATGTGTGTGTGTGTGAGTGTGCATATCACATACTTTTGTCCATTTATTTGATAAAATTCATATGCAATCTCTAAATCATTGTGTCTCCAACTGGTGTTATCCCACAAATTCAAATTTTTATCCTAAAATTGGTGGTACCCTTTGTAAAACTAGAAGCTCTCATTTGTGCAAAGGAAGGAAAAATAAAACAAGAAACAAATTCAATAAAATATTAAAGGTCAGATTTCTTTTATAGCTGCTGAGTTCCTTTCTTTCCTTTCTATCCTCCTCACATTCCCAAATCTCAACAAAGTTAAGAAATTAAAACACACATCATGAGATCATATGTTCACCTTTGTTAAGGAACTGAAGGATTACATATACAAGATTATACCTTAATAAGTAGAGGGAGAAATATGAAGATATAAATAGAATATGAAAATTTATTATAATGCAGTTCTATTCTAAAGTGTTTTCTAGGCAGGCAAAGAGTATGTTGCCAGGAAGTTTTAAGAGACCCACTCCATTATATAGAAGAGGATGTGTGTAGATCTCTTAATATTGAAATGTTTAGAACTGAGTACAGCAGGTCTTTGAATAACGACATTTCATTCAATGTCATTTCATTATAATGCTGATGAGAAAAAACAAATTGATTCCAGTTGGGGTTCACTGTCTGTGTAGAGCTTATGTATTCTCCCCATGTCTGCATGGATATTCTCTGGATGCTCCAGTTTCCTCTCACTTCCCAAGGCTGTGCATGTGAGGTTGATTGACATGTCTATGTGGTTCCAGTCTGAGTAACTGTGGGTATGTGTGAGTGCACCTGCAATGCTATGGCGTCCTGTCCAGGGCTGGTTCCCACATTGCGTCCTGAGCTAACAGGATAGGCTGTGGTCAACTGCAACCCTAAACTGAAATAAGTAGGTAAATAATGATTTTACTAGTTTTTATTAATCTTAAATGTATAAATAGCTCAAATTCATTTCAGCATTTAATATTAGAATTGTTTTGATCTTTATTTACAAGTTCATTGATGTTTTTGTTACCAAAAGCCATAGAAGGTTAACTCTTTTTTATGTGAACCTATGGTAAAATGGGTTTCACTTACTGTATTTTTGCACTAATTAACCATCCCCAATTTACCCCCCCATATACGTGTATCAAAACATCACATGTGACCATAAATTTATATACCTATTACCAGTTTTCAAGAACCTATCAATGATGTTCAGTGAAGACTTATTGTAGTCCTTTTTTGGCATAACAAAAATGTGTGTGTTTTGTTCGAGATTGGAAAACGTCTTTCTGTAAAGAACTGGACAGCAAATATTATAGGCTTTGCTGGCCATATGCAGTCTCTGTCTCTCCTTCATCTACTCATTCTTCTTCTCCCCTTCCTTCTCCTTCTTTAAACACTTCAAAAATGCCAAAACAATTTTTAGCTCTCAGCCATATGAAACAAGCCATTGATTAAATTTGGCTTGTAGGCCCATAATATGTGAACTCCTTTACATCATCAGAATGCCATATATGTATGAAATGTTATTTATGAGAAATTAATGGTGCTGCCAGCAGACAGAAATTAGCCTAAGTTAAGTTTGGGCTTTGGAATTCAGGGGAATGCCATGCACGAAAACGCTCTGCTTTTAAAGCAAGTTACTAACAATCCATTTCTGATATCAGAAATATATGAAAACTACTAATTGAAGGGGCATTATTCACTACCTTAGTGCTGCTACTCATGTGTGGTGGAAAAAAAATCCAGAAAGTTTTCCTTTCCATTTGAACATTCATGCAATAAAAATGTCCAAATCTTTTTTTGAACAAATTTTTATCTGATAGCTCCCTTGTGTACTTTATAAGTACATTTTGCTTATTCTCAGCAACTGTATTGAAACAATCTCTGTTTTCCTTTATCAATCAAAATAAAATAAGAAATTTAGCTTAATACTAATATTAAGCTGAAGTGCAAGATATATGGAAAAGAGAAAAAAGAAGCAGGATAAATTGACCTTTTGATAACTGCCAAGGACAGCAGATCCAACAAAGACTGGACTTTAATGTCTTACATTTCCAGAATGTAGCACAGTAAGTCCATTGGGTCCAGCAATAGGTTTTAATTCTACATTGAAATGACTCACAATGCTGTCATGACATTGAGTTTTGTGGAAACAGTGAAGTTAATGTTCTTCTCAATATTTTTTTTAAACCAAACTATGATTGATTTAACTATAAAATGGACTGATTCTAAAGAGCTCATTCTGACTTGGGAGGTGAAAATGCTTTTACTCTAATCATTAAAATCAATTTCTCTAGATATCTGATTTTATTCTGCTTTATAACATAAAGAATGAAACTATATTTATTAATGAAATGTAATCTAGCAAAGTGGCATAAGCATAATTATCAGTCACTTACTAAAATTGTGTGTTTTTTCCATTGCATGAAAACCCTGCCTTGTTTTAATTTTTATTAATTGGCTTTTTAAAAGCAGTTTTAGGTTTGCAGAAAGAAGTGAATAAGCATTCACATGTCATCCTCAGCCTCTACCCCAATTTCCCCGATTTTTAACATCTTGCGATAGTGTGGTACATTTGTTATAGTTGATGAGTCAATATTGGTACATTATTATTGACTAAAGTCTGTAGTTTATATTAGAGTTTACTCCTTGTCTTATGCATTCTGTAGGTTTTGTCAAATGTGTAATGACAAATAATCCTCACTACAGTGTCATACAGAATAGTGGATTCACTTTCCTAAAATTCTTCCTTGCTCCATCTATTCATTGCTTCCTCTCTCTCCTCCAAATCCCTAATAGCCACTGATCTTTTTACTGTCTCCATGGTTTTGCTTTTTCCAGAAGGTCATGTAGTTAGAATCACACGGTATGTAGACTTTTCAGACTGGCTTCTTTCACTTGGCAATATGTATTTAAAGGTTCCTATGTGTCTTCTGTGGCTTGACAGAATAATATTCGGTTGCCTGGATATACCACAGTTTATTTTTCCATTCACTTCCTGAAGGACATTTTGATTTTAGTGATGATGAATAAGGCTCCTATAACATTCATGGGAAGAAGGTTTTTGTGTGCATGTAAGTTTTCAAATCCTTTAAGTAAATACCAGGGAATGTAATTGCTGGGTTGTGTGGTAAGAGTATGTTTAGTTTTGTAAGAAACTGCCAAACTGACTCCCAAAGTATCTGTACTATTCTGCATTCTCAATAAAAGTTCCTGTTTCTCCTCATACTTGCCAACATTTGGTATTATCAGACTTTTGGATATTGGCCATTTTAATAGTCATGTAATAATATCTCACTATTGCTGTGACTTGCAGTTCCCTAATGATACATGACTAGTAACTTCAATATCCATATTTGACAGCTGTATTTAGACCTTTGGCCTATTTTTTAAATGAGTTGTTTTCTTTCTTATTTTCGAGTTCTTTGTATACTTTAAATACCACTAATTTATCTGACATGTGTTTTGAAAAGATTTTCTCCCAACCTGTGGCTTTTCTTTTCATTCTAAGCACAGTTTGAATAACAAAAGTCTTTAATTTTAATAATGCTCAATTTCTCAATTTTTTCTTTGTCTAACCCAATAAATCAGAAAGCTTTTTATCATTTCACATGACTTAATATTCAGGCAAGGTGTATATAGGCCCCTTTCAAACAGTCATAAAGTTTAGAAGCTCTCACCTCACAAACAATAGCAACAACAACATAGAAACAAAAATGACAGCTTTTGATGTTGTCTCAGTAATTTCTCAATTCAAGAACAGATTACTGAGCTTTACAAGCAATACATATAGACATCAATTTCACAATAAATACCTTATGATATTTATCAAATCACCTTAGTTTTGGTCTACTTACTGCTATTAGACTAAAATGTAATTTGTCAGACATGAGAAATCTTTTTGTAGTATTTTTTATAGAACCAAGTGTTTATTTTAGCTTTTTCAGTTCTTCCCTTGCTGTTTCTCCAGTATGGTCATTCCAATTGTCTCTATAGATGTATTAATACCAGGTACATAATAAATACAATTATCTCCCATGTGTACCCCAACCCCCTTCCCTGTTCATGCAGTCAGCATAAAGGAAGCAGGTCAAAAGGATATCATGTACCCTGTGATATGCTAGGTTGTAAGGAAAGGTACAAAATTAATTTACCATGTCTGAGTTTTCTTCTTCTCTGTATTTGTTCCATTTAATGCATGTATATTTTTTTATTCCTCAGGCCTCTCCAGTCCTACCACTCTCAAGGACACTTGATACAGCTATAAGGCTGTGTCTTTATCAGGTCCCTTTGGGTTACCTCCAGCCAAGGGTGGGAAATAGAGGAAGTGAATGTCTGTATCTTCATTATGTGTCACACAGAACAGAAACATAAAGAAGCCTGTGCGGTGAATGGGTCTCCTCTTTCTCCAAAAACCACCTACCCCTTCAACTCCTACTGCTTCAAGGAAAGTCTTGTATTAGTTTCCCCATTTTCCCCTCAAACTTGCTTTAGCAAAGTAGTTCCTAAACCTCTGTTAACGTTATGTCCCCACCCCTAACTCAAAACACAGTCTTACATCACATCACAGGAAAGAAGTTCAAAACAAAACGAAACAAAGCCACAGTCTTATAAGAAAAATAGGTAAGTTTTACAAAAGTTGTGTACTGTACCTCTGCTTTGAATTTCATCATTTGCCAAGGATAGTAAAACTCTTGGAAAACTATGAAACAGGAACTTACTTAATATGTTTTACCCAAGATTTTTCAAACATTTTTGGAAGGATACTTATTAACATCTTGCAGAGGTAATGTTACATGAAAAACTTAGCATAAGACCAATCAGGTATTCTATGCAATAATGCAGATATATGAAAAAATAAGATAATGAAATACATGACTTTTCAAAAGGTATTGATCCCAGATCCACATTCTTTTTTTGGTTCAGTTGAGGCAATTAGAATGTTAAAAAATTAAAGAAGCATAGAACAAGCGTCTAATGAGAGGGACGAATGCTCCTGGGTGGGAAGTTATTAGAAGATAAATTAGTAGATTGACCTTTTTGCCATCTATGTAGTTTGTTTGTTTGTTTGTTTTGCTAGTACCAATAGAAACAAATTCATTTTATGGTTTGTGTCACTGGAAATGTATAACTTAGTGGTAGCTATATAGCAAACTTTCAATATGTATAATGAGAGATTAGATGTAGGTTTAATATCATTATTTAATTTATTTGCTTGAATACCAGTGAGGAATTTCCACTTAAGCTCTTGTTTTCAAGATGAGTGTTTAATTGAATTCCAGAATTCATTTTGAAATAGAACTTTGCATAGAATATAAATTTCTTTGCAAGAAAAATCATTTGTACACTTGGGTTTGAGAGCAGTTTAATGTCGATATAACTTCTTTCCAGGGTTTCCTTTCCTACTTTTTGACGTGGGAATAATCTCTTGACGTGATTGTGAAAGTCTTAAAAGATAATGTTTGTGGGGGAGGGGAGGGATGGCATTAGGAGATATACCTAATGTAAATGACGAGTTAATGGGTGCAGCACACCAACATGGCACATGTATACCTATGTAACAAACCTCCACGTTGTGCACACGTACCCTAAAACTTAAAGTATAATAATAATAAAAAGGATAATGTTTGCAAAGATACTCTGTGCACTCAAAGTGTGCTCTATACACTTCATTGCCGTTCACATTTTGGGTTTATGAGGCTTCCATTTGCTGGCAATTCAAATGTGACTCTGAGTTAGATGCCGTGGTGTGGGAGATATATTTATAGGAGTTTAAAGCACAGATAGACAACTAGATTGTCCTGCCCACCCAGACTGTGCTTCTCACTCTCACTGTGCCCTTTCTTAACCTTTGGAAATGCTTTTATTTATATATAAAATAGGCTATAACTTCATATAGTTGTATTACAAAAAGTTAATGCACAGAAAAAGACTTGTGCTAGGTATATGGTTTCTTCTCAATTAAATGGAAACCATTGCCTGTATTTGTCAATAGAATTCATCATACTTTATCTCACATATTCAGTGCTTTACATCACTGTTGGCACATGATATGTTTAGACTGCACAAGGGTGAATTATGTCAAATTTATCTATCTACAGGAAAGAATGTAGCCCAAGGTACCTTGTTTAGCTGAGCCAAAGTTTGCATTTATTAAAAATGTAATTTTTGTCTTGAAATGATGCCTGATCTCACAGAACTATGGGTTCCAATCTCTAAATCACTGTGATCAGTAGTACAACTATGTACTTTGTGTCCATCCTAGTAGCTATATTGCTGGGATCTGGAGCGTGACTTTTGGGTCTTTCTGTAATGCCTTACCTCTCATCAAAATTCACAAGACCTGCTCTCTGGATTGTGAGACTTATGCATTACAAATAAAAAGGTGCTGTCCTAATGGCATTCCAAAGCCATTTGAAATGAGTTGCTTTGGTTTCCAGTGAGTCATTTTTTATGTTGATTATCATTACTTTACCATTACCTTTTAATTTGGAAATGTAAAAATCCATTGCCATGTTCCTTGGAATATAGGGTCCTTGGAATATAGTGACCCTCATATAGGGTCACTGAGATGAGCCTGGAAATATCAATCACTGGAGCCCCTCTAGTGGGATAGTGTTGTTGTTAATATTGCTGGTATTGTATTCTTCACGTTTCCTCCAGTAAAATGTAAAGCGACCAAAATATAAGCGTCATGCAGGCAAGGATTCTTTTATTTGTTCAATGAACACTGCCTTCACGTAGTGGTCAGTTAATATTCACTGCTAGAATGCATGTTGAATGGCAGCTCTTTTATTTGCCATTCGCATTGGCCCACTTTATAGCAGTTGGACCAAAAAGTTGGACAAAGTGTGTTGATCTTTTATGACAAAATAGATATCTCTTTCTTTCTTTCATTGTTGCTTTTTCTTTGGGCAAGTTGATACACATTGTAGCCCTGATGTTATTTTAGGGCATACAGTTGAAGTTATTAGATACTTTAGAGTTTATTTAATTATAATATGAAGCTTTGAGTTTCTGTTTCATTATTAATTTATTTTATGATAGTGTTGCTTAACTTAGTGTGCAAGGCCTACAAATAAACCTAATAAATATCTTACAAACTGCCTTAAAATATATCTAATGTTTTTTACTGAAATATTTTTAAACATATTGAAGTTGGAATTCCAGGTAACTGTATACACGCACACACACACAAAACACACACACACACACACACACACACACACATACACACATTAGGTTTTCATTTGGTTTCTTTGTTCCTATTATTGAAATTCCTATGCTAATAACCATATCAATTTATGAAACTCATTTTGAGAAAAAAAGCCTAAAATATAACTCATTTTTAAAATGATTTTCTCTTAATTTTTAATGTAATATTTTAACAAAATATGGTAGGGCAATTTTGTAGAAATATTTATGCTAAGCTTTCTACATAAGTTCCTGCATATAGTTTAGTTTTTAATAGAAGGTTTTTTTTTTTTTTACTTCAGTATCCACTTTAAAGTCAATGACATTTAGTGTTTTTTACTTTACAGTTCTAAGTTACTTATGCTTAAAAAGTCATCTGACTTTTAAGTTAATGTCCAACTTGATTGTTATCTCTCTACATCTTATTTGATGCGTTCTTGAAAGTAGTTAGATTTTGAAAAACATTACTAAGAGGGTTTTTTTTTCATCTTTGGAAAGTAACTTGGGATAAATGGTTGTCTTTTGTCTTTGTCCTCCTCTCTACACACAATTCCCCATTCCAGATCATTAGCTGAACTTGTGTGCTGAGGTTAATATTCTGTTTTACCTTTCTTGTCAAATTGCTAGATACAGCTTTGTTCAGTTATATACTGTACAAACAGAATCTCATCTTAACTTTTTAATCTCTCTCTTTTTAACTGATGTGTTCACCCTCAGATTTGTTGTCATTTAGAAGAGGACTTCCTGTTAGAAATATAACAATTTTCCTTCATGTGGAATCTTCAATACAAAAAAACAGAAAAACACGTATAAATGGTTTGCATGTGTCATGCTGATAGTTGGAGGGCAACTGATATTAGAAAAAGTGACACTATCTTTCTGAACATAAACCTTGTTTCATCTTAGAATTTAGAATTTGGTGCTGAACCAATTTTGTACCTCATTGCTATAAACCTAATGAGTTGTTAATATGTGATTAACTGCCTTGGCCAAACTCAAGATCTTATTCACACATACAATATGCACAGATAACTTATTTTTATTTGTTCAATCACTCCTTTAGTTCTTCATTTATTTCACAAACATTCATTGACACTTACGTGGCAGCACTCTTATAAGAATAGAATATACCCTGTTAAATCAGACATGATACTTGCTTTTGTGGAGCTTATGCTTTAGTGGAGAAACAGAAAGTCAAGCAGAAACTCAAACTATACAACTTTAAATTGGATATGTGCTAATGAAGGAAAATGTGGCACTGTAAGAAAAAATAATAGGGAGTTAAAGGATAAATAGGAGTTTGCTGGATGAAATTTATGAAGGGCTGAGGATTTCAAGCAAAAGAAACTGACGCAGGAGGGGGCAGCTTTGGAGTCAAGAATGAAGTTCTAGGATATAGAGAGCAAGGAAGTGGTGGGAGAGGAGGTCAAAGTAGGTAGGATTTTATTATTATCAATGGGAAAATATTGAACAATCCTAAGCAGAAAGGCAATGATATATGTTCATCTTCATTACAAATTCTTATATCTTTAGTAGACCTGTTTTCAGGCAAAACTTCATGAGAGAATAGTAACATAGAGAAAAAAAGCAGTGTTCTCAAATTATCTCTAACCCACCTGATGACTTTGAGTTAAATGGCCTCAACATTTTGTGATGCTTTTCCCTCTTATAAAGTAAGGAGTATAGATGAGGTGAGGTATCCAATTTCATTTAGCTTCAATTTCCTCTAATTTGATGGCTGTCAAGCCATGCTTTGCTTTGTTCTGTTTGTGAGTCAGAGCAACTTTAAGGCAGTATATTAACTAGGAGAACTATTTCTTTACTTTTAAACTTCAAAATTATGATGACATAAGTATTTTAAAGAGCATTTAGAAAGTAGACAAATGAAAAAATTTTAACATTATGGAATGCTTCTTTTATTTCTTTTTGAAACCTAGGTTTTTGGTGGTAGTGGTGATATTTATTTTTGCCAAACTAACCATTCTATGTAATTTTGTAGCATTTTGGGTTGATGACCACTGTAAGTCTAGTATTCCCATACGTGTTAAAATTTATCTTTACAATTAATATATTTTCACTGAATTATTTAATTATAAATTAAACTATAATTTCAAATACATGTTCAATGAGATATTATTAGGCATTACCTGAAAAGGATTTCTGGAGAAAGAAAGAATTTCTGGTTAAAAAAGGGTTGAGCAGGTTTTCCTAGCGCAGTACTCTCGGTCTCTAGGATGGAGCTACGGCATAAAACGTCTTCCAAATTTACTTCACAAATTAGCCCTTAGATTTCATGAATTACTTATAATTTTTGTTTGTAGACCACAGTTTCTTTGCTCTTCAGTATTACACTTGCTTATGTGAGTTTCTAAAACTAAGTTTAATTTTGGAAATTCTTAATTTTCTATTTACATTTTGAATTGTGTTTAAATATAAAATTAAGTTTAGTAGAAAGCTAGGTTTTTATTTCTACCTACAAATTCAGTGTCCCATCAATAGAAAAAAATTCTCAATAATATTTTAAAGTTACTTACTTTAGTCTTTGTTGTTAAAAAATAAAATTTACCAGGCAGAAATGCCCCAGAAGCTACCTATGGAGGAAATATAAATATTATTATTACCTACTAATATTAATATACAAAATGGTCAATTATGTGTATAGCAGTTAAATATATATATAAGTTAAATATTTATAAATGATACAGGACTCACGTGTTTGTATGCCTGCTGTGCAGTCACAGTCTGATATATTGATAAACAGAGTTTGCAGTAGAGAAAGAGTTTAATGATTGCAGGGCAGCTGAGTGAGGAGATGCGAGCACCCTCAAATCTGTCTTTCCATAGAGTACTTTGCTGGGGTGAAGGGATTGTAGAGGGCCAGGGGCTGGAAAATTGGGGTCACTGACTGGTTTGGGTAAGGGGGATTAAATCACCAGGATGTAGAAACTTCGCCCTTTAGTGAGTCAGCTTCTCCTGGAGTCCTTCAGAGCAGCTGATGTCAGTTTCACTGGTATGTAGGATCTGAAAGAATACCTCAAAGAGAAAACTTAACATTTCACAATGCTCAAGTTGTTATCTATGAGTAGTTAAGTTTAACTATAATCTTGTGACAGGATATAAATGACTGTGGGGCCATACCTAGTGAACAATTATGAGGAAGCAGGACAGACAGCAAGTTAACATAATGTTTAAGGCTGGATGTGCTGGAAGCTTGTTTTTATTTCATCCCCTCCCTCCTTTGCCAAATAATTTTATAAAGATTATAGGGGTGGTTTCATTATATATATAACTTCTAATATTTTATCGGTTAATAAAAGCTCAAATTTTCTCGACATTTTTGTTGATTAAGCTAATAAGGTGGCTTTTACCAATGGATCTTGAAATGTGGTATGCTAAATGAATTTCTGTTTTCAAAAAGAATTGTGCATGATCAATAACTCACTAAAACAGTAGGCAAGTAAACTATATCACTAAGACAGTAGGCAAGTAAACTATATTTTTAAATTTACTAGTGGTGCAATCTTGTGCAAATCACCTGACACTTTATGCCTTAATTTCTAAATGAAAAAAAGAGAACTTCCTAAATTACAGAGTTGGGATCAAATATGAATTAGAAATATAAATATGAAGATATTGGAAATATTAGAAATATGAATATGAAGGTACCTGCCATAGTGTTAGTGACTAACATATACTTAACTATCATTGACAAAATTATTATTCTTTTCTTTTTTGAAATAACGGAGACATAGTAGACAAGATTTTGTTAATTTGAGGTGTTTTAACTCTTTCTTCAGTAAGTTATTTGTAAAAATTTACAGGAAGAACTGAAGGGATATAAAGGGTTCATAATAAACACAGCAGATGATTTCTGATCCTTAAATCCAGAAACTGGGCCCTAGTCTATTTTGCTTTCTTATTTCTAGCAAACTACCTAGAAAAAGTTGGAGAATGGCACTTTTTTTTATTGATCTCAGCTTCAAAAATTTCAAATGTAGTTTTTCATTAGTAGTAGTAATTCAAGCTAGAACATATTATATATTTAACATTACACTAAGTGATTTACTTTTATATGTTATTTAACCTTAAGAATATTTCGTGGATATATTTATATTTATTTTTACAGATTAAAAGATTGTTATTAGCAGAGGTTGAGTAACTTGCTGAACTCTGATACATTGCTAAGGAGTAATTGACCTATAATTGAGTCCAGTTTCTTCTAAATACTATGCTCCACTGTAAATACATGAGATTACAGGTTAAAGTTTGAGAATTACTTCTAAGTAATAAATAGCTCACTCAATTTTAATATCGATTCTGGTAAACTTCTTTATAAAGGGTGTAGCATTCTTTATAATGTTTGGGGCTGGGTCAGGGAGAAGATAATGAAAAGAGAACAGAGCAGATAAGAAATATTTTGCACATCTGACTTGCAAACTGATCCTCTAAATAGATTTTTTTATGCTATCTCATCAAACTGAAACTTTTTGATGGATATAGAAACAAAAAATATTGTATTAAAAATATTGAGAAAGACTGAGGAGAAAGAAAATTTTTTTCAAGAGAATCAAACTATATTATTTAAGGTATATTTCTGTGTGAATCTTGAAAGTAGGGAAAGAAATATGTCAGCAAAAATACTAGAAGTAATTTATTCTTTCATTGTCACAAAAACATTGATCGATTGATTAATATGTAGCAATCATTAATCTAGGATGCTCTTGCTCTGACTTATATTCCTTTCCCAAATATTCCAAACAATGACCTTGTATTAATAAAAGAAGACATTAAAGTAGTATATTGATATTTTACAAGCACTAAGAATGTATATTTTGAAATTTTGTGGTGATCTGATGAGTGACTTTGAGTCTCAAAATTAGAGAAGTTTCTAATAATTCTGGATTAAACAAAATGTGAAGGGAGTTAATCTTGAAAGCAAAAGAAAAATAACTCATCCATAGAAGGAAACGACTTTATGATTAACACCTGACTTTTCATCAGAAACAATGATAGTCAGAACACAATGGGATAGCACATCCAAAGTGCTGAAAAAAAGAATAAGTGTTTTGTTCTGTTTATGTCACCAAAGTTGTAATGTGCATAGGATTTATATGTAAAGGGGAAAAACTTTAAGAGGAATTAGACATAGTCAATGGAAAGAATATGACCAATAATGTGTTCTAGGTCTGGCTTGGTTAGATATAACGTGTTTAACTTTGGATAATTCATGAATCCTTTGCAAATCTTTGTTTCTTTGCCTCCGATATAACTGGGCTGAAGTCAACACTAAAAAGCTTGAGCTCCAAATATTGTGTATATCTGTTATTTCAAGTTATCTTTGCCTCCGATATAACTGGGCTGGCGTCAACACTAAAAGTTTGGACTCCAAATATTGTGTGTATCTGTTATTTCAAGTTAGTATATTTTATGTTTCCTTCTTGATGGAAGCTTGTCATATTTTGTTCTCTACAGTCTGTATTTTTTTCTTTTCATAATTCTGTAGCAATTGTTTTCCAAATATAAAAATAATTATTTCATGCTGTGTGAAAATATGTGTGCTTTTATTTAAGCTGCCAGACAGATGTGTTATTTCAAGTGGGAGACTATGATTTTTCTCTACAGATGATGGGTAGGGTTTTGTTGTTGTTGTTGCCATTTGTTTGTCTAACTTTACCAGTAGGTAGATTATTTGAATGACCGATCTCATTAACGATCATTCCTTCTAAATCTGTCTCCTTTCCTTCAAGTCTTTCACCTGAGTGACATTAGAAATTCTCAATACAGTTGGTATTGTGCCCAGCTAAATCCATCTGATTTTTACTTTTAAAAATGGCAGGTTGATGTAACATTTCATCATACTATATAAAAGAGAAAAATCAGAGCAAAATGTAATTGACAGTTTTCTGAGTTTCTTTTAGTCTTAAGTTTTGAAATTGTTTTTATCTATTTTTATTTATTTATTTATTTTTTTACAGACAGGGTCTCACTCTGTCACCCCGGGTGGAGTGCAGTGGTGCAATTATGGCTCACTGTAGTCTTGATCTCCTGGGCTCAAGCAATCCTCCCAACTCAGCTCCCAAGTAGCTAGAACTACAGGTGTGTGCCACCACACCCAGCTTTATTTTTTATTAAAGAAAAAAATTTGTAGACATTAGCTTTCATTATGTTGCTCTGGCTGGTCTTGAACTTCCAGCCTCAAGTGATCCTCCCACCTTTGCCTCCCAAAGTTCTGGGATTAAAAGTGTAAACCACCTCATGAAACTGTTTTTTTAAAATTGTCATTATAATACTTGATAACATAAAATAAACGAACTAAAACAAACATCTGAAAATGATGCTAACGTAGTTGGGTGCTGGCTTTAAAAAGTCCATTATGTCCTTTACCAATTATGTTAGTTTTCTAAGGTGGCACTTAAACACATGCACACACACACAGACTGGGTGGCTTAAACAACAGATATTTATTTTCTCACAGTTCTAGAGGCTGTAAATCCAAGGTCAAAGTGCTCCTCTGAGGACCATGATGGAAGGATCTGTTTTAGGCCTCCCTTCTTGGCTTGTAGGTGGTTGCCTTCTCACAGCTCTGTCTTCAGGCAGTTGTACTTCTGTGCATACACGTAGCTGATTTTTATCCCTTTCCAAATTTTATTTTATATGGACATCATTTTTATTGGATTAGGACCCACCCCGAGGGCCTCATTTTAACTGAATTCTTATTTAAAACATCCGAATATGGTTACTTTCAGAAATACTAGGCTTTAGAATTTCACCGTATGAATTTGGGGAGAGGGGAGCAGAGTTCAGCCCATAACTAACACATGGTAAGTAACTATTGACCAGGTTAATCATGTTACTCAGAAGAGATAATTCACTTTGTTAATAGGAAGCAATTTTTTTCCTCAGTAGGTGTAAGAGTGTGTGTCAAACAGAAGTAGCATTTTAACATATAAGAGATGTAGCTGAGCTCTAAATATAGGAGACAGTATGATAATTTTTTACATTTCAAATTCTCTGCCTGCATTAGAATATTTTTGCAGAATGTGTAAAAAAATCTAATGAATTGATTGGAATGTGCAGGAACAAGAAATATGGTTGTGGTTTTTACGTAAAGCTTTTATATAGTTCCTTTAAAAATATAATTATCTCATTTACCTATTTCCTTAAGGCAATGGGTATATTTTGTTTTATTATTTTTGATCCTCTGATTTTTCTGACTATGGTTCACAAAAAATCCGTAAGATAAAATACAATCCTGCACTTTATCTTCATGCAAGTTTTTTTCTGCTAAATTAATATTTTGTATATTTTTATTTTGTATATATTTGGTATAATTCTGTTAACATTTTATATATTTTGTATATTTGTATATGAGATGCAGATGCTTTAGACAACATGAAAATATCTTTGAACATCCCTATTTTACCAAGGAAGAAAGATAACCAAAGCACATGATTTAATAGATTTGATAATTAACTGGTAAGTTACACGAGTTTCAATTTCCCAGAACTCTAATATATATCCCTGCATTCTTATCATGAAATATACAGAAAGCACCATTTTGTTGCATGTTGTTACATTTATTTATATTGTACACATGATCTCAAAGTTTATATTTTGCCACCATTTATGCATGAATTTTTCATGACAAATATTCCTAAGTATTCCCATTATATGTTTCCCAGAATAGTGGTTTCAGGAAGTTGTATTATTATCCAACTGTCAATTTATTTATTTATTTATTTATTTGTTTATTTTTTCTGTTTATTTTTAAGGCTAAGTGTGAGTGGAAAAGAAAACAAGAAATCTGTAACTGGTTGTGATTAATTAGTTTGGAACACCACTACATTTGGACTAGCCTGCTAATTTATTTTTCATCTACACTTACCTCATCACCACTCCCTACTTCTTGCTTATCTTAAGCAATTGAAATTTTCACCCAAGCTTTAACCTAGTTAGAAATATATTTTTCTAAAATTCAAACTCCATACCGTTAAGGTCATACCTTTCTGAAATGTAGTCATATTTTCACTACTGTTTAAACCCAAACATTTCTAACTCTGTGTTGCAGATATGGATATGAAGAGGCTACTGCTACAAGTTTATGTAGGTTGGCTATTTTCCCCACACTTTAGTGACTGATCACTGTTTCTTTACGAATGGATGTATTTGTCTTGTTCTATAGTTACCATTCATTGAATTGTTACATGTGCAATCACTATTGTATATGAGCTGTTCAGATATGTGTGGTGTACACGTGCACAGGGATCTTTGTCCTTTGTGATTAGTGTAATTGTGCATACCCATCTTGTTTGTGAGTCTCTTGGTCATTCCAAACTAAGCTAATGATCCTGTACTTTATCTTCATGCAACAGTTCGAATTGTTTGATTTGTTTATCTTCATGCAACAGTTTGAATTGTTTGAATTGTTTATCTTCATGCAACAGTCTGAATTGTTAAATGTGCAGTCAATATTGTATATGAACTATTCAGATATGTGTGATGTACATGTGCACGGGGATCTTTGTCTTTTGTGATTGGTATAATTGTGCATACCCATCTTGTTTGTACACGTGCACAGGGATCTTTGTCCTTTGTGATTAGTGTAATTGTGCATACCCATCTTGTTTGTGAGTCTCTTGGTCATTCCAAACTAAGCTAATCATCCTGTACTTTATCTTCATGCAACAGTTTTTTTCTGCTAAATTAATATTTTGTATATTTTTATTTTGTATATATTTGGTATAATTCTGTTAATATTTTATATATATTTTATATTTGTATATGAGATGCAGATGCTTTAGACAACATGAAAATATCTTCGAACATCCATATTTTACCAAAGAAGAAAGATGACCAAAGCATATGATTAATAGATTTTAGAATCAACTGGCAAGTTACACCAGTTTCAATTTCCCAGAACTCTAATATATATCCCTGCATTCTTATCATGAAATATACAGTAACAAGGAAATAAATTAATATATTAAAGTATCTTAATCTATCCAATTAAATGGTATTTTGAAAAGGACTTTAATGCTGTCTTTTGACATTGAAATAAAGTGAGTTTATCTTGAAATTCCATAAGATAATGAAGAGTTGGTAATTACATCTTTACAGTTTATTGCTCTTTAAATTGCAGAATCTTCATTATTTCTGCGAGAGGTCACAAGCATGTTCATCTTAACTTGACTATTATACAAATAAGGCTTTATTAATATGTCTATAGAAGTAGCCAAATCATTCATTCCATGACTAGGCAATTAAGTAATCCTGTTAAGATAAAGAAGTAATGACTCAAATTGGTTGGGTAAAACTGTAAGACACAATGTCAGCAAGGTGAAATAACTTCTCTTTAGCACTTTGCCTAAATAACATTTTTTTTTTAAAGAGACATATGCAAAAAGAACATGAATGTGTCATGAATTAATTTGTGCATGGTTTCCCTATACAATAGTCACAGTAGCAACCACAATTATGGTAAATTAAAAGTTGTAAAACTAAATGTTTTTAGATCAACAGTTTTCTCTTTAATGCTTTTTTCAATTTAATGCTGGCCTATTTTTCTGGGCTTCCATACAGACTTTATAATTAGTTGGGTATAGTGGTTGTATGATTAATAAAATACAGACTGTGGTGCTGCCATGCTTGCATTTGAATCCTCCCTCAGCCACCCAATATGGCATGAGTGACATCAAGTCAGAACCTGGGTTTTCTCACACAGAAAAATAGTCATAGAAACATCAATCTCATAATGTTGTGTGTTGGTTAAATAAGACAATTTGTAAAATTGTCAAAGCACAATAGCTACACATAACAGGCATTCAAGTATTAGTGCCTATATTCTGATCTCTGTTGCCCTCACTTTTCTATTCCCCCAAATGATAACAGAAGCTATATTTACAATCACTATTCCACCTATAATTTCTGTTGTGGAAAAATAGAGAAATCTCTATTTTCTTATGTAGTAACTTTTATCTGTATATCTGCTTGAGTCTCTAGAATTATATAATTTTCACATATACAATTAATTTGACCTTCGGTCTCTACAGATAGTTTATCAACACACTGCTACACATAGACTCAGGTCTTTGATTTCCACAATGTGTGTGTGTGTGTGCATGTGTATTTATTAATATGTTTTATTTTCTGGCTGAGTTGATGGGAGAAAAGTGAAGAAATCATAAGTAAAATTTTTACTCCAAGATAACGTGCTGATTTTTCTTTTAAGGAGTACACCAATATAACTATTTAAACTTGGAACTATTAAGCTATCTTTTTTTCTCTTTTTTGTAAGTATCTCAAGCTGAAATGACTGTCAGCAGGATGAGGCACATGCCAGTATATACTGCCAATTTGAGATAGTTCATATCCCAGGACTTTTTTTAGAATTGTGTATATGCCAATCTTGAGAAAATTTCAGTTTTTACTTGCAGAGTTTTCCTTTGTTCAGAAGTGAACTCAGTTCAGATATATTGACTTCACTACTAAAAGTGTATAAGTCAACTTTCTATAACTGGAGACAACTGACTCAACTTTTAAAATAATTCTAGGTGTCCCTAGGATTACTATATATTAATGCAAAAAGGGTTATAACCACATACTACAATAACTACAATAATTATGATAACATAGAAAATTACAAACAAATTCATGGCACTCAGATTTAGTAGGTATGTATGGCCCTTACACATTTATTTATCCTAATAATTTGTTCTGGTGGCAAAAAGTACCCAAGTAGAAATAATACTGTTAGAAGGCATGGAGTAATCTTGCATTTTTCATTATAATTTCATATATAATTTTGTTTTTAATGCATAGTTACCATGCATTAAAAACCAACCTTATTTTTAGCCTCTTTAAATAAACACAGTTACACAATCAAGATGGCACAGATTTTCAGGAATCACCTTATCAAGTTGCCCATTTCTAAGAGTATTTGGAAGCAGATATTATGTTACTAAAAACAGTAATTAGGATGCCGTAACTGCCTTGAAGTAATATTGACTGTAAGTATCTTCAGTGTCCAGAAGTTTTCCTGGCATACAGCAAATGCTCAATTACAGAGTGAACAATTTTAAAAAGATTTAAAGGCCACAGGAGAAGTATAATCTTGAAAAATAACTTCAAATATAAACTTCACGTGCTAATTCATTTTTTAAATTTACAATAGTTTGTTTTTGTTACGTTATTTTCGAAAATGGTTGTGATCAAGGTGACACATGCACACATGATCAGAGAGGCAGTTAATTAGGACGATAGGTGCCTGAATCAAGATTTGCTGTTCTGTTTGTATTTCATATGTTGCAAAAATAATATATTTACACCAAAGTTTTTGATGGTTTGGCTGTCAACACTATGGATATTATGACTGTCCCCTCAGGCTTTGCTGATGAGTCTACATTTATCAGGTTGTCTCCTTCCTCTGCTTATCTTCCATCATTGCTGCTCTGATAGTATTGAAGTAATTGTAAATCTCTCCCATTGGATTATTTTTTCAAGTTTTGAAATTTTTAATGTATAAATTGTTAAGTTTTGATAACCTACATTTTAGTTTATTTACTTATTTTCATGGTACATATTTAAGGCATACACATATGCCGTGAAATTATTACTACAATCAAGCCAATTAACATATCCATCACCTTCCATAGTTATATTTTTATGTGATTGGCAAGAGCACCTAAAAAATATACTTTTAGAAAATTTTCAGTACAGAATACAATATTATTAACTATTGGTAACATACTATACTTTAGATACAACTTACTCATCCTACATGACTGCCAGTTTGTACCCTTTGATCTGCTTTTTTTATTTCCTCTTAATCCTTATCCCTGATGGCCACCATTCTACTGTTTCTATATACTTGGCTTGTTTTAGATAGCACATAGATAGCACATAGAATAGCCACCATTCTACTGTTTCTATATACTTGGCTTGTTTTTAGATAGCACATACAAGTGAGATCATGAAGTATTTTTCTTTCCATGTCTGGTTCATTTCACTTAGCATAATGCCATCCAGGTTCATCCATATCATCAAAAATGGCAATTTTAATCTTTTTTTTAAGACTGAATACTATATATATAATATTTATATTATTATTACAGAGTTTATAAGATTATAATATGATATATAATATATTATAACTATACATCATAGTTTCTTTATCCAATTGTTTTCATAGCTTGGCTATTGAGAACTATACTGCAATAAACATGGGAATACAGATATATCTTTCGTATACTGATTTCAGTTCCTTTGAGTATATACCCAGCAGGGGGATTGTGGAGTCATACACTAGCTCTATACTGCAATAAACACGGGAATACAGATATATCTTTCATATACTGATTTCAGTTCCTTTGGGTATGTACCCAGCGGGGGGATTGTGGAGTCATACAGTAGCTCTATTTTAAATTTTTGAGGAACCTTCATACCGTTTCCCAAAATGGCTGTCTCAGTTTACTTTCCCACCAACAGTGAACATGAGTTTCCTTTTTCCACACCCTCATCACACTTATCTCTTTTTTATATAATAACCATCCTAACAGTTGTGAAGTGATATAGTTGTTTTGATTAACATTTTTCTGATTAGTGATGTTGAACACCTTTTCATATACTTGTTGCCCTTCGTATGTCTTTTTTAAATAACATCTATTCAGATACTTTGGCCATTTATCAGTCGGATTGTTTTTTGACACTGAGTTGTGTGAGATTTTCATTTCACATATCAACCCCTATCTGACATACGGTTTGTAAATATTCTCTCCCACTCTGCAGGCTGCCTTTTCATTTTGTTGAATGTTTGCTGTGCAGAAGCTTTTTAGTTTGATGCAGTCTCACTTGCTTATTTTTGCTTTTGTTGCCTGAGCTTTTGGTGTGATAGCCAAAAAACCATTGTCAAGGCCAATATCAAGGAGTTGTTTTCTCTGTGTTTTCTTCTGGGAGTTTTATAGTTTCAGGTCTTACACGTAGGCCTTTAATCCACCTTGAGTTGGTTTTGTGTACAGTCTAAGATAAGGGTCCAGTTTTATTCTTTTATATGTAGATAACCAGACTCTCACTGTTGCTTCTTCACAGGAACCCCTCTTTGCCCCAATTTTGGCCAAGTATCTTCTACACCTCCTTCAAGTCTAAGTGCAACAGAAAATGCACCTTTCTCTGGAAAGACATTTATTGTTCACTCATAATTCTATCTTTAATAGACATATCCAATAGAATATACAGTTCGCAAGATTAAAAACAAGGTTTATATTGCTTCATAAGGAGCAAGCACATTTTTGAAGTACAGGGTAATTCTTGACAATAAAACCTGCAACTCATTATGATTTTTAAGTTGTGTGAGATGTGGATACCCAGCATTTTCATGATGAGGCTGTGCTTTCTTACATTTTCAGTGATGAAGAAGACCTGCCAACAGAGTGTTAATTCCAGATAAAATGAAATGTTCTAAACAGTATGTATGGTTTATTTGAATCATCTGTGGGGGAAGGAAAGATAATTTTCCAAAGGACATTCCTCCTAAATTCTGTCTTAAAGTTGTTTGTAAGTAGAAGATTGAGTTTATATTACATTACAAGACTATAATGTCTTTATTAAATTCACTGTGCAATCTTTAATCAAATAAGTAAATGCATTATTTATTTCCAAGTTTGAAGCACACATTCTCTTCAGCTGAAATGCCAGTTCTGGAGGAAAACATATCTAATAATATATGAAACTGAAGGCCATTTTTACTTTTTATTATTCTTGTAGCATTTAAAGACCAAAAGCCTGTCTTATATCTAGTTGCGTGTTTTCAGGAAATATGCTTTTTGAAACTATTCTCATGAATATGAAATTAACCTCAATAAATAATTTATTTTTGAAATCTTATTTCATGCTAATTAAGCATCTTTGGCCAAAACATTTTTAATCCTCTTATTTGTTCTTTGAGAATTTTTCACAATAAATTCAAAACTTTTAATGGAGAATATTTAAAAGGTCTTCTTAAAATAAAAAAAAAATTACTTTTTTTCTTCATCAAAGTTGTGTATCCCTATATTTCTAATGTTTAGGACATAAACAATTAGATGTGATTATGACCACTAAATAACTAAGAACAATATACATTTTTAGATTTCAGGCTTTAAAAGTAAAACACTTGTTAGAATTTTATGGTTAAATCATGTTCTTTGTACCAGGAAAGAAAAGAATAAAAATCATCATGTTATATATCAAAATATAATAATGAGGTATCATCTCTCTCAGAGATCTCTGAACAACATCATAAAACCTGAACATGTTTAAGTAATATTTGAGTGATGAAGGCATCAAAAACTTGGAACAAAATAAGATTAAAGCATAATAATAGCTTAAAAATTAGGTCCAAATTCTAGTTCTCTTGCCTGTGGCAAAACTTTGGTCAAGCAATTAACCTCTGATTTCTCATTTTCTTCATCTATAAAGACGGAAAAATTCAATTCATCCTACTTTGTCAAACTCTCTGTGAGAAAACTGCATAACTTTGAAATTTTGTGGTAGCATAGAATTTTTTAACCATCTAGATTATTAAAAATTCATTTAAAAATTAGCTATTTTTTGAAGTACAAATTCTAATAAATTCTATAACTTTGAAAAAAATTTTCAAGTTTGGAAAACTTCAGGCTACATGGCTAAATCAGAGGGCAATACAGCATGTATACACCAATATATATAAAATTTTTCTTGTAACATTTTAGAGATTCTTAAGTTTTACAGAAGCTTATTCACAAAAAGGGTTGCTACAAATTCAAAAATATGTCCTTCAGCCTCTTCCATTAATTAGAAAACATTATATAATCAGAGTTCCACCTATCCAAAGTACATAATAAAATATAGCATCCTGAAATAAGTATTTGTTATTTTTATTGGTTATGTTGTGAAATCGAAGCTTATTGCAAAGTAAATCAAATAAATTATTCTGTACTGTGCTTAGAAAAGTGAGATTTCAGACCCAATTTTAGATAATTCACCATCTTCATGGAAATGGAAAATGTTGCTAAGTCAGTTATTTGTTCTTTTTTTCCCTTCTCCTATGGGTCCAATAAATGATTATTGAACAAATGCTATCAAAAAACTATTTTGAGCAATATAATTTAGAGGCAATATTATTAAGACAAGCACTTTTAAGAGAGTTATGAAATATGCATAGAAATGATCAATAAAATCAAAATGTGTGAAATACCACAAAATAGTATACTTGATTGTTATGGGAGTGCAAAGTTAAGAAAGTATTCTAAGGTGAATGTGAAGTTCTGGAAAGTACTTTTTGGCCACTGACCAGGACCTTGTTTCAATGAAGGGAGCAGTGGGGCAGGGACACTGGACATCGTGTTGAACAAATAGTAAAGACCAAAGACAAATTCTGGAAAATGGATGGCATCTTGAGAGAAAAATTATGTTTGCGCTGCCAGCTTGACTTATTACTCTTATATAAGCAACTTCTAAATAAATGAAACCAAATTTGATTATGTTAGGGATTGCCTGGACAAAGACTTGGATTTTGGAGAAATTCAGGGCATAATTTTCTTGAATTCAAATCATGTAGATCATTGATTCTCAAAGAGTGGTCTTTGAACCGACAACATCAGTATTACATTGAGACATAAATTCTTGGACCCCTAGATCTATTGAATCAGAAACTCAGGAGATCTCAGCAATCTCTTTTGCAACATGTCCTCTGGGTAACTCCATTGCGTAGTGGAGTTTGAAAACCACTGCTGTGGACAAACAACCTAAGTCCCTCTAAGGCAGTCTGGCACTGACTGTGGTAGCCCGTTAAGTGTGGCTCCTGCAGGACCATCCCTTGTTCACCCTATCTATTAAAGTTTAGTGGCAGATGAGAAGATAACAAATGATAGGGTACAACTTTGTATCTAAACCATAATCCATGAAAAAATCTATTTTCAGTCTTCTAAATAGAAGATACTTCACTCAAATTTAAGCTATTCTAAATAATAACATTTTCCCGAAGTAAGAAGACATAGAGTCAAAGGACCAGGCAATCAATTACTAATTAGTGGTTAGTTAACAAGAAATAAATAAAACTATTATCAGAATGTCATTTACATAGGCAAAGCATAGCCAGGTAGGTAGGTCATATTAGAAGGATTATAAGATGGATAACTACAAATCTATTCTATAACACTAGAAATTATAAAAGTGACAAAAATTTAATTATCAAATGAACAAATATTGTAAGATTCCTTCACAGTGGTTTATCTTCATTACTGGAAGAGTGCTTCAGTACAAACTTTCCAGGCTCAGTTTGGCAGAATTTATCAAGAATTTAAAAAATATGGCCACTGACACAATAATATGGTTAAACAATCATCTTAAGGGAATAGAAATCTAAGCCAAGAACTAAAGAACCAGGAACTGAAAAGGCAAAAGGAACTAATTGATGGAAGGAGCAAGAGGGAGAGATGTGAGACCTTGCACCAAAAATAAAACTTAAAACAACAACAAAAAGTATAGATAGACTGTTACCTGAATATGAACATAAAGGAAAAGCAACAGTCAAAATTTTGTCTGGAATAATGGAAATTTTGAAAAAACAGGAGAGTAAGAAAAGGAAACTAATTTTATAGAAAGAATGTTAAGTTTAATTTTGGGTTACTGAAATGACAGCAGGCCATGGAAATGAAAGGAGCTAAGTAGCAGAGGGAATGGGTGATATGAAGTTTTAGATGGAGTGGCTTCCGAGTCATCAAATAAAAATAATAGTTGAGATTTCAGAGGTAGAAGAAAAGAGAAAATTTGAAGGCAGAAGATTAAAATTAATTACCCAGGGTTAGAAAAAAATCGTAAAAAAGAATCCAGTAAAGATGATGGGATAGGGCTCATGAGTAGTTAAGGTAGGGATGAGGGAGGAGAAAAACCATGGAAATGTGGTTACATAACACGAGAATAATATAGAAGGAAGGGGTAATTATTTTAAAGAAGAAATTGAAAGAAAACAGCAATAGGTAATGGTGAGGACCAAATACTGCAAACAGCTTATAGTTGCTGAAACTGAAGGGACATTGGGATTGACCATGGTGAGGTCATTGTGATTTCTGAATATAGTGCGTTTGGTGAATACAAAATGTAGAGGGTGAAAGAAGCAATGTATGAAAACATTTAAACACAAGAAAGAATAGGTTCAGGCATTTGGTAGATGTAAAATATAGTAGGCAAAAAATGTATAGCAGTGCATAGAAGCAGAGATAAATTCAGATAAATATTAATTTTTTGTTCAGAGGCACTCAGTTACAAAAGAAATTATGTTTGCTGTTGCAATTATTATCAGCATAATAGGAGGAAATATTATGCACCCCATATTTTGAAAGATAGGTGCATTTGAACAGTCAAGAGTAGCTATACTTCAAATTAGCTATCTTGGGAATGTTTTGGGGGTTAAAATCCATTAATTAAGTAAAATTTATCAAAAATTTGTCAAAGTACTGTTGGTATCAACAGACAGTTTAACTTTATGAATTATGGCTTGTCTTGTAATTCTGTGTACTACTTCAAATGTATATTTGGCTAAACAGTGTTTCAGATTTTACTGTTAGCAGTTATTCTCTAATGTTAGGTAAACATTTATAATGTTTTCAATTATTTGAGTTTAGTTTTACAAGAGATTTATTGAAAAGTTTAGTGTGTTGTAAATTTCCATATTGCACAATAAGAGGCAGTTTTGAGAGGCTAAAATATGTAGATACATTTACTTTCACAACTTTTTAGACTTAAGTCACATTATGTTTATTCGATGGCAATAGGAAAATAGTTTGTTGATCCCATGTAAAACATACAAAGATGTGTGTTTATACAGATAGTATTTTTGATAAATTGATGAGCTTTATTTTATTTTTGTCGAGCTATAACATATTTTTAACCTGTCCTCAAAATATAAATAATAGCAAGTAAAATGAACTATAATAATCTTTTTCACAATGGCTAAAAAAAATTGAATTATTTTTAAGATTCATAATATATGCTTAAAATTTGGAAGAAGATACATACTTCGGGATTAGAATTGGCTAGATATAAAATAGTTGGCAGATATCTAGACAATTATCACTGTCATAGATTGGTTTATTTTGTAATTGGGTACAATACATGAATATTGGCAAATTGGGTAAATAAGGTCTGCCACAGATACAAATTTAAACATATTTGTACCAATTTAATAGTTTGTTGGCCTCTTTATAGGTACTTTTGCAAGGCCAAATTCTTTATTAAATTATTTATATAAAAATGAATTATTTTTATAAATGACTAAGATATTTGAATATTTGAAGAGCAATTTTGTCTACCCTTTATTTATATGTACTAATATATTTCGGTAGCCTCTGTTTATATCAATTTCATCTACTCTTTATTTATATATATTAATATATTTCAGTAGTCTCTGTTTAGATCATTTTGAAATGATTTTTATTAGCATTTCTCAAGTTTTCAGACAACTCTTTTTTTCCCATTATTTGGCTATGACTAGTTACCAATGTTTATTTTTTCAAGTAATATGATCCTTGATATCAACAATTATGACATTCAGTCAACAATGTGGTTGATGGAAGCCTTAAGAAAATTACCTGCTCTGATTACTTCTCAGTAAACAGGAGATGCTAACATAACCATATAGAAATAGTGTGTGACAATTAAATCCACGATTATGTGTGTATCTGTGATCTATAATTTATTAGCATAAAATAACTAAACAACGAAATCCCATCTGGCTATAATTGGGAGAGATACTTACTAATGGAAGACAGGAAGTAGTATTAATCTGATTTCTACAGGACTGGGGGGCTTTTTATTGGTTGAGCCTAAGTTGGAGACTGTTCTATTCCCATCAAATCCCAAGGATTTGGGGCCATAGAACTCCAGTCACTGCCATGCAATTCTGAAAATCACTGAATAGCAACTGTCAATGTACATGAAGCAGAAGTCCCATTGCCAGGTAATGGAGGTCTTTGGCTTGTGCCTGTGAGCCTTCATTGGAGAGGAGAGAATAGTGTCAGTATCCATGCAAATGGGAACAGCAGAAGCACAAGTTATAAAACTTAATTAAAAAGAAACTCTACCAAAAATTTACATGTGACTATGCATATACTATGACCCAGAAACTCAATAAAAATGTGTACATGTGTTTAAAAAACTGTACTGAAATGTTTGTGTTAGCAGTATTCAAAATAGCCACACACTGGAGATCACTCAAATGCCCAGAAAATGTAGAAGAGATAAATTAATTATTGCACATTCATGCAATGTAATACTATTAAGCAATAAGATTGAACTACAACTGTGGGCTGTAGTTAAATGACTCTCCAAAATACAGTGTTGAGTAAAGAAATCTAGACACAGAAGGTACATACTGTGTAATCCCACTTATACAATGTAGAAAGAAGGGAATTTTTTTGTGACTCTCGGAGTGGAAGAGAGGAACTTCAAAGACATTAGCAATATTTCTTATCTGATTTGACTATTGGCTACATGGATATTAACGTATAATACATTCTCCAAATGTATTACATGTTAATAAAAATTTAAAAATCAATTTTTCATTGTCACAAAGAAAGAATGGGTATTTTCAATAATTCATATTAAAAACCCAAATCTAAGGAAGTTTCCATTGTGACACAGAGCATTGTAAGACAGGGAGTATGTAATATACGGAAGAGGAATTAGAAACAAAAAGAAGACTCGGAGGAAATAAAAGGGAGAGAAATCCACTTATGAATGGCACAAACACGTTTCTTTGACACGTCTGTGGAAAGGGTTACTCCATACCATAGAATGGAATAATTAAAGACTCATTATCTGTATGGTGTGTTTTATTTTTAGCTGGTTGCCTCTAAAGTTATGTTACCTATCAAGGAAATTGCTTAGTGTTTGCTTCCCATTATGTAGCTTAGGTATTCTCATTTATCCCTCCCTTCTTTATAATGTGTTGTGTTGAATCACTCTTTCATATAATATCAAAGAATTGCAAAATAATATTTTTGTGCATAGAATTATATGATATGGTTAAAAGCAACCATTTCAGAGAAACATGCTAATTAACAACAGATCAAACACTTAACGAAGGGAATTCTCGCCTGGCCTTACTCTGTCTCACAATTGTGCCTGGCAACATAATAGACACTTGATAGGTTCTGATACGACTAGAGCACAGATCAGAAGAAAGGTCCAAACATACACCAAACACATAGCTAAAAAGTAAAGTTGAAAAAAATATTGATGGTCTGTGCTTGGTAGAATGGATTATCTCAAACTACTAATACTTGTCGGAAATATTTAACTTAAAGGTCAAATAGTTAATTGTAGACATAAAAAAGTTGCATCTCCATATTTGGTTTTCAGTTGATTCAGTGGAGAATCATTTTATTTTTGAATCCATAAAGTTGGAAACTCTTCCTTTTTGAAAATGCTTAAAAATGTTTTTCTGCCACAAGCAACTCTTTCTACCATATTTTATACTAGTTAGAACCATTATTTGGGTTTTCTTAAAATATAAGGATATGAATTTAGCTAAAGAAATGAGTAGGGGTATGCTAGTTGCAATTTAACTAGGATGGATGAATGCTCATGATAAGGAAATTTGAAAAGAGTGAACTGCCATATTGATACATACACATCAGCATATACTTTGTACTCTTCTCAAAGATCCAGAAAAGGTAGAGTGACAAAGATAAATTGCATTATACATTATTTTCTGCTATTGATTATTTTCACTATTTACAACTTGTGGTATTTTGGGTAAAAATGAGACATTCTTGTATAACGCATGAACAATTTTGAAAACAATGAGTAAATTATTATTGCTTTAACATTTTCTCATTGAACTTGTCAATTTAGAGACACTATCCTAAAACCAACTCAATGGAAAGATGTTATAATGTAAAGGAAGTTAAATTAGCAAGAAGTAATACAATGTTAGTTACAGTATGTTCCAATTTTTCAAAATAGTGATATATTACACATAAAAACAGTTTGTAAAGCTGTATCTGAAAAAATCAGCAATAGTAGTTTTCAGTAGATATTAAATTTTACCATCATAAATGTGGTGTAGAGAATTATAGTAACACTTGAATTGGAATCATGGTGCCTCCACTTAAAAACTGGTTGGCTTTTGTTAAACATTTCACTTCTTTGTTTTTCTGTTTTTTCATAAGTCTAGTGAATATACTAATGGGCTCTCCTTTTGCAGGGTTTTGTAGAGCAGTCAATAATTTTAAAAAAGTACTTACAATGCCAAAATTATTCAATAAGGTTTAGCTATTATTTTACTAATATTTTATGTTAGCTAGTATTTCAAACTTCAAGATCTTTCATTTTTAATTTAATATTCAATTGATGGTGTTCACCAAAATTTTACCTATGTTTTACCAAAACATTTTCTAAATGCTTCACAATTTTAAAATAAAGCAAAATATTTTAAAAATTGATTAAATGAAGTGAGACAAAAAATAAAAAAGCTGTCTGAATATTTTAAAATTACTGTAGTTATGTATATTTAATATGAAGTATTTGGTATTCAGCTTATTAATTGATATCAGTCCTTAAGAGTTAATAATTGATCTGAACTCTCAACAGGAGTAAAACTGCACTGTTGTGGTAAAGACACATGCAAGTTCCATGAAACTTTTACCAACATCTAGTGAATAACTTTACAGAATAAGCAGACACAGTTATTTATACCAGTAATCTCTTTAAAGTGAGGTTTTGCTACAAACTTATGACATCTTATTGGCAAGCTTACATCTTGTTATTGAGTATCACTGGAATGGAGCGAAGTACATGTAGGATGGGGCATGAGTAAGTGCTTGTGCATTTTTGCTTTCTCACTGGCTCCTCTCCCTCCACCGTGAGATCATACCCGGGTTAGTATTCTAAAGAATGAGAAATTAGAACGAAGGTGAATACTCTCAGCTGAGGGCAAACTATGTCAACCAATGTCTACTTGACCCACCAGCTGAAAACCGATGCATATGTAAGATCAACTGCTCCCAGCTCAGAGAGGCAGGACCACTTAACTAATCTATAGACATTTGAAAAATAATAAATGGTTGTTTTAAGCCATTAAATTTGGAGGTGGTATATTATAAAAAGTTATGGCAGTGATAACTAACAGATACTCTATCATACTAGGATGGCATCATAAAGATATGTGGGACTGGTGAGGGATAAAGGGATGAATGAGCCTTATATTTTTAAAGTAAGGGAATATACACACATATATAGAGAGAGATAATAATAGACTTGCTTATTTAATTGTATACTAATTATCTTATCCAAGACAGGCAGGGGAAGTGCTGTACAATTTCTTGACTAGGCAGGAGAGAATAGGATCAGCCCAAGTGGATAGTGTTGAAACCCACAAGAATGGATAAGTTTATCTAGTAAGTGATTACATTGGAAAAATGGTTCCGAGGACAGGTTTTTTTCACAGTCTAACCTATTGGGAGCACATGGAAATTCTCTTCTGGCACATAATTTTTAGAGTTGTTAATGGAGATTTAGGACATAACATGCATTAAAATGACTTGTCTACTGGGTGTCCAAAATAAGTTGGGCGCTTTATGTGTTTCTTGTGTCCCTTCAATGTCTATATAAACTTCTTAACAGCCTTAGCATTCTGAAATTCAGATGATGACCATTAAAACACAACCTTTATTTCTTCTAAGCCTGAAAGCTACACATTGTTTTAGTTAAATTCTTAATTTCTTCCAAAGTATAAATTTTGTAGATATAATGTTGATATCCTTTAATCCAATATTTAGGAAGTGTGCCATTTAATTTTATGTAAGTTGCTTAGTTTATTTTCTCACACTGTTTTTTCAAGAAATTCCATTTCCTAAAAAATACCCATAGGAGCTGTGGATAAGGATAAAAATGCTGAATTATATGCATCATACAAAATTAAAAATCAGTCAGTGACATTTTTCAAGTTATATAAACTTGTCTCACATTTGTAGTAGGTGTTTTCATGTTGCTATTAGCTGGATGAGTAGCAATACCAGTTGAAGTGCTCACTTTCCAAATTTCCAGATGATACAGGGCAAAGTATTTTGCCATCATGGACTTCAGATTTCATAAAGAAAGTGCTTACGTTTCTCTTATTAAGTGAATCCTCTGAACTCCTAGAATGTATAAACTTTAGAGTATGTGGAACATGAGCCTCCCTCTCTGCCTTCTGCCTTCAGAATGATGTCAGTGCTTGAAAATGGAAAACACTTCAGCGTCTTTAGGGGTTCCTGATCCAACAATCACTTATTCCATTAATCTTCTATAGAAGCATTTCTGATGATGTTTGAATTTGACTTTCAGTCAGAGCCAAATGTATATGGCTTTTTTTTTCTGCTTAGTATTCATTGTCACACTTACTCTTGAAATTAAAAAAACCGTTGTGAAACAAACAAAAGTGGGTAAGTTACCTCAAATCTTTTCATGCATCAGCACCCATGGCTGTGGAGGAAGCAGTAGTTTATTTTCACATGAAATGTGTCGAGTTTCTGTAGTCAAACTATACAAAGCTGGGCCGCACCTAATTATTGGTATAAATTACATAAAGCATCTAAACAGTGATAATTTAGAAGACTCAAAGCATTGCTACTCACTTAAATCTGAAGAGGATCTGACTGGACACATATATCTCTGACAAAAAGTCTGAGTGCCATATAGATGTTTGTGTTGGCTTTCCTTGATTCTCGGCCAATAAACTCTCCCCACCACTTCTCTCACTGTTTTCTGAAGAATACACTGTTAAGTGCAGGAACAAACATTATTAATAAGATAGGGAATAATAACATGTATTATGAGATACACATTGATGTTAAAATATATTAATATTTACACTTCCATGTAGAAAATCTTTTTGCAACTATTTTTACCATGTGAGGTATTCAAATAAAGTATTATTTTGTGCAATAGAAACAAGATGGTTAATACTTTTTATATAATAACATTACAACTAGCTCAAATATTAGCCAAGCATTTCTATTTTAATATCAGAAATGAACAGATTATATTTGCCATAATGTAACATCATTTTCTGTATTATGCAAGATCAATGAAGACAAGGGCCCATGTGTTTTTTCAGCAATATTTTAGAGCATTAGCTTCACAGTGGTGAAGAAATTGGGCAAAATAATTGCACAACCTTATATTTTATTCCTTGTTCTGCCATTTAATTGCTGGAACTAATTATTTAACTATTCAGTTTCCCAAGTTTTCCATTTGTACAAAGGAATTATCTATCTCCTATAGCCTATATCTACATCATAGGGTTGTTGTGAGGAATAAAGTATGATGTACGTATATCTTGAAAGACAGTGTTAATTATATAGTATGTATTAAATGTTAGTTTTTGATTATTATTCACAAAAAATAACTCATGTGACTCTGTTGAATGCCTACTATGTGTGAGAGATGTGGGTTGCAGTTTATATAAATATTTTAGTTAAATATTAAATATTAATATTTGTATTGATATTACACAAGTACTGTAACAAACTAATATAAAATTATTTAAATTGTTTTTTTATTTTTATTATTTTTAAATTTTTTGTGGGTACATAGTAGGTGTGTATATTTATGGGGCACATGAGATATTTTGATACAAGCATGCAATGTGAAATAAGTACATCATGGAGAATGGGGTATCCATTCCCTAAGCATTTATCCTTTGAGTTACAAACAATCCAGTTACACTCTTTAAGTGAATTTAAAATATACAATTAAATTATTATTGACTATAGTCACCCTATTGTGCTATCAAGTAGTAGGTCTTATTCATTCTATTTTTTTACCTGTTAACAATCTCCACCCTCTGCCCCCTCCCAAAAACCCCCTACCCTTCCCAGCTTCTGGTAACCACCCTTCTACTTTCTATGTCCATGTATTCAATTGTTTTGATTTTTAGATCCCACAAATAATTGAGAACATGTGATGTTTGTCTTTCTGTGCCTGGCTTATTTCAAGTAACTGAATGATCTCCAGTTCCATCCATATTGTTGCAAATGACTGAATCTCATTCTTTTTTATGGCTGCATAGTACTCCGTTGTGTATATGAACCACATTTTCTTTATCCATTCTTCTGTTGATGGACACTTAGCTTTCCTCCAAATCTTAGCTATTCTAAACAGTGCTGTGATAAACAAAGGAGTGCAGATATCTCTTTGATTTACTCATTTTTTTTTTCTCTTTGGTATATACTTAGCAGTGGGATTGCTAGATCATGTGGTAGCTCAATTTTTAGTTTTTTGAGGAACTGCCAAACTGTTCTCCACGGTGGTTGTACAAATTTACATTCCCGCCAACAGTGTACAAATCTTTCCTTTTTTCCACATCCTTCTCAGCATTTGTTACTGCCTGTCTTTTGAATAAAAGCCATTTTAACTGGGGTAAGATAATATCTATTGTAGTTTTGGTTTGCATTTCTCTGATGATCAGTGATGTTGAACATCTTTTCATAGGCTTGTTTGCTATTCTTAATGTGTTCTTTTAATAACATATTTAATTTTTAAAGCCCTAATTTTACAGTAGAAGAAAATAAGTCCCAGGATTCTGTCTTACATTTGTGATTTCACATCTTTGTTTTACCTAATAAATCACTGCTGTTGTCTTCTTCCTAGGATGAATGCAAAAGTTTGGTAACATTTTTGACACTTGACTGTGGCAGTTGTCTGCTAGTCACCCTTCAACCTTGCCAGCAAATCCAATCAGCTTAAGAGCATTTTAATGTACCTATGCAAGTCCTCGAAATTTAAGATTTAGGAAAGAAAGCAGGTCTTGTGACCTTCATAAGTGGTATTGAATGGTTACTCTGGAAATGATAAAATTAGCTTACTTTAAGCTGCAATTTGATGGAAATATTTTCCAATTTTAAATCAGATACTCGACTAGCACCCGCAATGTGAGGAAGGTTATATGCTGTGCATTTCTAATGCAGTAGAAATGCAGTTGAGTCCAACAAAATCATTTGTCATCAGTAATCAGGAAAAGGTTGCCCTAGATGTTTTAGATCCCAATTTTAATTTAACAAGGAAGCTTAAGTGTACAGTAGGAGAGAGTATATTTGACTCAGCTCTTTTTCCTTAGAAAAAAGTGCAATGTTCTACTTCATTCTGACCTTGAGTCAAAAGCTTTAGAAGTATGTGAAGAGTCTGATTCTGTGTGGATTGAGGGTAAAAGCTGAAATGAAAAAGAAGGAAGACTGCTTTTAACATAACCAGATGGTAATTTTTACTAGTTGGCAGTGTACTGAAAGCACATTTTCTGAACGGGAAGTATACATTATAGACTGGCACAATGAAATGTGTAAAACCATTCCCAAAATAGACTTAAAATATTCTTTAGTTTTAAAGTTATGATAAACTTATGTGGTGTATGTTTCTCTTTAAGGTAAAGATAGTAACAGAGACTAACTGTACAGTCAGAAGTCCTGTTGAAATTAGAATTGATTTGATGGTATCTAACATTTGACGTTATGTTCTAAAAAACTGAATTGTGCCCCTTACATTGCCAGTTTCAGGATAAATAATAAACTGTGTATAATAATTGAATATTGGCTGTTTCCTTGTTCTACTGAGATCCTGACCAGTCTCAGTGACCCACATCCTAGATTTCCTAACTGAATTTTTGATATCAACTCCAGTCATCACAGGGTAGATATTTTGAAGTCTGCTAATTTAAATAGCTTATTTCATTCCTTTACGCACATCAGTAGAGTTGGCATGACATCATCTGAAAACTATGAAAACTCACTTGTCAAAAGTCTGGAAAACACAGACATTTAATTACTTATTAATAACTAGTTTCGTTTGTCTTATTTTTGGCATGGCTAAGCTGATTAGACACAATCACTCTGCCCGATCCTTTGCTCACTAATTCGGTTTATCTTATGTGCTCTTTTAGAAATAATAGCAATCTTTAAACCTTTCTAGTAGGGGGATACCTAAATATTTCCATCTGGAAGTGACTGAAACATCATTACAACACACCACTGCAACTGGAAGTTGGAACACTCCCACATTTTCGTAAAGGCCACTGTAAAACTTTAGTATTACTCAACAGGTCCAATGTGTTATTCAAAGATGTATACTTAGAAGAATACAGTTCACTGTCAAGCAGCCACATATGTACTAATTAAAAACTCACTGCTTTAAAGGAGTTATTAGACTAATTACTAAGTTGATTTGCCTTTCACTTTAGTTTTTGAAATAACCAGTATGGTAAGAGTAAAATGCCCGTGATGGTAGTTTATTTCCCTTGTTTTTTAACTGTAAAAAACACAGAGTAATATTTATTCTTTGTTTGAGTTTTCAGAAGGAAGCTTGGAAAATGACTATAACACAGATTAGGATCTCTGGATAAACCAATAATTAGCATTTGATAAAAAGAACTGAGAGCATTTGAATACTCAGTACTATGAGATAAGCATAAATATTTAAAATAAATTTGTAGCATAAATTTAAATTTTTATACTATAGTCATTAACTGGAATGAACACAAATAGCCCAATAGGATAATAACAATACAAATTAAAAATAGCCAATATTTTTCTGCATGCTATGTACATGCATACATCTATAAGTACATGTATTCGCACACTTAATGCTTGACAGAAATTTATGAGGCATGGAGAAGTTAACGCTACTGGTCAATCACACAACTGGTAAGTGATAGAAGACCTGAAAATCCAACCCAGAAAATCTGGCTTAGGGGTCTATTTCTGATCATTACATAATTCTGCCTTTCTTAGATAATTAGAAGAATTTGGTTTCAATGTAATAGTAGCATATTTTGTATAATGTACTGGTTTATTTTACAAGCATGATATACACTTGGAACATAAGGGTAATACTCTTATTTAAATGGACATCAATTCTACCAAAGCTTTCTAATCCCTATTAGTATCTGCATGTTTCCTTGGAGATCTTTATTCTAATCATATAAAATATACACACATATGTCATTTTTATTTAGATTTATCTAAATGGAATAATGTTGCATATACTCTTCTAAAAATTGTTATTCTTCATGTAATAATGAATGCCCATCCTTATGCATTGTATCTTGACAGTAAATTCTATCAAACTCTCACTGCTCCACCTAGCAAACTTTCCTACTCATTTTATTATCATGGTTCTCACCTGCTTCAGACTTTGGCCAATATCCGTAAGTGAAGACAGAGGTGGTAACTTTGCAAAATAAAATACACTTTTATTTGTGTAATTTAATGTGAAATTTATTATCTTAATTATTTTAAAGTAGACCATGCATCACTTAAAAGACAGTGATACATTCTGTCCATAGGTTACAAACCTGTAAAGCATGTTACTGTACTGAATATTATAGACAATTGTAAGACAGTGTTAAATATTTGTGTATCTAAACACAGAAAAGGCAATGCATTGATGCATTGTACTATGACATGATAGCTTCAATTTCACTAGGCAATAGGAATTTTTCAGCTGCATAACAATCTTATGGCAACAATGACCTGTAAGTGGTCTGTTGTTGACAGAAACATCATTATGTGGTTTATGGCTATGTATAGGTCAGTGATACTAACTACATTTGTATTGTGCAATAATCATCACCATCCATCTCCAGAGCTCTTTAGTCTTGTGAAACGGAAGCTGTCGACCCATTAATCAATATATATCTCTAGAAACTACCATTCTTTTCGTCTGTGATTTTGACTATTCTAAGAACCTCATATAAATGAAATCATACAGCATTTGTCTTTTGTTATTGGCTTATTTAATTTAGCATAATGACCTCAATTTCATCCTATTGTAGAATATGTCAGACTTGTATTCATTTTTAAGGCTGAATAATATTCTTTTGTTTGTGTACACCACATTTTGCTTATCCATTAATCCATTGAGAGACACACTTCCATTTTAGCTATTGTGAATAATATTGCTGTGAACATGTGTGTACAAATATATCTTCAAGACCTTGCTTTAAATTCTCTTGGGTATATACCTGGATTGGGGTGCTGGATTATATGTACTTATATTTTTAATCTTTTAAAGAACTGACATACTGCTTTCTACAGTGGCTGTATCATTTTACATCCTCACCAACAGTGCACAAGTGTTACAGTTTCCCACATTCTTGCCAACAGTTGTTATTTTCTGTTTTTTTTAATAGTAACTATCATCATGTGTACGAGGTGTTATGTTCTTGTAGTTTTGATTTGCATTTCTCTAATGATTCATTATGTTGAGGCTCCTTTTATATACTTATTGACCATTTCTATTAATTCTTTGGAGAAATGTCTTTGGAGAAAAGTTCTTTGCCCATTTTTGAATCAGGCTATTTGTTTTATTTTGTTGATGAGTTTTAAAAATTCCCTATCTATTCTGGATCTCAGTCCCTTGTCAAACATCATTTGCAAATTTTTTTTTTCGTTCTCTGGGTTGCCGTTTTATTCTGATGATAGTATTTTTTGGCAGTTTTTTAAAAAAAGTTTATCAAGTACAATTTTTAATTTTTTTCTCTTGTTGCCTGTGCCTTTGATGTCACATCTTAGAAATCATTGCCAACTCTAATGTTGTGAAGCTTTTGTTCTATTATTTCTTCTCAGAGTTTTATAGTATTTTTTGTATTACATTTAGGTCTTTGATTAATTTTGAGTCAATTTTTCTGCATAATGTTATACGAGGGTCCAACTTCATTATTTTATATGTGATTCTTCAGTTGTTTCACCACCATCCCACCATCTTTTTTTATTTTTATTTTTTTTTAAGATTGTTCTTTCCCACATTCAATGGTCTTGGACCCATGGTCAAAAATCACTTCACCATATATGTGAAGATTCATTTCTGGGATCTCAATTTTACTTCATTGGCCTATAAGTCTGTCTTTATGCCTGTGGCACCCTGTTTTGATTACTGAAGGTTTGTAATAAATTTTGAAACCAGGGAGTGTGAGTTCTGCAGCTTTGTTCTTTTTCAAGATTGTTTTGGCTATTTGGTGTTCCTTGATTTTTCATATACATTTTAGAATAGATTATTTCTTTCTATGAAAAATGTTGAAGTTTTGAAAGGCATAGTATTTAATGTTAAGATTGCTTTGGGTAGTATTAACATCTTAAAAATATTAAGTCTTCCAACACATGGACATGGAATATCTTTCCGTTTATTAATGTCTTCCATAGTTTTCATTTTACAAGTCTTTCATATGCCTGGCTAAGTTAATTACTAAGTATTTCATTCTTTTTGATGCTATAATCAATGGAATTATTTTGTTAATTTTCTTTTCTGATTGTTCATTGTTAGTAAGTAAAAATGAAACTAATGTTTACGTGTTGCTTTTGTATCCTACTGCTTTCCTAACTTTGTTTATTAGTTTTAACTATGTGTGTGTGCGTGTGTGTGTGATCTTTAGAGTTTTCTACCTAAAGTATTACGCTGTGTACTTTACACAGAGATAATTGTACTTCTTCCTTTCCAATTTGGATGCCTCTTATGTCTTTTCCTTGCCTGATTTCACTGGTTAGGACTTTCAGTATTTTGTTGAATACAAGTAGCAATGTATGCCTCATTGTCTTGTTCCTGATCTTAGAGGTAAAACTTTCAGTCTTTTAACAGTGAGTGTGATGTTGGCTACTGAATATTTATGTATGGATTTTATTATGTTAAGGTAGTTTTCTTCAGTTCCTAGTTTGTTGAGTGTTTTTGATATGAAAGATGTTGAATTTTACCAAATGCATAATTGAGACAATTATGCTTATTTTTTCCCTTGTGTTAATATGGGGTATCACATTGATCAATTTTCGTGTGTTGGACCATGCTTAGATTCCAGGAATAAATCCCACTTGGTCATTCTAATATGCTGCTGAATTTGGTTTGCTAGTATTTTGTGGAGGATTTTTGCATTGATGTTCATAACAGATATTGGTCTGTTGTGTTTTCTTGTTTTTTGTTTTTTTGCAATGTCTTTGTCTGGTTTTGGTAGTAGGGTAATGCTGGCCTCATATGAAATATTCCTCCTCTTTAACTTTTTGGAAATGTTTATGAAGGACTGGCGTTATTATAGTTCTTCTTTAAATGTTTAGTATAATTCAGCAGTGAAGCTGTCAGGTCCAGGGATTTTCTTTGTTGCTAGATTTTTTATTACAGTTCCATAATCCTAACTAATTATAGATCTATTCAGATTTTCTATTTTTTCATGATTTAGTCTTCGTATGTTGCATATTTCTAGGAATTTGTCGATTTCATCTGGTTCATTCAACTTTTGACATATAATTGTTCATAGTACTCTTATAATACTTTTTATTTATGCAGAGTAAGTAATAATGTTCTCACTTTCATTTGTGATTTTGGTGATTTGAGCCTTCATTGTTTTTAAGTCAATCTAGCTAAAGGTTTTTCACATTGATTTTTTTTGAAGAATCAACTTTTGGTTTCATTGATTTTTCTCTACTTTTTAAATTCTCTACATCTGCTGTCTTTGGGTTTTCTTTGTTCTTCTTTTTCTAGTTCCGTAAGTTGTACAAATGGGTTCTTGATTTAAGATCTGCATTCTGTTTAAATGGAAGCTTTTATAACTATAACTTTTCTCCTTAGCACTTATTTTACTATGTCCCATAATTTTTGTTTTGTTTTTGTTTTTATTCATCTCCAAGTATTTTCTAATTTCCTTTTGTGGTTTCTGTAATGATCCATTAGTTGTTTAGAGAGTGTTTTTAATTTTCAAAAACTGAAATTTTCAAGTTCTCCCTCTGTTACTGATTTTTAACTTCATCCTGTGGTTGCTGGAGAATATATTTTGTATGATGTTTATATATTAGAATCTGATGATATATAATTTGTTATGTCAGTTCTATTTTAACTTAAATATTATGAAAATTATTACTATTAATATGTTTAAAATCTTATATTGAATTTTTTATAAATCAAATGTGTAAGACTGATTTTTCTTGGATTTGTTTTATAAAGATACTTCACATTAATATATATGTTAATTTTAAAAACGTGTTTTTGCTACTCTTTATATTTCCATGAAGTATTGCATTATTAAATATTTATTTTGTTGTTGTTGTTTTGTTTGTTTGTTTTTGAGATGGAGTCTTGCTCTGTTGACCAGGCTGGAGTGCAATGGTGTGATCTGGCTCACTGCAACCTCCACCTCCCAGGTTCAAGCAATTCTCCTGCCTCAGCCTCCCAAGTAGCTGGGACTACAGGAGTGCACCACCATGACTGGCTAATTTTTGTACATTTACTAGAGATGAAGTTTCACCGTGTTGGCCAGGCTGGTCTCGAACTCCTGACCTCATGATCCACCTGCCTCAGCCTCCCAAAGTGCTGGGATTACAGGCATGAGCCACTGCGCCAGGCCAAATATTCTTAAAGGGGCTCTATGTTTTAGGAGCATTTAAAATTGGTTAACCCAACAAGTGATCTTGCTTCTCAAACACAGCTCAAAAATGACTGTTTTCCAATAATACCTGTTGGATATTAAACTATTTTATAATTTACAACAAGAAAAAAATAGAAGTAAATAACTTCTTAGGAGTTGCAGGTTTTGAAAGAACATGTTAAAGATAAGTATGAAGATTACCAAAAAAAGATTTGTTTCACACGTTTGTCTGTTCTCACTTCAGCTTTGCTGGAACCGTGTTAATATAAGAATGATGTCAATACAAAATAAAATTTGAAACTGACCTGCAAAATTCATAGAGATATAAGAGGGGCTGCAGATAGAGAAACAGATGAACTGATGAGAAGTTGTAGAAGTATGTGCTAAGGATGCGTAACACATATTCTGTGATTGGTGGCGGTTTTGCATGTCAGCAATTGCAGGCCCATTTTTGGCGATGTTTCTGCCACACTGTTACTGATCACAGCTAGGAATTTCCTTTTAATTGGCATGTGTGTTTTTTTTCCTTCAAATTAATAATTGATTTCTCAAGGTATAAAAAATATCTCAATTGTATTGCAGAATTTCTAAACTGTAACTTTTCTAAAAACCATTGTTAAAATCCTTTTAAAAATTAAATAAGCTTATAAAGTATGTTTCTAGAAACATACTTAACATTCTCAAGGCATAAAATATATCTCAATTGTATTTATTACAGAATTACTAAACTTTAACTTTTCTGAAAACTATAATTAAAATCCTTTTAAAAATTAAACAAGCTTATAAAGTATGTTTTTAATACTTTGGTTTATCCCTTGATCACATAATTTCCTGAAAACTCCACTTAAGGGCTAACAGAATCATAGAGGTTAGACTTCATAGGGGAAAGAATTTGTTTTGGGTCACCCTGTCTTTGAGTTTTGTCCACACATTTGTTGGGGACTGGCTCTGGAACAGTAAAGGGGAAACTTAGGGATGACTAGGCTTTCGTGAAAGACATTTATAGAGTTGGCCTCTAAAAGTGGCTTAGTTGTTACTCCAGGATAGATTGAGGTGGAGTGCATTAATGCCCAATTTAATTTTGCCTAGGGTTCACTAACAAAATGGTGATTTTTTTCTAATAAATTACTGAAAGATAGACTAACCTTTTGTAGTCCATTGCTAAAATGGAAATAAGTAATTTAATTTTGAGCTTAAAGAATAACACTCAGCTAGAATTACCGCCATTGGAAGGTAAGGTAAGAGTTGTATTTATGCTTTAAACTAAAAATAAAATATACATTCATCTTTTTGTTCTTTGTCTAGTCCTTGTCTTTTTCATGAAATATTTAATTTTTTGTGTTAACTTTGTTGACCTAAGGAATACCCAGGGAGCTGGTAAGACATTATTTATGAGTGTGTCTGTGAGGGTCTTTCCATAAGAGATTAGTACTTGAATCAGTAAACTGAGTGAAGAAGATCTGCCCTCATAAATGTGAATGGGCATCTTTTAATCCACTGAGGTCCTAAATAGAACAAAAAGGTAGACTAAGTGTGAATTTGCTCTAACTGGGACATTCATCCATGATGACTTTAAACATTGTCACTCCTGGTTCTTTGACCTTCAAACTGAGCCTGAATTATAGTACATGCTTTCCTGATTCCTAGCTTTCAGACATCAGATGGTGGGACTGATTGGTCTCCCTAGCCTTCTGAGCCAAGTCCCATAATAAATCTCTCTATCTATGTGTGTATGTATGTATGTATCCATTTATTATTGGTAAATTTCTGTAAAGAATCCTGACTAGTACAGTGATTATAATAAGGAAAAGATACAAGATGACAGTTGATATGGTTTGGGTGTGTCCCCACCCAAATCTCATCTTGAATTGTAACTCCTACAATTCTTATGTGTTGTGGGAGGAATCCAGTGAGAGGTAATTGAATTATGGGGTCAGGGCTTTCCCACACTGTTCTTGTGATAGTGAATAAGTCTCACGAGATCTGATGGTTATAAAACATGTGTTCCCCGCACAAGCTCTCTCTTTGCCTGTTGCCATCCATGTAAGAAGTGATCTTCTCCTCCTTGCCTTCCACCATGATTGTGAGGCCTCCCCAGGCATGTGGAACAGTAAGTCCATTAAAAGTTTTTTTCTTCTCAGTCTCAGGTATGTCTTTATGAGCAGCATGAAAGCAAACTAATACAGTAAATTGGTACCAGTAGAGTGGAGTGTTGCTGAAAAGATACCCCAAAATGTGGAATCAACTTTGGAATTCAGTAACAAGCAGAGGTTGGAACAGTTGGGAGGGCTCAAAAGTCAGGACAGTGTGGGAAAATTTGGAACTCCCTAGAGACTTGTTGAATGGCTTTGACTAAAATGCTGATAATGATACAGACAATAATATCCAGGTAGGGGAGATCTCAGATGGAGATGAGGAACTAGACTCGTTCAGAAAAGGGTTACTCTTGTTATGCTTTAGCAAAGAGACTGGTGACATTTTGCCCCTGCCCTAGAGATTTGTGGAACTTTGAACTTCAGAGAAATGATTTAGAGTATCTGGTGGAAGAAATTTCTAAGCAGCAAAGCATTCAAGAAGTGACATGTGCTGTAAAAGGAAGTCAGTTTTAAAAGAGACACAGAGCATAAAAGTTTGGAAAATTTGCAGCCTGTGAATGAGATAGAAAAGAAAATCCCATTTTCTGAGGAGAAATTCAAGCCAGCTGCAGAAATTTGCATAAGAAACCAGGAGCTGAATGTTAATCACCAAGACAATGGGGAAAATCTCTCTAGGGCATATGAAAGGTCTTTGTGGTAGCCCTTCCCATCACAGGCCCAGAGGTTTAGGAGACAAAAATGGTTTCATGGGTTGAGCTCAGGGTCCCTCTCCTGTGTGCAGTCTAGGGACTTGGTGCCCTGTATCTCAGTCACACCAGCCATGACTAACAGAGGCCAAGCTCAGCCCATTGCTCCAGAGGGTGGAGCCCCCAAGCCTTGGCATCTCCCACATGGTGTTGAGCCTGTGGGTGCACAAAAGTCAAGAGTTGAGGTGGGGGAACCTCCATCTAGATTTCAGAGGATGTATGGAACCATCTGTATGCCCAGGCAGAAGTTTGCTGCATGGGTGGGGCCCTCAGGGAGAACCTCTGCTAGGAAAGTGCAGAAGGGAAATGTGGAGTTGGAGCCCCCACAGAGAGTCCCTACTGGGACAACACCTAGTGGAGCTGTGAGAAGAGGGCCACTGTCCTCCAGAACTCAGAATGGTAGATCCACTGAAAGCTTGCACCATGCACCTGGAAAAGCCACAGGCACTCAGTGCCAGCCTGTGAATGCAGCCAGGTGATGGGCTAAACCCTGCAAAGCCACAGGGGCAGAGCTGCCCAAGACCATGCTAATCCACCTCTTCCATCAGCATGACATGGATGGGAGACATGAAGTCAAAGGAGATCATTTTGGAGCTTTAAGTTTTAACTGCCCTGCTGGATTTTGGACTTGCATGGGGCCTTTAGCCCCCTTGTTTTGGCCAATTTCTCCCATTTGAAACAGCTGTATTTACACAATACCTGTACCCCATTGTATCTAGGAAGTAACTAGCTTGATTTTGATTTTACAACCTCATAGGAAAAAGTGACCTGCCTTGTCTCAGATGAAACTTTGGACTGTGGACTTTTGGGTTATTGCTGAAATGACTTAAGACTTTGGGGGACTGTTGGGAAGGCATGATGGGTTTTGAAATGTGAGGACATGAGATTTGGGAGGGTCCAGGGGCTGAATTATATAGTTTGGCTGTGATTCCACCCAAATCTCATCTGAAGCTGGAACTTTCCTATGTGTTGTGGGAGGGACCCAGTGGGAAGTAATTGAATCATGGGGGTGGATCTTTCTTGTGCTGTTCTCATAATAGTGAATAAGTCTCATGAGATCTGATGGTTTTAAAAAGAAGAGTTCCCCTGCACAAGCCCTCTCTCTCTTTGTACCTGCTGCCATGCATGTAAGATTTGACTTACCCTGCTTTCCTCCTGCCATGACTGTGAGGCCTCCCCAGCCATGTGGACCTGTAAGTCCATTAAACCTCTTTTTCTTCCCAGTCTCAGGTATGTCTTTATTAGAAGCAAGAAAATGGACTAACACAGCAGTTAATTGATTTCTAGCACTAGTCCCTTAACTATCTAAGTCCCTTTCAGTTTTTTTAATTCTGCAATTTTAGGTGGAAACTGTACCAGCTTGCTTGCTAACTATACCTTTTCGCTTCCTGTAGAGTTTCTTGTCATTAAGCAGTGGTGGTAGGCAGAGAAGGTGTGGCAATGCGGATTTCTGACCTCTTGACTTAATACATTGAAGCACCTCATGACAATGAGAAGAAATGACTGGTGGTCATGGTATCCAAAAACATACAGGCTTCCAGAGGCCTGTTGATTTACCAGCTATTCTCTTTCTCATATGTTCTTGCTCTTGTTCTCAAACTACTCCCAGACCCAACCCCTCCACCAAAGTTACATTAGGAGTGTGTATGCTGTTTTGTTTATCAATACTATTTACTTTATTTACAGGTTGCTTTTTTCATTCTATTCCTTTTAAAGCACAGGGCCAGCTGTGGGAGTATCTAGAGCCCTTTTAAAAAAATATTAAGAGTATAAAGAAAGGGACAGCCAAGCACAAAACCAATGCAGGAACCTTCCAAGTATAGGGCTCTGTGGGACTGTACAGGTTACATGTTCATAAAGGTGATCCAATTAACTTTAGGGGGTCCACACCAAATTTAATCTGGAGTTTCATCAGAGCAGCTTTTTCCTGAGATGGGCTTTTTGCTTCATTTATTCAAACTCCACCTTTGAAGGTGCCTTATTTCATTCTTGTAATTTAAAAATTGTCATCACTCTGCAGACTTTTTCAACACTTAAACAAAAAAATTGATATGGTTTGGCTGTGGCCCCATCCAAATGTCAACTTGTATTTTAATTCCCAGAATCCCATGTCATGGGAGGGACCCAGTGGGAGGTAACTGAATCAGGAGGGTGGTTTTCCACCATGCTGTTCTCATGATAATGAGTGAGTTCTCACAAGATCTGATGGTTTTATAAGCATTTGGCATTTCCCCTGCTGGCACTCATTTTCTCTCTTCACCCTTTGAAGAAGTGGCTTCCACCATGATTGTAAGTTTCCTGAGGCTTCCTCAGCCATGTATAGTTAATGAAATATCTTTTCTTTACAAATTATCCAGTGTCAGGTATTTCCTTATAGCAATGTAAAAATGGACTAATACAGTAAATTGGCACCAGGAGTCGTGTACTGCTATAAGGATACCTGAAAATGTGGAAGCAGCTTTGGAACTGAGTAATAGGCAGAAGTTAGTACAGTTTGGAGTGCTCAGAAGACAGGAAGATATGAGATAGCTTGGAACTTCCTAGAGACTTGTTGAATGGCTTTGTCCAAAATGTTGATAGCAATATGGACAATGAAGTCTAGGCTGAGATGCTATCAGATGGAGATGAGAAACTTGTTGGGAAATGGAAAGCTTTAGCAAAGAGACTGGCGGCATTTTGCCCCTGCCCTAGAGATCTATGGAACTTTGACCTAGAGAGAGATGATTTCAGATATCTGGCAGAAGAAATTTCTAAGCATTCAAGAGGTGACAGAGCATAAAAGTTTGGAAAATTTGCAGCCTGACAATGTGATAGACAAGAAAAACATTTTCTGGGGAGAAATTAAAGCCTGCTGCAGAAATTTGCATAAGTAATGAGGAGCTAAATGCTAATCATCAAGACAGTAGGGAAAATGTCTCCAGGGTGTGTCAGAGGTCTTCACAGCAGCCCTTCCCATCACAGGCCTGGAAGTCTAGAAGGAAAAAATGGTTTCCAGGACCAGGTCCAGGACCTTGCTGCCGTGTACAGTCTCAGGGCTTGGTGCTCTGCATCCCAGCTGTAGCTAAAATGGGCCAATATAAAGCTCAGGCCATTGCTTCAGAGGGTGCAAGCCCCAGGCCTTTGCAACTTAAGGGTGATGTTGGGCCCATTGGTATACAAAAGTTAAAAACTGAGGTTTGGGAACCTCAGCCTAGATTTCAGAAAATGTATGGGAACACCAGAATGTCTAGGCAGAAGTCTGCTGCAGGGGTGGAGCTCTCATGGAGAACTTCTGCTAGGGAAGTGCAGAAGGGAAACATGGGGTTGGAGCTCCCACAGAGAGTCCCTACTGGTGCACTGCCTAGTGGAGCTGTGAGAAGAGGTCTACAGTCCTCCAGACCCCAGAATGGTAGATCCACCGATAGCTTGCACTGTGCACCAGGGAAAGCTGCAGACACTGAAAGCCAGCCCACAAAAGCAGTTGGGAGAGGGGTTGTACCCTGAAAAGCCTCATGGGCAGAGTTGCCAAGGCTGTGGAAGCCCACTTCTTGCATCAGTGTGTCCTGGAGGTGAGACATGGAGTTGAAGGAGATTATTCTGGAGCTTTAAGATTTAATTACTACCTCACTGGATTTTGGACTTGCATGGGCCTGTATCCCTTTTGTTTTGGCCAATTTCTCCCTTTTGGAATGGGTGCATTTACCCAATGCTTACACCCACTTTGTATCATGGGAGCAACTAACTTGATTTGATGTTACAAGCTCCTAGGTGGAAGGGAACTGCCTTGTCTCAGGTAAGACTTTGGACTTGGACTTCTGGGTTAATTCTGGAATGAGGTAAGACTTCAGGGGACTGTTGAGAAGGCATGGTTTGTTTTGAAATGTGAGGACATCAGATTTTGGAGAAGACAGGGGCAGAATGATATGGTTTGTCTGCCCACCTAAATCTCATCTTGAATTTTAATTCCTATAATCTCTACATGTCATGGGAGGGACCTAGTGGGAGGTAATTGAATCATGTCGGAGGTTTCCCTCATGCTGTTCTCATGACAGTGAGTGAGTTCTGATGAGCTCTCATGGTTTCATAAGCGTCTGGCGTTTCCCCTCCTGGCACTCATTCTCTCTCCTGCTGCCCTGTGAAGAGGTGACTTCCTCCATGATTGTAAGATTCCTGTGGCCTCCCCAGCCATGTGGAACTGTGAGTCAATTAAACCTCTTTCATTTATAAATTGCCCAGGCTTGGTTAGTTCCTTATAGCAATGTGAGAATTAACTAATAATAGACCTTAGTGACTAAGACATCCTCATACATCCATTAATTTAGGACTTTCCGTATCTACATTATAAGATGCATAAGATTCAAAAGTATTTGTAATTACTTGATTATAACTTTATTCTCTGATAGTGTACACTGTACAAATATTTCTTAATAATTTACCTTTTCCTCCTAAAGTAATGAATATCAATTCCGATATATGTAAATCATCAATTCTGATATATGTAAATCATCAATTCTGATATATGTAAATCATCAATTCTGATATATGTAAATCATCTATTCTGATATATGTAAATCTTCACTACTCACTATGCTGCATGATCCTTGACAAATTTTCTGATTTCCTTGTATTATTAAGTAATAGCTGCATTCTTTTAGGATACTATTTCATGATCAGCACTCTTCCTTCAGGCTCTACCTAAAAATTATATAAGTAAGACTACTACATCAATTTATGATCTAATTATGTCATTTCTTTATTTGTCTATTATTTGCCACTGTAACTCAGTTGTTCAAAGATTCAATGTAGGAATCATATAATTCAGCCTGATTAATATAAGTATTTGCTCTAAATGACATTGGAAATGTATATATCCATTATAGCTCATTTTAGCACATATGTTAATGTTTCTGTTGCAGGATTCACTCAATTATATCCTCATTAATGTTGATACAGTTAGAAGATATCAAATGATATCAAATCAGCAATATTGAGCAGCTAGCTACATTTTTGAATTTCTTATTTGCTAGTTGAAGTTACTTATATTTGTTACAATCTGGGAAGCTCTTAAAAATGTAATTATAACTTTAAATATATCTCTGCAAAAAAACTTTTGGAAATAATTTCTTTGGTGTGTCTGAGAACTGTGAAGTCTTAAGTCTGAATGGAATTAAAGGCATTTGTATTGTTCATCCATTCTTTTTTTTTTTTTTTTTTTTTTTTGAGACAGGGTCTCTCTCTGTCACCCAGGCTGGAGTGCAGTAGCGCGATCTCGGCTCACTGCAAGCTCTGTCTCCCGGGTTCACGCCATTCTCCTGCCTCAGCCTCCCGAGTAGCTGGGACTGCAGGCGCCCGCCACCACGCCTGGCTAATTTTTTGTGTGTTTTTAGTAGAGACGGGGTTTCACCGTGTTAGCCAGGATGGTCTCGATCTCCTGACCTCGTGATCTGCCCGCCTCGGCCTCCCAAAGTGCTGGGATTACAGGCGTGAGCCACCGCACCCGGCAAGTGGTATCTTTTCACTTAGTTTATTCAGTCACTAGGATATGAACATTTTTCTAATTGGTATTCACTTCCATAACTGTGGACTCTACCCAGTAACCAATATCTGTAATGGTATTAAGTACCGCCTGTTCAAGCTATTTATATGCTGTAAATTAGTCTCTAATACCCTCTATTTCCAAAGTCTTATGACATCTAAGATGAAATGATAATAGATAATTTCATTAATTTATAAAACTCTGACTGAAGATGGGAGAAAGATCTCTAAACTAATTCTTTAGATTATATTTATCAAGAACCGGACAGATTCTAATCATTCTATATCTCCATAAAATGTATTGAATTAGATTTCTCTTCTAACCTTTTCAATAAATGCTATACGAGCTTGTGTGTTTATTTAGCTCCTGGAAAATGTTAGCTCTAATCTCCCCTATTTCATGTTATTTATGTTTTAGACCTTGTTTCTGAATGTGTTTTGTTAGTTTGAATTTTATTGCCCTAAAGCAATTTTTTATTATAATAAACATAAATTACATCACCATAACTCATATGACGTTTTCTTCCCTCCCTCAGAAAGTTGTGACCAATCAGGGTTTTAATAGACTGCAGTTTTTGTAGAACTCCTCTACCAACACTTTCATAGCTAGTTACTGTTTATAAATGCACACTTACTGTGCTAATGGTTGGAGAATAAGAGGTCAAGATGGTGGCTTTTACAAGGAACACATATTTCTGAGCATATGGCCTGCAAAGCTAAGATAAATTTTAAGAGAGAGAAATATATCCTAAGTATTTATATGTTTAATTTTGTTATATTTGAAGTCACATATTTAGAAAATAAAAGGTGTTTTCAAACAATGTCAGTTTCTATCGGCATGCAGCAGGCATGTCCCTCTCCGTGCACAGATGCACAGAAACAAGAGAAAAATTAAGTACTAAATTCTAGTGGCTATTATAGGATGATGCAAGTTTCAAGATGTGTGAAAGAAAACACAAACTAAACTAATTAGTAAGGACTGTGATTTTTAATAAGGCAAGCAATGAATTCTCTCTTAGCCTCATATTCTTCATTTGTAAAATTGTTAAATATTTTGCATGACTTCTTCATACTCAGACTTTAATTGTGGTTGGCTTAGAACTGTTTCTTTTTCAACATTGTCTTCATTTCTCCGCCCTTTTACTAAACCTTAGTCGTGATTGTTAATATGTCCTCAAGTATCATATATGCACCACGTTCCTTGGAGGTGGTAGAGTGTAGTGAATAGTCAAAGAGGTTCTGGGTTTAAATCCTACATCCTCTGCTTTCTAGCTGTGTGATTTGGGTAAGGCTAGTTACTATCTGAGCCTCATTTTCCTCATCTGATTGTTTTAAAGACAAAATAATATATAAGACAAAAGAGTTAAACAATATATGAAAATATTCCAGCCTCTGACACATTGAAATTCTCAAGAAATATTTACTGTTCTCAGAACAATATTCTATTCTATTCACAATAACAATTGTTACAATTTTTATGACTGTTCTAAGTTAGAATCTCTACAAGTCCAAGGGTTAATCAAGGAACATTAAATGTCCCCCAAATAATTATTTCTATTTAACATACTTTAATTTTAAAACAGTTTTAGGTTCACAGCAAAACTGAGCATTGAAGTGTAAAAACTTTAAGACAATTTTTTGCCCTTTTAGTATTTAATTTATTTTATTTAGACCTGATTAATTATAAAATTATTTTTCCTTAGCCATAGGAGTTTAATATTACGTTATAAAGATATTTCAACTGGAAAGCATTTTAACTTTGTCCTAAAGAATTTCATGTGTGTGGCATGTGCATGAATTCCTTCTTACTCAATTACTTTTATTATTTTATTCTATTTTAATTTGTTCAAATTAAAATCAGTGTCACATTCTCTGCAGCTAATCACTAAATTTATGTTTTGATGTAAGAAAGGTAAATAATCCTCACAACATTATATTTTTGAATTTTTCTTTTGAGATCATAAAAAGATATTAAAAACTGATGAGAACATATTAAAGCCACACCACATAGAAAGTTTGGGACAGAAAGACCTTAAACTCATCATCTTGATACTCTAGCCATTTTAATTGTTATTAAATGATACTGCAAATTATTTTTCAATGTGCTTGCTAGTTGGATCTGACTATTTTCTTAAATGGACATTGTCAATTCTTTAATAAAAGAAATATTTATAAGCAAATATGTTTATATCCAAATATTTGGGCATTTTGTATAATTCTTTATCATTTGTACACAGAAAAAGACATTTAATGAACTCACAGTTCCACGTGGCTGGGATAGCCTCACAGTCATGGCAGAAGATGAAAGGCACATTTTGGGGCAGAGAGACCTTAACATTCATCACCTTGATACTCTAGTCATAATCTATATATTTTGCATGATACAATTTTACAAAATATTAACAATTTTACAAATGAAGAAGATGACGCTAGGAGAGAATTCATGGTTTCTTGAAGAAAGAGGTTTCTTTCTTGAGGTTTTGTATACTTAAGTTCTTTAAGCACATGGGACCCATAAAAATTGTTCTAAAAATAATATTCTTTTAGAGTTCTTTATAGTTTCATTGTTTCAAACAACGTCATTGTGCTATCCATATCTCCAGTAACCACACTGAGTCAGCTTCATCTAGCAAACCGAATTAAATTAAAATATTCCACCATGATTGTGGGCTTATTTTTTTTTTATTTTTATTTTTTTGATGGACTCTCACTCTGTCCCCCAGGCTGGAGTGAAGTGGTGTGATCTCGGCTCACTGCAAGCTCCACCTCCCGGGTTCACGCCATTCTCCTGCCTCAGCCTCCCGAGTAGCTGGGACTACAGGCGCCCGCCACCACACCTGGCTAATTTTTTTGTATTTTTTAGTAGAAATGGGGTTTCACCATGTTAGCCAGGATGGTCTCGATCTCCTGACCTCATGATCCACCTGCCTCAGCCTCCCAAAGTTAATTTTTTTATATATTTCAGATTTTACTCTAGTATATTTAATGAGATATTAATATCACTGTACAATCTAAATTTTAGCATGATATATCATTTTATATCCCTCAGCATTTAAAAATCCTTTGTCATTATAGCTTATGCTCTCTATCTTTTAGTAGCGAACTTAATCTATTCATACTAAATATGGTTTTGACACATATGGATCTATTTTCACATCTTTAAGAAAATTTCACTCTATTTTTACTTCTTTATTTTTTCATTTGTTTTCTGCTTTTCATTGACTTGACTGCATATTTTTGCAGGGGTATGTTGTTTGTTTGTATATTTGTTTTTCCATTTAATCTGTCTCGCTTTTCATTGCTCTTTATTTAGTTATTCTTAAATGTTGGACAAAGTACATTAGCACTAACGAAGCACAACATTGCATTAACGAAGCACAACTTGAATCAATCACCTCCTACCTGAACAATTTAAGGGCTATAGAAAATTTTAGATATGATCATCTCTTCCAGTTTTTATGTTATTGCTATTTGTAAATATAATTATACATTGTTTTTTAAATTCCAAGCTAAATAGTCATTATCCTTAGTGTTATTATTGTTGTTACTTTGGTTATTGATTACTTAGATACACAACACACTTTCAAGTTTCTCTATAACTCAGTGTCACTTAGATCTCACTCTTCTAAAAAGAATTTTCTTCTCTTTGAAACATATCTTTTGGTACTCTTCAGTATGTAAACTCAATCATTTATTTGAACATGTGTGTGTGTGTGTATGTGTGTGTGTATGTGTGTGTGTGTGTCTGTGGCAGGGTCTCAGGCTGTCACCCAGGCTGCAGTGCAGTGGTGCAATCATGGCTCACTGCAGCCTTGACTTTCTGGCCTCAAGCAGTTCTCCCACCTCAGCCTCCTGGGTAATTGGGACTACAGGCATTTGCCACCATGCCCACACCAGGCTAATTGTTTGTATTTTTAGTAGAAATCAAGTTTCACCATGTTGTCCAGGCTGGTCTTGAACTCTTGAGCTCAAGCAATCTGGTCTCCCTAGCCTCCCAAAGTGCTGAGATTACAGGCATGAACAACCTTGCCTGTCCTGAAAATTATCTTATTTTATGTATCTTACTCTTAGTAATTTAGAAAGGTTTAAAATAATTGATTGATGGATATTTTCTCTTAGCACTTTGAAGAGTTTAAAATCATAGATTGATGGAAATTTTCTCTTAGCACTATTGTCTTTTATAATTTGAAGATACATTCAGTTTAAATTATGAGTGGAAAACAGAAATTACCTAAAAGGGCACAATTACTAGACTGACAGTGTTATGGGTTGAATTGTGTCCCTTCAGCAAATAATGAGGCGGTAATTCCAGTAGCTGTGAATGTGACCTTGTATGGAAATACAGCCTTTGCAGATGACCAAGTTAGGATGAGGTTGTTAGGATGGGCCCTAATCCAATATGACTCTGTCCTTACAAAAAGGAGAAATGTGGACACAGGGACCGATAGGCATAGAGAGAAGATGATGTGAAGATACAGGAAGAATGCCATCGATAAGCCAAGCCATATGATTTGGCTGTGTCCCCACCCAAATCTCATCTTGAATTGTAGCTCCTGTAACTCCCATGTGTTGTGGGAGGGACCCGGTGGGAGGTAATTGAATCATGGTTGCAGCTCCCGTAACTCCCATGTGTTGTGGGATCTGGTGAGAGACCACTGAATCATGGGGGCAGTTTCCCCATACTGTTCTTGTGGTGGTGAATGAGTCTCACAAGATCTGTTGGTTTGATAAGGGATCTCCCCTTTGCTTGGTTCTCATTCTCTCTTGCCTGCCGCCATGTGAAATGAGCCTTTCGTCTTCTGCCATGACTATGAGGCCTTCCCAGCACGTGGAACTGTGAGTTCGTTAAACCTCTTTTTCTTTATAAATTACCCAGTCTCCAGTATGTCTTTATGAGCAGCAGGAGAACAGACTAAAACACCAAGAAACACCCAAAGCTGCAAGACATTAGGAGAGAGACTTCTCTGGAATAGCTTTTTCCTTCTCTGGAATAGCTTTTTCCTTGTGGCTCTCAGAAGGAGCCACCTTCTCAACATCATGATTTTAGACTTGTACCCTCCAGAACTCTGAGACAGTACACTTCTGATTAAGCCACCCAGTGTGTGCTGTTTTATTAGGGCAGCCCCAGGAAACTACTACAGATACAAATCATAAACAGAAACAAGAGCCAGGAGAAACCAGAACCTCCAACTCTCCATGCAGTACTCTATCCTTTCTTTCTGGAGGTTTTTAGAAGGCATTTCAAGGATTCATCAGGGGGTTGGTAGACCACTGCTGGGCCCACTATATCCCATTCCTGCCAAATTCCTGCAGGAACTGCAGGGTTTACTAGCTTACACTTTCTTTTCTGTTGACTGCTTCTCATGATGCACACTTGACCCTATGCCCTCTCTTAATCCTGGCAGCTCCCCATACTCTGATAAATAAATACCAGTGGACATAACTACCAACATGCCATATTCCTCAATATCTCATATTCCATGCAAAAGTACATAGACGGGCTCTTTCAATTTATACTGTCATAGATGATACCAGCCGGGTATCCAAGTGATGTCAACAGGGCCCCAATGTTTTTTAAACATTTTAATAAAAATTGCTTTTAAAAAATCAGATTTTGCTATAAAGTCAGGCTTATAATCCCTATGTTCTTTTTTTGAGAATATGTTTTTCCAAAAGAATCCTCAGCCATCCACATAAAAACAGTTTCCATATGTGCCAATTGGAAATTTTTATAACTTGTAGAAATAGATTAAAAATTGGACTTTCAAAAAATACAGTTGGCCTTTCATGTGTACGAGCTCCACATTCGCAGATTCAACCAACTATGGATAGAAAATATAGTATTCCCAGATGGGGCAGCCCAAGGATGCAGAGGGCTAATTTTTAATTTTCCCAGGTTATACAGGACCAATGTTGGAATTTTAGCATTTCTGGGTTTTGGCATCCATCAGGGTGCTAGAACTAATCCCTCATGGAGAACGTGGAACCACTGATATACCAATGGCAAATAAGCCCTGAAAATTTGCTTAACACCATTAGTCGTTAGGAAAATGCAATTAAAACTACAATGAGATGCCCTATATAGCTACTAGGATGGCCATAATAAAATTACAGAAGACAGAGTACTGGTGAGGATATGTAGAAACTTCAATGGTATAGTTGCTTTGGAAAACAATAGGGAAGTTTCTTTTAAATTTAAATATACATCTATCATATGACTCAACTATCAATTCCTGGATGTTTACCCAAGAGAAATAAAAGCATGTTCATCCAGGGACCCATTTGCTAATGTTTATAGCAACTTTATTTGCATGGCCTTAATCTAGAAATAACCCAGAAGCCCACGTATTAGTAAAAGTATAATCAAATGGGACACTAGTTTGCAATAAAAAAGAATACAGTATAGACATATGTTGTATGTCTATATTGCATGAATAAATCTCCAAAGCATTAAGTAAACTCAATAAAAAACAATCAAGGCTACATAGTATATGATTCAATTTTTGTGACATTATTTAATAGCCAAAACTGTAGCCACCCAAATCTGAGTGGGGTAGACAGGGGCTAGGTGTCAGTTTGGGGGTGAGGATTGATTACAAAGGGGCACTAGGTAACATAGTACTCTAGGTTGCTGTAACAGAATATCATAGACTGGGTAGTTTATAAACAACCAAAATTTATTTTTCACAGTTTTGGAGACTAGAAGTTCAAATTCAAGTTACTGACAGATTCAGTGCCTGGTAATGACTCACTTCCTGATTCAGAGGTGGCTGTCATTTTTTTGTCTCCTCGCATTGTAGAAGGATGGGATATCTCCGAGGTCTCTTATAAAAAGCACTAGCTCCTTTGATTAAGTCTCTGTTCTTATGACCTAATCACTTTCCAAAGGCTCCAACTCCAAATACCGTTATATTGGGTATTAGATTTCAACATAAAATTTCAGGAGAATATAAAAATTGAATCTATAGAACAAGGGAATTTATGGATGAAATGTCTCCATTGAAGTGGTTGTTACACTACTGTAAACATTTGTCAAAATTCATCAAAATGAACACTTAAGAAAGAAAATGCTGTTATTATTGTTTGGATGTGTCCCTCCAAAAGGCATGTGTTGAAACATCATCCAATGAAACACTGTTGGGAGGTGGGGCCCAATGGGAGGTGTTTAGGTCATAAAGGCTGAAGCCTTGTGAACAGATTCATGCTGATTTAAAATAACTTAAGGCTGGGAGTTCAATCTCTTGCTGTCTCACCTTCCACCATGAGATGACACAGAAAGAAGGTCCTCACCAGACGCTTGCCTTTGTATCTTGGATTTTCTGGTTTCCAGAACCATAAAGAATCTCTACAAATTGCCCAGTCTCTTATATTCCATTATAGCAGCACAGACTGAATGGAAATATACATGTGTTGCATTTGAATGAATATTAGTAAGAAATTAAACACTCACCACAATAAAAGGATCTTTGAATGAGCACTGAGTCCCTCTGAGCAAGGACATGGACAGATGTTATGTGAGAGAAAGGACTGGATCAGAACTTTGAGAGCAGAAAGCATCAGATATTCTACAGCTTGAGCCTTCTGTGATGGTAGCAGTAGGAACTGAAGATTCCTATGTTTTTGTTATCTTAGATGGTGAATTGGACTCCACTAATGGAGGGGCTTAAGGTATGGGCAGCCATTTATTTTGTATAAACAGTTGTATAAAATGAATGTGCCAATAAACCATAACAAAATAAATTGGGAGAGCTTAAAATCTAATCCACCTTTTAGGAAGTCTATGATGGATAGACTTGACCTACAGAATCTGTGCACACTTTTGAGAAGCCAATAATTTCCTCTCTGTATAGATACCCCTAATTCAGGCTTCAGGGGCTAGTAAGTGTTTCCAGAGTTGCAACAAAATGATCAATACTTGAACAATATAACACACACTACAAGATTCCTTACTTCAAATGTTGAATATGTGTAGATATAGAGCTACTAACAGAAGAAATTAAAATTTGGCAGCTTTTGAAAATGTAGTCATTCAAATATGTAAGGCACTGTTTGATGACACAACCAAAAATAAGAAAGTTTTCATATTTCTTTTTTCAGTATTTTACATAACCTAGGGAGATATAAATTTCTGGCCAACAACAGAATAAATGTTTGCTTACGAAACAAAAGACTCCCAGACTTAAAAATCTGTACAAAAATACATATGTGACCAGATATATTTGGTTTCTCCATTATCTTTTGGTTGCACTCTAATTTTTCCAGCTTGAAGTATCTTGTCCTTATGCATTTTTAGACATCCAATACAGAGGTAATATTTATTTATTCAGTATTTGTCATTTTGAGAGTACTGTGTTTTCTTAGATCTAAATCATCAAGTTGTTCTTGAATAGTATACATTTCATTTTCAGGGTAGAATAAACTTTGTACTGATTATATTTGAATTTGTTACTTGAAGTGGAAATTGTATGTGATAGCAGAAAGGGTGAGTGCTTTGAAATAAGTAATACTGGATGGGGAAATATTAGTTTAAATTCTGGATCTTCCAGTGATAGCTGCCATCAAGGACACATTTCTTATCATTTTTAGCCTTAAATCACTCACTTTGAACATGGAAATAATAAACACATTTTACAAAGTTATATTGGTGTGATGAGATCAGCATTCGGTAAAGGGAAGCTGATATGACTGTTAGTCAACTGATTCATCTAGCTATTTACCTATCCTTCTTTTGTTTTCTTCTCTGCAGCCAAAAGATTTAAGTTCAAATTCTAGATTGATAGTTTATTACATCTGTGACTTTTAGCAAGTTATGTACTTTGCAGTCTAAAATTTCACATTTATAAAGTATGATATTAATATTAAAGAGTCTGTAAGAATCTAGTTTAGTGCCTGAAATATAGTAGGTGCTCATTTTTTTCTTTTTTTTTTATTATACTTTAAGTTTTAGGGTACATGTGTACATTGTGCAGGTTAGTTACATATGTATACATGTGCCATGCTGGTGCGCTGCACCCACTAACTCGTCATCTAGCATTAAGTATATCTCCCGATGCTATCCCTCCCCCCTCCCCCAACCCCACAACAGTCCCCAGAGTGTGATATTCCCCTTCCTGTGTCCATGTGATCTCATTGTTCAGTTCCCACCTATGAGTGAGAATATGCGGTGTTTGGTTTTTTGTTCTTGCGATAGTTTACTGAGAATGATGATTTCCAGTTTCATCCATGTCCCTACAAAGGACATGAACTCATCATTTTTTATGGCTGCATAGTATTCCATGGTGTATATGTGCCACATTTTCTTAATCCAGTCTATCATTGTCGGACATTTGGGTTGGTTCCAAGTCTTTGCTATTGTGAGTAATGCCGCAATAAACATACGTGTGCATGTGTCTTTATAGCAGCATGATTTGTAGTCCTTTGGGTATATACCCAGTAATGGGATGGCTGGGTCAAATGGTATTTCCAGTTCTAGATCCCTGAGGAATCTCCACACTGACTTCCACAATGGTTGAACTAGTTTACAGTCCCATCAACAGTGTAAAAGTGTTCCTATTTCTCCACATCCTCTCCAGCACCTGTTGTTTCCTGACTTTTTAATGATCGCCATTCTAACTGGTGTGAGATGGTATCTCATAGTGGTTTTGATTTGCATTTCTCTGATGGCCAGTGATGGTGAGCATTTTTTCATGTGTTTTTTGGCTGCATAAATGTCTTCTTCTGAGAAGTGTCTGTATGACAGCTACTGCTATTTTAACTTTTAGACATCACTATTACTACAAAACTTGCTTTGATATTTTACCTTTCTAAAATTTATTTTTTTGCTTCCTAAAATGCAGACTATCCTGCACCCAAACTATATTGGAAATTAAATATTTTAATGGAAAATAAAAATCACACACCGGTCAAGTAAGTTATAGTGGTTTTGAACAAAAGGCATACAATTTCTTTTTTAAAAAATATAAAAAGTATTAATACTATGTTCAACACAAATATACTTGTATGTGTATCATATAAATGCTGGAAATACCAGTTTTTAAGGGACTACGTAGCAGCTACATGTTTTGATAATTGACATTATTCAGCAAATTTTTCTAATACATGAAGTATGTCAAATGATGAGTTCAGTAGAACATTTTTATCTGCATTGCTTTGTTACTTTTGTGCATTATTATTAAATGCAGTTATATATTGCTACAAGTTGTAGTATTGCATATTAAATCATTCTTAGATAAGTTAAAATAAAAATCAAGAAGGTCATTTGCACAGCTTGAGAAAATGTTTTTATCATACAGAGATTATGCATTTTTCTTTTAGCACTTTTTTTGTATGAAATCAATTATTTCATGTTTTTTAAAAACATAAAACACAGCTTCCAGGTAAAGTAAATATTTTCACTTTCAGTTACACATGGATATCCTCCATTGTCTATGTTATCATATACTTGTCTTAGTAAAAGTTTTGCCTAAAAATAACTGCTTATCCAAAGTGTACTTATGTTAAGTGTAGATACATTTTGAGTAGATAAAAAGCAGGTATTTTTTTCAGAGATAATCTTAAAAATGCTTTTTCATGCATCTGGAGATTAAATAGCTGGAAATGAAATCCAGAAGTAAATGGTACCACTTGTAAACATACCTCTGACATTAGGAGTATACTGGAAATTATGACAAGTGTCTGTTATCATAGATAAGTAAGGGTATCCCATGAGTAACTAAAAATGAGCATATTTAATGGAAGCCAAGTTTCATATTTTTAAAAGACATGGAGAAATTTATTTCATAAGAAAAATCTGTTTAAAATGGATAATCTTTGTAAAAAAACTACTCTTAAAAATCCTTTGCTAATGGCCTTCTTGAACTTTATCTTAATGTATATAAGAATTCTTCAAAAAACACATTATATAATTAAGGATATTAGAGAAAATTAGAAAGATACTGCAATGTGTCAACAATTTTTAAAACTGATGCTAAATAAGTCTGGGCACGGTGCCTCACTCCTGTAATCCCAGCACTTTGGGAGGTGGATCACCTGAGGTCAGGAGTTCAAGACCAGCCTGGCCAACATGGTGAAACCCCAACTCTACTAAAAATATACAAATTACCTGGGTGTGGTAGTGGATACCTTTAGTCACAACTACTCTGGGAGGCTGAGGTAGGAGAATTGCTCGAACCTGGGAGGTGGAGGTTGCAGTGAGCCGAGATCGCGCCACTGCACTCCAGACTGAGTGACAGAGCAAGACTCTGTCAAAAAAAAAAAAAAAAGAAAAAAAAAAAGAAAAAAAAATCGCTGCTAAATATATTTCTGGCTATGAGTAATTTCTATTTGTGCGGGTCTAATTTGTGCTTTTCTTTTTAATAAAGACTTGTTTTTTTAAAAGAAAGCATAGTGATCTGGATGATGTCTTATGGTAAACCCTTCGGGTAAACTCCAAAGGGTAAGTATTATCAGTGTCGATGCCACCTCATTACAGTAACTACAATACCACATTTAAAATGAAAAAAAGAAAATCAGACTTTTGTGAAGTATCTTGCAAATTCAAATCCTTTCTATGACGGCAAATAAAACAGGAATTTGGAGCACCAAACTTGCCCCTTCCTCTGCAATAACCTAAACACAAAAGTCTCAAACGTTTTAGAATGAATTCCTAATTTTATACATCAAATGACCACCCTCTCATCACATTGAATACCTATTTTAAGAAATTAGAATCCTCTATCTTGTCCTTCCTTGTTAGTGTAGGGTAGAAGGGATTTTTTTTTTCTCATCCATCACTAGGTTCATGGCGGAAGCACCTATGACAAAAGACAGTTTAACAAGAGAAAAGCATACATATTTGTTTAATGTAAATTTTACATGACATGTGGACCTTCAGAAATGAAGACCCAAAGTAATGGGGAAATCTATGTATATTTATGCTTAGGTTGGATGGGGAGTAGACAGTCATGAGGAAGTATGATTGAACAGAGGGAGTATGATCTAATGGTAATACGCTGGGGGAACTTAGCAAGGCCTGTTTGTTCATATTACGTTCTGCGTCCCAGTGTGACATTCCTTCTCTCCAGATATGAGGCACATGAGGCTCTTCTAACATACTTCACAGGAAGAGACTGAGTCTTGCTCTGTCGCCCAGGCTGGAGTGCAGGGGCGCCATCTCGGCTCACTGCAAGCTCCGCCTCCCGGGTTCCCGCCATTCTCCTGCCTCAGCCTCCCGAGTAGCTGGGACTACAGGCACCGCCACCGCGCCCGGATTATTTTTTTGTATTTTTAGTAGAGATGGGGTTTCACCGTGTCAGCCAGGATGGTCTCGATCTCCTGACCTCGTGATCCGTGCACCTCCGCCTCCCAAAGTGCTGGGATTACAGGCGTGAGCCACCGCGCCTGGCTGAAGATCCGGTTCTCTTACAGCTTGCTTCAGAGAAGAAGGATTGGAGAAGATCAGAGCCCTTCGTTCTCTGTGATTTTCTCAAATGCCAGGGTGCCATATTCTGGGGTAGCATGTTCTGAACCCAATGCTCTGGGGTAGCATGTTTTTATTTGTAGAATATCAAGAGAATAGTGTTGCGTCTTTCAGAAAACTCAGTCTAGAAAATCTTAGGAATGAAATATACAACCTAATTTTATACATTTTTCTAATTCCTATTTATGGTTAATATTTGAAGAAACATTCCCTCATGCATATATAGTTTTAGTTTAATGTAAGTGGATAAGATACATAATAATGCTGGTTGCAAAGATTTTGTGTTCCAGAAAAGTTCAATAATATTTTCCTTAAAGGTTGGCATGTAAGAAGAAAATTTATTTCCAACATTTTAATCTTTGACTCTGCATTGGCCATTTTCAATTAGATAAATTATTTTTTCCCTTGAGTTATGTGTTGAAAATTGGTAAACTTAATTGCTGAAAAGCTTTAGCTTTTGCTATTTTTTTTCTAATCAGTGATTCAGTGATTACTATTTCTTTTCTATTTTCTTTATATGTATTGTAATTTCTCAATGGCATTCAAGAAACCCTGGAAAGCACATTGAAAGTGGAATTATTTAAATTGGACATCTGTAGATACTTGTGCATTAAAAAATTCTCCAAATATGTCTTTAAAACTTAATAAAAATGTCAACTTAGAAACTTAATGTGCCTGGGGCTTAGTCCAGAGGACAGTGGTATCAGGTAAGCTCAAACAGGAAGATAATGGAAGGGGATTTGAACTTTATAATTATGATAAGGACTCCTGGCTAGTTTAAGAAAGACAATGACGGGACCAGAATATACGTTACTGCCTGCTGTGTATATGCAGCAATAGTGGTTATACCTGGTTCTTTGTCTGCAAATCAGAGCACAGGCTCAACATGAACAATCCTCGGTCCACTTATGAAGGAGGCTTATCCACTCAGTTGGAGGTATGATTTCCCTGCATATTGTTGCCAACTTCCTGTCACTGTCCCAGAGGTTTAGAGTTAGCATTCATGACCTTCAAACAGCCTAATTTCCCCAGAGTCATTGAACACAGCTAGTTGGCCCTACTAGGCTGAAAGCCATATGGCATCAATTGTAAATGTTTTGCTACTATTTCTAAATATAACCACCTGCCTGATTTACTGTTTGCTGGATGCTCACCTTGAATGTGAATATGTCCACATAATTTTTTTCTTTAAATTAAGAAATGTAGTTTAAAATTATGATTAATTTTATCCTATTAAGATGTTGAAGGGGGATGCTGAAGAAGCTTCACATTGTCAGTTTTGTATAAATCCACTTGTTGGAGAAAAGTGTTGAAATGAAATGAACAAAACCATCATATAAATATAAACGTGTAGATTGTTAAAATTACAGTTTTAGGAAATTTGCAACATAAAGTACAAGGTAAATATCTCATTTTGAACTCACATATTTAGTACAAATTATTGCCCAAAATACATCCTAGGGCTTGGGGATATTTAGAAAAGAGAAGACCCCCAGAGCTACAATCCTCATTAAGTAACCAGATAGCTTAACTTCAAAATGCATTTTATTGTTTTTTAACCTTGGGTTTCAAGATATAACCTTGAAGAAAACTGCGGAAGCCTTTTCTGTTAGCCATAAAATAGACTCCATATCCCTCCCTTTCCTACCATGTATACTCCCTTCACTTTTATCTAATTGTATGCTATCATCTATGTGCCTTCTTAGAAGTTGCAGGGGCTAATCTTGAGTCTGACAAAGGAAGCTTGGAGACTCAGCTGCAAAATTCCCGTGATCACTTCAAGGTGGCTGGCTAGTTAACCCCGCCATTGTTGAGATGCTGCCAGCCCGTGATTCAGGTGGACTGAGACCCAAAATAGCCACCAGAGCAAGACACACAGACATTGCACTCAGCACAATTCTTGCATGCCTTCCTTATCAGTGTTTCCACTTTTAAACCCCTGCCTTCACCCCCAAAATTGAAGTGGTTGGTTTGGATGGGAATCCGGCCACTTCCCCTTTACTAGTTTTGGTTAGTAAAATCACTTTCTTTACACCAGACCTCACTCTTGTGAATCGGACTCTGCGAGTGGTAAGCATTCAGATCTGTATTCAGTTACAAGGAAGTGGTCTCTCTGCAATGGACACAGAAAAGATAAAAGGTTCAAGGGGAAATATAGGGGAAGAGGGAGGGGGAACTTAAATATTGGGGATAAATGAATTCGGGATAATTAAAACCAAACATAGAGAAAATTCTGAAGGGAAACTGATAATAGTGTATATGTAGACATTATGCTCCTCAATGGAAATTTTAAGGATACAATATTGTTTCCAGTCATCTCTCTTTCAGCAATATCACCCAGTGACTCGATGCAATCACATGTGTATATGTAGACATTGTGCTCCTCAATGGAAATTTTAAGGATACAATATTGTTTCCAGTCATCCCCCTTTCAGCAATATAGCCCAGTGACTCGATGCAATCACCTCACCAGTTCTCTTCTGAGGAAACAGTTTTAGACAGATTCAAAGCCCAGTTGTTCAATGTAGCCAAGATTCTTTAATTTCTATTTTAGCTAATTAGTAGCAATACAAACTCTTGCCAAACAAGAAATGTGAATTCTTAAAGATTAAATTTTATTTTATCTCTATCTAGAGGTAGGAAACCAATCTTTTGGGAGGCACAAATTAGGATGACAGCCAACATTCATTTATTCATTCTAAAATAAAGCCTTTATGTGTAATGAATTATTTGTCATAATTCTAGAAAGTGGCATGTTCCAGCAATTATAAAGTATACTATTTTTGGAGAGTAAAATAGTAAGCCATATCATTAAGATCAAAATGATATTTAAAGGAAAACTGTAACTATGCCTTTAGTATATTAAAATTTGATATTTTATACATCTGTCCCTGCAAAATAAAACACTTTTTATATGTTTTCTTTGGCTCACGCACAACTAAATTTGATGAGATAAAATATACAAATATTTGACAGGTTCAATTTCCTTTTCAAGTTGGATTTTAATTAATTCAATAAGCATGTATTGATGACCTACTGTATGCAATACATTTGGCTAATTTTTAGCATATTTGATTTTGCTCTATCATCATGGATCGTGATGTTTGTGACTGGAGATATTTGTGACTGGAAGCTTTTTTTTTCCCATTAGCCAAATAAATAAGTAGGTAAATAAATGCTTAAAGAGTTTTTTAAAAATCCACATGGTGTTATTTTGAGAGGTATAGAATTTATCTAAGCTCCAGTTCCTCCCATTGGAAAAATGCATATTTAAATGAGGTAATATGTATAAAGGCAATTGGTGACTGGGCACGGTGGTGTATGCGTGTAATCCCAGAAGTAATATGTATAAAGGCAATTGGCGACTGGGCACGGTGGTTTATGCATGTAATCCCAGAAGTAATATGTATAAAGGCAATTGGTGACTGGCACGGTGGCTTATGCGTGTAATCCCAGAAGTAATATGTATAAAGGCAATTGGCAACTGGGCACGGTGGCTTATGCGTGTAATCCCAGAAGTAGTATGTATAAAGGCAATTGGAGGCTGGGCACTGTGGCTTATGCATGTAATCCCAGAAGTAATATGTATAAAGGCAATTGACGACTGGGCACGGTGGCTTGTGTGTGTAATCCCAGAAGTAATATGTATAAAGGCAATTGGCGGCTGGCACGGTGGTGTATGCGTGTAATCCCAGAAGTGGTATGTATAAAGGCAATTGACAACTGGCACGGTGGCTTATGCATGTAATCCCAGAAGTAATATGTATAAAGGCATTTGGAGGCTGGGCACTGTGGCTTATGCATGTAATCCCAGAATTAATATGCATAAAGGCAATTGGAGGCTGGGCACTGTGGCTTATGCATGTAATCCCAGAAGTAATATGTATAAAGGCAATTGGCGACTGGGCACGGTGGCTTGTGCGTGTAATCCCAGAAGTAATTTGTATAAAGGCATTTGGAGGCTGGGCATGGTGGCTTATGCGTGTAATCCCAGAAGTAATATGTATAAAGGCAATTGGCAGCTGGGTACAGTGGTTTATGCGTGTAATCCCAGAAGTAATATGTATAAAGGCAATTGGTGGCTGGGTACAGTAGTTTATGCATGTAATCCCAGAAGTAATATGTATAAAGGCAATTGGCGACTGGACACGGTGGTGTACGCGTGTAATCCCAGAAGTAATATGTATAAAGGCATTTGGAGGCTGGGCATGGTGGCTTATGCGTGTAATCCCAGAAGTAATATGTATAAAGGCAATTGGCAGCTGGGTACAGTGGCTTATGCGTGTAATCCCAGAAGTAATATGTATAAAGGCAATTGGCGGCTGGGTACAGTGGCTTATGCGTGTAATCCCAGAAGTAATATGTATAAAGGCAATTGGCGACTGGGCACGGTGGTCTATGCGTGTAATCTCAGAAGTAATATGTATAAAGGCATTTGGAGGCTGGGCACGGTGGTCTATGCGTGTAATCCCAGAAGTAATATGTATAAAGGCATTTGACGGCTGGCACGGTGGCTTATGCATGTAATCCCAGAAGTAATATGTATAAAGGCAATTGGCAACTGGGCACGGTGGCTTATGCATGTAATCCCGGAAGTAATATGCATAAAGGCAATTGGAGGCTGGGCACGGTGGCTTATGCGTGTAATCCCAGAAGTAATATGTATAAAGGCAATTGGTGGCTGGCACGGTGGCTTATGCATGTAATCCAGGAGTAATATGTATAAAGGCAATTGGCTGCTGGCACGGTGGCTTACGCGTGTAATCCCAGAAGTAATATGTATAAAGGCAATTGTCGGCTGGCCTGGTGGCTTATGCATGTAATCCCAGAAGTAATATGTATAAAGGCAATTGGTGACTGGGCACGGTGGCTTGTGCGTGTAATCCCAGAAGTAATATGTATAAAGGCAATTGGTGACTGGGCACGGTGGCTTGTGCATGTAATCCCAGAAGTAATATGTATAAAGGCAATTGGCGGCTGGCATGGTGGCTTATGCATGTAATCCCCGCCTTTGGGAGGCCCAGGTGGGATGATCACTTTAGCCCAGAAGTTCAAGATCAGCCTGGGCAACAGGGAAAGACCAGTTTCTACAAAATATTTTAAAAGTTGCCTGGGTGCAATGACACGTGCGTGTAGTCCCAGCTACCTGGGAGGCTGTGGCAGAAGTATTGCTTAGGCCAGGGAGGTTGAGGTTGCAGGGAGCTGTGATCGCGCTACTGCACTCCAGTCTGAACCACAGAGTGAGACCCTGTCTCTAAAAGTAAATAAATAAAGACATACATACATAAAAAATAAAGGCAAAAAGTAGACCCTCAATAACTTGAGCTAATATCAATCTGTATTTCCATAAATTGGTATCATTCTATGTATTCATAGTCTCCAAACCTGTTATAGTCCAGTCTTCGGCTCCTTTTCCTGTGGCTTTAAAAGTTTATATTAGATAAGTATAAGAATCACACTATATACTTATCCTTAACTGTTTTACAGTTATTTTCAGTTTACATTTTCTGTGGTTACCAAATTACAAATGGCTACAAATAAAAACATACCTTTCTGGAAAGTTTAGTTTCTCAAAGTTCAGAGGAAGTCATATGTGCTTATATGTAAAAATTATATAAAATATGCATATGTTAACTTGTCATGTATACTTAGATACCTAACAAAATTGAGAGTTCGCAATGGTGTTACACAGATATTTGAAGCTGCAAATTGAAAAAAACAGATATCCAGAAATCAGGCTGAGTTTATACCCTAGCGATATTTGCAATTCCTCCATAATAAAGTGACAGAATTTGTGACTTTTAAACTAAAAATTTTGTATAACTATATTTTACACAATTTTAGCCATCAACAACTTATATTAACAATTAAATTAAGTTATACATCAGGCCAGAAAAGATAGCAAATTTCTTATGTTCTGGTATGGGAAGAAGAAAGGCATTTTTAGTTTAAAATTTAGTATGCAACACAAAATGGCCAGATGGCGCACACAATCCATTTGTTGCAGGGCTTCTAGTTCTTTCTGTGCATTGGAAGAAAACCAGGTGACAAGTTAGGCAGCAGTTTTTATGTAGGCCATTTCCAAATTGCATATAATCAGAGAATAAAGATCTAGAAGATAACTTCCAACTAAAACAAGCCATTCTTAGTCAAAGTCACAAGAATTCACTCTTAATGATCACAAATGCTTTCTGTTCTCAAGCTTAAAAATCTATTCTCTATTTTCTTTGGACTCTCAGTGTTTTAGAATTTTTGCACACATAGTCTTATATTTTCCTCTTCACAGAATGGGATTGGCAGAAAAAATGAGAGAACTTTTTGCAGTTAGTGATTTTTTCCGAGATCACCGAGCTAGTAAATACACCATGTGATTTACATAAAACATGAGAATAGCCAATATGGGGTACCTAGAAATGAGAAGCATTGCAATTATAATATAAATAAAAATTATACCCCATTTTACTAGTTTGAATGATTACCACAATAAACATGGATTCATATGTTAGTCTGTGATAGAACCAAAGGAAGACATTTATGTGATTTTTTTTAATGGCACGCATCTGCTCGGGACAGGCTGTGCTTTTTAGAGGAACAACTTTATCCTTCAGTAAAAAATTCTGGAGAAGTGTGATATCGAAACTCAATTAAACTTGATATTTAAAGTCTTTATACTAAAATAATGAATCTATTCATGAACAATACAAGAATGAGATTTGGCATGAAATCTCTGTCAGTATATCTCATATCAGTGCCTAGCTCGGATGCTAATTCACAAGAAAAACGATTGTCATTCTCCAATGTCAGACAGTTATTTGAAGCCTGTCTGCTTTTTTTGGTAAAGATACTTTAAATAAGGAACCTGGGGAAAGAGTTATGGATATCTACTGGCATGAAGAGGAAGACTGTTTACTGAATATAATTGAATGGATTATTTTTTATGAGTATTGGTATTATTTCAATTTTCAATAAAAAAATAATAAACTGGTATATGCAAAATCTTCATGCCGTGGGCCATATTGAAAGGTAGTAAATAATTGAAATAAAATGCCAAGATATTGGTGGGGACTCGTCTGCACCTAGTAGGATCTCGATGTTACCTGAGTCCCCTCAGGTATTTTAAATATGTGCCAGAAGACAGTGCTTCTCAGGACATGATTTTTCTATTCCTAAAAATAATTTACCAGGAAAAACAGACAAATGAAGACTAAACGTTTCAAGAGGGAACCCATATAATGGATTAAATGAGGCATAGGATGGCAGTGTGTGAGGCACTTTGTATTAGAGCTCATTTAAAATACCATCAGTTACATGAGGTTTCAGAAAAAAAGAAAGCAGCCTGTGTTTTGCATAAACAACTGTATACAACGTATTGTAAAATGGGTATGAGGAATTAAGGAAAGAATGCCTTTTCTTCTGGTTTTCATCTTCCTTCTGGGTCCTAGCCAACTACAACAATTTGTTTTATAATCTTGCTTATGGCACCTTCCATGGCAACAGGTGCTTACTCATTTTGACAAATGTCACTTTATTAACAATCGTGATGTATGCAAAGACGACTAACAATCCCTCTAGTTATGCAAAAGACAGGCACAGTACCCGCTGGGGATCGGAGCCTACTGACTTTGTGACAGCTCACAGTATATTTTCAGTATTAAGGCCAATGGAATATATATTGAATATATAGGTTGTCCAAGGATTGGTCCTGCTTTATTCTTGAGGCTTATTTTATTTTCAATGTGTCCTGATTTGTTAAACTAGTTTTATGATGAGCGCACCTAAAGAGCATCTGTCTCCTATGCAAGAAATGGCCATGTTATAGTTATAAACTTAGCAACGTAGAAATAAACTTTGAAATGTAGGCAAATATGAGATGATACCTGAACATCATCTCAGCCACCTCACAGTTATTGAGATATTGTTTTCTAAGGCTAAGGTCCAAATACTTTGTCATATTTTTATATCTTGCATGTAGTAGATAATTTATATACATACCAATCACACACACACACACACAAACACACACTCAATGTCATAGCAATCTAATTAGAAATAAAAGTTTCTACATTTCAAATAATGTGGAGCAAAACTATAAAACATTGTCTTAAGTTTTACAAATTTTTTAAAAAGATGATTCACAGGATTATAGAGGATATTGATCCAATTGAATAAAACATAAAGCCCTGAATACTTCTCCACTCTTCCGTTTTTATAGAAACTAAGAAGCAATTGAAGGATTTCCTTTTTAATGTGAAGAAAAATGTTTTGTTAGATTTTCTGATTAATGCCATTTAAATAATTAATTTGCCAACATTTAGGGAAATTGAGTATGCCCCTTCTCTAAAAAGCTTGTGTTTTCTCTTTAGGGTAACGTATAACAGAGATGCATAGGAAAATTCAGGGGTATGCTTTGAAATACTATTAGGAGATAGCAAATGGGGGATAGATGGATAAAATTTATATATTACTGGGCAATAGTTAAAAGGAATAAACTATCTCTATATATACATAGATCTCAAAATTGGCCTCAAAAATGATATTGAGTTAAAAAACACTAAGTAAAACATGGTGAATGTCACATTTCTCTGTGTAAATATAAAAATAGAAAAAATATAACAATCGTTGATATGTATTTAGGAAAGAAAGGATTAATAGTTTAATATTGAGAGTAGATTAGACACACACATATTAAGTATATAAGAATTAGCCTTTGGATTTGTTAATCTTTTTGTTTTAATCTGCTGTATCTCTATTTACTATTTCATTCATTATTATTGTCGGTTTTTATAATTGCATTTCTTCTGCTTGGTTTCTTATTTTTTCCCTAATATCTTAAGTTAACTGTTGAATTTATCTGTTTTCAGACTTTATTGCTTTCTCATATGTTTTAAATATGCTTTCCTATTTACAAATCTACAAATTTTTTTTAAAAAATTGTTTTTTTCTGACTTCAAACTTAATTGTGTTGTGCTTAGAGAAATATATCTGTCTGATAATTCCTTGGAATTGGCTAATATTTGCATTATGGCCTCCCCACATGGTTAGGTTTTCTCTGAAGTTCCATGCGTATCTGAGAATACTGTGTATTCCTTGGAATTGGCTAATATTTGCATTATGGCCTCCCCACGTGGTTAGTTTTTCTCTGAAGTTCCATGCGTATCTGAGAATACTGTGTATTCCTTGGAATTGGCTAATATTTGCATTGTGGCCTCCCAACATGGTTAGTTTTTCTCTGAAGTTCCAAGCGTATCTGAGAATACTGTGTATTCCTTCGAATTGGCTAGTATTTGCATTATGGCCTCCCCACATGGTTCGGTTTTCTCTGAAGTTCCGTGTGTATCTCAGAATACTGTATATTCCTTGGAATTGGCTAATATTTGCTTTATAGTCTCCCCACATGGTTAGGTTTTCTCTGAAGCTCCGTGCATATCTGAGAATACTGTATATTCCTTGGAATTGGCTAATATTTGTATTATGGCCTCCCCACATGCTTCGGTTTTCTCTGAAGCTCCGTGTCTATCTGAGAATACTGTGTATTCCTTGGTAGGATGGGTTTGTTGATTTCTTCATATGTTTTGAGACAAGTTATTAGAGGCATCAAAGTTGAAATGAATGTATAATTATCATTGTTTTATGTTTTCCATTCTATATGATGCTTTGTGCCGTAAAGACTTTGCTCTGTAATATTAATGTAGATACAGCAGCTTTCCTTTGACTAATATTTAAACTGCCTAATTTTTTATCCTTTGTGTATCAGTTTTCCCATGCTTTTATTTTCATATGTGATTCCTCCATAGTATAATCCTGGATCTTATTTTTTATTGAATTTAAACTTTAACTAGAAAGTTAATTTTTTTACATTTATTATGATGGCCGTTATATTTGGATTCATTACCATCTTATTTCTTGTTTCGTATGTTCCTCTTTTGCTTCATCGCTTTTACTTTTTATCACTTTTTCTGCACCCTTTAAGTTTTTATTTAAATTCTATTTCCCTCTTTATTCTTTTAATAGTTACCATGAAATTTTAACAGATTTATTTACTTAAGGTCTACATTAATAATTTTCTCTATTCCCTCTTTATATAACATAGGGACCTTAGAATTATAAAAATCAAATCACCTGCTATTTAGTCTTACTTATTGTTCCATATTTTAATTGTATCCTTTCTTTATTCCCAAATTTAATATTTTTGTTATTTCACACAGACTCTGTGGTTTATCTACATGCTTTCCATGTTCTTCACTCAATATTTCTTCTTGTAGCTCCAGCTTTCCTTTTGTGGTTATTTTCTATCTTGCTGACATATCGTCAAAAGTTTGTTAAAGTGTGAATCTATTCACTTTTAGGTTTCCTAAAGGGAGTTTTAGTTTTTCTTTTATGTTTACTTACATCTTACTTTTGAATTATTTCAAACATGACAAAATATGTGAGAGGAGTACAAATATTAATAATTCCTATATACCTTGCACCCACATCTTTTACTTATGTTTTACTGAATGCACTTTATCATTCTCTCTCTCTCTTACTTCATCCTCAGTGTTCATTTTATTACCATGTTGACAGGAAGAGTTGTTCTTGATATTAAGTAAGGATTTTAAATCAGTTTATTATCACTGCAAATTTCCAAAAGAGAGAAAGAAGGGTAACAGTGTGAATCTCTCTATGACTTCTAGTGGAAATGGAAATGTGAGTCCAAAATATTGCCTAGATTGGAGGAAGGTCATAGAGCACTTGGAAAAGATATGATCATATTGCCATCATAGAAGCAATACATTTGTCTTTTGTCTCCTTACTTGTTTATATTTTTTCAACTATTTAAATCAAACAATTTGAGGTGAAAGTTCACCACCACCCTCACCTACCAATAACAAGATAGAACAATGGAAACATTATTTCCCAAACATGTGTTTTCATTTTGATGATAGTCAGCTACTAATCTAGATGCTTGATATAAGAGACATTATCTAAGCTCTACCATACCTGTATCAGTAGAATTACGTCCCTATTATACATGAAGATATACAGGCATACCTTGGAGATATTGCAGATTCAGTTCCAGACCACTGCAATAAAGCAAACATTGCAATAAAGTGAGTCATACAGATTTGTTGGTTTTCCAATGCATAAAAAAGTCATGTTTACATTACAATATAACCAGCTGAGTGTGCAATAGAAGTATGTCTAAAAAAATGCACATACTTTAATTTTAATATACGTTATTGCTAAAATGCTAACGATTATCTATTCCTTCATCAAGTTGTGATTTTTCACAGGTAAAGGGTGTGGTCCCAATGTTGATGGCAGCTGACCAATCAGGGTGGTGGTTTCTGAAGGTTAATGTGGCTGTGGCAATTTCTTCTAACAAGGCAGCAATGAAGTTTGCCACATTGGTTGACTTTTCCTTTCGTGAAAGATTTTTTTTTTTTTTTTGTAGCATGTGATGCTGTTTGATAGCTTTTTCCCCACAGTAGAACTTCTTTCAAACCCAAATTCTGCCACTGCTCTATCAACTAAGTTTCTGTAATATTCTAAATTCTTTGTTGTTATTTTAAGAATGTTTACAGCATCATTACCAGGAGTAGATTCTATCTCAAGGAATGACTTTCTTTGCTCATCTGTAAGAAACAACTCCTAATGCATTAAAATTGTGTCTTGAAACTGTAGCAACTCAGTCACATCTTCAGGCTCCACTTCTAATTCTAGTTGTCTTGCTGTTTCCACCACATCTGCATTTACTTCCTCTGAAGAGTTAAATCCCTCAAAGTCATCTATGAGAGTTGGACTCAACTTCTTCTAAACTCCTGTTATTGTTGATATTTTGGACTCCTCCCAAGAATCACAAATGTCCTTAGTGTCATCTAGAGTAGTGAATCCTTTCAGAAGATTTTCAATTTACTTTACCCAGATTCATCAGAGGAGTCATTATGGCAGCAATAACCTTATCATATTTAGTTCTTATGTAATAAAACTTGAAAGTTGAAATTACTCCTTAATTCAGCGGCTACAGAATGGATGTTGTGTTAACGAGCATAAAAACATTAATATCGTTGTTCATCTCCGTCAGAACTCTTGGGTGTTCAGGTACATTGTCAATGAACAGCAATATTTCTGAGCAGTAGGTCTCAAGAGCGGGATAAAAATATCCAGTAGACCATACTGTTAACAGATATACTGTCATTCAGACTTTGCTCCATTTATAGAGTACAGGCACAGTAGATTTAGCATAATTTTTACTATTTTCAGAATGGTAAATGAATATTGGCTTCAACTTCGATTTACCAGCTGCATTAGCCCCTACAAAGAGTGTCACCTTGTCCTTTGAAGCTTTAAAGCCAGGCATTGACTTATTTTCTAGCCATGAATGTCCTAGACAGCATTTTATTTCAATACAAGTCTGTTTCATCTACACTGAAAATCTCTTGTTTAGCGAAGCCACCTTCATCTATTATCTTAGCTAGATTTACTGGATTATGTACTAAAGCTTCTATATCAGCACACACTAGTTCACCTTGCACTTTATTTTATTTTGGAGATGGCTTCTTTCCTTAAAAATTATTAACCACCTTCTTCTAGCTTCCAACTTTTCTTCTTCTTCTCTCTCAGCCTGAAGAGAATTGAAGATAACTTGGGCCTTGTTGTAGTTGCTTTGATTTTCTATCCAGACTAATAAAACGTTCTTCATATCAGCAACAAGTCTGTTTTACATTCTTTATCGTTCATTTGTTCACTGTAGTAGCACTTTCAATTACCTTCAAGAACTTTTCCCTTGTGTTCATAAGTTGGCTGTTATAAGAGACCTAGCTTTTAGCCTCTCTCAGCTTTCAACATGCCTTCTTCATTAAGTTTAATCATTTCCAGCTTTTGACTTAAAGTGAGAGATGTATGATGCTTTTCTTCTCACGTGAACACTTACAGGCCATTGTAGGGTTATTAATTGGTTTAATTTTAATATTGTTGTATCTCAGCGAATAGTGAGGCTTGAGGAGAAGAAGAGAGATGGGAAAACAGCTAGTTGCTAAAGAAGTGAGAACACACATGATATTAATTAAGTTCACTATCTTATATGTGCAGAGTGTATGGTGCCCCACAAACAATTACAATAGTGACATAAAAGATCGTTGATCACAGATAACTATAACTATATATATAACCGTAACTATATATATAACCATAACAATATAATGACAATGAAAAAATCTGAAATATTGTGAGAATTACTGGAATATGACACAGAAACCAAAAGTGATCACATGCTGTTGGAAAAAATGGTGTGAATAGAATTGCTCAAGGCAGGCTGGCCACAAACCTTCAATTTGTAAAAAACACAGTATCTACAAGAAAAGTGCAATAAAACAAGGTACACTTGCCATTGCTCCAGGTTACAGAGAAAAAAAGTGGAAGAGATTAGATCCAAATCAAATCTCTCTGATGCCATAACCCATGATCTTAATCATTAAATACATTGCTTCCAATTTTATGTCTAGATAATATATATTTCATAGGTTTTATATAAAAATCTATTGTTTAACATCCTCTCATTAGTAATATATATATTATATTCAGAATGTTTTCTTTAATTAAACAATGGTTGCTTAAATGAACTACTGCTTTATTAAGCAAGAAACAAATCTTAATCTGTAATATATATTTAGAAGTAGCACTTATAACATTAAAATGAGCCATGACTGTTTTTCCAGAATAATGAGAAAATGACCCCTTAAATCGATTATACTTTAAAAGGAAAGATGCCTATTTTGTCTATCATTATGAAGGAGATGAAATTTGGCAAGGCAAAAACTTTAATTTAGGTTATTAAAAGAAGCAAGTTAACTCATGTTTATGTTTTAGAACTTATTTTATTTTTTTAAAAAACCTTGAGTCGAGTTTTCTTTGTATTTATTTTGTACTATTTTAAAATGTATAGGTCATTTGCAAGTAGTTAGTTTCTGAATTTTTGGTGCAATCCAAATACTTAGTTTAGTGTTACCTGTGGTTTACCTGCTAATTTAAAAAGATGACTATAACATGCAAATTAAGATTATAACCATGCATTTTCAACTGCAAGCTATATGGAAAGAGTATTCGATATAAAAAACACAACAAATAAAAATTACATAGATTCTATTTTCTTTGCAGTTTAAAAATGAATTGGAAAAATGAATTAGTAATAATGTTTAAAATGCATTTAATTGTGTTTTCTAATGTTGCATGGCATAAAATTTTGATAGCTTGGTTGGAAATGTATGTCTGAACTAGATTTCAGAGAAATTGTTTTCCTCTTTGTATTGGTGAAATACTAACTGCTATGTCTTGATATGACCACTTGATGGAACTCTTTCATTTTGCTTTCAGCAATCTCTAAGCAGTGACAAACTCACCTTTCTGGGCAGGCATAAAAGTATATATATGTGTGTGTGTGCGTATATATATATATATATTATATATGTGTGTATATATGTGTATATATATATGCTTAAAGGAATTCTTTATTTGGCATATTTAATATTCTCTACAGTTTTTTATATATTTGAATTTTATTTATTTCTATGGAGAACCATAGTGTTAGTAAGTCGATCTGTAGAAAAAATAATAAAATACTACTTCTTAAATAAACTCTTGTTCTCATTTCCCTCCAAGAATTTTTTGCAGAAAATTAATTTTAAATAATGCTAAATATTTAAATATAGTCATATCCAAGATGTTATTGTTCTTTTATAATCAAACTGAAACTCTATTTCTGGGATGTCTTCAAAATTAATAGTCAGAAGCATTCACAAGGTCTTGGGAATTAGAGGGTGTTACATAGCTATGGGAACTTCCTCACAATTATCCTTATTGGGAAAGATAGCTAGAGAAGGGGAGAGATTGGTTTTGAAGTGAAGCTTTCAATAAAGTCATGTAGAATAATTAGGAAAAACTAGAAGTGAAGGGCAGGGTGAAAATCACCTTCTCTTTATTGAAAACATTGACACTATAGATCATCCAAAAGCTGTGGATTAGATATCAATCATCTATTTGTGACCTTTCATTTAAACTTTCTGAAGTTTTGCATAAAATAGGAATAATCATAAGTCTCTCATGAGGCTCAGATACAATAAAACTCACTATAGTAATACATTTGTAAACTCTAAAAACATCATGGAACTAGTAGTTGTTGGAATGATCACATTGTTGTAAAGAAAGCCCACATTAAGCGTGTCAGCATATCTCAGAGAAAAAGGCCATCTTCAGTAATTCTACCTTACAAAATATTTTCCATGCTCTGTAATGTCTGGCTCCTAGTCACAAGAATCTCAAGGAAGTAAGGCCTCTTTTTTGTTTACCATTTATTCTAAATGATCTCTGCCACTTCAGTGGCATCTAGTCCTATGCTAATGATGGCCAAATCCATTTTTCCAGTCCAGAATTTCTACATGAGCTCTACCATCCTATTAGACATTTTCTCCCCAATATTCTGGAAACTGAAATTTCTCTTTGTCTAAAACCAATCTCACTGTGTTTATTCTGCAAAACTGTTGCATATACTTGGCTGACAGAGTTTTTGGTTTTTAAATTGATGACCATGATTAATTTCTCTTTTGGCTCCCCAGTACCTTGCCTACAGTAGTCAGTGACTGATTAACCATTGAATGAATGAAGTATTTTGAAGCTCAAGACATAGATTTGACGTAATGGTGATAATCTCAAACATTAATTTGTTTTATTGTGACTCTATTAGAGATTGGTTTATACAATATTACTTTCCTACTGATTCTTGTTTTTATCTATTTTTGGTCTATGCAAGGCATTGAAAATATAAGGCACTGAATGTGCCTTCATTTTCAGAGTTTAAAAGAAATTTCATTGCTGCACTAATGATAAAAATTTAATCAACCCTTTCTTAGGAATAAGTTATAAAATACTATTAATGCTTTTTCTCTATATACACTTTTTCTTCTTGAATTACTGGAGTGAGGAAACTCACTTAAGAGGAATGTCCTTCAATAAGAGCAGCTGTAAGGAAAAAGCATATTTTCACTGCCAAGAAAAACTATCAGATAAAATACATTCATTGTACAAAAAAATTATGAATGATTTCTGTAGACATGCAATATGGTATGTACTATTGAATGTGTTGGAGATAAAGTAATAAACAAAAGTATATGTTCTTACATTCTTTGAGCTTGTGTGTGAGACCCCATATAAACAAATGTGTTATTTATATTTTGGTTTAACTTATTTTATTTCAGGTTGCAACAGAACTATACAAAATGTGAAGTAGGGAAGGTGATGAAGTAACAGAGGCTGCTATTTTCTAATGGGTTGTCAGAGAAGATCTGTCTAAGGGGAGACTTTATATAGATATTTGAGTGAAATGAAGGGCCAAGTCATTTGGGGAAGACATTTTGGACTGCCTCGAGAGGTCTCAAGGACCTTCCAGGGCTCTCCAGAACCCCTCTTCAAGGATCTCTGACAAGATACTGATTACAGAGATGTCTGAGGACTGCGCTGGGACAATCCAACATTTGTAGTACTGATGCAAAGAAAGCCCACCAAAAGAGATTTCAGTCATTTCTATAGTTCTATAAAATATTTTTATGACTCCCAATTTTCATTTAATTGGCATATTTTTTCTTCTTCATGTCACATTTACCCTTTTGTTGACTGTAAAGAAATCCATACACTTATGCAATGTATTCTGTAACAGCATAAGCTGTTTTCAATGATGGGAGCATCAATTTATAGGTAAGTATAACTCAATTAAAGCACATAGATTCAGGTACTAAAATCAATACAAAGAGCATATTCTTGTACCTCCCAGTCCCCCGCCCCCGTTTTACATAGGCTTAACATTTCTGGTGGACAGAATCTTGCTGCTTGTTTGGGATCCTTGACATCACAATATTCATTGTAGAGTAGGCATGCAATGCTTTTAATTTAAATTAATAAGTTAATTTCAAGGGGCAGGGAAGTGAGCAAAAGGGGGCTTATGACCCTCTTTCCTAAAGAGCAACCAATGGTGAGCCACTGTTGGTTGCTACGCAAGGCCACTCCTGAGATCCCAGTTCTAATATCATAAATAATCAAGTACATGAAAATAATATAAAATGAAACCCATCCTTTTCTGACAACAGTGTCTTGCTTCTGGAGATAAAACTAATGATTTGGAGGAAAAGCTAAAGAGAGATTTAAATATTCCATTAGGACAGGATTGCCTGGTAACTTACAGGACACCCATTTAAATTTGAACTTCAGATAAGCCACTAAGTATTTAAGATGTTCTTGTACTAAAAAGTTATTTGTTTTTTACATGAAATTGAAATTTAAGTAGAAATCCTCTATTTTTATTTGCTAAATCTGACAATCCTATGTTAGGAATACTTTAGACAGATGAGGGTAGGATACTTTTTCTGGAAACATCAAGCAACCTATTTTTGTTAGTCCATCAATCAAAGCCAAGGAGCCAATAGGATAGATTAGTATGGCTAAATGTCTTAGGCTATTGGCAAAAAGTGTGGGTGTAGTATTTTTCAAGACAAAATAAAATAAAGGAAGTTAGCTTTTAGATGGATGAAATGTTCTTTCTTAGCTATGATTTTATTAAAAATATACTGAGATGAGAAAATCAATCCTTTCTCAGATGAGAAGAAATCCAAACATAAGCACAATAAAACATGTGAAAGAAATAAAATACATGCTATAGAATTAAACCATATTCAAATATATACTGATAGAGCAAATATGAGAGAGGATAATAATACATGAAGGTAAACTAGGCCCTCTTCCATGAAAAATCGTAGGCTCAAATTATCTATCGAAGGGTTAGGCCACTCATAATGACAAAAGATGAAGACACTAATAAGAGTTATATAACCTTTTTAGTAGTTATATTAAGCTTCTAAGTGAGGTTAAAAAGTAACAGAAATATTCCCAACCATGTGATAAAAACATTAAAAAATTACCACAATTGACAGAACTCCAGGATCATAAGAGACTTGTTAGATTCTAAAGGAAGTTGCTAATGAATAAGGAAAGCTGTTAAACAGACATTGAAAATCTCCAAAGAACTAGGGCATGCATTAAAGAAATCTTCAGGAAAATGCAATATAGAAAAATTAAGAAAAAAATGTTTAACTATGGTGCGGTATAAAATTCCAGTGGTGTGAATTTCAGAATCAAGAATAGACCTAAGAAGGAAGAGGAGGAGGAGGAGGAGGACCTTTCTACCAAAGATTATTACCTGTCAAAACCATGAAGTCTCTTAGTAACATAAGCTACTGACTAGATTTTAAATTTGCATTGAAAATGCCATGATTATTAAAAATTTTTACATAAAAAAAGGCCTGGGTTATTTGAATGTGTTCTCTAACTGGTTGTGTGCTTGGAATTAAAGCCCTATCACTGGCTTTCCAACTCTGCTGTGATCCTATTTTGGGGGCTAGTTCCTGGCAATGATGCTATGAGCATATTTGCCAAATTGTCTAAAGACCACTTTTCTTGTTATGCAAATATCAGTTTAGTCATCCAACTTGTGTATACAGTTCTGGAACAAGAAGCATCTGAAAAAAAAAGAACATATTATTCTTATGACAGTTTAGCTAAAAGTGGGGGATGGGGATATTCTATGGAGGAAAAGAATTCTATCAAGGACCTAATATATTTAGTTTTTTTGTTAAAAACAAATTTCCAATGGTTTCAAGGCAGAAATTAATTAAAAATGGAAGTTAACATGAAAAATTAACAAAACTTTATCATTTCTATTTGTTTTTGTTAACCGTGTTTAATAAGTGTTCAGAAAAAACATGGTATTATATTAATGTCTCCTAAATATTTGAAAATCTATAATTTAGCACTTCTTACATTTCTTTATTATTATTATTATACTTTAAGTTCTAGGGTACATGTGCACAATGTGCAGGTTTGTTACATATGTATACATGTGCCATGTTGGTGTGCTGCACCCATTAAATCGTCATTTACAGTAAGTATTTCTCCTAAAGCTATCCCTCCCCCATTCCCCCACCCCATGACAGGCTCTGGTGTGTGATGTTCCCCACCCAGTGTTCAAGTGTTCTCATTGTTCAATTCCCACCTATGAGTGAGAACATGTGGTGTTTGGTTTTCTGTCTTTGTGATAGTTTGCTCAGAATGATGGTTTCCAGCTTCATCCATGTCCCTACAAAGGACATGAACTCATCCTTTTTACGGCTGCATAGTATTCCATGGTGTATATGTGCCACATTTTGTTAATCCAGTCTATCATTGATGGACACTTGGGTTGGTTCCAAGTCTTTGCTATTGTGAATAGTGCCACAATAAACATATGTGTGCATGTGTCTTTATAGTAGCATGATTTATAATCCTTTGGGTATATACCCAGTAATGGAATTGCTGGGTCAAATGGTATTTCTAGTTAGAGATCCTTGAGGAATCACCACACTGTCTTCCACAATGGTTGAACTAGTTTACAGTCCCACCAACAGTGTAAAAGCATTCCTATTTCTCCACATCCTCTCCAGCACCTGTTGTTTCCTGACTTTTTCATGATTGCCATTCTAACTGGTGTGAGATGGTATCTCATTGTGGTTTTGATTTGCATTTCTCTGATGAGCAGTGATGATGAGCATTTTTTCATGTGTCTGTTGGCTGAATAAATGTCTTCTTTTGAAAAGTGTCTGTTCATATCCTTTGCCCACTTTTTAATGGGGTCGTTTGCTTTTTTCTTGTAAATTTGTTTAAGTTCCTTGTAGATTCTGGAAATTAGCCCTTTGTCAGATGTGTAGATTGCAAAAATTTTCTCCCATTCTGTAGATTGCCTGTTCACTCTGATGGCAGTTTCTTTTGCTGTGCAGAAGCTCTTTAGTTTAATTAGATCCCATTCATCTATCTTGGCTTTTGATGCCGTTGCTTTTGGTGTTTTAGTCATGAAGTCCTTGCCCATGCCTATGTCCTGAATGGTATTGCCTAGGTTTTCTTCTATGGTTTTTATGGTTTTAGGTCTAACATGTAAGTCTTTAATCCATCTTGAATTAGTTTTTGTATAAGGTGTAATGAAGGGATCCAGTTTCAGCTTTCTACGTATGGCTAGCCAGTTTTCCCAGCAACATTTATTACATAGGAAATCCTTTCCCCATTTCTTGTATTTGTCAGGTTTGTCAAAGATCAGATGGTTGTAGATGTGTGATGTTATTTCTGAGGCCTCTGTTCTGTTCCATTGTTCTATGTCTCTGTTTTGGTACCAGTACCATGCTGTTTTGGTTACTGTAGCCTTGTAGTATAGTTTGAAGTCAGGTAGCATGATGCCTCCAGCTTTGTTGTTTTTGCTTAGGATTGTCTTGGCAATACAGGCTCTTTTTTGATTCCATATGAACTTTAAAGTAGTTTTTTCCAATTCTGTGAAGAAAGTCATTGGTAGCTTGATGGGGATGGCACTGAATCTATAAATTACCTTGGGGAGTATGGCCATTTTCACAATATTGATTCTTCCTATTCGTGAGCATGGAATATTCTTCCATTTGTTTGTGTCCTCTTTTATTTCGTTGAGCAGTGGTTTATAGTTCTCTCTGAAGAGGTCCTTCACATCCCTTGTGAATTGGATTCTTAGGTATTTTATTCTCTTCATAGCAATTGTGAATGGGAGTTCCCTCATGATTTGGCTCTCTGTTTGTCTGTTATTGGTGTATAGGAATGCTTGTGATTTTTGCACATTGATTTTGTATCCTGAGACTTTGCTGAAGTTACTTATCAGCTTAAGGAGATTTGGGGCTGAGATGATGGGGTTTTCTAAATATAAATCATGTCATATGCAAACAGGGACAATTTGAATTCCTCTTTTCCTAATTGAATACCCTTTATTTCTTTCTCTTGCCTGATTGCCCTGGCCAGAACTTCCAACACTATGTTGAATAGGAGTGGTGAGAGAAGGCATCCCTGTCTTGTGCCAGTTTTCAAAGGGAATGCCTACAGTTTTTGCCCAGTCAGTAAGATATTGGCTGTGGGTTTGTCATAAATAGCTCTTATTATTTTGAGATACGTCCCATCAATACCGAATTTATTGAGAGTTTTTAGCATGAAGGGCTGTTGAATTTTGTCAAAGGCCTTTTCTGAATCTATTGAGATAATCGTGTGGTTTTTGCCTTTGGTTCTGTTTATGTGATGGATTACATTTATTGATTTGCATATGTTGAACCAGCCTTGCATCCCAGGGATGAAGCCAACTCGATCTTGGTGGATAAGCTTTTTGATGTGCTGCTGTATTTGGTTTGCCAGTATTTTATTGAGGATTTTTGCATTGATGTTCATCGGGGATATTGGTCTAAAATTCTCTTTTTTTTGTTGTGTCTCTGCCAGGCTTTGGTATCAGGATGATACTGGCCTCATAAAATGAGTTAGGGAGGATTCCTTCTTTTCCTGTTGATTGGAATAGTTTCAGAAGGAATGGTACCAGCTCCTCTTTGTACCTCTGGTAGAATTCAGCTGTGAATCCTGGACTTCTTTGGTTGGTAAGCTATTAATTATTGCCTCAATTTTAGAGCCTGTTATTGGTCTAGTCAGACATTCAACTTCTTCCTGGTTTAGTCTTGGGAGGGTGTATGTGTCCAGGAATTTATCCATTTCTTCTAGATTTTCTAATTTATTTGCAGAGACGTGTTTATAGTATTCTCTGATGGTAGTTTGTATTTCTGTGGGATTGGTGGTGATATCCCCTGTTAAGCCTAGACCGTTAGTTCCCCAAAGAAGACCACCAGAGTCCAGAGTCAAAGCCAAGCGGCAAGGATCTTTACTACAAGTTCGAACCTGGTCCCTCCATTCCACAGCATACAAGAGGGCCCTGAACAATGCGAGTGTTTGCTTTTTATAGCCTGAAAGTTACAGGGGAACAAAGGAATTCTTTTGGTTCCCGCTCTTTCAGTAAAACTTTGAACGGCTGTCCTCTTATCGGAGACTTTCCTGGTGGTGTTTGTACTGGGCTCAGGAAGTTTGAGAGATATATGGCGATATGTGGTGGGATGGGAGGATGGGATGTGTTTGTACTGGGCTTGTTTGTTTTGAGCCCGGGGCTGAGGAATGTGCCCGGCTCCTTTCACCCTTTATCATTTTTTATTGCATCTATTTGATTCTTCTCTCTTTTCTTCTTTATTGGTCTTGCTAGTGGTCTATCTACTTTGTTGATCTTTCAAAAAAACCAGCGCTTGGATTCATTGATTTTTTGGGGTTTTTTTTTGTGTCTCTATCTCCTTCAGTTCTGCTCTGATCTTAGCTATTTCCTGCCTTCTGCTAGCTTTTGAATGTGTTTGCTCTTGCTTCTCTAGTTCTTTTAATTGTGATGTTAGGGTGTCAATTTTAGATCTGTCCTGCTTTCCCTTGTGGGCATTTAGTGCTATAAATTTCCCTCTACACACTGCTTTAAGTGTGTCCCAGAAATTCTGGTATGTTGTGTCTTTGTTCTCATTGGTTTCAAAGAACATCTTTATTTCTGCCTTCATTTTGTTATTTTTCCAGTAGTCATTCAGGAGCAGGTTGTTTAGTTTCCATGTAGTTGTGCAGTTTTGAGTGAGTTTCTTAATCTTGAGTTCTAATTTGATTGCATTGTGGTCTTAGAGATAGTTTGTTGTAATTTCTGTTCTTTTACATTTGCTGAGGAGTAGCACTTCTTACATTTCTAATGTAAAAACTGTTTAAACACTATGGCATGCTAGTTTAAAAATTATGTATTGAGTGGTCCAAACAGACCATAAAGTTTTCAAAAAGCAATATTCATATCACACACATTGAAGTTAGTTTCAATTGGATATTATATGATACTGCTTGTTTAGACAAGATAGTGTTTTCTTTTAATATTGCAATGTGTGATATACTAAAGAACTTTTATGTTGAAGCCTTAAAAAGACAGAAATAAGAGAAACCCAAACACATTCTGACTGGCTTTAAAAGTAAGAATACATAGTACTTCCAAAACATCATAAAATGGATATAACAGCAAAAAAAAATGGGGAGAAATGTTACTGTTGTTTTTTCTTTGTTTCCTCAGGGGGAAAAATATGGTACTTTTATCATGGTTGGGACATAACTTCTAAAGAAAAACAAGTTAGAGCTTTCTATGTATTTTCTATTTCTTTCTTTAGACAATATTACCACGTGGTCTGGTCTAATGTAGCTGTGACACATACACACACACACACACACACAGACATATCACCGACCAGGATATGCTGTGCTATTGCTTTTACTTCTTAGTGTGAATACTAAAAGGCCATAGGGTCACCTTCAGCTCTTTGGACAGTGGCTTCCTGTGTGTCCTGCTGTGCATATAGGGCCTGCTACTGTGATGTTTCCTCTGAGTCCCACATGCTGTGCCATTTTTGTATGAATTGAGCCAGATATTTTCTACATGGCATCATGGTCTGCCACTGGAATTTTACACTGAAAAGTTAGCAATAAGCATTTTACTACTCATTATTATTTATATGTTGCTATGTAATAAACCACCCCAAAGCTTAATGACTTCAAATCACAGCCATTTTATTGGGTACGATGTCATGAGACAGCAATATGGGCAGGATGAAGAAGAGATAACTCGTCCATGATTGACATGGTTTTGGCTGGGACAGCTCACCTGGAGCTGGTGGAACCCATTGGCCTCATTCACACGTGGGGCATGGGTACTTGCTGTTGACTGGAACACCATGGGTCTCTTCCATGTAGATTGTGTTTCTACCTGTGGCCTGTCACCCTCCCGTCCCTCTGTGTGGTTACCCTCCTTAATAGGAGATCCTGGAATTCTTTATGTGGAGCTGAATTCCGAAAGGGAAAGTAGAAACTGAATACCTGAGCTCAAAAGTCCTAGAACATAACTTCTGTGACATTTCATTGATCAAAGCAAGCCACATGGGCAACCCAGATTCAGGAGTTAAAGACATAGACTTCACCTCTTGACAGGAGGGTGGCAAACACCTTAGAAAAGGGGCATAGGCATGAGCATTGGTGGGCAGTTTTCATCACTCTAGCACTCTGCTTTCATGGGTCATTTGCAGTGGGCTTTGAAATGAATAGCTGCACCCAATATCATTTTGCTTTGAATAAGGCAGGAGCATGGATTTTAAGTTTTTCTCTAAATTATTTCCTGAAGGAAAAAAAGTATGTATCTGCTCGTTTGTGGTTATAATGTTAAATTAGTTTTAAAAGTTTAAAATTTTGATATAATCTCCTTCTCCTCAAGTAGCTTAGCTGGTTAATTCAGAAGGAGTAAATGCATCTATTTCTATTATATTTTTCTCCCCGTGTGAAATAGACAAGTCACCTATACTAATTTTCTATGATAAGATGTGGAGACTAGGTTATGTATCCTTGCAGATAAGCACACTCAGAACTGAAAGAACAAAGTTGAAAGTATGTTGTTTCAGTAGCGAACAATGTGAAATAATTAATAACTCGCATTAGTTCTGTGTGTTGGAATGTTTTTGTGGGGGTAGGAAAAATATTTATTTTGCACTTAAATTATACAATTCTACTTCCTAATGCTTCCGTTACAGTAACTTCTTCTTGTCTTATCACCTCAAATCCATGTTTTTTGTGATGTGCCATTATCTTGCTTTAAGCTCTTCAATTTCTTCCAGTGGCTGGTAGAAAAAAGTGAAAATTCCTTCATGTGACATTTATGAGCCTTGCCTGGTTCCAGCTATCATTCATCATGCCCCACCTCACGGCCTGTGCCCCAGACAATCAAACTGCCTGTAATTTACTCAGATTACAGTCTGGGTGAGACCTGCAAGGCTGCTAGTTCAGCACTGTCTGTTGTATCTTCCTTTGGTCCCTGACTTCTTTTACTCTCCCACCTCCCAGAAAACTTGGTCCAAGAACAGTGCTTCTCTCTTTAACCTTCACTCAATACTGAATCTTACGTGAATCTTCTTTATAATCGCCTCCTCTTACGTAGAAGTGACTGTTTTATCCCATGTGTGCTAATTTCTAGACCTTCATATGTTTTATCTTTGAAACTATAGTATACTCCTGCATTTAATTACTTACCTATCTTTTTCTATGGCTGGACTACATGTAAGTATATCTTTTTTTTTTTTTTTTCTAAATCCTCTCTTCCTAGGACAATGTCTGGCACATATTTGGTATTTAAGAAATGAGGCTTGCTGAATTAATGCACATATGCCAAAATCCCTTTTGATACTGAGTCTTCCTAGTAACAAATATTCTAGACATGTTCTAAGACAGATGCATAAGTATTATCTCCACATGGATTATCCCAGTATGATTCAGAACAGATTACTCATGTATGATTCTCTGTTTTTTTGTTTGTTTGTTTTTTTAATTAAGACTGGAAGCATGATTAAAAGGTGAATGCGATCAGTCTGAGGATGTGCTAGGCTAGATTTTCTCCAGGGTAGATTTTCTCCTCTATGCCATAAAATAACCAGCAGACTGTTTAAGAGCCACCAGCAACTCCAATTTTTCTTTCAGAAGTCTGTTAAGACATAATGTTTGATGTGCTTGCTTTCCAAGGCATACATTAGTTGAGTGCAATTATATAAAGGAATGTTGAATCCACAAGCCATATTGCACCGAGTATGTTTTGCAGAAATGTACCTTGATATGCCACATAATTCCCATACACATTTGGGGGCCTGCACTCATTATCGATTAAAAACAATCTTATCAAAAAGTGGCAGTCTTGATTGCGATTTTCATCTGATCTTACAAGTTATTTCCAAGGGCCACGGTGTTGGCACATTTTTAACTCCTGTGTCTCCTTCACCCTCTAAAACAGACTTAGCTCCACCTTTTCCTGGAAAAACACAAGACCCTCAAATCATTGTATTGTTCTAACAGCTTTTGAAGAATTACTTCCTTCAAAGTTATTTTCCTCTTTTTTTAACTTACATTTATAAAGCTTGAGTCAGGATAGTTGATTCTGGTGCTGAAAAAAAATCAGTTAATAACCATTTTTATAAACTTCTACACATTTCTTTGGTGTAGGGATGGTGTCTTGGAATATTGTGCATTTGGAGGTTAGAAAGAAATTGGCTCACTTTTTTTTTGAGACCGGGTCTCACTCTATCGCCCAGGCTGGAGTGCAGTGGAGTGATCTCAGCTCACTGCAACCGCCGCCTCCTGGGTTCAAGTGATTCTCCTGCCTCAGCCTCCCAAGTAGCTGGGATTACAGGCACCTGCCACCACACCCAGTTAATTTTTGTATTTTTAGTAGAGATGGGGTTTCACCATGTTGGTCAGACTGGTCTCGAACTCCTGACCTCAGGTGATCTGCCTGCCTCGGACTCCCAAAGTGCTGGGATTACAGGCGTGAACCAACGTGCCAGGCTGGTTCACATTTTAAATATGCTACTTTTTAACCAAATGATTTGGGGCAAGTTTCTCCCTTTTTTCTTTTTTTTGAAACAGAGTTTCACTCTTGTTGCCCAGGCTGGAGCTCAATGGCGTGATCTCAGCTCACCGCAACCTCTGCCTCCCAGGCTCAAGTGATTCTCCTGCCTCAGCCTCCCTAGTAGCTGGGATTACAGGCATGTGCCACCATACCCAGCTAATTTTGTATTTTTAATAGAGACGGGATTTCTCCATGTTGGTGAGGCTGGTCTCGAACTCCCGACCTCAGGTGATCTGCCCGCCTCGGCCTCCCAAAGTGCTGGGATTACAGGCATGAGCCACTGTGCCCGGCCATTTCTCCCCTTTTTCACATGTGTTTTCTCATCTATAAAATATTATTTATCCCTGTAGATCTCTATTCACCTCGAAAATTAAGATAAACCTTTCCATTTACTTCCCAGTATATAGTTGGACGTTTTACCATAGCGAACTTACCCATGCTTGTTTTTCAGTGTGTTCATTTATATTACTTTGGAAAAGCAGTTATCTTGCCATCCTCTTTGTTGTCTTCTGATTTCTACTCCCTATTTGTCATTGAGATTTTCTTCTGCCCTTAAGTACTATATGCTCATCCATCTCCATTGTATATCAATAGGCCTTTGAAAATAATCCTAGCTGTAAATCCTATTAAATAATTCAGAATTATTTACTCATCTGCATCATCCTGATACATATTCCTATGTTGCCCACACTGTGTTCAGTGGTAGAAACACATGCTAAATTAAAAATGCATGTACATTTTCTTTTCTTTCTTTTTTTTTTTAGACAGAGTATCACTCTGTTGCCCAGGCTGGAGTGCAGTGGTGCGATCTCGGCTCACTGCAACCTCCGCCTCCTGGCTTCAAGCGACTCTGCTGCCTCAGCCTCCCAAGCAGCTGGGATTACAGGTGACCACCACCATGCCTGACTAATTTTTGTATTTTTACTAGAGACGGGGTTTCACTTGTTGGCTGGGCTGGTCTCGAACTCCTGGCCTTGTGATCTGCCCTCCTCGGACTCCCAAAGTGCTGGGATTCGCATGTTCATTTTCCAATCACTATTTATGCATTCTTCAGTCATACTGCTTTACTCAGCACGTACATACATAAAATGTTTTCTGTGTATCAAGCCTTATTCTAGGCACTGGGGATAGACTAAAAACAAACAAACAAAAAGGATAATCTGTTCCCCTGCCCCCTTGAAACTCACAGTCAAACAGGAGAAAAATATATGAAAGAAAAGAATAAAGTAAATAATTTTGTCATTTGAATAAACACAAAGATAGAGTGATATTATAGAACAAAATCCTTAACTACCCTTGGACAATGAATAAGAGTTTTTAAAGAAATGCCATTTAAGCTGATACTTTAAAAATAAAGAAAGAGTCGCTGAATGACAGGGGTCAAGGAGGAAGTATGAATAAGTAAAATTAACCTAGAGAGGAATTTAAGGAAGAAATATAGATCAGAATGTGCAGAGCTTTGAAAGAGTCATTTTAAGAATGTTCTTACCTTATCTGAAGGGTACTGGGAAGATACCGGAAAGTTTCAGCAGAAGGGTAACTTGACCTCATTTGTATTTTTAGAGAAATCATTCTAGTTTCTGTTTGTGGAGCAAGAAAAAAGAAAGATTGTTTGGGAAAGAACAGGAAGTGGGGGAAGATCATGAGTAGAATTCTACAAGTAGGTTTTGCAAATATATGTCTAGAGCTAGAAGAAATATCTGGTACAGATATAAATTTGGGTTACTTCAGTCTATCATTATTAAAGGAAAGAATAGGAGTAGGTGAGATTGCATTGAGTGTATATTGCAAGAAGAGTGGGGAAAAGAAATTATGAGGAACTTCAACACTTTAAAATTAAGTAGAAAAGTAGGATCTGGTAATGAACAATCTAGAAGCAAGAATTATAGAGGTGTAAGGAACATCTTAGAATAAGATTACATTGTATGATGGGTGCTGTGATTACAGCCCTCTTTAAGGGTGGCCTCAACTACCTGCAAACAATGACTGATCAATATAGGGTTAGGAAGGCACAGTCTACCCGTTCCAACTAGAACCTGGCCTTTATACAACTCTGAAGTGTTATTTTAACACCAGTGTCCCCATGGGCTGAAGCTGCATCCGGCCCACTTTCTCTCCTTGTCCTACCATGCTTCTCTCTACTTTCCTAGCTATTGATCCCAAGAGAATTCCATAAAAGACATCCTTCTTGTTAGTATCCATCTGACATTCTCCTTCCCTGGGAACCCAACTGGTAGCACATGGAAAACTGCGTGTGTGTGTGTGTGTGTGTGTGTGTATGTATGTATGTGTGTGTGTATGTGTGTGTGTGTGTGTTTAAAGAGTGTGCTAGATTGTGTCTAGTAATCTTACACAGTCAATAAATAATGTCTGCAATAGGAACAAAGTAGTGATTAGCTCTTTTGTTTCAGTAGTGAATGCAGCTGAATTGGTCAAGTCATGCAAGCAGCAATGGAATTGGACTGTGTAGAGGAATAAGAGAGGGAGACTTAGGATCGGTAATGTTGACAATCTTACTGAAGAGTTTAGAAGGAAACACAAAATCAGGAAAATGGTAGCACATGTAAAATTTGTTTTAGGTAGAAGAAATTGCGTAATTGACTTTGAAATATTCCTCCACAGGTTGGGGAGGTGGCCATAGTAAAGACTGGCATTAGGTTGACTAGAGAAGGATGCAGTACAGTTTCCTGTCTTGGCTTTTGTTTGTTTCAGGGAAGAAAGAGACAAAGAGTAAGGATAGAAGAGGGAAATACAGAGTTGTGTTTGTGGTAAAAGATTAAAATAGTCATTTTGAAGGGTGATGGGTTGAATTGAGAAAATAAACATGGTCTATTTTTTTTAGGCAGCATCAGGAGTTCATTTGAGAGTAAGGACAATGAATTTATACTGGCACAAATGTAGGCAATCACATATTCTACTTGTTTTCTTGTTTAATATAAATGGCCATGCATTTTGGGTTGGTTGGTAAATGGTGTTTGTGATGAAAACATCTGTTTCCTTTTTTTCTACTCTCTTAAGAAAAAAACCATTTAAAGAAAATTTAAATTACCTTGCATTTGAAAAGAACACATGAATAAGCTTACATAAACATTTTCTCTGTTGGGGAATACTTCCTAATGAATCGCATCCTTTGTCTACAGGGTAAAAGGAAAGAACATTATCTGACTAATAAGGAAGAAGGAGTTCTTTGTGAATCTATAATAATAAGCATAGATATTTGTCAGTCTAAACTTACTTTGTTGAGCCTCTATAATTAGTATATGACTGATGAAGAGAAGAAATATTTGTATATGATGTAATGAAAGGCTTTGTAAAGTTTATTTGCATAGGGGATGTAAGTGGAAGCCTGGCTCAAATTAATCAGTATTATCTGCAGAACTGATTGCATTCCACTTCGGAGAATAAATGACATGACATCCTGTGGTTCCTTTGAATTCTGTACATTACATGAAAGGGGCCATATTATTGCTGTGTTAAATAATATCTGACTTGTAATTAAAAATGAATGTAGGTTTTTAATGACTTCTTTTGTCTTTTTTTTGTGCAGAGAAAACTTCTGAAGCTCATTTTTAACATTTGCTATTCAATTTATAGATTTATAAGCGTAGTTCTTCTCTAGGTCTCTTTCATTACTGAGATTATTTTATTTTTAAAATGGGAAATTTTAGCAATTATTTTAAGGGCTTGTGAATTTTTTAAATCTTGTTTATAAATGTAAAACATTTTTAAATATTTTTAAATTTATTTATAAACCTTTATAACTTATTTTTTGAGTGCTTCAAATTTAGGACAGTAAATCTTTTCTGCATATCTAAGTAACTTTTATAAATCTAATTAACAAAAATAGTGGCCCTAAAATGCATCTAGTTGTTCCAAAATAATATATAAATACTAAAATATCAATTTAAAATACCATGTCAAAATCAAGCAAATAATTACATATTTTAAGTTTGAAATTATGAAACCATCATTCCAATTCACTAGGAATTCCAAATGTAATATATTTTATTTCACTTAAGTTCTTTAGTGTCTGCATCTACAAACAAAATTTCCCTGATAATTTTATTTTTGCAAGAACAATCAATATGGTGAATCCAAAAGCTTTGCCAAATGTTTCTATACTGTTTATATTAGTAAGAAATTTAAAATCAAATATCTGTTTCAAGTACTCAACTGCACATTTGATATTGTACCTTTAAAACTCACTCTCTGCTGGGCATGGGGGCTCATGCCTGTAATCCCAGCACCTTGGGAGGCCAAGGAGGGTGGATCACCTGAGGTCAGGAGTTCAAGACCAGCCTGGCCAACATGGAGAAACCTTGCCTCTACTAAAAATACAAAAATTAGCCAGGCGTGGTGGGGTGCATCTGTAGTGCCAGAGTTATTCAGGAGGCTGAGGCAGGAGAATTGCTTGAACTGGGAGGGGGAGGTTGCAGTGAGCTGAGATCCCACCACTGCTCTTCAGCCTGGGTGACAGAGTGAGACTCTATCTCAAAAAACAAAATGAAACTTTCTCTCATAAGCGAAGTTCTCTTAAATATTACACGTATGTAGATTTCCAACACAGATTGGTTCCTTTCCAATGCCAAACAATCTTTACTAGGATTTCAAATTTTAAAATATTTCTGTGCTTAATCGGAAATCCTGCTGAGGCTAAGGAGATGTATACACGTTATGAAAGCAATGACTATCTGGTAACTGAAGATACTCAAAATACCAAATACTTAATTCTAAATCTTACTGCTGAGGAAGATAATGTCATCCTACATGACTATGATTTATTATGACCAGAAATCTTTGCCAGGATTTTGACTGATCTTTTTAGATTGTATTTTTTCTGAGCTACTAATAAAAACTTATGTAGAGCTTTTATGTCGGAGACCCTCAGACCTCAAGGAGGAAGTTACACAACTCATTCTCTGGAGTTACTTGGAACAGATTTTCTAATTCTCCTGTCTAATCACAGAACTCTGCCCTCCCACCTACATTGGTCCTTTGTCTGTATGTCAAATGCATTATTTTAGCTCTTAAGAAACATATGTGTATTTTCCAACTAAATCTTGAAATTTCATTGGAATACCAATGAATGTCTTTTCCATCTAAGTTTAAAGAACTTTGAACTTTATAGAATTTTGTTTTTTCATGTTCTTAATACCACAAAACACTTACAGGTATTAATATCATATGTATTGGCATTTGGATATCTCTTATAGCTTTATCTGACTTGGGTTTGAAAATTATAAGGTCATTCTATTGGCATTTATTTAATTATTGCTTATGACATTTTATGTTGATTGATCCCTACATTTTTGGCTTTTGGAAATAAAGACGGCTATGATTTTGTCTCTAATGGCGCAAACGCATTGCCATTCATTGACATATGAATGTACTTCAAGTTTAAAAGATGTCCTGTTTCTCTTGATCATCGGAAATCTCAGAACTGACAGCACCAGGCATGTGTGTTTGTGTGTGTCTGACAGAGAGTGAGAGAGAGAGGGAGAGAGAGCAAGAGAGAGAGAGAGAGAGGTTAAAAAAAAAAAACACCCCAGAACATAGTAAAGTGACAGAAACAAATTAAAGATGAATTAAATTTCATCCAAACTTTAAATATGGTCATTTTGCATCTTTGAGAAAGTTGGGTAGCTTATTCTAGGAAGATCATATTGTAGAAAGGATCTTTGCTATTAATGTACTAATACCTGATTAGTACATTAACATAATTTTGAAGAAATGAAATGAATAAAGTACTTGATTTTAATGCATGATATGCAGGTGTATATAAGAACTTTGCTAATAGTTGTCTTTTTGAAACAGTAGTAGATGTTTCCAGGTGTGCACAGGTATGTGCGAATATCAGAGATTAAAATAGAAACTGAACCAACAAGCTGTGCTATCATTGAAAATGTATTTGTTTAAAGACTATGTGACACTTAGGAGGCATTTTAATGCAGTATTTTATGTATGCGATTATTTACATAGGTTTAAGTGTTTTTTATTTGACTTCCATAAAATTTAGATTTGTTGCAATCTTATTTTTACCCTTGAGGGAAGAGAGACCCTCTCATATTGTTTTATATTGTTTTATACTCAGTACCTGTTTTAAGAAAAAAAACAAGGAAGTGAAATCAAAGACAGGCAGCCCAGCGCCAGGCCCAAAACCAGACCCAAAACCAGGCCTGGGCCTGTCTGGCCTAAACCTAGTAGTTAAAAATCAACTTATGACTTAGAACCCGATGTTACCCATAGATTTCAGGCATTGTATGGAAGAACATTGTGAAACTCCCTGCTCTGTTCTGTTTCACTCTGACCACGGGTGCATGCAGCCCCTGTCACGTACCCCTTGCTTGCTCAAATCAATCATGACCCTTTCTTGTGAAATCTTCAGTGTTGTGAGCCCTTAAAAGAGATAGAAATTGTGCACTCAGGGAGCTCGGATTTTAAGGCAGTAACTTGCTGATGCTCCCCGCTGAATAAAGCCCTTCCTTCTACAACTCGGTGTCTGAGGGGTTTTGTCTGTGGCTCGTCCTGCTACACCCTTAATAGTTTCTGAGTCTTGGAACGGAAAGGGAGGGAATATCCAAATATCTTCAACGGGGTTCTTGGACTTCTAATAAACAGTTAAAATCTTACACACAAGGTATTTAAAGCATACAGATGATTCTACATTTGTCCTAACAGATCATAGTGCCATGAATATTTGTCCATTAACGAACATCCCTTACGTGTAAGAACATTTTGCCACTGTGCTTTTAGTCATCTCCTCTTTTCACATACCGTGCCCTGGAATAGTCTCTCCCTTTTTGTTTGTAAGGGGTCTTCTTGAGCCTAAAGCTTTTATTGGGCCTCACTTTTTGCTGCTTTGTTCCTTCACCAGTTCTGGGCCTTTTTGCTGAGTTGACTACAGGTTGAAAAAGGGAGAAAGCACAACCCCAAAGCTACTGACCTATGAGTAACAAGATTACTGAATTTCCCTTAGTCCTGCTGAGGGCTGATCCTCTACTCTGTAAAGACCATGGCTGGAGAAGACCTAACATTGACTCCAGCTCACTTGGATTTTTCCGTCTTTGATGATGGAAGCCTGAAATGCAGAGCTTATACCCTAACCAATCCTTCATCGTCCAAAAAAAAAAAAAAAAAAACACCAAAAAACCAAACCAAAACAAACCAAAACAAAAAAACACTGCCACCTCTTTATGACCAACCATAGTTTTGGTTTAAGCCTTACAGAAGCACTTATCTACTTAATCCACAATTATATTGTAGTATCATGCTAAGCATGGAGTTAATATCAAGGAGCAAATGGCCTCTGGCCTTTTGGAATCCACATTATCTAGGAACTATGTGAAGATTGTCTTCGGATCACTTTGCCCTGCTGTGGTTCCCCTCCACCCCATGCATTTTGTCTTTTCTACCTCCTTCCCTACTGTTTTGTAAAGTTACATCACGATGTTGAGTGGTGGTGTTTTACACCCCAGTGTCCCATAAACAAATACTTTTAATAACCTTTTGTTGGTGCTAATTTGTAAGTGACCATTGTATACACCACAGTAAGTACCTGTAAAGTTGGGAGACAAAGAAAAGAGAATTGTATTGTTCTCATGCTGAGACAGGGCAGCATTAAACTCCTCTGTAACCTCTTTTCTGTATTTCTGTTTTAACAAGGGTAGATACAGAAAATAGCAGCAAAGGAAGATGTGGGGTCAGAGAACAAGGACCAAAGCTGGAACCAAGTTATCACGAAGTGGGTGAATTTAAGCATTCTTCCCTCAAACATCTGTGTTCTTCAGCTTGTCCCACTTCACCCTTTCCAAAGAAGCGCAGGTTTTTAAATAGAAGAGAAGCAATGTTGAATAAAGAGTATATCAGAACTCTCCATAATTCATATAACCTCCAGACAAGTTTTCAGGTTTATTGGTCAGAAAATACATGGTGACATTCACTACTTTTTTTGTTATTATTGTAAAGATTTCTGTGAGAATGTGGGACTCAGTCAAACTTTGTAGGGAGAAATAAGTCACAGTCACAGAGATTCATTCATTCATTCATTCATTCAACACATAGTTTTTGTTTCTATTATGCCCCACTGTCCTAGGCTCTGGGGATTAAACAGTGACCAAAAATGACAGGTGTTTAGCCTCATGGAGCTTAAAGCATATTGAAGGTGACAGAAAAAACTCATAGGAATGTGCAATGTGCATAAATAAAATACTCTGGGATAAGTGCCATGACTAAAATACACAGAGGGCTGACATATATGTTGCATGTTGTGTAAGAGGGACTTGCGTTAGGTAAGGTGTCTAGGTTAGCTGTCTCTGAGGAAATTGCATTTCAACTGGGACCTAAAAGATTACAGTGAGGTCAGAGAGTGTCCTAGGCAGAGATAAATAGAATGTGCAAAGGCCTTTAGGTTGAAATATTCCTAAGCTGTTTGAAAAACTGATAGGGGCCAAGTTGCAGGTGAAACGGATGTGAGAGCAAGTCAAGCTATTTCCATTTTATTACAAACCATACATAAGGTCTTTAAATGTTCCAGAATTTTGATTTCTTTTATTACCTGGGAGAGAATGTAATTTTATTTTCATCAAATCTTGTTTTTATAAACTCCTGTTACATTTTGTTTTCATCCGAGAAAGCTGACTATATAGTGCCCCCGTGTGGCACAGTGCCGTGTTACATGATTAATACTGTACAATCTTTGAGGCATGATTTTAGCAAAATTCTTTTATACCTTTTCAGTTAATCTAAGTCACCTCTAGCTGCTCTCACTCAGACTCAAACATAGAATCTTATTTATTTTTATTGTTGTGTTTTACTACTTTCTCACATTCCACTGTGGAATGGACATGAGCTGGGAGCACAGACTCCAGTGGCCTCAGGAGCCAGGCAGATGGAGAGCAAAAATGAGTGAGGCCAGACCAGACCTGAAACAATAAAAGACTCTGGGAGATTTGGAGACACAAGTTATAGAGAAAGACTTTCAATTTTATGTATTTACTTTATAAATAAGTAACGCCAAAATAAATAGCCTTGGGGACCATTGTATTTTTCAGTCTCTGTCCCCAGATTTCTACTTTTAGCAAATGTACATGGTTAATTTCTCAGTCAACACCATAAATGCTCTGTATCCTTTTGTACATTTTGACTATTTTAGAACTGATTATTTTGTGCATCAAGTTGTCTATTTCTGTTTCCAAGTTCAACATTTTGCCACAGGTTTATTTTGGAAAGTATTTCAGGAATCTTTGCTGCTCAAAACCAAGCACTCTGTAGCTGGTGGTGGTTTCTTTCCTCCTCTCCCTTCCTCTCTCTTCCTCTTCTTTCCTAAGGCTTGAGCCACTTTTCAGTAGAAGAGTTTTATTTTTGTTTTTATTTTTTATTTATTTATTTTTGACAAATTACTGCCAGTATGCTTTATGGAATGCAGCTGTTGAACTTCATTTCCTGCTTTAATTTGCATTAAAGTAGTCCCAAAATTGTTTCCCGAGGAAGTCTTCACTTTGACTGCCAGCACTGCTTGTATACCTTTCAAGTCAGAAATTGAGTGGTCTGTTCAGGCCCATCTTTATCCAGCTCCTGCTTTTCATATGAGGATGTTTGTGCTACATGCAATTTTGTTGACTTTTGGAGTGTAAAGCTTTGTTCGTAAATGAAAACATAGAATTACAGCTTTCCCGGTCCTTGTCAGGGACTATAATCACAAATTCACTGCAGCTTGATACTTTTCAGACACATGGATAAGATAAATAATATTTATGGAAGATGGCCTGGAGGAAACGAAGCCATCCATTCTGCCATGTAATCTAAAATCTATTTCAAGATGAAGTGAGACCATCAAAAAATGCCTAACTGGCCGGGCGCGGTGGCTCACGCCTGTAATCCCAACACTTTGGGAGGCCGAGGCGGGTGGATCACAAGGTCAGGAGATCGAGACCATCCCGGCTAACACGGTGAAACCCCGTCTCTACTAAAAATACAAAAAATTAGCCGGGCGTGGTGGCGGCGCCTGTAGTCCCAGCTACTTGGGAGGCTGAGGCAGGAGAATGGCGTGAACCCGGGAGGCGGAGCTTGCAGTGAGCCAAGATCGCGCCACTGCACTCCAGCCTGGGCGACAGAGCCAGACTCCGTCTCAAAAAATAAAATAAAAAAAGCCTGACTGGACCACATCATACTGGGCCCAACACAGTCGCTTCTTACCTAACTGCTTTGGTCCTCATAAAACCTTCTCTTTATGAGGGGCCATAGGAAATATTTTCTCTTATTTCATATTGGTGTTTCTCCCAAATAACTAGAATATATCACGTATGGTCTTGTTACTGGTTACATTTCCTCCTTTGTGCATGTTAATTAGAAAACTCAAAGTCAAATTTGTGCTCTGCCCTGACTCAGTGCATGATTCGTCAAAGTATCCATTTGTTCATTGACCACATTTCTGACACCATCTTGCTTCCCTATTTTTGTATTTCCTAAAGGTTCTTTCTAAAGAGTTTAAATATTTTATATTTGCAAGCAACTTAAATGCATTTGGAACAGAAGTGATATATAAGTAACAACCATAGGATCTCTATCGATGCTGTACTTAATTATAGGTACATAATTCCTGGCTGAACAGTCTGTAACCTAAATAAGTAAGAATTAATACACTGTATAATTCCTCAAGAGCTGAAACCTCCCCCCAGATAAATTTTATAAGCCATGCTAATCCTATTTCTCAGTGCACAAAGGTTGAACTTGTGGACTAATAATGCATTCATATTCCTCATGAAAAATATAGCTAAATAGGGAGACAGGAGATGAAGAGAACCAAAAATATTCTTTTAAGGATAATATTTGATCCTCTGCATCCATTCATTAAAGCTAATATTCATTCTCCATTTCTCTCTGTCTGTCTTGTTCTATGAAAAGACCTAACCTGCACTCAACATGTGTGTGACATTAATAGATGTTAGTGATACAGAGATTGCCGTCAGTGCAGATTGACAGCACTGTGGAGGTGAGAACCAGTCTTGCTTACCACCCAGGATCTGGATCTCTGGTCTGCTTTGTCATGCAACACAATCCTTCTGGGATTTGTGTGTGATGACAAGCCTCAGCGATAATTATATTAAAATGCTTTTAACTTAGTGTAAACATAATTTAATAAGATGTAGATGTTCCAATAGGCTAGCGTTGAATCCAGTCTTGAGACCAGAGACAATATGCCTGTGTGCATGATGTATGTCTGGAAAGCATGTACATTCTTCAACCCCAGTTAATTTCTACTAAGAAGTGTGTTAGTCTCTGATCTAATAATCTAATCTGCAGATTACTACATTTTTATTACAATAAAGAACTCCTGGGCTTTTAAAATATCAGTAAGGTTATCTTACCTGGAATATTAAATATTATTGAAGTTACAACTTTGGAGAAATTATATTCTTAATGAATATGGTTATATTATACCTGTTTGTTATTAGAGTAGCCCTCAAAGTTGGTGATTTATCAGTGCATTGCTGCTGAATAACAATAGCTTTATTGAATGTCTGCTTGATACTGAGCATTGTATTAGAGGCTTTTCATATATTATCTCATTTAGTCATCGTAAAACATTTTATGGAATGTATTGTCAACACTTTGTGAATGAAAAGTGGAGTAAATTGTTTGCATTCCCATAGGTGGGCAAGTTTTTTATGCTAAAAAAAAGAAAATGGTTGCATTCACATCTCTTAACCTATATGCACACTTCCTTTGCACAGTGGGGTTTGGCAAAGCTCTATCTTCTGCTAGTGATAGAGCAATTCTGATTGAAATCATACCATTTTAGATAAACAAAATTAAAATTAAACTTATATTTGTGCAACTTGAAAATTGTGAATTTTTCCTGCAGTGACAGGAAGACACACATCATGATTGGCACTCAGGTTTATGTTTTAGAGTAGGAAACAGATAGTGATAAGCCAGAAAAATGAGTTTGTACATAAACTGCAAATATTTTTACTTAATATAGTAAGCAGTAAATGATTAGTCAATGTTTTTGATCATATGAATGATAATTTGTACATGGGAATATTGCAGCCCTTATGCACTGCAGATGAGATTATGGATTGTCACACTTGTTAAAAAAATATGGAATTATACAATATATTTTAAGGTGCTAACAACCTATGATCCATCCATTTGACCCCTAAAAAGCTAGCAAGGAAGCTTAGACACATGTACATCAGGGCACACAAGAGCATCCATGGCAGCTATGTCTATGGTAATGGGGCACTGAAGATTAACAGGAGAGTAAGTTAACAAATCATAGCATGTTTACAAATAGAATACTACACAGCATTGTGAATGAGGGAACGGAATTGTAAATGTTAACAAGATTAATCTCAGGAACACAATGTTGAATGAAAATAGCACACCACAGAAAGTTACATACTTCTTGAGTATACTCGAATAAGGTTCAAAGCATGCAACGCTAAACCACATATTAGAGGCACATATGATGGTACAACTATTAATAAAAATAAAGAGGAATTAAAAACCACACAGGATACAGGATAATGGTAATCTCTTTGGGGGAGAGAGTTCTCAGGATGAGGGACCCTAAGAGTTTTGGCAACTTCTTATTTTGAGCTGGGTAGCTAAGTGGTGTGTGTAAGGAGCCCCCTTTTCCGTTTAATCTTAGTGTCTCACATTTATCACAAGCATTTTCTGTTTTTTTGAGACAGGGTTTTACTGTGCTGCCCAGGCTGGAGTGCAGTGGTGTGACCACAGCTCACTGCTGCAGCCACGACCTCTTGGGCTCAAGCAATCCTCTCACCTCAGCCTCTGGAGTAGCTGAGACCACAGGCACATGCCACCACCCCTGGCTAATTTTAGTATATATATATATATATATATATTTTTTTTTTTTGTAGAGACAGAGTTTTGCCATATTACCTAGGCTGACCTCAAACTCCTGGACTCAAGTGATCCGTCTCCCTCAGTCTCCCAAAGTGCTGGGATTACAGGCGAGAGCCGTGGAGTCTGGCCACAAGCGTTCCTTTAGTGTATATGTATTAAATATTCCAACAAGGACAAAAAATATTTAAGGCCTAAATATTTTCTAAGTAAAGTTATTTATATCACACTCTTTACAGAAGCACCTCCTCTTAATTAATTCTTTCCACATATTCTTCTCTGAATTTAATTCGTAAAAGTTATTGTCCAGTGTTCTGTAATTTGTGCCACTTTTTCATCAAACAAGGAAGATATGTGTGTGTCCCTGCACTCTGGGTGGCCTGCTGCAAATTTTTCACTCCTGGTACTGCATAGTCCCTCTCTGGAAATCAGGTCAATTGGTAGTCTTCTGTATTTTTGCCTCCTGCCACAGTGTATTAAAAATGATAAAAAGATAGGCCTCTTCTTCGTGCTATAATATAACCCAAGCATAGCAAAGCTCTGATTAAATGAGTGCAGAATGGTTTTCTGACAGTAGTTGGTAGCTGATGCTTGCTATTCCCCAGTGTGATGGTTAATAATGAGTGTCAACTTGATTGGATTGAAAGACGCAAATAACTGTTCCTGGGTGTGTCTTTGAGGGTATTGCCAAAGGACATTAACATTTGAGTTAGTGGACTAGGAGACACAGAACCACCCTCAATCTGGGTGGGCACTGTCTAATCAGCTGCCATTGTGGCTAAGATAAAAGCAGGCAGAAGAACTCGGAAGGACTAGACTGGCTAAGTCCTCAGGTCTCCATCTTTCTCCCGTGCTGGATGCTTCATGCCCTCAAACATCAGACTCTAAGTTCTTCAGCTTTTGGACTCTTGGACTTCACACCAGTGTTTTGCCAGGGGCTCTCAGGTCTTCAGCCACACACTGAAGGGGACACTGTTGGCTTCTCTACTTTTGCAGTTTGGGGACTCAGACTGGCTTCCTGGGTCCTCAGCTTGCAGTTGGCGTATTGGGGGCTTCACCTTATGATCATGTGAGTCAATTCTCCTAATAAACTCCCTTTCATGTATACATCTATCCTATTAGTCCTGTCCCTCTAGAGAACCCTGACTAATACACCCAGCTAGGAGACACAGTTAAGGTTATAAATACCACCCACAGGCTGGTTCTCATGGCCACTGCCTCTCTTACAGTGTTTATTTCTCCATCGAGTTCTGCAACGGCTGTGTCCTTGCTGTGCTTTCCCTCTTCTCTCTCCATACCTGATGGCCAGAGCTGTTTCCAGATCTTCTTTGCCTTTATAAATGCCTTCATCCCTCCTACAGCTGATTCCTTCCAACAGGGCTCAGCAGGTGAAAGGGAATTCACAGAAGTCTTCTCTAAAGAATATTGCTGTGATGCTTTTTGAAATTACTAACATTCCTATCATTTTCATTAAACAGTGAAGATAGAAGATTAAAGGCAACTATTCCTGCAGAAGAGCTCTTCCTTGTTGCCTGCCCATATTTTAAATGTGCAAACCTTGGTGATATATTGATATCCTGTGATGAGTTTATCCTACATCATTGGTTGAGTTTTCTTCTGTTCTTTCATATTTTATCATGTGTATAATTATTTTTCTCCAGATGAATCTTGCACTGTTTGTTATATTTACTTGTTCTTATATATATTGCCATATTGCCTAGGCTGAAAAAAAATTGACTTATGCACTTATTTAGTGCCTCATTTGAAAAAAATGACAGTTTCAGTTATTTGAAACTCTAAAATACATTTCCTTCATGTCTGTTTTCTATATTTTAAAAATGAAGTACTTTGATATGTATTCATGTCACTATGGTCATAAGTTCCAGTCCAAAGTTCCTCTAAAGAACCACCTTATCTTACACATCTCAAAGGAATTTAGCTGATGAAATACTTTGAACTAATCAAGGAAGGGATAACATCCTACTTTTTGTAGACTTTGTTTTCACATGTATATTACACATGGACTATATTATAACAATGTTTGCAAAAATTACTTTTAAGTATATTAATCATGGTTTCTGACAGGTAAAATGCTGAAATAAGCTTCTTGTAATGGGCGTGAATTATTTTTTGTGGCTTGCAGAATATTGCAGATTAATATCACAGAAAGCATGTCTAGTTCATGCAACAATTATTTTCGTGCAAATTGTGTGGGGCTTTAAAAATAATACATATTTGCTACCACTGTACTTGACAGCAAAGAAAATAAAATAAAAACAATAAATATTTGAGAAAAGATCAGGTTCACGTATACTACATATACCACATTATCTTTCATATCATTAGTTGCCTTGCACTTTAAACCTGTGACAAAACATGACAAATTTTAGAAGGGAAAATATTATTGTAAGATAAATTATATACCTCTGAAGCCTGTATTCCTATAAATTTAGTTGATAAAGCTCAGCTTATTTAGAGTTTTGAAGAGATATTTTTCTCTTCAATGAAGAAATCTCCATAATTGAATGATCTAAATTTCAACGATAAAAAGTACTATTAAAAGAAAATATTTATAGAAAAGCTTCCCTTTAACAATTTTTATGTCCAAAATATGATTTAATTTTTCATGAAATGGGAATATGAATAATCATACATTCTTTTACACACACTTCATAAATTTAAAAGTTCTCAATCTATTTTAAAAACCTATGTGTGAACAACAATGTCATAGGACATGTTAAGAACTACAGCAGTAAGAAAAAGTGAACAGCCCTTGAAATGGTGTGTAGGAAAGGACAGGATGTCTTCCAGGAAGAGCTGCCAATTCTGTTTAAAATTAAGAGACAATGGAGTAATGTAAATACTAACTTTACCCTGGAAATTGCAAGATTTATCATCTAGCATCAAATACGTATGCTAGGACTGACTCATGCACACATAGATGATTTCTGTTCTATAATAAAGTTAATTGGTGAAACAAAATAATGGGTTTAATTTCTGGCAAAGAAATGCTTGGTTAATCTAAATTAGTAATGTTTGCTTATGGAATTTCATACCCCAATTATTTCATGATGCTGTCCTTGAGATTTTTTTTTTTGTTAAACTGCATGTTACACATTTTGCATGAAGTATTTTTAAAACTTAGGTTATCTCCTTATTTTCTGATTAAAGTAAAATTTCTCAGTGTTTATGTAAGGACTTTGGCAAATATTCTTGCTGCTTTATAAAACAAAATATAAGAACCAGAAATCTTTGTAATCCTTCACTATGTTGATGTCTTTTTATAGCAGATTTCTCAGGAATTATTGTTTGTTGTTCCAAATTGAAATTTTCCCTGCATAATCTAACATTCATATCTTCAAATCTGATGTGATAAACTGAACAATCTCTTTGTAAGTGATATTTTGTAAAGCTCATTCTGTATTTAGGACAAGTGAACATAAAGTCATCACCTTCAAAATAGCTCAGTGGTTATATCTCAAGTTAAATTGACTAGGGAAATTCTAAACATTGAAAGTGTTCAAGTCTGGATTTTTTTCCTTAAGAAATATAACCTTTGGTTATTTATAATTTGAAAGAAGCTAGTTTTATGAATTAAGCTTTAATTTTGAGATAATTTTATATTCATAGGCAGTTATAAGAAATAATACAGAGATATTTTATTGCCACTTGCCTAGCTTCCCCCAGTGGTCATGTTGGCCAAACTATAGGACAATATCATAACAAAGATGTTGACATTGATATAATCCATTGAACTTATTCAGGGTCAGTTTTGCTTTTTACGTTAAAGTACATGATTCATTTAGTTTTTGTTTTTAAAATAAAATATCTGAGGGCCAAGTCTGTTGACTTAGTTCTTTAAATTTTACATCTAACGCAAAGTTACTGAGACATAGAGCTTTGAGAAGTGCAATGTTATTTCTAGAGTTAAATTTAAATAAAACACTTAAAGTCTGATACTATTTTCTAGTTGTAAAAAGAGTTAAAAATGCATTGTAGATGTTCTTTTTCTTTCATTTCAAAACCTAAACAATGTTCTATTCTTTAAAGGTAGTTCATTAATAAGCAAACATTTGTTACAACTGTGGTGAGAATAACATGTATGTATATTTCAGCATTTGGATACATCCTACATGAAAACATTTCTTTATATTTAAACAATTATTTCATATAAGTAGAAGTCAAAAGAAATGTTATCAGATGCTATAAAATAACTATCTTCTGTAATGTCGGATGCACTAGGAAAATAGTGAATAAAATATCATGTGCTGCTTTTGGCATTAGATTTACCATACATTAAGATAAATGGGTTCATTAACTTCTTCCACCCATCTTTTTTATTTTGGAGACTGACTTCATATTACTGTGATAAGAGGCAGATTGAAATCCTGGCTTCCTGATGATATATCTTCTTGTATGAACTCTTGTTGATGTAGATTAAGTGGGCTAGCAGATACAGTACTACTCATAAAATAGCTTTTCAGAGCTTTTTATAGTTTAATAAACATTTGCTTATTTCCCAAAAATATCGTGCAAGCATACTAAATATAAAGTCAATAATCTGTACTTTATATACCTATTACCATTGTCTAACAATGTGATTTATCTATTTGAAACTAAATTGACCAAAGACATTAACAAACATGTATGATATGGAAATTTAAGTTTTATGTCTTTATGGAAATATGTTTTAAGTCCTGCCTTTTTGTAATTGAGAGTGATATTTTTACTTGAATATTTAAATTTTATATGTAATTGCAATAATAAGGCAACCTCTGTCATGAACGAATCCTGATTTGGTGAGGTGAAATGTCTTAGTTTATGTTTGTATAAATTGTATACAATATTGTGTAATTTGTATAAAATATTTTATCTGAATTTAGTTCTTTAGGTCAGATGGAAAAACCTCTCCTGCCTAGCCCTACCTCCAATAATTGGAAAATCTACTTACTGACATGTCAAGTCACTTTTCTTGAGGAATAAACTTCTAAACGTAGTAGTCATAGAGTGAGTTTAGACAGAAATTCAGAAACGGTCAACTAAAGTTAACTATACCCCTGTTGTTCACTGTTATCATGGCTTTCGTTTTTCTATCCAGCCAAAAATACTTCTAGTTTTATTCCCTGCAAGTTTAATGCCTTCTTGTTTACATGCCTATTGCATGTTGTCACTTACAAGTAGGAGCTAAACAGTAGGGACACATGGACATAAACATAGAGATAATAGACACTGGGAATTCCAACAGGATTTGGATTATGTATTATATTATTCAAATTAAGTCCTATGTGCCTATCAGTGGAGGTCCATAATAATTATTTCAAAAATAATTTTAAACGTGGAAGTTTGAAATGCATTTTTGGCATATTTTACCAGGAAAAGTTGGAGAGAAGAGCAGAGATTTTCTAGCTGTCCTCTTGGTATGCTTGCTTATGCATTAGCTTGCATAAACTGACACATCCTGTGTCAGCCCTTAAACCCTTAAGCTGAAGTTTGGGGAGGTGAGGAATCTCTGGACATATCCTTAAGTTGATTGATTATCAATTTGAAAGGGCAGTGTATTAGTCTGTTCTCATGCTGCTAATAAAGACATACCCGAGACTATGTCATTTATAAAGGAAAGAGGTTTAATTGACTCACAGTTCTACATTGCTAGAGAGGCCTCGCAATCATGGCTGAAGGCGAATGAGGAGCAAAGTCACATCTTACATGGCGGCAGGGAAGAGGGCATGTGCTTTATAAAACCATCAGATCTCATGAGACTTATTCAATATCACAAGAACAGCATGGAAAAAACCGCCCCCATGATTCAATATCTCCCACGGGGTCCCTCCCACAACCTGTGGGGATTATGGGAGCTACAATTCAAGATGAGATTTGGGTGGGGACACAAAGCCAAACCATATCAGGCAGACCTTATTAATTGTCACCACCATCTTTTTATTGTATTTATCTTATTTTCTAATTTTAGATGCAGAGATTATTTGTTACATGGCTATTCCATGCGTGATGGTAGGAAATGTGCTTCTAGTGCACCTGTCACCCAAATAGTGAACATTATACTCAATAGGCAGTTTATTAACCCTCATTCCCCTGTCGCCCTCCCTCCTTTTGGAGTTTTCAGTGTCTATTATCTCCATCTTTATATCCATGTGCCCCCATTATTTAGCTCCTATTTGTGAGAATGTGAAATATTTGATTTCCTGCTTCTGGGTTTGTTCACTTAGGATAATAGCCTCCAGCTCCATCCACATTGCTGCAAAGGGCATGATTTTATCATTTTTGTGACTGTATGGTATTCCAAGGTGTATATATACTTTTTTTAATCTAATCAACTGTTGACCACCAGCTTTTATTTTATTTATTTATTTATTTTTTGAGACGGAGTCTCGCTCTGTCGGCAGGCTGGAGTGCAGTGGCGCGATCTTGGCTCACTGCAACCTCTGCCTCCCGGGTTCAAGCGATTCTCCTGCCTCAGCCTCCCAAGTAGCTGGGACTACAGGCATGCACCACCATGCCTGGCTGGACCACCAGCTTTTAAGAACAAACTTGATTGACTAATTTTACTAGTTTTTGTGACTCACGACTCATTCAACACTTTTGGGATTAAAAATACATCCTCTGGTTTTGCATCCATGGATTCAACCAAGTGCTGATTGAAAATATTTGAGAAAATGAAAAACAAAAAAAGATAAAAATAATACAAATGAAAAACAATACGGTATAACAACTACATAGCATTCACACTGTATTAAGTATTATAACAACTCTTTAGATAATTTAAAGTATACGGGAGGATGTGCATAGATTATATACACATATGACACCATTTTATGTAAAGGACTTGAGTATCTGCAGATTCTGAGGAGGGTCCTAGAACCAGTGCCCCACAGGTACCAAGGGATGACTGTATTCAGACTGAAACAAAATATTTTAAAACAGATATCATTAGCCCATAGAATATAGTTCTAATACTAACCCTGCTTATAAAACCTTTAAATTGCGTGATATTTTCTTTAAAAAATGGTGATTTTTTAAAAGGCATGATCATGATGGTTGTATTTAATTTTAACTACATGTTCTAAAAGGGTCTCCAAAATAAAATTGAAAAAAAAAACCCATTCACTTTTAAAATACTGAGGTTTTGTTGCCTGTTTATGGAGGGGTTTACAAAAAAAGAAAAAGAAAAGAAAAAGGTTCTTACATGTATCACTACACTGAAGCAATTGCCTTCAGAATACTTAGCATACACTTAAATTTGAGTCTTGTAACATTCTGAGGAACATTTATGATGGGAGGGTTGCAGATGTTTATGGTAATTTAAGGAGGTACAAATCTTAAACGTACATCAGTAGATTATGAATTCAGAAGTGATGATTGGTAGCACTTTATAATCTGCAAATTGATTTGCTAAAGTCTACCCTATAATAGAGGAAAGTGTAATGTCAGATGTAGTAAATTGCAATTTTTGGACATATGTTAATAGTATGCAGTTTCAATCCCTCATTAAAACAAAACAAAACAGCTAAAAGTTATGGTCTTTTTAAAAAAATGATTATGTTGTGTATGCCTGTGTGTGTATTTAAACTGTTATTTACCTGAATATTCTGTCTACTTAACTTTGGATTTCCTCAAATTTTCTAAAGACCAGTTAGAAACAAAATGAGATCTTAAAATATTTTATCATGAGGATGTGGATTCCCTTCCTTTGTGTGTAATATTTTAAGTTACCGTTATCTCTCACCTTCTAGGGCCTTTTATTTATACGTGCTTCAATCTGATACTAGGCGTATGCGGGCTTATTCAAATGTGTGCCACCCACAGCCTGCAGTGCCTGGGACATTGCTGGAGTTCCTTAAAGTCATTTAGACTCTCCATCCTTGGGTTTATACGACACGTTTGTTCCTTCAGTAATTCAGTAAGTATGATCCTCAGTACCTCAGGAGGAACAAAGCTTCTTATGCTTAGAGATGTTAACATTTAGAATCTTCGGAAGGTTAGAAATACTTTAAAGGAGACAAGCATTCTCCTTAAAATGCTAGAATATTTCTATATTTACTTTATAAACATGTTCATGGTTGATAAATAAGTCAGTTTTGGGTCACAAAAAGGGGTTGTGCTGCACACTTCTGCATTCGGAATTATCCTCAACATAGTAAGCTTTCAGGGTGACATGTAGATGGAACTTTTTTAGAAATATATCAGTTTCTCGGGAAAGTGTTGTGGAGTAGAACAGATTTATAGAGCTGGAACCGTATTATACAGAGCTGTAGATCACTGCCGCCGACCAACAAGACCAGATTTTTTTTTCCTTTTTGCAAATATTCACCAAATGTCCTTTGTCTTATCTTTCCTTGTTGAAGTAACAATTCAATTAGTTTTTTTTGTCTGAAAAATCAGACCATTCCCTGTTCTAAATCATTTTTCTTGATTTTTGTTCCTAATCTCATACCATAAACAAATGTTTTTGTTTAGCTGTGTTTGTCAGGAATGACAGATTTAACAGCAAAGCATAAATGTAGATAGGTAGTTAAAAATACAGTACAATAAATCACTGCCTTTACCATGTGTTTGTGAAGGGTTATGATTAAAAATGGGACATGAGTGAGGTAGAAAAAGAAATCCAATAATGTTATTTTAGGAGGATAGTGTTATAAGGTTCAGAATTGTACTCATTATAAAGAGCTTTTTGTTTTTTTTTCCTTTTCTTAAACTATACTTTCAGTTCTGGGACACATGTGCAGAATGTGCAGGTTTGTTACGTAGGTATACATATGCCATGATGGTTTGCTGCACCCATCATCCTGTCACCTACATTAGGTATTGCTCCTAATACTGTCCCTCCCATAACCCCCTACCATCCAACAGGCCCCAGTGTGTGATGTTCCCCTCCCTGTGTCCATGTGTTCTCATTGTTCAACTCCCACTTAGGAGTGAGAACACGCGGTGTTTGGTTTTCTGTAAAGAACATTTTTAAAAGGAAAACAGATACTATAGTTATTACTACTGAATGTTTTTAAAAGTTCTAATAAGTTCATATTTTAAATGTAATATTGTCTTTTGCATGAAGCACCTAGTGTATAGTTATAAAACTCATTGCGGCCTAATTGATGAAATAGGTGGAGTGACAATTTCCACTTGATGAACGTTGCACATGAACTATCACACGTCGAAACAGCAGAAACTTTTTTTTTTTTTTTTTGCTATTTGGTATGCAAGATTGTTTCCTTGCCTTTTTAAAAAATTATTATTATACTTAAAGTTCTAGGGTACATGTGCACAACGTGCAGGTTTGTTACATATGTATACATGTGCCATGCTGGTGTGCTGCACCCATTAACTCGTTGTTTGACATTAGGTATATCTCCTAATGCTATCCCTCCCCCCTCCCCCCACCCCACAACAGTCCCCGGTGTGTGATGTTCCCCTTCCTGTGTCCATGTGTTCTCATTGTTCAATTCCCACCTATGAGTGAGAACATGTGCTGTTTGGTTTTTTGTCTTTGCGATAGTTTGCTGAGAATGATGGTTTCCAGCTTCACCCATGTCCCTACAAAGGACAGGAACTAATCATTTTTTATGGCTGCATAGTATTCCATGGTGTATATGTGCCACATTTTCTTAATCCAGTCTATCATTGTTGGACATTTGGGTTGGTTCCAAGTCTTTGCTATTGTGAATAGTGCCACAATAAACATACGTGTGCATGTGTCTTTATGGCAGCATGATTTATAATCCTTTGGGTATATACCCAGTAATGGGATGGCTGGGTCAAATGGTATTTCTAGTTCTAGATCCCTGAGGAATTGCCACACCGACTTCCACAATGGTTGAACTAGTTTACAGTCCCACCAACAGTGTAAAAGTGTTCCTATTTCTCCACATCCTCTCCAGCACCTGTTGTTTCCTGACTTTTTAATGATTGCCATTCTAACTGGTGTGAGATGGTGTCTCGTTGTGGTTTTGATTTGCATTTCTCTGATGACCAGTGATGATGAGCATTTTTTCATGTGTTTTCTCGCTGCATAAATGTCTTCTTTTGAGAAGTGTCTGTTCATATCCTTCTCCCACTTTTTGTTGGGGTTGTTTGTTTTTTTCTTGTAAATTTTTTGGAGTTTATTGTAGATTCTGGATATTAGCCCTTTGTCAGATGAGTAGGTTGCAAAAATTTTCTCCCATTCTGTAAGTTGCCTGTTCACTCTGATGGTAGTTTCTTTTGCTGTGCAGAAGCTCTTTAGTTTAATTAGATCCTATTTGTCAATTTTGTCTTTTGTTGCCATTGCTTTTGGTGTTTTAGACATGAAGTCCTTGCCCATGCCTATGTCCTGAATGGTATTGCCTAGGTTTTCTTCTAGGGTTTTTATGGTTTTAGGTCTAGCATGTAAGTCTTTATCCATCTTGAATTAATTTTTGTATAAGGTGTGAGGAAAGGATCCAGTTTCAGCTTTCTACATATGGCTAGCCAGTTTTCCCAGCACCATTTATTAAATAGGGAATCCTTTCCCCATTTCTTGTTTTTGTCAGGTTTGTCAAAGATCAGATGGTTGTAGATGTGTGATGTTATTTCTGAGGGCTCTGTTCTGTTCCATTGGTCTATATCTCTGTTTTGGTACCAGAGAAACTCTTTTATATATTTTTAAGACATTATCATATCAAGGTACTTTGGTGTGATTTCCAACAGAATCAGCTAGAAAATGTTTTTTTTTTTTTAAAGACAATGTGATTTGAGTATTTGATTATCATCACTGACCATAACTATAAATCATTTCCATGCTCTTATAATCCAAAAACTACCTGTGGGAAAATTATTAGCAATCACATCTATGCTGAATGTTCATTCATATATAAATTAAAAAGCATTTTCACACAGAGACCTGATTTTCGTGTACATCAGAAATAGAAAAAAACCTAATATGGGTATTGTATTAATAATCACATGTGGTGAAGGAGTGAATAAGTATGTCTGTGACCATAATCTTGAGTAATATCTTACCTTTTAGTAAACAATAAAACTCATCTGCCTTTGCAGCTCTCTAAGGTTTATAAAATTATACTAGAGTGAATTATTTTAATCAGCACAGGAAATTTTGGCTCCAGATCTTTTGTCTTCCGGGAAAACATTGGCTTCCACAGAAGGTGGTCATTTTGAAGGCTGGCAGCAATTTCTGGTTGATGACTGTCACTGAGGATTTCCATCCCTAACAATGGGAAGTATAAATATAATCTGACTGCTGTGGCTAATTTGGGTCCCTTTACAACTGTAAATAACTAGTCCAAGGTTTTTGCTTAAGGTGTCACACCAATGTTACAACTCTTGAATTTTTTCAAGTCAGGAATAGACATCTCCTTCTTACTGCTATGTGAAAGATAATTAATAGATCTTGTCTGTGACTCTTAACTTGGAAAACTGATTTGTTATGGGCAGAGAAATAACAGAGAATAAGAAATCTCAAACTTCGCCGTCTCATGATCATCCCTGTTCCCACCGTGGAATTTGATTTAATGTTCTTCCACCTTGGACTCAGTCAGTGTTTCAATATTAGAAATTCTAGAAGCATGTTCTTGCTACAGTTTCACCCCAAGAACAAGATTATTGCAAAAATCCACTCGATTTCAGGATTTTATTTTCCCTGGTACGATTTGCAGCCACCTGGAAAATGCCATGTTTATTGATGTTATTCTTCTTTATGAAGATTGCAAAAAATCAATGTCAAGGTGACTTCACATGTGCAAATTCTCAGCAACAAGTTAGTTTCATGTCAAAGTTTAAGAAAAATGTAGTTATCATTCCTAAAACCAATTTTAGAGGCTGGAATTGTTTTGCTGAATAAATTCGGGTAAAGTGCATGCTTCCTTTGAACACCTGCATCCTGCATCTCATGGTCAGCAACCAAGTTAATAATTAGGAAATGCATCACATTTCAGCTGAGTTGTTTGAGCTCTCTGTGTTTAAGTACAGTCTCATTATTCAGATTGGGATTTTCTTTTTTTGGTAAGATGTATTTTTTACTTTTAAAGGAACCTGTAGTCATTGTTCATTCTGTAACTAAAGGTGGACACAGATATAAAATATTGCTTGCTTGTATTTTCTGTATTTGACCAGGAGTTATAAACAGAGTTGTTTGATAGTAGAGACGTGTTCTGTTGAAATTTGTGAAAAAAACATATTTTATCTAGATGAACCTGTTTACCAAATACTTTTTTGATATACAGCTGGAAGCACCAGAAATTTCCCTCCTGGAGAAAGTAAAGTCACACTTATTAATTGTATTAGTTCTATGCAGCTGCTGTAACAAATTACCTCTAATGGCTTGGTGGCTAAAACCCCACAGATCCATTATCTTATAATTATGTAGCCTAGAAATTCAACAAGGGTCTCGGTGGGCTCAAATCAAGGTATCAGCAGGACTGAATTCCTTTCTGGAGGCTCTAGACGGTCCATTTCCTTTCTTTTTCTGTCCGACAGGGGCCACCCGCATTCTTTGGCCTGTGGTCCCACAGCATCCTCAAAGCCAGCAACATTGTTCTCTCTGTTTCTTTCTTCCATAGTCACATCTCCCTCTGACTCTAGCTCTTCAGCTTCTCTTTCCCATTTTAAAGGACCATTCTGATGTCATTGGGCTTGCTAGGATGACTCCAGATAATCTACCTATTTTGAGGCCAACTGGCTAGCAACCTTAACTTTCCCTGTGCTATGTAACCTAACACATTCACAGGTTTACAGAGATTAGAATGCGGACATTCTTGGGGGATACGGCCTAGTTCTGCCTACCACAAAAATGGAGCCGACTTTTAAAACGATCTTTGAAAGGCATAACTGATTTTTGGGTGCAACAGTAAAATTTAAATATTAATAAGATAATCAAAACAGCACGTCTAAAATAATTTGTTTAAAAAGTTAACTTAAAAATTTCAGTTGAAACACAATTCTTTTTTTATCAGAAATCCTAGCAGTTATGTGCTGTCCGACTACTTCACTAATGTTATCCCCAAACAATTACAGGTGTAAGAGTCCCTATAGTTTTACAACATTAGCAAAACATTGTACCAGGTTTTGTCAGTCATAAAATGAGAAATTTCAGATCCAAGTTTCTCCCTCCTTCATTGATATGAAGTGAAGTCAATACTCAATCTTACCTGGCATTCTTCTTCTTACTTGGGATTAGCAACATATGCTTATATGAGGGTTATAGGCCTGTGTTCTAGATGCAAGGGAAATTGGGTTTGTGCTTTCATCTTAGAGAAGAATTCATAAGGTGAAATTTTCCCAGACACAGGCACAGTATTCAAAGAAGTGCAGATCAAAAAGCATGAACAGTGTTAGCTATAGGGCTGTCAGAACATAATCGTTGCTTGACCCTAGCAAATCATAGCTTTGCTTTGTTTTTCCCCCAGATAATGCCTTCTAGACCACCAATTAACATGACTTTGGATGGTGAGAAAGCAGAGAAAGCATTTGGGGAGATTTCAAAATTGTTAAAATCATGTATGTTGGAGTTAATATAGGAGAAAATTATGCCTACTGATACTAATATTTGTCTATGTCATATTTAACAATCAGAGTTCATTTAAGTGATTTTCTATTCATAATTTAGAAATCAATTACTGTAAGTTCTTGATTAAGCTTATTAGATTCATTCATTCTAAAAGCCTGGTTACATTTTGTCACGTATCAGCTCATTTAAACAACTGATACTCAAATACTTAACCTATGTTTATGCAAGGTAACACCAACTATAGTCTTTAAAGAGGGAATGAGTCACCATATTTGGCAGCTATGCAAAAGTTTTGCATTGTTAATCATGGGCATAATGTAATGTGGCAGAGGGCATTGGGCCTTTTGAGTTACTGGGCAAAGTCTAAAAATAGCTACCATTCGCTGAGTCCAGAGCATAGCCCTTGCTCTAAGAATTTTTTTTTATGCTGCCCTCCTCCCTTTTTTTTTTTTTTTTTTTTGAGACAGAGTCTCACTTTGTTGCCCAGGCTGGAGTGCAGTGGTGCAATGAGGGCTCATTGCAGCCTTGATTCCCTTTGGGCTCAAGCAATCCTCCCACCTCAGACCCCCGGGTAGCTGGGACTACAGGTGTTGCCACCACACATGACCAATTTTATTTTTTTTTTTGTAGAGATGAGACCTCACTCTGTGATCCAGGCTTGTCTTGAACTCCTGGCCTCAAGCTATCCTCCCATTTCGACCTCCCAAAGTGCTGGGATTACAGGCATAAGCCACTGTACCCAGCCTATGTTAACTTTTCTTTCTACCAAACTTTTGAGATAGGTGCTAAGCTTATTCATATACTGAGATATAACTTGACAAAGGTCACTCAGCAGACTTACGGCAGAGTAAAATCTCTGTACATCTGTTTTGTCTCCTGAGTACATGTGCTTTGTTTAATACCCTACCTTTAAGTGGAATTGGTGTGTGTGTGAATATAACTAAGCAAATTATACCACAAGAGTGATCCTCTTGTGATTATTTCTTGTTACATAAGCCTCCTTTATAGCAGACTGGAGAGTTTCCTCTAGCTTTAGAGAAGTAAGCTGCTATGTTTTGAGAGGGCCATATGGCTAGGATCTGAAGGTGGCCTCCAAGAGTTGAAAGCAACTCTTGTTGACAACCAGCAGAGAAACAGGGACGTTAGTCCTCTAACTGCAAGAAGCTGAATTCTGCCATCAATCAGCATGAGACTGGAAAAAGACCTCCAAGTTTCATGTGAGAATTGCAGACTGGTCGACACCTTGATTTTAGCCTCGTGAGACCCAGAGCAGAGGATCCAGTTGAGCCACACTCAGATTCCTGACCCATGGAAAATGAAATAATGCACATGTGTTGTGTTACGCTTCTAATTTTGTTGCAATCTGTTATGCAGCAGGGGGAAACTGACACATATTATGAAGGTTACACAGCTGATGAGGGGCTAAGTATTTTGCTGAGGAAGCTCGGCTGCAAATCCTCTGGCCTCTCCCATTATAGATGGTTGCCTTCAAATTCGAGGAGTCAGCAGTGAACCAGTCCAGGGAACTAGCATAACCCTCATCCTCTGGGCCAAGCTACTAGTTAGTTCCACTGTCATTAGAGAATTATGGTTTGGTCGTCTGATGACCAAATTTAAAGGCAAATTATCGGTGATTTGAAATCTTTCTGAATACTAATATATGATTAGCTCTCTAACAATCCTTAAAAAGAAAGATTTTTCTAATAATTACTTTTATTCCTTTAGCAAATATAGGTACATCTGAATCAGGTCTTTTAATTTTAAACTGATTTTCTTTTAATGCAAAATAAAAATTGGGGGCCTGAAAGAATACGTACAATGTAGAAGCACAATAGAGCTAAGATATTTTAGGAAGTGTCTATTCAGGGCAACTTGAATCTATGCTCCTGGAAATAACATTTTAAAAATAAAAAAGAGAACTAAATATTTTAAAAGGTGTATGGCCTAATAATACCTATCTTTTCAAATTTTATTTCAAATGTGCCATGCTGCCATAAAAGAAAGGTATGTTTTTTTTCTTTGTTTGTTTGTACTTGACTTCTATATCTTTATCACAGGAGTATAACAAAGATTATATGTATAGTCATTAATCAATTTGCATTCCAGATTGTTGTTATATTGAGTCCATATATAAGGAAATAGATAAATTGAAACAACTTAAAGAAATGAAGCAAAAGTGGTTAAAAAATATAATAGCATAAAAATTATTGTAAGAAACGAAAAATTTGTAGCCCATAAAGATTTCATTAACGTAGTGATAGACACAGGGTCCGTATCTCTCCGTTGTCAGAGTTAACTAGATTTCCTCCCAAAAAATGCTTTAAACAATCATTGTGGTTGCTTGTCCTAGAATTATAGAATATGTTTATCTTTGCTTAATTGTAAAGTAGTAATTAGTGCTTATTATCAAGATATTTTAAATAACGTGTGAGAACAATTTACAATCTCAAGGAAGATGACTACAAAGCAGCTTTTAAAAAACTGTGTATATGATTCAAAAATCATTTGTAAAGACAACAATCGTGTTGTGTTGAATAATTACTTCCAAATCGATACCAAGGATTGTTGGCCACTAATTAACCATATTTTGCACTATAAGAAACAAAATCTTTGGCAAATTCTGTCTGTAAAAGCATCAGAAACCTAAAAAGCCTCTACTTAGAAAATAAAATTTCCCTTATAATAACCTTTCCTCCAAAGGGGTATATTTTTATCGTGTTAGGGAAGAAATAAAAATTATCTGACAAAGTAAAATTTTAAATGCATAAAAATACAGCCTGATATGGGTTTTCATATTCATACCAATTTTTAAACTAAATATATGCATATATATATATATATATACACACACACACACACACACATATATGCTGCCATTTGAACTTTTACTTAGACACATTGATTCAGTGAAGTGGTTATTCCGAATTTTGTCTGAAATATTTTAGACTAACTATTTAAAGAATAGTCCCTATATTGAAAAATTGTTCATCCCATGGCAGTGCAGATGATAATCTTTCTCTACTCCTGTATTATTCCCTGCTCACAACAGCTGCTCTTAATTGAACCCTAAGTACAATTTAGGATTGTTTTCTTTTGCTTTGTGTTCCAAGAATTCTCACTTTAAATCCATCTAAGTTTACAACAGCCTCTGTAGAGAGCACAATTTATCATGTAGCTTTTATACAAATGTGACATGATCTCATTATATTTCTGCCAATGGATTTTATCGCTTTAATAATCCTCTGCAATATTTATAGAATGTCATGATGAATCATATTATATTTATCATATCACACAATAAATAGCATGACATGCTAATAACTCACTCCATTTTGGAGAGTGTTGAAATTATTCTTTGTAAGCTTGCATCAGAATGATTAGTCAGCATCCAGTCTCTTCATCAAATCTGTAGTCTTACACCAATTTATAACTTAGAATGGATAATGCAAATGAATACTCAAAATTATTTAATTATTTGCTAATTAATATTTTATATAAGTTAACTTCTTTAGTTGTACAAAATATTAAATTATGAAACCAAATATTTTTTATAATGAACCATTTTCTTAAGAATAATACCATACACATAAGACTAATAAGTCTTTGCAAAAACTGAGACGTTTATTGAACATTTTTCAAATTAGCAAGAATAAATTTAAGAGAAAACTTTATTTTAAGGATATTAGAATCCACAGAGAAGAAAGGAATAGAGAAATATGATGTAGTCTGCCAATTTTATATGTGAAAAAACAGGCTCACCTATGTTAAGGAATGCAATCAGTTAGACTGACAAAGAAATGAAATTAGAAATTAGGTTTTCAGACATTTATCTTAGTGGTACTTTATAGTAAGTTCTTTTCTGTTCTCTTTAAAATTTCATGTTAAGTTTTAAGAATTTAAGAAATAATATTTTATATAAATATTAAAAGATAAACTGATAGATATAATCAATCAAGTTAGTTTAGATTGCATCAGAATCTTTTGGAATCCGGCTGTTATCTTCTTTACTGCGTGTTTGAAGGCAGCAATTTCTTTTCAATTGTCTTTTTGCTTTAATGTGAATTCTTGATTAGCTCTTTCGAAACAAAGACACTTTCCATGGACCAATACGAGTCTCCAGCTCAATGACTGTAGGGTTCCTGAGGTTGTATGGCTGACCTAGGAAGCCCAAGGCAATAGCTGAGCAAAGTGGTTCAGGCTGTGAATTCTGGAGTCGGCTTTTTTGGTTTGAATCCCAGATTTGACACAAATCAGAAATGTGATCACAGGCCAGTTATCTGATTTTTCTAAGCCCCAGTTCCCTTCTGTTAAAAATGGGGATAATAAAGAATACAACACAGCTCACATCTGTTGTATGATTAATTATTGTATATCCAGATCAAAGGAGGACAATATCTGCATAATAATCATCAACAAATAACAGCTATTGTGTATACTAGTAACAGGGACTAAGAGGAAACTTTTTGAACAAATGTTTGGAAAACATGGTAGAGATTGGCAACCAAATTTAGTCAAATAGTTTACAGAATTCCTGTGATTCACTGCTTTTCTTTGCAATAGAATATACCAGAGCCTTGGAATTGTTTAAAAAAAAAACTATTGTTTACCTGAAGAGCCATAAATATATCAGGCTCCATACAATTAAGTAGAAAAGGAATCTCTTTTTTATATTATTCTTATCCTGTAGCATTTATCTGTACTTGGTGTCATATCAGAAACATTTCTGAGAGGGCCTGGTTTCTTCCAATTACGAAGTAGGAAATGTATTTTTTTGTAAACTTTCACCAATGCTCTGGTTACCAATATGAGAAATCTCATTGAAAACTACAATACCCTCTAGTGTATGTGATTGCATATTGTTTAAACATTAATGTTGTTTTAGGATTTTTATGCAAAGCAGTAAAAATTTGAGGTTAAGCCCTAAAATATCATTTTCTTCATTTATCTGGCAAACTTACTGAGCATGTAATATGTGATAGATAGTAATTTAGCTGCTGGATATATAGCAGTGAACAATGGGCGAAAATTTGTGTTCTCTTAAAATCTGTTATTTAGAGGGGTAAGACAATTATCAAAGAAAATATTTAAAACTCTTAATATGTCATGTATTGGTAAGTGCTAAGGGGAAGAAATACACATGGAGGGTGGAGGGTTACAAGGTCAGGAAAGACTTCATTAAGCAGGTGAAATGTGAGCAAAGATGCAAAGGAACAGAGAAGACAAGCCATGCAGGATAGCCTAGTTGTTAAGAGTACAGACTTTGCAGGTAGAGAGGCCTGCAGGTGTCTGGTGTGTTTGAGGGAGGGTAAAGAGTTCTGTCTGACTGGGCTGTAGTCAGCTGAAGGACAGTGAGAGCAGAAGGAGACAGTGGGGTAATGGAGCCAAATTACATAGTTCCTTGTAGGCCTCTGTAACATCTCAGGCTTTTACTTTGAATGAGATGGAAAGCCACTGAAGACTTTTTATCCAGCCATACCTTATGATCTGGCTTAATATGAGAAAATATCACTGTGGGTGCTATGGAGAAGGTGCCCTAAGAGGCCACAGTGTGTTCAGAGGAAATGCTAAGCCTTCTACCTGTGTGCCAGACCCTATCGCCTCTCAACTAATGCAGGAACATTATTCCACCAACTTTTCCCTTTCTTCTGTATCATCAATTCTCCTCTTGCTAATTAATCATATTCTTCATATGCAAACATGCTACAATTATTCTTATTTTAAAATACCTTTCCATATTCTACAAATCTCTCAAGATACTGCCTCCTTTCTCTGATCCTGAGAGCAAAACTCCATGCACCCATTGTACCCAAATCCTTTCATCTTGGTTTTTAAAGATTCCACCCCAATCTGCCTTCTCCTTTTCTACTTTCCAAAATTTGTTGTTGCCAAGGACAACATTGATCTCCATATTCTTCAACTTTTAGTCCTTTTCACAGAATTTGACATAGGTAATCATTGACTTCTCCTTAAAACATATTTGTCACTTGGGTTCCAGGACACAATATTGTCAATTCTGTTTACCTTATTAGCTGCTGCTTCCTAGGTTGCTTCGTTGACCACCATCTTCCTGATTTCTCAATTACAGCACAGAAGGGATGATTCTGGCATTTATTTCCTCTATTTAAATGCATTTTCTTTTTATCTCAGATGGTGTCATGCTTTAACTCCTATGCCTATACTGCTAATTTTCAAGTTTTTAATCCCCAGCCTTCATTGTGCTGTAGAACTCTGGAATTGCACATTGAGCCACCTAGTTGATATTACTTCTTGAAATCTAATAAGTAAATCAAGGTTATTATTTGCAAAATTGACCCTCTGATTTTCTCCCTAAACCTGGTTCTCCTGCAAGTTGGCCAGCTCAATAAATGACAATTTTATTCTTTGATTATTTAAACCAAACTCTATGAAGTTATCCTTACCTGTTATTTCTATTTTTCCCAGATTCAATCCATCAGGAAATCCTGCAAGTCTGCTTTTAAATTGAATACCAGTTGAAGTAATTTACACTGACACTACACTGGTATAATCCACCATCAGCTCTCAATGGAATATTGCCTTAGTTTCCTATTTGCATCTAGAGCTGATGAAGCCAGACAGCAGGCTTATTGCTAGTTTTGTTTTGTTTTTTCCTGAAAGAAATAAATTATTGTAATTTGGTGGGTCTTAAATAACTGACTTAGAAATTATGTAATCTCATTAAAAATACCTACACTTTTTTTTAATGAAAATTAGAAACATCCTAAACTGTATTTAGTAAAGTCTTGACAAGTTCTTTCTGTGTGAGTTTTAATGGTGAGCTCTTGCTCAAGAACAAAGAACACGTTCAGACACGTTAGCTAAGGGAAAGTCTAAGCTAAACTCAGAGAGAAGAGGTGATGCGGGAAGTCAGGGACCCCGAAGGAAGGGACCGGCTGAAGTCATGGCAGAAGAACGTGGATTGTGAAGATTTTATGGACATTTATTGGTTCCCCAAATTAATACTTTTGTAATTTCTTATGCCTGTCTTTACTGCAATCTCTAAACATAAGTTGTGAAGATTTCACGGACACTTATCACTTCCCCAATCAATACCCTTGTGATTTCCTATGCCTGTCTTTACTTTAATCTCTTAATCCTGTCAGATGAGGAGGATGTATGTCACCTCAGGACCAAGTGATAATTGCATTAACTGCACAAATTATAGAGCATGTGTGTTTAAGCAATATGAAATCTGGGCACCTTGAAAAAAGAACAAGGTGACAGCAATGTTTAGGAAACAACAGAGATAACCTTAAACTCTGACCGCTGGTGAGCCGGGCGGAACAGAGCCATATTTCTCTTCTTTCAAAAGCAAATGGGAGAAATATCACTGAATTCTTTTTCTCAGCATGGAACATCCCTGAGAAACAGAATGCGCACCTGGGGGTGGGTCTCTGAACTGGCCCCGCTGGGCGTGGTCATCTCTTATGGTCGACATTGCAGAGATGAAATGGACTCCAGTCTCCCATAGCGCTCCCAGGCTTATTAGGAAGAGGAAATTCCCACCTAATAATTTTGGTCATACCGGTTGGTCTCAAAACCTGTCTTCTGATAAGATGTTATCAATGACAATGGTGCCCGAAACTTCATTAGCAATTTTAATTTCGCCCCTGTCCTGTGGTCCTGTGATCTCACCCTGCCTCCATTTGCCTTGTGATATTCTATTACCTTGTAAAGTACTTGATGTCTGTCACCCACACCTATTCGCACACTCCCTCCCCTTTTGAAAATCTCTAATAAAAACTTGCTGGTTTTTGTGCCTTGTTTTAAAGCTGGGCATCACGGAACCTACTGACATGTGATGTCTCCCCCAGACGCCCAGCTTTAAAATTTCTCTCTTTCATACTCTGTCCCTTTATTTCTCAAGCCGGCCGGCACTTAGGGAAAATAGAAAAGAACCTACAGAATATCAGGGCAGATTCCCCGATAAAGAGGGCTATTGCTTTATTTGAATTTGCGATTCTTTGAGAGTCTTAATGTCACAAAAACAAGTGTAAGAAGAAACCATACAAATATCTCATTAGCCATCTAGTTTTTAATATACTGTCTAACCAAGGGTTGCATTTCTTGAGTCAAAGGTAGCATTTTATGATTCATAATTTCTACCATCGTGAAAATTTTAAATTTGGTTATAAGATTTGATTGGTTCTCCTTCATAATTGCAATTTCAGGGCCTGTAGTTTGTCTGGGTTGATAATTATCCAGATGAATGATTTATCCATTTAGATAAACATCAACTGGTTCTAATAATTTGTGATTACTGTTTATGTCAGGTTGCTTAATCATAAATGCTTTCTTGAGATCTCCTCTTTGTCAAAACTGTTCTTTAGATTCCCACAAAACACTTTTGGAGTTAGAATTTTCCCCATCATTTCTAAAGATAAATGGAAGAACTCAGAAATTAATTTGACCTCTTTGCTGCCTTGCCATCCTACTTAATTACTACAGAGTTAACTATAAAAGCTATTATCTCATCAGTAACTATCTAATTTATAATATCCTATGTTAAGTATAAAATGTTATGAACTGGTTGGGTTATCTGGCTTTATGTTACATAATTACCCATTCAAATTTTTATTTCAACCCGGTTTATGTGCTTTGCAACATTTAGGATATATTCGTATTTTTAGGTATTTCTTGTTTTAGTAGAGACTGATGTTCTTTAAATACAAGCTTTTACTTTGATTTCTGTGAGCATTGTGAGCAATTTGCTCATTTTCTAATTGGACTTTTTCAGGTCATAGAAAAATTAAGGAATGATATTGTCATTTAAATTCACTAAGAGAGTTGGAAAACACCAGTAGTGATTTACAAGTTAAGGAAAGTAAACAAATGCTTTAAAAATATATATTTTTTAATGATTATAATCTTATTATTATTAATTAAAGGCTGATTTTTAAGAATGGAAACAAATGTAGATTTGTAGATTCTTAATGTCAAGCTAACACCTCTTTCTGGTAGTTTAATTTACTTTGGTTCACTTTCTTCTTCATGTAACAGTAAAAACTGTTTTGTGGAACACACTTCAATACCAAAAAAAGCTTGTTAATAGTTGTTCTACAGTGTATATTCTCAAATCCATGTTATACCACATCTTTTCATACTTTGTATGTCAGTGGTTTAGGACATAAAAAAATGATGTTTCTGAAAACACTTGTCATTTTTTCACACATACTGTGTTCTAGCATTCTAGAAGTGTTTTGGTAGATTTAAAGATTGGTTTGCTCTGTCACACTACAATCTAACAAAGTTTTCCTTGGCTTTTAAATCTAATCTCCGAGGCTGGATAGTAGACTTTCTTTCCCCCGCAAAAAAAAATCTTTGTTGGTTTTTTTTTCCTTGAGGCATATCAAATTCTTATTTCCTTTAGGATATAAAGAAATAGAGATTCAAAACATTGTGTCGAAACTTTTTCATATTTTACCCGCTATTTTGTGGAGAAATGTTTCAAAAAGTAGCCAATGCTATATTTCTTAGTTGTATTTTATTTTTACTTCATATTATGTTGAATATAAAATAAAACTTGAGAGATGCATTTACCAGTTTATTCAATAAGGCCTTTTCTTTATATATACTCCTAGATAAATTTTAGCAGAAAAGTCAGAAACTTATACTAAATTAAAGCTTAGTTTTTTTTTTTTTTTTTTTTTTAAGACCTACAAACTCCTCTTGTATCAGCACACTTCATATTATGGCTTAAGCTGTTATCAGAAATAGTATTTCTTAATATCATATATTATTCTTTAAAGTGCAACAATTTAATACAACCATATTTATTAAGACCCTCACAGATCAAGAGCTGAGGGTGTTTATTAATGAAACATAAGAGATGACAGACATAGGGCCAATGGCCTCAAGCGATGTTCACGAAACCCCAGTGCAGGAATGTAGGCAGGCCTCAGAGGCAGTAAAGTTGTACTAAGAAGTACAAAGTTGACAGTTGTTTCTCTACCTATTCAGACCTCTGTTTCCTCATTTGTCAAATGAAATCAATAATAGAAAGTACCTCCCAGGACAAATGATGTGATGGATATAAAGCATTCTTACACTTTGGCACATAATAATTTTTCAGTGTTCCACAAGAAACCTTTATTTTGTTTTATTTTATTTTGTCCCTATTCTTTCCCCAGTCACTTGAAATGTTGGAATGAAGGTGAGTAGACTGATCTGCTTACTGCTCTTGTATCGTGGCTGAAATTTGTAGGGGAGGCTGCTCTCCATAATTAAGTCTATTATCATTATTTTATATGTGTGCCTTTAATATTTTTAAAACATTTAATTTATTTAAACACTTAATTAAGCCTAACTGATTTGTGAACTCCTCAGAATGAGTATTCTTCCTTTTTTTTTTTTTTTTTTTTTTTGAGACGGAGTCTCGCTCTGTCACCCAGGCTGGAGTGCAGGGGCGCGATCTGGGCTCACTGCAAGCTCCCCTCCTGGGTTCCCGCCATTCTCCTGCCTCAGCCTCCGGAGTAGCTGGGACTACAGGCGCCGCCACCATGCCCGGCTAATTTTTTGTATTTTTAGTAGAGACGGGGTTTCACCGTGTTAGCCAGGATGGTCTCGATCTCCTGACCTCGTGATCCACCCGCCTCAGCCTCCCAAAGTGCTGGGATTACAGGTGTGAGCCACCGCGCCCGGCAGAGTATTCTTCTTAAAATGTTAAATTAATAAGAAAATTAAGCACAATATAAGGAAGACAGTTATATAAAAACTGAACAATAAGTTAAATTGGAGTGTAGTCAAAGGCACTTGGGACGCTAGAGCTGTTATAAGTGAGCTTTGAATTTATGTCAAGAGTCCTGGTAGATAGAAAATTAAGAGTCTTTGTATCTTACCATCTTATAAAATAAGTTATACAGGTTCAACTAGAGAGATAAGCAGTGTCCTGACAAATGTGAACAGGGGTTCCCTTTCTAGTAAAGGCACTGCCTTGAGCTTGCCCTCCAATATGGTGTCTCTGTGGGGCCCGTGTGGAAATGTGAAGCTGAGGCTCCAGGTCCATGAAGGTCATTTCTCACTCTTCAGTTTCATCAGATAATATGGCGTCTCTGTGGCACCTGTGTGGAAATGTGAAGCTGAGGCTCCAGGTCCATGAAGGTCATTTCTCACTCTTCAGTTTCATCAGATAATATGGCGTCTCTGTGGCACCTGTGTGGAAATGTGAAGCTGAGTCTCCAGGTCCATGAAGGTCATTTCTCACTCTTCAGTTTCATCAGATAATATGGCATCTCTGTGGCGCCTATGTGGAAATGTGAAGCTGAGACTCCAGGTCCATGAAGGTCATTTCTCACCCTTCAGTTTCGTCAGATAATATGGCATCTCTGTGGCGCCTGTGTGGAAATGTGAAGCTGAGGCTCAGGGTCCATGAAGGTCATTTTCACGCTTCAGTTTCAGCAGGTAATATGGCAGGGGTTAGGAGAAGCTACACCCAGTCTCAACATTTCAACTCTGCTGCAATGAGAAAGGAAATAAGCCAAGGAAAACGCCTTACTTCATTAAGGCAGGGGCAAGAGAGAAGAAGAGCACCATGGTTTGCTCATGATGTAAAAATATTCAGCCAGACGGCCCACAAGTAAATGTGGCCCGATTAATTGGTAATGTGTAATCAGATTAGAATTTCTTCCCTTCTTAGAGGAGTAAGAAATGGGTAAAGAGATGGACAGAGGTGCCAAAACATATCTTCTTTCTTAATATCTCATCAGGAAAAGTAGTTGATTATGAGTAAAAAGGAAGGAATTAAATGAAGTTAAACCAATATTAAGTGAGATGGATCCATATGTTAGGTGAAATACTTGCCATTAATCTGGAGGAATTAATATAAAGTAAAATATAAGACTGTTCATAGTAAAATAGTCAATAAAATGAATATAAAGGCAGACAGCCCACATATGCTAGTTTTTTAATGAAAAAAGAAAGTTCTATTTCAGATATGGCCCTTCAAAGTATATGTAAAGAAGACACAACATAAATTGATCAAAAAATGGTAAAGTAACGTGTCAGATTACTTTTAAAAAATGTTCCTTTAAGCAAAAGTTAATGAAATGATGGTAGTTGTATATAAAGAAAGAAATATGTGACAATAGGGTTTTTCATATTCACTAGAAACATACCTGAGGGATGAGACCTAACCCATTAGGAATGAATACGAACAGAAATGGAAGACATTCAGACACAAGTGATAATTTGTGAGATACGAGCTTGATCGTATTTATCCTGCTGAGTTCTTTGTTGAAACGACATTGCTTCCCTGCATGATCTTCCCGCAGCCTGTTTGAATTGTCCTCTGCTTGTGTGGAGCCCTGTCACCCATGCTTTCTGTCCCAGGGCCACCTTGTGATGGCTCATCCAGTATCTACTATCCACTAGCCAGTAACTTCCAAGGCTGAGAGTGGCCAGGGGAGGAAGAAAGATTGTGTCCTTATTACCAGGAAAGCAAGGTACACTGGTAATAGCTACAGCCTGAATGTGACAGAATGCAGAGTAGAGAATCTCTGACATCTTTCCACATCTAGGAGTTTCTATACGCTCTTCCTCTGTCTTTGCCTCCTGTCTGGAGTTAAATGAGGGATATTTTTAAAAATGTTCTCCTGAAGACTTTTCCTATTTTTTTTTTTTGCTAGGGTTCCTGTTTTCCATATAAGAAGTATCAAAAGCATAGATGTGCTATTTGCAAAACTAATTTAAAATTTCTTAGATTGAATTAAATGTAACATTTTACACAATGTAATGCCTTTTTAAACCAGGTATCACTCCATTCAAATCAATGATTCGCTATAGTATCCCAATAGTGTAGACAAACAAATGAGCATCTAAAATCTGATGACATCTCTTCCTTAATGGCTCCCATGAGTCAATAGAAAGAGCAAAACAGAAGGAAAAGCAACATCTATAAAGGCCACGTTAGTGCCAGGAAATTTGTGTCCATCATTGTATTCAAGCCTGGCAATAACACTATGAGGCAATTGTCTTGTACTTACTTACAGGGCAGATAATAAAACAGGATCAGGAAGATACAGTAACTTGTCCTAGCTCTAAGCAACTAATTGATGAAAAAGTTTGGATTCAAATTCAGAGCTGTCCAATTCCATATTCTGTACTAATTCCAAATTCTTTATTACTTAAGACATTATTTTAGCAAATAGCTCAATGAAAACTTCTCACAGAGCAAAAAGGTTATTGCATTAATGCTCACATGTACATTTGACCAATAATATGTTGTCCTTTTATGTGACTGTAATTGTACTCACATTGAAATGTTTTTCCAATGTTGGTTATAGGTGGGGTTTGAATATCCTTTACTCTCCTGCACCTCCCTTTGAGATCAATTGCATCCATTTGCTGGATGGTTCACTTAGGTTATGTAAATCTATAACCATGTATCAGAGTTTTTTTGGTCTGAATTGCTATCTCTAAATAAGTAACCCAGAAGAAAATTGCATTGGCCTTTCACCAGCACAACTGTTTTAGTCTTAAGACACCAGCAAATATATCCTCTGTTTCAGTGACCGATGAAAGGCCATATTAACTCACAGTTGGCTATGGCTGGCATTTTAGCATAATATAAAAAATGGAAATCATAAAGAATCCTATGGACATTTTATACTATAGACATTATTTTTATAGAGGGTGGAGGTGCTTCATTTATGCATTCTAAGGAACAAAATTTAGCTAGTAATTAACAGTATTTAACCTGCGTAAAGTCTTTTATGCAAGCTATAAAATTAATTTTATTACAGAAATTGCATTACACTTAACAGCTGATGACCTATCTTACTACAGTAATGTATTTTTCATTAAAATGAAACATTGTGTTTCAGAAGCAGGAGCCAGGAATCAGGGCTTGAATTGCAAACTGCCACATGTGTTATATAGAAGTGCTGTCTTCCAAAAGAGCATATAACCTGGAATTTCTCAGTTTATGACTGCATCAAGATGAGCAGATTTAAACTCTAATTAAAGAGATGCCATACATTGTCTTTTTACAACTTGGGTGACTTTAACTGTTGTACTGTCGAACTAGCCCTGGTAAATTATAACTGTTGTTTTGGTCTTTTATGTAAGCTCAGACATCTAGGTTGGATTTATCCTGAAGTTGGAGTATTGGCCAGTATTTTTCTGTTTAATTCGGGCTCTGCTTCTCTACTGCAACGTTTTACTCCCTGGTAGTGCAAAGTGAATTTTGTTTGTTTTTATTTTAGTTGTTGTTGATTATCCCCAAAAACATAATTTTCAGTCGTACACAATAAATGCAGTATGAATGGCAACTTCAATAATTAATTGAGTCCATGAATGGAGTGATTATATTTTAAATGTTTCCCATAATGTGTAGAAAAGCAAAACAAGGTGCAACTAGGGATTGGGGAATTTGGAAATCTTACATAAATTTCATAATATTTTAAAATCTTAATGAGGCCGCACCCGGCTCATGCCTGTAATTTCAGCACTTTGAGAGGCCGAGGTGGGTGGATCACTTGAGGTCAGGAGTTCGAGACCAGCCTGGCCAACATGGTGAAACCCCGTCTCTACTAAAAATACAAAAATTAGCCGTGTGTGGTGGCAGGCACCTGTAGTCCCAGGTACTCGGGAGGCTGAGGCAGGAGAATTGCTTGAACTCCGGAGATGGAGGTTGCAGTGAACCAAGATCGTGCCACTGCACTCCAACCTGGGTGACAAAGCGAGACTTCATCTCAAAATAATATTAACAATAATAATAATAATAAAATCATAATGAATTTTCAATATAAAGATTCTTCTTGACTTGAGCAACATTTTTCCTACTATTATTTAAAAAAAGAAGTCATATACAAATGGCTAAGGAGGAAACACATGTGGGTATGAAAAATTAAAATTTTAAGAAACTTTAGATGTAAAGACAAAAATGGATAAACATTAAAACACATTAGATTTTGAGTTGCAATGGAAAAGTAGGAAAAAAGTAGAAAGAATCAGCAAAGTGAGTTGGAAGATCAAAGAATTGATTTAAGGAGACTGTTCAAATTCTAAGACAAACACTAGTTGCCAACTTCCATTGATAACCATTCCCCCTTTTGCCACCAAAATAAAACAGAAGAGCATAATTTCCTCATTTCTTAGAATGAACCTGCAGTGCAAATTTACTGCTAACAACCCTGCTTTCCACTCCCTCTCTTCTTTCCAGAGAACTGCTTAATTTTTCAAAATTTCACAATACTGGAATATATTCTTCCCTTAGTGGCAATTAGAAAAGAGTGGAAAATCAATGCAACATTCATATGATAGAGTTTGGTAGCTAGAGGATCATAACAACCTGTGTTTTCATTATTGGTTGAGAGGTAGGTCATATTTTTTGTTAATGTTTCTGAGTTGATATTCTTAAGTTGTTCCATGACTTAACCTATAACATTTTTTCATAGAAACAGATTCGGGTGTATTTGGAGAGTCTGAATCTGAGTCATCTTTTGCACAACTCAGTCCTAGTGTTGGATTTAGCAGTAAGCGATTTATTTATTTATGTATTTATGTATTTATTTATTTTTAAAGACAGGGTCTTGTCCTGTCATCCCCAGGCTGGAGTGCAATAGCATGATCATAGTTCACTGCAGCCTTGACCTCCTAGGCTCAAGCAATCCTCCTGCTTCAGCTTCCCAAGTAGCTAGGACTACAGACGCACACCACCTTGCCCAGCTAATTTTCATCCTTTTGTAGAGACAGGGTGTCCCTATGTTGCCCAGGCTGGTCTCAAACTCCTGAACTCAAGAGATCCTCCTTCCTTGGCCTGCTAAAGTGCTGGGATTATAGGTGTGAGCCACCATGCACGGCCTCAGTAATAAGCTTTTAAAGAACAATATCAAATTGTTCAATATCTTAACTAATGTAACACAATATTTTAAAAATTAGAAAAAAAAGCTTGCCATATGTAATTGGAGTAGATAATATATAATAAAATAACTTCAATTTTTAGTTTTTTGAGGGACCTCCATGGTTTTACTAATTTACATTTCTACTAACAGTGTACAAGTGTCCCCCTTTCTCCACATTCTCATCAACATTCATTGTTGCCTGTGTTTTATTTTTTGATAAAACCATTTTAATTGGGGTGAGATAATAGCTCATTGTAGTCTTGATTTGCATTTCTCTGATGATTAGTGATGTTGAGCACATGGACGGAACTGGAAGACATCATGTTAAGTGAAATGGGCTAGGCACAGAATGACCAATATCTCCTGTTTTCACTCACATGTGGGAGCTAAAAAAATTGATCTTATAGATATACGAAAACAATGGTTATAATAAACTGGGAAGGGTAGTGAAGAAACAAGTTTTAAGAGGGATTGGTTAATGAGTACAAATACGGTTAGATGAAAGTAATAAAATCAGTGTTCATTATCACAATAAGATAACCATAGGTAACAATAATTTATTGCGTATTTCAAAATAACTAGAAGAGTGAAGTTGGAATGTTCCTAACACAATGAAATAATAAGTGCTTGAGGTGATGAATATCCCAATAACCCTCATTTGATCATTAAACATTGTATGTGTGTATCAAAATATCACATGTATTCCCATAAATATGTACAATTATTACGTATCATTAAACATTGAAAATTTATTTATTTATTTTTTATTATTAGTTTTTTTGTTTGTTTGTTTGTTTGTTTGTTTGGTGGAGACAGAGTCTCGCTCTGTCGCCCAAGCTGGAGTGCAGTGGCACAATCTCAGCTCACTGCAACCTCCGCCTCCCGGGTTCAAGCAATTCTCCCACCTCAGCCTCCCGAGTAGCTGGGATTAGAGGCGCATGCCGCCACACCCGGCTAATTTCTTTTGTATTTTAGTAAAGATGGGGTTTCACCGTGTTGCCCAGGCTGGTCTCGAACTCCTGAGCTCAGGCAATCCGTCTGCCTTGGCCTCCCAAAGTGCTAGGTAAAATTTAGGTTTTTGAATGAAATAAAGTCTGACTAAGTAGGCAGAAATTACAAACAAGGGACTAACAACAACAACAACAACAAAGAAAAAAAGAAAGAAGAAAGAAATTTCTACAAAATCCTAAAAGATTGGCTTTACTAAAAATCTTGTAATCTGGAAAATGAGAGAAGAAAAATGGAACCAATGATATGCCTGATTGTCGCCCTCAAATATTTTATAGCAGGAATACATAAGAATGAGATAACGTAATTGGCCTTCACATAGATACAATATTTAAATGCTTTTCCCTTTTGTGTAGAAACATGACACACTGATTTCTCATGTTGAAGGCGAAATTAAATCTAGCCAAATAGTGACCTAGCTCTCAGCCTACAGTGATTTAGTGAGGACCAGTAATTCTAATCAGAGCGTATAAGCCTCGGCCAGGATGCTGACGAAAACACCCCTGCCTGACTATCTGACCCAGGCTCAGTGTGTACTGACCACCAGAAAAATCGGTTCTATTTTTGGCTTCAGCGCTTACTATTCCTGGTTGCCTCAAATATCCTAACATAGTGAGACCATGAAGACATTTATAATTCAGTCCTAAAGTGAAATTCAACCATGTTTTTTTCTACTGTTCCCAAAGACCAACTTGTGCGGGACTTCGGGTGGAAGAACTGGAGCCTGGATTATGTTGTAAAAAACCGTATTTTAGCCTGATGATCGGAGCACAACACATTCTTTTTCGTTTCTGCAAAAGATACTAATTTCTGCCATTGTGAAGTTTCAGACCCACTCTATTTGTTTAATCAAATAACCACTAAATTGCTCTGAGGAGTTGCTTACAAAGAATTTTTTGATCATGTATGTCTGCTCACTGTCTACTCAGTTGTCACATTTATAAATGAAAGCATTTTAAAATTAGATGTCAGTCTTTATTTTCATCATTTTCACTTATTTCAGGGGCAAATTATCTGTTAGAATTTCTTTTTCAACCATCTACAACGGATCTAAATATGCCAAGGATATGTAGTAAGATATATGACTATGCAAACAAAGAAGAGAAAATAGATCATCTTTTTCTTTGCGGTACTGCAATTACCATATTTAAAGCATTCTTAAAACTATTTTTAATCCTTGATTTTGCCAGTATGACACGCAATCTTACAATTGTTTGTCCTATTAATATTCCTTTATAAAAATATTCTCTAATGTTAAAGAGACTGGCTTGTTAACGGAAAAAAATTCAACCAAGTGAAATTTATAGCTCCTCTTTTAAAAAGACAGCTCTTTAAGGGCTTTGTGGCAAGAAATCAGGGGCATTAGCAATCACTTTCAAGTTACTTTGAGGGAAAATTCATGAGAATCATTGAAAATTAGTGTTTTATACTTTTTTTTACAAAATTTTATGTATATATACATATATATATATTCTATTCCATGTACAAACTACATTTTTAAGCAGGCATTACTTAGATGCCTACTAAATGGAAATTAACAATCTATGGTTCTAAAACATAGATTTATGTAGACTTGATGTAGATACTTGAATTTTGTCCCAGCTCTACTTCCTAATAGATATATGAATAGTCATGTAACTGAAACTGTCTGAACTGATTTTCTCTGTAAATGGTGAAAATCATGCCTCAACAAAAGAATAGTGAAAAGAGTAATATTTGATAATATGAGTTTAGCTCAGCCTCACATAGTTAAGCAATCAATAAACAATAATAAAAATAATAAATAACTTGTTTTAATCCTTCCCTATTTTTCAAAACCTGGCATAGAATTGGATGAGAATGAAAAATTCACCTGTGTCACAGAAGCAGAAATGAATTGAACACTTTAGATATGTTTCACTTCACTCAGCTCCTACAGAGAAATTTTCCATCAGAAAGCAACCCATGTCTTAGGCTGCTGGATAAGGAGCTTAAGATCCCCTTTTCATAGATGTTCTCATTTCTCTTGAGCTGGATACCACACCTGTCCTTTAAAGGCCTGTAGGTGGTATGCTAAACTATCATGGTTTTAAGTTTGTACAATTTCCCTTTGCCCTTTATATGGAATACAAAATGGCACATGCAAATACATACACACACACACACACACACACACACCAGAAAAACTGAAAGAAAAGATAAAGGAAAACCCCAAGAGCAAATACTCAAATGCAGAAGTGTAGACATGCATATAAAATATAACTTTATTTTGCTAATGAAATTAGAATCAAGCCACAGATTTTTGTGACTGGCAAAGATAATTGAGCCCCCAACCGTTAATCTCCTTTCTTCACTCCAAGCTACTTGATTGATTCTACAAACATATTTACTATCTACAAGCATCAGTCACTGAGCCATATGCCCAAATAAATGTCAATCACCACCCTAAAGGTAGACTGATGTAAAAGGTAAGAAATTTCAATCCATTGTGTTACACACCATGACAAAGTAGGTATAAGAGATGATGTGACTACTGTTACTACCAGAAATTAGGGAAGACTCACCAGAGAAAGTGACATTTAAGATGAGTCCTTAAGGGTTTAGCAGAAAGTTAATGGATTGGGAAGAGGAAAGTTCCTTTTAGATTTTTTTTTAAACTAAGTGTGTAAAGGCATAAAAAGTTATGCTATATGTAGAGATCAATGGGAAGGGTAGATGATGAGAGTATAGGATGCGGAGTAGGAAATGAGAAGCAGGAACAAGAGGGTAAACAACTGACAGTTTCTTAAATAGAAGAGCTACATAATTGACTCTTATCTGTATACAAAATAACTCCTGTGTTCCCTGGAAAAGATTGTTTCGGAGAGAGTGACAAGTTAGTAGAGGCCAGTAAGAGAGGAGGGAGTGACAAGCCTTTTGTCTTTACCTCCTTCAAGTTTCTGCTCAAATATTGCCACTTTACATAGATTGATTTGAATCACCTTCTTTAAATAACAGTCGCTGCTACTCTCTTTCCTTATTTCCTATTTTATTTTTCTTTAAAAAAATCATTACAGGAATAGTTATCATTTTCCCACTAGTGTGTCATTTTTTATATCTTTTGAGATGATTGCCATAGCCTCAGTGACCAGAACATTGCCTGGGATATAGTAGCTACTCAGTAAATATTTTGTGAATAAATCAATGATTTTTTTTCAAAATGTGAGCTGATGAAGACCCGGACCAAGGCGATCACCATGGGCATAGAGTAGAGACTGCAGACTTAAGAAGCTTTTCTAAATTAAATCAACCAAACGTGTTTGGTGATGGCATATATGTAATGAGGGAGGAAAGATTAAAAGAGGAGGCGCTTCCTTCACAGTGTGGGAGATAGGATGAATTATGATGATATTCACTGAAATGAAATGTAATATGAACACCTTTGGGAAGGAGATCATAAATTCAGTATCAGAGGTGTTGAACATCAGTTCTCTATCAGTCAAAAGGGAATGGAATTGCAGGCCTGGGGCCCAAGAGAAAGATCTGAGATTAAGGTAGAGATATATAAATCATTAAAAATTGATAGCAGTAGAAGACACAAGTATAAAAGTCATATGAATAGTGGGCATAAGGATATAAATACTGCAAAGTTTAGAGCATTTGGAAAAATATTAAGATCAGGAAATAAAATGATAATATTTTTAAAATGAGAGTTAAGGATGACAAAAATTCTGTTATTCCAAAGTTGCACTGGGAGTCTTTGAGATTGACCACTGTTCATCATGAGAACTAGATAAGTTTTTGTTTTTGTTTTGTTTTTTAGCAACAGCATGGGAAGGAAAAAAAATACACTTTTTGCTAGACTAGTTTGTGATTTTTGCATTTTAAATTTAAGTGTAGAAACTTACTAAGCTTTTAGATTTCAAAAATATGTAGGTCAACATCTGAGTTTAGATTCATAGAGCACTTTTTGTCTTTCACCAATTCCCTGATAGAACCAGCATCTGAAATGTTCCCTCCTGTCCCAAAATTCTACACCTCCTATGGCTTGTTCTATGTACTTATTTCCCATTTGAATGTCTTTCCTTTTATTCTGTATGTTACAAAGCAGAAATAATTGAATAGCGTGTAGACTTTCTCAGGTGCACACCCTGTTCTCTCTCCTCTAAATTGGTCACCAAAATTCCATTATGGCAATCTCAATGATGATGGCAATATGATGGTTACCACAACTGCATGCTCATTAGGGAGGAATTTGAAAGCCATCCATTGGTAAGCTTATTCCAACTTACGCCTGGGAAATGGCCACTTACCTGCTCTTAGTCTATTGTTTTTAATGGAACTGAGGCTGCTGGATATTGTGTTGGGGAAAAAAATCCATGCAGAACCAATGATATGTAGGAATTAATGGAATTCCTAGGAAAAAGCAGACACTTTTGTGCTCTTTCGTGAGGGAATATGAGAAACAGCTGCTGCCATGTTGTAATCATAAAAGCAAACCATAAGTAGAAGCCAAATACGTAGAAGAATGCAAATCTGAGAAACAAGCAAAAAGAAAATAGTTGTGTACGCTCTTCATATGACTCGTGTAGACTCTTTAGTCATATGAAGTAAGAAATGGCTGTTACTTAAGGTGGAGTTGCTTAGTCTTTTCTTCTCCACAGCCACCGGAGTCCTAATTAGTCATTTATCATGTGCCATTAATTAATTGTGCTACATATTTTATGCACATTATGTCATTATATCATTTAATTTTCAGCACAATTCTGTGAGGCAGTTATTACTACTGTTTTACAGATAAGAAAGCTGAGGAACAGAAAGGATGAGGAATTTACTCAAAATTACACAGTTAATTGAGGCATAGATGCAGGAATTAAATCCTAACCTATTCTAAATCCCTCAGTATTATTCCACCTGTACTGACCCGAATTTGGCTACATATTAGGATTTCCATTATAATATCTGGCATGAGGTTTCCTCTAAAGTCTATCTCATACTAGTGCCCTGTCTCCATCTTCTCATGTCTGTAAATGGATTTTTAAATTATGGGGTTTACATTTCTTTTGTATCTACATACACTGACAGAAGAATTACCACCTTACAGAATGAAATCACATTAATAATGGTCCTTGCTGCTCAAGAGGCAATTAGGATATTCTCTGTGGACTCATCCAATCCCTGGACCACATCTTATTCTGTGAAACATATAGAAACCTAGCTTAAGTAAATTAATAAAATAAAATGAAACACGTAAAGATTCAGAATGTGTCTGAATTAGTACCCAACTACATTACTTAGGTAATATTTAGGCTTTTTAAAAAAAATTTATGCAACCTCATGTAACACCTGTGTGCTTGGAAATGCTGACTATTCTTGTGCTTAAAGCTTATCCATGATCTGCTTCAGAGTTTGTGTAACACAAACCCCCCAGTTTACATATATACACACACACACACACACATACATATATACATATATGATATATATGCATGGAAAATTGAGTATATGTATATAGAAACATATCATTAAGTGGATTTCTAAAGTTCTTAAGAATCATTGACAAACCAATTCATTCTCAAAGACACCTTTAACAAATGTTTGATTCTTATCTTACCATAGTTAAGTATTATAGAAATGCTATGCAAGTTTGTGTTCTTTCGTTGACCTGATTTACAAAAGCTAATTTATCAGATATCAAGGAATCCCAGTTTTTGTTTCTACTTTTAAAAAAGGTAAACAAAAAATCACAAGCACTGCATATCTTTATCTTTTAAATAGAAGTAAATCTAGCAGGTATTTTTTTAAATAAAAAATATACATTAGACTTGCAGTTTTCATAACAGCATGTAAAGAGCTTAGCGGTCACCACTTCATTCTAACAACAAGTTAAAAGCTTATCAAATGAAAAACTAACAGTTCTTTTTAGATCCATCTAGAGGTCAGATCACAGAGCAAACTGTTGCCCCTGAAATTGGAGAGACACACAGGCAGATACAGAGATTCAAAACCGACTTGCACAGAAACCCATCAGCAGTAACACCTGTGGGAACCAGTGCCACACTAGGGAAACCTGAACCGTAATTGAGGAATTGCTGGAGACCCACTGTGGACAACTCTGAGAATTAAAAACTCCAAGAGAGCCCGTCACAAAGGGCCCCCACACTTTTGTGCATTTGAGCTCTAAGAACTCTACCAGTTCCTCATAGTGAATATTGGATAAAAATCTCTCAAGCTTCTGGCAGGGAGAGGGATAAATGAACCAATTTGAAATACAAAAGGGCATCACATTCTTAAAGACTTGTACAGAGAAACTATTTCATCAGGGACTAACCGTTTGGGGTATTGTCAAAGCCTAACTGACATGAAGGAAGGAAAATATCCTATGTATTAGTCTGATCTCACGCAGCTATAAGGACATACTTGAGACAGAGTAATTTCTAAAGAAAAGGGGTTTAATTGACTCACAGTACGGCCTGGCTGCAGAAGCCTTAGGAAACTTACAATCTTGGTGGAAGGGGAAGCAAACACATCTTTCTTCACGTGGTGGCAGCAAGAAGTGAAAGCGAAGCGGAGGAAAAGCCCCTTATAAAACCACCAGATCTCAGGAGAATTCGCCCACAACCATGAGAACAGCATGGAGGTAACCGCCCCCATGATTCAGTCACTTCCTGCTAAGTCCCTCCTATGACACATGGGGACTATGGGAACTACAGTTCAATATGAGATTTGGGTGGGGACACAGCCAAACCATATCACCCAACTTCAGCCACTTCTTGTCATCCTATGTCACCCAATGGGCAGAGGTTGCGGATGGGGCTGAGAAGTAGGTAAAGTTCATAGTCCGAAGTCACAGGCTCAACAAAATACTAATAACTTCCTCTACTGCAACGCCTTACCAATCTATTAAAGGCCTATTTACTGCAGTTCTGTTTACCCAGTGCATCATGTCTTCCTTTCAACAAAATATTACAAGGCATACTAATATGTAATAAGCACAATTTGAAAACAAAAAACAATCATCAAAATCAGAGTCAGATATGGCAAGAAACTTGGAATTATCAGACAAGAAATTTTTTATTTAGTAACTATGATCAATATGCTAAGGGCTTTAATAGAAAAAGTAAACAACTTGGAAGAACACATAGACAATGTAAACAGATGAAAATTATAAAAAAGAATCAAAAAGAAGTATTAGAGTTTAAAAACACTAATAGAAATGGTGAATGCCTTTGATGGGTTCATTAACAGACTAGACGTGTATGAGAAAAGCCTCTCTGAGCTGGAGAATATGACTACAGAAACTTCCAAAATAGAAAAGAGAAAAACGATGAAATAGAACATAATATCCAAGAAATGTGAAACAACTAAAAACTATGCATAAAGGAAATACAAGAAGAAGAAAGAAAGAAGCAGGATTTGAAGCAATAATAACAGAATTTCTCCCAAATTAATGACAGACACCAAACCACAGATCCAGAAAGCTCAGAGAACACCAAAAAGGATAAATGCCAGAAAACCTGCATGTAGGCATATTATACTCAAACTTCAGAAAATGAAAGGCAAAGAAAAAATCTAAAAAGATGCCAGATTTTTAAAATACCGTAATTATAAAAGATCAAAGAAAAATATTATATCTGACTTCCTTTCAGAAGCTATGCAAGCAAGAAGAGAATGGGTTTAAATATTTAATGTCTTGATAGAAATAAAAAACTCACCAAGCTAGAATTCTGTACCCTGCAAAATTATCCTCCAAAAGTGAAAGAGAAAGAAAGACATTCTCAAACATAAATTGAGAGAATATTTTGTCAGTAGACCTGCCTTGCAAGAAATGTTAAAAAAAAAAGTTATGTAGAAAGAAGGAAAATGATACAGGTTACAAAGTCATATCTACATAAATAAGTGAATAGAATCAGAAAAGGAATAAGTGAAGATAAATCTTTTATTTTTGTTATTTTAATTTATCTAATAACAGTTTATTCAAAATAATAGCAGTAATGAATTAGATTGTTTATACTTCTGTTCATATATGTGGCTAAGTGTAAATAAAATGAGTGACACTAATGATACAAGAGACAGGAGTGAGTAATTAGAGTTATTGTGTTATAAAGTTCACACACTACCCATGAGGCAGTAAAGCATTGTTTTAAAGTGCATTTGGATTACATGTAAAGGTATATTGCAACCTGTAGGGCAAGCAATTTTAATTCTAATTAATATGGATGATATTAACACACTAAAGACAAAAATTGTAAGAATGGATCAAGAAACTACAAGCAATTATATGTTATTTATAAAAAGTCTTTTAAATCTAAGGACTCATAGATTAAAAGTAAAAAATAGGATGGTGAGAGATATACTATGCTAACACTAATCAAAAGAAAGCAGAGTAGCTATATCAATTTCAGACAGAACAGACTTCAGAGCAAAGGAAGTAATCAGGGATAAAGAAAAATATTACATAATGCTAAAGGGTCAATACTCCAAGAGCACATAAAAATCCTTAGTGCGTATGCACCTAACATCAGAGTGTTATAACATATGAGGCAAAAACTGATAGGACTGCAAGGAAAATTACGTAAATCCACTCTTATAATTAGAGACCTTAATACCCTACTACCATAAATGGGCAAATCCAACAGGCAGAAAATCGGTAAGGACATAGATGTACAGCATTAGCAAATCATTTGGATGTAATCGACGTATAGACTACTTTATCTGACAATAGCGTATTACACAGCCTTTCAAGCTCACATAGAAGGTTCACCAAGATAGATTACATCTGAACAATAAAACACACCTTAACAAATTTAAAAAAATAGAAACCATGCATTGTCTGCTATCAGAGTACAATGGAATTACACTAGGTCGATAACAGAAAGATAGCTGGAAAAATCCCAAAATACTTGGACGTTAAATAACACATTTCTAAATTACCCATGGGTCAAAGAAAATATCTCAAGAGAAATTAAAAATATATTTTGAACTGAATTTAAAAGAAAATACAGTTTATCAAAATTTGTGGGAGGCAACAAAAGCAATTTATGAGGGAAATTTACAGCATCGAATGAATGTGTTAGAAAAGAAGAAAGAACAAACAACAATATAAGCTTCACATGAAGAAACTAGAAAAATAGAACAAATTAAATCCAAAGTAGGCAGAGAAAAGAAATAATAAAAATTAGTGGAGGAATCCATGACACTAAAGACAGATATCAATAGAGAAAATCAATGAAACAAAAAACTGATTATTTGGAAAGATCAGAGTGGAAGAGAGAGAGAATGAGAGAGAGCACACGAATTACCAATATCAGAAATGAAAGAGAGGACATCTCTATAGATTTATGGGCATCAAAAGGATAGTTAAAGAATATTATGAACAAATCTATGCTTCCAAATTGGGTAATCCAAATAAAATTGACCAATTCCTTAAAAGACACAATCTGTCAAATCTTACACTAAAAGAAACACAATTATAATAGGTTTATATCCATTAAGGAAATTGACTTAATAGTTAATCAGTTACCAAAATAGAAAATACCAGACCCAGATGAGTTCAGGGAGGAATTTTACCAAACATTTATAAAATAAATTATGCCAATTCTCCACAGTCTCTTTTGGGAGACAAAAACAAAGGAAATACTTTCAAACTCATTGTTTGAGGCCAGCTTTACCCTAATAAAAAAACCAAAGATATTATAAGAAAAGCAAACTACAAAACAATGTCTCTCAGGAAAATAGCTGCAGTAATACTCAACAAAATATTAGCAAATTAAATTGAACATGTATAAAAAGAATTATACACCACAACCAAATTAGATTTATCTAGGCATGCAAGTCTGGTTAAACATTTAAAAATGAATTAATGTAACCCATCACATCAACAGACTGAAGAAGAAAAATTACATGATAATATTAATATATGAAGAAAAAACATTTGACAAAATCAAACACCCATTCATGATAAATTCTTAGTAAACTAGGAACAGAGTACTTTTTCAAGTTGATAAAGCATATCTGGAGAAAGCTCTAAATCTACAGCTAATATCATACGTAACAGTGAGAAACTCAAAGCTTCCTCATTAAGATCAGGAACAATGCAAGAAGATTCAATTCACCACTCTTTCCAAGATCGTACTGGAAGTTCGAGCTAATCAAATAAGAAAACAAAATTTTTAAATATAGAGTGGAAAGGAATAAATAAAACTTTCCTTGTTTGCAGATGACATGATTGTTGACATTAAAAAATCCAAAAGAATTCTCAGAAAAACTCCTGGAATATTAGTGATTATAGAAAGGTATCAGAATATAAGGCTAATATACAAAACTCAATTGCTTTTCTACATATTAGCAATGAACAAGCACAATTTGAAATTACAAACACACTAACATTTACATTAGTACCCTTCAAAATGATATACTTAGGTATAAATCTAACAAAATATGTACAAAATCTTTGTAAGGAACACTACGAAACTCTCATGAAAGATATCAAAAAACTAGGCTGGGTGCAGTGGCTCATGCTTGTAATCCCAACACTTTGGGAAATTGAGGCGGGCAGATCACCTGAGGTCAGGGGTTCGAGACCAGCCTGGCTGACATGGTGAAACTCCATCTCTACTAAGAATAGTGGCAGGTGCCTGTAATCCCAGCTGCTCGGGAGGCTAAGGCAGGAGAATAGCTTGAGAATAGATCCGGGAGATCATGCCACCGCACTCCAGCCTGGGTAACAGAGTGAGATCCTGTCAAAAACAAAAACAAAAACAAAAAGCTAAATAAATGAGGCTATATTTCATGTTTTTGTATAAAAACCTCAAGGTAGCAAGATATCAGTTCTCCCAAAGTTGATCTATAGTTTCAACACCATCCCAAATAATCTTAGCAAGTTATTCTATAGATATCAACAAACTGATTCTAGTGTTTATACAGAGAAGCAAAAGAATCAGAATCGCCAATTTAATATTGAAGAAGAATAAAATTGGAGAAGCGATGCTATCAAACTTTGACTTACTCTAAAGCTATTGTAATCAAAACAGTGTCGTGTTGGTGAAAGAACAGACACATAGAACGGAACGGAACGGAACGGAACGGGAGAGCCCAGAAACAGACCCACATAAATGGAGTTAACTGATCTTGATGAAGGAGTGAAGGCAATACAGTGGAGCAAATACAGTCTCTTCAGAAAATGGTGCGGGAACAACTGTACACCCACATGCAAACAAACTAAGTTAATTTGGACATAGGCCTTACAACTCTCCCACAGATTAATTCAAAATGGACTATCAATCTAGATGTTAAAACACAAAACTACGAAGCTCCTAGAAGATAGCATAGGAGAAAATCTGTGACTTTGACAATGACTTTTTAGAAACAGCTTCAAAGGCATGATCCATGAAAAAAATAATTGATAACCTGGGCTTCATTAAAATTGGAAACTTTTGCTCATCACAGCCACCATGAAGAGGAGAAGATAAGCTGCCAACTGAGAATGAATATTTGCAAAAGACACATTTGATACAGGACTGCTATCTAAAATACACAAAGAACTCTTAAAGCTCAACAATAAATAACTCAATTAAAAAATGAGCAAAAGGCATGAACCGACACCTCACTAAAGAAGATATAAAGACGGAACATAAAATAAGCATATGAAAATATATTCAGCATTTATAATTAAGGAATCGCAAATTGAAACAACAATGAGAAATCACTGCTAGAATGGCCAAAATCCAAATCACTGACACCACCAAATGCTGAGGAGGATGGGGAGCAACAGGACCTCTCATTCATTGCTGCTGGGGGCTACAAAGTGGTACAGCCGCTTTGGAAGACCGTTTTGCACTTTCTTACAAAACTAACCGGCTCTTATCATATAATCTAGCAATTTCATTCTCAGATATCCACCCAAATAAACTGAAAACTTATGTTGGAACAAAAACCTGCACATGAATGTTTATGGCAGCTTCATTCATAATTGCCAAAATTTGGAAGCAACTAAGATTTCCTTCGGTAATTGAGAGTGTAAATAAACTGTGGTACTTCCAGGCAATGGAATATTACTCGATATTTTGAAAAGAAATAAACTATCAAGCTATGAAAAACATGGAAAAAGCTTCAATACACTAAGTGAAATAAGCCAATATGAAAAGGCTGCATACTGTATAATTCCAACTATATGATCTTCTGGATAAAGCAAAAGTATAGAGATAGTAAAAAAAGATCAGTAGTTACCAGGGATTATGGGAATAGGGAGAGATGATTAGGCAGATCACAGAGGATTTTTAGGACAGTGAAATTATTCTATATGATACACTAGTGGTGAATATACGACATTATACATTTCTCAAAACCTATAGAATGTACAGCATCTAGAGTGACAAACTATGGACTTTGAGTGATAACAATGTGTCAGTGTAAGTTCATCACCTCTGACAAACGTACCTGATGTGGGATATGTGGGATGTTGATAGTGTGGGACATTGCGCATGTGTGGGGACAAAAAGTTTATGAGGGCTTTTTGTACTTACCACTCAATTAGGTTGTCTGCCTAACACCTCTAAAAAGTCAAGTTTATTAATTTAAAAAATACACATATATTTGAAATTGTTAAAATTTACTTGATTATCTATTAATTCATTTTATTGCTAGCTTGACCCTAGAGGTGATCAAATAAAAAATCCAATGCTTCCTTTATATGTCTGTTCTTGATTCTAAATAGCTAACCAATCATCAAGGAGTCTGGTATGTCATTTTCTCTTCAATAGCTGTGTGATTTATTGTTTCAAATTAACAGTAATGGCTAATGGCATAACTTCTATCCCCTAAGTTAAAGAATTAAGAATCTGTGATTTGTTTCCTCTCAATACATCCATCTCTTCTCTATTAGGATCTGGGTCATTGTTACTCTCTGGGTACCCGCAGTTAACAGGTATTCTAGCAAGACTCATAAATTTCGAACTTGTTTCTGTTAGGAAACAAGTTTGCTCTTAGTAGATCCAGCCTCTTCAGCTACATACTTTGTAAAATTTTATCTTAGTGACACACTCTTTATTTAAGAATTGTTGCCAGGTCATATGTAATCTGTGAAGCTGTTTTCTAAGGACCTGATATGAAGATTTCTATGACTATTTTGATAATCAGTAGAAAAATGCAAACATATTCAGTGACTCAGTCAACCTTGACAAAAGAACAGTTTGAAGTATTTTCCTGATAGAAATCACTGAAGACATTCACTTTGCATTCATGAAAACATCTTCGTCAAATCACTTTTTATTTAGCATGCCACTTATGAAGGTATTTTACATCATAGCCCAAATGTAGAAAACTTATTCTCCCTTTTCTGTTGAGTAAAACGTGGTTGATTATGTCTGTTTTGGGATACTTTTGAGATGTAAATTTTGGTTTCAACAAAGGAAGTTGATTTGAATTTTCTAGTCTTTATATTTGTCTTCTGGTGTAATCATCATTGTGTTTCTATTGTCTTTATGTGAATGATACACATTTTACCCATGACAAAATTTAATACGTAAACAGTCCCTGACATTAACACCGTCAGCTTGCTTCCTCATTTGTTCAATCTTGTGCTTGCCTCCCCTGTATAATGGGTGTTCTGTCTTTTCTATAACAAGTAGACATTAACATAGCATGCTAAAATAGATCATCTTTGCCACACAAGAAGAGATTTTGGCATTGTTTATTCATACAATTTTCTTTCTGTCAAAAATGCATATGGCAAATCAAATATTTACTAGCAGTCACACAGGCCTGCTTGAAAAAAATACAGTTTATAATATATTATGTGTAAGATATTATAATATAAAATAATATATTTATACATATATATTAGGCACAATATATTCTCATATATATTCTCATTTTATAGTTATATATATTTATATAAATTGCTTGGAATGATTTTTTTTCTCCAACCTCATTCTTTTTAAGAACTCAAATGGAATTTGTTTTCAGTTAAGATCCTAAAATTTGCAGTTGAGCTTCATATCTAAATGGTTTCCTTATTTCAGTTAAAGAGGGATGAACCATAAATATTACTTTTTATATCTATAAATGTTTATATCAGAGAAATAAGCCACCTTATAGAAAACATGGTAGAGTCAATGATAGTGATAGTTTACAGGAAAATGTGTGGCATTTTATACTACTTCTGTGTTATCAACTTTTAGAATAAAAGTCTCTTTTATAGACTTGGTCAGCCTCATAAGTATAAGAATCTACAACAACATAGTTAGAAATATTCATACGGTTGTCTGGTTAAGATATCAAGCATTTGAGGTTTCTAATTTTCCCTCTCAGATTTGTGAAAAAAATTAAAAGCTATGGACCAAATATGTGCCAGATCACAAAAAGAATTCCTGACAACCACAGGTACATGGAGCCCTGAGGAAGAATAGGGGAATGTGCTGGAAAGTGTATAACAATCTCGAGTGCACACTCGCACACACACACACACACACACACACAAGCACACACAATCTAAAGAAACAAAGAAATACACCCCTCAGAAAGTCTGAAAGAATTTTTCTCAAAATAATCAATTCTGTGTGCCTGCCTTGTAGGATCGGCCCATCCAATGACCAGATGGATGCGGCAAAGCACTCTTAATCCTCAGGAGCAGGAAGGAGACCTGCCAGGGCAGGCAGCCCTCACTAATTTTTCTCCAGCAAATCTTCCCAACAACACAGTGCCACTAAGAGAGACATGTGTTTGAGATTTTGTTTTATTTTCAAGGATTCACAGTCAATAACGAAATACAGCTGGGCTTAGAAGAGTTGTGGGAGAAGGATGCCCTGAGACTCCATCTAGCAAGGAAAGAATTAAGTCTTCTCTGGAAGATCCACAAATAAAATGTACTGCTCTTTACAAAATGACACCGTGATTCAGTTATTTTAGAATGTGCAATTATGTTATGATTGACTATAGTAACCCCATTGTTTCTTTGAAAGCAGTATCTTCACTGTGAAATGAAACCTGAAATATTCAAGGAAGGAGAATTCATTCTCCCTCTATCATCAAATAACAAAACTATGTAAATATTGTTCATTTCAAAAAGAATAAATAAGGGAGAAAGGGAAACTACAAAATCAGCCAATATGTTTACAGGATAGAATACAGCTTTCAGGTTACTGAAGGAAATTCTTCTTTTCCAAATAGAAATAAATTGTAGATGCTTTGTACTATCAACAAATTTTAGATAAGTTAGAGTTCATGAAGCAGGATAGATGAGATGGGACAACTGACTGATATGAAAAGTGACCTCTGAGTTAGGTGGTGGTAAAGGTTTTAACGATTATATAATATAAACAATAATCTCAGCATTAATGTCAGCATCAGAAGCAATAAGAAGTAGAATTAAATTGTAGGAAAAAGCGATATGGAAGACACACTAAAAAAGCTCTCTTTTAATTTTGGGCTGAGTATGGGTGAGTATGAGACTAAGATGCAAAAGACACAGTGAGAATAAGAAGATAATATGGTGAACAGAGAGAGAAAATCCAAATATGGAACTTTGTTGCTGATATCAGAACACATGGGAGATAAGCAATAGTGAAAGACTTAATAGAAAAAAAACCTGAAAGCTAAGGCAACTATACATTGTGAATTTAAAAGGCCCATTATGTAAGAGAAAAAATTAATGAAGTCCTGCAGAGAAACAAATAATTTTTTCCAATAATAAAGAGAAATGTGAAATCACTAAACCAAAAAGGAAAGATAATATAATAAAAGAAAAAAAAATTAAATTTGTTACAAACATCTGTGCAAAACCAAATAAGACAAGCATAGTTTGGGCTAACCACTAGTTATAAATAACATTATATCAATTGATATAATGATAACTCAAATAATGAAATGTCAAAGCTCCATGGTTGTCTATATATGAAGGCAACACTAACCTATTATTAGGCATATGGGGACTTAGGGTCCACTGAATATCTAAAATTTATTGGATAACAACAAAACTCCACATAGAAAATACTGTAGTACTATCTATGGTATTGTTAATGTGTGTGTATGGCACATATATTATGAATTATATACAAGACACATAGTGTGCTTGACACACACACACACAAGATAATCATCTGGTAAATATAACAAGGAAATCTAACATACAAACAAAGCAAAATTAGAAATAGAAATTGCAAAGACATAAATGTGTAAAATATATAATACTAAGCTAATACATTTGAAGATATTGATGACATTAATAATTTTCTAGAAAATAATTTACCAAACATTAAGCTGAACAAATATCAAGTCATGTACTTAAGTGAAATTTTAAAAGGTATTAAAGAATATCCTCATAAGGTATAACATAACAAAATAACCTTTATCTCTAAGGAGATAAAAAGAACCCATATTGACAGGCCTCATAAGCAATAATCTCCTCATGTGTGCAGTGCATGTCATAGGCCGTTCTTATGTTCTGAGAATCCTGTGATTCTGGGCCATCTTCCATCACAGACCTCGAGTTTACTTGGGCCACCTTTATGATCAATTACATTTTAAGAAGAGCCTTCTGACCTACATTCTCATGCTGAATGACTCATAAATAACTTTGAGATAATAAACTAGCCAGCATCATAACTTGGGTAACAAGAATATTCAGAAGAAAAGCACTTTAAAAATAAGAGAAATTAAACTAATCTTTGAAAAAAATCTCCCCAGAAGAGGTATATTTTACGGAGAAATTGTGCTGTTATCCCAGAGGAAGATCACATTATCTTGTTTAAATTACCTCCAATTCAAAGGTAAGTAACACAGAGAAGGATTTTCAGCATGATTCAACAGTAGAATCCAATGCATTTGAGTGTTTATTTTTTTTTTTATGTATTTGTGGTTAGGTCATTTATTGATTTTAGAATTTATCTCTGAATTTCTATAGATTATGATAATTAATAATACAAATAATAACATTAAGCATTTACTGAGTATTGACAATATGCTAGGCATCATGCAAAACACTTGGTTTTACCAGTATTGTCTCATTTAATCCTTACTACAACCCAGCAAGATAGGTGTTGCTATTATCTTCATTTCATAGAAAAGTAAACTGAAACATAATCATTTATACAACAATGTAACTATGTAACCACAATATTGTAGAGACGAGTTAATGAACATCCACCATGAACAAAACAGACACATATCCTTGCCTTTGTAATGCTTATAGTCTAGTGAGAAACATGCATTGGAAAAATTAGTTATGGGCAGACGACTGACAAAATTCTCTGTCTTTGCTACATGAGAATCTGACTTTTGGCTAACTCTCTAGTTCTGTTCTCCTGGAAACCTGGTAAACATAGATTGTCTGCTACATTACTCAGCAACATTATCTATGATTAAAAAAAAGTGACCCCAGGTTGGTCAGTTGCATCTGGACTGGTGGGAAATGTAAAGAGACTATCAATATGTCGTGGGAATGCTGTATTTTGGGTTTTACTGAATGTGGTGAATCTTGTTAATGAAGCATGTACTCTGTGCCAACCCTATGTGCTGCAGCCACATAGTTGTTAAAAGAAATCCTAGCTTCTCTGACAGCATGAGCCTATTTGTCAGGATGGCCCCAACCTGTTCCCAGTACAGATCTCATAGCCTAGCACCTGAACTTGCTCCTGGAGAGCTACATGGTCCGTTCTTGGGACTGCAGCAGGGGCTCCTGCTGAGAAGAGCTATTGATGCTTCCGTGCTGGCCAGCTGTGGTTCATTAATATCCTTCTGCATAGATGAGTTCCTGGTGTGTCATGTGATAGTCTTAGAATTCTGAATATTTAGCTAAATCTAAGGAGACTAATGAGTATTGTGATAGGCAAGACTGTGCATGGCAGATGGTGATAAGTTTTCTGATTAGCAAAGAGAGATAGAAAATGTCAAAGAGTGGAGGTTTAGTGGTGGAAATTAAACTAAACAAAAATTAACAGGGTAATCAGGGAGGATCTCACTGAGATGGGGACATTTTAAAAAATATGTGGGAAACATGTGCAGAACGTAGGAAGCAGCGAATACACATACACAAGTCCATGCAACTGTAATCTCTGTGAGGGCTGGAACTCTGTTTTGCTTCCCCACTTTTTCTCCAGAATATATTCTAGTTCTTGATGAGTAGTAGCTTAAAAAATGAATGAATAAGAGGTCAAGTTGGGTTTAGGAATATGAAAAATGTGACATCTTTATTTCCCCTAGGACACTTAGAAAATCAAAACAATGATTAATAAAATCAAAGTTTCACAAGATCAAAGCAACTCTTGGTAAATAAAACAGCATTTTTTGACACCCTTGAAATTCTCCATTTATTTTTTTGCCATAGTGAGCTCATGGATCAGTTCAGGGTCTTTTTATATTTAAGAGTGTGGTTCACTCTCTCCATACACATGTCTCTCCTTCAGTGTCATCATGTAGGTGTACATGTTAATATCATCACATTTGATTCCTTATAAATATTCAGGGTTGAGAGGAAACAAAATCTTCAATTTTAAAGCAACTGTTTTGCCAATTTGAACTTTAATTCCTGTGGTAAGGAATTTGAACTGAATTTCAAATTCTATTCTTAAGAAATAGAATGTGCATTTCTATAGAGAACATCATTGGTGAGGTATGTAAATTTTCAAAAATACAAATTCATCAGAATGCAAAATCTCTCTGTAACTGTGTTTTTAGATTTTACATGTTGTAAATTTTATTTTTGATGTCTACAACATGCAATTTTTGGGTTCGGATGAGTTTTAAGTGCAAGTGTGTATTATAGTAACTACTGATGAAATATACTAAATAAAATCATTATGCAAATCAACACATAGATCTATACTATTAAGATCATTAGTCTTTCTGATAAAAGATAAATCAAATAAATATGAAAAAATAACAATTCCTGTCATCAATTTAGAGTTTTTATATTGTTTGATTGATATATATAAAATAAATTATCATTTAAGACATATAATCTAAATAAAACAGAAGCATAGTTTTAATTTAAGAAATAATGGCTCTTAACAAAGTAAACATTATGGTGTAAGAGGTAATAACTACAAATGGCTGCCTTAAATGTTGTGGCCATGAGTTCATTATTTATTGTGCATAAAATAATGATTTTAATAAAAGTCTCGAGTTCATGTTCTGAAAGCTATTACCTTTCAGCTATTGCATATACCTCTTTGTCTAGAGGGCAAAGTGAACAACATCTCATATTTTTCTTAGGCACGATATGAAAGCATTAATTTCCTCCTGCTGCTTTGAAGGAACTCAGTGCTGTGGGGCAAGTCAATGCAAAATGATCACATTTTCACTCATAATCAATATAGCTAGGTGACAGTGGGCATCTATTTTTCATCCAGCATCCAGTAAAGTAAAATGATATGTGGATTTTCTTCAAAAGAGATTCTTTTAGGAAACCCAGGTGAAAATAGCGTTCTTAGCAAGCCACTGAGAAAGTTAGTTATTACTGCAATTCCTTGGCAGCCAAGACAGATGTGAGTTTAGCTGTTCCTTTTCTCCTCTTCTATCTCTCTCAGTGGGATAATTTGAAAATCTGTAACTTTACTGAAGGAGTTGGCTATGAATCATAAATGACAGAATTAGTATTTAAGGATAATATATTTAGTCCTTGTGGTGTCTCTGTGGACTCCTTGACTTCTAAACACCCATTATGTTTTAAGTGAAGAGCATAGATCTGCATTTTATGCTGAAAAAAAAAATGTAATTACCAAATCACTGTAGGTTCATTTTTTCTAAGGCATATATTTCTTGAGAGATTTTCTAAAATACGAATGAGCTAAATTATAGAAAATGTTTCCAATTGCCATTAGCTGGTTTTGACTGAAAAGCAGTGGATATTTTATGTTGAAATTGAAATATTAGGATACTTGAAGAAAACGACTAACAATAAAAAACCTAACTTTCATAAACTCTACATTATAGAATCCTGTAAATTTTATACTTGTGCCAAAAAAGTACATTTTAATTGTTAAAAATCTGCAAAATTTCTGATTTTTTTCTCTAAATAAATATTCACTTATTAAAATGTTTTGGAATATGGATTACCAAAAACATAAGAGAAAGAAGGAAGGAAGGGAGGGAGGAAATGAAGGTGTGATAGGACTCTTCAGGCTGGCTAACGGCAAGTGCAGAAATTACTTCGCTTCTGTAGCCTTTTGGTCATGTTGCCATGGATTCTCCACTTGATATATTGGCCAAATTTTCAGCAATCTTCTCAGAATAGTTTTCGTCTGTAGGTAAGGGAGAGGATCATAGATAATGATTCTTATTTTGTTTTCTGAGGTTCCAGATAGCGTGGATCTGCAAACAGCATTGGGCTCATAGCCTCATGCATAGTCCTGTGTGTTTTTTAACCACCAGAATCCACATTAAGAAGATCGACTAGAACGTATTTCTGTAATTGTTTATCATTCAATTCCTTGGAACCCATGAATCCTTGCGCAATTCTTTCAGCTTTATTTGTTTTGAAGTCTAGGTACTGACTGAAGGGATTGTGCTTCTTGATTTATTTAGGGATGCCAGTTGGGAAGAAAAATATTGTGATTGATTTCAAGCTCAATAGAATCACCACATTTAAAAACATTCTCTTTTGCTGTTTATAAATAATACACACATTCTTTCCATAAAAGAGTCAACCAACCAATGTCTATGTGGAACTAAACATGAAAACTGCTCTTTGCTCTCTGCAACTTCAAGACTCTAGAGCTAAATATTCTTGCAATATTGTATGTATCTTTCCATTCCATTTTCTGTCCATTTGCAAACCTTTTGTTCATACAAAGATAGTAAATTTTACTTAAAAAGTATCATATTGAATAGAGTTGAACATAATTTTTGTTTATTTGTAAAAGAAGAATAATAATATGTATTTCATAGAGTTATTGGGGGAGATTAAGGAAAATATAAAAGGAAAAAGATGATCCTGGCATAAAATATGCACTGAAGCCATTACTATGTTATACAAACATGAGTCTTTCTAGGGCGTAATTTTCTAGAAGAGGTATTTGGATCAAAGGACAAACATACTTGTAACTCAGAAAGATAAGAGCAAATTGCTTTATGGTAACTCTATCTCAGTAAGGAACACCGTACTTTCTGATTTTCCTGGACTCTTCAATACTGGGTTAAGTTCTCCCCATTTAACATGGATTTATTATGTGCCTATGATGTACCAAGTACCTGTTAAGCATATAGGATACAATTGTGAGCAAAGCGGGCATGGTCGTGGCTCACTGAATTTACAACTTAGTAATAAATAAGTAAATTAACAAGATAATTGAAAACAGTTTAATTGTAAAGAGTGCTGTGTATAAAAAAAAAACAGAGAGCCAAGGAAGCAAGGTATGTGCTTTGTATAAAAGAACCGAGAGGCAAGAAAACGTGTAACAGGGAAACAGGTCCTGTCCAGAAAGCCGGTAATCGTCACAGAGTTAATATTAATTTGGGCTACCATGGAGGAAAGATGTGATGAGATTACTTCTCAAAGGAATTATTATTGTTTTAGTATTACATTGGATATAGGTATAATGTTAATCAATATTATCATCATAGTTGTGAAAAAAATTGAGATAACAACTAGGTTTCCATCTTGCAACACTATACAGACAGCAGTGCCAACCTTTATGAGAAGGGACAATGGAGCAAGTTCAAGCTGGGAGGGGACGATAACACTTTTAGATATAAAAACATTGAATTTGCAACACTAAAAGGGAGATGTCAAATATAAAGTATTCAGAACTCAGGAGAGGTCTAAGCTGGAGATGTACATTTTGGAGTCATGATTTTAAAGTGGTAACGGAAGCCATGAAGACAGGTGAGATTATGTAGTTATTTATTTATTTATTTTTTATACTTGAAGTTCTGGGGTACATGTGCACAATGTGCAGGTTTGTCACATACGTATACATGTGCCATGTTGGTGTGCTGCACCCATTAACTCGTCATTTACATGAGGTATATCTCCTAATGCTATCCCTCCCCCCTCCCCCCACCCCACCTACCCCACAAGAGGCCCTGGGGTGTGATGTTCCCCTTCCTGTGTCCAAGTGTTCCCATTGTACCCCGGGGTGTGATGTTCCCCTTCCTGTGTCCCTGTGTTCCCATTGTACCCCAGGGTGTGATGTTCCCCTTCCTGTGTCCATGTTTTCCCATTGTACCCCGGGGTGTGATGTTCCCCTTCCTGTGTCCAAGTGTTCCCATTGTACCCCAGGGTGTGATGTTCCCCTTCCTGTGTCCAAGTGTTCCCATTGTACCCCGGGGTGTGATGTTCCCCTTCCTGTGTCCATGTGTTCCCATTGTACCCCGGGGTGTGATGTTCCCCTTCCTGTGTCCATGTGTTCCCATTGTAGTTCTTTTAAGTCTGGAGCTGCATCGTTTAATGTAGGAAACACTACCACACGAGGCTACTAAGCCCTTGAGATGTGGCTAGTTTGAATCTGAAATCACATCAGATTTTGAAGACTTGCGTGGAAACAAAGAATGTAAAACATCTCAGTAATACATATATTGGTTGCATTTTGAAGGATAACATTTGGATATACTGGACTATTAATCTTATTAGTTTCTTTTTATATTTTTGATGTAGCTACTAGAACATGTAAAATTTCGAAGGACATTTGTGACTATACTTCTATTGGATACCAGGGTTATAGTGAGAAAAAATAATACCTGTACTTGAACTTTGATAAAATCAATATTTAACAGCTTGGTAGAGAATTATTATCTCCAAAATCATTATTTAAGAGCAGTCAAAGTAGTAACAGAAAAATCATACTCACTTGGAGGCAAAGAAAAGAGTATGTTTCAAGATAAAATGTTCTACAGTAAGGAATTCTCAGAGGTCAAGAAAGACACAGATTGAAAAGTGTGCATTGGATTTAGTGATTATGAATACTTTTGAAGATAGTAACATTTATTTTGGTAGAAGGAATGAGAGAAAACCAGCTTTTCAATGTTGATGAATGAACTGAGCGTCAATATTTGGAGATTAAGAGTGTAGACAAATCTCTACAATTTGGCTATAAAGAGGAAATGAGATGAAGGAATATGTTTTAATACAAAGAGACCTGACTTTTTTTTTTTTGAGATGGAGTCTCACTCTGTCGCCCAGGCTGGTGTGCAGTGGTGCGATCTCGGCTCACTGCAAGCTCTGCCTCCCGGGTTCACGCCGTTCTCCTGCCTCAGCCTCCCAAGTAGCTGGGACTGCAGGCGCCGCCACCATGCCTGGATAATTTTTTGCATTTTTAGTAGAGTCGGGGTTTCACCATGTTAGCCAGGATGGTCTCGATCTCCTGTCCTCATGATCCGCCCGCCTCGGCCTCCCAAAGTGCTGGGATTACAGGCATGAGCCACCACGCCCGGCCAGACCTGACCATGTTTAAAAGCCAAGAGAGTTATCCAGAAAAGAAGGGAAGTTTCCAGGTACAGGAGAAAGTCGAGGTAATGAATGATTTATAGTTTCTGGGAAGCACAGTAGCAGAGTCCTCCTACCAGAGCACTCGCCACATTTTAAATAACTGTGCTTTCTTGTCTATGTATATCATTAGATTATAATGAGGAAAAGAAGATAGGAGCTGTTTCTTCTCCTTTGCCTCGACACCTACTCTGAAGTGTTCTGTACTTAGTATAGTTTTAAAATAGGTTTCTAACTGAAGAAAACAGAGGTGTTACATGTAGTTGGAGTTTGCAACGCACCCTCTGCTCACAATACACAGCTCTTAAATGTGAAATGTTTGTTAATGAAGAGATTAGAATTATTCTTCGTAATGCTCAGTGGCAAAGAAAGGGGAGAGGACCGTTATCATTATGTTTTTATACTGATTACGTTTACAGACTGTCCACTTACATACTGGACCACAGACACCTGTGGATACTGGGAGCTGGGAAGCTTAGGAGAAAGGGTCAAGAAAAAGGTCCATTTGAAAAGGTTACTTAAAAAGAGGTGAACAAATCTCAAACCACGTTTCCTTTGCAGGCCATCAAATCTACGCAGGTGTTGTACTGCGTTTCTTGATGTCCATTATCACTTTATTCTAGGCTCCGGCTAGGTGAAGTCATTTTGTCCCTTTCCATTTTGAAAATGACTCCTGGTGGGGCTGCTGCTGTTGACGCAGTGCTTATGCCGAAGTTGATTTCCAGGACATACGAGCCCCAGTGAACATAAAAAACCATCTCAGGTTTGAGAGGGACTTGATGGTTGGGCTTTTCTCATTTTTCCCCTTCCCTTGGTGCATGTTTCACTTTCCCTGTAAGGTATCTTCTCTACTGGCCTTAGACATGAGAGGAATATACGACGTCCAGAGAACTGTCTTTTCTGAACCCTGGTCTCATTAGCTTATAGGCCAGTGTGTTCATTATTTCCTAGAAAACAAATCTGGAGAAAATATACAACTTCTAGAGACACCACATTTTAAAAAGATAACATTTAATGAACACTTAAATCTTTCATACAGTGATTTAAACCTTTTAGCTTTAGCAAATCTAAATAACTTAGTAACTATAAGCTGGAGATCTAGAGTCAAAGTACTGAAGCCAGAAAGCTGTTTTACTTACATAACACCAAGAATAGCAAAGCCAGTGATCTTAGGAAGTAGGTTGAAGGCATTAAAATGTTATTTTAAAACTATAAAGGAAAGAAGAGGGTGGTAGATAGTATACAGACTTGAGACTTGGCCTCAAATACCCTTGAAATAAGCAACTGTGGCTTTGTCAAGTTAAACCTCCCTTGGTCTCAATTTCCTCCTATGGAAAGTTAATTGGTTGGATTAATTGTCAATAATGTCATTCATAGCCATAAAATGATGGAATTTCTAATGAATTCCAATCAACATCTTTCATGCTTAAAATAATCATCTTAGCAAGTAGGCTACTAAAGAGTAAATGATGAATATGTAAGTGGAAAAGGACACTATCACACATTTTCAGTGAAATTTTTATGAGAGAAATCTCTTTAAATTTCCTTTTAAAACATTTCTAGCGAGTATGATGGAGGGCTAATTAGATGTTAATTGTTCATGTCTACTGATTAGGAAACTTAGGAAGTGTTTTAGAGCAGTGACTTAATAAGGAATGACACTTGAATCTTACCCATAATTAGCTTATTAAATTTGGCTGCAGTTTGAATCTGTACTATGGGAATGATTTAAAGAGATTAATCTTTTTCAAGGACCAAGTAAGTGCTGATAAGTTACCCAAGAACACCTTCCAAACTGAAGGAGACAATGATGACTTTGATTCTCTATGATTTATTTATATGTTTGC